>NC_040095.1:66996216-68196216 GCF_003369695.1 Bos indicus x Bos taurus
AGGCACATAGCCAGGAGTGGCAAATATAGGAAGGAGAGTTCCCAGGAACTTGGCTTCTTAGGGTTGAACGAACTGTGTGTCCACACGACCCTAGGAAAGAACAGGACCCACAGAGAGCTGATGTCAAGATGGAGCCAAGCGTCGGAGAAAAGCATGGGGGGTGAGGGCGGGACAAGGAGAGAGAGAGAGAGAACGCCACAGCCATGTGTGTGCCCAGGCTCCGGATTCTGGTGACTTATTAATGCTCCCCAACTTGGCAAGAAAGGAAGATGCCCCCAAACCAGCCCACTCACTCTGGGGCGGGTGCTCTGACCACTCCAGGGAATTCACAGCTGAAGGCACAGCCTCCACGTCAGTCTGAAAATTTAGCAGCAGCCTGCCTACGGTAATGTGCTGCCTTCAGCCTCCCATGTTGTTGTGACAGGTGATTAGCGAGGAAGTGCTCGGGGAATTGTCCCCTCTACTCATTATGAATTCATGCGAAGACATTGAATTACACATCTGTCAGCGACTAAGTTAGAGCCACCGGAATCCAGCCTCCTATATCATCTATATGTTCGCCTCTGAGATAGAACAGAAATTCGGTCGTAAAATGAATAGGATGCTGGTGCCTTATGCAGAGTTGCATAACTAATTTAGGATTATAGTGTTCAAAACCCATACAATATAAACAGTGGTGAGTACAAAGCGTTGCAGCTTTGTAATATGCTCTTCTCCTTAGCTCACACACCCACATCGGAGCTTAGTGATCACAGTGAAGCCAGAGTAAAAACAGAGGGTGGCATGTAAGCAAGACAACCACACTAGATGCCAGAGCTATAAACCCAACAAAATAAACTCCATGTTGAGATGTCAGCGTTGACTTACAAAATAGAAAGAGAAGAGGAGATTTGGAAAGGAAAAGGTTGTGATGATAATGATCTTCCCTCTAAGAAAGCAAAAATCTTACCCTTGGGTGTTTTCAATTACATCTCTTAAGAAGCAAATCCCTGACATCCGCTATTGGTTAAATATGACAACTGCAATAAAATCATCTTTTAAAGAAGAGACTAGATGTGCTCATTGAGAGCAACTTGGAAAGCTGGGAAAGATATTTTGCTTGAAGACACTGGTGCTCTGAAATGGTGGTGAGAACCAGGCCTTATGAAAGCGTCTGTGGGATGAAACAGGAGAGACGATGAGAACCAGACAGGTGAGCCCAGCTTTGCGAGTTGTCTCCCTCCGGGAACACCTGCTGATCTGCAGGACTGAGAGACGGCAAGCTACGCAGAGCTTCTGACCACTCTTGTGGGTCTAAGAGAACAACACCAAAAAAGGGAGCTAGTTTCCACACTGGATTTAGTTGCATTTAACAGCTTCCACCAGGCTCCTCCATCCATGGAATTCTCCAGGCAGGAATACAGAAGTGGGTTGCCATTCCCTTCTCCAGGGCATCTTCCCAACCAAGGGATGGAACCTGAGTCTCCTGCACTGGCAGGCAGATTCTTTTTCACTGAGCCACCAGGGAAGCCCGTGCATGCAACAAATTCTGATAAAGTCTCTTTTCATTTTTATTCTGTTGCAAATATTTTCTGATTTTTCTTGTTACGGCTTCTTGTTAATAGATACACCCATGTTTCAAAAGTGAACATTTAATTTCCAAATACAGGGCTTTTTTTAAGAACTCTTTTTTTTTGTACCCTTGATATTAATTCCTCATTTTGATATTAATTTCCCTTTTAAATACTTTCTTCTCTTCAATCACCCTCTATGTGTTTTCAGTCTTTTAACTTCATTGAGCCTTTCAATGACTATGTCAAAGATCTCTCTTGGTAAATGTCACGTTGCACTTGAAAATATGTGGGTTATTTTCAACTATTTTTTTTTTAAATTTTATTTCGTTTAACTTTACAATATTGTATTGGTTTTGCCATATATCAAAATGAATCTGCCATAGGTATATATGTGTTCCCCATCTGATTTCTACCATAATAAGGCTTCCCTAGTGGCTCAGATAGTAAAGCATCTGCCCTGCAATGTGGGACACCCAGGTTCGATCCCTAGGTTGGGAAGATCACCTGGAGAAGGAAATGGCAACCCACTCCAGTACTCTTGCCTGGAAAATTCCATGGACAGAGGAGCCTGATGGTCTACAGTTCATAGAGATGCAAAGAGTTGGACACGACTGAGCGACTTCACTTTCACTTTATTTTCTACCATAATATACAGTGATAAGATAACAGACTGTATGATTTCAACACCTTTAGACCATGTACAGCAGAGAGATCCAACCAGTAAACCCTAAAGGAAATCAACCCTGAATATTCATTGCAAGGACTGATGCTGAAGCTGAAGCTCCAATACTTTGGCCATGTGATGCAAAGAGCCAGCTCATTGGAAAAGACCCTGATGCTGGGAAAGATTGAAGGCAGGAGAAGAAGAGGATGGTAGAGGACGATATAGTTGGAAGGCATCACCAACTCAATGGATGAGTTTGAGGAAACTCGTGGAGATAGTGAAGGACAGGGAAGCCTGATTTGCTGCACTCCATGGAGTCACAAAGAGTTGGACACAACTTAGCGACTGAACTGAACTGAGACCATGGAATTTTTGCACCTTGTTTTATGTCCCTGGATATGTTCCAGTGTCTCTTGGCTTATAGTCTATAGGACCTTGAATAGAATTTGTATCTTGCTGTTGTGTGAAAATTATACAAATATTATTTATGTTGAATTGGCTAAAAAGGAAAACTGGAATTCCAGGCCTGCTGTAGAGGCGGACGGTGGGAACGCCCTGGGTAAGGTGGGTGTGCTGCCCCCTCCTCCAGATCTCATGAACCCTCTCCCGCTTTGCTGCAGCAGAGCCGCGTTACCAGGCTTGCTCTCTGCTCTCGTCCCATCACCAGTCATAGCATCAGGATAAAAGCAACCTCTGTCTCCTCACCTGGTCTGGTGTCATGTTTTTCCTTCAACAGCAAGAATAAATATTAAATTTTAATATCTCCCAAAAAACCAAAGAAACTGAATTGAAAAGTCTCATATGAATGCTATGGTCTCTAATATTTACCTGTGATTCCAGAAAACATTTAAAGAAGACTGAGAGAGTCACAGGCTTCACAGGTGGCACCAGTGGTAAAGAAACCCACCTGCCAATGCAGGAGACTCAAGAGATGTGGATTCAATCCTTGGCTCAGGAAGATCCCCTGGAGTAGGAAATAGCAACCTGCTCTAATATTTCTGCCTGGGAAAACCCATGGACAAAGGAGCCTGGTGGGCTACAGCCCATGGGGCCACAAAGAGTCGGGTATGACTGAGCACAGCATACAAGGAAGTCACAACATTCATTTCATAATATCTGAATACTTCCAAATCTGATTCTAGAGATACAGGGTTCCCCTGAGCTGTTGAAGTTGATAAAATCTATTCCAACTTCTCTCCTAGGCACAAAGGGTATTTCAAAGGTAGAGGGTTTAATAGAATTGAGTGCATGAGTGTGTTAAGTCACTTCAGTTGTGTCCAATCTGTGTGAGCCTATGAACTGTAGCCCACCAGGTCCCTCTGTTCATGGGATTCTCCAGGCAAGAGTACTGGAGTGGGTTGCCTTCCTGCTCCAAAGGATCTTCCCGACCCAGGGATCAAACCCGAGTCTCTTATGTCTTCTGCATCAGCAGGTGGGTTCTTTACCACTGGCATTACCTGGGAAGCCCCAGTAGAGGTGACTACAGAGGCTGATCTTCATGAGGGTTCTCCATGTGTTTTAAAGCTATGTGGGTCCTATTTGATTGTCTTTGGAGTTGTCTTCAACTTCTGAGGAAGTTAAGTCCACATCTGACCCAAGTAAGGAAGCTGCTTCAAGGAAAGAATTGCAGTGGCCACAGAATTTGTTTTTTTCAGGATGGCTGTGGTGCTGACCCACAGGTGTGCTTGAAGACTGTATCACATGAATGGACTATCTCTCCCCAATATTTGTGGACTGCCACTAAGCCACTTCAGTCAATAAACAGTTGACATATATCTGAGTCATTTTTCATTGGTCAAGTTCAATGTTAAAATAGCGAATACTGGGTGCTTGAGTTCTGCTTTGTGTAACAGGCGCCCAGTTATGCATGGACACCTGGGGTTGTCCACTTTCAGTCCTTGAAAGATGGAAGGCTCAACCTTTGATAATTGGGCAAAATATAGTTTAATGTATTGATTTATCTAAAGAAAGTAGATATTGCTTAGAAGATTTCAGAGATGCCAGAAGAACAACTAATAAGTTACAGTAATAATGTTGGTTCAAAATGTTGCAAAGCTACAGATCAGGTGAATGATGGTGGAGAAGGGGAAGATATGGCAAGTCTTTCAAAATAGAATTGACCCTGATATGGGTAAGCCAAAGATGAATGAATAAGGGAAACAAGCCTTCTGTCCAGAGGGTAGACAGCGGTGACCCACGGGGCAGACAGTTTTTAAGGGCACCAGCATAGTCCAATGAAGCTCCAGTGAAAAGAGTCAACACTGGTGTCCCCCTCTGTCCTGGGGAGAAGGGGACTTACAACCTCTGTCCCCTCTGGCAGGGGACTTACAACCTCAGTCCCCATCGGTAGGACCTGCCCTTTAACAACGATGGCAGCTCCAAGCTCTGTTGGCCTCTTGTCTGAATTCCAGGCTCAGTCAGCTCACTCACTAATGAACCCCTGATTTGCTTGCCTACGTGGGTCGAGCTTGCAGTGAGAAAATTGCTGGAACTGCCCACAGGAATATTTCATCCTGAATAACAATCAGATTGTTCACATTGTAGAAGTAGCCATCTGGTCCTCTGGTTTTATGTCCGTCTCATGAGCTTGCTTTTAAAAAGCAGCCGCCCCCCACCCATGATGGACCTTCTCAGTGTGACGACAAGTTTGTATTTCTGAGCTTATAATGCCAAGGTCAGAACCTGGCCTGAAGGATCATCCACACTGGGATTTGGGACACACTGCATCCGTTTTCTGCATTTGACCATGTTCTAACTTGCCCAATTTGAAACTTCAGCAATCGTACCTGCAGGGAAAAGAGAGTCATCAACCCTGGAAGATGAATTCTGAGAGGCACTAACCTGCAGGATGAAGCAACGAAACAGAAATGATGTCTGGTACTGGATGTATTCTTGATAAAAATCCAATCCCTAAGTTTATCTTTATATCATTAGAAAAAAGAATTTTCAAATTTTTCTATAAAGTGAATATATACAGTGTAACCATTATTATTAATTAGACTACATACAATATCATGAGTAATACCTTTATTTCATACCTGTCTTGTGTTGTTTTATTTCAGTGAAAAGGAATATATTTAAAAGGCTTATGAAAGTTCATCTAAGTAGACTCCAGGCTTCCCTCATGATGCTTCCTGGAAGGTCATGAGCAACTGTGAATTCTCTTCCTGTGGGATGCTCAGCCTCATGGGTGGAAAGGTGCATTGGAGGCCACTGGTCCTGACTAACTGTGATTGCTTCTTTTCCCAAATGGGAGGGCTCCCTCCAAGATCATGTAGTCTGTACATTTTTTAAAAGGCATTCAAAATCCTAGGCAATAAACAAGGTTAAATTATAACGTGAAACATCTGGAAAAACTTGACCTTTCTTTCATCTCAACTAAAGAATTGTCTCTCTGATTTTATTAACTCATTGCTAACAGCTTGATATTCTTGTCCCTGGAGAGGGGAAAGACACACACACACACACACACACACACACACGCACACACACACTCAGCTGCACCGACTGTTTGAGGAAAGGACAGGATGCTACAATGAGCAGGTGTTTAGCTCTCATCCTTTCTAGAGAGGCAACAAATAAACCCTCATAAAACATCCCAGGGTGATGAAGTGTCCTGGGAAGCACTTTGGCCTCTGCACCCTGAGCCTCACAATGCTCTTACCCTCACAGGTGGCCCACCCATCTCAAGATTTATCCCAAACAATGACCAAGGAGTAATTATGGATTTAGTGGCCTGTGTCAGTTCCGAGTTTGATACTGGATTTCCAAACACAGACAGCATCTATTTCCTGCCTTCACACTTATGAAAAGCGCACACTTCAGAGACAAAGATCTCTTAATAGATAATGATGTCCAAATATGGTTCTCACTGTGGCAACTTTGATGGTGAAAAGTCAGAGGAAATGCTGTCTATAGCATAGCAATAGAAGTTGCTATGTAAACTATGGGACACAGTGTATTAGTGAGTTTTATGGAGAAATAGAACTAATAAGATGATAGATAGATAGACTTTTTTTTTTTCAAGGATTTGGCTCAGGTGATTGTCGGGGCTGGCAAGTCCAAAATCTTCAGGACAGCCAGCTGGCTCAAGACACAGGAAGAGTTGATAGTTGATGTGTTAGTTGCTCAGTTGTGTCTGACTCTTTGAGACCCCATGGACTATAGCCTGCCAGGCTCTGCCCATGGAATTCTTCAGGCAAGAATACTGGAGTGGGTAGCCATTCTCTTCTCCAGGGGATCCTCCTGACTCAGGAATCAAACCCAAGTCTCATGCACTGCAGGCAGATTCTTTACCATCTGAGCCACCACGGAAGCCCTGATAGTTGATGTTGCAATTCAAATACAAAGGAAGAAATCCTCTTTCCTCGCTTGGGGGAACCTCAATTGTTTTCTCCAAAGTTTTTTTGACTGATTGGATGAGTCCCACCCACATTTGTGGATGGCAATCTGTTTTACTCAGTGTTTACTGATTTACATGTTAATTTCTTTCTTTTTTTTAAATTTTATTTTATTTTTAAACTTTACATAATTGTATTAGTTTTGCCAAATATCAAAATGAATCCATCACAGGTATACATGTGTTCCCCATCCTGAACCCTCCTCCCTCCTCCCTCCCCATACCATCCCTCTGGGTCATCCCAGTGCACTAACCCCAAGCATCCAGTATCGTGCATCGAACCTGGACTGGCATCTCGTTTCATACATGATATTTTACATGTTTCAATGCCATTCTCCCAAATCTTCCCACCCTCTCCCTCTCCCACAGAGTCCATAAGACTGTTCTATACATCAGTGTCTCTTTTGCTGTCTCGTACACAGGGTTATTGTTATCATCTTTCTAAATTCCATATATATGTGTTAGTATACTGTATTTATGTTTTTCCTTCTGGCTTACTTCACTCTGTATAATAGGCTCCAGTTTCATCCACCTCATTAGAACTGATTCAAATGAATTCTTTTTAATGGCTGAGTAATACTCCATTGTGTATATGTACCATAGCTTTCTTATCCATTCATCTGCTGATGGACATCTAGGTTGCTTCCACGTCCTGGCTATTATAAACAGTGCTGCGATGAACATTGGGGTACACGTGTCTCTTTCCCTTCTGGTTTCCTCAGTGTGTATGCCCAGCAGTGGGATTGCTGGATCATAAGGCAGTTCTATTTCCAGTTTTTTAAGGAATCTCCACACTGTTCTCCATAGTGGCTGTACTAGTTTGCATTCCCACCAACAGTGTAAGAGGGTTCCCTTTTCTCCACACCCTCTCCAGCATTTATTATTTGTAGACTTTTGGATCGCAGCCATTCTGACTGGTGTGAAATGGTACCTCATAGTGGTCTTGATTTGCATTTCTCTGATAATGGGTGATGTTGAGCATCTTTTCATGTGTTTGTTAGCCCTCTGTATGTCTTCTTTGGAGAAATGTGTATTTAGTTCTTTGGCCCATTTTTTGATTGGGTCATTTATTTTTCTGGAGTTGAGCTGTAGGAGTTGCTTGTATATTTTTGAGATTAGTTGTTTGTCAGTTGCTTCATTTGCTATTATTTTCTCCCATTCTGAAGGCTGTCTTTTCACCTTGATGATAGTTTCCTTTGATGTGCAGAAGTTTTTAAGTTTAATTAGGTCCCATTTGTTTATTTTTGCTTTTATTTCCAATATTCTGGGAGGTGGGTCATAGAGGATCCTGCTGTGATGTATGTCGGAGAGTGTTTTGCCTATGTTCTCCTCTAGGAGTTTTATAGTTTCTGGTCTTATGTTTAGATCTTTAATCCATTTTGAGTTTATTTTTGTGTATGGTGTTAGAAAGTGTTCTAGTTTCATTCTTTTACAAGTGGTTGACCAGATTTCCCAGCACCACTTGTTAAAGAGATTGTCTTTAATCCATTGTATATTCTTGCCTCCTTTGTCAAAGATAAGGTGTCCATATGTGCGTGGATTTATCTCTGGGCTTTCTATTTTGTTCCATTGATCTATATTTCTGTCTTTGTGTCAGTACCATACTGTCTTGATAACTGTGGCTTTGTAGTAGAGCCCGAAGTCAGGTAGGTAACAAATCACAGAAGAAATCAAAAAAGAAATCAAAATTTGCATAGAAACGAATGAAAATGAAAACACAACAACCCAAAACCTGTGGGACACGGTAAAAGCAGTCCTAAGGGGAAAGTTCATAGCAATACAGGCACACCTCAAGAAACAAGAAAAAAGTCAAATAAATAACCTAACTTTACACCTAAAGCAACTAGAAAAGGAAGAAATGAAGAACCCCAGGGTTAGTAGAAGGAAAGAAATCTTAAAAATTAGAGCAGAAATAAATGCAAAAGAAACAAAAGAGACCATAGCAAAAATCAACAAAACCAAAAGCTGGTTCTTTGAAAGGATAAATAAAATTGACAAACCATTAGCCAGACTCATCAAGAAACAAAGGGAGAAAAATCAAATCAATAAAATTAGAAATGAAAATGGAGAGATCACAACAGACAACACAGAAATACAAAGGATCATACGAGACTACTATCAACAATTACATGCCAATAAAATGGACAACGTGGAAGAAATGGACAAATTCTTACAAAAGTACAACTTTCCAAAACTCGACCAGGAAGAAATAGAAAATCTTAACAGACCCATCACAAGCACGGAAATTGAAACTGTAATCAAAAATCTTCCAGCAAACAAAAGCCCAGGTCCAGACGGCTTCACAGCTGAATTCTACCAAAAATTTAGAGAAGAGCTAACACCTATCCTGCTCAAACTTTTCCAGAAAATTGCAGAGGAAGGTAAACTTCCAAACTCATTCTATGTTAATTTCATTTAAAAAAATTACCTTCATGGAAATATCTAGAATCAGTCTTTGGCCAAATATCTGGGTGTCGTGGCCTAGCCTGATTGACACATAAAATTAACGATCACAGCCATGTTCCTTTACAAAATCAGAAAAAATGTTGAACCAGGTCTGGGGCCACCTTAGGGCTTGGGGCAAGGACTATGGAATATGTCCAGGTGATAAGAGGGTATAACTGACTGAAGCTATGGAGAAAGAGTCCCTTTTACTATTTAAAGCAGTCAAGTCACTCCCAGCTCCAAGCAAGGGGTGAGGATTTCAATTAGTGAAAAAAAAAATCTACTGATTCAGAGAAACCTTAGAAGTGGGGATTCCAGGCATGGAAGAGATCGCATGTGCAGCTGATGCTAGGGATCTTAGTGAAATCAGATGCACTGAAAGCCAATATTCATTTTACATCCTGCTTTTATTTAAAAAAATATACACAGTAAAGCTTAAAGAACCAAGTAGCAGATTGGAAGGTTTGTCCCTGAAACTCAAAGAACGAGGAGGAAAAGGTTTTGATATTATCTGGTCCCTGTAAGAAATCCTGCTTCCTATGTGATCATGGAAGACAGAGGTCATGGGTTTACCAGCTGCCCCTCTCCCATCCTGTACACTCACTGGCACAGAGCTTCTGCAGGGATTCTTTTTTTTTTTTTTTCTACCTCATTTAAAAATATAAACAGGTGACCAAAGCAGACACTGAGGAGAGCTCTCACGTGACAGAGAAACGAAAACAACAAAAAAATAGAACACAGCATAAGCAAGGGAAGTGCAAGAGAGTAGAAATACACACAGAGAGAGGTAGGCACAAATTTGCATCCATATAAATAAACTGGAGAAAAAGTGCACCCCACTCCAGAGTTCTTGCCTGAAGAGTCCCATGGACAGGGGAACCTGGCAGGCTACAGTCCATAGCGTCACAAAGAGTCAGACACGACTGAGTGACTGAGCACAGATAAACTGGAACACTATGAAAAAGGAACATCAGAGGGAAAAGAAGGTACTCCAGAAGTTAAATAGGATAACCAAACATTAAGACGAAGCAATAGAACATTGTGAGACAAAAAATTTGAGGAAAAAAATCCCCCAGAAGATATCAAAAGATAAAGAATTGAGGTAGGGTGGGGAAAGATAAGAAAAATAAGAGTCAAGCTATTGACTCAACATTAACTGTTGAAAGAAAGTCCAGAACAAGAAGGTAGGCTGATAACAGCTCCCAAAGACAAATCCAGGTCCTAATTCCTAGACCCCATGGATGGTATCTTATTTGGAAAAAGGGCCTTTGCAAAAGTGATTACGGGTCTTGAAGTAAAGAGATAATCCTGGAATATCCAGATTGGCCCTGACTGCCATCACAGTTGGCCGTACAAGGAAGAGGCAGGGAGAGATGTGAAACACACAGACGAGAAGCACATGAAGATGTAGACAGAGATTGGAGCCATTTCACAGAGGCAGAGACTCAGGCTCAGAGAGCTGCAGCCAGACGCTTGATGGCAAGTGGCTCCCATGTGCCTGGCACACAGTGGAAGTTTCAGACAGGCTGAGGGATTTGTCTGGCAAATAGACCAGCTCATGGGAAGATCTGAATCTCCTCCGGGGAATGGGATGCACAGAAGTAAATAAGTATTTCATAGGAACTGCTCTTAAAAATAATGCTTTGATTATACAGAAGGAATTACTTTGTTTTTGTTTGTTTGCTTGCTTTGCTTGTTTTTTAAATATTTATTATTCCCTGGAAATGACCCTGATGCTGGCAAAGGTTGAAGGCAAAAGGAGAAGGGAGTGACAGAGGATGAGATGGTCAGATAGCATTAGTGACTCAATAGATAAAAACGTGAGCAAACTCTGGGAGACAGTGAAGGACAGGGAAGCCTGGCATGCAGTCCATGGGGTCACAAAGAGTCGGATTTGACTTAGTGACTGAACAATAACAGCAACATTCATTTATTTATGGCTCTGGTATGTGGGATCTTAGTTCCTCAACCAGGGATCAGACATGCACTCCTTGCATTGGAAGGCAAAGTGTTAACCACTGGGCCACCAACAAAGTCCGAGGAGGAATTATTTTGGACCAATAGTTTCTGCTTGCATGGTGAGAATACTTCCTAGGATAGCTAATAATTCCTAGAATGAATGGGATTACACATCTCTGGTCATCAGTATTCAGCTGAGGATGAGAAGAGAAGGATGTGGTACCACTGAGGAGGTCAGGGCTTGATGCTCGTGCCAGGGAAGGCAGAGGACAGAAGGTTCTGGACCTCCGGCCAAGGAGACAAGCTCAGAGGCAAACTCTACCTCTTCCCAGTTCTTCCCAGAAAAAAACCAAAACAAAACCACCTAAAAGCAGTGAAAAAAAATGACCAGGGCCCTCAGTGGCCGAAGGGAAAAGAAAAAACTTACCTGATGTTCAGTGGGTCTGTCACATCTGACTCTTTGCGACTGCATGGACTGCAGCACGCCAGGCTTCCCTGTCCTTCGGTGTCTCCCGGAGCTAGCTCAAACTCATGTCCATTCAGTCAGGGATGCCATCCAGCCATCCTATCCTCTGCCACTCGCTTCTCCTTTTGCCTTCCAAAGGCAAGCGAAGGGCATGACCAGAGCTGTCTGTGGCTCAGGGCCCAGGGCCCAGGGCAGTGTCTGCATTTCTAACTCTCACCCCTCTGGACACACAGTAGGACAGCATGTTTCTGTTCCGGCGAGCACAGTCAGCCCCATGCTGTGGCAGTGGAAATGCGAAGCCTGACCCGGACACTTGCAGACAGAGGCGCTGTGTGGCCAGCCCTGCTCTCTTCTCCTTGTTGTGGAAGGTGGAGGCTGCCCACGGACTCAAGGGAACACATGAACAGAGCCCCATGGACGAGAGGTCTCAGCAAAATATCCACCTTTGCAGTGATAAGGCCCTGTGGCTTGGGGTTCCTTCTATCAGACAATAACTCTACTGACTGGCATCGTTGCTGGCTTGTTTCAGCTGCTTTTAGATGGGTCCACTCCTATGTGAATCTTTCATAACAATCTATTTTTCTACAAGGGAAGGGTGAAGATAAGCAATGTTTCCAGTGAAACCATTTACAGATTATTCATTAACCGAATCAATGGACTATTGGTGCTCCATTTAATTGCATACTTAGCATAGAACTGGGATGAACCTGAACCATTGAAGTTCACTTAACTATGAGGGTATATCATGCACAGAAGATGAGAAGTATGGTTGCTGCTGTTTTTGTAGAGTGTGCACTGAGTACCTTACGACTCGATGTTCTGTCCGTGAGAGCAGGACCACATCAGCTAGTATCAGTGAACAGTCAGTCACTGCACGTCCCAACTGCTGTGTGATACTTTGGGAAGAGATACTGGGAAGCTGGGTCTCCTGTTTATGTGCTGGTCTCCCCAGGTAGACTGTGTCTTCCTGACAGCATGTCCTGTTCTCATCCGAGGCTCAATGTATAGCACAGTGAATAACAAATATCAGGCAAAAAATTGGCACCTTGCAAATAATCAATGGGTCTGAGGCTTCCAGGTGACTCAATGGTAAAGAATCCACCTACCAGTGCAGTAGGCTCGAGACGTGTGTTTGATTCCTGGGACAGGAAGATCCCCTGCAAAAGGGAATGGCAACCCACCCCAGTAATTCTTCCCTGGGAAATCCCATGGACAGAGGAGCCTGGTGGGCTACAGTTCATGGCGTCTCAAAGAATCGGACATGACTCAGCACACACACGCACACAATGTTTCCAAATTTGTATTATTCCCCTACCTATTTTAAAATATACACTGCACACACTAAACATTGAAATAGATTTTTTAAAGTCTTTTAGATGGGCAGGCAGACACAAAGGAAGCTAGATGCATGCATGCGTTCCAAGTCACTTCAGTCGTGTCCAACTCTTTGCAACCCCATGGACTGTAGGCTGCCAAGCTCCTGTGTCCACGGGATTGTCCAGACAAGAATACTGGAGTGAGTTGCCATGCTCCTCTTCAGAAAGAAAGATAGATTTTCCAGTCTAAAAGTACCTCACCCCAAAGAAATGGTGGAAGGCTTTGCTGAATTTCACGATTTGCCCAGTGGCCATCATGACAGCTGGTAATGCAGATGTCTTAAATAGGACCAATCTCTCTGCTAGGAAATTTGGCATGCAAATTGTATGAACATATGGCATAAATTTTCTTAAATCAGGAAGAGTAATATAAACTACCTGACACTAAATGTTTGAAATAGAACAGAACTCTTACCATATGTTTTTATTAGTATCAGAAAAATGGCTCTGAGATAAGAGATTCCCAACAATTTACAATTGTAAAGTCAAAAGTAGAAATGTCAGGAAAGTGGACAACCTGCTGGCTATTCGTGAGGAATTTCTTGTGTATTTTGAATGCCTGGATTACATAGAATTATTTCTGGAAAAAGACTTCAACCATTTTTTATGACATCAGCTGCAGTTTTATAATTTGTTATTACCTGCTCATTATAAGTTCCATGGCATTGTTTCTACAAGCTGTTGCAGTGAAATACATACCTCATGTGAGGAAGTCTTTTTTGGCTACATGTTAAGAACATTCACCCAATGATGAGGAGGATTTAACGTCTCATCCACCTGGAACTTTAGAGAGGTAAGTTTTTTCTAGGTTGGTCAGATCACTGACTCATTACCTGGTAATTTCCTTTGCACTATTATTCCCAGTTCATAGACTTTTGCCCTGAATATTGACCTTCTAGGATTTCGAGAAGAAATCATAGTTCCAGACAGCACATGTGTGTGCTAAGTCCCTTTAGCCGTGTCCAGCTCTTTGTGACCCCATGGACTGCAGCCCGCCAGGCTCCTCTGGCCATGGGATTCTCCAGGCAAGAACACTGGAGTGGGTTGCCATTCTCCTCTTCAGGGGAACTTCTCGGCCCAGGGATCAAACCTGGGTCTCCTGCATTAGCATTCTTTACAGTCTGAGCCACCAGGGCAGCCCGTTGTTAACTGATATTCTTTCTGCAATATTCCATGTGGATTCCGTTTCCTCCCTTGAGCCCTGACTGGTACACACAGCAAATGGTAGCATCAGAGCCTGGACAAGAGCCTCAGAGTCCATGAGGGTATTGCTACCCAACACCTGGAAATAAAAAGCTGACTTTTTGGCAAAAGGAAAAGTGAGAGGGGGACAGTTGCTGGGTGAGCTGCCAGCAGTGACTGCCTCACATCCTAGGTCCCTGATACCTTTGTCTTAACTAACCGTGGTTCTGCCCTGCGTGGCTGTCTGTCCAAGGTGTCCATGGAAACAGCTAATTCCTTTTTAAGAGTGAGGCACTCATGTTCATGTCTCTCCGCACGTTTGTTGCCATATTGTTTTTCTATGGAGGTGAAACAGATTGTCTCTGCCTTGAGCTCGCTGTGCAACTAACTCTGCAGGGATTCAGCTGGAGGCCATGACACTTTCAAATTCATCTCACCCATGTATCTTGGTCTTGCAACTGTTCTAATGTTCTATACATACGTGTGTACATTTTTCACCAAACCTAAGGCATACTTCTGTCAATTTAATTTGAAGTTCCCTTTTAAAAATATACTCTGAGAACTTTTCATGTTATAAAATTCGACTTTGCTTGACAATTAGTCCTCTCCTCAGATAAAATGTATTTCTGTAGGTTTTAAGAACAAAAAGATATTCTTAAAGAAACATCTTAAATATCTTAAAGATATTCTTAAACAAGAAGAAACCAAAAGATATTCAAGTATCTTTCACATCATGGTATATTTTACTGGGAAAAGTATAAATTCTAACTTGTTACACTGATTTATTTGCCAAGACGGTGGAGCCAAACATCTTGGAGACGTGTATTAACGTATCTCAGTCTCCTTTCTCTGCGCATGAAGGTGGTGGCAGGGCACCCAGGGCTGTCTTTGACCTGTCTGGCTGCAGAGCTAACCCTCAAACCTTCCCTATGCTAATCTGTAGCTCAGAATAGTAGCTCAATGGGCCGCAAGTCCCAGGCTCCCAGTCAGCTGATTCCTGCTGGTTTGGACAATGGTTTGGAGGCAAGGTGGGCGGAAGGGAGAGGAGGACTGGTGATCCGCCTTCACCATCTAGCCTGGGTGCCATCTCTGTAATCTCACATTTCTCTCTCAGGCTCAGGCTTTTCTTGGAAAGTTCCCCCCTCGGGTTCTTTTCTGCACCATAACCTCAGCCCCTGCCCTGGTAGCACTGCTCACCCCAAGCCTTGAGAAATTGCCTATGGGTTCATCTCTGTTACATTACTGCTTCCGTTTAGCTTTTTAGTGCTGGCTTTGCTGTGTAAACGATGCCCTCGATTAAGTCCCCTGTATTTTGAACTGTAAAGTGTTTTCTTTTTACATGGTCAAGCCTGGATTGATGCCTGCGTCTCATCCTCAGACATGGATAGATGAAATTGGAGGTGCAGTTGATGGTTCCGCTGGAGCAGCTGAAGTCAATAAAATACAGCTGCCTCAAACAGATTTGGGGTTTCCCTGCAGGCTCAGATGGTAAAGACTCTGCCTGCAATGCAGGAGACCCAGGTTGGATCCCTGGGTTGGGAAGATCCCCTGGAGAAGGAAATGGCAACCCACTCCAGTATTCCTGCCTGGGGAATCCCATGGACAGAAGAGCCTGGCTGCAGTCCACAGAGTCACAAAGAATCGGACATGACTGAGCTACTGACACTTCCAAACAGATTTCACAAGCCAGGAAGACATGTAATTATAATTGCATGACCTGAAGTTGGAACCAGAGATTTTTCACACAGCCAGGAAAGACAAGAGCAAGAGACATCTGTCAAAATAGGCAAATGAGAAAATGTTTATTTGTACACTGGGGCAGGGATGCTTGCCAGCTACTAGGACCTTGAGACTCCAACCAGACGCGTTACAATGAGGCATCCACTCCCAGCGCATCGTGAGCAAAATCACAAAGTATCTTCGGAATAAGAGACGAGGACATGGGCTCAGGTGGGATTAGGTGAGGGTCTGAAGGGGTTTCGCCTGTTGCCTTATCCTTGTGTTAGAAATGTCACCCCTTTAGAGTCACAAGACTGCTGAGTATATCCCCAGAAATGTGGATGCCATGACATCTTTTCTGTTATTTCCCTGACAAGAGTTAGAAAACCATTATATAAAAGAAAAAAAAAAGGCTAAAAGTGAGATTTTCTTACAGAGGAGCGAGGAATGATATGGGAAGATTATGGAACTAATGGGGCATAGTCTCGAGGAGAGAATTAGGGGAATCTGTGTGTAAAATTAGAAAAATAAATACAAAATTATGCCTTTTCCACGATGTGGCTTGTGGGTAATGACCCATGCAGGGGATTATTACGTGAACCCCCAGGCTGAATTGCCAGGGGAAAGGGAAAATGCAGTGAAAAGCTACATTTGGTATTTATTTATTTTTTTTGTATAAATCTTCCAAAACTGTCAGATTTGACATTTCTTTTCTGAAATTAAAAAATTATTTTGGGGACTTCTCCGGCAGTCCAGTGGTTAAGACTGCCTTCCAATGGTCGAGGAGCTGAGATCACACGTGCCTCGAGGCCAAAAAACTATAACATAAAACAGAAGCAACATCTTAAAAAATTCAATAAAGATTTTAAATAAAATGATCCACATCAAAAAATCTTTAAAAAAAAATTTCCATGTTAAAATGCCAATAACAAGCACTCAGTTCTTGAAAGAAGTATGGTTGGAAATGAACATTTTGGTGTGACCGATTTGACAGTGAAGATGGCTACCAGGCAAAACCTTATACTAGCTTCTCATTGCTTTTTTTTTTTTAACCAATTTTCTTTTCTGAAACCACTGTCATAATAATTAAACTGATAGTGGTTGGAAATGCACACACACACATACATATAACCACACACATGCACGCTTGCATTTCAAACTACTCCTAAATAACTTCAGTAGGGTGAAGAGGCAGGGTGGTGTTTAACCAGAACCCCAAGTCCCCTTCCTTTAACTAAAACTGCAGCCAAAAAAAAAAAAAAATCCACTTTCCCTGGTGGCTGTGATCATGCAGCTTCCCAGTTCTTAACAGAGAACATCTGGCACATACAATTGTTTTCCTGCCTTATTTGCTTAGAGTATGTATTTTCAACCTCCCTAAAACAGAAGGAAAGCTTGATTTTACTGCAAATTTTCCTTATGGGAAGCACTGGGGAGACTTCGATTGGCACACTTCATCATTATACAGAACAGTTGCAAATCTTAAATGAACACGTCAATTATTCATGACTCTAAGGTCCTGAATGCCAACTATACATTATTAATCAGCAGATGTAAATATTTTAAAACCCTGGCGAGAAACACATTCTGTGGAGGCACTTCTGCAGCAGAGTGGATAAACAGCAAATTTTACAGCAAAAGGTGGTGGCCACCCAGCAACATTTATGCAGAACTCCACACAATAGGGTTAAGAACATTGCTCGGAAGCTTTTTTTCATTCTGCCCTTTTCATAAGGGGACTGTTTTCCATGCCACAGCCACTAATCCCATGTGCTTAACCTTTGCAATAACCAAATCTATATTTGGTTCTTTCTAACCCTCTGTGCAATCTCTCTTAATTTTTAATCTCGAGTTAAAATAATTGTATTTTAGTTGACTTAAAGAGGGGTTCCATTCTAGTCGACATTTCTTTATTGAAGCAAAATTGTTTTTCCCCCTATTTCTGTACCTTTAATTTTCCTTTCCTCTTGTGTGTGGCCAAAATCTTGGCCTTCTCTGCCTACAGAAGCTGAATTAAAAAGTAGGGAAACAGAGTTTGGAGGAAATAGAATGGTGGCTTTCATTCTCAGCTGGTAGAGAGCGAAACACAGTAGGCGCGCGCTTCAAGAACCCTGCCCCTCTGTGTGAAGGGTCTAGGGGCTTCTAGAGGGCCAGGGCTCGCGGTCAGGAGCTGGTGACGAGAGGCAAAGGCAACAGGATCTTGATTTCTTCCTCTTGCATTGTTTCAAAGACGGTCACACGCTGGCATCAGTAACCCAGCGACTGCGTCTGGCAGCTCAGTGGCTCTTCGGTCTTCTTTCTGATATATAACTATGAGGGAAGGGTGTTGCAAGGGTAAGCTCCAGACGGGGGATGTATTTAGCATAGGGTCAGAGGGAAAAAGTGTGAATTGTAGCTCCTGCAGAGTTAGGGGGCAGAAAAGCAAGCTTAATTACAGACATGCAGAGTTAGAAGAAGTTAAAGTAAAAATACAGGAATGTTCAGGCCTGCTGACTGTTCCCTTCATCTTCTTTGCTCTCAGGAAAGGGAAAGGAAAAAAACTCAACCCTTTTTTTCTTTTTCATGGCAACACTCTCGAAGGTGTTGTCGGTGAATCTGAGGTTCTTTCTTCATCAGTCAAGAATTTGGAGGTGAAGCCGAGAGGTTAAGAAAGGGAAGCGAGAATTTATTTAAGCAAGGACACGCGCTCAGGTGGAGAGTGGGCAAGCGGGTGAGGACCTACCTACCGGTCCATCCTGTTTCTTTGACAAGCCTGCTGCCAGGCGCATGCAAATGAACGGGCGGGATATTCCTGGGAACGGAGGAGTCTGGGGGTCCTCTTCCCTGATTTTCTTCCGAGTTTCGTCTTCCCAAGGGGAGGGGGGAGCTTTGACCTTCTTTAGCTTAGATCAGAAGTGCCACAGGCATCAGTGCAGGATGAATACTTCTTCTCTGTATGCTGCTGCTGCTGCTGCTAAGTCGCTTCAGTCGTGTCCGACTCTGTGCGACCCCATAGACGGCAGCCCACCAGGCTCCCCCGTCCCTGGGATTCTCCAGGCAAGAACACTGGAGTGGGTTGCCATTTCCTTCTCCAATACATGAACGTGAAAAGTGAAAGTGAAGTTGCTCAGTTGTGTCGGACTCTCAGCGACCCCATGGATTGCAGCCCACCAGGCTCCTTGTCCATGGGATTTTCCAGGCAAGAGCACTGGAGTGGAGTGCCATTGCCTTCTCCGCTGTATAATCTTATCTTAATGATAGCACAAGGAGCACAAGGTCACATTTCCCTGCAGTGCAGCCCCCCTTTCCCCACCTTTCTTTGTCTGCTCCTCAGACCCTTCTCACCAAACTGGGTGGTGTCCTGTCAGTCCAGAGGCTCCAGCTTTCCTTTGTCTACACTTGGACCCCGCTGTTTACAAGCTGTGTGATTTCCTGCCACCTGGCCCCTGTCCCCATCTCTCTGCTTTTACCTAGCTACTGGTTTTACCAGTGGTCATGTGTGGATGTGAGAGTTGGACCGTAAAGAAGGCTGAGCATCAAAGAATTGATGCTTTTGAACTGTGGTGCTGGAGAAGACTCTTGAGAATCCCTTGGACTGCAAGGAGGACCAACCAGTCCATCCTAAAGGAGATCAGTCCTGGGTGTTCATTGGAAGGACTGATGCTGAAGCTGAAGCTCCAATACTTTGGCCATCTGATGCAAAGAACTGACTCATTGAAAGAGACCCTGATGCTGGGAAAGATTGAAGGCAGGAGGAGAAGGGGATGACAGAGGAAGAGATGGTTGGCTGGCTTGATGGACATGAGTTTGAGCAAGCTCAGGAGATGGCGAAGGACAGAGGAGCCTGGTGTGCTGCATCCATGGAATCGCAAAGACTCAGACACGACTGAGTGACAGAACCACAACAACCTAGCTACTTGCCTGCTGGGAGAAAGATGCTGCCCTTCTCCGCCCGTTCAGTCCCCCTCCATCTTTAATTCCAACTTCTGGGCTTTGCCCTCTGCGGGTATTTCCCTGCACCTCTCAGTGGGGACTGACTACCCTCCCCAGTGATTTCCTTTCAGGTTCCCCAGGCGAATTGTGAACTTTGTGAGCCCAGCATCTTCTTGGCCTCCATACAGCACAGATTGTAGCACACGCTGCTCACAGAAGCACCTCAGTCAATATCCCCCGAAGCCTGCTGAATGGAAGCACACATCCCACCACACTCGACTTGCAGGTACCCACGCTCCATCCAAGAAGAGCTTCTCTTCCTGCTTTTTCTAGGCAGCAGCATAACCGGAGGATTAGGAGCCCTGGCAGTGAAGCTGGTATACATGCAGGCAGCGTTTGGCTCTCCTTAGTGGGTTGCATGAGTTTAAATGAAATGATCTAGAGAAACACTGGGTCCGTAGCAGGTGCTGCTGAAGTTATAGCGAGTGTTGGTCATGCCCTGCTGTTATCATCATTGCTGTGAAAGCACATCAGGGCCACAACCATAATAGACATCTGCTGAGTCACTTGATCCCGGACATCCGGAGACCCCAATTCTGCCAAATTCCTCACCTACCCTACCCTCCATCCAGCAGCAGAAGAGGCCCTGAGTGAAACCTTTGTTAGGGAAACAAACAAAACTCCAGCTGGACTCTTTGAAATAGAGCCTAAACATCCTAGCTGGCTACCTCCGGAATTTCCGTGACGACTTTCTCATTGTTTCTCATTGTTAAAAGATGCACTATCTTACAGGAAAGAGTAAAAACACGCTGGACTTAATGGTATTTATCGTTATTTTGTCAAAAATAAAAAGGCAAAGTACAAATTAAATTTTATAAATTCTGTGCTGTGGTGGAGAGTGCTCAGTCACTTCAGTCATGCGAACCTACAGACTGCAGCCCACCAGGCTCCGCTGTCCATGGGATTCTCCAGGAAAGAATACTGGAGCGGGTTGCCACGCCCACCTCCGGGGGATCTTCCCGACCCAGGGACGGAACCCACATTTCCTGCATCTCCTTCATTGCATGTGGGCTCTTTCCTGCTGAGCCCGTGGGATGCCCCAAGGTAGAGAGAGGCATTTGTGATTGCAATTGTGATCACAGACCATGGGCTACAATCCAACCCTGTCACTCACCAGCGGGGTGACCCTAAGACATTCTGGAACTTTTTCATGCCTCCACTTCCTCACTGTTAAAAACGGAAGCCAATCTGTGTCTTTAGCTTGTGAGAACACCCAGAGGAGGAAGTGAGTGTGGTGAGTACGGCAGATCCTGGTGTGTGGCATGTTCTACACCCACATTAGCTCTGATTTTTAGTAACTCAGATCACAGACAGGAACTGTGTGCTTGTGGGCCACGTACAATGCAGATCCAAGGCTCTTAAATTCCCTTTGAATCTTTATCAAAACACTGAGATATTTTGAAAAGTAGGAAGACCCTTCTAATGAGTCACATTCCCAGTAGGAAAGGGTAAGAGTGGGTTTAGTAAAGCTCCATCCTTACAGCTTGTAGGACGTACTCCGACACTGATGTAAACTGATGTAAATCTTGTACTCTATTTCATAAAACAGTTGGTCTAATTTAGTATAAAACAATGCTTTCTGTTATTTTATTTAGAACTTAAAATTTCCCAAGAAATTTTCAGTAAAGTTGAAGCTCCACAAAACTACAGAAGCAGCCAACTATCTGTTTCCCAGCAATACGGACATGATCGAAGCCCCTTCAGACTGAACCTGACTTTCAGCCAAAGGCCATGCAAAAGCAACCTCTAACAGCACCCTCTGAATTTCACATGAAACTGTTAGATATGAGAACCGCAACAATGCTCAGCAATCCACTGAGTGCCCCAACCCTCTCAGAGCGTGAAGTCAAGAAACAGAGTTCCTGGGCAGGTTGATAAGAAGCTGGGGGGTTCCTGAGGAGAGAGGGGTCTGAGGTTCTCAAGGAGGAGGAAAGGACAAACATTTATTCATTTTCTCTCTACATTCCTTCAGTTCAGTTCAGTTCAGTTCATTCGCTCAGTCGTGTCTGACTTTTCGACCCCATGAATCGCAGCACGCCAGGCCTCCCTGTCCATCACCAACTCCCGGAGTTTACTCAAACTCACATCCATCGAGTGGGTGATGCCATCCAGCCATCTCAACCTCTGTCAAGCCCTTCTCCTCCTGCCCCCAATCCCTCCCAGCATCAGGGTCTTTTCCAATGAGTCAACTCTTCACATGAGGTGGCCAAAGTATTGGAGTTTCAGCTTTAGCATCAGTCCTTCCAATGAACACCCAGGACTGGTCTCTTTTAGGATGGACTGGTTGGATCTCCTTGCAGTCCAAGGGATTCTCAAGAGTCTTCTCCAGCACCACAATTCAAAAGCATCAATTCTTTGGCGCTCAGCTTTCTTTATGGTCCAACTCTCACATCCATACATGACTACTGGAAAAACCATAGCCTTGACTAGATGGACCTTTGTTGGCAAAGTAATGTCTCTGCTTTTGAATATGTTATCTAGGTTAGTCATAACTTTTCTTCCAAGGAGTAAGCGTCTTTTAATTTCAAGGCTGCAGTCACCATCTGCAGTGATTTTGGAGCCCCCAAAAATAAAGTCTGACACTGTTTCCACTGTTTCCCCATCTATTTCCCATGAAGTGATGGGATCAGATGCCATGATCTTCATTTTCTGAATGTTGAGTTTTAAGCCAACTTTTTCACTCTCTTCTTTCACCTTCATCAAGAGGCTTTTTTGTTCCTCTTCACTTTCTGCTATAAGGGTGGTGTCATCTGCATACCTGAGGTTATTGATATTTCTCCCGGCAATCTTGATTCCAGCTTGTGCTTCTTCTAGCCCAGCATTTCTCATGATGTACTCTGCATAGAAGTTAAATAAGCAGAGTGACAGTATATAGCCTTGACATACTCCTTTTCCTATTTGGAACCAGTCTGTTGTTCCATGCCCTTAGTCTTAGTCTATAAAATGTTTTTTGTTTTTTTTTTTTTCCTTTAAGCCCGGAACTGATGTTTACACAACAAACAAATCAGCTTAAACTCTGTAGTAGGGATTATATAACAACAATGTATCCTGCTTGAGGACAGTTTCTCCTTCCTGAAAACTTTTCTGACTAATCCTGATATTTTGGAATATATATTGTGGGAGTGGGTCTAATAAGATCTTTACAACCTCAAGACATTCTTTTGATTTATTGTAATAACTAATTTAATTCTTCTTCTTCTTTTTTTTTTTTTTTAGCATTTAACTCCCTTGCACTCTCCATCCCCCTTCTGATGTCTGTGTCAGAAGTTTTCCCTGTCCCTTTCATACTTTAATAAAACTCTGCTACACAAAAGCTCTTCGGCAATCAAGCCTGGTCCTTGGTCCCGAAGCTACATCTTCTTCTTCAGAGATCTCGAATCTGACATCATTCACCACAAGCTATCAAAACTTTAAAAATATTTTTTTAGGTAAACGGGTTTCTTCCTGAGATATTCAGTGCTGATCCTGCCCCACTGCCTTCAATAAGCGTTGAATGTTCCCGTGCCTGTTGATTTCCTGGTGCTGGTACTCTCTCCATTGCTGTGGGGCTTCTCTGGTGGTCCAGACGGTAAAGAAACCACCGGCCAGGACGCATGGATTCCGATGGCTGATACATGTTGATGTTTGATGGAAAACAACAGAACTCTGTAAAGCAACTATCCTTCAATTAAAAAAAAAATAGATTAAAAAAAAAAGCAATTCGAAATATATACACAATCTAACAATTTGAGAATCATTTTAAGAAAGCTAGGTTCAAACACATTTTGCATGATGTTACTATTTTGCGTATTATGTACCACATATTGTTTTGTGTGTGATTTTAAAAATTAGCTGTATTTTTTAATAAACAATAACTTTTACTTTTGGATTTCCCAGAAGGCTCAGTGGGTAAAGAATATGCCTGCAATGCAGGAGACACAAGAGATGAAGGGTCAATCCCTGGGTCAGGAAGATCCCCTGCAGAAGGACATGGCAACCCACTGCAGTGTTCTTGCCATGGACAAAGGAGCCTGGCAGGCTACAGTCCATAGGGTTGCAAAGAGTTGGACATGACTAAAACAACTGAGCACAACTTTTATTGTTAAAAAAAAAAGAATCCACCTGCCAGTGCAGGAGACCTGGGCTTGATACTGGAGAAGAAAATGGCGACCCTCTCCAGTATTCTTACCTGGAGAGTTCCATGAACAGAGAGGCCTTGTTGGGCTACAGTCCATGGGGTCCCAAGGAACTGGCCATGACTGAAGCGACCAACACTCGCTTTTCCATTGCTGTGGGGTTTGCACTACCTTCATTTTGTATTGATTAACTTTTATCCAATTCTCAATGCAAGTGCCACTATGTCACTGCTTAATATTTAATCTCTCCAAATAGTCAAAGTGCTTTGGAAAATACGCCTTAATGGAAGCCAGTTCCAGACTCTGTAGTTCAGAGAGAATATAACTGAGGAGGGTAACACGAGGAACTATTTGGGCCGCACGGTGGGGAGAGCTGGAGCGGTGCCGGGACCTGCTTCCGGGCGCTGATGAGAAGGAAGCACCAGAACGGCACCAAATGGCCCTGCTCTGACTTAATGCAGAGACTCTGGATTTAAGGGTGTTGACCCTGGGCTACCACCTGAGACTCAGTGGAAAATGACATCTGATAGATTAGGCTTCTGCCTCTCTACGTGGCTAAGTAGCAGGTGGCAGCTTTGGATCAATACCCCGTGCGCCCACTGGAAACTTAGAACAGACATGGCTGAGACACAATAACCTTTTGTAATCCCATTCCTCATCTTCACCTGGGCTGCCACTGATGACCTTGATCCCAGAATGATGCCATGATTCACAGTATGGTTAATACAGATTTAAAAAAAAAATCAATAGAGCACATGGTCATGGTTCTCTTGGGGTTCGAGGGGAGCATGATTCCTACAAAGATGGATTTCATGTTAAGAATGTTTTTTGGTGGGGGGAAGAAAAATCACAAAATATTTGCAAAGGATTTGGCTGGAAACGCAGATAGTAGAAACATGGTTTCTTAAGTGTGATATCAATCTGGGAAATTACCAGCGTTGCGGATAATGGACTTCCCAGATGGTGCAGTGGAAAGAATCCACCTGCCGATGGAGGGGAGGCAGGGACTTGAGTTCACTTCCTGGGTCAGGAAGATGCTCTGGAGTAGGAAATGGCAACCCACCCCAGTATTCTTGCCTGGAAATTTCCATGGGCAGAGGAGCCTGGTAGGCTACAGTCCATGGGGTCACAAGGAGTCAGACACGACTGAGTGACCGAGCAAGCATGCACACAGATAGTAGAAATATATTTTTCTTAAGTGTGATGTTAATCTGGAGAATTACCAATTATCTGGAGAACAGAAGAGCTCAACCCACCTGCCACCCTCCAGGTCAGTCTGGGAGAACAGTGAATAAGGCATCCAGGTACAGACAAATCCTGGCATCCACAGGGTTTCCAAAAAGTATAAAGTGAAGGAGTGTTTCCCTCAGCCCCTCAGGCTTAGACGGCTCACTCCTGGCCATTTGCAAGACTGGAGAAATCAAAAAGCATATTAATATTTATAAAGAGACATTTTTTTAGTCAAAAATCAAGAAAGTAGACAGAGGAGGATCCAGGGCATGACTATTTTCAAAACACATGAAAGGGACCACTTAAGGTATAAACTTTATTCCCTCCACCAAACAAAACATGATGTGTTCAGGACACCGCCCTCATCCCTGGAGCATGAACGTGTTAGTAGCCCAGTCGTGCCTGACTTTTTGCGACCCATGAATGGTACCCGTCCAGCTTCTCTGTCCATGGGATTCTCCAGGTAAGAATACTGGAGGAGGTAACCATTCCCTTCTTCATGATCCCTTCCCGACCCAGGGATCAAACCAGGATCTCCTGCATTGCAGGTGGATTCTTTACCACCTGAGGCACCAGAGAAGATCTTCTTGGAGCACGTTGACTCATAACTGCAACATGGCACGTCGAGAATTTCCAACTGCTGGAATGGCACTCAGGCTGCGGAGGGACCTGAGAACAATACCCAAGATGTCCTGCTCATAACTGCTCTATGTTCAAAAGTACAAAATGGCCCTGGGGGATTATAGGAAGAACAAGATGCCTCTGTCAGGTTTTCACATGAAGTAAGAGTCACTCTTGTGTCTGACTTTTTGCAACCCCAGGAACTGTATAGTTCTTGGGTCAGAACACTGGAGTGGGTAGCCTTTCCCTTCTGCAGGGGATCTTCCCAACCCTGGGGTTGAACCCAGGTCTTCCGCATTGCAGGCAGATTCTTTACCGGCTGGCTACAAGGGAAGCCCAAGAATACTGGAGTGGGAAGCCTACCCCTTCTCCAGTGGACCCAGGAATCAAACTAGGGTCTCCACATTGCAGGTTGATTTTTTAACCAACTGAGGCATCCTGTCAGTGCTGAAATGCTTTCCAATAGAAACAGCCACAGCAGCATCAGTATCTCCAAGGCCACCCGGTTGACTGACTCTCATCACATCTGCAGATGGAAACTCCGCTCTTCAGTTGTTCAGGCCAAATGTGACAGACCAGACACCTCTGTTTCTCTCAGCCCCACACCCAGCGCATCAGTGAATGGTAATGTCCCCAGGCACCAAGTACATCTGGACTCGGGAGGTGGTCACCACGCCTCCTGCTGCCCTCGTCCACATCTCCATCATCCCGTAGCAGGTCATTTCTGTGACCCTGCCTATTCCTCTGCGTCCACACGTGCATGACCACAGGTTCTCAACATGGAGTCAGAGTCACCCCCGAGAACTGGGGGTCAGATCACAGCAGTCCTCTAGACACCCCCGGAGGCTCCCCTCCCACTCAGGGGAAAACCAAAGTCCTGAGGTTGGCCCCGAAGGTGCGCACGTGACCTACCCAGCTGCCCCTCTGTACCCGCCCACCTCCCGCAGGCACGTGGTCCTTGTGTTCTCTGCAGGACACACCCCCTGCCCCAGGGCTGTTGCACCTGCTTCTTTGCACCAGCTGTGCACCCCTCCCCACATATGCATATGCACCTGTTAGAGGGCAACTGACCTCTTTTTACTCTTCCCTGGCATCTCTCAACACCTGATACAACAGCTGAGTGTCATTTGTTGTTGCTGTTGAGTGATGTGTTCCCAGTACAGGAGCACCTGGCACATAGTAGGTAGCTGGGAAATATGGGTTCTGGGAATAAACAGAATTATAAATAGAATAGATATTCTCTTAACAGCCTGTAGGTCATTTAGAAAAGTGATCATTCTGTAAGGAACTCTGCAATGTGACAATATTGTGTGGTTATTGCGTGCACGTGTGTGTGTGTGTATATATATATGTATACTCACACAAGGGCTCCCCATGTGGCGCTAGTGGTAAACAGCATGCTTGCCAGTGCAGGAGATGAAAGAGACTCGGTTTCCACTCCTGAGTAGCAAAGATCCCTGGAGGAGGGCACGGCAACCCACTCCAGTGTTCTTGCCTGGAGAATCCCATGGACAGAGGAGCCTGGTGGGCCACAGTCCATGGTATCAAAAAGAGTCAGACACAGTGAAACAGCCTAGCACGCACACACGCACGCATCCTCATGAATGTTTTTACATATGCATGTATGCATAATTTTGTGATGATAACTACCTGAAAGAATCACCACTCAACAATGATCCTGTTTCACACATACGTTGACTTTTTGATGACCACACTTGATCACACACAAGGGACAGAGAACACCGCTGATCTAAAATATTGTCTTTGGACTTGCCTACTCGTCTTTGGCTGAATGCTGTGCTCTGCTTTCTGGATGTCTTGCTGTAAATTCAGGTACAATGACGGCAATCCTTCTCCTTCTCTGATGGCCTACCCTATCATCATCATTCGGTTGCTCAGTTGTGTCCGACTTTTTACAATCCCACCGACTAGAGCCTGCCAGGCTTCTCTGTCCATGGGATTCTCCAGGTAAGAATACTGGAGTGGACTGCCATTCTCTTCTCCAGAGGATCTTTCTGACCCAGGGATCGAACCCAGGTCTCCTGCATTGCAGGCAGTTTCTTTACTGTTTCAGCTTCAGGGAAGACATTCCCAATTTGGAACCAGTCCATTGTTCCAACAAGCCCCTTATTCTCTTGGATTTCATTTGTCCTACAAGATCGGTGAGCCCAAGGGAGAACATAACAGATGAGATCCCCCTCGTGAACTAGAGGAAGAGGCAGGCTTAGAACCAGTTGTGCTAAGTGTGAGAAGGACATGAAAATTCAAATCAAATAGAGATATTCTCTAAGGGAAAGGGGCTGGGAAGACTTTTTTGAGGATATTACTTCTAAGTGGGGACTTGAGGAATAGTAAGGAAATAGCAATTCAAAAGATAAGGTAGGGGGTGTGTGGAGTTCCTGGAGATGCGACAGTAGGCTGTGGGTCAAGAAGGAACATAAGAACTGGGAACTGAGAAAAGATGATCAGGATGTGAGACAATGAGGGAGGAGGAGAGAAAATGAAGTAGGAAAGGCAGTGAAAGTTGCTCAGTCGTGTCCGAGTCTTCGAGACCCCATGGACTATACAGTCCATGGAATTCTCCAGGCCAGAATACTGGAATGGGTAGCCTTTTCCTCCTCCAGGAGATCTTCCCAACCCAGGTCTTCCGCATTGCAGGTGGATTCTTTCCCAGCTGAGCCACAAGGGAAGCCCAAGAATGCTGGAGTGAGTAGCTTATCCCTTCTCCAGTGGATCTTCCTGACCCAGGGATCGAACCAGGGTCCCGTGCATTGCAGGCAGATTCTTCACCAACTGAGCTATCATGGAAGCCCATAGGAAGGACAGGTAGGGATCGATTCACCCAAATTTCTTCAGGGAGGTTATTTTATCCTAAGGCACACTATGAAGCCTTTGAAAAGCCTTAAGCAGGCGAGAGAAATGATCTGATGTATATTTCAGAAAGCTTGTCTGGTATGTGAAAAATATATTGAAGGGAGCAAAAATAAAAAAAGCCACAGAAGACACAGGAGATTTTGTCAATAGTCAAGCGTGAAAGCAGAAGATTCAGAGAAGTGGGAAGATTTGAGATCCAGTATGAGAGGAAACTGATGGCATTTGGTGACCACTGTAGATGGGAAACTGAGGGAGGAGGGGAATCCTGAAATAAACAATGGTTTGCAGTTGCATGATTTCCAGAAATGTGGAAATTTGGAGAGAAAACGTGGGGGGAATGAGATACCTGGGAGAAATTCACAAGGAGGTGTCAAAAACATGAGAGGAAAGGGCTAGAATGGAGAGTTAAAAATTGAAAGCATCCACCTGCAAATAATATTTAAATCCATGGGAATAAACAATACAATGCAAAGCAAGTACCTGGCAGGGCAAAGGCTGGAAAATACAAAAAAGGCGAAGTAGAAGATGAGGATGAGGCAAGGAGACACGGATGGGATGGCTTAGAAGCAAAGGGACCCCAGGGAGTGACCTAATTGCGGTCAAGAGAGCATTGAATCAACGACTGGTCTTCAGCTATCTCCAACAATACTGAGATGTCCCATAAGTTGAGGACAAGGCCATCTGTGGGTCTAGCAGAGAACTTGCAAATGATCTTGAACACCACAGTCTGGGTATAGTGGGACAAGCAGAAGCTCCTTTGGGTGTAGAATGGGGGTCTTATTGACATTGGGAGCAGATGCCTCTTTAAGAAGTTTAGGCATTTGACACCTATACACTATGGATGTGCTTAGTCACTCAGTCGTGTCCAACTCTTTGTGGCCCCATGGACTATAGCCTACCAGGCTCCTCTGTCCATGGGGATTCTCCATCAAGAATTGGGGAGATTTGGGAGACTAGCATTGAAACATGTATAATATCATGTATGAAACGAGTCGCCAGTCCAGGTTCGATGCACGATACTGGATGCTTGGGGCTGGTGCACTGGGACGACCCAGAGGGAGGGTATGGGGAGGGAGAAGGGAGGAGGGTTCAGGATGGGGAACACAGGTATACCTGTGGCAGATTCATTTCGATATTTGGCAAAACTAATACAATATTGTAAAATTAAAAAAAAAGAAATGTAAAAAAAAAAAGAATTCTGGAGCTAACCTGCTCCTCTCTCCCAGGGTCCCCCTCTCACCACCTTTCAGTCCTGTTGGCCCCACCTTTCAAATAGACCTCAGGTAAGTTCACTCTGACCTCTGCTGTGCTGTGCTTAGTCGCTCAGTCATGTCCGACTCTTTACGACCCCATAGACTGCATTGGGCACACAGAGTCTTCACCACTGGACTGCCATGGAAGGTCCTGGTCACTACTTTAAACTGTGTTGTTTCCTTCTTACCTGTCTTTCCCACCAGACCCTCAGTGCCGTGAGGATAGATGAGACAGATGTCTTGTCTCTGGTGTTTATTGCTGTGTCCTCTACATCTAGAATAATTCCTAGTACTATATTGTCTGACACTTTGCAACCCCCAGACTGTAGCCCACCAAGCTCCTCTGTCCATGGAATTCTCCAGGCAAGAATTGGGGTAGGTAGCCTTTCCCTTCTCCAGGGGATCTTACCAACCCAGGGATTGGACCCAGCATTGCAGACAGATTCTTTACCAGCTGAGCTACCAGGGAAAGTGCCCCTAGCACTAAAGAGATGTTAATTAATATTTACCAAACAAATGTATGAATAAACAACAGAATAGTTCCCATATTAAAATTCTTCTAGAGTAGAGGTAAGAATTTATGAAACCCAACCTTGAAATTATCCCAGGCCATGTTGTAGAACTTGGAGCAATGAATCTGCTCCACATTTAAATGTTTGAACAGATTTGAAGCTCCCTTTTGGGGAAAAAAAAAACTTACAAATGGTGACCTGGTAAACTGACTGCAGCAGTGAAGCGTGGTGTTGCCAGATTAAAAAACAATGTCCCGTTAAATTTGAATTTCAGATAAACAGAATTTTTTAATATAAGTATGTACCAAGTGGTATTTGGAGCATACCTATACTTTAAAATCCATTGTTTATTTGAATTTAACTGAGGATCCTTTATTTTTATTTGCTAAAAATAGACACCTAGTGAAATAGCCTCCCATCAAATAAACCATCATCTGCAACTCTGACATTTGTTGTTGTCAAATGTGTGTGTGTGTGTGTGTGTGTGTGTGTATGCATGCTCAGTCGCTCAGTCATGTCTGACTCTCTGCAACCCCGTGGACTGTAGCCCATCACAGTCCTCTGTCCATGGGATTTCCCAGCAAGAACACTGCCGTGGGTTGCCATTTCCTTCCCCAGGGGATCTTTCCAACCCAGGGATCAACCCCACGTCTCCTGCACTGGCAGGTGGACTCTTTACCACTGAGCCACCTGGGAAGCCCCTTTGATGTGGAAGACCTGTTATTTAATTTCTCGCTCTAAACTTCAGTTGTGAAGTGTCAGGGAGGGAAATGCTATCAAAACCACACTCAGACAACTAGTGCCATGAAGAATGATTTAGAGGAAATGTTAACGATTTACTTTCCCAGGACGATTTTAGCTTTCTCACTCCATGAAGTGCGTCACTAGAACATGTGACGCCCGGGAATTCCATTTCCTTCAGATCCCGGCAGAACCACCTTCAGAGGATGAATCACGTGACACTGGGCTTCCCCCCGCCCCCTCCAGTCTGCTTTTTCTGCTCCACCCGGCTCCCTGGTCCAGGAGGTGGACCACGCCGAGGGTGCCCTGTTCTCAGACGTCCTGTTGGGCCGCCAGGGAGGAGCCGGGGCGGCAGGTCTGTGGGTGGAGGGCAGTGAAGGCAGTGCTCCTCTCGGCATCCCTCCCGCGAGGAGGCTTGTGCTGGCTGCATGTCCCCACCGAGGGACACAGCACCCTCAGGGTGGCCCGTCTGCAGGACTCTCTGCTCTGGCTTCCGTAAGCCTTATCTCTCGGTACCCCTTCTTGCCTGCAAGGGGTAACAGGCAGCCCAGCCATCGCAGTGGCCCTGAATCTCTGCATCCCATGGCTTCAACCTACCCACGTCCCTCGTAAGGGATGCGAGGCAGGCAGGAAGAGGTCAGTCACCGTGAATGGGCCGTCTGTGTCCTGCTGGGTTCCTGACACATACACTCTCCAAGGACCAGACAGACGAGGACACCTTTTTATTACCTCTGTATCTATTTATTGGGGACATCATTCATCACATTCTCCCTCAGAGCGGGGACTAGGGAAACACCACCGTTATTTTTCTGCGTGCTTCCTTTCTCTTCTCAGTCAGGCCTGAAATGGAGCAACATCTGTTGGTCCGTCTGTATGGTGGAGGAGGACAGAGGGGCAGAAACGAATGACAGCATTATTATTCCTGCGACGCTTTTTAAAGAGCAAAATAGTGAGACAGTTTAAAATAGCTTTGAAAGTGAAAGCCGCTCGGTCGTGTCTGACTGTTTGCGATCCCATGCACTGCAGCTGCCAGGCTCCTCTGTCCGTGGAATTCTCCAGGCCAGAATACTGGAGTGGGTAGGCCTTCCTTTCTTCAGATCTTCCCAACCCAGGGATTGAACCCAGGCCTCCTGCATTGCAGGCTGATTCTTTACCATCTGAGCCACCAGGGAAGCCCTAAGACAGCTTCGTATGTGTTAGTCGCTTAGTCGTGTCTTTTCCTTTGAAACCCAGAGACTGTAGCTTGCAGGGCACGGAATTTTCCAGGCGAGAATACTGTTGCGGGACAGGGGAGCCTGGTGGGCTGCTGTCTATGGGATAGCAGAGTCAGACACAACTGAAGTGACTTAACAGCAGCAGCAGCAGTCATTTCCTCCTCCAGGAAAATAGCTTTTAAATGTGTTCAATAGTTATATACTAAACACTTACTTTTATAGTTCACATGCTTTAAACATTTGGAATTACAAATAATTGTACCTTGTGACATCATCTGTAGTTGTATAAACCAACCTGAATCGTTTTATGAGCCCTCCGTTACCTGTGCTTGTTTTTACCAAAGTAGGAGAAATAAAGGACAAGGCAATGGCACCCCACTCAGTACTCTTGCCTGGAAAATCCCATGGACGGAGGAGCCTGGTAGGCTGCAGTTCATGGGGTCGCTAAGAGTCAGACCTGACTGAGCGACTTCACTTTCACTTTTCACTTTCATGCATTGGAGAAGGAAACGGCAACCCACTCCAGTGTTCTTGCCTGGAGAATCCCAGGGATGGGGGAGCCTGGTGGGCTGCTGTCTATGGGGTCACACAGAGTCGGACACGACTGAAGCGACTTAGCAGCAGCAGCAGCAGGAGAAATAAACTGGCTGACTTCTGGAGGTGCATCTCGGTGTTGACTTTATTCTGTATCTTCGGGCACTACAATTCCACTGGGAGCTGCTGCCTCTGCAAAGCATTGCTTGTTAATGTCTGGTCAGTAGCACGTTCACAAGCTAAGATACTTCTAGCAAATTAAAGATTCCACAGTAGGCTTCTTTACCTCTGAACGCCAGGTCTTGCTGAACCAAAGCTCTAAGGAAGTTTAAACTTCAGATTTTAAAAAGCTATAAGGTTTTTACATAAATATCTGGTATTTTGGACATATTTCCTAAATGTTATCTTATCTTGCCCCTCGTACATAAAATTTATTTATGTGTGCATTTAAATACCTTCTCTTATAAAGCATCATTTGTTTGATTAAAAATAACTACAGAAAGGTAAAGTGGCTTCATTTAAAATTAAATTCTGGCTTTCACATAGGGTTACTAGAAGGGTATTAAGATCTTAAAGAGTGTATTTTTGGTCTATCATTTGCTACTATTTTATAATTCCTGAATTATAGTCAAACATAACATATCATTTCCTTTTTTAATGTTGATTTTCTTTGGGTTTATGAAAGGAATAAGTCTATACTTCATCTATTAATTTCTGGAAAATATGATTTAAAGAAACTCTTACGATGATTATAGATTTGTTAGTTTCTTTTTTATTTTTTTCCATCAGATTGTGCCTTATGCCCATGAAAGTGTTAATAAATTCGTTAGCTGCTAAAACTCAGAGGTTTGTCATTCGCTTGGGATAATCGACAAGCATGCAATCAAAACGCAGACACTGGTCCCTTGTTCTGCGGAAACACCATTCTAAGGGGTTGCCTGTATGAGCTATTTAATCTTTATGCAGCATCATATGGAAGGTGGTTTTATCATCTCCACTTTTCACCTGAGGAAATTAAGGCAGGAAAGCTTAACTGGCTTAGTCCTGATGTCACAGACAGTGAGGACCCTGAACTATCTCTTGCTGCTAACATTTAATCATTAAGATCATACTTGTCTGTACATTTCTCTGATGCTACAGCCAGTTCAAGTGAGAAACACTCACTTATGTAAATGAATTCTGGTACTGTCCAATACACACACACACACACACACACGATTTGACCACAGTACCAATTTATATATATTTTGATATGTGTATCATAGCACATGTATGCATAAATATGTGTGTATGCCAGTGTAGGAGATGCAAGAGACATGAATTCGATCCCCAGGTTGAGAAGATCCCCTGTAGAAGGAAATGGCAACCCACTCCAGCATTCCTGCCTGAGAAATCCCATGAACAGAGGAGTCTGGCTGGCTACAGTCCATGCGGTCACAAAGAGTCAGACATGACTGAGCAACTGAAAACACATCTATTGATATAAAGACACTGGGCAGGGAGCCAGTGGACATTCCTGTGACTCTCTGCCAGGACCGTTATTTATCCTAGAGGAAGGTCTGTACCCCCAAAAGGGAGCGCAAATGTGACAATGTAGGGCAGTCACAAAACATAAAAACACACCTCCGCAGCCATATCAGATCTTAACCTGTCATGTAATTAAGGAATATTTGCACTTTCGTTCACTTACTCTCTTCACACATTTGATCAGTGGGTTGTCTGCCAAGCTTTGTAAGTGGGGATGCGGAGGTGAGTGTGCCAGACACACCTTCCCCGGGGGGATGGAGCCTCACACACCAGGTGCCATCAAACACGTGCTGTGCAGAAGCAGAAGAAGAGGGGGTATCTAACTTAGGGAAGGGAAGGATTTCCGAGTGGCATCCTGAAGGGCAGAGAACAGTTCACGGGGGCACACACAGGGGAAGGAGAGCCTTCCAGAACCACACACCAGGAACTGGGTCTCTGAAACCTACCTCCTCTTGTATTAAACAAACCCCTTTCAACTCTCCTTCTGGCTGCATTTCCCTCCAAGGAATGAATTCTATAAAAACAATTGCAATGCCCATTAGAAGATAGCAAGGGTCTGGAGGTGTGCTGCAGGCAGTGGAATATGCTGTCTGCACTATAGGTTCCTCGGTTCTGATACAAAAACTGGAAACCGCACCACATAAAAGTCTGTTGTGAGCAACGGATCTTTTAAAGTCTGGATAAGTGCAATAAAAGGGAGGTTTTTCAGCAAGTTTCCAGAACTTTTAATTGCACTTTTTGAAAATAATCACTTGGGGTTCCAGGCATTATAAAATCAAGTATCACTGAAATAATTCTGATGCTCTGACATATTTATTGATCAAAAAGAGGTTAACCAGGTCCAGTTCTGTTTGCTCTTGCCAGAAATGTGTGCTATTAATACAGTCATGTGTTTGCATCTATATGACTCACACATGAAAAGCATATTTTGAAAGTGAATTTTACTAAAATGTAGGGCTGTTGGCTCTGAATTCATTTTCATCACTGAAATGTTTATATGCTGTGAGCACAGCTGTAACATGGTCCAAACCTCTTCTCTCCCGTGGAGAGCACCGGTTTTTATATCGCCACTAATAGCTTGAAGATACCAGCAGAATGACATCTGTTTTCAGGCTTATATACATTCAACAAAGAGCAAGACAAAACGTAATTTTCCTCTTCTTTGCAAAAGGAATTATAAAGGCAGAGCAGCGCCTTTAAAATTGATCTATTTCTTGATTATTCAACCAGGATCATATCTATCCTTGCCCGATCTTCCCAAACATCAAAGACAAGAAAATATGATGTAAAGCTGAGTGTGAATTATCTATTCAGTAAACCTTCACTTGTTTATCATACTGATTAAGTACTCACTGCAATTTGACCAGAGCTGAGCTGAAACCTACTTTCTGCTATATGTGGTTCCAAGAATTGGAGCAGGTTTAAACGGAACAACAAGCATAAGATTTCTAGGGTTAAGCATCTCCCTTACTGAGCAAAGGCAATCGGTTTTCAGTTCACAACCATTGCATCTATTCACTGATGAGGAGGCAGCCAAATCTATACCTGAAAAATTTCTGTCAAATCTCAGTCAACTTATTCGGTACACTTAAAAGAAACAAAGCTCTGTTTCCTTAAGTGGGTTTCTGAGGGAAAATACATATAACATAAATGTTATCATTGTCAATGGTACAGTTCAGCGGCCTGGATCCAGTTCATTCACCAGGCCATGCAGTCATCATCCCTATAACTCTGTGTGTGTTTCAATGTGTGTTTATTCATTTTTGGCTGTGCTGAGTCTTCCCTGCTGTGCAGGCTCTTCTCTAGTTGCGGTGTGTGAGCTTCTCACTGCGGCATCTGCTCCTGTTGCAGAGCACAGGCTCTAGGCACTCGGGCTTCAGGAGGCGCGGCACTCAGGCTTAGCTGCCCTGTGGGATCTCCTCAGATCCGGAATAGAACCTGCGTGTCCAGCGTTGGCAGGCAGATTCTTTACCACTGAGCCACTGGGGAAGCCCCACCCCCAAGATCTTAGAGTGGAACCGCTATGCTAAGTGAGAGAAACCAGACGCAAAACCCCACATATTGTGTGATTCCACTTACATGAAGCAACCAGATTAGGCAAATCTACCGACAGAGAAAGCAGAGCTGCTTGGGGCCTGGGGTAGGGGACACAGCGGTGACTGACTGATGGGGATGGGGTTTCTCTTTGGGGATGTGAAAAATTTTCTGAAGTGAGGCTTCCCTCATGGTCCACTCAGGGTCACTCTCCCGGCTATCACTGAGAAAAGTGCCTAGTGGTCTTGGAGACCCTGTGACTGAGTCTGGTCATGTTGTCATTTTCTTTCATCTCCAGGCACATTGATGAGACCTATTATACCTCTGGAACAGGAGACAAAGCAGCTGTGGGCAGGAGTTACTAGACAAGAGGACAAGCGAAGTCACTGTCCTCTGCCTGACGTGGGCAGACAGTATAACGTGTCTCCTTCATCTAAAGATGAGAGAATTAGACCAGGTGATTGCAAATGCCTCACAGCATTGAAACTCAGACCAAAAAAAACCAACAAAAACAAAAAGAAAAAAGTTTCCAGCTCCAATCTCTATGAAGATCTCTTAAGCATAAGTTAGAAATGTCCAAGGGAGAGACAGAGCTCCTTCAGAAACCCTGTGGTGGATTTAAATTGAATTTGTTTTGGCACCAAGTGGGCATCTTGCAAGAGAGGAGGGCCTTGAGGGCATGAGGTGGCCCCCGGCAGCTTGCATGGATGGAGAGTGAGAAGTGTGGACCACGATGTAGGATGGACTTGGACAGGGTTTGGCCAGTGGACCGGGAAGGCATCCTTTCTCTTGCAGAAGCAGTGATGCAGATTGAGGGGCAAGAAGGTGGCGGGCAAAGGGGACATTCTCAGGACGTCACGGATGGTTTAATTTGCCTGGGGATGGGGACCACTGAGGTTGGGAGCAAGGCGAAGGTGAAGATGGTGTGTCTCCTCTGACAAGCTCTGGTCTCATCAGTGAGACTGACAGACGCACAGTGACTGTCACCGATGGTTATGCACTTTGTGCTCCACAACACCGCACTCAGATGCACACACACACACACACACCTTCCAGCCAACATTAGCACCCTCCACTGACACGCATCACAAATCTGAAGCCGTGATTACCTGCTGAACCGCTTACAACTGCACAAAATAACCCTGACTTACATATCAGAATCCAACAAAAATCCATAGTAAAGGATTAAATACAAACCTGTATTATCTAAGAAATAGAAAAAAGAGGAAACCCTCAGATAACGTACAACATTCTAAAGCAGGCTGAGATAATAAAGGTATCTTGATGTGGGAAAAGGAGGAAAAGAGAACTCATGTCTGCTCCGTGGTCTCACGGTCCTCACGGTGGCCTGGGAAGGGGTGCTGCCCACAGAGCTGCTGGGGCCTGGCTGGAGGGGGCAAGGCCGTTGTGGTCGTGCCCACGCGGGTGGGAGCCCAGGCTCCACACTGCCCTGCAGCTGCAGACCCTGTCCTGCAGACGTCACGGGAGAGAGCACAACTCTCCTGGGCTCAGAGTTCTCCACGGGATTAGGGGGTGCAGAGACAGAAAGCACATTTGAGCGCATTGGCTGAGCCCACGATGCCTGTGCTGGGTGAAGTCGAAACTGTAAACTCACAGGTGACCCAACAGACCCGCCCCACCCCCAAGCCCACTCTTCCCAGGAGACTCAGGGGTGTCCTTACCCCCCTGCCAGGATGCTTGGCACCCCGAGGGGGCCTGAACACCAACCCCCCTGCAAGAGTGAGGTCTGCAACTCAACGGGCAGCGGGGGAGACAGGCAGCTAGGGACATACACGCTCGGGGCAGAACAAAACAAGACTGAAAGAAAGGTGCGTGGCCCAGAGGCCCCGTGACAGTGACCACAGGGCTCTAGAGCTCCCCTTGGGAGAGAGACCGGTCCTCCCACTGGCTTCTAAGCCACTGCACACCAGAGCGCGGTTCAGAAGCCCACTCTACCCCTGGGTGACGCCCGGCAGGAGGCCCCCTGCCCGGGTCTCAGCTGTGGCCTCCAGCCCAGCTGAGGAGTCCCGTGGCTTTCCAGGTTAGTAAACAGATTCCCCACTGCTCTCCTGGTGTTGTGGGTCTCCAACTTCCACTCTGTCCTCAGAAGAGCTCAGGGGTGCGCTCCACCGGGGAAGGTCACCTGCCTGTAAAAGAGAGGGGTGGATCCCAGGGGTGCAGCCTGAACCCAAATCATGTTCCATTGACAAAGACGGCCTTTAAGATCAAACAGAAGATCACAGTTCCCTGTCTTAGTTCCTGTTTGTGTCACAGGGAGTTGTATACACCTCCCTTCTCACACACACACACACACACACACACACCCCTTCTCTCTCTCACACACACACACACCCCTTCTCTCTCTCACACACACACACCCCTTCTCTCTCTCACACACACACACCCCTTCTCTCTCTCACACACACACACCCCTTCTCTCTCTCTCACACACACACCCCTTCTCTCTCTCTCACACACACACACCCCTTCTCTCTCTCACACACACACACCCCTTCTCTCTCTCTCACACACACACCCCTTCTCTCTCTCTCACACACACACACCCCTTCTCTCTCTCTCACACACACACACCCCTTCTCTCTCTCACACACACACACCCTTCTCTCTCTCACACACACACCCCTTCTCTCTCTCTCACACACACACACCCCTTCTCTCTCTCTCACACACACACCCCTTCTCTCTCTCTCACACACACACACCCCTTCTCTCTCTCACACACACACACCCCTTCTCTCTCTCACACACACACCCCTTCTCTCTCTCTCACACACACACACCCCTTCTCTCTCTCACACACACACACCCCTTCTCTCTCTCACACACACACACCCCTTCTCTCTCTCACACACACACACCCCTTCTCTCTCTCTCACACACACACCCCTTCTCTCTCTCACACACACACACCCCTTCTCTCTCTCACACACACACACCCCTTCTCTCTCTCTCTCACACACACACACCCCTTCTCTCTCTCTCACACACGCACACCCCTTCTCTCTCTCCACACACACACACCCCTTCTCTCTCTCTCACACACACACCCCTTCTCTCTCTCACACACACACACCCCTTCTCTCTCTTTCACACACACACACCCCTTCTCTCTCTCACACACACGCACCCCCCACACCCAAGGCAGCTCTCGTCAGGAAGCCTAGCTGCAGATAAAGGTCAAGAGTATCACAGCTGAGACAGAAGAGACGCACTCCTCCTGCTACACTGTTCCATCTTCTCACTGGCATGCAAACACCGCTTAAACAGCCCTGGTCCTGCCGCTCTCTCTTCCTGCGGGAGACCCCACGGATTTAACAGAGCAGAGGAGGAGTGGGGGGAGGAGGAGGAGGAGGAGAGACTCCAGGTGCCAAGAAAGCGCTTCTTCTATCCTGCTTAAGAACAAACCTCTCTAGAGGCAGGCAGGTGGCTTCTCCCAGCTGGGACTGCTCATGAGAACCAAGAACCAAGACGGACATAATTTGTCATTAAAAGTTTGTGTTGATTAATTCTGTTATTGTTTCTCCTAATTATAAGATAAATATGTCAGATCTTGCAAAGCTCAGAAACATTATAAGAAAGCAAAAAGCACCCTACTCTCACATGATAAATTCTTTTAAGGAAGCTCAGGGCTCCCCTCAAATCCAAGTTGACAGAAATATCTTATGTAAGGTTTAGGAAAAGCTGTATCAAATGCCTAACCTCAAGGATTTGCAAGGCAGCCCGTGCCCATTAGGTATACTCTTTCCATGAACACAGAGCCCTCAGTTACTAAATAGTCTTGCTGCCATGTCTTTCTGAAAGCATATTTCAGAAGGAAAGACGCTTTCAGTGAGATAGCCTTCCACAGTTTTCAGAAAGGTATTTACTCAGGAAGCACTGTGTGCCTGGATGTTCTGCTAGGTCAGCAGTGAGCATTTGCATATTTGCCAATAAATCTGGTGCCTTCCAGTTCAATGCTGCGCTCTTTAATTACTGGCTCCCCCATGATTTATCAGCACCCAGTTGGCCATATCTGTTTGCATGAGGTCTGCATTCCAGAAAGCTCATGTGGGCCAGGGGATGAAAAAAAGGAATTGGAGAGAAATCAGATCTGAATGAAAGAGGCCAGTGAAGAAAACATTCCAAGTGTTTCCCAGTATTAAAAAATACGCTGAGGGCTTGAAACCACGCATTAAAAGGTGGATAGAGAGGCAAACGTGTGTCAGTCCTTATTTGGGGAACAGAACCAAGGGGAGGCTGTGTCAGGGAGAGGAACGTGGAGGAGTGGTGGGTGATGACTTCAAATTCTGGCGGAGATGAATGTGATCACAGGGGTGACTCTGTGAAGCGGGCCAGAGACGGGGTGCGTGGATGGGGGGCAGGTGTGCGGCAGAGTCACAGTGAGCTGTACCTGAGATGTAGGTGGGACTTCAGATGACTCTCCCAGAACCACCGGGAGCCCAGGCTGGAGCTCACGACACAGATTGGGACCACAAGGACAGGTTTGGGAGTCATAGTGGGTCCGTCATCAGGTGGGGGTGAGGCCAGCCCTGTGGCATCATCTATGGGGCCTGGGAAACCTCAGCTTGCAGAGTCAGGCAGGGCAATAGTGCATCCTGGGGAGGGACATTCCAGAACACAGGGAGGACGATGCCTGCCACTAGGGTTACTCCCCTCTGATGAGAAAAGACAGAAAACACCCCTGGTTTCCACCGGAGGTTCCCATCATGATAGGAAGTCCTCCCAATAGTCCCTTCAGGGATGTGATAGGAACTGTGGTCAGAAGCCAGACTGCAATCTGTTGGAAAAGGGATAAAGAAACTCTGTTCTCAATAATTCCTCCAGGTGCTTTAGCCCAGATCGGAAGGTATGGGAAAGCCCAAAAGGCAGAGAAAAAGCCAGGATCCCGGGGAGATCTTTTTTTTCATGGAAGGACAAACGCATTTTCTAAGCTGAGAGGGAAGTGGCTTGTGCAAAGATGTGAATTTGGAACACGGCCCCCAGGGGGATTTAAAGCCCCCAAATCTACAGTGAGATCTTAGTCTGTGACAGGTCATTGGTGAAACATTGGCTTCCTGGCCACGTAACTCCTCTCAAGAAGCATTAATTTAATAAAAGTTGGGGAGAAAGGTTTGCATTTATGCCACTGAAAGGTCTTTTCATTAGTCCTGGGAAGGTGCATGGGTTTCTCAAGTTTTCTTCTCTATCTCTTGGACTTTCTAAATCTATTGATAGAAAAACAGATGGAGATATAAATATATACAGGAGGGATAAATAGATCAAGAGATTGATTGGAGGATAGATAGGCGTTGGATTGATAGAGGGTGAACAGGTCAAGGCTTCTTGGAAATAACGAATTGATAAATTGCTGTCAAGCAAATCAATGATGCTTGAGTCCTTAGAGAGTCTGTATCTATGGATTGCTCTCAGCGGGATGTAGCTCGTTGACTAGGATTGCTGGCAGAAAACAAACCTACAAGCTGGGCATTTCTGGGGCAAGGCTCTTTGGAAAATGACACAGAAGTTAAATAACTATCTCAGTGTAAAGTGGATGTCTCATAACCAAATGCACTCTTTCCGGCCTGGAAACGTAGCTCCATATCCTACTTAAGGGCTTTATAGGCATTAATCTTGGAACAATGCAAACCAAACGGGGTCCCCTTTGTCTGTTCAGCCTGTGTCTTGCACTCCCTGGCAGCCGGGAAATTGGGTAACACTGCTGACTCCTAGGAGTTGAATTTCAAACCCAATCCTTTGTGTTATTTCAAGTCATCAACAACCACCACCACAAGTACTTAGCTTACATTAAATTCTCACACAATCAATATTATAAAAGAAGCTAAGCCCTAAACATGACCCAATATTATTCTTATAAAATTTTAAAAAGGCATTTAAAATACTATGCTCCGAACTTTTTAAATAACAGATGTGGTACAGTTAAATGTCTCCAGTGAGCATCTTGCATTGTTTTCTCTGTAAAAATATACATTTAATTACATCTGTTAATTTGTTGTTGTTTAGTTGCTAAGTCATGTCTGACTCTTTTGCAACCCCATGGACCATAGCCCACCAGGCACCTTTGTCCAGGGGATTCTCCAGGCAAGAATACTGGAGCGGGTTGCCGTTTCCTACTCCAGGGGATCTTCCCTACCCAGGGATCGAACCTGCATCTCCTGCATTAGTTTGGTTCAGCTCAGTCCCTCAGTCGTGTCTGACTTTTTGTGATCCCATGGACTGCAGCATGCCAGACTTCCCTGTTCATCACCATTTCCCAGAGCTTCCTCAAACTCAATTCTCGAGTCAGTGATGCCATTCAACCATCACATTCTCTGTCGGCTGCTTCTCTTCCTGCCTTCAATCTTTCCCAGCATCAGGGTCTTTTCAAATGAGTCAGGTTTTCACATCAGATGCCAAAGGATTGGAGTTTCAGCTTCTGCTTCAGTCCTTCCAATGAATATTCAGGACTGATTTCCTTTAGAACTGACTGGTTGGATCTCCTTGCAGCCCAAGAGACTCTCAGGAGTCTTCTCCAACACCACAGTTCAAAAGCATCATTTCTTTGGCATTCAGCTTTTTTTATGGTCCAACTCTCACATCCATACGTGACTACTGGAAAAAACATAGCTTTGACTAGACAGATCTTTGTTGGCAAAGTAATGTCTCTGCTTTTTAATATGCTGTCTAGGTTTATCATAGCTTTTTTTTTTTTTTTTTTTCAAAGAGCAAGCGTCTTTTAATTTCATGACTGCAGTCATCATCTTCAGTGATTTTGGAGCCCAAAAAAATAGTCTGTCACTGTTTCCCCTGTTTCCCCTTCTATTTGCCATGAAATGATGGGACCAGATGCCATGGTCTTAGCTTTCTGAATGTTGAGATTTAAGCCAGCTTTTTCACTCTCCTCTTTCACTTTCATCAAGAGGCTCTTTAGTTCCTCTTTGCTTTCTGCCATAAGGGTGGTGTCATCTGCATATCTGAGGTTATTGGTATTTCTCCCTGCAATGTAGATTCCAGCTTGTACTTCATCCAGTCCAGCACTTGGAATGATGTACTCTGCAAAGAAGTGAAATAAGTAAGATGCCAATATACAGCCTTGACGCACTCCTTTCCCAATTTGGAACCAGTCCGTTGTTTCATGTCCAGTTCCTACTATTGCTGCTTGACCTGCATACAGATTTCTCAGGAGCCAGGTAAGGTGGTCTGGTATTCCCATCTCTTGAAGAATTTTCCACAGTTTGTTGTGATCCAGACAGTCAAAAGCTTTAGCATAGTCAATGAAGCAGAAGTAGATTTTTTTTTAATTCTCTTGCTTTTTCTATGATCCTGCATTGGTAAGTGGATTCTTTGCCACTGAACCAGCAGGGAAGCCCTGGCATATTAACAGTGGTGTCTAAAAGACAGAAAATGTTGGTGTCTTCATGAAACACATTGGGATATATTTCATTTCATCTGATTGTTATAAGGCTAGGTTCAGATTTTAATTGAAAGATGATCTTCCTAAGAAAGCATTTCTTTTTCTACTTCAGAATGATTAACACTTAAATTAAGCTAATACAAATGATACTATGGGATGCTGATGTGGGAGAAGTGGTGATAAAAGATGCAGTTAGCCAGGGTCTCCTGCGCGCAGGACGCAGAAACCAAGACTAGGGAGGAAATGTCGCTCCTCCCCTCATGGAGGAGGGCCTCAGGTCTCAAAGGCTGCTGCTCTGGAGCTGATGCACCAGATGTCTATCTGAATACGAGACCCCAGATGAGCCTGTGCAAATTTGGGAGAAGAGAAACTTGCAGTAATTTTTGGGGCTTCAAAATCACTGCAGATGGTGACTGCAGTCATGAAATTAAAAGACACTTGCTGCTTGGAAGAAAAGTTATGACCAACCTAGACAGCATATTAAAAAGCAGAGACGTTTCTTTGCCAACAAAGGTCTGTCTAGTCAAGGCTTTGGGTTTTCCAGTAGTCATATATGGATGTGAGAGTTGGACCATAAAGAAAGCTGAGCACCGAAGAACTGATGCTTTTAAACTGTGGTGTTGGAGAAGACTCTTGAGGGTCCCTTGAACTGCAAGGAGATCCAACCAGTCAATTCTAAATGAAGTCAGTCCTGAATACTCACTGGAAGGACTGAAGCTGAAACTCCAATACTTGGCCATCTGATGCAAAGAACTGACTCATTTGAAAAGACCCTGATGCTGGGAAAGATTGAGGGCAGGAGAAGGGGATGACAGAGGATGAGATGGTTGGATGGCATTACCAACTCAATGGACATGAGTTTGAGTAAACTCTGGGAATTGATGATGGATAGGGAGGCCTGGCTTGCTGCAGTCCATGGGGTCACAAAGAGTCGGACATGACTGAGCAACTGAACTGAACCGAAACTCGTAGGGGAGGGACCATCAATGACGTGTTCCAGATGAAGTCAGTCCTACAGCGGCTGTGGGAGGGGCCTGTCTGTACCTCTCTGTGACCTGCCAGACAAGTTCTGGTCCAAACAAGCTGTGATGCACTGAGATAAAGCCAGCCCTTCAACTCCCATGTCCTGCGGGATTCAGTCAGGCTGTCTGCAGTCTGCCTGTCATCGTGGGAATTATGAGCCCTAGGGAGGTGGTCTCTGTTCTTCAGCAGATTGTAGGCGATGACTCAGCAGTTTTCTCAAGTCCTCTTGGGAGACGCTCTGCGCATATCCTGCTGAACCTGTGGTTCCCTGTGGGGTTTCTGCAGGATGGACCACGTGACAGAGCCACAGAGACACATGGCCCAGGGGAGTAAGAATAAGCTCTGAGAGAGACCTTTGTTCTTTCTTCCATCCCATGGTCTGGCTTTGAACCCTCAGAAGAGAAACATGATCTGACACATTTGCAGGAAACTCAGAAGCCTTGTGGGCTTCCCTGGTGGCGCCAGTAGTAAAGAACCAGCCTGCCAGTGCAGGAGACTCAAGAGATGCGAGTTCGATCCCTGAGTCGGGAGAATCCCCTGGAGGAGGGCACGGCAACCCACTCCAGTATTCTTGCCAAGAGAGCCCTGTGGACAGAGGACCCTGGCGGGCTACGGTCCATGTGGTCACAAAGAGTCAGACATGCCTGAAGCAACTTAGCACACAGGCATGAGGAGCCTCGTAGCAGCACACTGGCAGCGGAGGGCTTGATGTCAGCTGGGCGTCAGCACTCAGCTGTTCCCATCGCTGACAAATATAGATTCCAACAAATCTCATTTCACTGTGTTAGCTGACAGTCCAAACCACACAATTTGGCAATCTGTGAGGGCTTCTCAAGCCATCAGTTTGAATTAGCCAAGCTCTTCATAAGTTTTATGCTAATTTAAGATTTGGGAAAGATGAAAAAGAGCCTAAGTGTGTTGACAAGTGTGAGAGGAAAAATTATTCTGGCACGTGTTAAAAATGGCTAGGAAGACTTAATCTGAGGCTATTGCAATGGGGGGTACCAACTAAAAACTGTCGTTCACCGTCTGGTTCTATAAAAATGAAGTCACTGGTCACTTCAGGCCCTGACCATTAACACACCATGAAAGGACTTCAGAGTGGAACTCAGGAATGAGGCCCTCTGTGCTCTGGGAAACTGGAAGAACAGGCCTTCAGATAGCCAGATACTTTCAGGAGACTTTATGAGCCCAAGTTCTTGCATCTTCTCATACCAAAAAAAAAAAAACCAAACCACTAAGATCACTAAAGGAGCCATCTGTTTCTTGTGACTATCTGCAGTTCAGTTCAATCACTCAGTCGGATCCAACTTTTTGTGACCCCACGGACTGCAGCATGCCAGGCTTCCCTGTCCTTCGCCAACTCCCAGAGTTTGCTCAAACTCACGTCCATTGAGTTGGTGATGCCATCCAACGACCTCATCCTCTGTCGTCCCCTCCTCCTCCTGCCTTCAATCTCTCCCAGCATCAAGGTCTTTTTCAGTGAGTCAGTTCTTCATATCAGGCGGCCAAAGTTGGAGTTCCAGCTTCGGCATCAGTCCTTCCAGTGAACGTTCAGGACTGATCTCCTTTAGGATGGGCTGGTTGCAACCTTCTGCCAAAACGTGTGCTTCGCTCTTTGTACGCCCTTCACTAAACCACATGCACATGGCGTCCCTAAGGAAGGGTGTGCCCGGGTTTGGTTCTGCCTATGGTCACTCTGAGTCTGTTGCCAGAGATTTTGAAACCACGGGGCTTTAATGTCTAATGGTTTTGTAGCCTAGGGACTTCTGCGTCATCGTAGCTGTGTCTGTCCGGAGCTACGTGCACTGTCAGTGCACACCTACCTCGGTTCTCACCTGCTTCAATCTTCCTGCTGGTGACCGGCCCACAGTTCTGCAGCTGATAGTCAAGTCTGAGACCAACGCGCCAAACGCTCCATCCACTGCTGTACACATTCTGGCTAGTTTTTGTTTATAACTGTCATGGGCTGTAATAGAAGCTGTATTAGAAACTGTCAAGATGGTGTTTTGGCTTTTGCTTCCTCTGACAATTTCACGACAACACTCAGATTTTTGTTCATTTTGGTAGTGAGTCTCACTGACAACAATTACCTAGAAATCATTTGGTTGATATTAATGTACCTGTGTGTGCATGCTCAGTTGTATCAGACTAGTTCACCATCCCCATGGACTATAGCCTGCCAAGCTCAGGCAAGAATACTAAAGTAGGTTGCCACTGATTCCTCCAGGGCATCTCCCGACCCAGGGATTGAACCCACGTCTCCTACATTAGCAGGCAAATTCTTTTCCACTAGTGCCACCTGGGGAGCCTCATTCATACCATTTTAATAAGCTATCAAAATCTTCTGCCATTCATACACAATTGTTTTAAATACATGATTTGTAACATTCTTTGACCAAATACTTGAATAAGCTTGAGGGCTTCTGCTCTACCAGTGAAAAAGGATGTCATGAAAATGCTTGCCTCCGCATCCTCTGGGAATACTTCATAAAACCCCATGCAGTGAAGACGGAAGGAGTGGCCGTCCATCTGTGACACATGCCACGGGGAAGGGGGCTCCTGACATCCAAGCACACAGGTGGTGCCCCAAGGATGTGAGGGGCCTGGCCTGGGCTCCTGAAGCTCCCACCTGAATCCACAGGACAGTCAGTGCAAATGGAATCAGATCCTTGAGCCTGAGAAATAATTCTCCAGACGAATCCCCTATGAGCGCAGCTGGCGCCTTAAATTATGTCCATACTTGGTGTTGCTTCTGAACATGTCAGGGTGCGTCATGGATTAAAATCACAACTTTAACTACCAAGCTTTAGACCTTCCTGTTTCGAGAGTGAAATGTTCTCATCATTTTTTTAAAAGTAGTGTGTTGGTTTTTTGTTCTTGTTAAGAAGAATTGCCGGGGACTTCCCTGGCAGTCCACTGGATAAGACTTCACCTTCCAATGCAAGGAGTGCAGGTTGGATCCCTGGTCAGCGAGTTAAGATCCCACATGCCTCAAGACCAAAAAACAAAGCATTAAAAAAGAAGAATATTGTAACAAATTCAAGGCTTTAAAATCATTTTTAAAAAGATGAATTACACGATCCCTTAGTTGGGGTGATGTAATGGTCCCCTAAATATTGCTGAGGGAGAGCATGAAGGTGCTGAGTGAAAATTACTAATCTGATGCAGGATCCTTGGCCAGAGGGAACAACACTTATTCAAATATCAAGGATCTGTACTGCCCAGTGTTAGCAAGCTTTGATGAAATAACCTAGTGTGTGCCAGGCCCTTTATACAATGATTCCACTTAACCATTAGAACAGATGCATAAGGTCATTGTTAGTAACCATATTTCACTTAAGAAGAAAATATGCCTTATGGAAGTTCATTTGCCCACTGATCTCCTAGGAAGGACATTGTCCTGATTAGACCTAGCTCTAGATGATCTGAGAAGTTCAGAGTCTGATCTTCTGCCCAAACATTTCATTGTCTCACCTCTGCACATAAGACAAACATCTTCTTAAGTATTGTTCTGCCAACAATCTTGTTAGAGGACCCTAAGAGAGGGTGTGCCTCAGGTTTGGTCACGCAAGCAATTCAACATTGCTGAGCACCTGTTGTGAGCTGGGGACATTTTCACACCAGCATTAAAGTCCAGGTTTCAAAACTCAAATGGATGCAGTGCAATAATGATCCAGCTATGCAAGAGTGGTGTGAAGCCCGATGGGAGTTCACAGAAGGGAGATTAGGGTCTAAAAGGAAAAGGGGCTGATGGAGGCTGTAGGAGATCCTCTTCATGAAGGGACAATCAGAGGCAGAGTACTTAAAAAGTCCTCTTGCTTAAAAAGAGATATAAGACAGTCCAGTCTTCAGACCTACTTCTCATTAAAAGTTTCAAAATATAAAGAAATCAAAACTATAGACTATCAATTCATAATTTGATCATAGTGGATAAATGGCAATTTTCTCTTGTGATTTTCACAGCCTCATAGTTACAATATATCTTCAGACATTGCTGTTACAATACTCACTGACAAAATCATTTACCCTAAGGAAACAGTAACTCACAGGAAAGTTTTAAGGTATCATTTCTTAGCTCTCCAGTGTTATACAGAGTGTACCTGCTATTTTTCTATTATCTCAAGTACAAGATGTTATTGTCTCCAAATGTGAGCTGTGTTCTGAGAGCTTGTAGATAACAGAGCAAGATAAGGAGCCACTCAGGCACCAGAGCCCCTCCCTGTTGTCAGTTACTCATCCCTGTATCAGTTACTCATTGCTGCATAACAACCATCCCCCAAACCAAGGCTTTAGAACAAGGTATCTATCTTTGCACCCATGTCTGTGGGTCTTCAAGGGTTCTGTGGATCTCCACTGGGCTGGGTGGGGATGGCACTGCTTCCCACATCAGACCTGTGGTCCAGGTCCACCCACACATCTTACTCTGGAGTCAAGGCTGAAAGCCCAGCAGTCACCATGGGAGCATGTTCTCATGGCAACAGCAGAGACCTGAGATGCTGAGTGGACATGTGTGAGACCTCCTGTGATTAGAAATGGAACACTGTCCCTTCTGCGGATATACCGTCAGGTGAAGCAAGTCCCGTGGCCAAGTCCAAAATGAAGGGGCAGGGAAATGCTCACCATCTGTGAAGAGGGCAGGAGTGTGTGGCTGCAGAGAGGGCTGAGGAGCCGGGCGCACACGACAGCCTACTGGAGCCTTTACAACATAGCTTTGACCTCACTCTTTTGTGATTTTCTGATTGTGCATGGTAAGCTTCATGGTTTGCTTTATTTACCACCTTTATTTATTTATTACAAAGGATGTCTCTTGGTATATAAATGCAGCCTTACTATATGGCTTAAAATGCTAAAGCTATATACCATTAAGACTGAGGCTTTGTAAATCCTAGACTACAGTTACTGGTCAGGTTTATTTTCTTGCACTTATCAGTGCGCCTCTCTCGTGAGACATGAAGAGGCATCTGATCCACCGCTGCTACGTTTTTTCTTTAATACCTTCAATAATAAGGGCGCCTTCTTTCTCTGAGATTGTGAAATGTGTCAATCTTCCCACCTTGCCAGGAATTGATACTATCATAGGGCCAGGATTCCATGGGCCACAGGATTCCAGCCAGCACTCCTGGGAAGTCTTCCCCAGCATCTTTTCACACCTGAGGAAGAGTCCCAGCTCTGTATTTGTAGGCTTGTTGTAACTAATTAGATAGGGTTTCTGGCATGTTCATAGTTAAAATCATGTTCCTTTCAGTTTAGTTCAGTTCAGTCGCTCATTCGTCTCCAACTCTTTGCGACCCCATGAATCGCGGCACGCCAGGCTTCCGTGTCCATCACCAATTCCGGGAGTTCACCCAAACTCACGTCCATAGAGTCAGTGATGCCATCCAGCCATCTCATCCTCTGTCGTCCCCTTCTCCTCCTGCCCCCAATCCCTCCCAGCATCAGAGTCTTTTCCAATGAGTCAACTCTTCACATCAGGTGGCCAAAGTATTGGAGTTTCAGCTTTAGCATTAGTCCTTCCAGTGAACACCTAGGACTGATCTCCTTCAGAATGGACTGGTTGGATCTCCTTGCAGTCCAAGGGACTCTCAAGAGTCTTCTCCAACACCACAGTTCAAAAGCATCAATTCTTCGGCCCTCAGCCTTCTTCACAGTCCAACTCTCACATCCATGCATGACCACAGGAAAAACCATAGCCTTGACTAGACAGACCTTTGTTGGCAAAGTAAGGTCTCTGCTTTCGAATATGCTCTCTAGGTTGGTCATAACTTTCCTTCCAAGGAGTAAGCGTCTTTTAATTTCATGGCTGCAGTCACCATCTGCACTGATTTTGGAGCCCAAAAAAATAAAGTCTGGCACTGTTTCCACTGTTTCCCCATCTATTTCCCATGAAGTGATGGGACCAGATGCCATGATCTTCGTTTTCTGAATGTTGAGCTTTAAGCCAACTTTTTCACTCTCCTTTTTCACCTTTATCAAGAGGCTCTTTAGTTCTTCTTTTCTTTCTGCCATGAGGGTGGTATCATCTGCATACCTGAGGTTATTGATATTTCTCCCGGCAATCTTGATTCCAGCTTGTGCTTCATCCAGCCCAGTGTTTCTCATGATGTATTCTGCATATAAATTAAGTAAGCAGGGTGACAATATACAGCCTTGATGTACTCTTTTTCCTATCTGGAACCATCTATTGTCCCATGTCCAGTTCTACCTGTTGCTTCCTGATCTGCATACAGGTTTCTCAAGAGGCAGGTCATGTGGTCTGGAATTCTGATCTACTTCAGAATTTTCTAGAGTTTACTGTGATCCACAGAGTCAAAGGCTTTGGCATAGTCAATAAAGCAGAAATAGATGTTTTTCTGGAACTCTCTTGCTTTTTCCATGATCCAGCGGATGTTGGCAATTTGATCTCTGGTTCCTCTGCCTTTTCTAAAACCAGCTTGAACATCTGGAAGTTTGTGGTTCACATATTACTGAAGCCTGGCTTGGAGAATTTTGAGCATTACTTTACTAGCGTGTGAGATGAGTGCAATTGTGCTGTAGTCTGAGCATTCTTTGGCATTGTTTTTCTTTGGGATTGGAATGAAAACTGACCTTTTCCAGTCCTGTGGCCACTGCTGAGTTTTCCAAATTTGCTGGCATATTGAGTGCAGCACTTTCACAGCATCATCCTCCAGGATTTGAAAGAGCTCAACTGGAATTCCATCACCTCCACTAGCTTTGTTTGTAGTGATGCTTTCTAAGGCCTACTTGACTTCACATTCCAGGATGTCTGGCTCTAGGTCAGTGACAACACCATCGTGATTATCTGGGTCGTGAAAATCTTTTTTGTACAGTTCTGTGTATTCTTGCCACCTCTTCTTAATATCTTCTGCTTCTGTTAGATCCATACCATTTCTGTCCTTTATCAAGCTCATCTTTGCATGAAATATTCCCTTGGTATCTCTAATTTTCTTGAAGAGATCTCTAGTCTTTCCCATTCTGTTGTTTCCCTCTATTTCTTTGCATTGATCGCTGAGGAAGGCTTTCTTATTTCTCCTTGCTATTCTTTGGAAAGGATAAAGAACTGTTATTGATCATATGTAAATAATTATATGATCAAGAAAATTGAACACGATTTGTGAAAGTCACTTAGCTGTATCCGACTCTTTGAGACCCCATGGACTATACAGTCCCTGGAATTCTCCAGGCCAGATTACTGGAGTGGGTAACCTTTCCTTTCTCGAGGGGATCTTCCCAACCCAGTGATGGAACCCAGGTCTCCTGTATTGCACACCGATTCTTTACCAGCAGAGCCACAAGGGAAGCCCAAGAATACTGGAGTGGGTAGCTTATCCCTTCTCCAGCGGATCTTCCCTGCCCAGGAATTGAACCGGGGTCTCCTGCATTGCAGGTGGATTCTTTACCAACTGAGCTATCAGGGAAGCCTAAACACAATTTAGGAAAATTAATTACTTTATAGTTAACCATTGGCATCATTTTTCAAAAAGGTTTGTAGACAGAGACAATTAACATATATAAATATTTTCTATTAGAATCGCTATACTTAAGTGTGCTAACCATTTATTATATATATATATATATATCTAATATATAAGAACTTTCATAAGATTTTTTTTCTTTTTTCTCAAGTCTGAGGGATTAGTTGTTATTAGATGTTATTTAAAGATGTCTCATTTCACTCTGTATGACTATTGGCTGTTAAACTGCATGTTACATGTTAATGAAGAAGAGACAAGATAGCTTTTCATATGCTCATTAAAAACATTTAATCATGATTAAATCCATTCTTTGAGTCCACTGCATCCTCTGTAAATTCTTTTTAATGACTTAATGTTGAGCAGATGACTTTCACAAAGTCATCTGTTTGGGGAATAAAGCTTGGGAGCCGTCGCTCAGTCTCAGGACGGGACACCTGTCCCAATGTTCCTTGGACACTGTCAGCTCTCACGGAGATTTCTGAGTCCTTGAGCAGAGTCACTGTAGTGGGAATCACAAAGAGCACCTCAGAGTTTAGTCATTTATTGCAGCTTTTTTTGACATTTCCCAGAAGATCCAAGGGCTACTGTCACACACAGCCAGGCCTGGGAGCAAGTGTAAGGGAGACGAGAAAACACTGACCGAAAAGACTCAGGGAGGAGAAACGGCTCCGGTAAACTGCCCACACCAGCCATATTAAAGTGGGGGCAAGCAGGGTCTCTTTAGAAGGAAGTGCGTAATCAAGTGATAAGATTAAATCCAAAGCTAATCTCAGCTGGTGGACCTATGCAGGTCATGAGGACGCTGACACGACCCCAGGATATTTTCACTTATCCCGTCAGGCCAGCAGGCCGATCGCTCACAAGAGACAAGTGTATGTGAGCATCCAAACTCACGTGGGTGACACTTTATTTGTTCTGAACAGCCCAGAAAGCAGGTTTCACTTTGTATTGTCCCTGCTGTTTTAGGGCTAGTTCAGTGAATAGTGGAGCTCCAACAGTCAGTGGAGCTAATTAAAACCCAAGCATGGCATGCTGCGTGCATGCTCAGTCGCTCAGTAGCGTCCAATTCTGAGACCCCATGCACTGTAGCCTGCCAGGCTCTTCTGTCCATGGGATTCTCAGCCGAGGATCCTGGAGTGGGCTACCATTTCCTTCTCCAAGGGTTCTTCCTGTACAGGGATAGAATTGAGGATGCCAAAAAATACCAGAGGCGATTTCCCTTAGTTGCTGCCTGCTGGTTGGAAAGGGAAGTGTGCCTCTCTCAGATGGCACAGCATCAAAGGTCCTGGGCAGGAAAGCTGGAGACCCAGACCTCACTAAGTCAGTCATTAAGTCATTCAGGCCTGTCCAACTCTTGTGATCCCATGGACCATAGCACGCCAGGCTTCCCTGTCCATCACCAACTCCCAGAGCTGACTCAAACTCATGTCCATCTAGTCAGTGATGCCATCCACCCATCTCATGCTCTGTCATTCCCTTCTCCTCTGGCCTTCAATCTTTCCCAGCATCAGGGTCTTTTCCAGTGAGCCAGTTCTTCATATCAGGTGACCCGTGTATTGGAGCTGCAGCTTCAACATCAATCCTTTCAATGAACACCCAGGACTGATCTCCTTTATGATGGACTGGTTGGATCTCCTTGCTCTCCAAGGGACTCTCTAAAGTCTTCTCCAGCACCACAGTTCAAAAACATCAATTCTTCAGTGCTCAGCTTTCTTTATAGTCCAACTCTCACATCCATACATGACTACTGATAAAAGCCAAAACTTTGACTAGACAGACCTTTGTTGGCAAAGTAATGTCTCTGCCTTTTAATAAGCTGTCTAGGTTGGTCACAACTTTTCTTCCAAGGACCTCACTAAGAGGGGCCCCTGTTTCAGTTACTTAGCATACTGAACAGACTCTATTGTCTTCCCAAATCTATAATGGTTTAAATCAGTCAGGCTACCAACCAGAAACTTGTCTTATTTTTGCAAACAAATTAGATGATGATGAGATTCTTGTGCTCAGTCTTATCTGACTCTTTGCGACCCCATGGACCCACCAGGCTCCTCTGTTCATAATATTTCCCAGGCAAGAACCCTGGAGGAGGTTGCCATTTCCTTCTCCAGGGGAGCTTCCCGACCCTGGGAGCAAACCTTAGTCTGTTGCATCTCCAGCATTGGCAGGTGGATTCTTCACCACTAGCACCCCCTGGGAAGCCCAAACAAATTAGGCATACTGCTAAATCTAATGCCCTCTCCTACCACCAAAATGAACTTCTCTATGTAGGCATCCCACCCATCTCCATAGTTTAAAGTGGAGATGAGAACAAGTGATTTTGTAACCCATATAATAAAACAGATTATTTGGGCCCCAGTACATTTTTGTCTTGATGTTTGAGACGTCAGGATATTTTCTGATGAAGTCAATCAAATAATTTGAAATCCCTGTGCATTCTTGTGCTGTTCAGATATCTAAATCTGAAGACTCAATTTATTTGGAAAATGTCATGTAGTTGGAGCAAATAGGAGTGATGATAGCTTTGAGCAAATTCAGTTTAATTCAATCAATATCCTCCTCAATTGAAAAGGAAAGATTCAGTGTTTAAGGTAACTTCCATAGTCTTGATGTATGATGCTCCTGAGCCCTAAAGAGAAGGAATCCATGCCATTTATAAATGGTAGTCTCCACAACATAAATAATTGCTGTTTACACTCTGGGGTATCCAGGGATATCTAAAGACTGATCTTCAATGTTATCTTATACAGGCTAATATGGCAGCAATATTAACTATACACGTATTGCAAATCTACTAACTCATGGATAATTTTTACTCCCACATCTGCACTGTATCTTCGTGGAGATGGTGTCCTGCTCCTTTCCTCCAAAATAATATTGTCACTTACATCTTAGAAGCAAAATAGTAGCAGGAGAGATGTTTCTCTGCATCAAGGCAGTCAGTGTATGAATACAGTAACACCCCCAAGGACCACAAAGCCCGCTGGGATGGCCAAGGATATTTTATTTATAAGCCTGTCACTTTTCACATCAAAAAAGCCTGATGGAATGGACCACTTAGACGTCCACCGTATCTGAGGGGCCACAGAGGCCTGGGGCACTCGTGCGCGCAGCTCTCAGTGTTGACGTTAATGGTTCTGTTGAGCTCGTGTTTGCCACTGGGTCTGGGTCTAGGCCTACACACACGAAGCAGTTCCCCTGTTTTCTACGGTGGGAGTTGACACCACTGAACTCCTGTGGGTTATCCCCCCCCGAAAGCATCGAGCTTGTCTGTCTGTACATCTGGAGAATATGAAATAGGGCATCCTATCCACTCTTCCTTCACACTTTTATGTGGTTAGAAATTCCACTTAAAACATTCAATCACAAAGCTTTAAATGCATGTTCCTCTTCGTGATTTCAAGTCCTTCAGATTAGTGTTAATCCTGGCATTAACTTTGTGAAAGAGACCCCGGCAGGGAACACCTGTGACCCGTGTCTCCATCACAGTGGGAACGAGCGTGTTGCAAAGAGGCTGAAACGTGTGAAAGAGTCACTGCCTGAGCTCGGCAAGGCGCCTGGAGAGAGCAGTGATCTAGCTCCACCCAGGCAGAAGCTGGGAGGGGAGGCAGTCCCAGGAGAGGAACGCTACCCCAGGGGCAGCCTGGTGGTACTCGCGAAGTCGAGTGCATGAGCTCATCACCCCTGGTACCCCTGAGGGTCTGGATGTAAAACAACCTCCCACTTGAAGCTCAGACTGCTGCCCACTTTGAGTAGTTTATGATGGAGAGTGTCTACCTGGGTTCGAGTCCTTCCTCCACTGACCTGCTTGTGGCCCCAGCAAGTACTTGCCCTGACCCTTCTGCTGTGTGTCAAGTGACTGAGTGGGGGCTTTGTTCTAGAGTTTGTACGAGGATCCAATGAGATGATAGAAGCCAAGTGTTTGGGGCTGGTCTGGCCACACAGAAGCTTTCAGAATGTTGTCTGTTCTCCTCACCCTTTTTGAATTGCTCCTGGAGCCTTCAGAGGGCCCTGCATTAGAAGCATCTTCATCACCCCCATTATCAGGGTCCTACAGATGCTGGGCTTGTCCCAGGCAGAGGCCACACACAAGCTGTAGTCCTGTTCACTGCCATCTTGCGTCTCAGCTCCACTTAAATGGGAACTATTTCGTATAAAATCACTGAAACTGGACAAGTGACAGCAAGATGGGATTAAAACTTCCTTTCAACTAGCAACCTCCCTTGTGGGTCTCCCTGGGGACACTTTCCAAATTGGTGAAGATGCCTCACTGTCTTTGGTATAACTTGAGAAGTAACAGGAATCTCATCAGACATCAACTTATCATCTGTCAGTCCTTCACACTGGGGACTAATGTCTCAGATGTTATTTCGCTGTTCAGTCACTGAGTCAGGTCTGACTCTTTGCAACCCCATGAACTGCAGCACGCCAGGCTTCCCTGTCCTTCTCTGTCTCCCGGAGTTTGCTCAGATTCATGTCCATTGAGTCGGTGTTGCTATCTAACCATCTCATCCTCAGTTGTCCCCTTCTCTTTTTGCCTTCAATCTTTCCTAGTATCAGGATCTTTTCCATTCAGTCAGGTCTTCGCATCAGGTGGCCAAAGTGTTAGAGCTTCAGCTTCAACATCAGTCCTTCCAGAGAATATTAAGGGTTGATTTCCTTTGGGATTGACTGGTTTGATCTTCTTGCATTCCAAGGGACTCTCAAGTTCTCAGGTAGCTAATTCATTATTTTATAATGATTTTTATCATAATTCAGAGTGATGTTTACCAGCCTCATCCCTAAACTGGGAGGACATCTCTCTTTTTGCAGCATATATACTGACTGTCCATACACCTGAGTAATGAAATACTGAGTAGCTATTATGTTTGTGTATATTAAATTAAAACTAAGTTTCTTGGTAAACTTAATAATAGGTAATATCTATAAGAGGCAACAATTTCCAGGGATCGTCCTTTCCATGCTCCTCAGGCAGGTACTTTTGGGTATTAACGGTTGCTGTGCCCAGTAGTGGGGAAGAGGGTGACCCTTTATGATCATTTAATCCCCCTCCTTCTTCCTATCACAGATGGAAATTAGGAGCCAGTAGCTTGGATGACTTGTCCAAGGTTACCAGGTTTGGTTCTCGTTTCAATGTATTTTAAAATGTGTATGCAAATGTTTGCCTAGACAGAAATCTGACAATGAATGAGACTAGATGAGATCATTATCTTTCAAAAAATGACCTCAAAAGAATCATCTAAGTTTGTAAATGCATCACTCCAACTGGGATAACAAATCTGTCTTTTGTGTCAAGATGATATATGTTTAGACCCTGTTGCTGCTTTTCAGGTTGTAGCTCAAGAACAGCTGATCCTAAGTCTTGTGGGCATTCAGTGGAAAATGAATAATGAAGGTCAAAGAGAGCTGTTGATTTTCAACAAAGTCCACAAGGAGCCACATAGACAGAAGGAAATCTGAAAGGTTCTATCTTCTCAGGTCTTCCACATTGCAGGCAGACACTTTAACCTCTGCGCCACCAGGGAATTCCTCTATCTTCTGGGCAGGCCAATTAAATAATCTTAAGTGTGCACATGGTTTTTCCAGGAGTCATGTACAAATTTGAGAGTTGGACCATAAAGAAGGCTGAGCATCAAAAAATTGATGCTGGAAAAGACTCTTGAGTGTCCTTTGGACAGCAAGAAGATCAAAACAGTCCATCCTAAAGGAAATCAACCCTGAACATTCATTGGAAGGACTGATGCTGAAGGTGAAGCTCCAATCCTTTGGCCACCTGGTGTGAAGGGCGGACTCACTGGAAAAGACCCTGATGCTGGGAAAGATTGAAGGCCAGGGGAGAAGGGAGCAATGGAAGATGAGACGGTTGGATGGTATCATTGACTCCATGAGTTTAAGTGAACTTCAGGAGATGGTGAAGGACAGGGAAGCCTGGCGTGTTGCTGTCCACTGGGTCGCAAAGAGTTGGACACGACTTAGCGACAGGATGACGACAGCAAGTGTACAAAAGGCAGCAGCCTGGCCACATTTGTAAGAAACTCACCGTTGCAGCAGGTCCCAGGCCCCGCAGTCACGCCCGTGACTTCTCTGTTAGAGCACAACTGGGTCAGAACCAGCAAGTTAGAAGGACGAGGCTGGAACTGGAGACCTGAGCCAGCCTCTGAGTTCCTAGGAATGACAAGCTGGGTCATCAGATTCCCTATGGCTGTGTGCCTGTGCACACACACGTGTGTACTTGCGGGAGAGAAGCAGGCAGGAAATCATCGAGCAAGTGACTTGAAATCTGCAAGCACATCCAGGCACACAGGGAAATACGATTTGCTGCACAATCATACTTGAAAGTCAGTCATCCAAGGTGTCAGTGAGTCGGCAAACATTTTTTTTTTATGTATCATATTTTTTTCTTCCATATGCCAAGCATGTTACCCACCTACCCACAGTCTTTTACTGATGCCCAGTGGAGGCACTCTGTGAAAGAAGGCAGCTCCAGCTGAAACAAGTAGAGTGGAGCCCTACCCATCTTGCCTCTTCCCCCAGGCCTCTCCCCCAGCCCAGCCCTGACCTCAGAGGCAGTTGCAGTGGACTTTTGGGTTCAAATGCAGACATCTCACATTGGTTGAATCTCTGAGGGCTTAATTTTATGTGTCAGCTAGGCTAGGCTGTGGTGCCCTATTGCTGTGTTCAGACACTAGTCCAGAGGTTGCTATGAAGGTATTTTTTAGATGTGATTATTGTTTAAATCAGTAGACGCCCCCCCTCCCCCCGCAACCCTGTTCCTTAGACAAACCTCTGCAGACTGTCTCAAAAGAACCATGCTATAGGGGTCCGTATGGCAGGTTCTTTTATAGAACAGAGATGGAGTGGGGGTGATTAAACAAAGTAAAAAGGCCATTAATCTTACAAATATCTCCTAGAATGGTCAAGCCTCACACAGGAGATGTGTTAATTTCTTCCTTCCTGGGCTCTGAACAGAGGCAGTTTAGTTTAACAGTCAGGCAGAGGGGCAGGATTCTCTGAGGCAGGCCACCATGAATGATGATGACAGCAAAAGCAATGGAGAGCAAGGCAAAGACAACAGTTCCATCATGGGGTCAGAACTGGCTTCCCCTGCATCTCCACAACACTGGACACGCTTGCCTTGTGATGACCGCATGGCTTCAGGGCCCACACCGAAGGAGACGTATGATGCGTCACCAGGCACAGACCCCGAAAGTGGAGCAGGCACCCAAAAACCTCAGTCCTAAGGGCACAGCCAGCAGAGAGGTAAGCCTTTCGTGGTTTGTCAAGAGGAGGTGATGGGTTTGCTGTCATCCCTGCTCTGCCAGTTCCAGTCCCCTCTGTGCTCCCCTGGCTGGGGGTGCCCTTGTTTTGTGCAGCCACTTACGACAACACACATAGGTGCAAGGTCAGGGCCCTGCGTCATCAGAGCTCGCCTCCCAAGAGCTCAGGGAATGAAAGCCTGGCCAGCACTCACAGCCCCCGTGTTTCAGTGATTCCAAAGCGCATGGAACCCGGACAGGCTGGGATGGTCCCTAGGGTCATCAGGTACCGAAGGGGCCGCACCCCATCGGGAATCTGTGCTCACCCGGGACAGGCTGCAGCATCTGCTCTCTGTCACTGCGGGTGGACCAGCCAGGCCATCAGTTGAGGACAGACCCACAGGATGATGAAGACAGGCTGGGAGGACAGGTGCCGAGCAAGGTAAGAAGACCCAGGCAGCTTCTTGGAGGCAGACTCCAACAGGGCAAGGGGCACCTTGAATGTCCTGAGTGTTCAGTTCAGTTCAGTTCAGTTCAGTCACTCAGTTGTGTCTGACTGTTTGCGACCCCATGGACTGCAGCATGCCAGGCCTCCCTGTCCATCACCGACTCCTGGAGTTTACTCAAACTCACATCCACCGAGTCGGTGATGCCATCCAACCATCTCATCCTCTGTCATCCCCTTCTCCTCCTGCCATCAATCTTTCTCAGCATCAGGGTATTTTCCAATGAGTCAGGGTATTTTCCAATGAGTCAGCTCTTTGCATTAGGTGTCCAAAGAATTGGAGTTTCAGGACTGATCTCCCTTAGAATGGACTGGTTGGATCTCCTTGCAGTCCAAGGGACGCTCAAAAGTCTTCTCCAACTCCACAGTTCAAAAGCATCAGTTCTTCGGTGCTCAGCTCTCTTTATAGTTCGACTCTCACATCCATCCATGACCACTGGAAAAACCAAAGCCTTGACTAGACGGGCCTGAGTGTTAGGACATGGGAAAGACTCAGCCACCATGCCAGGAGCTGCGCTGAGAGGACACACCCATCAAAGACAGGGGTTATGCAGCCGCTCATCCGGATTCCTCTGGTCTCAGGGACATTGCCCAGGGAGAGGTGTGTGCTGCCAGCTGAGAGCAGGGGACACGCCTGCAACACCCGAGACCCTCTGACTCTCTTCTCCACCATCTGGGTGATGGGAAGACCCAAGGACCTGGTCAGTGTTTTCTAGAAACCTACAACTGGACCACACCCCACACATCACACCCTGACAGCCTGGGAAGCCTGTGACATTTCACCGTGGGTGAGAATCCCCAGCCCAGAACCCAGTCTTGTGTTTTTTCCAATTAATCTTTTAATTCACTTTATGTTTGGTTTCCTTTTATGTTCCTTTGTATCCATATCTATTGATGGGGGTATATTTATCGTATATTTTCAGGTTATTTTATTTATTTGTATATTTTCAGGGTTTTTTTTCCACTATAGCTTATTACAAGATAATGAATATATTTCCCCATATGTTAATCGTTCGGTCGTGTCTGACTCTTTGCAACCCCGTGGACTGTAGCCCGCCAGGCTTCTCTGTCCTCAGGATTTCCTAGGCAAAAGCACTGGAGTGGGTCGTCATTTCCATAGTTCCTTCTGCTATACAGTAAATCCTGGTTGCTGACCTCTTTAACCCATAATAGTTATATTCTCAATGCCTGTGAATACACTGGTCACTTCTTTAATAACGCTCGGCTCCCAGCCTTCTGGAGTGTAGATGTCCAAATAAAACCCACAGAAGGTGGTCGGAACACGGGACTTTTGAGGAAAGGGCTCAGTGCCCCTCTTGGAGCATGTGCGGTGGATTTCAGGGGCGTGATTTTCTGGTTCCGGAATTAACTCCAGACAATATCTCCCAGAGGGAAATAGAACATAGTCTATGGGATATTTTATTTGGTTACATTGATTGTGTTGACTTCAGTTTTACATAATAATTCAGTTCAATTCAGTTCAGTCGCTTAGGCATGTCCGACTCTTTGCGACCCCATGAATCACAGCACACCAGGCCTCCCTGCCCATCCCCAACTCCCTAATTAGGGGGCATTTAAAACCCATTCACAGTCAACAAACTTTGAAATAACACTTCAGTCTTAGCAGAAAACTTTCTTTACAGAAAACAGCACACACACGGAAATGTATTTGCAGAGCCTAAATCTTAAGGCAATTTATCTGGTTACTGCCTGGAAGGGATGTGGGTTTTCCATTTTATTCAATCTGGAAGAAATCTAAAGCATTTCCTTTTTCATCCCATGTCAATGAGAAGACTCTGACACTGGGAAAGATTGAAGGCAGGAGGAGAAGGGGACGTCAGAGGATGACATGGTTGGATGGCATCACTGACTCGATAGACGTGAGTTTGAGTAAGCTCCTGGAGTTGGCGATGGACAAGGAGGCCTGGTGTCCTGCAGTCCATGGGGTCACAAAGAGTTGGACATGACTGAGCAACTAAACTGAACTGAACTGAACTGAGGTCCCTAACCCCTACCCTGACATCCTCTTTTGTCTTTGGCTGAAGATGGTATTTAAAGTGGAGGCGTCTGGCATATTGATGAGTTACTCAGTTCCCCTGGGTCTCTCCCATCTATACGTGTTATTAAACTTGTGTTTGGTTTTCTCCTGTTAATCTCTCTCACGTCTGTTTCATTCTTAGACCAGCCAGTTAACCCCAGAATGGCAAAGGAAAATGTCTTCCTTTTCAACAAAAGGAACGAGTCTGTGAGATGGGAGAGTTACCTTTCGAACAGGCTTAAACTAAAAGTTCTTTTTCTTATTAATTTAGATAATTGTGAAAGATTTTTAGAACATGCTATTGATCAGATATACTTCCAAATTTAAAAGTGGCTGGCAAAAAAAAAAAGGGATATGTGAGAAATGTGCAGCAAATATGCAACCCAAACACCACCTAAGTACCCTCGCCCCACAGGCTGGGTACCACCGACCTGAAGTCCCTCCCTGACACCTAACTGGCCTCAGGAAGCTTCCAGTACAGCTGGCCTCACTGGGAGCTTCGGGAGTTTCAGTCCTGGGACACCGTCTACCCAAAAGGTAATTCAGGACGATTACTGTTAGATTTCTTCCAGAAATGATGCTCCCTGGGAGCTTGGGAAACATGTTCCACTGGGCCAGGGGCAGACAGTGGGACACCATGGGCACTGACCCCTATGTGCTGCAGAGCTTCCCTACCGCCTGCTCAGTCCCTCAGCCGTGCCAGGCTCCGTGTGACCCCATGGACTGCAGCCCACCAGGCTCCTCCGTCCACGGGATTCTCCAGGCAAGAACACTGGTGTGGGTTGCCATGTCCTCCTCCAGGGGCTCTTCCTGACCCAGGGATGGAACTCTCGTCTCCTGTTCTGGCAGGCGGGTTCTTTACCACTTACACCACCTGAGAAGCCCTTCCCCACCACACGTACCGTATTCTTTGCCGACATCTCTGGGGATGACTCTGTTTCAGGAACAGGCCCTTTGTTAGATTCTTTAGGTAGTAAGGGAAAAGTAAAAAGAAAGAATTCCCAAATCTTCCCTTTCTTAAACATAGCCAGCCTAAAATAAGCCTCATGCCAAAGAGACACATTTGTAGGGCAAAGAGGGCAGGCAGACTTAGCTTCCCTGCAGTTGTCAACCTGCTCACGATGTAGAGACTCTGATTACCGGAAATGTATTTTTTTAAAAACATCATCAACAATACTTATTGTTAGTCTCTAAACTCTAATTTTATTTTAAACACGTAGACAAACAATCTGAAAAGGAAAAGAATGCTGGCTTTGGTTTTGAAAAATCATGTCCAGTCTGCCATCATCTGGGCTACTTACTCAGCAGTGAATAATTGAAAGGCAAAGAGAAAACCGTCAGGAACAGCTGTCTTCCATGCTCCACGGTCGCTGGTGAATAAAGCAAATTAAACTTCACCCTCATTCTCAGGCTGGATACCCTCTAAAAAAAATCCCACTTGGTCTTCTCAATGTGCATTGAACGTTCATGGCTCAGTTCCCTTGCTCACGCTGTTTTGGCTGTTGGGAGCCTCATTTTCCCTCTTGCTTAAGCCACACACATTATTCAAGAGCCAGTTTGGTTGTCTTCTTGGGGGGACTGTCCTGCCCCCTCCCCTCCCCATAGACCTCTGTTTGGCTCGTCACTGAACTCCTGGTTGCCCGGCATCTGATTTCATGGAAAACATCTTGCAGACTCTAACAAATGAGCCATGTGAAATTTCAGAAGGTCTCATGTGCTTTTTTTTTTTTTTTTTGGAGTTAAATAGTAAATGCCTTTGCTGCTAGGGTAAGATGCAGTTGTGTTGTTCACTCCACTAGAATATGATTTCTTAAAGGAAGACTTGCCTTATTCATCTTTTCTTTTCCTCCTCCTCCTACCCAATACTTCTTCTTGAATGTAATGAGTGCTCAGTCGGTGTTGACTTTTTTTTAAGACTTTAAGTTACATTGCTCACAGTTTTCTTTTTAATTTAAGGTATTCCTTTCTACCAGGTGGTTCAGTGGTAAAGAATCTGCCACCAAGCAGGAGACTCGGATTCAATCCTGGGGTCAGGAAGATCCCCTGGAGAAGGAAATGGTTACCCACTCTGGTATCTTTGCCTAGAGAATTCCATGGACAGAGGTGCCTGATGGGCTATATAGTCCACTGGGTAGCAAAACTTGGACATGACTGAGCGACTAAATAACAGCAGCAACATTCTTTTCTGCCAGCCCATCTTCTGCAGGTAGACTAGTACCTCCAACCCCCTGCAAAGACGCCCAGGCCCCAACCTCTGCGATCTGTGAGCCTGCCACCTACATGGCAAGAGGGACTTTCTAGTTGTCACCGGGGTCACCGACCTTGAGATGGGGCAGTTATCCTGGGTTATCCCAGAGAGCTCCATCGAATCGTGAGTTCTTAAAATCAGAGAACACTTCCTGGCTCAGGTCAGACAAGGATATGGTGACAGAGGAAGGTTGGAGAGGTGCACCTGAGGATTCACCCCATCACTGACGATTCTGAAGATGGAGGAGAGGACCAGGAAGGAAGGACTGTGGCAGCCTCTAGAAGCTGGAAAAGACAGGGACAGACTCCCCCTGTGTCAGTCTCCCAAGGCTGTCGTCACAAGTCACCACAAACAAGGATAGCTTAAAATCATAGTCAATTTCTGTCTTCCAGTTCTGGAGGCTGGGAGCCCGCATGCAAGGGGTCGCAGGGCCATGCTCTGCCCATGCTCTAGGGAAGGGCCCTTCCTTGCCTTCTCCAGCTTCTGGTGGTTGCCCACAATCCCTAACATCCAGATGCATCCAGATGCATCCCTCCAGCCTCTCTGCCTCCTTCCTCACATGGTGCTCTCCTGTGTCTTTGTTAGTCTAATTCTCATGTGAGGTCATTAAAGGTTGCATTACGGCCCACCCTAATCCAGTGTGGGGCTTCCCCAGTGACTCAGGGGTTAAGAATCTACCTGCAATGCAGGAGATGATGCAAGAGATGTGGGTTTCAGTCCCTGGGTCGGGAAGATCCCCTGGAGGAGGGCATGGCAGCCCATTCCAGTATTCTTGCCTGGAGAATCCCACGGACAGAGGAGCCTGGTGGGCTACAGTCCTAGGGTCACAAAGAGTCAGACACGGCTGAAGCAACAGCATGAGATCCAGTATGATCTCATCTTCCTTTTTATTTTATTGGAGTACAGTTGAGAGCTGGACCGTAAAGAAGACAGAGAGCCAAAGAATTGATGCCTTCAAACTGTGGTGTTGGAGAAGACTCCTAAAATACACTTGGACAGCAAGGAGATCAAACCAGTCAATCTTAAGGGAAATCAATCCTGAATATTCACTGGAAGGACTGATGCTGAAGCTGAAGCTCCAGTATTTTGGTCATCTGATGCGAACAGACAACTCATTGGAAAGAGTTTCTGATGCTGGGAAAGATCAAGGGCAAGAGGAGTAGAAGGCATCAGAGGATGAGATGGCTGGATGGCATCACCAGTGCAATGAACATGAACTTGGGCAAACTCCAGGAGATGCTAAGAGACAGGGAGGCCTGGTGTGCTGCAGTCCGTGGAGTCACAAAGAGCTGGGCATGACTGGACCACTGAACAATAACAACAACATAGCTGATTCACAGTGTTGTGTTAGCCTCAGGTACGCAGCACAGTGGTTCAGTTCTGCATGCCGGCAGGTGCCTCTGCTCAATCCTGGCCAACTCTTTGCAACCGCATGGACTATAGCCAGCCAGGTTCCTCTGTCCATGGGACTTTCCAGGGGATCTTCTCAACCCAGGGATCATACCCATATCTCTTATGTCTCCTGCATTGGTAAGCAGATTCTTTACCACTGAGCCACCTGGGAAGCCCCGATTCAGTTATACATGTATAAATTCATTCTGTTTTAGATGCTTTTCTCATATCTGGGGAAGGAAATGGCAACCCACTCCAGTGCTCTTGCCTGGAAAAGCCCATGGACGAAGGAGGCTGGCAGGCTACAGTCCATCGGGTCGCAAAGAGTCGGACACGACTGAGAGACTTCACTTCCACTTTTTCACTTTCTCATATAGGTTATCACAGAATACTGAGTAGAGGTTCCTGTGTTATAGAGTAGATCTTTGTTGTTTACCTGTCTTATATGTAGCTGTGTGTATATGTTCATCCCAGGCTTCTGATTTATTCCGCCCTCCCACTTCCCCCATTGGCAACCATAAGTTGGCTTTCAATATCTATAGGTCTATTTCTGTTTCCTAAATAAGTTCATTTGTTTCTTTTCTTTTTTAGAAAAATTAGACTCCACATATAAGTGATATCATATCACAGTAGTCTTTCTCTGTCCGACTTACTTCACTGAGTATGATAATCTCTAGGACCACTTGTAAAAGTTGCTCGGTCGTGTCCAACTCTTTGTGACCTCATGGACTATACAGTCCAAGGAATTCTCCAGGCCAGAATACTGGTGTGGGTAGCCTTTCCCTTCTCCAGGGGATCTTCCCAACCCAGGGACTGAACCCAGGTGCCCCACATTGCAGGTGGATTCTTTACCAGCTGAGCCACAAGGGAAGCCCCTAGGGTCACTTAGGTTGCTGCAAATGGCATCATTTCATTCCTTGTTATGGATAAGTAATATTCCATTGTATATATGTACCCCTTCTTCTTCATCTATTCCTCTGTTGACATTTAAGTGCTTCCATGCCCTGACTATTTTAAACAGTGCTGCAATGAACACTGGTGTTCGTGTATCCCTTCGGATCATGTTTTTTTCTGGACATAGGCCCAGAAAGTGGGATTGCGGGGTCACATGGAGGCTCTATTTTTAGTTTTTTAAGGAACCTCCATACTGTCCTCCATAGTGGCTATAATTATTTACTTTCCCACCAACAATGTAGGAGGGTTCCCGTCTCACAACCCTGTCTCCAGCATTTATTGTTTGTAGAATGTTTGATGATGGTCATTCCCACGGGTATAGTACGACCTCATCTTAATTTCACTGATGGCATCTGTAAAGACTCTTTCCAAAAAAAGGTCACCCTTTGAGACTCCAGATAGACATGCATTTGGAGGTACATCACTCCAGCCAGCTCACCCCCTTAGAACCTCCAAAGGGAGCACAGCCCCTTGATTTTTGTCCAGTGAGGACCATCTTACACTTCAACTTCCAGAGCAATACAATCACATATCTGCATTGTCTGAGTCACTCCATCTGGGTAATTTGTTCTAGCAGCCTCAGGAAGCTGTGGATGGTCCAGGCAGGAGTCACTGATTTTGTCTTGTCAACTGCACACGTTCCATTTATCCTGTGCTTTCTCCATTCACGAAGACAACACATTCTGAAATAGGACAGAATAACATAATTCACTGCCGACGATCCATAATAAATTCCAGTAAGGGGCACAATGAAATTTTGTCAAGTCCCCTGTGCTTCCTGTTGTCGGGAAAGTACAAATGGCTGTGTTATCATATACGATGTTTTGCTGGAGACCATAAAACTGGCTCTAAACCGTTAGCATCGTCAGAGGACCTTGGACTTGATATACTGAGCATGACTCCCATGGCCCCACGCTCTCACGCTCCCTCGTTAGAACCTGTCCAATCACAGCTAACAGAGGCAGCAAACCCGGAGATTTCTCTTTGTTCACAGCTAAATCTGAGGAATTGAGATGATACACGCAGACACCTTTATGCTTTCTCATGCACGACTATGTGACCAGCGGAGTAGTGTAGCAAAGGCTGAGCTATTACCTGCCAGGAATAGACACGCATCAAACACTCCTTAGAAAGGAACGTTCACGCACTTACAAACACTGCTTTGAAGATACTACTTAATCCCACCCATTCTTTTTTCATTCAGACTGTTCCTTCATCTTAGTTCAACAAAGGTCATTTTTAAAAAAATTTTTATTTTGTACTGGGACATACCGATTAACAATAATGTCGTGATAGCTTCAGGTGAACAGCAAAGGGACTCAATCATACATGCGTACGTATCCATTCTCCCCCAAACTCCCCTCCCACCCAGGCTGCCGAGTAGCATTGAGCAGAGCCACGTAGGTCCTTGACGCTTATCCATTTTAAATACAGCAGTGTGCACATGTCCGTCCCAAACTCCCTCATTGTCCCTACCCCATCCTTCCCCTGGCAACCACGTTTGTTCTCTTAAGTCTGGGAGTCTCTTTCTGGTTTGTAAGTAAGCTCATTTGTATAATATCTTTTTAGACCAAGGAAATTTTTTTTTTAACAAAATAAAGCAGGCAGCAGCAGGAAGGGAAGGTGGCCCCAGCAAGGCAGGTGGGGGTGGGACTCTGAGGTTGACAGAAATGATCACACTGGCAGAAGTGCGGTTCTGGTGGCTGCACCCCCCAAACTGCCTGGGAACATATGGGAGTGGGGTCCTTAGGAGACAGTCAAGTCCCATAAATTAGTCTAGTGTGTTAGTCACTCAGTCATGTCTGACTGTTTGCGACCCCATGGACTGTAACCCACCAGGCTCCTCTGTCCATGGAATTCTCCAGCCAAGAATACTGGAGTGGGTTGCCATTTCATTCTCCAAGAGTTGTTGAAAGGATTCAGTTAGTCTAAATTTTTGTCTAATAGCATGTAGCAAGGATGATGCTGGGTCCTTCATTTTTATCCCTCAATTTGGAATTTTCATCTCATGTTATTTGATTGAAATTTGAAGATTATGATATAGAATTATAACATGTTCTTTCAATACAAAATGTTTATACTTTTAAACACAACACCTTTCAAAAATCAGAGGAAATAAATTAGGAGGAATTTGGAAGGCTTTATGCTGTTTGGGGGCTTCCCTGGTGGCTCAGATGGTTAAGAATCTGCCTGCAATGCAGGAGACCTGGGTTCGATCCCTGGATTGGGAAGATCCCCCAGAGCAGGAAACAGCTACCCACTCCAGTATTCTTACCTGGAGAATTCCATGGACAGAGGATGTTGGCAGGCTACAGTTCATGGGGTCACAAAGAGTCAGACATGCCTTAGTGGCTCACACACACACACACACACACACACACACACACACACTGGAAGGTATGATTCTGCTAGGAGCTCAGTGCATTTCTGCCTCAATTTTTGACATTATATACACGACATATGCATGATCGTATGTGTCTCCGTGTGTTTGTGTTTCTGTAAAGAGATGGCAGCATACGGTGTGTGTTTTCTGACACGTATCACAGAAAATGGCATTGGATACATTCCCCATTGCTGCGTGTCTGTTCAGGTTCAGCGGATTTCTGCATTAAGCCCCGCAAATGAGATCAGGATTCTCGCCAAATCAGCAAATGCATAACAGTGGATAAATCTCATCTCTGACATGGTCTCTTGGGAGACTTCTGGGCATTTTTATATGGAATGAGCAGAGAGATAATCTCCAGAGTGAACCCAATTTGCCTTTGTGTCCCCACAAAAGCATGCAAGAACATTCATTCACGGTAGATTAATGGTCCTGTGGGTTTTATTGTACAGATCGTGGGCAGTGTCTCAGGGCTCTGGGTGAGCTCGGTCGGGATCCCCACAGCCCTGTGCAGCTATTTCACGTGTCCTTGGGGTGCCCAACGCGCTGAGAGAAGGAGACAGTCCTGGTGCTCACTGCCGCATCCCGCACGTCCCTGTTCTGGAAGGCTTACTGGGCAAGATGGTTGTAAAACTAAATTCGAGTGGCAACCGCAAAGCGCGTTCATATCAATGCCTTGAGGCTGTGAGTGCAGACGCGGTGACCAACACGAATGCCCTCCCCCTGGCTTGTCCTGAAGCAGGTAAGCACACCGAAAGCCAGTCCCGTTCCCTGCAGACTCAGACTCATGGGGTGCACGCGGCTTTTCAGGCTACTGTCTCCTACTCTCCAGTGACGGGGTTATCAGCGGCTCCACTGTCGTTCTTTCAATGTACTCTCTGTTGGAGTATAGTTAACTTACAACACTGTGTTGGTTCCAGGTATACAGCAAAGTGGCTCAGTTATACACAGAGTTTTTACATAGATATATTTTTTTCTTTTTTGGTTGTTTTCCGTTATAGGTTATTGCAGAGTACTGAGTAGAGCTCCCTGTGCTATATAGTGGTCTTTGTTGGTTATCTTTTATATATGTGCCATGTGCTCAGTTGTGTCCAAATCTTTGAGACCCCATGGACTGCAGCCCACCAGGCTCCTCTGTCCATGGGATTCTCCAGGCAAGAATACTGGAGTGGGTTGTCATGCCCTCCTCCAGGGGATCTTCCCCACCCAGGGATTAAAACCAGGTCTCTGGCATTGCAGGCTGACTCTTTACCATTTGAGTCACCGAGGAAGCCCAAGAATACTGGGGTGAGTAGCCTATCCCTTCTCCAGGGCATCTTTCCAACCCCAGAGTGGAACTGGGGGTCTTGTATTACAGGCTGATTCTTAACCAGCTGAACTACCAGGGAAACCCCATTACTTTAAAACATATGCTAAATTACCAGGTATATTTTAAACCAAAATGGATTTTCATTTGCTTTTAGAAGAAGCTGTCTGATCAGGGTGAAGATGGATCCATTTGCCCGCTGGCGGCTGTGGAAAGTGGCTGGGAGACGTCTTTAAAATGATGATGGCTGATATGAATCTCAGGCCTTGTCTCAGGAGACTACAGCACAATCCAGGTATTGATCTTACCAATGTTCATAAAAACCCTGGGGAAGGTGGGGGTGGGGGTGGGGGGCATCAAACCAGCCTTTCTTTTCTGATTAAGACATAAGACAATTAAAGCTGGGGCTTAATAGGGGTGGGGCTCCCCCCCACCCCCCACCAGGCTTCTCCAGTTGGCGGGGTTGGGGTTCATCCTCTGGGCTGAGAGCAGCATCTCTCCCAAGTCCTGGTGGGTCATGAATATTCATGAGATCTAGACCCTCACCCATCAGCAGAGCTCAGCCCTTTTGTGCCTCTGCAGCTTCCAGGCTTTATATTCAACTTTGACATTATTCAGTCCTCTGAGTTTTTTTTTTTTTTTTTTTTTTAAGATAACACTGTTTATAGAAGAACCCAAGCTCTTAAATAATTTGTGGATGGCAATGTGAAATTAAAAGGCTCTGAATTTATGCTCACAGAGTGGAAGGCATCTGCTCCCTGGAAAACAAAGAGCTATAAATATCAATATTAGACAAGAATTCCAGTCTCTCATTCCCCCACACGGGCATTTCAGACTTAGGGATTTAATGATCAGCAAGTCCAATTAGTCCTCTACTCGCGGAATACGGCGGCTTGATTATTTCCAAGCCTTTAATGTCTAATTATTTACAGAACATTTAGCCGAGGGCAGAGAGACCATGAAAGAAGCTGCTGACCTTCAGGCTCTTTGTGAAGTACACTTCCTGGCGGGGGAGCCCGAACAGACCTGCTCCCAGGAAATCGCGGTGGTTTTCCTTTCAAATCACCGCCCAGCGTCAAACTTAATTATCTCCCAGCCGTGGTACAGGGGAGATGCTGAGATGGAGTCCCACGGATTGTTAGCGTGCTACTCCGATTTTTCATAATGACTGTTTCTCAGCCTTTACTTACATTGTTGCCGACAAGTAGCAATTAAAGGACACAAAGAAGGCGTCTATTTTAAGTTTGGGAGCTAATGTTTGCCAGACCAGACTATTTTCAGCTAAGTAGAGGCGGCTCTCTGTGTGTAGGAGGGAATGGTGCCCGGGAGCAGACAGACACATAGTTTCTCTACATCCTTCAAGTTATTTCCAAATTGAAACCTAGACGTGTGAGCAGGAGAGCAGGGAAGCTGGAGAGAGAGGCACAGCCATGATCACGGATATTTTTAACAGCTTTGTTATCATCTGCAGACCACACAGGTTCCCTCATGTCAAGGGCTGTGATTCAGTGGTTTTCAGTATATCCACAGACATGTGCAACCATTATCACAGCCAATTTTAAAACATTTCCATCATCTCTTAGAGAAAATCCACGTGTATGTGTAATATGTGTTAGTCACTCAGTTGTGTCCGACTTTTTGTGACCCCTGAACTGGGCAGCAAGGAGATACAACCAGTCCATCCTAAAGGAAATCAGTCCTGAATGTTCAATGGGAGGACTGATGGTGAAAGTGAAGTCACTCAGTCGTGTCTGACTCTTTGCAACCCCATGAACTGGAGCCTACCAGGCTCCTCTGTCCATGGGATTCTCCAGGCAAGAATCCAGGAGTGGGTTGCCATTTCCTTCTCCAGGGATCGAACGCAGGTCTCCCGCATTGCAGGCAGACACTTTACCCTCTGAGCCACCAGGAAAGTCCGGAAGGGCTGATACTGAAGTTGAAACTCAAACTCCAATACACCTGATGTGAAGAGCTGACTCATTGGAAAAGACCCTGATGCTGGAAAAGATTGAAGGAAGGAAAAGAAGGGGATGACAGAGGATGTGATGGTTGGATGGCATCACTGACTGGATGAACATGAGTTTGAGTAAACTCTGGGAGTTGGTGATGGACAAGGAGGCTTGGCATGCTGCAGTCTATGGAGTAGCAAAGAGTTGGATATGACTGAGCGACTGAACCGAACTGAACGTAGCCTGCCAGTCTCCTCTGTCCATGGGATTCTCCAGGCAAGAACACTTGGGAGTGGGTAGCTTCTGCAAAGGATCTTCCCGATCCAGGGATCAAACCTGGGTGGGTCTCCCGCATTGCAGGCAGATTCTTCACTATCTGAGCCACCAGGGCTTCCCTGAGGAAGCCACACCCTGTGGTTATCGCCCACCCCCTCCCATCCACCCCCCATCCATTTTCCATCTGTTTTCTGTATGTATCAGTCTGCCTATTTGGGACCTTTCACATAAAATGAATCACACAGTATGCATTCTTCTGTGACTGGCCTCTTGCATTTAGCATACTGTTTTGAAGGGTCACCCCCCTTGTATCACATATCAGAGCTCCATTCATTTTTATAGCTGAATAATATTGCATTGTTTGGCTAGACCACATTTTATCTATCCACCTGTCCACTGATGAACACTTGGGTTGTTTCCACCTTTTGGGTGTCACAAATAATGCTGCTGTAAACATTAGTGCACAAGTGTCTGCGGGCTGTGCCTTTCTATTTCTCTTGGGTATAGGACCAGGTTTGCTGGGTCACATACGATGAGTTGCTTGCGGAACTGCCAGACTGTTTTCCAGAGCTGCTCACATTTGACATTCCTACCAAGAGGGTAGGGGAGTTCCCGAGGCTTCACTCGGATTCATATGTCTGTTCACACTCACACGCTGTACCCCCATCCCCAGCAACCCCATTCTCTCTGAGTGGGAGTAGGGCCACCAGGCACCAGCTCTCTTTGCCCTTCTCCTCATCAGACCTCCTGGTACAGACCTGGCAGAAGCACTTGGAAAGTCAGCCCGTCGCTGGCCGGCAGGGGCGCTCTCACTGGTCACATGACAAGGTGGACCAGCGATTTCTCCATTCTAGGTAAAGGGCTCCTCCTGGTCCTGTGTGCATCACCTGGACTTGCCGGGGCTACCTCATTTCATGCCTCCGAGGTGCAGTGCACACAGGTGAGCAGAACCCCTTCTTGTCTCTGTAGAGCCACTTCTGTCTGTGTAACAGGAGCTGTGGACTCCTCCCCCTCAGGCTTAATAACCTCATTTACAACCATGCTGGACAAAATGTCACTGTGTCACAATGATGACAGGCAAGCGTCCACCGCTGGGAGCTCCCTTCCTTCCTTTTCTCCCTCCTTCCTTCCTGCAGGATGAATGTGAGGTCATGGGACCCAGTCAACTTATGCAGTGCTCTCAAGAAATGAAAAAGGCCACATTATATATATATGTTCTTTTTCAAATTCGTTTCTCGCTAAGTTATTACAGAAAATGTATTGAGCAGAGTTCCCTGTGCTATACAGTAGGTCCTTGTTGGTGATCTGTATTAAGTATTGCAGAGTGCACACGTCCATCTCTGTGTTAAGTATTGCAGTGTGCACATGTCCGTCTCTGTATTAAATTGTGCAGTGTGCACACGTCCATCTCTGTATTAAATACTGCAGTGTGCACACGCCCATCTCTGTATTAAATACTGCAGTGTGCACACGCCCATCTCTGTATTAAATACTGCAGTGTGCACATGTCCGTCTCTGTGTTAAATATTGCAGCGTGCACATGTCCATCTCTGTATTTTTGGATGCATCAGAGTTGGGCTTGGATGGTGTTTTTATTGCTTCCTGCTTAATCACTCAGTGGTTTCCAACTCTTTGCGACCCCATGAACTGTAGCCCACCAGACTGTTCTGTTGATGGGATTTCCCAGGCAAGAATACTGGAGTGGGTTGCCAGTTCCTTCTCCAGAGGATCTTCCTGACCTGGGGATTGAACCCGCATCACCTGTGTTGCATGTGAATTCTTTCCTGTCTGAGTCACCAAGGAAAGCCCTTTTTTTTTTTTTTTTGGTTGGAAACACTAAATATGAGAAAATCCCAGGATGGCTAATTAAATTTATTCATTAAGTTCTCTTCCTAAATACTGACTTTCTTTCCTTGTAGTGTTAAAATGCTGGAGTGTTAGTTGTTTTTATGATAATTATAGTCACATTTACAAACCTCTGGCATCCACTGATCTAAACAGCAGGGATCAGGAAATATTTCCCCTAAAGGGCCAGACAGTAAATAGTTTCATTTTGGCGGGCCCTACAGGCTGTGTTGCACTGACTTATTCCTGCTGTCGTAGGTGATGCAAGACATGGAAAGTAGTTAAGCAACAGACACAGTCAGACTGTGCCCACCCCTGGCCTTTAGGGCCATCACAGGGAGTGGTTGGCTGGGGTAGAGACACTTTTCTGTCTGCAGAAGATGCAGGCAGGACAGCAGGGCTGGCGTGACACCTCCATCTCCCTTCTGCCTGAAGAGTCAATGCTGGTAGTGTTCTCGAAGCCCAGGTCAGCAGCTGAATGTCAAAGGTGATGGGTGGTGTCACACTATGAGGATGGTGGTCAGTCAGTGAATCACTAGAGTCAACCCCAAAGAGGGGCTCATGTGACCAGTATATTGTAGGCGGAGCTGGGTCCTGCCAGGAGGAGCAGCAGGTGGCTCGTGTGGAACAGGGGCTCCAGGCAAGCAAGGAAGCCGACCATCCCAGGTGCAGTCTGGGAGGCGAGAGAAACAGGAGAGGAAGAGGCCCCAGGCAAGGATGCGAGCAGCGTTTTTCCATGGAAGGCCAGGCTGGAGGAGTGGCTGGAGCCCAGGTAGAAAGCCTTCAGTGGCATCCTTACCGCCTGGAGTGGAACCTACCTCTCCAGGAAGGACTAAGTCACAAGGACAGAGGGACCCCGGGTGGATGGAGGCGGTCTTGGGAAGCTGGGTAGAATTATGTGATCCTTACTGGGCCATGTTTAACTTAGGACACATTCTTTTTTTTCCACTCACATGAACTACTTTATTCATTTTTTTTTTAATTCTAAGTCATTTTTAACATTCCATACCATCAAAAGGACATATACACACTACAATGTATAAAATAGATAACAGATGAGAACCTGCTGTGAAGCACAGGGAACTCTATTTAGTGCTCTGCGGTGACCTAAGTGGGAAGGAAATCTGAAAGAGAGGGGACACGTGTGTGCATGTGGCTGATTGACTGTGCTGTACAGCAGAAATTAACACAGCACTGTAAAGCAGCTATACTCCTAAAAAGTAACTTGAAAAAAGAAAAATCGATAAATACCTTATTCTAAAGGAAGTCTGTGGCTTAAAGATAAATGTACCCTAGATTACAAAAACCTGAACACACAGGGAACCTAGAAAATTAAATATTCAGCTTAGCAATGAATGTGTGGCCGCATTCAAGGTGCTTAAGGATGACGTCAGGTCTTCGTCTGTCACTCGTGCCGCACAGCTGTGCCTCATGTGATGTGATATTTCCAGTCTTCACCTGGGCCCCAGGCGGTGTGCTTCCTCTACAGAGACTCTGCAAAAATTCAGACACAACTGAAGCAACTGAGCATGCACACAAAGACTGGTTACAGACAGAAAAAATAAAAGTAATTGTCAGTTGTAGATAGTACGGACAGTGTGACTCAATAGATACTAGAAAAAAATAAATAAAATAAATGCTACTTTCGAAAGTTCACCTGGAGCACAAAAGCTGGTGTATTTCTGCACCAGACATATTCCCTGGCTTTTTGATAATGAAAGTCTGAGCAATTGCAGCCCTTAAACGCATAGATGGTTTCTGGGGAACAGATCAGATGAGAGTTTCTTACAATAGGTGTGAGCTTCCTATAGCAGCCGTTTGTAAATTATCTCCCACCAAACACAGCGGCCACTTCCCTCAGCATGATGCCTCGTCCCCCTCTGAACTTGCTGCAGGGGGATGAAACGGAGAGATGCAGGCTCTGTCCAGGGAGACGCTGGGGTAAGCTCCTCCGGAGGGCCACCCCACTGCGTCTCTGCCCCCAGAGCAGCCACACACATCAGCTGTCACTTTCACTAGTGCGTCCCTACAGACGATCCCCAGTAGGAGAGGTCAGCATGATGGCAGGCGTGGGCACCAGGAGAAGATCACAGGATCATGGAGGGAGGTCTAAGATCCCAGCAAATGTCATAGCCACTGCTAACAGATCCTTCTCTATGAAAGAGTCTCCTCGGAGTGAGACTCAGGGAGAGTATCAAGTGTTGTGAAGATCAAAGTTGGTATTATGTCATCAAGGCAAATTACTTATTCCCCAGCGCATGTGATTCAAAGTTCTGAAACGCTCCCGACGTTAGAAATCTGCTCAATGTAATGTGATATCTGGACTTCCCCAATGGCTCAGTGGTGAAGAACCCACTTGCCAAAACAGGAGACGCAGTTTTAATCCCTGGGTTGGAAATATCCCCTGGAGGAAGAAATGGCAACCCACCCCAGTATTCTTGCCTGGAGAATCCCATAGACAGAGGAGCCTCGTGGGCTACAGTCCATGGAGTCACATAGAGTCGTACATGACTGAAGCAACTGAGCAGGCATGCACTCAGTTCAGTGGCTCAGTCATGTCTGACTTTTTGCAGCTCCATGGACTGCAGCACGCCAGGCTTCCTTGTCCATCACCAACTCCAAGAGCTTACTCAAACTCATGTCCATTGAGTTAGTGATGCCCTCCACTCATCTCATCCTCTGTCGTCCCCTTCTCCTCCTGCCCCCAATCCCTCCCAGCATCAGGGTCTTTTCCAGTGAGTCAGCTCTTCACATGAGGTGGCCAAAGTTTTGGATTTTCAGTTTTAGCATCAGTCCTTCCAATAAACATCCAGGACTGATCTCCTTTAGGATGGACTGGTTGGATCTCCTTGCAGTCCAAAGGACTCTCAAGAGTCTTCTCCAACACCACATTTCAAAACATCAATTTTTCAGTCCTCAGCTTTCTTTATAGTCCAACTCTCACATCCATATATGACTACTGGAAAAGCCATAGCTTTGACTAGACTGACTTTTATTGGCAAAGTAATGTCTCTGCCTTTTAATATGCTGTCTAGGTTGGTCATAGCTTTTCTTCCAAGGAGCAAGCATCTTTTAATTTCATGGCTGCAGTCACCATCTGCAGTGATTTTAAAGCCCCCCAAAATAAAATCTCTGTTTCCATTGTTTCCCCATCTATTTGCCATGAAGTCATGAAGTAATAGGATTACTTCAGATGCCATGATATTAGCTTTCTGAAAGTTGAGTTTTAAACCAACTTTTTCATTCTCCTTTTTCACTTTAATCAAGAGATTCTTTAGTTCTTCTTCGCTTTCTGCCATAAGGGTGGTGTCATCTGCATATCTGAGTTTATTGATTATTTCTCTGGGAGATCTTGATGCTTTCAACCTGATATCTATTTCCTTGTCTGATTTCATCCAAAGTAGCCATTCTCAGTGAAGCAGTAACCACATTCAACTATCAATCATTCAAATCTGCCATCAGTTCCTCTAAGCGAGCACATAAAAAAATGATAACCACCAGTGGAGAGGTAAATGGGATGAAAATCTTTGGGTAGGCTTTGGGAGAAAGCAGTGTCGGTGGGAAATGAAATAGCTCTAGAGATCTGGGACAAGATGGGGACCCAACAATAAGTAGAAGAAGATCTTCATAAAACAGAGCAAATTTCAAATGCAATCTGGGTGTTTCCTTGTCTAAAATCATGAGGCACTCCATTAACATCAGACTGTATAAAGCCAAGGACCCCAAATTTGTGTGTATCTTCTAATAACCTGGAGGGACCTTTAAGAATTGCAGTAATCTAGCCCTGGAGATCATCACACAGTAAGTTTGGGATAGTGTGTGCACTGTTGACAGATACTGTGGGTGTTTGAAGCATGGAGTCCAAAGATCCCATGAAGAGAAATTTAATTTAAAAAGAAAAATATGTGCATGAATTCAATGGGGCATTGTGGTCAAAGATTCTAGACAAAACAGGTGAAGAAACAGCACTGTGATGACGCAGTGAATTATTGTATTTGAGAAGTCTCAAATAGTTATCATCAGTTCAGTTCAGTTCAGTCACTCAGTCGTTTCCGATTCTTTGCGACCCCGTGAATTGCAGCACACCAGGCCTCCCTGTCCATCACCAACTCCCGGAGTTCACCCAAACTCATGTGCATCGAGTTGGTGATGCCATCCAGCCATCTCATCCTCTGTTGTCCCCTTCTCCTCCTGCTCCCAATCGCTCCCAGCATCAGAGTCTTTTCTAATGAGTCAACTCTTCGCATGAGGTGGCCAAAGTATTGGAGCTTCAGCTTTAGCATCAGTCCTTTCAATGAACACCCAGGGCTGATCTCCTTTAGAATGGACTGGTTGGATCTCCTTGCAGTCCAAGGGACTCTAGGAGTCTTCTCCAACACCACAATTCAAAAGCATCAATTCTTCGGTGCTCAGCTTTCTTCACAGTCCAACTTTCACATCCATACATGACCACTGGAAAATAGTTATCATACCTTGGTCCAAATCCAGAGCAAGTTGTTTAAAAACTTGGGAACATTTCTGCATAATTCACCAAGGCGCCCTGAGCCACCCCCATGTCTCGTGCATCACTTTAGCTGTGGGAACTTGGTCTCCGTGCACACATGCAATGAATAAAACGCTCACCTACACAAGTGAGCAATTCCAATTTCTTTGGAATTAGAAGCATACTTAATGCTTAACATTCTACAAAAGTCTCAGTGTGCAGTTGTGAAATCCTGTTGACGTTAGTTCTGGATGCACTCATTCTCTACTGGTGATAATTGTTAAGTGTCCAAGAGAGGAAAGTCCCAAAGACTATTTCAGGAAGAATCCTGTTGGAATGAATGACATCAATAATCAGCTTCCCTCTCTTATCAGTAAAAATAAAGAATAGTGCAGAGTGCAAGAAAGTAAAAAACAGCCTTGCTGGCAGCTGAACCATGATGTTCTCAAGTGAATACAAACCCTGTTCCAAGAATATAATGCCTGGATAAGGCCATTCCAAGGCCATATGGGAAACAAGACAGAGACACATGGCACGCTCATGCCACCGAACCAAGGCACATCTCCTCTTCCCACCTGAGTGAGGTTTACCAGTGAAAACTTGAACCCTCTTTTCTCTTGGAAGAACTTACAACATCCAGTCACCAATTATCCCCACTTTTTGACAACATCCCACCCAGAACTCGGCCACTTTCATAAACTTCCTGAAGATCATCCATCATGAATTCAATCCTACAAGAGCCCTCCCAGCTCCCTCTTGCTGGGATGTTCAGACATCTCCGCAAACCTAACTTTCCACTGCAGGCATATAGCTGGTGGCATTTGCCCTGAAGACTTCAGCAAGGGAAGATCTCAGTGAGATTTGACCACGATCCTGGCTGTCACAGCAGAGCCCTCTGCTCAGTGACCCAGCACATGTGAGACCTTTCGAGTTTCCAAGGAGTCAAGGCTGCCTTGCTTCCAGTGATAAGTGTCGAACTAACAAGTGCTGCTGCTTCACTAAGTCCCTCAGTTTGGGGTTTATTTTGGTTCCTAGGACTTTTGAGTCAGAATCAGACTGTGTTGCTATTGTTGTTCAGTTGCTCAGTTGTGTCTGACTCTTTGCAGCCCCATGGACTGCAGCATGCCAGGCTTCCCTCCCCTCACCACCTCCTGGGGCTTGCTCAAACCCATGTCCATTGAGCCGGTGATGCCATCCAACCATCTCATCCTCTCTCGCCCCCTTCTCCTCCTGCCTTCAATCTTTCTCAGCATCAGGGTCTTTTCCAATGAGTCAGCTATTCATCTCAGGTGGCCAAAGTATTGGAGCTTCAGCCTCAGCATCAGTCCCTCCAATGAATATTCAGGGTTTGTTTCCTTTAGGATTGACTGGTTGGATCTCCTTGCAGTCCAAGGGACTCTCACGAGTCTTCTCCAGCACCATAGTTCAAAAGCATCAGTCCTTCAGCACTCAGCCTTCTTTGTGGTCCAAATCTCAGATTGTGTTATGCTTTGGAAAAATGTGGCTTCTAACACAGGGCTCTCTGCGCCCTGTCCCTGATGTGCTGCATGTCTATAAGAGGAAGCCTGTAGGGCAGGGGTTGGCCTGGACCCAACATTCCATCACTCGAGCCAGCCCCAGGTAGAGTGGTCCAGCGTTCTCCTCAGACCAGTATCTTGGGAAAGTATACCAAGTGGTTTGCCTTTTTGGAGCTGTCTCCATGAGCTAAGAACGGATTTGTTTAGTTGCGTGTGCCTGAAGTTGGAGCTGTAGAGCCCTCCGTTTGGACACATTTAAAGTCACGTGACTGCAAATGCATCATCTGTACTGAAAGGGGTCACATGGTGGCCCTTTCAGTGAGTCTACATCCATTCAGGCCAGATAACTGATTTCTTTCAAGAGCTTATGCTTCCTGAAAACTTAATTGATACACCTCTCTAAGTGGACTCTTTCATGAAACACAAGCTGGAATGACCAAGTGGCCATCTTGGGGAATATCAACCCAAACAAGATTGAGAGAAAACTAGAACAGAACTTAGAAACAAAATCTCAAGTATCCTGTGGACTAAATTCTTTAATTCATATAAGGAACCCTCCAGATGCAAATCGAACCCTAGAATTGCCCAAAAAGAGATTAAGGGAAGGCCAATAAAACGTCCAAAACTACAGCCCGCCCCACCTTCATATTTGTCTGCCTAGTTTCCCTCCCCACCATTTCCTTCTCCTGAACTATGTGCAGAATCCTCAAATTGAAACCACCATGCCAACCAGACTCCAAACACTTCCTGGTTCATGAACTGCATACCATGTCCCTTTCCAATCCTGGGGTCTGCTGCTGTGCTCAGTTGCGTCAGTCATATCTGAATCTTGGTGACCCCATGGACTGCAGCCCACCAGGCTCTCTGTCCATGGGATTCTCCAGGCAGGAAGGAAGTGCCATCTGGGTGCATTTCAAAGGACTTCCCAAATCCAAGGATCCTATGGAGAGAGTCTCCAAGAACTCAAACTTATCTTGGATACCTAATCTTTCCTGACGTGTATCAGTGAGACCACTTTTTGGTGGGGCCAGAAAATGCAAGCCCTTGCCTTAAAGTGGTAACAAGCTTGACCCTGAAAGGAATTTAAAAATCAGTGAACCAGAAAAGTTTAAAACAAAAGAAAACATGTTGGCAAATCAAGTGACCCTGATGTTTTGGATGAGTTAGAGTCCCTGAGAAGAGTGTTTCAGGTAGGAGAATACTGGAGGTCAGGGAGTTGCCAAGATGCCTCCGGGTGCCTCTGTGTCGATGGCAATAGTGGATAGGAAAGTCGAAGCAACCACAGCCAGGAAGAGAAATGTAACCAAGGATCAGATCTCTCAAGAAAGAAGGTGTGAATACAACTGTGAGTGCATCCAGAGTGGTTGGGGAGCCAGGAGTTGACATATTTCAGTCATGCCTTGAGACAACCCACAGCCGTGCAGCAGAGATTGTACAGTGTCCCATAAACCCCCTCTTTTATGTATTATTGTCTTTTAAGTCTGTTAACAAGTGCGTTGCTACATGCATGCTCAGTGTGTCCAGCTCTTTGTGACCCTGTGACTATAGCCCACCCGACTTCTCTGTCCATGACATTTTCCAGGCAAAAGTACTGGAGTGGGTTACCATTTCCTCCTCCAGAGGATCTGCCCGACACAGGTTCAAACCCGTGCCTCCTACGTCTCCTGCATTGGCGGAAAGTTTCTTCACCACTGGTGCCACCTGAGAAGCCCCTGGGAACATACACTTTTTTTTTTTTGGTAACATATACTTAACGTAAAACTTACCATTTTGGCCATTCTAGGTGTACCGTTCAGTTGTGTGGAGCACATTCACGTTGCCCTGCAGCCATCACCACCATCCCTCTGCAGAAGTCTTTTCATACTTCCAACTGAAATGTCATTAGACAACAAGGCCCCAGCCCCCTGCCCAGTCCCTGATGACCACCGTCCTAGTTTCTGTCTCTGTGCATTTTGACTGTCCTAGGGCCTTCAAGAAAGTGGATGATACCATATTTGTCTTTTGTGAATCGTTTATTTCACTTAGTGTGGTATCTCCGAGGTTCACCTGGGTTGTAGACTGTGTCACATTCGCCTCTTTTCCAAGGCTGAATTGTACAGCCCATTGTACAGAGGGACTGCATTTTGCTTCTGTTTTCATTCGTCTATGGATACTTGGGTTGCTTTCCCTTTTAGCTGTTGTGAATAAGGCTTCCATGAACATGGGATATCTCTTTGAGCTCCTACCTTTAATTGTCTGGGGTATTTACCCAGAAGTGGAATACCTGGATCCTTTTATGTATTTTCAAAGTCATTAGCCAGACATCACCTTGAAGAGGAAGACAGAGTGGATTTAGTGTGATTGCAGTTGGATCCGGGTGGTGCTGGGGGCATCATCTGTGACATAAGTGTCATCCTATGCCCAACACAGACTTGTTCCCGAACAAATAAACCACCTGTGCTCAAGCCCTAATCTCAGGTTCTTCTTTAGGATAACCCCATAGGAAGAAGACAGTCAAAATCTCCACCTGTTCATATGAGTGGGTAAGAATTGCCAGAATTGTCTCTATATCAAGAGCCAAAAAATCAGCTTTGATTTCAGTTTGTGGATTTACTAACCTTCCAGAATTTAGAGCTTCTGAGGATTTTTCAATAGAGCTCTGAGGGATTATTACACAGAAGACACTGTGCTTTCATCACCATTGTGTTCATAAGGAAAGGCAACAGAAACATGCAAAGAAATCTAACAAATCAAAGACATGCATGTGCACTTATCACCAACCAAAGAAAAGTAGATAGCTCAATATTTAATGCTCATGGCGACCAGGTTTTACAGCTGTTTCTGAATTCATGATGCAGATGTAACCTTGAGATTTCCCTAAATCATACACTTATAAAATGTACAGACTCATTAGGGTATTTTTTGTTAGGCTGTAAATGCTCACCAGTTGATATTTCACACCTAATTAGCTTGGTTTTTTCAGAGTTTGTAGAAACCTCCAAGCAGTCACACATGCTAGAAGACTTACTTATTATGTGCATTTACATTTTGAAATGAAAAGGTCATATGATAAAAATGGTGGATCTTAATAAGCTGTGCTTAATTTCATATTTTATCACCATTTGAAACATCCCAGGAGTGAACACCAAGGACTGTCTTAATGTTTATAATTCCTATGGTTTACATTTTAAATTACAGTGATTCATTTCATTTTAGACAACTTATTTGTCAAAATGTATTTGTTGAAACCCTGACCCCCAAGATTGTCTGTGTTTGGAGATAGGATATTTAGGGAGATAATTAAGGTTAAATGAAGGCAAAGGCATGCATGCTAAGTCGCTTCAGTCATGTCTGACTCTTTGTGACCCTATGGACTGCATCCCACCAAGCTCCTCTGTGCATGGGATTCTCCAGGCAAGAATACTGGAGTGGGTTGCCATGCTCTCCTCCAGGGGATCTTCCCAATCCAGGCATTGAAACTGCTTGTCTTATGTCTCCTGCATTGGCAGGCGGACTCTAGCACCCCCTGGGAAGCCCCAAGGGCGTAAGAGGAGGGTCTTAGTCTGTTGGGGCCGGTGTCCTTGTAAGAAGAAAAAGAGACACCACAGGTCTCTCGTTCTCTCTTCAAGCACACAGAGAAGCCATGTGAAAACACAGCAAGAAGAAACGTCTGCAAGCCAGGGAGGACGTTCTCTCCTGGGGGCCAACCCCACTGCCGCTGTGGTCTCAGACCCCCAGTCTCCAGAACCAGGAGAGAATGGAAGGCTGTCGATCAAGCCACGCAGCCCATCACGGCGGCCTGAACTGGCAGCTTCACTCTTGCAGTGTGTGTCCCTGGGCACAGGCAGTGTCACCCAAGTCTGCACACGCCCAAAGCACCAGGACAGTAGCGTCGATGCGGCCGGTTGCCGGGGAAGCCCTGTGTCCTGCATTCAGACCTTTTCAGGAAATGTTTGTGGAGCCTGCAGAGGTGTGAGCTCCACATTTTGGAGATGACCAGTCAGGGACCTCACTGTTTTGCTCCCAGGGAGCTCGAGTGTGTGACTCACGTTTTCTCAACACGCCCATGACACGAGCCAGGGCAGGGAACCAGAGAATAGGAAAAATAAAGAATCCGCTTATTTGGTGGTAGCATTTATCCTCATGTTTAAGTTGTGAAATAATACTGGTCATGTCAGTGTTTCCATCAGTGGAGCTCCTGTGACTGTCAGGCTGACCCAGTCGATCCTGGGTGCTGTCGGAGGCGCTCCTCTGGCAGCACGGTCCCTCCATCGCATCAGTCCATGGTTCTCCTCGCTTCTCGAACAGCCCCCAGTGTGTGTACTCAAACCCCAGACAGGTTTCTGGGCGTGAACTGTGGTGTATTCTCTCTCTGCTCTCCTCTCCTGCACTTATCACCACACCGCCCAGGCTTCCCCTCCCAGAGGAGCAGGGAGGACACAGGAAGGATCCGTGACACTGCAGGAGCAGCCCTTGGGAGCCCAAAGAGTGGAAAGGTGGCCGGGTACGTGGCCCTGCGGGTGGCCTCCGTCCCCAAGACAGAAAGTATACCCCACTGGGCACATCCTGAGACCACTCCTGCCTTAACCCTACATCTGCCCCCGGGCCCATCTGAATGTCAGCTCTTCACACTCTGGGACTTGGAGGAAGCTGAGTTCTCCTGCTCAATGCTATGTCTTCATGACACCCTTTGTTGATTTTGTTGAGTTGCTAAGTCCTGTCTGACTCTTTGCAACCCTGTGGACTGCAACTCACCAGGCTCCACTGTCCATGAGATTTTCCAGGCAAGAATACTGGAGTAGGTTCCCATGTCCTCCTCCAGGGGAACTTCCTGACCCAGGAAGCGAACCCATGTCTCCTGTGTTGTCAGGCGGGTTCTTTACTGATGGAGCCAGCATGGAAGCCCTCATGACAAGTAGGAGATGGGTTTCTCAGCTCTCAGAAGCTGGGCTAAACATCAAGACTTATCTCCTAAGGAAGTAATCAGGGCAAAACTGAATATGTGACCACCTGGCCACCTTAAACGGAGAGACGTCTAGAAGTGAATCTATTGAATTTACTGAAGTCTGGAAGTGAATTCACTGACACTTTCAGGAGGTTAAAGCAGAGGAAGGTGGGTGTGTAGACAGACCACAGTAGCAGACCACCAGCCTCTTCCCCAGGAATAACTGGTAGTTTCCTCAGGACCAGTGAAGTCAAGAATGAAACAAAGCCAAAGAAGTTAAGATGGGGAAGGGGTTGGGGGGAAGAGTCATTTTATAGCAGAAATGATGAAATTTTTAAAATCTACATAAAATAAAAATTAACTGCAGCTGCTCTCCCCTGGCATAATTCTCCTTCATGTGGAATAAAGCATACTACATGATCTCTTTGGCTTCCCATGCCAAAACTTAAGAGTGTGATCTGGAAGGCGGAATTAAAGGCCAGACTGTAGAGTTTCCACCAGCAGCTGGGGATCAATGGAGGTGGGGGGCGGGAAGTGTGAAGACGAACAGAGAAGGATTCCTAGGGGCTGCTGAGAGGGTAGAATCTGAAGCCACTCAAGAGACGTTGTCGGGGAAAGGAATTGTTCCTGCCTGTAGAGCCGATGCATTTGTAAGGATGCAGTAGCCGAAACCATTTCCATCCCAGCTCACAAATAAAATTGTTTCCTTCCCAGAATCTTCCACAACTGGCCACACGATGTCTGGATGACTTTGCACACATGTTTATGTGCACGATGCCTCAGCGTATGGACAGAAGAGGGGGCTTGTCCAGTGCAGGACCGCACTCGGGGCCAAGAGAAAGCAGAAACATCAGGAACATGAAGACCGGTGAGAACAGTCACCAGCACAGGTGACAGGGATTCCCAAGGGGACTGTGCTCCTCGATATGGCTGCTGCAGCAGGTCCCCAGAAACTTAAAGGCACCTCTGTTACCTTAGGGCCTCCCCTGTAGCTCAGTTGGTAAAGAATCTGCTTGCAACACAGGAGACCTGGGTTCGATTCCTGGATCGGGAAGATCCCCTGGAAAAGGAAATGGTAACCCATTCCAATATTCTTGCCTGGAGAATTCCCATGGACAGAGGAGCCTGGCGAGCTACAGTCCATGGGGCCTCAAGAGTCGGACACAACTTAAACAACTAAGCCACAACCACTGTACCTTAGGACTCTGGAGGTCAGGCGTCTCACTGGGCTAAATAAAACCCAGGTATCAGCAGAGCTTGTGCCTCCCGGAGGCGGGGGAAAAGAATCCGCTCCTTGCCGTTTCCCGGCTTCTCAGAGACGCCCACGTTTGCTGGCTCTGTGCCCCTTCGATCCGACTCCTGCTTTCATCCTCACGTCCCCTCTCTCTCTGACCCCCTAGCTTCCTGCTGTTACTGCCCGGATCCACTCCTGTACTCCAGAATCCTGTCCCCATCTTAAGAGCGTCAACACGATCACGTTGGCAAAGTCCCGTTCTATGCCTGTAAATTAACCTGTTCGTAGGGTCCACGGGTTAGAAAATGGGCATCTTTGGGGGCCACTGTTCTGCCAACCACAAGGACCTTCTGAAGTCCTGGAGATGGGAGACTTGAATAAAGACTGATTAAACTTATCTGAGTTACAAGATGTGCAGCATTAAACTGGTGTTCTTGGCATTTGGGGTGTGTGTGGTCCAACGCATCTGATGTGAACGGGGCAGGCTTTCTGGCTCTGTGTGCCATCCCAGAGTTTCTGGAGCCTGCCCACACCTGAGAGCATATTGCCATCTTCAAATAATACTTTGAGGCAGGCACGCAAAGATGAGAAGCACCACCACTCCTGTTACAAACAAGCCCATGGGTAATTTTAAAAAAATACTTTGATAGAACTGCTCTATAAAATTAAAAGGAATTTAAGAAGGGCAAATCCACTCTTTTATTTGTCTGTATCACTTATTCTTTGTTAATATGCATATTCTATTTCTATATGTTCACAATATCTTGTTTGGTTTGTTGTTTAGTCACTAATTCATGTCCAACACTTTTGCAAGCCCATGGACTATAGCCCGCCAGACCCCTCTGTCCATGGGATTTCCCAGGCAAGAATATTGGAGTGGTAAAAACTGGAAATAGAACTGCCATACGACCCAGCAATCCCACTACTGGGCATACACACCAAGGAAACCAGAATTGAAAGAGACACGTGTACCCCAATGTTCATCGCAGCACTGTTTATAATAGCCAGGATGTGGAAGCAACCTAGATGTCCATCGGCAGACAAATGGATAAGAAAGCTGTGGTACATATACACAATGGAGTATTACTCAGCCATTAAAAAGGATACATTTGAATCAGTTCTAATGGGGTGGATGAAACTGGAGCCTATTATACAGAGTGAAGTAAGCCAGAAAGAAAAACACCAATACAGTATATTAACGCATATATATGGAATTTAGAAATATGGTAATGATAACTCTCTATGCAAGACAGCAAAAGAGACACAGATGTATAGAACAGTCTTTTGGACTCTGTGGGAGAAGGAGGGAGTGGGATGATTTGGGAGAATGGCATTGAAACACGTATAATATCATACGTGAAACAGATAGCCAGTTGAGTTTCGATGCATGAGACAGGGTGTTCGGGGCTGGTTCACTGGGATGACCCAGAGGGATGGGATGGGGAGGGGGGTTCAGGATGGGGGACACATGTACACCCTGACTGATTCATGTCAATGTATGGCAAAAACTACTACAATATTGGAAAGTAATTAGCCTCCAATTAAAATAAATTAATTTATATTAAAAAAAGAAAAGAATATTGGAGTGGGTTGCTGTGCCCTCCTCCAGGGGATCTTCCCAAGCGTCCTGCATTGGCAGCCTTGTTCTTTGCCACTGACCACCTGGGAAGCCTTTATACATTCCATTAACATCTTGTCCTATTCAGTTATCTGCAGGATTTCCCATCAGTGTTGGTAGAATTTAAGTGTCCTTCTGAACTCCTTCTCATTCACATCTTTATTTGCAAACTTATATGCAGTATTCTCTGCTCCTCTCTTTTCTCATGTAATAGTATTTTGCGAAAATTCCATGGGGTCAATGCAGAACTTTGTATGGACCATGTAATGTTTCTTGTACATTTGTTTATTTTTTATATATATATTTCACTTTGCTAAAAGTTTCTGTCTTTCCATTTAACAATGTTCGCCATTCCTTCTCGGAGCATTTTATAATCATCAGTTTAAAGCTTTTGATAGATATTTCCGACATTTGTGCCAACTTGACACTGCATGGACTAAATGCCTGTCCCCACATAGCTGAGGTTTTCCTGGTTCTTTATAGGCTGAATAATTTTGGATTGTATCTTGGGCACTTTGAATATTATATTATAGGACTTTGGGGTCTTATATAAAGCTTATGAAGAATGCTGATATTTCCTATTGTTAAAAAATAAGTAAAGAACACAATTTTGGTGATAAAAAAAAAAAAAAAACTTTAACTCTTCATGAAACAGACAGTTTCCATTCAGAGAACTGCAAAAATGGGGAGGAAGGCAGGACTCTTTTGCAGGGTAAAGAATAAGGAACAAGGAAATAAGTGTAATACCCAAAGATGGCTTGGCTTTGGGGACTGGCTCAATAACTTCAGATAGGCAGATGACACCACCCTTATGGCAGAAAGCGAAGAAGAACTAAAGAGCCTCTTGATGAAAGTGAAAGAGGAGAGTGAAAAAAATGGCTTAAAACTCAACATTCAGAAAACTAAGATCATGGCATCTGGTCCCATCACTTCATGGCAAATAGATGGAGAAACAATGGAAACAGTGAGAGACTTTATTTGGGGGGGCTCAAAAATCACTGCAGATGGTGACTGCAGCCATGAAATTAAAAGACACTTGCTCCTTGGAAGAAAAGCTATGACCAACCTAGACAACATATTAAAAAGCAGAGACATTACTTTGCCAACAAAGGTTTGTCTAGTCAAGGCTATGGTTTTTCCTGTAGTCATGTGTGGATGTGAGAGTTGGACCATAAAGAAATCTGAGCACCGAGGAATTGATGCTTTTGAACTGCGGTATTGGAGAAGACTCTTGAGAGTACCTTGGACTGCAAGGAGATCCAACCAGTCCATCCTAAAGGATATCAGTCCTGGGTGTTTATTGGAAGGACTGATGCTGAAGCTGAAACTCCAATACTTTGGCTACTTGATGCGAAGAAATGACTCACTGGAAAAGACCCTGATGCTGGGAAAGATTGAAGGTGGGAGGAGAAGGGGATGACAGAGGGTGAGATGCTTGGATGGCATCACCGACTTGATGGACATGAGTTTGAGTAGGCTCCGGGGGTGGTGATGGACAGGGAAGCCTGACGTGCTGCAGTCCATGGGGTTACAGAGTCGGACACGACTGAGCGACTGAACTGAAGTGACAGCATGTACTGTATTTCTACTCAAGCGGAACGTTTACATGAACGGAAAACTTATCCACGTTTGAGTTCTCCTGATGTGGCACCAAGGCAGGAGTAACTCCATCTTGGGCTTAGAAACTTATGTCAGTACTGTTTTAGTAGGTGATGGTTGAGTCTAGGCTGTGAGTCATACCCAGTCTTCTGTGGGCTGTGGTTTGAACATCCATTCCACTTTCAAATCCTGGGCAGCACTGGAATGATCCGAGCCATGTGTGCGATGCTGAGCTCAGAACCAAGGCAGAGGTCTGTCCCTCAGTCTAGTTTTAAGTTCTTCTGTATGCTGCTGTAGGTAAGATCCATGCTGGGGCACTTTGAGGCTGAGCCCAGGAATTGTTTAACAATGTATAGGGGAGCTTTTCCAGGCTCTTCTCTCTCCATACTCTTTTCAGTACTCTTCAGTTCCCTAAGGTTCCCCTTTTTGATTCTGGAAAACCTAAGGTTTATTTATCCTTCTTTGGTGTGCACTTCCCCAAACCGTGCCCACAGTTAAGGCCAAGTGATAAGAGGACATAAACACATGAAAAAAAAAAAGAAAGAAAAAGATCCTCACCCTATTTTCTTAAGGCCAGAGCTCCTCTGATGAAAGAGGAAGATTCTCTCCTTTCCAGGTTAGGCTACTTTACCCGCTGCTGTCACTCACGAGACACCTTTGCTGCCCCTCGAGCCTGAACTAGGGAGTTTCTTCTGGAGTTTCTTGCTCCATCCAATGCCCGTGTCTACGTTTCAGACTGTGGGAAATGGTACACTGCATCAGTTTGATGGAAGTCTGAATTCTGGTCATCTTCCCCAATCCAGCCGGTAGTATGAATCTTCCAGAATTCCCAAATAGCTGATGTCAGCATTCCACCCGGGTCTTACAGCTGAATTCAATGGGTGACGGGGGGCGGGGAGGGGTGTTGCCAGGTGGAGTGTGCTGGCTCCATCCTCCCTGGAACTGTATCCTTGCCTCATGTGCTCAGCTTGAGGCTTCACACCTTGTGATTCAAATGATCTCCATCCTCTACATGGAAATGAACTTGACAAGGTTTCCACATGCACCGCTCCATGTGTTTCTCATACAATGCTCAGCTCACATTATTCCACAGCTTTCACAAAGATGGAAATGCAGGCGAAGAGCCTAGAGCCACGCAGCCGACATGCCTCAGAAGAGGCTCAAACGTGCTCCTTCAAATTCCAGGTCTAGCATTTTAGTGCCTCTCCTTGAATTCTTTATAGGCAACATAATCCTCTGGGACACGTCTTCTTATGGTACCGTGACTCTTCTCTTGGAGCGAAAAATCACGATTTCCACATAACCCAGAATTTTCTTTCACTAGACTTGAATGATAATGATGATGATGATTTAAGAGTCTGAACTAGATAAAGTCCAAAAAATAATTATTTGTGGGAAATATGTGTATCTACCCTCTTATAAAAATCCCTTATCAATATGTCCATCAGGACAAAAATGTAACCACTGTCATACCTCATTCCCAGATCTTGATGTTTATGTATTTATTCTTCATATAGCCAGCATAGCTTACCCTTGGGGAACTTTATAATGAAGACTATCAAGATCTCAGATTGGGTTTATCAAACTATATTTCTCTAGTAGAAAATACTATTTCATTTCCTTGGAGTCTGACAAATAAGTAAAAACTGAGATCTTTTTCTTTTACAGAAAAAAACATATATTACTGACAGTGGAAGGCTAATAGTAATTTTTGAATGTCTAAAACAGAATACAGAAATTAATGAATGCATATTTTCCAATTTTTGTAAATATATCAACCTTCCTAAATATCTTCTTTTCAAAATGAGAAGTAGAGATTTTATATATACATATATATGCCTTTTTAGTGAAAGTGAAAATGGAAATTTCAGTTGCTTAAAACTCTGAAAATGAAAACTCACTCACCAGAATTCCTCTGAGGAAATTGCTGGAGGCATTTGCTGTCTCTGAATTTTAATAACCCTCTTTTTAAAAAAGCTTTCTTTTCTATCACCCACATTGAATGTGAGCATTTGTTTTCAAGCTCCCGTTTTGCCTCTGCGTAATAACAATAATAAATATGGCATCTCTGTCTTGCAGCCCGAGGCTTAGAGAAGTATGCCCCAGAAAGCCTTCCACATCCTTTGATAAACATTCCCAGGAGGCTTCCTGCATGCCTTGGAAGCTGCCACGGGTAGTCTTTGCATTTTTCCTTTCTAAAAGGATGAAACTGAAAAATGTATTGGAGAAGGAAAAGAAGCAGATTTGGCATGCGATTCCTTAATGGAATATCAGCTTTGGCACCGGAGGGAAGAAAGCTATAAAAGGGATTCAGGAGAATCTTTGTTTTAAATAAAGATGCATGTTCTCAAAAAGTAAGGAAGGAGAAATGATCCAACCCTTTCGCCTCTGCTTCGAGAAAAGAGGCATGTGCCACCGCCATGTCAGAGATGCACAGATGGTCCCTTGGGAGGGTGGGGGCAGTGACCTGCCTCCCTTCCCCTCTCTGCCTCCGCATCTTCTGGGTGAACCCTCACTCCCATCCCTTCCAAAGAACCCCTTGGCAAGAGTGAGCCAGAGGAATTATGGAGCAGGGCTACTCATGTCAGTAGATTCCTCGATGGCTACGTCCTCCGCTGTAAGGTCCTCATCTGCTTACCAGAGAACACGGTTGTCATGACAAAATAAAATATACATAGCTTGGCTGACATCCAGCAGATGCTCACGGTGCCTATTACATTTGTACCTTAATCCAAGGAAACCCAAACAAGAAAAAAATGTCCCTGCGTGCCAAACCACATCGTCTCCAAAGTCCCTTCTGATTTTTAACATTTTATGAATTAAGAAGACTATTAGGAGTGACATTTAATGCAAATTATTAATTATAATATGTATGTTGAGTTAGTTTCTCCATCGTGTCGGACTCTTTCCGACTCCAAAGACCATCGGAGCCTTCCAGGCTCCTCTGTCCATGGACTCCTCCAGGCAAGAATGCTAGAGAATGTCTATTCCCTTCTCAAGGGGATCTTCCTGACCCAGGGATCCAACTCTTGTCTTTTATGTCTACTGCACTGGTAGGTGAATTCTCTAGCACCGGCGCCACCTGCGAAGCCCCAATATATATTTTATATTATATATAATATATATTAGTGATATCGAATTTACCAGATTCCTCTAGCATGTTTCATATATAATATATGCCACATTAATCCATATGTAAGGGAAGCCCTGGTGGCTCAGATGATAAAGAATCCACTTGCAATGCAGGAGACCCAGGTTTGATCCCAGATCAGGAAGATGCCCCGGAGAATGGCAACCCATTCCAGTATTCTTGCCTCGAGAAACCCACAGACAGAAAAACCCTGGCAAGCTACAGCCCGTGGTGGTCGCAAAGAGTCAGACACAACTGAGAGACTAACACTTTCACTTTCATTGCATATATATTTTACACATACGTATCTCCAAACATATGTGTCACGAAATTATGTGTACATATAATGCATGTGTGTATGTGTGCAATGTATATGTGTGTGTGTGTATATATATATGTATACACATGAAATGAGTACTTTTATAGTGTTTGACTACTTTGCAAAATTTTTTTGAATGGTTTATTCTAAGTATTTAAAACATTTACTCTTCGAATTTCATTGAAGCTGAACTACTGCAATGAGTCCACAGTTTCATTAAATAAAGATTCTATTTAGCAAAGAAAAGCTTTAGGCTGGTCAAATTATAACTTCTGAATCAACTGGCACTTAAATGCTGAAATCTAACTCAATTGCTAATCAAATTTCATTTTAAACCAAGGAGGAACAGGGCAAACAACTCAGACTTCTGCTTAAAAGCTGAAAATATTTGTACTGAACCACTGTTATGGTAATCTAGCCATCACTTAGAACTGAAGAAGAAAGTGAATTAAGGTTGGCACCATGACGTTCCTGTTGGATGTTATTACACTAGCATCTGAGAGACAAATGCATCCGTTTACTGATCACGTTGATTGCTGGGACAGCAAGTCCTGGAAAGACTACAGAACTAAGGAAACAGTCTGGGAACCCTTCTGTTCTGCAGGGGTCAGCCCATGCAGAGAGCCACTTCTCATTGTTTTTCTTCTGAACATTACAGGGAAAACTCATTTTTGTCTTGATTACTATAGAATTATAGGTTCATTATAGAGAATTCAGAAGTAAAAAGAAAAACAATTAACTTACCTGTATCTCATTACCTTGTATATAACCAGTGGTAATCAGACACAACTGAGTGACTGAACTGAACTGAACTGAATGATTTGATAATTTGGTACATTTCTTACAAGTGTATTTCTATTAAAAAATATATATATATGCACATGCATGTAGAGACAGACACACAGATTTATGTTCTGAAAGTGAAGCTTGCCTAAGTTGGTGCTTGGCTTATTGGTGTGTTCGTCCGTTCGCACATTTGTGACACGGGGGCTTCGTGTGTGTGCGGTACTCAGATGTCCATCCCTGGAACTGAGGGGCACAGCCTGGACAGGAGATCATGAGTCTTTGGAGCCGTGGGTGTGGGGTCAGCAGCTCAGAGGAAGCCTGTGCCTCTTCGTGCTGAGCACCTGCTGCTTGTCCCCCAGGAGTCTTCTATGTCTCTGCACCCCCCTCCTTACATCACCATGTGGCTCCTGGTTTAAAGGCAAGCAGGTGAGCTGGAGGTAAGCCCATTGCTCAGTTCTGCAGACCTGCAGTATAGACTCCTGAGTGTTTAAGTTAGCTCATCTTAGAATGTACAGTCTTTATCAAGATTGAGCCCAAAGCATGTGTTCATCATACAACCACATTCTTCCACGTTCAGCTGGTAGCCACTGTCAGGTCTTAAAGTTGTTAAGCTGAACTAGAGGGGCCACAAAGAGCTCCTGTGAAAATGCAAGTGTCAGTCGCTCGGGCACGTCCGACTCTTTGTGATCCCGTGGACCACAGCCTGCCAGGCTCCTCTGTCCATGGGATTCCCCCGGGCAAGAATACTGGAGTGGACTGTGCTTCTCCTCCAGGGGATCTTCCCGACCCAGGGATCGAACCCAGGTCTCCTGCATCGCAGCGGATTCTTTACCTCTGAGTCACCAGGGCTGCTACGTACACAAAAAAGCTGATCCTGTGCCATCATCCATCACAACTTCTGGAGCAGGAGACCGGAAGTAGTGAAAGGCAAGTAGGAACAGGGCAATGGATTAATGATTTTTTACTGATAAGGGGGGGGTATATTTCTTGAGGGGATCCAAGATCATATAGAACAGATGGAAAAAACACTCCTATAAATGACCCAGCAACAAGTATTTTACTTTCAAACATAAAACAGAACTCAAAAAGGCAGCAAAGGAAAAGCTGAGCCTAAAAGCTCTTTCCTATTTATTGCTCCCACCCCGTCAGGGTTGACTAATGTGCCCCTGAGTACAGGGCATATGAGGGGGTCTCCTCTGTGGAAAGAGACACAGTAAATACGCAGCGCCCTGAATAGCACTTGCCATGGGGCCCCCGAATGTGAACGCATGGCCATCTCACAGCTGAGCGCTGTTGCTACCAGTGTGGTCCACAGCGCTGGCCTGCGCGCCCTCCCACCAACATCCCGGGGAGCCCCAAATCCCCACACTCGAGATGGATTCAGTAGGATCCATCTTTTTATACTGCTGTCAAGCTGATGATAGAAAATATGTCATTGTTGCTTTTGTCCCATTTCCGTTTTTATCAGCACAGCCCGTCTGGATCTCTGCTGCTACTGCCGTCTACATGCTTTGTTCTTTCACCTGTGAGGTTGTCTTTATATATATATTTTTACTTAAAATGATAGTAAGAATAACTACCTTCTGGACACTTGCTAGGACCCAGGCAGAGTGCTAAGGACCTCATCCACATTACTTCGTGGTGGCGGTGTAGTTGCTCAGTCACATCCAACTCTTGCAACCCCATGGACTGTAGCTCGACAGGCTCCTCTGTCCATGGGATTCTCCAGGCAAGAACACTGGAGTGGGTCACCATTTCCTTCTCCAGGGGATCTTCCCAACCCAGGAATCAAACCCAAGTCTCCTGCATTACAGGCAGTTTCTTTACTAAATGACCTACAAGGGAAGCTGTATTACTTAATTGGATGCAAAGAACTGACTCATTGGAAAAGACCCTGATGTTGGGAAAGATTGAAGGCAAAAAAAAAAAAAAGAAGAAGGTGGCAGAAGATGAGATGGTTAGATAGTATCACCAACTCAACGGACATGAATTTGAGCAAACTCTGGGATATAGTGAAAGACAGGGGAGTCTGGCATGCTGCAGTCCATAGCGCTGCAAAGGGTTGGACATGATTTAGCGGCTGAACAATAATGACTTCATTGGATCTTCAAAACAGTCCAATGAAGCAGAGTGATTGTTATTGCCCCATTTTACAGATGGACAAACTAAGGTTCAGAAAGGTTAAATTACTTGATCAAGATCACAGTTAGGGATTGTGCATGCCTGGCAAGCAGTAGGCCCTCGTTAAGTAGTAGCTAATACTATGGCTGTATCATTGTCTTATTGTTCTCACTCTCTCATTTTTTAACAGACCATGTTTTAGAGCAGTTTGGGCTCACAGTGAAATTAAGGGAAAGGCACAGAAGTTTCCAGTACACCCCCTTCCTCCACACAGCCTTCCCTGCGTGTGTTCCCTGGTAGCTTCCCTGGTAGCTCAGTTGGTAAAGAATCCACCTGCAGTGCAGGAGACCCAGGTTCGATCCCTGGGGAGGGAAGATCTCCTGGAGAAGGAAATGGCAACCTACCCCAGTATTCTTGCCTGGAAAACAGAGGAGCCTGGCGGGCTACAAGCCTTTGGGGTCGCGAGAGTCGAACAGCAAGTAAACCACCACCACCCCCATTTTCAGCATCCCGGACCCGATGGTACATCTGTCACAGCTGATGAACCTACACTGGCCGTAATCATCACGCACAGGCCACAGTGTGCACTAGGGCTCACTCTCAGGGCTGTACATGCCACGGGTTTAGACAAGTGTTCAGTGGCATGCCTCCACAATCACAGTGTTGTGCGGAATGCTTTCACCGTCCTACAAACCCTCTGTGATAGCTCTTCTCCCTCCCTCCTCCCAAACCTTGGCAACCACCGATCTTTTCGCTGTTTCTGAAGCTTGCCTTTGCCAGAGTGTCACAGAGCTGGAAGCATACAGTATGTGGCCTTTCAGATGGAGTCTTTTCACTTAACCACATGCATTTAAGTTTCCTCCGTGTCTTTTTGTGTCTCGAGAGCTTATTTCTTCTAGTGCTGAGTGAAGTTTTATTATCTGGATCCAATACAGTTTATTTATCCATTCCCTGAAAGACATCTTGCTGGCTTCTAAGTTTTGGCAATTATGAATAAAGCTGCTATAATCATGGGTTTGCAGGATTTTTGTGGACATAAGTTTTCAATTCATTTGTGTAAAGGCCAAGGATCATGATTGCTGGATCATAGTAAGAGTTTGTCTCGTTTCCCAAGAAAACGACCAAACTGTCTTCCAGTGTAGCCAGACCACTTTGCTTTCCCACCAGCGATGAATAAGAATTCCCGCGGCTCCATCCATATGCTCCCCAGCCTCTGATGGTGCCAGTGTTTTTGATTTTGGCCATTCTAATAGGTGTGTCGTGGTATCTCACGGTTATTTTAAATTGCAGTTTGCCAATGAGATCAGATCATGAGCTTCTTGGCATACGACTATCGTCATCTGTGCGTCTTGTTTGCTGAGGTGTCTCTTTGGGACTTTTGCCCATTTTTTAACCGAAATTTGTTTTCTTACTGTTGTATTTTGTGCTCTTTGTGCATTTTGGGTCAAAGTCTTTAACAGACGTGTCTTGTGCCAGTATTTTCACCCTCTTTGTAGCTTGTTTCTAATTCTTTTGACAGTGTCTTTCTCAGACCAGGTATTTATTTGCTTGTTTGGGTTTCTTTGATTTTTAAATTAATTAAATTGGAGGGTAATTGCTTTATAATGTTGTATTCCTTTCTGCCACACGGCAATGTGAATCGGCCATAATTATGTGTATAGTCCCTGCCTCTGGAGCCTCCCTCCCCCTCCCATTCCACCCCTCTAGGTCGTCACAGAGCTCCAGACTGGGCTCCCTGTGTTACAATAGCAGCTCGCTGTTTTGAATTTTAAATAAACCCTGGATTAGCAATTATTTCTTTCAAGGATCATGTCATTGGTGCTGTATCTAAAACGTCATCTCCGTACCCAAGATCATCTAGATTTTCCTGTTGTTTTCTTGCAGTTTTATGGTTTTGTGTTTCACACTTTTGTCTACTATCTTTTTGATTGAAATTTTGGTAAAGAGTCTGTGTCCTGATTCATTTTGTTTCTTGTTAATATCCTGACCGTTTGTGATTTTCTCCATTGTATTACCTTGGTTCCTTTGTTAAAGATACAGTTAGTGTATTTACTTGGGTCTCTGAGTTGCTTTATAAAAGAGACTTAGGAATAAACAGTCACTTCTTGTCAATTGTACATGCTGCAACACAATTGTGTTGCAGATTTCTCTAGGTGGCTGCTTATTTTGTTTATGGGAAATTTTAGACTGAAGATTTTTAACTTCTAAGAGCATGATCCATTAATCATTTCAGTCTGTTTTATTAAATATTATTCTGTATTTTCTTTGGACCGTTTCATCTCCTTTTTGTACTATGCTTAATCTACATGATAGCCATTTTGTATGATGCAAAGTAGGAAGACATCAAACTTAAATTTCCCATACTGAGAGTCAGTTTTTGTACAACAGACAAAACAAGGTCCATATTCTCCTAGCTTCATTATAATGAAATCTATATCAAACATTTACCATAAGAAGGAGGAGTTTTCCACAGATGTTTCTCATGGGTTTTATAATGTCTGTGCCTTCTACATAAATGCTGTAATTAGCTTGTCCAGTTCCTTAAAAAGTCTGTTGCTGCGTTGGTAGGTATTCCTTTGGTCTATAGATGGATGTGAGAGACGCTGACGTGTTCACGGGCTGACTGCCCCCACTCAGGAATCCAGTGTGACTGTCCTGTAACTCATTCCCTTTTGCTGTTTTCCAAAAATGTTTGTGGATTTCACGTGCATTTCACGTATACTTGAGGGATTTTTTTCTTTGCTTTTATTTTGGTGGAACTGGGAATTATTGTTCTAAATTGTTCTAATCGCTGACTTCTGCACAAAGACAAGTTGCTGTTTATAGTCCTTGTGACTGGCTGCTTTACTCGGTTGGCAAAGAGCTTCTGTGCCTCCTTCCAGCTTTCCTGGACGGCTAATTACATGCTTGGTAAATGTCACTTTCCTCCGAGGTATTTATTTATTTATTTTGTTGTCATCCCTGCGGTTAGAACATGGTCAGCGGGGACCATGAGCATGAAAAGCAGAACTCCTTGGCAGCCACATTGACTGACAGACACATGGCTCTAACATCTCTTTTTAGGCACATGGAACATTTAGTGCAGGAGTCTAGCAGGCAGCCTGCATCAATTTAAAGAATTCTCCTTCTATTCCTCCTTTGCCAAGTCTTTTTGAAGACATGGTGGCGGATTTTACCCCACGCTATTTCGGCATCTGAGATAATCATATGCACATAAATTTCCTTTTTGAAATGCTAATGTCATTAATTCCATTAATAGATCACCCAACCTTTTAATAACCTTGAAGGTAAGTATTGTTACACCTCCTCTGGCTGATCACCACACTGATGCTCGGAGGAGGTAATTAACTCGCCCATGGTACAGCTACAGAGTGATGGAGTCGAGATGAAAGCAGGCTTATGTGGCTCCGAAGCTTCGGGATTTATCCTGGCCGCAATCTCAGGGCCACAGTATTTGTTTAAGCAACCCTTCAGACTGCAGACACACCTGTGCTGAGAAGGCAGGACAGCAAGGGGATATATGTGTGGGAAGTGTCCCTGGAGGGAGCCTGTGGGCTGCCTGGGGGAGTTACAGACCCACCTAGGGCTCTGGGGCAGCTGTGTTTCAGTCGGTGGGCGGTGGGCGTGTGATGGGCGGGTTCCTGTAGGGATTCCTCAGCCCCTGCTACCTAAAATGCCTGCAGGGCCCCCTGCCCCTCCCTGAGAGGCCCTCACTCCCGGGAGCATCTCCCAGCCCAGCACCACAGCCTCACCAGGGGCAGGGGAAGAGGGGGATGAGAGGGGAGATGGGTCCCCACTTGGGCCAAGGATGGCTGATCTCGCTTGGTCCTCCCACTCAGGGTGAGGCAGCCAGCGTCCTTGCTAAGCTGTGGGCCTGGTGCTTGCTGACACTGCCCCCCGCCCCAGGTTCTGTTGGGTGGGATGTAGGCAATTCCAGTAGTGGAAGCCCCCACTCTGGACCCGGATCCTCTTCCTCCCGAGAAGTTTCTGTCACTCATCACAACAGAGGCCTGGGCCCCTCTGGTTAGCACACTGACCTCCCCACGGTCCATCCCAAGGGGAGGTTTTCATCGTCCACTCATTAACCGCTTACCTCTCCTGGCCCTCTGGCTGCTGAGCAGAGAGGATAAGGAGAACCTATGTCTTACCCAGGACGGGAACATGTCTCAGATTCCTACAAGCTTGGAGCAATCAGCACAAAGCTGGGGGCTTCCGTTTATTGCCTTCCAAAGTAACACTCAAGATTCTCCAAGCCAGGCTTCAGCAATATGTGAACCGTGAACTTACTGATGTTCAAGCTGGTTTTAGAAAAGGCAGAGGAACCAGAGATCAAAATGCCAACATCCGCCGGATCATCAAAAAAGCAAGAGAGTTCCAGAAAAACATCTATTTCTGCTTTATTGACTATGCCAAAGCCTTTGACTGTGTGGAATAAACTGTGGAAAATTCTGAAAGAGATGGGAATACCAGACCACCTGACCTGCCTCCTGAGAAACCTATATGCAGGTCAGGAAGCAACAGTTAGAACTGGACATGGAACAACAGACTGATTCCAAATAGGAAAAGGAGTCCGTCAAGGCTGTATATTGTCACCCTGCTTATTTAATTTCTATGCAGAGGACATCATGAGAAACGCTGGGCTGGAATAAGCACAAGCTGGAATCAAGATTGCCAGGAGAATTATCAATAACCTCAGATATGCAGATAACACAACCTTTATGGCAGAAAGTGAAGAGGAACTCAAGAGCCTCTTGATGAAAGTGAAAGAGGAGAGTGAAAAAGTTGGCTTAAAGCTCAACATTCAGAAAACGAAGATCATGGCATCTGGTCCCATCACTTCATGGGAAATAGATGGGGAAACAGTGGAAACAGTGTCAGACTTTATCTTCTTGGGCTCCAAAATCACTGCAGATGGTGATTGCAGCCATGAAATTAAAAGACACCTACTCTTTGGAAGGGAAGTTATGACCAACCTAGATAGCATATTCAAAAGCAGAGACATTACTTTGCCAACAAAGGTCTCTCTAGTCAAGGCTATGATTTTTCCAGTGGTCATGTATGGATGTGAGAGTTGGACTGTGAAGAAGGCTGAGTGCCGAAGAATTGATGCTTTTGAACTGTGGTGTTGGAGAAGACTCTTGAGAGTCCCTTGGACTGCAAGGAGATCCAACCAGTCCATTCTGAAGGAGATCAGCCCTGGGATTTCTTTGGAAGGAATGATGCTAAAGCTGAAACTCCAGTACTTTGGCCACCTTATGCGAAGAGTTGACTCACTGGAAAAGATTCTGATGCTGGGAGGGGTTGGGGGAAGGAGAAGGGGACGACAGAGGATGAGATGGCTGGATGGCATCACTGACTCGATGGACATGAGTTTGAGTGAACTCCGGGAGTTGGTGATGGACAGGGAGGCCTGGCGTGCTTTGATTCATGGGGTCACAAAGAGTCAGACACGACTGAGAGACTGAACTGACTGAACTGAGCTGACACACATGTCCCTGGCCTCCACGGGCTTCTGTCCTCATAGTGTCACAGGCAAGCCTTTCCTCTTTAAGGGTTTAAAATTCAGGCTTATTGTTATTCAGTCACTCAGTCATGTCCGATTCTTTGCGACCCCATGGACTGCAGCATGCCAGGCTTCCCTGTCCTTCACCATCACCTGGAGTTTGCTCAAAATCATGTCCATTGAGTCGGTGATGCCATCCAACCATCTCATCCTCTGCCACACCCTTCCCATCCTGTCCTCAATCTTCCCCGGAATGAGGGTCTTTTCCAACGAATTGGCTCTTCAAATCAGGTGGCCAAAGTACTGGAGTTCCAGCCTCAGCATCAGTCCTTCCAATGAGTATTCAGGACTGATTTCCTTTAGGATTGACTGGTTGGCTCTCCTTGCAGTCCAAGGGACTCTCAAGAGTCTTTTCCAACACCACAGTTCAAAAGCATCAGTTCTTCAGCACTCAGCCTTCTTTATCATCCAGCTTTCACATCAGTACTTGACTACTGCTACACAAAATGTATTTCAACTTGTCTCCAACGTGGGCACACCGAAAACAGCATTTGATGTCACTCTAGCGACTGTGGCACGTATGCATGCTTGTTAAGTCGCTTCAGTCATGTCTGGCTCTCTGTGACCTCATGGACTATAGCTCTCCAGTATCCTCTGTCCATGGGATTTTCCAGGCATGAACACTAGAGTGGATTGCAGACCCTCCTCCAGGGGATCTTCCTGACCCAAGGATCAAACCCGCGTCTCTTGCATCTCCTGCATTGGCAGGTGGGTTCTTTACCACTAGTGCCACGTGGGAAGCCCAGAGGCTGTGGCAAGTAGATATAAAGCTTGGTGACTGCAGGGACTAATGGGTGTAAGAGAAACTACGTGTGGAAACACGCTTGCTCACACATGCACACATACGTGTACACATACACACACACACACACAGACAAGCACTGTGTAGTATAACAATGGCTCACTCCGAGCTCAGGCACACCCAGGGACACTCAGGTCCCATCCACCTCTCATTTTAATAGCTCAGGCACACCCAGGGACACTCAGGTCCCTTTCACCTCTCATTTTAATTTCCTCGCGGCCGAGAAGCTGGTGGGGGCTCTCGGCTCTCCCTGATCTTTATTTACTGCCTTTCTCTTGGTTGCTTTTTCCCAGCGCTGGTGCGCCTGGGTCGAGCTCCGCAATCACATCCATTACTATCCGGTGACAGCAGTGCATGCCGTGTGCCCCGCCCCCCAGCAGCCCCGCTCCCCGTGCTGCTGGATGTCGGGGGGAGGGAGCAGAGATTTATTGAAACGGTGTGGTTTCATTATCTCGAAGGCCTTTTGCGGAACGAGGAAGGAAGAGGCTTCCAGGAGACGTTTCGTTGCCGTGTGTCTGGTTCTCACCATTGTCTTTCTGATGTCTGCTCTCCTGGGTCTCCCCAGGAAAACGCAGCTCCTCTGGATGGCAGGCCTTGGGTAGGACCTGTCGGCTCCTAAACAGCCGGCAGTGCCCGCCCCAGATTCCAGGCTCGCCTCTGAAAGATCTCAACCATGACAATAATAAAAATAGAAATTCCAGTCCAGGCTGACTCCCAGATGTAAGGATTCCTCTTTGACCAAGGCCAGCTTTTCCAGCAATGCCACACGCTTGTCTGAGCCCAGGTTTCTTTTCTCCGCGTTCCATCTCTGCATGGTCAACATTCCCTAAAGCACCGATCCTGGGGTAGAGCCAGACACCCAGATGGATCCTGGCTGCTCTTGGTGTCAGGGGGCCAGGGTCACTCCTGGACCCTGTGCTGAGCCCTGTGGTCACCAGCGTTCACGTCCTCCCAGCGCTGAGCACAAGCTGTGTCTGCCAGGCCAAACCCACCCCACTGCCCATTCCCCCCTCCTCTGAGGCAGCCGGATGCTGCTGGAGGTGCCCGGAATCTCCCACCAGCTGAATAAGGGGGCAGAGCCCCTTATCTTGCCCAGCCACCGCTAGGTGAGGGGCAGACGGTAGGAGCCATGAGTGGAGAGCCTGGGACCAGCTCCCCGGAGTACAGATCAGGGAAGCCTCAACTGGGGGTTGGTGCGCAGCCCAGCGTTTCTCAGTTAACCTCCATCCCCACGTGCGGTCCTGCTGCTCCCGCCCCGCTGTGGGCTGCAGTGGGAGACTGACCACGTGTTCTGCAGAGGGCCTGCGTGTTCCTCTGAAATACCACCCCCCCCCATGCTCCCTCTTGTGTCCTCAGTGTCCTAGTCAGAAGCTGCCAGCTGCATTAAAACCAGCACACAGCGAGGGATTCTCTGAATCATGCCCGCCAGGAGAAGTGATCTGCGTCCTGCCCTGAGACCCTGGCAGAGCCATCAGGTCCATGACGCTCTGACATGTGCATCGCCGACCCCCATGGAAGGAAACACCCCCTTCATGTTTTCGGCACCTTAGTGAGGAGAAGCGCTGACGTCACCAAGGAGGGGCGGGGGTGGGGGGCGCGCGCCTGCCTCTCCGTCTTGGCGTCAGCGCCACAGCTCCCCACTCACTGAGAGACCACCGCCCCCAAGATCTCAGGGAGGCAGCGTTTCCGGACGTGGCAGGAGACCTAGGTCCAGAGGAGTGACCCCCTTCCCCTTCCAGCGGACCACCCCATCGCCCGCTCAGGAAGCCTGGCCCCTGCGTTCTCGGAGGATTTATGGCAGGCCCCGCACAGTCTAACCTCTCTGGTCCACGTCAATTTCCATAGATATCTTCAGTATGTGTACTTTTCTTTCTTACACCCTCTAAGTGTTCTTTAGACAATGGCAATCTCAAATACAAAACAAGTGGACTTGTCTGCAAAACGGAGATGAGTTCACAGACGTCGAGAACAGAGTGTGGTTGTCAAGGCGGGCAGAGGCAGGGGAGGGAAGGGCTGGGACTCTGAGATGGGCAGATGCAGACTGCCGTATACAGGATAGACAAACAGCTGTCCTCCTGGACAGTGAAGGAGTCCTTGGGCCTCAAAAAGAAGACAACGGTCTCAAAGGTCCTTGCTATATCATCTAACTTTGAGGAAAACAAAAGCAAACTTTAGGTCCCACCCTGATGCTTCGGGCTGGTTGCATCCACCTGGGACTTACCACCCTCTGCCCAGGAACCTCCCACCCCCTGTTCAATACAAATGCCGTCTCAACTAAAGAATACCCAAAAGGTCCCACCTGACTAACGTGTCCCTTATCGCTTCCACAAGCCTCCCTTTAAATATGGAGCCTCCCTGATCCCTCCCGCTCTCAGCCTGGTCGTTAGGCCGCCTGCCGCCCCTCCTTGCCTGAATAAAGGTCACCTACCTCCGCTGAGGTCGTCTCTCCTTCTTTTCTGCCTTGGCCTGAACTATACCTTACAGACAGAACAGGGAACTCTACTCAATATCCTATGACAAACCAGAGCGGAGAGGGAAAGAACAATCCCTGGGATTAAAAAAAACCAGGCCATCGGAACGCACCAGTCTTGCCGTCTCTATCTTCAGCCCCCGAGGCCTCCTCTCCCTTTCTCCCTCGTGTGTCCCCCACCTCCTGTGTGCAAGAAGAGACCAGCGTTCCGCCCCCTCGTCTCAGCCTGGGGGAGCCAGAAGGCATTCCTCAAGGAGAGAGTCCTGCTCACGCGGGGGGACCCCTCTTTGGGCCGTAGACAGTGATGGACGCGCCAAACCCAGGACGTTATTTGGGGAAAAAGCCATCCCCAGGCTTTTGTTTCTTTCTGGATGTTTGCCCATTGATAAAAAATGCTGGCTAAGCAAGGAGCTCGGGGCAAAATAGAAGTAGAATTCAGGCTTTGGGGGAGCAACCAACCCAAGCAGCTTGGTGGCTTCCTCTATTTTTTGTTTAAAAAAAAGACTGATGTCACCTTGACCTATTTTCCTCATTATTAATTTATAGAGGAGCCGCAGAAGAGAAAACTCATGAAGACAAGGACTGTCAGAGCTGGAAGAGACCTAACAGGCCTGCATTTCTGTGTCCGTTCCTTCATGGAGGTGGGGGAGAAAGCAGAGGTTGAGGAAAGGCAGCGAAGTCAGGAGCAGGTGTCGCCGGGCTCCCAGCCCGGACTCTGTCTCTGGACACAGCAGACGTTGGCCACTGACTTCGGTTTCACGCCACCGGCCTTGGGTGCTAGCTTGTAATAGATTTCATCATTTTAAAATAAACCTTGAGAGGTAGGCTTACAGATAATCTTTGGATTTTCTTCTCTGCCGAGTGTGATTCTAGGATCATCAAATTTTCAAAAGGCAAAGCATGGAATTTTAAGGGAAAATGGTAAAATTTTACAACAATTTTGAAAGATAGCACAGTTGATTAAAATCACCCCTGTGTCCCTTCTTATCTGAATGAGGGGAACTTTGAAGAACGTCCTCGATGGACAGTGATTTCTTTTGTCTCCCTTCAAGGCCATCACTTCGACACATGGAGTGGATCTTTCTGCCTGCACCTCAGGGGTCTGGAAAGTCTAGAGCAGAGGAAGACCATAGTATTAGGCGTGGAATAGAGACTGAGTAATAATACTTGGAGAAGTGAAATAAACCCTCACCTTTTGGTGTTTATTGCTTTCTGAAGAAAATCTTTATTCCTCCAGTCCGCATGACTCCATTAATAAAGTCCAGCTATTAAAAAGAATTTCTTTTGGTAGAAAAACATTATTCTTTATGTGAATCAATTATTTCCTGTGCTCAAGTCACCTTGGGCCAGAACGTAATGAATATTTGTGAGATGGGAAGATCAGACATGCTGGGAAGGAAATTCCTCTCGGGGCTGAGAATGAACGCTGCCCAAGACTAGGAAATCCTGAGACGTGTGGTACCATCGAGCGTCATGGGAACGCTGGCTCAGTGATGCCACATCCACTGGCCCCCTTCCCGAGAGGTCACAGAGTCTCCGGATGAATGGAGGGTCCCTGCTCGTTAGAGGTTGACTGGGGCTCCCTCGACCAGGCACCCTGCTCTAATGTCGCACCTGTTTCTGTGTCTCTTCCCCCCAGACTGATGGAGAGATGAAAGGGATGCCTGGTAGGTCTTCAGTCTTTGTTAGGACCGGACTTGTGCCTAAGAGCCTCGAGTCACTCTAGATGTGGCCCAGAAAGGTAAAGTCCCAGCACAACATGCTGGGAAATCACCTACCTCTGTTCGTTCCTTTCGTGTAAAAAGAATGATTGATGATGGTTCAATAAATACAAGACAGCCCCTATTAAAAAAAAAGGTCATTAAACGCAACAACCACAGTGAGTAAAGTGCAGCAATTGTAAACTCATGGTGAAGGCAGCCCCTTTCCTTCTGGGAGGGACCATTCCTAGAACAGGAGGGCTGGCAAGGCATCTGCAGAGACGACCCTTCAACACAGCCGCCCCCTCAGAGGGGCTCACGTGATGTCCTCCCCACTCACCTTCCCTGAAGCAGCCCTTCCCCACCCCAGCACCATCACAGACGCCTGAGTGCTGAATCCAACCTGGGATCTCCCTGACCCGGTGCACACTGGGAACCCTGCCTCAGTTAGGGTGCACACTAGAAACCCTGTCTCACTCAAGGTCCAAGCTAGGACCTGGGATCTCCCTGACTCGGTGCACACCAGAAACCCTGTCTCACCCAGGGTGCAAGTGAGGACCTAGGATCTCCCTGACCCGGTGCACACTAGGAACCCTGCCTCACTTAAGGTCCAAGCTAGGACCGGGGATCTCCCTGACCCGGTGCACACTGGGAACCCTGCCTCACTCAGGGTGCAAGCTAGGAAATGTATTGCTGTCAATGCAGCACAACTGATGAGCGTTCAAGGAAGGGACCACGTGAAGTTTATGCGTAGGCTCCAGTTCCTGGGCACTGGCATCACAGGGGAGCAAGCCCACCACTGGCCACCCAGTCTCGGCCCCTGCCGCGTCACCCGTCGACCAGACTCCACCTAGACCTAAACGCACAGAAGCCTGTGAATGCGGTTGGTCCGGGTCAGCCTCTGGTTCGCAGCTGGATGCAGAAGCTGGGAAACTGGGTTTCAGGACAAACCCCTCACCGTGCCCTACTCTCCTGGTCTCCCCAACCTGCAGGTCACCCTGGACCAGCCCCCTCTTCTACCTCGGCTCCTGGAACCCAGCAGGACCCAAGGGGTCTACCCAGATAGACCCCCACCCATGTCCTCTGCCTGACTTTTGTCGTAGAAAAAGCTTTACTCCAAATAAATGTAATCAGAGTGAGAGAATGCGGAAAGGCAAACAGGCGAGATAAGATGATACTACTTTAGCCATTAAACCAAGTCAAGGATCTTTATTTAGTTCTTCCTCGAGGACTAGAGATAATATTCTGAGCTGTGTCCTTGGGGCTCCCACCAGGTGGGAGCAGTTTACATTGTGTGGCCCACAAGCACACAGAGCCCAGATGGGTTGGAACCAGGAAGTTGATGATGCTGACTCCGGATTACTTCACCACCAACCGAGCAGAAGAATGTCCCCGAGCTGATCACGCCCTGCTCCTTGAACACTCCTCACTACCCTCTCTAGGTCGGGACATGGAGTTTTGAGGGGATTAGCCTGCTGTGACTTCCCTGTGCATGTCAAAGCAGTAAAGCTAATTTTTTTTTCTTCTTTCCCCAAACCTCCTCCTCCATGTTTCTCTTCGGCTCCTGTGAACAGAGGCCAAATTCCAGCAGCGCTCAGCCCCAAGTGGAGCCTTTCCCTAGGGCTCTGCCCTCATGCCTCTCCCCTGGCACCCTTCCCTTGGGGGCATGTCTGTGCTGCGAGACGGACAGTAGTGAACTGACGTCTCCCCAGCCGGTCCCAGGGCAGCTCTGCTTCTGGAAGCCCCCATCTGACATCTCCATCTCCAGGGCGTGCTCACACACCGCAGCTAAACCAGCCTCCCTGATGGTGTCTGCTGCACCTCCCACCTTTAATGACCCTGCCTGGCCACCCTGATCTCTGCCTGGGGGTGATCCTGACCTCCGCCTTCTCCCCATCCCCACTTCCAGTGAGCTGCCCAGTCCAATGAAGGCTCCTGCCCGAGATCCCAGCTACCACACTTCTCCCTTAGTTCCCTCCCTGCCTGCTAGCTGGTCCTGCGGATATCAGGCCTCTCCAGGCTTCTGTGCACACTCACATTCTCCTTTTCTCTAAAGCACATCTAAACAGCTCATAACTTACAGCACAACATACACGGAAAGATCGATAATTGAGAAGAGTTAAAACATCACACAAAATGTGGCTGCTCTTTGCAACATCATTACAAAACAGGCATTAGACTAAAAAAAAAGTGTGGGTCCTCAACAATTCAAAGATTCCATGAGATGGAAGATAAAAACCTGAGTATCAATGAGCTGCATATTCAGCTTTGGGAGCCTGGCTAAAACCTGGAGGAGGCCACCATTCACCAGTTGCTCCTAAAGAAAGAGCTTAGCACTCTTGTTTGCTTGGTGCTAAACTTGGAAATCAACTCTGAATATTCATTGCAAGGACTGATGCTGAATCTTCAATACTTTGGCCACCTGATGCAAGAAGCCAACTCACTGGAAAAAAAATCCTAATGCTAGGAAAGATTCAGAGCAGGAAAAGAGGGTGGCAGAGGATGAGATGCCTAGATGGCGTCACCGACACAGTGGACATGAATTTGAACAAATGCTGGGAGGTGGTGAAGTACACGGAAGCCTGGCTCGCTGCCGTCCACGGGGTCGCAAAGAGTGAGACTTGACTGAGCGACTGAACAACAACATCAAACTTGCAGGAGGAAGAAACTAAATGTTCAAAAACAGGTATCGAGCGTGATGACACGCATACTCAGAGGTCATGCAGGGCAGGCAGAAAACATGAACTCGGGCTTTCCGATGGGCTGTTAGTTTAACGAGCTTTTACAAGTCTGCGCTGACTCTCAGGAGGATGGGGTACAAATTAATTGCACGGTTCCTCATTTTAACCCCTTGGGACCCAGCCCAAGGTCCTTCCTCAGGCATTTATTGCTGATATGGAGGAGAAAGGCCCGTGTGTTGCCATGGAAACCATTATGGGAAGAACAGACAACACTTCTATCTGAGCCAGAGAAAATGCATCCAGGCATAAACACTGGTGGGAGTTGGAAGTCCCGGCCACACCCATCCTCGCCTTCCCTCCTCCTGCACCATCTCAGCCTCAACCTTGATCCCCTGTGCCCCACCTAACAAGTTACCTGGTGTCCCAGCAGCCACTCTTGGCATCATCTCCCACTCCTGTTCTTCAGTGAGCTGCACACGTGTCCAGTCGTTCCAGCCCTGCCCTGGCCTGAAGACTGTGCCGTGCGGGCATCTCTATTTCCATCCGTTCAGCTGCTTCGCGCCCCTGACGTGCAGGTCTCCTTGCCAACTCAGTCCAATCCTTCCCGCCTCAGAGCATCTGCACCCAGCACCCCTCAGCCTGGAACATCCCTGGTGCTGAAGCTGCAGTTTCAGTTTTGTTCACCCTCATATTCTTGATCCCCAGCAGAACTTCTGGCAATGTGGTGTTGGAAGCATGAAGACAGTAAGAATGCATCAGGCTTGGGGACGCCGGCAATGGTCAGGCGGAAACAGACAGTTGGGAGCGTTTGGCTCAATCACGGGAAGTGTCTCAAGACCTGGGAGTCTGAGGACAGGTAAGAGAAGGCAAAGGTCTCTAACCTTGTCAGTGCTGAGTGACTGTGCTTAGTTGCTCAGTCATGTCTGACTCTGTGACCCCATGGCCTGTAGACCATCAGGCTCCTCTGTCCGTGGGAATTCTCCCAGCAAGAATGTGGAGTGGGTTGCCATGCACTCCTTCAGGGGATCTTCCTGACACAGGGATTGACCCCAGCTCTCCCACGTTGCAGGCAGATTCTTTACCATCTGAACCACCAGGGAAGCCCAAGGATGCTGCAGTGGGTCATCTATAACGCTCACCAACTGGTTTAGTAAAAGGGCCCATCTGCATAGAGGCCTTGCTAGCTTTACAACTGATGACAATAATGACCATCCAACACATGTCTCTGGATGCTTGTCCCCCTCTCTAGACTCAACGTGATAGGATGTCATTTTACAGTGGCTAAGTCATGCCTGACTCTTTGTGAGCCCTGTGGGCTGCAGCACACCAGGCTTCCCTGTCCTTCTGTATCTCCCAGAGTTTGCTCAAATTCACATTCATCGAGTCAGTGATGCCATCCAACCATTTCATCCTCTGTCATCCCTAACCCTAACCCTTCTCCTCCCACCTTCAATCTTGCCCAGCATCAGGTTCTTTTCCAGTGAGTTGGCTCTTAGCATCACGTGCCCAAAATATTGGAGCTTCAGCTTCAGCATCAGTCCTTTCAATGAACACTCAGGACTGATCTCCTTTAGGATGGACTGGTTGGATATCGCAGTCCAAGGGACTCTCAAGTCTTCTCTAGCACCACAATTCAAAAGCATCAGTTCTTCAGCACTCAGCTTTCCTTATGGCCCAACTCTCACATCCATACATAACTACTGGAAAAACCATAGCTTTGACTAGATGGACCTTTGTTGGCAAAGTGATGTCTCTGCTTTTGAATATGCTGTCTAGGCTGATCATAGCTTTTCTTCCAAGGAGCAAGTGTCTTTTAATTTCATGGCTGCACTCACTGTTCGCAGGGATTTTGGAATCCAAGAAAATAAAAGCTGCTACTGCTTCTACATTTTCCCCATCTATTTGCCATGAAGTGATGAGACCAGATGCCATGATCTTGGTCTTTTGAATGTTGAGTTTTAAGTCAGCTCTTTCACTCTCCTCTTTCACTCTTATCCAGAGGCTCTTTAGTTCCTCTCCACTTTCTACCATTAGCGTGGTATCACCATCATATCTAAGGTTATTTATATTTTTCTGGGCAATCTTGAGTCCAGCTTGTGAAATTGATGGGAGAAAGGTCTTATTGCTCAGCACTTTCACAGGCAGAGGCTGGAGTACAGGAGGAAATTAACAATTGTTGAGTTGATCCCTTTGCTATGTTGCAGCTTTATGACTTCATATAGTAAGTTCAACCCGTCTCTATAGTTCGTGCTACTAATCTAATTCAGTGTCTACTGGTAAAAGTTCACCTTAAATGTGGGGATATACATCACTTCCATTTCTCAGAGCAGCTCGGGTTTGATAAGAGCCGAGCAAAAAGGCACCTGGACACAGGTGTTCCAGCCGTCACCTGGCCCAGGAGCTGAACCTGCAGATTCAGCCTCCACAGTCCGTCCTGGGATTCCCAAAGCTCTGAGGGGTGAAACTATGATACAAATCACCTTAAATGTGGGGATATACATCACTTCCATTTCTCAGAGCAGCTCGGGTTTGATAAGAGCCGAGCAAAAAGGCACCTGGACACAGGTGTTCCAGCCGTCACCTGGCCCAGGAGCTGAACCTGCAGATTCAGCCTCCACAGTCCGTCCTGGGATTCCCAAAGCTCTGAGGGGTGAAACTATGATACAAATGGACGGCCCTGAGTCTTCTAGGAGGTGTGTTGTTAGCGGTGCACAGCTAATGGTAACGGGACTGCAATTGCACAGGTACTATAATAGCCTATACTTTTATTCTAGTCATGACTAGAACAATTAATCACACAGGCTATAACCCAGACTTCCAATTTCCATGGTGCTATCTATTAATTTTAAATTAACGCTGTGCCCTTTGTCAATGAGCTGGAGGTGCTTTATAATAAGAGAATAAACATAAGTACATAATGTAAGAACACTCTTGGCATCCACTATTCTTTTTTTTTTTTTTTTTTTTTTTACAAATTAGAGATGAAGCCAGCTTCCAGGTCTGATTGAAATGTGGAGTCAGAGCTGCAGCTTCTTCTCTTCACTGAGAAGAAAGAGCCCTGGGTGGAGGAGGGGGTAGGGATTCTTCCCCCATCCGCAGCCAGCCTCCCCTTGTGGGGGCTGGCCCCAGCCTCCATGCCCCGGCTTCATTCTGCTGAGCAAAGTATGAGTGGCTTGGCTGTGCTCTCTCATGGGTTTTTTGCAAGTATCTAGTGAGATTGTTGTTGCTGTTCAGTCACTAAGTCCTGTCCGTCTCTCTGCAATCCTCTGGACTGCAGCACGCCAGGTCTCCCTGCCCATCACCATCTCCCAGAGTTTGCCCAAACTCATGTCCATTTAGTCAGTGATGCCATCCAACCATCTCATCCTCTGTCCTCCCCTTCTCCTCCTGCCCTCAGTCTTTCCCAGCACGAGGGTCTTTTCCAATGAGTCAGTTCTTTGTATCAGGTGGCCAGAGTACTGGAGCTTCAGCTTCAGCATCAGTCCTTCCAATGAATATTCAGGACTGATTTCCTTTAGGATGAACTGGATGGATCTCCTTGCTGTCCAAGGGACTCTCAAGAGTCTTCTCCAACACCACAGTTCAAAAGCATCAATTCTTCAACATTCAGCCTTCTTTATGCTCTCTCACATCCATACATGACCACTAGAAAAATCACAGCTTTGACTGTATTTTCAGGCTTTATTATCATAGAGCCTATTTTTCCCAAACTGTACTATAAAACTATAAAGACTATAAATTATATGAATTACAACTTTATACAGAAAAATCCATATAGGAAAAAAATGCCTTGAGATCCCTCACTCTCTGTGTTTAGAATCTCAGCTAGATCCAGGGTAACTGCCTCACATGACTTGCCTGAAGCCCCTTGACTCCAGCCCCTCTGATCACGTCCCTGGTTTCCTTTCCTTGTTCCGTGTAAAGAACCAGAAAGCTGGATGCTGACATGATGGTGCAACAACTGGGTCCCATGAGTCATTTTCAAAAGGATTTGTTCATTTCAGCACATTTGAAAGGGGCCCAACTCTTATTTTCTATGAATCTCTACCGAAGCATAACAGATATGCCTGAGTAAAAACTGAGACTTCACCTGTGTGTGCGTATCAGTTATCTGTTTCTATGTAAAAAAATTCTGCAACCGCAACAGCTTAGAACCCTTACATATATATATATATATATATATATATATATATATATATATAGTTTTTCAGATTAAGCTTTAATTGATATACAGAAACATACAGCTTTAATATACACATCTTCCTGAGTTTGGAGACATGCATGCACCCATGATCGAGGTTAGGAGAAGGGAGCAACAGAGAGTGAGATGGTTGGGTGGCATCACTGACTCAGTGCACATGAGTTTGAGCGAACTCTAGGAGATAGTGAAGGACAGGGAGGCCTGGCGTGCTGCAGTCCATGGGGTCACAAAGACTCAGACATGACTTAGCAACTTAACAGCAGCAATGATCCTAGCACAACACCCATGGTACCACCACTTCCAAAGCGTGTTCTTGTGTTCTTTTTTTGTGAGGTTTCTTTCTTTTTTTGGTAAAAGCATTTAATATGAAATTTATCTTCTTTACCTGTTTTTAAGAGCACAAAACCATATTAATTCAACCACACTGTACTATCCCACAGGGTCTGTGGGTCAGGAATGAGGAGGGCGCAGCTGATTGACTGGGTCCTCTGATTATAGTCACAAGCCTGCGAAGTGTTGGCCAGAAATAAGTTCTCACTTGGAGGGACCCACTTCCAAGTACCCCCAGGGTGTGGGCAGAAAGCACTGCTTATAGCTCTCAGCTGGGGCTGCCCTCAGCTCTTTGGCCAATTACTTCCTCAACCAGCAAAGCCTTCTCTAGAGCCAGTTTGCTTAGACTGCTTCAGATAATACAGTATAATCCCAGAGATGACTTTTGCATATCTTGCTGTTAAAAAGAAAGTCATACGTCTCACCTGTACTCAAAGGTGTAGCTACCTTTCTGCAGGGGATGAGGAGACTCCTTAGAGGTCTAGCCTCCTTAAAAGGGCACATATACCCTACCACATGTGAAACAGCTGGCTAGTGGGAAGCTGCTGTGTAGCGGAGGGCGCTCAGCTCAGTGCTCTGTGGTGACCTCGAGGGCTGGGACCGGGGGAGAGAGCCTCTGGGGGAGGGGACGTACGTCTACAGGTAGTCGATTCACGCTGTTGTACAGCAGGAGCAAATGCTGCGTTGTAAAGCAGTTACACTCCAGTACAAAGGGGCTTCTGGAAGCACCACGGTAAAGCCCCACTCTCATGTGAATAATCACCTGCTTCGAATGGTTTATTTCTACACAGTTTTCTGAAAGTAAGGCTTACCCATACGAGAAGGCTTTTAGATGAGAGCATATTGCAAAAATGAACCCTGTGAGAGGCCAATGTCTCACACACACACACACACACACACATGCGCACACACGCGTGTGCACACACGCGTGCGCCTGACTCAGTACATCATGACAAGGTACTGCCAACGTGGTGTGCAGGTGTAATGGTGGCGCAGTCCCATATGGACAGCAGTGGGCTCTGTCTTGCTCTCCCGCCATGCTCAGTCACTGGCTGGGAGCAGCCTGGGGTGAATCCGGGGGGACCTCCTCCTCCACCCCAACCCCTGCTGGGCGCCCCCCCATAGGGGGCGGAGCCAGAACTCAAAGCCCACTTCCCTGATCTCACACTAAACGGACTGTGTGCTTTTCAGATACTGTTCTTATGCTTTAGGCATTCCACTAGAATGTTTAAAATACATTCTAATTTTCAAGGCTTCAACTAGGCAGTGCTTTTTGAAAGCTTTGATTTATAAAATCGGGAGTTGGTTCACAGTTGATTTCAGAACTTTCCATAATGGAGTCACGAGTAGGGAGAAGGTGTTATTTGGTTTTCAAGACTCCAAGATCATTTCACTGGGAAGCTAGTCAAGACCTCCACTGGGAAATAACAGCTGGGGAATTTTGCTTTCTTGGTGTTTTATTAGGTTTTGTTTTATTATTTTGGTCTTGGGATTATTGAACACATAACCCACAGGATTTTCTTATATATACATTCTGAGCGTGTATATACAGAGACAGAGCACGATGAAGGAGGCATATACACATCCACACGATGTGTGGTCTATATTCAGCTTATGTGTGCATCTATACATATGTATATATGTGTGTGCATATTTTTTTGAATTTTTACGATTTTAAGTTGGAAGCAAGTGAAATGGAAAAAGACAAGACTCCTGATGCCTCAAAATCCTACTTCTAAGGATAACTGTTTCAGAGATAGAACAGACTCTAATGGGTTGTTTTGTAACCTAAATGAATGAGGATAAAAATTATTCACAAAAGAACAGCTCTGAAGGCAAGCCTTAGTCATTTACAACCAAAAATGTTTAGTAAAAATACTTATCATCTGAATGTACATTTTCTTTAAAGCAACTGGAGGTTTTTCTTAAACCAGCCAGTGGGCAGTGGTTCATTGACCTTCACAGCAACTGTAGGAAGCAGGAACTGTTAGAGCATCATTTTAGAAGTTGGGGACTCAAGGCTTAAAGAGAAGACGGGACTTGCCCTAAATCACATGGTCCAAATGTGAGCGCGTGCTCCGCTGTGTCTGGGTCTGCAACCCCATGGACTATAGCCCCCCAGGCTCCTCTGTCCATGGGATTCTCCAGGCAAGAATACTGGAGTGGGTTGCCATTTCTTTCTCCAGGGGATCTTCCCAACCCAGGGATTGAACCCGCATCTCTTGCGTCTCCTGCACTGGCAGGTGGATTCCTTACCACTGCACCATCTGGGAAGAACTCATGGTCCAAAGGTTTAGAGTTTTTTCTCTGTTTTCAATTCAACTTATTTGTAAACATATAAGCAATGGCACCCCACTCCAGTACTCTCGCCTGGAGAATCTCATGGACGGAGGAGCCTGGTAGGCTGCAGTCCGTGGGGTTGCAAAGAGTCAGACATGACTGAGCGACTTCACTTTCATGTTTCACTTTCACACATTGGAGAAGGAAATGGCAACCCACTCCAGTGTTCTTGCCTGGAGAATCCCAGGGATGGGGGAGCCTGGTGGGCTCCCGGCTATGGGGTCGCACAGAGTTGGACACAACTGAAGTGACTTAGCAGCAGCAGCAGCAGCAAGCTGATAGAAGCATGGATATTGCAGAATAGAAGTTGGAGGTAAGGATGCTAACCATGAGAGCAATGTAAAAGGCTTTCAGTCTTTTAAACAGTTTTCCCAAGCTATTTTAAGGAACAACCTATGGAAAGCTGAAGGTGATGACATGGTTGATCTGCTGATGATACCCTTCACGTTTTCCAACTTGAGTGAGAAGAGCTGCTCTTTGCACTTGTGAACAGAACACATTCGCAGATTGAGGATCAGGGTGGTAAGTTGTGCCGTTTGAGGGGTGTAACTGAAGAACAGTTGGGGCAGAAGTAAGCTGTCGGTGCTGACACGGCCACAGCCTGCTCCTTCAGGGCACTGTCTACATTTAGGTGGCTGCATCGGTCACAAAGGGAGCTTTCTGTCATGCAAAGCCCGTGTGGGATCCTACACCACAAGGAGAGATGCACAAGCTGCTGTAGTGACTGCTAACCAAGCTGAACAGAGCAAAATCCATGCAATGGCCATCACAGGTCTGTTTGGGTCCTGTATGGAGAGATCGTGAGACACGGTGCTGAGATGCATCCTTGCAGCTGGACTTCGGATTCTCTTTCTGATATGCCAAGCTTGACTCTTGTCAAGGGAAGCACCATGTTTGCAGTGGAAATGAGAGGCGCTTATGACTCCATGTGGCTAACGCCTGGGTTACTCCTTACCGATGTCAGCTGAATGCAGCATTCTGATGACCTCCACACGGTTACACAAAACCTAAGTCCATAATGTCAGAAGCCTGGAGCTCTCCTGAGCTTACTTGAAACCCAAAAGACACCTAGCTCACTCTTTCCAGAGGAGAATTAGCCATAGTTTAAGGAACCAGGCTCCAAATGGGACCTTAGTATTCAAATCAAAGATTCTGAGTCTGATAAAAGAGCCTAATTTGGGAAAGACAAGAGCACTGTCCTCACTTGGGAAAGCCCATCCTTACATGGAGAGAGCCATCCTTACGTGATCAAAATACCCTTTTCCCCCTAGCTTTACGGATATAATTGACATTTACCATCATGTAAGTTTAAGATGAATTATGTGACAATTTGATGCATATATATATATAGCGAAATGATCATCACAGTAAAGTCAGTGAACACATCCTATACAACAAGGTTAATTATTTCACCCAACATAATGATAGCTTTTCTCTTTTGGTTTAAGAACATTTAAGATCTACTCTCCTAGCTGCTGCTGCTACTGCTACTGCTAAGTCACTTCAGTCATGTCTGACTCTGTGCGAACCCATAGACGGCAGCCCACCAGGCTCGCCTGTCCCTGGGATTCTCCAGGCAGGAACACTGGAGAGGGTTTCCATTTCCTTCTCCAATGCATGAAAGTGAAAAGTGAAAGTGAAGTCTCTCAGTCATGTCCAACTGAGACCCCATGGACTGCAGCTTACCAGGCTCCTCTGTCCATGGGATTTTCCAGGCAAGAGTACTGGAGTGGGGTGCCATTGCCTTCTCCACTCCTAGCTACTTCCAGGTATAAAAAAATTGTTAACTACAGTCACCATGCTGTACATTAGATTCCTAGAACTCAGCTTATAAATGGAAGTTTGCACCCTTTGACTGACTTCTTGCCATTTCCTCCTCAATGCCAGCCCCTGGCAACCACCAAACCACTCTTCGTTTGTTCAGCTTTCTCAGATTCCACATGTGACATCATACAGTATTTGTCTTTCTCTGTCCAATTTCACTTAGCACAAGCCCTAAATGTTCATTCATGTTGTCACAAATGACAAGATTGCTTTTTTTTTATGGCTGAGTAATATTCCATTGTGCTTCCCTGGTGGCTGAGTGGTAAAAAACCAGCCTGCCAATGCAGCAGATGCAGGTTGGATCCCTGGGTTGGGAAGATACCCTGGAGAAGAAAATGGTAACACACTCCAGTATTCTCGCTTGGAAAACCCCACGGACAGAAGAGCCTGACTGGCTATAATCCACGGGGTCACAAAAGGGTTGGACACAACTCCCAACTAAGCACCAACAATATCCCATTGTACTAATATTATACCTACACTTTTTTATCCATTCATGTGTCAATGGACACTTAGGTTGTTTCCATGCTTTGATTTTGAAATAATGCTGCAGTGTACGTGGGGGTGGAGCTATCTCTTAAAGACAGCGATGTCGAATCCTTTGGTTATATACTTAGAAGTAGGATTACTAGATTATATGGAAGTTTTGCTTTCCAGTTTTTAAGAACCCCATACTCTTTTCCATAGTGACTGCACTGATTTACATTCCCACCAACAGTGCACAAGTGTTCGCTTTTCTCTGTACCCTCATGAGTTCTTGTTGTCTCTTGTCACGGGAGAAGGCGATGGCGCCCACTCCAGTGCTCTTGCCTGGAAAATCCCACGGATGGAGGAGCCTGGTAGGCTGCAGTCCATGGGGTCGCAAAGAGTCGGACACGACTGAGCAACTTCACTTTCACTTTCCACTTTCATGCATTGGAGAAGGAAATGGCAACCCCCTCCAGTGTTATTACCTGGAGAATCCCAGGGACGGGGGAGCCTGGTGGGCTGCCGTCTATGGGGTCACACAGCGTCGGACACGGCTGAAGCGACTTAGCAGCAGCAGCAGTCTCTTGTCATAGTGTTCTCTCTAACAGGTGTCAGGTGTTATCGTGTGGTTTTGATTTACATTTCCCTGTTGGTCATTAGTGTTCAGTATATTCGATGTATTTGTTATCCAGTTGTATGCCCTCTTTGGAAAAAATTCTACTCAAATTTGGACAAAAATAATGGACAAAAATCCTTTGTCCATTTCTATCATTTGCCTTTTTGCTATTGAGTGAGTTTCTTATGTATTTTGCACATTAACCACTAATCATATGTCTTGCAAATAGTCTCTCGCATCCAGAGGCTGCTTTTTGGCTGACTGTGTCTCTTATTGTGTCTTTTGCTGACTGTGCCTTTTTACTTTGATATAGTTCCACTTGTCTATTTTGTTTTTGTTGTTTTTCTGTAGAATCATATTTAAAAAATCATTGCCAAGACCAGTGTCCAGGAGCTTTCTACCTGAGTTATTATCTAGGAGTTTTAAGAATTCAGGCCTTAAATTAAGATTTCAAGTAAATTATTGTGAGGAGTGTAAGATACTGCTTCAATTTCTTTCTTTAACATGTGAATATCCAGTTTTCTCAACATCATTTATTGAATATTGTCCTTTCCCAACTGAGAATTCTCGGCTCTGATGTCAAACATGAGTTGACCTCGTCTGTGTGGGTTTACTTCTGAGGCTCTTGGCTCTCTCCTGTCGGTCCACGCGTCTGTTTCTCTGCCAGTACCACACGGTTGATTCTTCTGTGTGTATGTGCTCAGTCAGTCCACGCGTCTGTTTCTCTGCCAGTACCACACGGTCGATTCTTCTGTGTGTATGTGCTCAGTCGGTCCACGCGTCTGTTTCTCTGCCAGTACCACACGGTCGATTCTTCTGTGTGTATGTGCTCAGTCGGTCCACGCGTCTGTTTCTCTGCCAGTACCACACGGTCGATTCTTCTGTGTGTATGTGCTCAGTCGGTCCACGCGTCTGTTTCTCTGCCAGTACCACACGGTCGATTCTTCTGTGTGTATGTGCTCAGTTGGTCAGTCGTGTTTGTGACCCCATGGACCGTAGCCCACCAGGCTCCTCTGTCCATGTGATTTTCCAGGCAAGAATACTGGAGTGGGTAGCCATCTCCTTCTCCAGGGCATCTTCTCCACTCAGGGATTGAACACGTGTCTCTTGCATCTTCTGCCTTGGTAGGCAGGTTCTTTACCACTGCACCACTTGGGATAGCTTCATAGTATTGCCTGAAATCAGGAAGCATAATACTTCCAGCTTTGCTCTTCTTTCTCAGGATTTCTTTCCACTGTGTTGGAACAACAGTCTGATTCATGTTTGTTTTGTTTTCTATGAAAAAAGTCCTTAGCAGTTTGATAATGATTACATTGAATCCATAGATGGCTTATAGACATTTCAATAGCATTAATTCTTCCCATTCATGAATATAGAATATCTTCCCATTTATTTGTCTTCTATTTCTTTCATCAATGTCTTATAGTTTTTAATGTCTTAAAGTTTTCATCTCTTTTGTAAAAATTTATTTCCATATGTTTTAATATTTTTGATACTATTGTCAATGAGATTTTTTCCTCCCTTTTTTCAGATAGTTTGTTGTTAGTGTATAGAAACAACTGATTTTTGTATGTTGATTTTGCATCCTGCAACTTTACTGTATTGGTTTATTACTTCTAAGACTGGATTCTTCAGCATTTTATTTATATGAATTCATTTAATCTTCAATAACAATTTAACTTCTTGTTTTCTTACTTGGATGGTTTTTTACTTCCTGTTTGCCTAGTTACTCTATCTAGGGATTCCAAGACTGTGTTGAATATGAGGGGTGAGACTGGGCAACCCATGTCTTGCTCTTGATCACAGAGGAAAATCTTTCAAACTTTCATCATTAAGTATGAATTATCTGTACTCTTGTCATATGTGGCCTGCACTATGTTGAGATATTTTCTTTCTATCTCTAATATGTTAACAGCTTTCATCATAAATAAAACATGACTGATAATAACAAATCCAAGCCAATCTCAATAATCAGCCAAGTAAGGCATGTGTTTTTGCAAACACAACTTGCCTTTGATTGTTAGGAGAAAGGAGGGATCCAACCATTAGGAAAATGATCACAGACAATCATCAACAAAGATGCAATACTTGAAATTTAAAACTGAAGGTGGAATAGGGTGTTACATGGTCTCTCCACTCTGGTAAAATAAAATTATATGTAAGCTGTGGTAAAGAATCCATCTGCAATGCAAGAGAAGCAGGATTAATCTCTGGGTCAGGAAGATCCCCTGGAAAAGGAAACAGCAACCCACTCCAGTATTCTTGTCTGGAGAATCCCATGGACAGAGGAGCCTGATGGGCTACAGTCTGTGGGGTCACAGAGAGTCAGACACAACTGAGCATGCGCACGCGTACACACACACACACACACATACACACACACACACAGAATGTCAGTAGCCCAGGTCTGCTGACCTGATGAGTTTGATTCCACATCCAGAAAGCATGTCTCCCTCCCAGCTCACACACCCAGGTCCTCTCCTGAGTGCCTGAAACCATGGCCAGAGCAGAATATGAAATGCATTAATTCCTGGCCTCAAAACCTCTGCCCACAGGGCCCATGGTGCATGAATGCATTTTATTTTCTTGTTCAGTTCAGTCGCTCAGTCGTGTCCAACTCTTTGCAACCCCATGGACTGCACCGTGCCAGGCCTCCCTGTCCATCACCAGCTCCCAGAGTTTACTCAACCTCATGTCCATTGAGTCAATGATGCCACCCAACCATCTCATCCTCTGTTGTCTCCTTCTCCTTCTGCCTTCAGTCTTTCCCAGCATCAGGGTCTTTTCCAATGAGTCAGTTCTTCGCATCAGGTGACCAAAGTATTGGAGTTTCAGCTTCAGTATCAGTCCTTCCAATGAATATTCAGGACTGATTCCCTTTAAGATGGATTGGTTGGATCTCCTTGCAGTCCAAGGGACTCTCAAGAGTCTTCTACAACACCAGAGTTCAAAAGCATCAATTCTTCAGTGCTCAGCTTTCCTTATAGTCCAACTCTCACATCCATACATGACTACTGGAAAAACCGTAGCTTTAACTAGATGGACTTTTGCTGGCAAAGTAATTTTCTTGTAGGTAGGAGTATATTGTTGTGTTCAGGAATTGTTTGGAAAAAAAAAACGCATTCTCCATATTATCAGAAATAATCAATGGTCATTTACTTTAAAACAGTTCTTATGTCAAATATTGCTACCATTTTCTTCCTAAAAACATGAGGAAAACTGGCAACTTATGTGAATTTTGATGTTCATGAGTTTTCCCACATTATATGCCTCAAAGAGCACAGAATTCCCTAGAACAAAGAAATAGTCAAATCCTACGTTCACTGAAGTTCTGAAAACAAGTGGAAAGTAGACCTGCTCAATGCATGGGGTCGCCAAAAAGTTAGAGCATTTTTCCTTATTTTATACCTAATTCAGAAGACAACGAGGGCATCCACACCAGAAAAAGCCAGGATTCCTGTAAAACTTGAGTCACTTAAACTGCAAATGGCCTGCCTGCTAGCCTTTGAGTAACAGAGATGAGCGTTTTAACAGCAGGGGCAAATCGCAACAGGGAAACACTCTGTTTATAAACTAAGGGGAAATGCTTACATTTCATGCTCATTTTAATGTCTGAGGTAAATGCTTGTTTCTGTAAATATCTGAGCCCTTTCAGTTTTCCAACATTTACCCATTCTGCAATGTAAGCAGTCTTTTCATAGTGACAGAGAGCTTCCACAATGCTCACTTCAAGAGGAAATATGCATTTTACTCCTGGCATGATCTTTGGTTTGATTTCTAATGATGGAAGTCCAGGTGGGAAATAGAGCTCGCACTTCAATTTCAAGGCAATTCTGTTTCCAATGAGGCAGAGCACTCATCAGACACCTTCACCCTGTCTGCTTACTGCAAACCGAGCTCCAAATCTCAGAGACAGAATTGTTGCAGGAAGGGGGGACCCCTTCCAGGGCCCGAAACTGGGCTCTTGTCTAACACTTGGAAATGAATTGTCCAAGGAGACACATGTGCTGAGAAAGCAAGAAATTTTATTGAAAAGGGCACCAGAGTGGAGACCAGGAAGGTAAGGGAACCCAGGAGAACTGCTCTGCCACATGGGGTCGCAGTCTCGGGTTTTACGTGATAGGATCAGTTCCGGGTTGTCTTAGCCAGTCATTCTGCCTCAGAGTCCTTCCTGGTGGTGCACGCCTTGTTCAGCCCAGATGGACGCCAGAGAGAAGGATGCTGGGAGGTGGTCCGATACTGAACTCTTCCGGTTGGGGTGGCTTATTGGTTCTGTGTTCCTCACCAGGACCCCCTGTCGTACAACAGCCGTGCGACAGTCACTATGGTGCCTGGGCTGGGTGGTGGTTTCGGTTGGTGTGCTTCGCCTGAGGGAATCAGCCTGGTTGTCAGTAACATCGAAACAAGGAAAACCACCAGATTAGCAATGTAATTGTGATGGAGGCCTACACTTGGCAGGATTCTACAGCGCTGTCCCTGTGGGTTTAATTTCTAAAATTGGTCATCTGGCAGACGCTACCGAGGGCCGTCCCTGTTCGGTGTCAGGACAGAGCCTCAGGGAGGTTAGCTGGGGCCACCTGGCTCCAAGCACATCCTGCAAAGATCTCAGAAGGAAGCATCTGGTCAGAAGACCCTTCAAGTCCTCGGGTGCCTGCCCCAGTGCACTCTCTCGTGTGCAATGTTCATTACACAACATATTAAAAGAGCATAACATCACTCAAAATAAGGAGAGCATCTCTGCAGAGCACGGCTCAGTGGGTCAAGAATCTGCCTGAAATGCAGGAAATGTAGGCTCAATCCCTGGGTTGGGAAGATCCATGGAGGAGGAAATAGCAACCCACTCCAGAGTTCTTGCCTGGAGAATGCCATGGACAGAGGAGCCTGGTGGGCTACAGTCAGTAGGGTCATCCGGAGTCAAACGTGACTGAGCGACTAAGTGCATAGAAGGGGTTGAGGGGGCAGACACAGGTGATGGGAGAGCCTTCCTGCAGGACGGTGGGTGAGAGGCCTGGGTAAGCAGGGACAGAGTGAGCCCTGCTCTCCTGGGGCGGGTCTGCTGGGCTGGGGGTGGACACGTGGGGACTCGGACAGGATGGTTCTGACGCAGACACTGGTGGGCAGGCGAGAAACGGCAGCATCTGTGTGTGAACAAGGAGAGGGAAACAAACACACCACTCACACACCATACACAGACACATCACATACACCAGATACACCACACACACACATACACTATGCCCAACACACCACACACACACCCTACACAGCACATACTATACACACACAGACACACACACACCACATACCCCAGACACATTGTGCACACCACACACACACAGACATACACCATACACACACCATGCACATCACACACCATACACACACACACACACACAGATACACACAATACACACACACACCATACACACACACACATAACATACCATACACACACACACACACCATACACACACCACATGACACACACACCATACATATAAACACCATACACACATACACACACCATACACACACACACACCCTACAAACACAAACACATACACACACACCATACACACCACACACACCACACACACAAACACATACACACACCTACATACACACACACATAGACACACACACACCATACACACACCATACACACACACACAGACACACACCATACACACCACACACACAACCATAAACACACAAGCACATACACACACACCATACACACACATACATACACACACACATAGACACATACACACCATACACACACACAGCACACACCATACACACACACCATACACACACACACATACACACAATATACCACACACCATACACACACACACACACCCCATACACACACACACACACCATACACAGAACATACCATACACACACACACACACACCATACACACACCACATACCCCAGATACACTATGCATGCCACATGACACACACACCATACATACAAACACCATACACACATACACACACCATACACACACACACACCCTACAAACACAAACACATACACACACACCATACACACACCTACATACACACACACATAGACACACACACACACCATACACACACCATACACACACACACACAGACACACACCATACACACCTCACACACAACCATAAACACACAAACACATACACACACACCATACACACACATACATACATACACACATAGACACATACACACACCATACACACACCATACACACACACACAGACACACACCATACACACCACACACACAACCATAAACACACAAACACATACACACACACCATACACACACACATAGACACATACGCACCATACACACACACAGACACACACCATACACACACACACAGACACACACACACAGACACACACCATATACACACAAACACATCATACATACACACACACACACACATACACATGCACACCACATACACCATACAGACTACACACACCACACCATACACACAGCACATACAGCACACAACATACACACTCCGCACACGCACATGCCCCACACCATACACACCACATATACATGCCAGAAACACCCCACACAGTACACAATATACAAACACATACACAGCCCACACCCCACCTTCACACTCAGGCACACGCAGCACAGCTCCCACGTGCAGCACAGCACACACACACAGTGGCCTAAGCTACACACACACTGACGTGATACATAGCACACACACAGCAAAACCCCACTCACACGTTGCACACAGAACAGCACTTGAGATGAAAGTCAGAACCGCAAGCTCCAATGCACATGAGGAAGAGGACTTCCGTGGGATCCAGCTTCGCAAACCCGACTAAAGGCAGCAGGAAGCAGGCATTCAGAGTGAGAGTGAAAGTCGCTCACTTGTGTTGTACTCTGCGACCCCATGGGCTACACAATCCACGAATTCTCTCAGCCTGAATATGGAGTGGGCGGCCTTTCCCTTCTCCAGGGGATCTTCCCAACCCAGGGATCAAACCCAGGTCTCCCACACTGCAGGTAGATTCTTGACCAACTGAGCCATCAGGGAAGCCCAGGCATTCGAAAGAACGCACAAATAATGGAACAATCTTCAAAAAAAGAAGGGATGATGTCTAACAGTCAAAATAAGAATGGTAAAGCGAAAGGCTGGTATGAAACAAGCAGGAGATTTTTAAAGACCAGTTAGAAAATTTAAAAATATAGTTTCACAAGAAAACTACTGGATAACAGAAAATCATTAGAGATTTAAAAGACAGTACCAAAATATAGAACCTAAATACTAAGAAATATAGGATAGAACACGTGAAAATGATCCTCAAAGGGTTAAAGGTAAATTCAGAAGCTCCAGCACACCAGGAGGGAGCGCTGGCTGCAGGGTGAGCAGCAGCGTCTGCAGTGATGATGGCTTAGGAATTTCAAGTAAGTAGACGGTTCACACGTGTGTTCAGAGCACGTGGCAGAAGCGCATATTCAGTGCTTAGCAGGATGCACTTTAAACAATCTGTTTGGAGGTGCATTCTAATAAAACTGAAGATCATCAAAGGTCAAAAGAAACTTATAAACACTTTGAGAACAAGCAAAAATGTAACCCACAGAAGACCAATAAGCTCTTAAATAAGTGTTAAAATTAAGCACCACCTAAAAAAAAAGCAATGAAAGAATTCAGTACATCAGTTAAAGGATGTAGCTCCTGCAGAGAGCATGACTGTTAGTATCACACTCAAAGCGCAGTTCCAAGCACAGTGTCACATCTCTAAGAGCCATACACTCACGTCGCAGTTATGCTGGGTTCCGTTCACCCGTGGCTCTGTCTACACCTCAAAGTCTGTATAAACAACTTTCAGTTACCCCTCTGGTCTTGCTCGCTCTACCCCCAAATATCTGTGACCCCAGAGCCTCTGTCTCCTCTTCCTCAAGCTCAAGTCCCACACGACAAACTCTCCCATTCGTCTAAGAGCCCTAGTGTTAGCTTCTCTGCTTTCTGATTGTTTGAGTGCTATTTGCATCCACTGTATCCTAGGGACCGTAATTTCTCTATGTGTCAGGGTAGTATGCGTCTTCAGTGTAGGAAGAAAACGTGATTTGTATCTATATTGTATTTTGTAGGCAAGCCTCTATCGGTGCATTAAATGTCAAAAACCTAAGTAAATAGCTTTAAAACTATTTTATAATTTGCATAAACCTTCAGTGTAGTTTTATTTAAAAGTTTAAATGTCTTTTAGCGACATTCGGGGAAACTGGCGGGCAGGTATTTTTGTTGGGCTGGGAACCACGAGACACTTTATACTTTTTTCAACATAAAATGAAGTGTTAGTTCCTGCTTCCCAAAAATTTAGTAGTGGATTAGGTTAGGGAAATGAGCGGTTCCTGTGTTTGTAATATAGTCATTCTTGCTCTCTCCATAGATGTATATTGTCGCTTTCTGCTTTAAGAGTTTGTTGAACAGCAACGAAAGGAACTAGTCTACAGAAATCTCTGTGATGGACCCAGCTTTGTAGGAGGGCTTCAGGGCCCCTCAGCCTGACCCCATCGCGCTGTGCCTCGTCCCTTGCTTCAGGCTGGGCCCCACCTGGTTCTTGGTCCGGGTGTCATTTCACTCTACCTTGAGGACCCAGCCCCCTCTCCTCTAGCTTCCGAGGTCAGTCACAGTGGGAGCAGGAGAGTGGTATGGCCTGCCCTCCAGGATCCAGGAAAGCGCTCCCTGCAAAGCCCCTCTCCTTCCGATACAAAATGAAAAGTTTCAGAAAAAAAGCCCCGTTCTTCTCCAGATGACGAAAATAAGACTCTGGGATCCCCCTTTGTTTATCTATGAAAAGTCCCAACACACACTTCTCAATTCCCGATCTTTGCCTCTAAACCATCAGCTGAATTCTTTATGCCCACCGACCAATCTGAAAAAAGCTCCTGACTTGTCTCTCCAGCTCCCAGGCCTCTGAACTCTAACCCACCCTCACTGACCCAGTTTATCACGTTTCCCAAGGAGGGCCCCTACACGGAGAATGTCCCCTGGTCAGCTGTCCCTCACGCCACCCAGCCCCCACCCCTGGTTCTTTGTCGCCCGGTTGACTCCCCTCCTCTTGGACGCCTGCCCTTTGAGACACCTGCAGGTCTTAGGATTAGAACACTCTCCCTACAGCAACAGAGCCCTTCCCTTACTGCCTTAATCCCTTAGAACAAAGGCTCTGCTTGCTGTTAACCAAGAATTTCAAGCGCAGAGATCTCGTTGAAGCAAAAACAAACAAACAAAAACCAGTGGTTTAATTTGGGGTTAGGACCACAGCCTGGAAAACACGTGCTTTGTGTTCCACAGGACTTCAAGATGAGGGAAGCTCATAAAGGGAACAAGCAGGGTTATGTAAGTTGTTTGTCAAGAATTAGGATTGGAGGGACTTCCCTGGTGGTCCGGTGGTTAAGGATTTGCCTTGTGATACAGGGAACGTGGGTTCAATTCCTGGTTGGGGAACTAAGCCCACATGCTAAAGAGTCCAAGTGCCACCATGAAGACTCTACATGTGGCAACTAAGACTCTGTGCGCCAAAATAACAAAAGAAAAAAAGGTCAGCAGTATTAAAAAAAAAAAAAGTATTAGGATTGGAATTGTAAGAAGTAAGTGCACTTGTTAAGCAAGGTTTGGTTGGGGTTGAAACGATTACGTGTTTCTGAAGGGACTAGCTGATAACATTTTGCAAATGGCTACCCACGTCCTTGAGTTTGGTGCCATTCAGAAAGTTCAAGTTCTCCTGATGCAAGGAAGTGCCTGAATCCACATCCCCAGGGCCCACCAGCTCCATTTTGGATGCCTGAACCATAGTCACTTCATTTTGATTTTTCAAATGATCTAAAATATATCATCATATCCCAGGTCCAGAATTGTTTTTACCTGACATCATTCACCCATATCTTTATAACTTGGGCCGTGGGTCTAGGGCTTCCTTGGTGGCTCACTGGTAAAGAATCTGCCTGCCAAGCAGGAGATGAGGGGGTGGGGAAGATCCCCTGGAGAAGGGAATGGCTACCCACTCCAGTATTCTTGCCGGGAGAATTCCATGGACAGAGGAGCCTGGTGGGCTACATACAGTCAATGGGGTCTGAGTCAGACACGACTGAGTGACTAAGCAACAACCACTGTGGGTTTAAGCATTTATTCCTGAAATTCCCCAGGACAGGAGTTCTGCCCTTAAACTCTCAGCTTGGGGGCCAGCACGTCCTCCACTGACAGATGCTGTCTCAACCTGTGAAAACTGCCACTTCTGCTCTCTACCAGTCTCCAACTCAGAGCCCGGGGGTCGACCTCTGCAGCGCGGTTAACGCCTGTGGCTTCAGCACTGCGTCCTCTTACCCCATGCATACTCACGAAGTCACAAGTGCCGACGCACGGGGCCAGGCTGGGCTTCCTCCGGGCCTGGCAGCTCTGGACATCGCCTGCCTTAGCCTCATGGGTAGGTTTCATCTCAGACCTCATCTCTTTCAGCCTCTCATTTCTCTAGAGGCTTCCCAGTCTCAGTGTACCTCAGAACTTAGGAAAAGCATTCACTGCAATACTTCTATTCAAAATAATAAGTAAATTCTGAAAGAGGGACATTCACAAAATCTGTGGATGCAAAAACATTTCACAGGGTGTATAACATTAAATCAGATAATGAGCAATGTAATTGCCCTTCCTTAAAGCAATGAATCTTAACATTTAGTCCATTTATATGATGAACCCTTATAAAACATTTAAATAAGCAATTTAGACTTTAATGAATCAATACAGTTAGATCTCAAAAAAAAAAAAATACACTGAGTTTAAACATTTTGGCTGAAATTGCTTTAAAGATTATAAATATTAAATTCCCAATAGACTGGCCTATCTCCCAGATAGCAAACTATAAAGCATGTAAAATATTTTGGCAACAACCTTTTCCTAAGATTAATATTTTGTGAATAACTAGAATTAAACTGTGATTAGCTCTCCATTAGGATGTTCACTACTTTCTGCCATAGTAAAGTGAAAGTGAAAGTTGCTCAGTCACGGCCAACTCTTTGAGATTCCTGTGGATCTCAAAGTGGATGGTGGATGGTGCGAGCCTGGCTTCCAGGTGATGGAGTGAGTTAACAGAATAAGCAAAAGGAGAACGCTAAGAGGATCCATGTGCTGAAGGGTCAGGATTGGAGACCTCAGTATAAGCTCACGTCTAGCTTAAACGCAGATGCTTGGCCACGTGGGGAGGCCTTCCCACGGGGGGGGGGGGGTATGTTGCATACACGTGTTAGTTACACACATGTTTTCCTTGATCTGCCAGCTGAGAGGGCTTAGAAACACTTAGAAAGATGCTCCAGTCACAGAGAGCACACCACGCACCCAGATCTCAGCTGCTAGCACCATGCTCCAGCAAAAGGAAGAAGCGCTCCTTAGAGAAACAGCCAATTCTACAACCAAGCAAAAAATACACAAGATGAAATAGGTATGGAAGTTCTAATCCCCGTACCTGTGAGTATGGCCTCACCTGGAAATACTCTTTGCAGGTGATCAAGCTGAGGTCATCAGACGGCCCTCCTCCGGTACGGCTGGTGAGCATGTAAGTGGGGGGAGCTTGGACACAGAGGCAGGCATGCTCTCCGGGCGGATGCAGTGAGGGAGCTGGAGTTATGCAGTCACAAACCAGGGAACGTCCGTGACTGTGAGCAAACCACCAGAAGCCAGCAGAGAAGCACGGATAGGATTCTCTCTATCACTTCAGAAGAAGCCAGCTCTGCCTTTATTTCAGACTCCTGGCCTCCAGAACTGTGAGACAGTTTTGTTGTTCAGTAGCTCAGTCATGTCTGATTCTTTGCCGCCCCAGGGACGCCAAGCTCCTCTGTCCCTGGTATTTCCAGGCAAGAATACTGGAGTGGGTTGCCATTTCCTTCTCCAGAGGATCTTCCAGACCTAGGGATGAAACCTGTGTCTCCTGCACTAGCAAAAGGATTCTTTACCATTAAGCCACCTGGGAAGCCCTGTGGGATAATGCTTTCGAGACATTAAGCCTCCCAGTTGGTGGTACTTTGTTACAGCTGCCCTAGCAAACTCACACACATGCCTTTCCTTTATCTTCCTTTTTTTCAGGATTGCTTTGATGTTGCTTTGCACACACTTTATGATCAGTCACTTCTAGGACCTCATACAAGAAGAAGAGAAGTCACCTTCCATTTCCGTCAGCCCCCACACTGACCTTTCCCTCACTCACCTGCTCACTCTCGTCCACATCCACCTTCCACCAAACTGGACAGTGACAAAATGTCAGACAAAATGTCTGTCTTGCCCCTGTCATCACTAAAACCTACTCAAGCAACTTTTTTCCTCATTAAGGAAACTTCATTTTAATGTTGCCTTATTCATGAATTTTCTTTTGCAAAGTCTTTTGCATTAGTTATGTATCTTTACCAATTACTTCACTCTTTATTTACGCTGCACTGGGAAGTCTAGAGGAAAAATGTAATTTGCACCTGAGTTTGTACAACATCATTGCAGACTGCAAACAACTGCACGGTCTAATGAGTTCATGGAGCGTTAAATAACTAGGTAGCTGGTATTTTAAGTTATTTATATGATGGAGAAATCAGTGCAGAGTTTTAAAAATGTTCTAATTATGTTAGAGTGAAAAGGTGACAGTTTTGGTTCCCCTGCAACATTATGACGTTTGCTTCAGTTGTGTCCAACTCTTTGTGACCTCGTGGATGTAGCCCGCCAGGCTCCTCTGTTCATTGGATTCTCCAGGCAAGAATACTGGGGTGCACTGCCGTGCCCTCTCCCAGGGGATCATCCCAACCCAGGGACTGAACCCTCGTCTCTTGTGTCTCCCGCATTGGCAGGCGGGCTCTTCACCACCAGTACCGCCTGGGAAGCCCGTATTTCTGTCCATTTGTGGCCAACGTGTCCTCCCGTGCGAGTCGTGGGACCAGTGATCCTCAGAGCACCTGTGCTGAGCAGGGACACTGGGTGCAGACTATGACAGACCCCAACAGGTGATCACAGCACGGAACCTTCGGTTTGTGGGACAGAACCTCAGTCCACCACTCCGTTTTTAAGACAGATGTTCCAGCTTGCTGTTGAACCCTTTGGTCAGCAAGCTACATGGTCGACATGCCCACCATCAAATCCATCATCGAGTGGCAAAGGCGTATAGGATACAGGACTTGATTAAATTCCAGAAGCACAGAACATTGCATGAGCATTTGGCTCAGAGTCTCATGGAATTTGTTCCTTCTATCGCCTCCTGTCCTAAGACTTCACGCCAAGTTTCCTATGGCTGCCTGACTGAGGAATACAAATAACAACCAATCTGGTAGATGATTTTTATAATTTAGTGGCCCTTACCAGTGGTTGATGGCTGCAATATTATAGCATCATTGAGAGATGTTCATAAGTGACCATGGTTGAAGATAAATTCTTCCCATGGCCAGCACTTTAAGCAATACAGTCTGTGGTCCACTTTTTTCTCAACTAAAGCAGAGCAGAGCAAGGTTCCATGCTGGTTTGCAAGCTTCAGTGAATGGGCTTCCTGGAGGTGGGGCATTTGGAATGAGTTGGCTGAAAGCCTGGAGAAGAGGTACAGGATGGGCCTCTCAGGCTGGACCCAGGCTGTGAGGATGCCTGGAATCTGTGAACACCTGGCACAGGGCTCCTCTGCGGAGGCGGCTGTCAGAACCAAGTGGACAAGCTTACAGCAGCACGGAGGGCCCGAGGGAGTGCTACACCGAGTGAAGTCAGACAGAGGAGGAGGAGTATCGCGTGACGTCACTTACATGAGGACTCTTTAAAAAGTGATACAAATGAACTTACTTATCAAACATAAATAGACTCATGGACTTCCAGAAAGAGATTACGGTTGCCGGCGGGAAGGATGGGGTAGTTAGGGAGTTTGGGAAGGACATGGACACACTGCTGTATTTAAAACGAATAACCAGCAATGGCCTACTCTACAGCACATGAAACCCTGCCCAGTGTTAAGTGGCAGCCTGGATGGGAGGGGAGTTTGGGGGAGAATAGATAAGTGAAAATAACATGGAAAAAGCAGGTGGACAAGATTCCTGTTCCCTCAGGGGCCCTCTTCCGTCTGCCACACCGGCACCGAACCGAATGGCATGATGTTTGCTGCAAGGGAATGCGCGGCTCGGCAACACGGAGTTCCTCTCACTGATGCCGGTCTGGCCCCTGTCACTCATGAGCTTCTACCCAGACAATACCACTGTGCCCTGACACGGCCGTCATTCCTTGAGGGCACCATCCAAATTCTTGTGCCAAGTTAATCATATGAAATGCCTTCCATCGTGGAAGGAGCACTGATTGGTCTTTTCCCAACTAGAAACGCAGTTTGGATCTGGATTTGAGTCTCTGACTCGTGGTACCTCTGCCAGCGCCACGTCTGTGGATGTGTGAACTGCCCCGATCCACCCACGTGGTACCTGCCCATCACTCTCCTGACAGCAAGAAATGTCACAGCAAGTCATACAGCGACCGACTCATGTGCCCGGAACTCCCTGGTTTTAATAATACAGAAACACATGGTCAGATGAGACAGTAAACGTCTGCTAAGTCTTTAGTTATGGTTCCAGTTCAGAAACAATATCCTAAAAATCTGGAGCACCATCTCAGGGAAGCAACGTTTCTTTAAATCCAGTGAGCTCTTTATATAGTACTGTTTCTCCCAGAGGCAATATGTATGTATCTGGAAATGTATGGGTTAAAAATTGGGGCTGCTCTTTTTATACTTCCCTCTCACTATTACATCTAATAACAAACTTCATTGAATAAGGGGTCTTAACAGGGCCAAGTTTGGAGTAAGGCAATTGAGGCAATGGCCTCACGTGTAAAATTCAAGGAGCATCAAAAGCTCATCATCAATACAAATAATACAATTAAAAATATGCCTCCAATGAATAAAATATCAAAAATTTAAATAAAGATAGAATTAGTAACCTGGGATAATTAAACTTTATTTAAAATTGTCACTTGGTGAAGAGAAATTGTTCTACAGGGCAGTTCTCAGTTGAAAATGAGATAAAGAAGTTGATTTTGAAAATATTATTGATGCATTTTGTTTCCATTAAAGCCAGAAGAGTAACATTATAATAAGCTCTGCTTTTGATATAAATATCACATTTAAACATGTTTCAAGTTCCAATATGCCTATGTTCAATTTTTCAATAATTTTTCTACTAATTTAATGTTCTAGAAAGAATCACCCATAAAAACAAAATACATGGAGTTGCATATATAAAAGTACATATTTTTCCTGCAGGCTCCAGTGTGGTTTGGCCTATATTGGATTGTGGCTTCATTTCAAATTTTAGTATTTCTGTTCTTCACGGATTTTTGGCATCAGTATTGATTTTTAGAATATTGCAATAAAATATTATTTACCTTGATTAGAGTTTTTTGGTGTCCCTTAAATTCTTTGGCTTAGATAATTGCTTCCCTTGTCCCTCCTGAATTCCAATCCTGGGACTTAGTTCCTGTATCAGGGTTTTTCAGAGAAACAGATCAATAAGATCTATAGCTAAAGATTTATTATAAAGAATCGGCTCACATAATGATGGAGGCTGAGAAATGCATTCATTTAGCTGGAGACCCAGGAAAGATGATGGTGTGGTTCTAGTCGGAAAGCAGTGAACTCAGAACCCAGGAGAGCCAGTGTTTCAGTGTGAGTCCAAAGGACAGGAAAAGACCAGTGTCCCAGCTCAAGGCAGCTGGGAAGGAGGACTCCTTCCCTTCTCTTGGGAGTGTCAGCCTTTCTCTTTCCGTTCAGGTTGCTAGTTGATGAGGTCTGTCCAAGTCAGGGAGGGCAAGATGCACTACTCAGTCTATCCATTCAAATGTTTATCTCATCCAGAAACAACCACACACACACAGAATGTGGTTTGACCAAATATCTGGACTCCTTCTTGTCCCAGGCAGGTTGACACATCACACTGACTATCACTGTCTCTAAGGGAGGAATGATCCCACCAGGCCACACAGCAACGGCTCCACTCAATCCAAGTTGAGACTACAGCTGTCTTGACACCACATGATTCTGTATTTGCTGGAGTAAGTGAGTCACTCTGATCACCAGGAAGACCTAGTGGGTTTGCTGTTTAAAACCCAGGCAATCTCCAGTGTTCACTTCAGTACTTTCATGAAGGTAAATAGAGATGAAAAACTACAACATCCTACTAAAAACAGAATCATTGAAGTGTAAGGCACTTAAGAAATAAAAGTTTAGGTTGCTCCTTATGGCAGAAAGCGAAGAGGAACTGAGGAGCCTCTTGATGAAAGTGAAAGAGGAGAATGAAAAAGTTGGCTTAAACTCAACATTCAAAAAATGAAGATCATGGCATCCAGTCCCATCACTCCATGGCAAATAGATGGGGAAACAATGGAAACAGTGACAGACTTTATTTTCTTGGGCTGCAAAATCACTACAGATGTTGACTGCAGCCATGAAATTAAAAGATGCTTCCTCCTTGGAAGAAAAGCTATGACCAACCTAGACAGCATATTAAAAAGCAGAGACATTACTTTGCTGACAAAGATCTGTCCAGTCAAAGCTATGGTTTTTCCAGTAGTCATGTTTGGATGTGAAAGTTGGACCATAAAGGAGGTTGAACGCCAAAGAATTAATGCTTTTGAACTGTGGTGTTGGAGAGTCACTTGACTGAGAGTCACTTGGACTGCAAGAAAATCAAATCAGTCAACCCTAAAGGAAATCAGTCCTGAATATTCATTGGAGGGAATCATGCTAAAGCTGAAACGCCAGTCCTTTGGCCACCTGATGTGAAGAACTGACTCATTGGAAAAGACCCTGACGCTGGGAAAGATTAAAGGAGGGAGGAAAAGGGGAAGACAGAGGATGAGATGGTTGGACAGCATCACCAACTCAAGAGACATGAGTTTGAGCAAGCCGGGGCTTGGTGAAGGACAGGGAAGCCTGGTGTGCTGCAGTCCATGGGGTCGAAAAGAGTCAGACACAACTCAGGGACTGAGCAGCAGCAACCACCACATGAACACAGAATTGAATAATAGGGGAAAACTGTGTGCTGGGGAAGAGGTCAGTGTGAGGGGCTCTCTTCACCTGATCATTGCTCTGTAAACATAAAACAGTGTTATATGAATAAAGTCTGTCTATTTTTTAAAAATCACTTACATTAAATAAAATTGGACCCATAAGATTGATGCCCAAAGCAGGGGCAATACAGTTCTCAGAGGAACCATACTCAATGAAAATCAATCAAGGCAAGGAATGAAATCAAATAAATAGCCATAAAACTGAAATGAAAACCCTGCGGCCTCTGGCTGGAGACTACAGCCAGTTCCTGGTGGAAACAGGCATCTGCAACAGCAAAGACATCCACAGAAAGTGTAAGGTGTGTTACGAGGCTGCCCAAGACACTCGGGGAGGACACCGTGTATGAACTAGAGACGAAGTTGGCATCATCAGGACAAGGCCGTGGGTTCCCTGGGGCTGTTGCCGTCATGGCAATGCTGGTCATTCCTCAAAGCAATAGTGTGCTAACCAAGATTTACAGCTAAGAGTTTTCTTTTTTTGATTAATTTTCATTGGAAGATAGTTGCTTCACAATGCTGTGGTAGTTTCTGTTATACAACAGTGAACCAGTTGTACATATACATTTATCCAGTCTTTTTTTGGACTTCCTGCCCATTCAGGTCACCACAGAGCGCTGAATCGAGTCCCCTGTGCTCCATAGTAGGTTCTCATCAGTTACTTACTTTATACAGAGTATCAATAGTGTTTATATGTCACCCCCAATCTCCCAATTCCTTCCACCACCCCCCTTTCCCCTCTGGTATTCATACATTGGTTCTCTACCTCTGTGTCTCTAAAAGGTAAATAAATAAAATAAAATTAGGATTTGGTAAAACAACAAAAATAAAGCCAATAGTTTTCGAACGCTGTCTACAGTCTTAATGACTGCGTGGAGGGGTTCAGCTTGAGAGGGGCCAGGACCTCTCCTGGGGCCCCAGAAGAAGACCTCAAGAAGGCAGCAAGCAGGAGCTGAATGTCAGAGATTAAGGGCAGGGCTGCTCCGAAGGAGGGGCTCTGAGACCACAGGCAGGGAATGGGCCATGCCTGCCTTCTAGGTCTGGCCCTAGGGGGTCAACATCTCTCCTGATGTTCCTCCTTATGGGAATTTTCTACAGCTTTCCTGGCTTATCTCTGAGAGCAATTGCTTTCTGAGGTCAGAAAAAGAGATGAGACCTCTGTGAAGTAGGTTACCTTGCCATACGCTACAAGTAGGTAAAGAGAGTTGAAACACATGCATAATGAGAAGATTACACAGAAAATCAGGAGTTCATGGCAGAGACTATAGTAAGGCCCGGGAGTTCCACTGGGTCCAAAAAAATTGTAGCAATTTAGGGAACTGTCTCTGAGCAAGAGAGAGAAAAACGAACTGGTTTTCAGATCTCCAACTACAGCGGCAAAGTACATGAGAGGCCTCCTGTTTTTCTAAAGCAGCATGTTTATTGGGAAAAAAAGTAAAATTAAATAGGGAAACAATAGAAAATGGCAAGAAAAACAGACAAGCTATTATTTCCCAGCCCAAGTGGACGCTAGTTCTCAGTGGATGGTCAGTTAGCTGTGGCAACGCCTGTTTACCCAAAGGCTCAACTTTCAGCAATTTCAATTTGTGTTAGCGAACACCGAGACAGAGCCCATGAATTCAGGTTTTTATGCCCGCCTTAGATCGGGAAATTGTGTGTGAGACACGAGGTCCTTTTCCTTTGTTGATCTGTGCTGTGTGCAGTCCTGCAGGCCGCTGAGCTGTGTAACAAATCAGCCAGATTATTGTCTTAAGTCAACAGTGCTACTGCTTTATCATTCTGGGAGCCAGAAATCTGACTCAGCTCTCCCCAGGCTGAAATCTAAGTTTGGCAGGACGTGGTTCTTCCCGGAGGCTGTAGGGAAGACTCAATCTGCCTCCTGCTAATCCGGAAGGTTGGAAGAGTTCAATTCCTTGCAATAGGATAGAGGCCCATTTCCTTGTTGGTTGCCGGCTGAAGGCTGTTTCCAGCTTCTGGGGGCCGTCTGCCTGCCTTGTCCACCTTCAAGCCAGCAATGATGGGCTGAGTCTCTCACATGCTTCCAGACCTTCTTGCTTCGTCTTTTGATGGTACATGCCTCTGACAATTACTCTGTCTCCCTCTTCCACTTTTAAGTTTCACACAATTACACTGGGAAAAAAATCCAGCCTACTCTCCATATTTAAGGAGTAAGCTTAATTCTCTCTACAAAGTTCTTCCATGACAAAACATGTCCATGGGTCCCGGGGATTAGGGTCTGGACACTTACTCAGCCCACCACATCTGTCAGTGAAAGCAGCACTCAAGTGGGTCCAATTATGTCAAAATTCACATCTTTCTTAAGACACTAGTTCATCTTTCATACCCTCTTTTCTACTCCCAAGAGGCATGTTTCCAGGATAATGGCAAAGCAAAGCACTCTAATTCTTGCTGACACACCTGCCCTTGGGGACAGCATCGCAGAACCCAGAGAGCCTCTTTCTCCTTGAGATCCTTCACCAACTAAAGTCTTCTCTGAGCCCATCCTCAACATTCTCCTGACCTCCCCACCTGCGGTATCTTCAAGGTCCGGGGCAGAAAACTGCAGACAGGCAGAGCCTCAGGCTTTCTTTGGAACCAGCTTTGGGTTCATAGACAGAGAACCTAGACAGAGGGAAAGTCTTCACTGATCTCTGATGACTGAATACAGCTACCCACTCTGCCCATTCAATTAGAAGACTTGGGGACTTGAAGGGATCTCAACTCTCTGCCTCCCAATAGCCGACCACTTATTTATAAAAGTCATCATGGATATCACAATGGAAAGAGCCATTTATGCTATAAAAGAAAAACTTTTGGTTGATGTTTTGATTTGTAAGATCCTCGGTGCATTTTTCATACCCAAGGATGGTTGGTTAAAGGCAAAATCAGCAATCCCAGAGTGTCAAGGAAGCGATGAGTTGCTCATGTTCCGAGTTGAACTGCAAATGCCGTCAGGTCGAGAGAGCAAGAATCAATTTCTCAATGCCTATGTGTTTGGAGTCTGTGTATTTATGTGACCTAGACAAGTCAAGGTCATTCTAACCTAAAATGGAGCTATGACAACTTGCCCATTTCATCTGACCACCAGGGAAGGTGATGGGAGTTGGGGGTTAAAAGGAAAACCAGGAACATCCTGAAACCTTAGAAAAGAAATCAGGCAATTTCAGTGGGAAGGGACCCCATGAAACAAAGTCAGAGGGCTCAGGAGATACCTGAACACAGGAGTTTCTGTTCAGACGAGGGCATTTTCGACGTCACTCTTGAAAACATAGTTCAAGATCCCCGTTTCAGTGGAAGGTTCCCTGAGCTGTGTCATTGGACAAGGTGTCGGGGATGGCAGCCTATTCAACATTCCAGGTCACACTCCTCTCCTCCTTTCTACCACCCGTGTAATGAGCTTCCTCTTTAGAGACGAGCACCTTTCAACTGAGTCTCCTGGGGATAGAGAATGTCAAGGGGCACGCCACTTCCGTACCATTCTTGCCGAACATGCAGAACGTCAATGTCATCAGGAGAAAACATCCACAGGAGGCAACCCCACAGCCCAGGAGTTCTTCCACGTGCCTGACAATGGAGGCTGCCCAGGAAACGCAGCGGGAGGCAGTAGGTGTGCAGCAGCAGAGTGAACACCGCAGGGCGGACGCCTGGGACGTGGGTGCCCCGAGGCTGCTCCTGTGCCTGTTTTCAGCACGAGGACTGTGCCTGACGGGAGCTGGGAGGCCACCGTGGGAGGTGAACCCAGCTTCGGAGAATCAGCAGTGCGAAAGACGGTTGACTGAGCGCTGCGGATGTAACCCTGATGCAATCCAGCGGTTAGGGTAGAAACGGGGGGTAGACGTGGGTGCTGGTGGTTTAGTCGCTGTCGCACTCAACTCTTGAGACCACACGGACCGTAGCCCGCCAGGCTCCTCTGGCTTTGGGACGTCCCCAGGCAACGATACTGCAGTGGGCTGCATTGCCTTCTCCAATGGCCATTGCTGAACATACAAGTGGCTTTTTGAAGCGAGGCGTGCTTGGCCAGAAAAATGAATAGTATGCTCTGGGAGTGTTCCGAGAGATAAAAATACAAGACAGCCTGGAGGTACCGAGGACAGCCCCTGGGTTTGCAGAACAGTCTGAGTTCAGAGGACAGCAGCATCTCCCAAGTAGCCGGACAGAGTGAACAAGAGTGATCACCTCTCTGTACATCATTTCTACTTTTGATCCATGTATTTGTTTCTTACAACTGCTCTAATGGACCACTGCAAACTTGGTGGCTTCAAGCAATGAACACTTACCATCTTACCATTGCAGAAGCCAGCCTTAAGGTGAGGAACTCAGGGTGTGGGCAGGGCTGGTTCCTCCCAGAAGCTCCAGGCAAAGACTCAGCCTTTGCTTCTTCCAGCTTCAGGAAGCAGCCCCAAGCCTCAGCTCCTGCCTGCTTCACTCCAGTCCTTGCTTCAACTGTCATTGCCACCTCTCCCCCACGGACCCTCCTTCCCTCTTGAAAGGAAGTCCTGTGATTACATGGATGGCCCACTCAGATCATCTAGGTGGACCTCAGCTTGTGGAGTCCAGCAGAAGAGTTTTGGAGGACCTCAAAGACAAGCCTGTAAGCTGGACTTTCTACAAGAAGAAGCTGGAGCGATCAACAGCATTTACAGTAGGCTCCTGGCAAGAGAAAAGAGCAAGCCAATGAGTGACTGTCATCTGCCGGGAAAGGGACTGGGGTCAGGGAAGACGACTGGGATTTTGGACACCTTGCAAAGACCCAGGAGCTGGAGTCCCCCAGCGAAGAAGAGTAGTTCCTTTGGGGGAGGAGGATGGAGGAGAGGGAAGGACAGGGAGGGGCAGATCTGGGGCTGGGGACACACAGGGGATGAGGAAGAGGGGCTTGGAAAAGCTCATTTTCCTGAGAGGGGCTTGGAAAAGCTCATTTTCCTGAGAGGGGCTTGGAAAAGCTCAGTTTCCTGAGAGGTAGGCCCGGAGATCACAAGCAAGGCCATGTCCCTGACACAGCCCTGGGAGGTCTGCTCCCAGATGCTGGGATAACTCGGCATGTCCTCATCCTCTTAGGGCATGCTCGTCATACTTTTATAGTTTATTGTTTTCTATGCTTTACATTTTGAAAGCCAGTGGAAGGACATGCCACCTTTAAGAACTGGAAGGAAGAAATCTCGGGTTGCTCTGTTTGCTTTTCATTTCCATCAAAGAGGACAATCGTGAAGACCCAATAGAAAGCTTGACAAATCACAACCAGAAATGCCACTCAGGCAAGGTGATCCTACACCCAAGTCTGATGAAGATCACATGGAGACACTAGTCCAGATTAGCACGGATCTTCCCTCTGCCGTGTCCCCAGCCCCCACTGTCTGTGACATTGACTTGTACCCGCTTTCATCATGGGATGAGTTTTTTCCTTAAGAAAACTTTGACAACAATGAGATAAGTTCCCAAAAAAGCTAAACTTAGCATTATGATAAAAAAATTTTAAAAATTTGTTGTTATACCAGTTATAAAACCAAGCTGAGTCTCCTGAAATAGAGTGTCTATATTTGCACTTGCTACATCACACATCTTTCTCTTCTCACTTGGGTAACACCCAATCCCATGCACAATTTAATTGGAAATATCGACTCAAACTCACCACGGGATCATAGGCTGAGGATTCAACACTATCTGACATCTTTGACTCAAGCACTTTTAAAGTTATCACTTCCAATTGGGATCTAAATCAGTCCCCTATTGTATATTCAGATGAAAACCCAACAGACAGATGCAAATGTTCGTGTGAAACCCTACTGGCAGAATTGCAGAAAGGAATTCTCATTCAATCTCTTGGAAATACACATGATAAATTCAACTTAGCTTCTTTGCAATATATATACTTAGCCAGATTTTCATTCCAACCGTTTTTTTTGGTAATATGTTTACATGTTTGTTATCTTTTTCTCTTGAAATTTCTTGCTCTTTTCATCTTTTTAAACATTTTCCAAATATAAGTAAGTCTTTAAAAGGTACGAGGTGCTCTATTTTTTGGAATGCGTGCACAGAAACTCTGATCCAAATTATTGTGATCTTCACTTTCAGTTTAAATAGAATATTTGAGTTAAACCAGATACAAAACACACTTGAGACATAATCTGCTTTGTGTGATGTGAGAAAAACCCGCTTTCAATTGTTCTGTCTGTCCCCCTTCCCCCACCCAGCCCAAGCAGAGCTCTAAGACTCCATGACCATCTCCAGAGAAAGAAGCCTGAGAAAGGACGTTTTTGTCAACAAGCCCCTCTCCATCTGTGACAAGAACCTTGGAGTCCCGGCTCAGTATGAAACCTGTTGTCTGGGGCCTTGACGATCTAAAACATTTTGAAAACTAATTCCTTTTTTTTTTTTTTTGCCTGCTGTACGTAAATCCCCAGAGGGACTCAGAGTCCCTAGGGCATGTGGTGAGAACAGAAGCTCTCAGAGTAAGTTCATCAGGAACAACATGAAAGACACAGAAATAAGACTAAAGCTCACTTTGCTGGAATAAACCTGTTCCATTAAATCTCACTTAACGCAAAGAGTGCCATAGAAACACGGCGCGGTCCAACAACAAGCACTCAGGCTAAGAGCCCCGCAGACGCCACCTGGTTCCTCCCCTGCCTTTCCTCTCCACACCATGAGGGCTTTTCAGACATCAAAACAGCAGGAACAAAATATTCCATTTATGCGCAAAAGTCATCAGAACAAGCTTTGTTTTCCACTTTTGTCCAAAGAACAAAAGCACTCGAGGAGCACTTCACTCTCGGTCTCACATCACCGGCAAGGGCAGGAGTTGCCGCATCAGCACCTGCCTGGGTGGGAGGTGGTACCCGACCCTTGTGCGGCAGCCGGGTGGGCTGACACTGGTCCCAGGATGCACGTCCTCTGTGTCCCCCTCTCTCTGGAGACAACAACAATGGCCCGGGAAGGACCCAGCAGGCAAGACACAGGAGAAGGAGCTACAGGGTCAGAGCACTTTGGAGGAAAGAGACACTCCTGAGGGCATCCTAGGCAGCTCCACGTGTGCAGACTCAGCAGCCACACGGAGCTGTGCTCCCAAGGATCCTGCGTTTGCTTGGCACTCTGCTTGTGGCCCTCTTGAAACACTTAATGTCATCAAGAAGGGCCCTGCCTTCTCATTGTGCTGGGCTGCACAGCTCTGTGGCTGTCCTGGGGAGGAGGCAGAATAGAAGCAGTCAAATCAGGGCTGTGAGTCCTGGCTTCCGACCGCTCTGCCCTCTGGAGCATCCATGAGATGGTCTAAACCCTGTATCCTCTCCTAAAATCGGAGATCAAAATGCTTGCTACCTCATGGCTGTAAGCTGAACGCATGCGTGTGTGCCAACTTGCTCAGTCATGCCTGCTGGGCATGAGCCCCCTGGGCTCATCTGTCCATGGAACTTCCCAGGCAAGAATACTGGAGTGGGTTGCCATGCCCTCTTCCAGGGGATCCTCCCAACCCAGGGATTGAACTCGTGTCTCTTACATCTCCTGCATCAGCAGGCAGGTTCTTCACCACTGTGCCACCTGGGAAGCCTGAACATGGGCATATGGGTTCGTAAAGCACACAGCACAGGGTGCCTCATACACACGCTCGAACTGAAAGGCCCAGCTAGTGTTTGTTGAACTGAACTATTTTTATTATTTAGGTGGCATGGAGGAATTTGGAGGGGGAAAAAAAGTTTCACCTAAACCACTTGTCTACTATCTCTATGAGTTTTGAATCTGCCTCTGAACTCTGTTTCTAGTTCCATCTTAAGAAATATTTCCCGTCACTTAATCTCAAATATTCTACTTGCCCTTTTCAGTCTCAAATTATTTTTAAGAGGAACAAAAGCCAACTGTGCCTTTTCCAAGAATACGCAAGCCTGTGGAAGCACCAACGGGACCGTTTCTGTGGGTGGAGGACTGTAATCTCCTTCTAGGGTGCAGTATCTGGGGCTGTGCTCGTAGAGGAGGCAGCCACAGGACCGTCCGAGTCATAGAGCAGGAAAGAAGGATTATCTACCATGTGTGTGTGAGTCGCTCAGTCGTCTCTGACTCTTTGGGACACTATGTACTGTAGCCCACCAGGCTTCTCTGTCCATGGGATTCTCCAGGCAAGAATACTAGAGTGGGTTGCCATTTCTTTCTCCAATTATGTACCTCGGTGGCTTTTAAAAGTTCATTGGCCATGAGTTCTACACGGGAACCTATGGGACCTTTCAATCCATGCCACTCACCACAGATAACGCTGAAATCAAAGTGGTGTGCAACATAAAATAATCCTGACTCAAACTTGTACTATTTTCTCCTCAATCTGACATGTCTCTGTCCGACGAACTTTTTTACAAGTTGGATTGTGACTCATTAAACTTTATTTTGTAATCCTTTCCTGTGCTACAATATACGGTTTAGAAAATGTTGCTCTAGGGGCTGTTTTATTGTGAAAAATAATAGTTAAAGAAATACATTCAAGACTATTGACTAATAGTTAAAGCTGTGGTTTTTCCAGTAGCCATGCACTGATGTGAGAATTGGACCATAAAGAAGGCTGAGCGCCGAAGAATTAATGCTTTCAAATTGTGGTGCTGAAGAAGACTCTTGACAGTCCCTTAGATAGAAAGAAAATCAAAACCAGTCAATCCTAAAGGAAATCAACACTGAATATTCTTTTGAAGGATTGAGGATGAAGCTGAAGCTCTAATACTCTGGTCATCTAAAGCAAAGAACCGAAACCCCGATGCTGGGAATGATTGAAGGCAGGAGGAGAAGGGGATGACAGAGGATGAGATGTTTGGAAGGCATCACCGACTCAATGGACATGAGTTTGAGCAAACTCCAGGAGATGGTGAAGGACAGGAAGCCTGCCTGAAGCGCTGTAGTCCATGGGGTCTCAAAGAGTCAGACGTGGCTTAGCAGCTGAACAGCAATAAACTGCCTGAATCATCCTAGGTAGCTCTAGTGGCGAAGCATCTGCCCGCCAATGCAGGAGACGCAAGAGACTCAGGTTCAGTCCCTGGGTTGGGAAGATCCCCTGGAGGAGGAAATGGCAACCCACTCCAGTATTCTTGCCTGGAAAATGACATGGACAGAGAAACCTGGAGGGCTACAGTGTATACGGTCACAAAGAGTTGAACGTGACTGAGTCACACACAGCCAGCTGAATCATGACCCCTCCCTCAAATTCACATGTTGAAGCCTTAGCCCTCAATACCTTAGACTGTGACTATATTTTCAGGTAGGCATTTGAAAAGGTGGCTTTTTTAATTTAATTTTTTAATTGGAGGAAAACTGCTTTACAGTGTTGCATTGGTTTCTACTCTACAACAATGCAAATTAGCCATCATTTTATCTTTTGTTGATATTCAAACATATTCATAAAATTCATGTTTTAAAAATATTCTTGTGCAATTAATTGGATATTTTTGTTCTTTGATTGTAATGAGATAGATTTTTTAAAAAGATGGGACTGCTGGGGAAAAGGGTGTGTGTCTATCAAATTATTAGCGATTATTTCAGAAAGCTGCAGCCATCCTCATCCTAACTAGCTGGGTTTTTACCTTGTTCTCTGAATCCTCTTCATACTGGAAGGCACTGTACTTGCTGTGCTTTGCTAGGCAGCTGCATGGAGAATATGACGTAAGGTTGTTTTAGCTTCCATTTTCCTGCAGGCGGATGATGTTGAGATTTCTGACTGTATATTTCCTCTTCTGTGTATTCCTTGTCCATCTCATTGCTCATTTTCCCAGTGAGCTGTCTTTTTTCTTGTATATTTACAGGAGCACTTTTACTATCTCATATAAATGAAATGGAGAAGGACTCCAATGAGGACTTTCTAGGACAGACACCGCCCCGCCCCATGTCCTTTGCCTGTCTCTTACCTATAGATAAACTTTAGGCAAAGAACAAATTTAACCAAAGAAGTGAGAAAATGAAGAAACAAAGAAAAGCAGTCAAACAGGATGAAATAATGATAATTTAGTCAGTAACCAAGGACCTTAGTTCCTCCTCAGGGTCTGTAGATAATGTTCCTTGCTGTATCCTGTGAGCCGTCTTATAGACACTGAAACTCCCGCCAGGTAGAAGAAGTCAACTACATGATGACCAGACTGTAGCCATGACTTCAGTGCCACAATTCTGAGAACCGGCCTCAAGAAATGCAAACACGTTGACCCTGGAATTGAAGATTAACTGTATTTAAAACAACCAAGATGACGCTGGTCAGACGTCTCATGACCAACTTCAAGATGACTGTGCTGTTTCTGCATGTAGCCCCCTTCCTCCATCTATACACGTCTGGAACTCCAATTTAAAAGCTCTTGACCCAAACTGGGAATGAAGGGTTGGCCTTTGGACATGCATCCACCTTCTCCCTTGTTGCTGGCCTCCAGGATAAAGCAAACTTCCCCTTCCTCCAGCACTTGCCTCTGGAGTATTGACCTTTAGGCAGTGAGCAGCAAGGCCTGAGTTCAGTAATGTAAACCTGCACCATTTATTTAGCCAGGGGTGATACTCAGAACATGTGGGAGAGCTGTGGCCACATGAGTGAGGGGTGGGCGGCTGATAGCTCAGCTCGGAGAGGTAAGGAGCCAGCTTCTGTTCTGAGTGCAGCGTTCCCTGGGGTTCTGAGCACATGCAACACGATCTACTCTTTGGAAGGACTGATGCTGAAGCTGAAGCTCTAATACTTTGGCCATGTGATGCAAAGAACTGACTCATTGGAAAAGGCCCTGATGCTAGGAAAGATTGAAGACAGGAGGAAAAGGGGATGACAGAGGATGAGATGGTTGGATGGCATCACCGATTCAATGGACATGAGTTTGAGTAAATTCCAGGAGTTGGTGATGGACAGGGAGGCCTGGTGTGCTGCAGTCCATGGGGCTGCAAAGAGTTGGCCATGACTGAGTGACTGAACTGAACTAAACTGAACACAATCTAACTGTCTTTGTAGGAGGAACATTCTAGTGCTGTGCAGAGCAAGAACAGAGGAAGCCAAGGGGAATCAGAGATGCTGCTCAGAAGGCAGTTCACTATTCTCCTAAATCATCACACAGACATTAATTTTTCTTTACAAATCCATGTGCAGTTATGTCCGTGTGTCTCTGTGTTTTGTGAGTGGAAGTGAGCAGGATGAGCTCTCTGTCCATCTCACCAGGACTTCCCAACAGAATGGCCATTGTCAAGGTCACTGATGACCTAAACCGCCCATCTGTGCTTGCCTTGCCTTAGGTCCACCTGTCTGTGCTGACCCCCTCATTAATCCCCAGCAGTAAGAGGTCACCCCCTGTATGGAAGCATTTTCCTTCTTTGGGTCCCATGCCACTGGCTCTGGAGGTGAAGGATCCTGAATTAGTTTACCACGATGCAAAGAAACTGATCCTTGATGCTCTTGGCTTATTTGACGCCTGACCTCAGGCTCTTTAAGCAGAACTTAATAAAACAATGCAAAGAAAAATGCTCATAAAAAAACAAAGATGTAGGCTTCCTTTCGCATCTTTTGACATTGGACGTCAGGAGGCACGTTTTGGTTGCAACTGCCCAACTCCAAATCATGCAAACTTCGCAGAGAAGCGAGAACCAGCTCTGATGTCGCATCACGGATGCTGTTTGCTCCTCTCCCTGGTGGAGAGCAGTGTCCTCAAGAGGGACAGAAAAACTTTCTACTCTATTTTTCTAGGACATGTAGAATGACTGATGTTTATGGGACCGTGCAGAGCATAAGGCATTTTAGAATTGAAGATAAGACAGAGCCTTGATGTTTCATATGCACATATTAGTATAATGAAGAGCGTACCAGCCTTGTTTTGTTTTTAAATTGCTTTTGCTGTTCAGTTGCTAAGTTGTGTCCAACTCTTTGCGACCCCATGGACTGTAGCATGCGAGGCTTCCCTGTCCTCCACTCTCTCCTGGAATTTGCTCAGACTCATGTCCATTGAGTCTATTTTTGGCTGTCTTCATTGCTTCGCAGACTTTTCTCTAGTTGCAGCACGCAGGCTTCTCATCGCAGGGGCTTCTCTTGTTGCAGAGCACTGGCCCTAGGATGCACGGGCTTCAGTAGGTGCACTCGTGGGCTCAGCCACTGAGGCTCTCCGGCTCTAGAGCACAGGCTCAGTGGACGTGGCCCACAGGCTTAGTGGCTCCGAGGCATGTGGGATCTTCCCAGATTAGGGATCGAATCCATGTCTTCTGCACTGGCGGGCAGACTCTTGACTGCTCAGCCACCAGGGAAGCCCCCAGCCTTGTTTTGATGAGTAAATCTTTCCCTTTCAGTGCCATTGCTCCTGACGTTCTATACAGGGATAGAGAAAGGAAAGCTGAGTGGATCATATATTATAGAAACAAGTTACCTCCCATCTTCAGTTACCTGGATGTGCTCTGATTGCTAGGATTAGGATATATCTTGTGTGTGTCTGCATAGGTGCATGCCTGTGAATATACACACACGTGTGTGCCTGCCTGTGTGCGTGCTCGTGTGTGCCTGTATATGTATCTGTGAACATGCATTGTGGAGGTGGGCCCTAGGAAGTCAGTTTAGCAGAGATCTATCTTCACTTTATAAACTTCCCTGGTGGCTCAAACAGTAAACAGACAGCTGCAAAGCAGTAGATCTGAGTTCGATTCCTGGGTTGGGAAGATCCCCTGGAGGAGGGCATGGCAACCCACTTCAGTATTCTTGCCTGGAGAATTCCCAAGGACAGAGGAGCCTGGCAGTCCCCAGTCCATGGGGATGCAAAGAGTTGGACACAACTGTGTGACTAGCACCTCACACTTCACTTCATCTTCACTTTGGTGGTGTAGTGGTAAAGAATCCACCGGCCAGTGCAGGAGACGCTGGAGATACAGATTCAATCCCTGGGTCAGGAAGATCCCCTGGGGGAGGGCATGGCCACCCACTCAAGTATCCTTGCCTGGAAAATCCCATGGACAGAGGAGCCTGGTGGGCTACAATCCATGGGGTCACAAAGAGTAAGACATAACCGAGTGACTCAGCACAAACATCTTCACTTTAGGAGCCATAACAGAAGACAGCTATTTGATCTTGAAAAACCAGAGACACTTTCTGAAAGGCAACACGCAGAGTCACCGAGTGGCTTGCCAACATGCTCTGGCTGGTGCTTCGGAGGCTTGTCTGGCTCATCCTTTGATCTGAGGCCCTGGCTCTTACTGAGAGGTTTGTTGGGAATTGAAACCCAGGCACACAGGGTGTGGGAAAGCTTATCTCCCTGGATCCACCCCTATGGGTTCCTGGGAATCATCCAGATGATATCAAATCTCAGCTCTCCAGATGCTGGGTTTGGGCATGTGGATGTATGATACTACGTTAAAAAAGGATTCACAAACTCAGGTTTGCTGTGGGTGTATTTCATTTATGATCTTGTTTGTTTCTAAACTAATTTGGAGAGGGAGTGGGTGTAGGGTTGACCTTAAGGACATGTGGGTACCATGACTGTAAGAGCTGCACCTTTAGTTCTAGAATGTCCCGCAGACGCTGTGCTGCTCCTCCACTGTACCCTCATGCCTAACAACGTCTGGTGGGCCACGTGCAGAGCACCAGCTGAGCCTCAGAGCACGACAAGCTGTGGGCTGTCAGCAGGGCCACGTTGCAGGCTCACCCTTTGTCCTCCCAGTCTGTGTCATTTTCTACCGTCAACATTCCTCCTTCCTAGGTTTTTCTCTGTCTTATACTCTATTTAACTGAACTTATAATTTTAAAATATTATATTCATTGAACTGGAAATTGCTATTTCCCATTACTAATTTGCAAACCAAATTAGAAGAATTATTCTATTTCTCTCTTAAACAGCAAACAGAACTAAACAAACTATTTACAGGATGAAGAAAGTAGTGTGTGTGTGTGTGTGTGTATGTGAGTGTGCGTGTGTGTGTGCATGCATGTGTGTGCGTGTGTGCGTGTGTGTGTGTGTAAGACTCAGTCAAAGAAAGCCCCCCAATTCTTATAGAATCTCTACATTTTGGATCAAATTATCTACCTTTCAATAATGCGAGACTTGTGTTTGAAGAGCCTCCTTGCCCTAAGAACTGGGCAGCTTCATCCCTATTTATGTCTCTAGAACCAGTGTTTTCTCTGGTCCATATCAGACAGTGATATGTGGTGAAATGAATGAAAACTTTGTCGTGACTTTTTTGAGTTGGGCTGTAAAGCCCAATTTTTAAAATTCACTTTCACAGTGAACTAGAGTTAGAAACAGAGAGGAAAAAAAATAGACATCCTGCCTTTTAAATATTTACTCTTTTACATTATATAACTAATAGAAGACTGTCCCTCTTCACTGCAGGTGAGAATTTAAGAATAAAAACTTTCCTAAAAAAGCAGTTCCTGAGCTTGCACATGAACTAGAAATCAATTAGGTGCACATTATACCTAAAATATAAATCCCTGCAGAAGGTGACGGCAGCCATGAAATTAAAAGCCATTTACTCATTGAAAGAAAAGCTATGACCAACCTAGACAGCATATTAGAAAGCAGAGACATTAATTTGCCAACAAAGGTCCATCTAGTCAAAGCTATGGTTTTTCCAGTAGTCATATATGGATATGAGAGTTGGACTATAAAGAAAGCTGAGCGCAGAAGGATTGATGCTTTTGAACTGTGGTATCGGAGAAGACTCTTGAGTCCCTTGGACTGCAAGGAGATCCAACCAGTCAATCCTAAAGGAAATCAGTCCTGAATGTTCATTGGAAGGAATCACGCTGAAGCTGAAATTCCAATCCTTTGGCCACCTGATGGGAACAGCTGACTCATTGGAAAAAACCCTGATTCTAGGCAAGATTGAAGGCAGGAAGAGAAGGGGATGAGAGAGGATGAGATGGTTGGATGGCATCACTGACTTGATGAACATGAGTTTGAGCAAGATCCAGGAGTTGGTGATGGACAGGGAGGCCTGGTGAGCTGCAGTCCATGGGGTCATAAAGAGTCAGACATGACTGAGCAACTGAACTGAACTGAACTGATATTTAAAATATACTTTCTCACAGGAGAAGAGATTAAAAAGAAAAAATCAACACAGAAATTTTCCCAGGTCTTGAAAATAGATGGATGCTGGGGAAAACAGCAGAGGGAAAAAACAGAGATTTAATATCTATTTTTTATGTTTTCATATAGCTGCATTGAAAAGAAACTATGTTTTAGAATTGATGAAGCCAATTTCCTCGAGAGTTTTTGCTGTATATTTTATCCTTTGCTGGAAGAAATGGCCATTAGCTAATGGGCTGCAGTGTTCATGGTGCACTTTGCAGAGATTCCATATTTTCAACAAGAGTAGCTTCAACTACCTCCTTGTCGATTAATAAAATTACAGTAATCTGCCTGCAATGGCACCCTACTCCAGTACTCTTGCCTGGCAAATCCCATGGACAGAGGAGCCTGGTAGGCTGCAGTCCATGGGGTCGCTAAGAGTCAGACACGACTGAGCAACTTCCCTTTCACTTTTCACTTTCATGCATTGGAGAAGGAAATGGCAACCCACTCCAGTATTCTTGCCTGGAGAATCCCAGGGACGGGGGAGCCTGGTGGGCTGCTGTCTATGGGGTCGAACAGAGTCGGACACGACTGAAGCGACTTAGCAGCAGCAGCAACCTGCAATGTGGGAGACCCGGGTTGGATCCCTTGGCCAGAAAGATCCCTTGGAGAAGGGAATGGCAACCCACTCCAATATGGACAGAGGAGCTTGGCAGACTACAGTCTATGGGGTCACAAAGAGTTGGACACAAGTGAGCAACCAACACAACCTCATGCAGGACAAAAAAAAAAACAAAACTGCTGTTGCGTAACTTTTAAGAGCAAAAGAGACTCTGAGAACAATTTAATTTGGGGAAACAGAATGCAATGAGGCATAAAGGAACTAATTGATCCCTAAAGCCCATGAAGTAATTTTAAGGTTGGTGTTTTAGTGATCAGCCTAGTATTGGAGTTGCCGTTTTATGATTTTCAGTGTGAAAGCCGTGCGATTTGATTATGCTTTTCAGATGCCCAGAAAGCAGGCAAAACCTTGGTTCTGATCCAGGGCAGAGCTGAGCCTGCTGAAGGCTGGCTGGCATTTCTGAGTCACCAGACTGAAAGCAATTTTTCAGGATGAAGTTTCAGAAAAGCCCATTTATCTCCACGACCTTCACATAAATCACCTGAAGATCCTGCAGCGGGAAAGACCCTGCAGTCCTCGGGTCCTCGTGTCACGAGGCTCTGCCCACCGGGCAGCACTGAGCCTCCTCCTCGGTGCGACAGAATCAGCTCTGTGCAGTTACCAGCCATCCTGGGCCTGGGAGAGATTTAACATCTTGAGGCATCCCCGGCATTCTGTGTGCAGACTTCAATAGCCAGGAGGCTTGTCAGGCTCCGCAGTACATCACACAGAGCCTAGTGGAGGCGCTCCCTCATCACCATTCTCTGTCCGCTTGCTTCTCAGGGAAGGCGGCAGTAACTGGAGCCTGCCAAACAATGGAAAACGCCTTCTCTTTGATTACCCAGGCTCTCCCATCAAAGAACAGGCCTACATTTTCAGGGCAAGCTACTCTATTTTTATTTCTTTAATTTTTTTATACTATGATTGACAATTCTTTTATCTTGCATTTTATTTATTTACTTGCTTATTTTTTTGGCCACTCTGCATGGCCTGTAGTATCCTAGTTCCCTGACCAGGAATCGAACCTGTGCCCCCTGCACAGGAAAGCAGAGTCTTAACCCCTGGACTGCCAAAGAAGTCTCTGCTCTGTTTTTTAACTGGAGAGATTTCTAGAAGAGTTATTACTTATCCAAGATATTCTGAGGTTTCTTTGCTTGTATATGTTTTCAATTGCATTGTCATAAATATATAGGGATATTGTGAGCTGTTTCTCAAGAGGAATTATAGATCTTGATAAATTGTCAAAAGTTAAATGGCTCTTTTTAACCATTATCTGATAAAGTAATAGAATCTCATTATCTCCTGGAAATACTCCTGATGCCTTTCTCAATGGCCACTCTCGCCCTCCCGAAAGGTCACTCTCCTGACATCATCACCATCAATTAGTTTTGTTTGTTCTTGAGCTTTATATAGATGGAATCACTCAGTAGGCTTCCCTGTGGCTCAGACAGTAAGGAATCTGCCTGCAGAGCAGGAGACCTAGGTTTGATCCCTGGGTTGGGAAGATCCCCTGGAGAAGGGAATAGCAACCCACTCCAGTATTCTTGCCTGGATAATCCCATGGTCAGATGAGCCTGGTGGGCTACAGTCCATGGGGTCACAAAGAGTCGGACACGACTAAGTGACTAACACTTCCACTTAGTACAGAGTCTTTGCTCAATATTATATTTGTGAAATGTATCCATAGTGCTGCATGCGTCAGTACTTTATTGATTCTCATGGCTCTGTAGTATTCCTTGGCATAAATATAGCACAATTTACTTATCCATTCCACTGTGGATGGTCACTGAGTTTTTTCAGTTTGGAGAAATTTTCCATTATTACAAAGGATGTTACTATGAGCGTCACATGCAGGTCTTTTGGGGTGCTGTATTGCCTATCCAATGATACATAGCACATCTCCCCAGAGCTCAGTGCGCTGGACAATAATCCGTTGTTTTCTCCCATGGTTTTGGAGGGACCCCACTGGGCAGTTTCTGCCTGTAGTCTCCCCTCTGGATGCCACCAGCTGTCAGCTGGGATGAAAGGAGGTGAGGGGACTGTTGGCTGGGGGACGCAGATCCTGTCTCCAAGCTTGTCCCTGAGGCTGGACATCCTCACCCCTGCCTCTCCCCAGAGGGAGTCACCCAAGACAGTAAGGGTTTCCCCAGACCCCTTTCCATTTTCTCTTTTCTCTCCTGGCTTTTAGCTGTTTCCTTCTGCCTCACGACAGGCCTTGTGATTGTTTACAGAATGTTAGACCCTGAGTGTGGAAAAGCTACAGAAATACATGAGTCTCTTATGGTGGTTGTTTTCCTCTAAGAAAAATGTGCATATCTTTCCTTTGAAGGCACTTGGACCATGAGCAGATGCCTTCAGTCCAGACTTGGGTTAAGGCGGCTGACACTGAGTTTTTATTTTCTGGTTCCAGGGTCCTTCCTGCGAACCTGGAAGGTTCTGAGGCCACCTTGTCTTCGGAAGGCTGAGGTTAGTCCTCCTTCCCTTCTCTCTCTGCCAACAGCTGCTTAAAGATCAGCAAATGTCTGAGGGGAACAGAAAGCTTCCTGTTCACCTGAAAGCATTTCCCTTGTTTCCATGATTTTAGCATCTCAATATTGGATGCCGTGGTAACCTCAAACTCCAGGTTTTTTAGATGAATTTTTTATTGTAGGTATAGTTGCTTTGCAATGTTGTCTTAATTTATATTGTGCAACAAAGTGAATCAGCTACACACACACACACACACACACACACACACACACACACACACACCCTCTTTTTTTGGATTTCCTTCCCATTTAGGTCAACACAGAGTGCTGAGTGGAGTTTCCTGAGCTATATAGTAGGTTCTCATTATCTCTTTTATACACAGTGTCACCCTGATAGCTCAGTTGGTAAAGAATTCACCTGCAATTCTGGAGACCCCAGTTCTATTCCTGGGTCGGGAAAATCCACTGGAAAAGGGATAGGCTACCCACTCCAGTATTCTTGGGCTTCCCTGTGGCTCAGTTGGTAACGAATCCATCTGCAATGAGGGAGACCTGGGTTTGATCCCTGGGTTGGGAAGATCCCCTGGAGAAGGGAAAGGCTACCCACCCCAGTACTCTGACCTGGAGAATTCCATGAATTGTATAGTCCATGGGGTCTTGAAGAGTTGAACACGACTGAGTTTCATTCACTTTCATTTCATCAATAGTACATATATCTGTCATTCTCAGTCTCCCGACTCACCCTACCATCCCCTTTCCCCCTCTTGGTGTCCATGTGCTTATTCTTTAAGTCTGGGTCTCTATTTCTGCTTTGCAAGTAAGATCCTCTCTAGCATTTTTCTAGATGCCACAACTCCAACTTTTGTATCAGCATCCAACCTTAGCTCAAGTGCCTAGACTATGATCACCTGTTTCTTACTCAGATCTTTGATTTCTGGGTCTTACAACACTTATGAATTAACAAATTCTTTACAGAGTATAGTGTCACAGAATGCTGGACTCATCTTAGTGAGTTCTCTAGGACACTGTAATTTCTGGCTTCCTAAATAGTTCTCTGACTCACTTAAGCACATCTGAGTGATTTCTTTCTCAAGATTTTCTGATGGTTTTCAGTAGTAGATTTCTCTGAAAGAAGATATTAAAACATCACCAGAAACAGAACCTATTCAGGTTTTTAAACCAGACATGCATTTGGGTTGCTGGAATGTTTAAAGAGAAGAATCTTAAATGTTGCAGTAGTCAGAATAACACTCCCCTCAAAGGTGTCCACGTCCTAATCTCCAAAACCTGCAAACATGTTAGATCATACGGCAAAGAGGAATTATGGTGAAGACGGAATTAAAGTTGCTGATCAGTTGATCTTGAAACTGGAAAATTGACCTGATATCTAGAGTACCCAATAGGATTGTTAGGGGAAGCTATGAGAGGGCCAACAAGGAAATTAAGCTTTTATTAAAATTGCACAGAGGTGCGACATCAGAGCCGCCCGTCTCCAAATCAGCTGGATGGAAGGTAGAGGGTAGAAAAGTATGTCCTCTTGGTGCAGATCCTACGTCCTCCAGGCTTTTCCCTCTCTCACGTCATGTAGCAACTCAGCACTATCCACACCGACTCAGGTCCACACTGACTCATGTCCATCAAGTCGGTGATGCCATCCAGCCATCTCATCCTCTGTTGTCCCCTTCTCCTCCTGCCTTCAATCTTTCCCAACATCAGGGTCTTTTCCAATGAGTCAGCTCTTTGCATCAGGTGGCCAAAGTATTGGAGCTTCAGCTTCAACATCAGTAGCCCTGAATCCCAATTGTCCAATTTTCCAAAACCCCCTGTACTCTGCAGGCTTCTAAAAGACAGGCATTATGTCTTATTCAGGGTTATGTTTCGACTATAGTGAGAATGATGGAATGGATAATCAATAAATATTGGCTGAAGTAAATTTAATTAAGAAGAGTGGAATGGATTGAGGAATTGAAAGCCTCTCAGGGGAAATTGGTAGGGAAACTTAATAAGGCTTTGTGTTCACTATAATAAATAATAAACACACAAATGAGAAGTGAACAATATTGCTTATAGTCCACTTTTAAAGAGGAAACACTCAGCAAGTTATATTTATCATTGTGTGTGTGTGTGTGTGTATGCTCAGTTGTGTCTGACTCTGTGACTCCATGAATTGTGGCTTGCCAGGTTCCTCTGTCCATGGAAATTTCCAGGCAAGAATACTGGAGTGAGTTTCCATTTCCTATTCTAGGGTATCTTCCTCACCCAGGGATCGAACCCACATCTCTTGCAATTCCTGCATTGACAGGCAGAGTCTTTAACACTGGGTCGCCTAGGCTTCCCTTATTTATTATTATTATTCATTAAAAAACTCTGTGCAGACTCTAGGCCACTGGCTGTGTCTCTCTTCAAATGCCAGTGTCCACTCTGTTCCCTGCCCCTCTCTCCTTCATAGACCGAATTGTAATTTGAAAACACTAAAATTCAAGTTCTTGTGGATTGAGGAAAATGTAGAAGGAAAATTTTATATAAGCTAAGACTTTTCAAAGAGAGAGTAGGCTTGCAGCCATGAAATTAAAAGATGCTTGCTCTTTGGAAGAAAAGTTATGACCAACCTAGACAGCATATTGAAAAGCAGAGACATTACTTTGTCAACAAAGGTTCATCTAGTCAAAGCTATGGTTTTTCCAGTAGTCATGTATGGATGTGAGAGTTGGACTATAAAGAAGGCTGAACACCAAAGAATTGATGCTTTTGAACTGTGGTGTTGGAGAAGACTCTTGAGAGTCACTTGGGCTGCAAGGAGATCCAACCAGTCCATCCTAAAGGAGATCAGTCCTAGGTGTTCATTGGAAGGACTGATGTTGAAGCCGAAACTCCAATACTTTGGCCACCGGATGCGAAGAACTGACTAATTGGAAAAGACCCTGATTCTGGGCAAGATTGAAGGCAGGAGGAGAAGGGGATGGCAGAGGATGAGATGGTTGGATGGCATCACCGACTCAATGGACATGAGTTTGAGGAAACTCCAGAAGTTGGTGATGGACAGGGAAGCCTGGCGTGCTGCAGTCCATGGGGTCACAAAAAGTCAGATACGATTGAGCGACTGAACTGAGGTTTGTTTAGGGAGTGAGATATATAGATGATATCAATTCAGTCAGTTCAGTTGCTCTTTGCAACCCCAGGGACTGTAGCACACCAGGCTTCCCTGTCCATCACCAACTCCCAGAGCTTGCTCAAACTCATGTCCATCGAGCCAGGGATGCCATCCAACCATCTCGTCCTCTGTCATCCATTTCTTCTGCCTTCCATCTTTCCCAGCATCAGAGTCTTTTCCAATGAGTCAGCTCTTCGCATCAGGTGGCCAAATATTGGAGCTTCAGCTTCAGCATCAGTCCTTCCAATGAATATTCAGGACTTTATGATATTTTTTTCTGGGAGCCTCTTTCCTACTTTAATTTTAGGGCACTTCAGAAAGCAAAGTGGACTCTGTAGAACCCATGACAATGAGGGAAATGAAATGAAACCTGAGGGCGTGGTGTTAGAATATTAAGGGAAAGTGTTCATGAACACAGGGGATCAGGGATATTTGGTGGAGGTGTCGACATAAATAGCTTATGTCGACTGAAATAGGTTATAGTCACAGCCTGAAAGCAAGAGAGTTATTTTATTTGGTGGGAATGTTTAGGACTCTGAGCCCAGGAGACAGCATCTCAGGAGCTTTGAAAAACCTGCTCCAAAGAAGCAGGAGGGGGAGTCAGGCTACAGACAAGTTTGCAAAAAAGGGAGCAGGCAGTCTGGGTATCAGAGATCAGGTATCAAGCTAAGGAATTTAACCTTCTCTGTGTGGGAAGACGCAAGCCTCTGGGCTCACTGAATCCATTCCTTTCATATGCACTCAGCTCTCTGGGGCCAACCCTGTTTCGCTGTTGACCTTGCTTCTTGCATCCCTCCAGCTCCTCAGCTATCACCGTGGGGGTGGCAGCATCTGCTGGGGAGCCCTCATTCACATCTGGAGCCCAGAAATCAATGCTGGCTCTGGCATTCCTTGTTTATTGATATGGCGGAGATATTTTCACTTCATGGAAGCTAGAAATAAGTCAGAAAAAGCCAGAGGTCAGAATCAGGTGAGACAATATGCAGAAATAACTGGAGTCAAAACAAGTGTTTCATGCAAAATCAGGTGCAAGACAGGACCTGAGAGCCACACTGAGGGCAGAGTTCATGGCCCGGCAGACAGCTGGGCATGTCTGGGAGGCCCGACAGGAGGCAGTGGGCCAGCAATGCCTGGGATGCCCCCTGCCCTCTGCTCCATGCTGGTCACGGCTCCTATGAAGTGGGGATTAATTTTCATAAGCCTGCCAACAAAGGTTCGTCTAGTCAAGGCTACGGTTTTTCCTGTGGTCATGTATGGATGTGAGAGTTGGACTGTGAAGAAGGCTGAGTGCTGAAGAATTGATGCTTTTGAACTGTGGTGTTGGAGAAGACTCTTGAGAGTCTCTTGGACTGCAAGGAGATCCAACCAGTCCATTTTGAAGGAGATCAGCCCTGGGATTTCTTTGGAAGGAATGATGCTAAAGCTGAAACTCCAGTACTTTGGCCACCTCATGCGAAGAGTTGACTCATTGGAAAAGACTCTGATGCTGGGAGGGATTGGGGGCAGGAGGAGAAGGGGACGACAGAGGATGAGATGGCTGGATGGCATCATTGACTCGATGGACGTGAGTCTGAGTGAACTCCAGGAGTTGGTGATGGACAGGGAGGCCTGGTGTGCTGTGATTCACGGGGTCGCAAAGAGTCGGACACGACTGAGCGACTGAACTGAACTGAACGGAACTGAACCTTGGCTCTGATAAAGGGGAATGAGAAGTGGAATGTTTACTGCCATATCAGTACAAAAGGCTGTCACAGTCATCAGCTATTCTGGCCCTCCTGATGTGAAGTCCAGAGCCCTCAGGAAGGGGAAGAACACCTGCCATCCAAGAGCCATCGGATGCAGCCACTCCCTACAGTAAGCCCTGAGGAGCTCCAGCTGTGAAAAATGGGATACTGGTCCCAGATAGCTGAGCTGCCTGTGCAAGGAACAACCTCAGTGAGCCCAGACTCTTGCATCTTCCCATACATAGAAAAGCACTAAATTCCTTAATTTGGGATATCTGGTTTCCTTTATTCAACAATAATCTCTTGATGTTCAGCTACTTGCCCTTTGTTGTAAAATTTCTGTATAATCTGGCTCCTCCCCTCGCCTCCTTGGAGAAGTTCTCTCAGGGTCCACTGAGATGCTGTCTCCCAGGCTTGGAGTCCTAAAACTTCTCACCAAATAAAATATAACTCTCGGCTTTTAGGTTGTGGCTATTTTTTAAGTCGACAGGAGTGAGCAGATACCTATAAGTACCTGGTGAGGTGACAAATTTGGGAGAGGAGACAGGTGTACTGGTGCAAAGTCAGGCAGCGGTCACGGGATAGGGGTGGCCATGTGGTGAAGTCCTGAAAAACTCATCTCATGTTCAAAACAAGCTGAAACATTCCCGGACGTATTTGAACATAAGGAATTTAATTAAGATAGAAAGCAAGAAGCAAACAAAAACATTTTGCTGTTGTTCAGTCACTCAGTCATGTCCGACTCTTTGCGATCCCATGGACTACAGCCTGCCAGGCTTCCCTGTCCCTCACCTTCTCCTGGAGTTTGTTCAAACTCATGTCCATTGACTTGGTGATGTCATCTAACCATCTCATCCCTTCTCCTCCTGCCCTCAGTCTGTCCCAGCATCAGGTTCTTTCCCAATGAGTTGGCTCTTCGCATCAGGTGGCCAAAGTATTGGAGTTCCAGCTTCAGCATCAGTCCTTCCAATGAATATTCAGGACTGACTTCCTTTAAGATGGACTGGTTGGATCTCCTTGCAGTCCAAGGGACTCTCAAGAGTCTTCTCCAGCACCATAACATTCTTAGGTCACACTTAAAATGAGTGTTACAAGATATCCTTTTTCAATAAAACATTTGGACATTGAGGTCCAACCAACAGGGCAGAGAGAACTAAAGGGTCGGGTAAAATACAACAGATTTCAGGTACCTAAAAATACCTCTGAATAAAATAAGCAGAAGGTCTCCAAAGTGGAAATCAGTGTCAGCAGTATTTATGGGTTGGCACTTATGAGCTCTTTAATAGAACCATTTCTGTGCTGGTCCAGCATTCATTACCACCGTTCCATGGAAGCCGACCCAAATAATGGCATCAGACCTGAAAATATTTTTGCTTTCTTAGGTGTCTTTTCATTTTGAAATTAACGTGCAGCAAATGAAGGCAATTTGTATTAATGCATGCTCTATCCATAATTTATTTTTGTCAGCTCTTTCTAGAATTCAATGTTCTTAGCAAATTTGCCATTATAGCCTGAGCATTGTAATAGGCAATTCTAAACTGCAGAGATTGGAAATCAGATATATTTTAATCATCAACTTTTTCCTGCAAAATTTAATGTGCATAGCTAAAATCAGGGACAGGAAACCATGTCCCCTAGCCTTCTCCCTCTCCTTTTCTATTTTTCTATATTGTGAAAAGAGCTGGGTTGTTGGCTCTGGTTCCTGGATGCAACAGCCAAAGGAACAGAGCTTTTTCTTTTCAATCTGCAGTGCTCGCTGACAACTGATGTTTCTGTGCATGTGCTCTTGGTCAGCTGCACCGCTTATCTTCATGCGTGCTGCATACACGGGGACTTCACAATATCCAGGTTTGTCTCCCACTGTTATTCTGAGCTGGATGGTTGAGTCAGAGCTAGAACTTACATTTAATGTAGCCCTTCATTTGAAGAGCGCCTATTAAACAAACGTGTAGTGGAAATAATATTTCAAGCAAATGCTCAGCGTTTAGATGAACACTGTTTTCAAGCACCTCTGAGTGTCTAGAAGCATCTATTTACTTGTAAACACTCGGCATTCTAATTGGAAGTCACTCTTCTTTATTAAGTAGTTTCCTTTCGAACCCCTTTTAGAAGCAGTTTCAAGTGTGGCTCTGCTTAATATCTGCACGTATGAAAATAACATATAAAGGCTCCTTGAGAACTTTTATCATTCAACTTCCAGCTAGATAAAATGCAAGCCATTGCATTAATGTATCTACGTATTAATCGACACAGGAATACCTATGTGTGGGGGAGTTGCTCTGTGCCAAGAACTTGGACACACGGTGGGGGAAAACTTTATCACCTCCACCTTGCAGTAATTCAGGCGTAATGTGTGAGGGCTCCAGCGGGGATGCAAGAGGCAAGCGTGAAGCAGTATCTTTCTTCCTCAAGGAGGCCATGACGCATGAGAAGAGTGAAATACACTATGTACAAATGATCGGAATACGAGCTTTGCTTTATGTTCTGCACATACTCCTCTAACACTCACCATCTCCAAGGACCTTCTACTTGCCAACTCTTCTGATCTTTCCCCATCCGTGTCGGGTAGCTACTGTTAGCATTCTCACTTTCAAGAGAGTTTAAGGAGCACGGTGCTGTAAGGCAGCAGGACCAGGAGGGGTCCTCCTGACCTTCACGCGAGTCTCTGTCCTCATGAAATAGTAATAAATGGCGATTACAGAGATGTTCAAGCGTTCTGCTCTCAGGACCCCTTGCTCTCTTACCATGTACTGAGGACTCCCTAACTTCAGCTGTGCAAACAGCACTAATGTAAGCTCTGCCAAGGAAATACCCATGATCAAAATGATCTAGACTTCATCTACTACTGCTGAGAATGCCTGCTTACAATATTAGTGAAACTGTGACCTTTATAAAAAATTTATTTATGCGGTTTAAAATGGCAAAATAAAACCATTACATGTCAACATCCATCATATGTTTCCATCAAAAATAACTATGTTTTCCAAAACAACCAAAAATTAGTGAGAAGATGGATTTTTTTTATATTTTTAGAAATTTTTTTTTTTATTGTCTAACTTAATAGAAGGCAGTTGGATTCTCAAGCTGCTTCTGGATTTAATCTATTGAGATGCCACAAGTCAAGTGGCCTTTAAACATTTCCACTACACACTTGCGAAAGGATGAGCTTTTAAAAAGCAAATAACATCTCAGCGTTATAAGTTGCTATTATTAAGGAAATGGTTTGGACCCTGCAGATTCCTCAAAGGTCTCAGGGTGGATTCCCAGGCCACACTTTGAGGACTACTTACTTGTTGATTGCAACCATGCTTCCTCAGTATCATCACTACCAAGGGAGAGACCAAAAGTCTCAGAAGCAATGAAAGATTGCTTTGGGATTTAATTTTCCCCTAACTTTAATTTAAAAAGCTTCAAACAGTGAAATTGACTGGATTTGTCACAAATGCCAAATCATCATACCATATAATGGTCATATCATATAGTGGTCATACCATATAATAGCTATATCATTCAATGGTTATATAATACTGTATAATGGTTATGCCATTAACATTTCACTATTCCTACTTTTCCACACACACAGACATCAATCCTGAAGTGCAGAGAAGAACGAATAATTCACTGCAAGCACAAGTAAATGTTAAGCCTCACAATAAGACACAGGAAACTGAGACTTGTTGTTGAGAGGGGACGTTCACTCCTACACATTCTGCAGTTGAACTGCATTTGACCTTTGATGACGCGCTTTTCCCCGTGTTATTCCATCTAATCTGACGCCGCAGGATCTGGATATTGTTGTCCCAACTTAACTCACCTGTGGTAGACACAAGAGATGGAGACGTGAGAATCTCCTGAAACCAGGACCCAGAGGAAGCTCAGCTTGGGAGGGGCCATGGAGAGAAGCGTCGAGGGGACATGGAGGGGCCTGGATCTGCACAGAGCGGCATGTCCAGGGTTGGGGGCGGCTGCTGCTCAGGCACTCAGTCGTGTCTGTCTCTTTGTGGTTCCATGGACTGTAGCCTGCCATACAAGGAACTTTCCAAGCAAGAATACTGTAGTGGGTTGTCATTTCCCACTTCAGGGAATCTACCCGACCCAGGGATTGAATCCTCGTCTCCTGCATTGGCAGGTGGATGCTTTACCAATGAGCCACCATCTGGGAGCCTCCTCCTGGATGGGAGGGACATGCAGACACTGGGGCCTCTTGTTAATCAGTATGATCATCCCAGCCCCCGTGCCTGATTCCCAGATCAAGGTTCACTGTCTCTCCATTAGACCCGAGGATTTCTTCTTTATGTGTTGATTCCCCTTCTCAAGTTCTGCTCCCTTCTCCCAAGACTGAAAAAGGATGCACTGACTCGAACTAACATTCATACAGGTGAGATCTTGGTCATATGGTTCTCACTAACAAAGTAATCAGATAATTCACCAGCTCATGGGTTAGCACCACATAGCTGAGCAATACACTTAAAACTGCCAGACAAACAACTGCCATTTTATTTAATCTGGGAGAACCTCTGCACATAAAAGAAACTCATGCAATCCCTTTGGATTGTGTACAAGACTTAAATCAAAGTGGGACAGCTCAGAAAGATAAATAAACTACCTTCAAAATTGTGGGCCAGAGCATATAAGTTCAGTCACTCAGTCGTGTCCGACTTTTTGTGACCCCATGAATCACAGCACGCCAGGCCTCCCTGTCCATCACCAAGTCCCGGAGTTTACCCAAACTCGTGTCCATTGAGTCAGTGATGCCATCCAACCATCTCATCCTCTGTCATCCCCTCCTTCTCCTCCCGCCTTCAATCTTTCCCAGCATCAGGGTCTTTTCCAATGAGTCAACTCTTCTCATGAGGTGGCCAAAGTACTGGAGTTTCAGCTTTAGCATCAGTCCTTCCAATGAACACCCAGGACTGATCTCCTTTAGGATGGACTGGTTGGATCTCCTTGCAATCCAAGGGATTATCAAGAGTCTTCTCCAACACCATAGTTCAAAAGCATCAATTCTTCAGCAATCAGCTTTCTTCACAGTCCAACTCTCACATCCATACATGACCACTGGAAAGACCATAGCCTTGACTAGATGGACTTTTGTTGGCAAAGTAATGTCTCTGCTTTTCAATATGCTATCTAGGTTGGTCTTAACTTTTCTTCCAAGGAATAAGTGTCTTTTAATTTCATGGCTGCAGTCACCATCTGCAGTGATTTTGGAGCCCCCAAAAAATAAAGTCTGACACTGTTTCCACTGTTTCCCCATCTATTTCCCCTGAAGTGATGGGACCAGATGCCATGATCTTTATTTTCTGAATGTTGAACTTCAAGCCAACTTTTTCACTCTCCACTTTCACTTTCATCAAGAGGCTTTTTAGTTCCTCTTCACTTTCTGCCATAAGGATGGTGTCATCTTCACATCTGAGATTATTGGTATTTCTCCTGGAAATCTTGATTCCAGCTTTTGTTTCTTCCAGCCCAGCATTTCTCATGATGTACTCTTCATATAAGTTAAATAAGCAGGGTGACAATATACAGCCTTGACGTACTCCTTTTCCTATTTGGAATCAGTCTGTTGTTCCATGTCCAGTTCTAACTGTTGCTTCCTGACCTGCATACAGATTTCTCAACAGGCAGGTCAGGTGGTCTGGTATTCCCATCTCTTTCAGAATTTCCCACAGTTTATCGTGATCCACACAGTCAAAGGCTTTGGCATAGTCAATAAAGCAGAAATAGATGTTTTTTTGGAACTCTCTTGCTTTTTCCATGATCCAGTGGATGTTGGCAATTTGATCTCTGGTTCCTCTGCTTTTTCTAAAACCAGCTTGAACATTTGAAAGTTCACGGTTCACATATTGCTGAAGCCTGGCTTGGAGAATTTTGAGCATTACTTTACTAGCACGTGAGATGAGTGCAATTGTGTGGTAGTTTGAGCATCTTTGGCATTGCCTTTCTTAGGGATTGGAATGAAACTGACCTTTTCCAGTCCTGTGGCCACTGCTGAGTTTTCCAAATTTTCTGGCATATTGAGTGCAGCACTTTCACAGCATCATCTTTCAGGATTTGAAATAGCTCAACAGGAATTCCATCACCTCCACTAGCTTTGTTCTTAGTGATGCTTCCTAAGGCCCACTTGACTTCACATTCCAGGATGTCTGGCTCTAGGTGAGTGATCACACCATCCTGATTATCTTGGTCCTGAAGATGACTGTAGTCCATGTGATAAGTTTGATTAGTTTTCCATGATTATGGTTTTCATTTGGTCTGCCCTCTGACAGATAAAGATATTCTGATGGGAGAGACTGACTCTGAGTGAAAGTGGGTCTTCTTCTGATGGGTGGGGCCATGCTCAGTAAATATTTCATCCAATTTTCTGTTGATGGGCAGGGCTGTGTTCCCTCCCTGTTGTTTGACCTGAGACCAAACTATGGTGACAGTAATAAAGATAAAAAGTCAAATAAATAACCTAACTCTACACCTAAAGCAACTAGAAAAGGAAGAAATGAAGAACCCCAGGGTTAGTAGAAGGAAAAAAATCTTTAAAATTAGGGCAGAAATAAATGCAAAAGAAACAAAAGAGAGCATAGCAAAAATCAACAAAGCCAAAAGCTGGTTCTTTGAGAAGTTAAATAAAATTGACAAGCTATTAGCCAGACTCATCAAGAAACAAAGGGAGAAAAATAAAATTAACAAAATCAGAAATGAAAATGGAGAGATCACAGCAGACAACACAGAAATACAAAGGATCATAAGAACATATCAGAGAGAACACTAAAAGGGGCAACCACTGATGATGCCTCAAATGCCTTGCTTGCTAACAATGGTTTCTGAGAGGAGAATGTCCTCGGCATCTCAGTGTCATATTCTGAAATGGAATTCTCCAAAAAACAAGTCAAGTTAGTGTTTGTTAGGGGATACTGACTGAGAGTCAGAGTTAGACGACATAGGATTTGTACAATATTTATTTAACAATCAAATTTATGTACATTTGTCAAGGAGGGAGTCATGTACTTGTTTATCTCTTTAAATAAAAAATTACTTCTTGGAGAAGACTCTTGAGAGTCCCTTGGACTGCAAGGAGATCCAACCAGTCCATCCTAAATCAGTCCTGAATATTCATTGGAAGGACTGATGCTGAAGATGAAACTCCAATACTTTGGCCACCTGATGGGAAGAGGAAAAGACTGATTGGAAAAGACCCTGATGCTGGGAAAGACTGAGGGTAGGAAGAGAAGGGGATGACAGAGGATGAGATGGTTGGATGGCATCACTGACTCAATGGACATGAGTCTGAGCAAGCTCTGGGAGCTGGTGATGGACAGGGAAGCCTGGCATGATGCAGTCCATGGGGTCACAAAGAGTCCGACATGATTGAGTGACTGAACTGAACTGAGCTGGCCTCAGTTAGACTCCAGGAGCTCCCATCCTTATTCTCCAGGTGACAGTGACACCGCTTCCCCTGCTGCCCCTCACGCAGGATGATTCGGCAGGAACCGCAGGCTCTCTCTTCTTCGTTCGTGTTTGAGTCTTGTCATCAGCAGAATAATGATCCAGCAAAAGATTGTGTGATCTTCCATCTTCTATGCAGATAAAAAAATGTACTTCTTCCACTAAGCTTGACTTGCCAAACAGAGCTGGTGAAGGATTTTGTAATGAGAGGAACCAGTCTCAAGTTCAAAGAGACAGTATCTTTAATTGTATTGTATTGTAAAGGGCTTTTCCTGGCATAATTCCTGGAGATAAAAGGGGATCAAGAGCCAAGTAGAATCCAAAGCAGCTTTCAACTATTTGCATAAAGCATACAGCTAACAGCCTACTATGCAAACTAACTGGATGGCCGCAATCAATGAGTGAAAAGTAAATGAAATAAACAGTTCTTCATTAGTAAGAAAATTACAAAATTGTGTGTGGAAGGGCTTGCATACAGGGAGGAATGCAGCATGGGAATGGTTGGCGTTCTCTGCTCACCCTCTGACCAAGATTCCTCACACCCCTGGTGGCAGGTAGGGGTCCCTGTCACAGGCTTAACGCAGATATTCAGGGACTGCTCTTAGCAACAGCCCTGAAGGGGTGGGAGGGAAGCAGCAGGACTGAGCAGAAGGCCAGTTTTGGTTTTGTTTTTTTTTTTTTCAATTTGTTTACTTTGATGGGAGGATAATCACTGCACAATATCGCGATGGCTTTTGCCACACATCAGTGTGAATCGGCCATGGGCATACAGGCGCCCCCTCCATCCTGCACGCCCCGCCTCCCTCTGATTCGCCACACATCAGTGTGAGTTGGCCATGGGCATACATGCGCCCCCTCCATCCTGCACCCTCCCACCTCCCTCTGATTTGAGAGAATAGCACTGAAACATACACATTACCGTGTGTAAAACAGATATGCGAGTTTGACATATGACACAGGGCCCCCAAAGCCAGTGATCTGTGACAATGTGGAGGGGTGAGAAGGTGAGTTTTAAATGCACTGAATTTGCAAAAGCAGACAGTAGAGATAGGATGGCCTTTCAGAGCTGCCCCCCGACTTGAGGGAAAGGAGACGGCATTTTAGCCCCATGGGTGAGACTTCTCCCTACAGGGGTATTTCTGAAGATGAATACAGCTGTGAGTCAACATCTCAGATGCACAATGGCCTTGAGGTTTTGCTGTTCTTGGAAACAGCTTCTCCAGATTCTGGTTAGCCTCAGTTCCTGGGGAGAGATGAAGGAAGGATATTACTGTGACAAACTAAAGCCTCCAACACGGCAGCGGGTTTAGGATCCCAACTGATCTGTCCATCTATTCGGGACCCAATTGTGCCCTGCTGACAACTTTATATGTTGATGTCCTAAGACCGTGTGTGATGGTATTTGGAGGGGAGCCTTTGGAGGTAAATAATTCAGACGAGGTCAGGAGGATGAAGCCCTGTGATGGGATTTGTGAGATGCAAGTTCAATCCCTGGGTCAGGAAGGTCCCCTGGAAAAGAAAATGGCAACCCACTCCAGCACTCTTGCCTGGAAAATCCCATGGACAGAGGAGCCTGGAGGGCTACAATCCGTGGGGTCACGAAGAGTCAGACAAGACTGAGCGACTAAACAGCAGCAACAACAAGAGCAGAAAACAGGGATCCTGCTGCTTCTCTCTCTGCAGCACATGAGGATACAATGAGACGGAGATTGTCAACAGCAGGGAGAGAAGACTCTCTGTGAGAACTGAATCTGCAGTTGTGTTCATCGGGGATGTCCAGCCTTCGGAAGCTGTGAGATTTCCTGTAGCTGAAGCCACTCTGTTGACGATATTTTATGGTAGCATCAAGCTGGCTAATTCACCATCTCTCTCTCCTATTTACTCCGTATTCCTTTCCTCGATCTAGTACTTCTAGGAGCTTAGCTGGCTTCCTGGAAGCGTGACCCACACCCTTGTGCTTGACCAGGCAAGTGACTGGCCACGTGGCCTTCCCAAGGTTTGGCTACTGTCATTGTCCACCTACCATGAAAAATGGACGTGGAAGTTTGCTTATGGAAATGGTAAAAAAAAAAAAAAGAAGAAGAAGTATGTCATGTGAGTCCCTAGCAGATATCAATGTTCAAAATAAATAAAACAATCACTGAATAGACTAAAACTCATCCAGAGGTAACTGGAAATGGTCCAGTGTCAAATTTATGATGGCTCCCTGGCTTGAGGGCACTGCCCCGCCCACTCTTCTACGACTGCAGACAATGGTGTGGGGGTGGGGGAGAGGTGGGGTGCAAAGCTGAGCTTCATCAGCCAAAGATAGCAGCGTTCAGAGCTCAGAACTGGGAGAGCAGCTGGAAATAAAAAAAGGAAACTCTGCCAGCGCAGAAACCACAGGAACGAGACCAAAATTCAGAGCAAAAATTGCTTAGATCCCTGGCTGAGAGCTAAACTATGCTGGAGGGAAAGAGCCCCTTGGCGGGTTTAGCAGGGAGATCAGAGAAGAAAGAGAAACCTCCTCTTGCAAGAGAGCATGGTGCATGGCCAGATCGCTGAGTCCGATGGGTTCCAAGTTCACCCTCTAGGTCATGGGTAGGAAGTTTAAGGCCTCGGAACACAGGGCTCAAGGTCAGCAGAGCTGCTGAGAATGAAGATTCGTAGCAGCATGGATTTCACACGGATAGTGCACCCCGTTGCTGCCCAAATTCTAGACTGGTGATGAAATTTCACGTTGAAAAGGAGGCAAAAAGGCTATCAAGGGTCCAGTTAAAAAGTCTGCATCAAGAAGACTTTAATCTATTCCATGCCGCATTATATACTACCATTTGAAACCCCCCAAATGTGTCTCTTTTGCGGTCAAAATAGATTGTCCTTTTCCCCTGCACCATTAATCAGACCTAAATTGTGTATTTTATACTCAACTCTATAGTGAAAGTGAAAGTCGCTTAGTCGTGTCCAACTCTTTGAGACCCCATGGACTGTCCATTGAATTCTCCAGGACAGAATACTGGAGTGGGTAGCCTTTCCCTTCTCCAGGGGATTTTTCCAAACCAGGGATCAAACCCAGGTCTCCCACATTGCAGGTGGATTTTTACCAACTGAGCTATCAGCGAAGTCCACTCAACTCTATATTACAAAATAAAAATAAAGTCTAGACATGCATCTGGTATCTGTAGAGAATCTACTCTGTGCTATACTAGTGTCTCCAGCAGAAACACAATGCTAACTATGCACATAATTTCACATTGTCCAGTAGTCACATTAGAAAATTTAAAACAAGCAAATGGAATTATTTTAATATACTTTATTTAACCCAATATATCCAACATATGGTCATTTCAGCGTGTGATAATAGACATGATGCGTATCATGCACACCTTTTTCTGGTCTAGGTCTTACCCCCGGTGCATTTTGCACTTGCAGTGCCTTTCACTTCAAGTGAAAAGGCATTCTCTCAGTCACACCAGCCGTATTCCAGGCTCTGATGCCACCCCTGATTCATGGCTACGGTCCTGACAGCACAGAGCTCTGCTGTGATCTCTATGGATACATCAGTCCTGCTCCAGGACACTTATTAATAGGGCTGATGAAGATGCCCAAGGTGATGAAACAAGCGAGACTGGAGATGCCCAGCTGCTGTGAGAGCCCGTGGGAGGGTGTCTCACTCAGGTTTCCAGGGCTTAGTGACGGGGCTGCCCCAAGGATGTTGCATTGAGGGTGGGCTGTTTATGGCAGGTAGAGATGGGAGGCAGTTGTGCTCCAGACAGAGGAGACGTCATGTATGAAAACCTGCAGAGAGCATGTGGGGTGTGTGTGTGTGTGAGTGTGTGTGTGTTAGTCTCTCGGTCGTGTCCGACTCCACAACCCCATGGACTGGAGCCCACCAGGCTCCTCTGTCCACGGGATTCTCCAGGTAAGAGCACGTGGGGTTTCAGCCTGTGATGGTGTTGACTGGGTCCAGGGGAATCCCCGCCACGTGTTCACACTGCAGGGTGAGCTCTGTGTCCAGTGCCGTCAGATCCCACATCCTGTACGTGTCTCCAGAACGTGTGTTTACGTGGGAGTGGACAGATGAGGCTGGTCATCTGAACCGGCGATGCGGATTCCTGCTCAGAGATGCCGTCAAGCTGGGCGTGGCCGTGAGGCTGTCCAGGAGCAGTGAGGACCAAGACTTCAGCACAATTTCTTTTTCTTTCCTTTCCTTTTTTTTTTGGCCGCGTGGCTTATGAGATCTCACTTTCCTGACCAGGGATTGAACCTCGGCTTCTGCAGTGGAAGTGTCGAGTCCTAACCACTGGACCACCAGGGGACACCCACAGGATATTTTATTTTAATTTTATTTTTCTAAGTGGATAGCAAAGGGACTCACCACCCCCAATCCCCCTCCCATCCAGGCTGCCACATAATACTGAGCAGAGTCTCATGCGCTGGGTCTTGGTTGGTTGGTTCTCCATTTAAATATAGCTGTGATAGTACATTGTCTTTATTCTTCTCCAAAACGGAAGATACAGTGTACCTAAAACAACTGTTTTGTCTGCTTTGACAATATTTTTATAATGTTATAAACACTGATAGAACAATGACTATTTACAGGTATTATATTGCAGTGTGATTTTCCGAGAAATCTTTTATTTACCTTTTGATTAGCAGCCATCCCAGCTGGAGTGTCTGGGCCTCTGGATCCTGGTCTAATCGAGGAAGGTCTGGTGAGCTAATTGGAAAGCCATTCCAGCCCACTTATTTTAACGTATTTTAAAAGTATGCAGTAATTGAGTAAAATGGAAAAGCATTTTGGAATTTGCTGTGGGATGAACACTGAAGGAAAAATAATCCATTTAGGTCTATGGGGCCCTCAACCTTGAAGGTGACTTGAACCATTTCATATGTCAAACCCCTCAGCTCTTATTTCCTTGAAGATCTTAATGCTGTTTGACTTCAAAATCCTATTAAAAGCCCATTCCATCTACTCATGAATTTCTCCCATTTCCTCAATTCACAGAAGTATGCTTTAATCTGCTTAATAATGGCAAAGAAATAATAATCAGGTGAATCCCTAGTAATTTCATAATGCTAAATAAAACTGTTTTGTGTCTTCTGGAATTACATGCTCATTAAAACCATCATTGGTAAAGGATTTTGGTTGAGATTTGTTTTACAAATCCATATAGAAGTTTTAAGAGTAGTTAGTATCTCTGTACTTCATTTCTTACCTAATCTAAAAATCCATTTGAAACTAAAATCCTTGCCAGGGGCGAGGGCAGAGGAAAGGCCCCAGTTAGATAAGCTGTAGGGGAGGAAGTATCAATTCTTTGGTGCTCAGCTTTCTTCACAGTCCAACTCTCACATCCATATATGACTACTGGAAAACCATAGCCTTGACTAGAGAGACCTTTGTTGGCAAAGTAATGTCTCTGCTTTTGAATATGCTATCTAGGTTGGTCATAACTTTCCTTCCAAGGAGTAAACATCTTTTTATTTCATGGCTGCAGTCACCATCTGGAGTGATTTTGGAGCCCCCCAAAAATAAGTTCTGTCACTGTTTCCACTGTTTCTCCATCTATTTGCCATGAAGTGACAAGACCAGATGCCATAATCTTAGTTTTCTGAATGTTGAGCTTTAAGCCAACTTTTTCACTCTCCACTTTCACTTTCATCAAGAGGCTCTTTAGTTCTTCTTCACTTTCTGCCATAAGGGTGGTGTCATCTGCATATCTGAGGTTATTGATATTTCTCCCTACAATCTTGATTCCAGCTTGTGTTTCTTCCAGTCCAGCATTTCTCATGATGTACTCTGCATATAAGTTAAATAAGCAGGGTGACAATATACAGCCTTGATGTACTCCTTTTCCTATTTGGAATCAGTCTGTTGTTCCATGTCCAGTTCTAACTGTTGCTTCCTGACCTGCATACAGATTTCTCAACAGGCAGGTCAGGTGGTCTGGTATTCCCATCTCTTTCAGAATTTTCCACAGTTTATTGTGATCCACACAGTCAAAGGCTTTGGTATAGTCAATAAAGCAGTAATAGATGTTTTTCTGGAACTCTCTTGCTTTTTCGATGATTCAGCAGATGTTGGCAATTTGATCTCTGGTTCCTCTGCCTTTTCTAAAACCAGCTTGAACATCTGGAAGTTCACAGTTCATGTACTGTTGAAGCCTGGCTTGGAGAATTTTGAGCATTACTTTACTAGCGTGTGAGATGAGTGCAATTGTGCGGTAGTCTGAACATTCTTTGGCATTGCCTTTCTTAGGGATGGGAATGAAGACTCACCTTTTCCAGTCCTGTGGCCACTGCTGAATTTTCCAAATTTGCTGGCAAATTTGAAAGCTGAGTGCCGAAGAATTGATGCTTTTGTACCATGGTGTTGGAGAAGACTCTTGAGAGTCCCTTGGGATGCAAGGAGATTCAACCAGTCCATCCTAAAGGAAATCAGTCCTGAATGTTCATTGGAAAGACTGATGTTTAAGCTGAAATTCCAATTCTTTGGCCACCTGATGTGAAGAGCTGACTCATTTGAAAAGACCCTGATGTCGGGAAAGATTGAAGGGAGGAGGAGAAGGGGACGACAGATGAGATGGCTGGATGGCATCACTGACTCAGTGGACATGAGTCTGAGTAAACTCTGGGAGTTGGTGATGGACAGGGAGGCCTGGAGTGCTGCAATCCATGGGGTCACAAAGAGCTGGACACGACTGAGAGACTGAACTGAACTGAACTGAGAGGAGGAAGAGACTCAGGTGTTCAGACTGACATTGCAAAGTCATGTGATGACAGAGGGCTGGGGAATCAGACACCGTGACGTGAACAGAAGAATGGTGGGCTGTAGCACTCCCTGCCACTGGGTCCTGTTGTTTGTCTGTTGTTTCAGTCGCTCAGTCGTGTCCGACTCTTTGCGACCCCATGGACTGTACCCCACCAGGCTCCTCTGTCCATGGGATTTCCTAGGCATGAATACTGGAGTGGGTTGCCATTCTTTCTCCAAAGGTCCTTGTATGTGTGTGCTAAGTTGCTTCAGTCATATCCAACTCTGTGCGAGCGACCCTAAGGACTGTAGCCTGCCAGACCTCTCAGTCCATGGGATTCTCCAGTCAAGAATCTTTGAGTGGGTTGCCATGTCCTCCTCCAGGGAATCTTCCTGACCCAGGGATCAAACCTGAGTCTTTTACAACTCCTGCATTGGCATGTGAGTTCTTTACCACCAGTGCCACCTGGGAAGCCCCACTGGGGTCCTTCAGTTCAGTCGCTCAGTCGTGTCTGACTTTGAAACCCCATGGCCTGCAGCAAGCCAGGCTTCCTTGTCCATCACCAACTCCTGGAGCTTGCTCAAACTCATGTCCATTGAGTTGATGATACCCTCCAACCATCTCATCCTCTGTCGTCCCCTTCTCCTCCCGCCTTCAATCTTTCCCAGCATCGGGGTCTTTTCCAATGAGTCAGCTCTTTGCATCAGATGGCCAAAGGATTAGAGTTTCAGCTTCAGCATCAGTCCTTCCAATGAACATTCAGGACTGATTTCTTTTAGGAGTAATTGGTTTGATTTCCTTGGAGTACAAGGGACTCTCAAGAATCTTCTCTAACACCACAGTTCAAAAGCATCAGTTCTTTGGTGCTCAACTTTCTTTATAGTCCAACTCTCACATCCATACATGACTACTGAAAAGCCAGGGCTTTAACAAGATGGACCTTTGTCAGCAAAGTAATGTCTCTGCTTTTTAATATGCTGTCTAGTTTTGTCATAGCTTTTCTTTCAAGGAGCAAGTGTCTTTTAATTTCATCACTGCAGTCACCATCTTCAGAGATTTTTGGAGCCCAAAAAAATAAAGTCTGTCACTGTTTCCATTGTTTCCTCATCTATTTGCCATGAAGTGATGGGACCAGATGCCATGATCTTCGTTTTTTGAATATTGAGTTTTAAGCCAGTTTTTAACTCTCTGCTTTCACTTTCATCAAGAGGCTCTTTAGTTCCTCTTTGCTTTCTGTCATACTGGGATCCTTATGCAGCCTCTATTTTGTTTTCCATGAAATTCTATCTTGCTGCAAAGCACAGAGATTGAACAGTTAGAGACTTCCAAAACAATATTGCTTTGACACCAACATACTCCCAAGTCATCCTGGACCATGTGGCTTATTACGCCAGAAATAAGACCCACAGCCCAGGCCCCAGACTGAGCAAAAGCAGGTAGACAGTGCCTGCTGCACAGTGAAGTCTCAGCTCACTGGAGCACCTTTGAAAAAATCTGCCTTTCAGTGTTGAGTCTCCTGGTCTGGGGAATAATATTGCATAGCCCTCATCCTTATATGTGTGTGTGTGTGTGTGTGTGTGTGTGTGTGTGTGTGTTTAATATCTTTAGTTTTCCAGCAGTACTTTTAAACAAACAACTGTTTAGTTTTGACTGCATTGGGTCTTAGTTGCAGCATGCGGGCTCAGTACTGTTGTGCTGGTTTACTGGCCCCTTGGTTCATGGGATCTCAGCTCCCAGACCAGGGATCAAACCCACGCCCCCTGCATCAGACAGATTCTTAACCACTGGACGACCAAAGAAATGCCTGCATGGCCCTCATTCTTCATGTGTAAGGCTTAGTTTGTTTTTCATTCAGCCTTTAACTCTAGTTCTCCAAATTGTAGTCCTCAGGAAGCTATACTAAGAATCTATCCGTCTATTATCTTTCCATCCATCTATCTACTTACCTACCTACTTGCCTTTCTATCTGACTGTCTAAATATATCTCTTTACCCTTTGGAAATACTTTGCAGAATTTAATCATGTCTTTGGAAACATTGCACTTCGATGTTTTAAAAATTAGGAAACTCATAAGCCCAGCATCAATCACATTCTTTAAGCGCCAGTGTTACAGAGGGTTTGGCAATATGTGGAGACCGTTATTGCATTGTTCCTTTGCTCTTTGTTTTCTGACTTACATAATTCCAGTTCTACCAGGTACTTTCCTATGTGGCTCGTTGGTTTCTCCTGCTCACTGAGACGCTTGTACTTACAAGAGCACTGTGTTCTATGGTGTACAACTTAAGAAATTCAGCTCAAGAGACATGCATTCAGTATGTGCCAGGCATTGTGAGGACAGAGAATGACACTCTGGGAGCTAGCAATCCACAGAGCAGGAGCAGAGAGGGGAGAGCCAGCAATAAGCAAGAAGGTGCCCCCGGGCTCCCGAGCAAAGCAGGCCAGCCTAGGGAGTTTATGAAACTGAGGCTTTGGGAGATGAATTGGTTCTAGGAGACATTAACTGATAATTCAGAAGTCACAGCAAGCAGAAGAAAGACAGCAGGAGCCAAATGGTTGCACAGTAAGTCTCCTACCTACAAACAAGTTCTGGTTAGAGAGAGCATTTGTAAATCCAACAAAGTTAACCTAGGTACCCAACCAACACAATGGGCTGTACAGTAGTCACTGTAATAAGGTTACAGCGTTTTTCACACAAATAGCACGTTAAAGAACAAACACAAAAAACAAAGAGAGCATTTTTAATCTTAATGGTACAGTGCCTTGGCAAGTGCGGAAGTACAGCAGCTGGGATACAAGGGGATGTGTGCGTCTTTGCACTTTCTGATGTAGGGGACTTACTGTACTGGGAATGGTGAGCATGCTTCTGATTGGAGAAGCAGGGCATCCACAGAGGAGTAAGAGAAGGTGATATGAAGATAGGCTTGTTGCAAAGCGCAGTGGGGTGACAGAGAAGACAGAAAAAAGGGAAGACGTTTTCTGCACCAAGGAATGTGTAACTAACCACCCAAACCCTGATGAAGATCTACTGGCCATGTCTGGTCACATAATAAAACCCAGTCATGTGGAAGGAGACCACACAGGAATGTGAGTATTCTTTTACAGTCTATCAATGTACTGACTTCCAGAGGTGTAAATTAAAGGATTTAAAGCAAAAATTCTTTAGGATTTGAAGCAGCTGAAGAAAAGAGAAAAGGGAAAAGCGAATCTAATCATTTGTAAGCTACACAATGGAGTGCTTGCAGGAGAAAAAGGAATGAAGGCTCCTACTTGAGTGACTAACAGGGTGATGGTGGTCAGTAACGTACAAGGTAAGAGTTGATTTTTATCAAGCACCTTAAGAAGGTCTGCTTATGCACATCCCATTAGAAAGAGATGGACATCTGGTCAACCTGTGAAGACTTTCTCATCTAAATGATCCATAGGACATATAAAACCTTCAAATTTCAAGTTATAAGGAATGTCATTGTTTTTTTTTCCCCCCCCTAAAGCTATTCACAATCCCTGTTGAGCAGAGATAGAAAAGAATACTGGTTTGGCCAAAATCTTTGTTTGGGTTTTTCCATGAGATATTACAGAAAGAGCCAAACGAACTTTTTGGCCAACTCAATATAATGTCAGTTCAGGTGCCTTCCCATTCTCAGTGTGGTGTCATGATAGCTGTCTTCAAAGCGCCAAGAGGTGGTGCTGCCTGCTGGGGACCCTCTGTTCCTTGGTCATTGGTCATAAGCAGAACCCAGGCATCCCATGATGCCTGTTCCTCATCCAGGCTTTCTCAGCCTAGCCTTCTTTTGCTGTTGGACAGCAGAAATGATCTTCATCTGGGATTAGCTTTCACATTGATGGACTGAGTAATGTCGAGCACATCCTCAATCATCAATTTATCAAATGGGGAAACTTTTGATCTCTACGGATTAAAATTTCAGATAGGACTTCTCCTCATCTAAATCATTCAACCCACTGCCAAACAACTTGGAAGAAGATGGAGTCTGTATAAGGGAAGAGAACTTCAGCAGTCTCAAAGTCACTTAAAGATAGAATAGATAGATAGCGGTTCATTCTAGGACCTGTTCTCCTTCTTAATTTTTAAAGTGGTACCGGGATACTCTTATAGTTTATCATTTTAAAATATCTATTTTAAATGTGATACACTTCAATCTCATTTAAAGGAGTACTCGGAAATGACTGCTAAAACAGTGCTTCTGTGTAAGTAATGAAGTTCTAATCTCAAAGAATATAAATTATATTTCCATCTTTCACACTTCTCTTTATTTCTTAAGATGTTTACTATATAAATGCAGAAAATTGTAAGACAGGATCACATACAGAATTTAATACTTTGTACTCAACATTGAGCTGCAAGCAAAATTGATTAGAAATAGCTGAAATTACTGAAGGACATACGGAATGTCTAAATTCAAAACTCCTTCCTCCCCTAATCAGAATGAAATAACAGGGACTCAAATAGAACTCAAGTCAAAATTAAAATAACTCTGCTCACAATTTCCCTTCTGCTTGCTTTTTTGTTTAAATTATCTCTCCTGCTATTAACATTTATAATGTAGCTGAAAGTGCCATTTTCTTATACAGTAATGGGAAAAAGAGAGTTAATAACCCATTTTAAACCAAGAGAATTTACATTAAACATCACAAAAATAAGCTCCATCTTGACAAATTTTGGTCAACAAGGCTATTGAGTTTTTATTACCCTAACAATTTAATGAACTGCCAAGGATAGCGGGGTATATCTGATCTTACATGGAGAAGATGCTGCCGCTATGACCCCTCTTCTCTCATCCTAGGTCAGCACTGTTCATTCCAATGTACTCCCACTACCCCAGTGTATTGTATTCCAATAATGCAAGGAGTGTGCTTCCAGAAAAGGTGTTTATCTAGAATTCAGTAGGATTTGCGAGTTAGCACTTCTTGAATTTGTGTGTGTGCATGTGTGCGCATGCACGCACTTGATGGAGCAAGGTTGAGAAAGTTATGTTTGGAACCCCCGTGATTTCACGGTTGGTGAAGACTCAGTGCCTGCAGTGCCTGGGTCCTTCTTTATGCAGCAGCTGTAAAATAAGGATGCAGCATCACATACATGAAAGAGCCAGTGGCAATACTTAATGTGATATCAAAATCAGAGGGCATAAAAACACTTCCTGGCATTTGAAAATCAGAAAGTCGCCGGCTGACATTCTCTGAAGTCAAGTCTTCACACCACAGAGAACAAAAGCTCAACTAGAAAAGAGTGTGGGTGGCGGGGGAGAGCAAGAAGACTCCTCTTCCTTCTGCACTCAGCCATTCCCACTGTCCCTGTGAGCGCCATCACCTGGACCCAGACCACCTGTGTTCCTGGGATGATCATGGACAAATTCCCACTGTCCCTGTGAGCACCATCACCTGGAGCCAGACTGCCCATGTTCCTGGGATGACTATGGACGAATGCCCTTCATCTTCCTCTGTAAAGTGGAACCACAGCCCAAAAGAGCTGTTATAGGAAATCAACGAGGCAACCTATAAACACAGCGGTTTCTGCGATAGTCATCACCTGTTTCCCCTCTCTTTCCATCAAAGACCTGGTCGTCTGCTAAGAAGTCTCCGAAACCATTTTCTCCTCTGTCCACTGTTGCTGGAAAATGTTCCCCTTTCTTCAGGCTCCTAAACCTAAGTCTCTGGTCCGCAGCTCTCCTGGACTCTTGAACTCTTTGCCTGGCAACTTGCCAGATGTCTCCAATGAGAAGTCTTACAGACACTTGTCTCCTTGAAGATTAGGTCATTACTTCTCAGCTCAGGCTCACTCATTCTCCATGCAGAATTGTTCCATGGCCAGCACTGCTCCATCCACCACCCAAGATAAAATGTGTAAAGCAGACAGCTACTGGGAAGTTGCTAAATCACACAGGGAACCCAGCCTGGCTCTCTGTGATGACCTAGAGGGGTAGGATGGTGGGGCAGGCAAGGGAGGCTCAGGAAGGAAGGGACATACGTATACTTATGACTGATTCATGTTGTTAAAGGGCAGAAACTAACACAAACTGTAAAAGGATTTTCCACCATTAAAAAAATAAATGAAACATTAAAAATAATAATACAATTAAAATTTTAAAACTGAGGTGCTCTAAACCTTTTCCCTCTCTCCCTCCACCCTGTCTTCACCAACCACAGTAAGCTCATCCTGCTATTTCCAGGGTGCACCTCTTCCTGCCTGCTGTCAGTGTCCCCTTCATCTCTAGCTACCATTCGGATCCTCCCAGTCCAGTGTTCTTCCCAGCTGAAAGTTACAGGAATACTAATGTTCTTTTTTTTTTCTTGAAAACATTTATGATTCAGAAAAGTAACATAACAATTACCCATGTATGCACCACTCAAATCAACAACTATTTCTCATTTTGCCTTCACAGATTTTAATAAATTCTGGGTCCCTGTCATCTCCCCCTTTTCAGAGGAGTTTGTCCTGCTGCTGCTGCTGCTGCTCTGTCACTTCAGTCATGTCTGACTCAGTGCAACCCCATAGATGGCAGCCCACCAGGTTCCCCCATCCCTGGGATTCTCCAGGCAAGAACACTGGAGTGGGTTGCCATTTCCTTCTCCAATGTGTGAAAGTAAAGTCGTTCAGTTGTGCCCGACTCAGCGACCCCATGGACTGCAGCCCACCAGGCTCCTCCATCCATGGGATTCTCCAGGCAAGAGCACTGGAGCGGGTTGCCATTGCCTTCTAGTCCATGATTTTATACTTTCAGCACATACAAATACACCAAATAATTTAGAGTCTTATATTGTGCTTTATTTAATTTCTGTATAGCATAATCTATTGAACTACTTGCTTTTTCCATGTAATGAGCCTTCCAAAGGAGACCTATGCCATTTTACATGAATATCATTGTCTTCCGCAGCGCTTACAAGAGAATCCTAGAAAACGTAGACTACTTGAGGTCCTACATGAGCTGTTCTGTGCCCACTTCTTTCTGTACTTTATACACACACACACAAACACATACACTCACTCACACATACACATACTCACACACACACTCACACACACATACATACACTCTTACACACACACATACTCAGACACATACAAACACATACACACTCATACACACACAAATATACTCACACATATACACACACACAAACACACACATACAAACACATATACACTCATACACACACAAATATACTCACACATACACACACACATACAAACACATATACACTCACACACACTCACATACACACACAAACACACACATGCACTCACACACACACTCAGATACACATACACACACATACACACATATACACCCTCACACAATACAAATACACACACACTCACACAAACACACACATGCACACACACATACACTCACACACACACACACACTCACATACACATACACAAACTCACACACACAATACACACATACAGTCACATGCACACACACAAAACACCTGACGCTCCTGCACGCTTCTGAGCAACTTGAAATATCCCAGTGCGTCACGTGGCTCTTCTCACTTTTGTCCCGTGTTCACGTTTTAGTTGTGAACAGAAACCCCATCGCTCCCCAGGTGGCACCACAACCTGTCTCCCACCTCCTACCACCACTCCACCCCTCGCCACTGGCGGGTCAGCCGCCCTCATCTGCCGTCCTGTTCTGCACAACTGTTCACAAGCCTCTCCTCCCTCCTGGAGTGCACGCAGTCACGGTCTGATCAGTCCCAACGCGGTTGTTTTTTCCTACTCCCGGCTCTTAGATGAAACCCAAAGATCCATGCACAGCGGAGGCAGATCACTGGAATAACTGTGGCAGGGAGGAGGGTATCGCCCTTCCTGTGGGCGAGGCCCGCTGACCGGGCTCAGCACAGCAAAGTGGACGGGTCAGACTTCAGTCTAGAGTCCAGGTCTTCCTCTTGGGCACCATTTCAACCAAGTGTGAACCCAGAGTCAAGCGTGCAAACATAATGTGCAGACATTTCCTTGGGGCTTCGCTAAATGTCACTTGGCTGAAATTATAATGAAAACAGAAAGCTTATACTGCAGGTACAAAAAAAATTGTGCTTTAAAATTCCAAAGACTTGCCTCTTAAAGAAGGATTTGTATCTGTACACCTAAATATGAAAACATAGTCTGTGTATATGTATATACTTGTCCTGAATTAATTATTTAATGAACTAAAATTTTACCCATTACTACAGTACAGGAAGAGTACTACATTTACTTCTTTTTAAACCGTAATTGATCTTTTTTTAAATTTATTTATATTTTAATGTACCTTTAATATAGTCTCATCCTGTCACTTAAGAAGTCCTTGAGGGAACCCCATGTGTAAAAAGTCTCTCTCACGCTAACGTACTGACAGCCTTTATTAAACGTCAGGGACACTCCCGTAAAGCGTGCCCACCGCAGGCCCTTCCACCTGCTGTGCCCTCGCCTGGACAACTCTTCTCCTGGATGGCCAACGGCTTGTCCTCATTCCTTAACAGCCTCTCCTAAAACCGCAGCCCTTGCCCCGTGTTTTCCCACCATCCTCCCCAACTTTATACTACATACTCTGTTTACTTCGTTTATTGTCCGTCTCACGCACTGGAAAGGAAGCTCCGTGAGAGCAGAAATTTTAACCATGAGAGCAGAAATTTTAACCTGTTCTGTTCTTTGTTATATTTCCAGCACCTTAAACAGCGCCTGACGCGTAGTCAGTGTTCAAGCAATGCTTGTTTCATCGAATGAAAACACTGGCTTAGGATACAACAGGCCTGGGTTTGACTGCAGTCTCCTCCACTGAGCACTTCTGTGAACTCAGGTACATTGCTTACCCAGCGCTCTGTGCCTCAGTGTCTGTATCTGTAAAATGGGCTCAGAACAGCCACTCCCTGTGTTGTAAAGACGAAACCCAAAAGCAAATGCACATCCCCGTGGTGGTGGGCCTGCAATAAGTATCAACTGTCTTCTTTCTCAAAACACTTGACTCACAGACATTTCCACCAGGGAACCTAACACATGCCAATAAAGGGCCAGTAAAAAATGAGGCTAATAAAATGGACTTGACCTACTGTATAGCAAAGGGAAATCTGCTGAGTGTCATGCGGCAGCAGGATGGGAGGGGAATTTGGGAGAATGGATACATGTATATGTGCGGCGGAGTCCCTTTGCTGTTCACCTGAAACTATCCAACATTGTTAATCAGCGATACTGATTAACAGTATTAAATTAAACCATAATACTAACAATGTTAAATTTAAAAGTTTTAAAAATATATGTACCCAATTAAACATGAGTGATTACACTTATTGAAAGCTTAAGAATCATAATTTGTTTATTACTGTGTGTTAAACGAAGACACAATGAACTTATTCTGATTTTAAAGTAATCAGTGATATGGTATGACTGCTTCTGGTCTACTTTCTAATGTATGTACTGAGACATAAGATATATTTTAGCAAAATTTTCTCTAGAAATTAAAAAGAAGAGGACGTGAAGTGCAAGCTGCACAGATGAGCCAGGAGTGTAACACACACCCAGGTGAGCCTGGCGGTGGAAGCCCTCAGGAGGAGGTTCTGCTCTCCAGAGGCAGCAGTCCAGACCACCCAGTGAAGAGAACACGTGGCATTCCAAGGGGTCCCGCTCTGTCCTTGGGAATGACCGAGCCTTGAAATGTTACTATGGGAACGGATGCTACGTGGGCAACCACACAGCAGCATCAGACTTTGGACTCATGAGCAATGATGATCTTCTTCTGCTCCAGGTACCTTGGACACCATCTTTCACCTCATCGCTCCCTCCGCAACAGTCAGCTTCTCCCTGGTCCAGCTTCCTCTGCTGTCGAGTAATAACCCAGCAGGGCCCTAGTCCGGTTCCAATAGAAAGACCCACCACTCGAGGGCGTCCGAGCTCCCTGTGAGTCCTCGCCCTCTGATTCCACCTCTAAGCCTTGCTGCTTCTCCTGAACCCTTGTTTCTCAAAACCCGGGACCTACAGGAAGTGTTCTAATTTGAAAAGATCAGATTACCAGCTGTGCACGTCTGCTCTTCCCTAGGGCTTCCCAGGTGACAGTAGTGGTAAAGAACCCCCTGCCGACGCAGGAGGCATGAGTTTGATCCCTGAGTTAGGAAGATCCCCTGGAGGAGGCAACGGCACCCCACTCCAGTGTTCTTGCCTGGAGGATCCCATGGACGGAGGAGCCTGGCGGGCTACAGTCCATGGGGTCACAGAGAATCAGACACACAAAAGCCACTTAGCACACAATGCAGGCAACCCAATTAGCAATTAGCAACTCTTACTCAGCAAGAGTTCGCTGTGTTACACTTGGCATTTCTTCATAAGTCAGCGCCCAGCGCTGAAGCTTTCCTTCACAAGGAGAACACTATTGACATTAGCTTTTATCCTAAAGTCTGCTGCTGCTGCTAAGTCACTTCAGTTGTGTCCGACTCCGTGTGACCCCATAGGCGGCAGTCCACCAGCCTCCCCCGTCCCTGGGATTCTCCAAGCAAGAACACTGGAGTGGGTTGCCATTTCCTTCTCCAATGCATGAAAGTGAAAAGTGAAAGTGAAGTCACTCAGCCGTGTCCGACTCCTAGCCTACCAGGCTCCTCTGTCCATGGGATTTTCCAGGCAAGAGTACTGGAGTGGGGTGCCATTGCCTTCTCCAATCTTAAAGTCTAGTGGGCCAAAATAATCTCAAGAAATACCCCTTTGCCACCAGACTCCAGAAGTCTGATCCCAGTTCCTGTTTAAATGGACAAACGCTGGAAACCATGCAGATGCCCGTCAACAGGTGAAGGAAACCAAGCTGGTGGGTCCATACAGTGGAGTCCTGTTGTTGCCATTGTTTACTTCGCTCCAGTTGTGTCCCGGTCTTTGCGACCCCATGGATAGTAGTAGCCCGGCTCCTCTGTCCATAGGACTTCCCAGGCAAGAATACTGGAATGGGTTGCCATTTCTTTCTACAATGAGATACTACTGAGCAATGAAAAAGGATGACCTTTGAAATATACCACAACTTGGAATAATCTCAGAATAATTGTGCTGGGTGAAAGAAAGAACCAAAGAAGTGCACATACCACATATGATTCCATTTATATAAAACTGGAAATTCAAGCTAATTAAAGATGACAGAAGGACAGGAAGCAGATGAATTGTTGCCTAGATACAAGGATTGGGGTTGGGGCTGGGAAGGTCCAGAGGGCAGACTGCCAAAGGGCATGAGGAGATTCAACAGTGGTGCGTAGGTTCGTTATCTTGATTATGGTCATGATTTTACAAGTGTATTCACATGTCAAAACTGCATCAAGCTGTACACTTTAAATAGATACAGTATAATGAATATCAACAATATCCTGTAAAGCTGTTTAACAAATAATACTACATATAAAGAAACGTAATTTTTGTCTAATTTGTATTATATTTTGCCGGCCAAATTTAGTGCATATTTTTTCGTTATTGTTGTTATTCAGTCATCAAATTGTGTCCAACTCTTTGTGACCCCATGGGACTGCAGGCCAGGCTCCCCTGTCCTTCACTGTCTCCTGGAGTTTGCCCAGATCCATGTCCATTGAGTCAGTGTATGTAGACTTGGGGAAGATGAAGGAAGTGCAGGGAAGAAAAATGAAAATGATCGATCACTGAATGACTCCAGAACAATCACCTTTAAAAATTGCAGGTACTCTCTTTCCTTTGGTTGTATATACGTTTTTCCTACAAGCTTCACGTCGTAAAAAGCCACCTGCTTTAACTTAGTAAACTCACCTGTTGTCCACACCTTTGTCTTCTCCTACAAGATAGTTTTTAATGAGGATCGATTGCACTGCCATTTATTAACCCAGGGTACTGGGAGGTCTACAAATTGTTTCTAAATTTTGCTTTTTAAAAATACTTTTTATAATTTGGAGCATCTGTAATTACTGTCTAGCATGAACTTTTGAAGGTTTATTTTATGTTTAGAAAAAACTGACATCTAGTCAAAATATGTATCAGGTTTTAAGTCTTTTTCTCTATGTTCCAAAACTCCGAGGGGTTTATTTTTAACAAAATTGCACTTTCCCTTGTTAAGAATTAATGAATGTCCATCATTTACATATTCAGTGACTTACATATACCCAGGAAAAACTACCAAAAAAAAATCATTTTTAGCAAAATAAAGTAAAATAATTGATTTAGGTTCAGTTTGGATATATTACTATCTAGTGAAAATTAAGAAAATATATGAGAACAGTCAACTATTTTTTAAGAGCAGCTTAACATAGACCCAAATCCCAAGAAACAGTTCTGATACTGAGTTGTTCTTACTGCTTTTTCCCCATAATGCTGTGAAACACTCAAAAGGCTTTTGAGCGAGTTTCATTAAAGGTGTGTACTGACTCGGGCCAGGGCCTCCACTTCCTTTAGGCAGTGATGATTTTCTCAGGACCAGGAGAAATGTGATAATTGATCCTACGGGGCCCAGGAAGAGAAAGCAGTGGGGCACATAGATAAATTAGCAGCAAGGCCACAGACAGAGGTGCTAATTGGCTCAGAGGCTGTTTCTTCTAAACTTGATCCCGCAGATCTGACCTCTCCAGGCAGGACCCTCAGATTCCCTGGATCAGAGCCCCCACCCAGGGAGGAGGGAGAGACATTGCCCCGCCCCCACCTCCTACTCATCATCTTTAATTTGGAAGGGATGCAGGAGACAGGAAGGGCCAGTCAGCCCAGGTCTGACCCAGCCCCCACCCCACTCGCTGCCATTGCCCTGGCCTTCTGGGAAATGCCCTGAGTGCTGAAAGGAGCCTGGAAGGAGACCAGCCCCAGAGCATCCTGGAGGCAGCATGCACAGTGGGTCCTCTTCGAGCCTGGCCCCTCGGTGGCTCCTCTCTGTCCCAACGAGGCTGCCCACCAGGGCTCCCAGTGACCGAATAGCCTTCACCAAACTCCTCTGCTGTCCTGGGACACACTGGCCAGGAACTGGACTGCACACAGGCTGGGACTAGTGTGCACGTTGTGGTTGCTGCTCGGTTGCCAAGTCCTGTCCGACTCTTTGTGACCCCATGGCCTGCAGCACACCAGCCTCCTCTGTCCTCCACTATCTCCTGGAGCTTGCTCAAATTCACATCCATTGAGTCAGTGATGCCATCCAACCATCTCATCATCTGTTGCCCCCCTCTCCTCCTGCCCTCAGTCTTTCCCAGCATCAGGGCATGTGGGTGTGTCTAGCTTGCATGAGTGTGCCTAAATCATCTGGGCGGTGGCCAGAAATGATTTCTCAGACTATTTGTGCATGCAGTGCCACTCAATGTGCACCCGATCCCTGCAGCCAACAGTTAACAGTTGATCCCACAGTTGAACAGTTGTGGACAGAAGGCAGGGGGCGCTGAGGAGGGGAAGGTACAGAAGGTCCTTTATGGGATAAAATAAGAGCAAGTGTCCAAAGCTGGCCCAAAGTTGACCTAAGAAGCCTGCTTTGTTCCTACTGCCTCGGACCAGGGTGTGAGGTTGAAATCAGCGTGAGCATGTCCCAGGTGGGATCCTGTGGGGCTCAAGGTGGGCGCTCCTCAGGGAAATCCACACACCAGACAGGAAGTCTCTGCCACTGGTCCTTGCAGGGAACGCAGCACCATGTATCAAGACTGTGCCTTAATTGTGAGATAGCACTCCTCCCTGCTTTGCAGGGAACAGAGGAAGTGACATGCAGAACTTGTCCTTTCTGCCAGCTAGGCTCAGGCTGTCTGTAGGGGGCAGCCTCTGGATACAGATGTTGGGCTCCTGGTGTGTATAGATTTCCTCCCAGAAACGATCCCTTTACCAGTGTTGGCACAGGAAGGTGGATTTGCATGTCCCATTCTCTGCAGTCCACGTGGATTCAGACACAAGATGCTGTGTGCACTTAGGCAGAAAGAAACAAGCCCATCTTGCCTTTTCCCTTCAAACTGTGTGTTTAGCCTTTATATTGAGCATGCAGAGAGGGGCTTTGATTATTTTCTTCATTTTTGTATCATTCTGCTCTGGGTGAGCTCATTTAACAACTCTATCTAAATCTTTTCTTCAAGGTGATTTAGACTGGCTCCTTAAGCGACTGTAATAGCCCTGAATCAGGCTTTTCTAAATCTGCACTGAAAAGACGCACAGGAATCCTTGCAGCTCTATAGAAGCTTCCCATTGTCTGAGCTGTGCTGTGACAACATGAGATGATTTGGGAGGAAACCCAAAACAGCTACCGAGAAAGACTTTTGTTTGAAAAGACAGACAGAAAAGACCTAGTGGGTAATTTAAACACAGTAAACTGCCTGACTCCTTGTTTATACTGTGGACTCAAAAGCTGAAGACACATTTAAATGGAAAAAAGGGGCCCGAGGGCTGCCCTTAGGTATGCTTGCCCTGCTACCACTAACGTCAGAGAAAGCCTATTGTTTGGGTTTTTTTTTTTTTTTTGCTCAGGCGAATGCAGATTCAATGGTTTGCCTCTGAACTGGAGCACGCTGGTAGACAGTCAGTGCCCCGACCTCCAGCTTTGACCCTGACCACTTCTCCGTTACAATCTTTCGCAAGACTCTCTGCCCAGTGTGGCTGTGATGACTGCCAACATTTAATGCCGTCTTTGTCATCAGCTTGGAAATCTGTTAGAGACACCCCACCTTGGTTCCTCTGCTTCTGTAGCTCCTCACAGCTGGTTCCAATGCCAGGCTTAAATGCTTCCCCTTCACCCTGCTTCCTGAATCAGTTTTGCACCGTGGGGAAAATACCTCAGTAGCCTTTATCCATTTGATTGTCTGCAAGGGAGGTTTGGAGAAGGCAATGGCACCCCACTCTAGTACTCTTGCTGGAAAATCCCATGGACGGAGGAGCCTGGTGGGCTGCAGTCTGTGGGGTTGCTAAGAGTCAGACACACCTGAGCAACTTCACTTTCACTTTTCACACATTGGAGAAGGAAATGGCAACCCACTCCAGTTTTCTTGCCTGGAGAATCCCAGGGACGGGGGAGACTGGTGGGCTGCCATCTATGGGGTCGCACAGAGTCGGACACGACTGAAGCGACTTAGCAGCAGCAAGGGAGGTTTACCCTGGGAGTGACGCAAGAGAAGCAACTTTCTCTTACTCCACCTTCTGTTTCGTTTCCAGCCCAGCGCTCTGGCCCTAGGGCTTTCTCTGGAGGTCTGAATTAAATATCATCACTTCCTGACCCCCTTGGGAAACTCTGGAGCGGAGACTCTCCACAGAGTGCCACCCACCAGGAGAGCAGGTATTTTCACCAGTCAGTCGGGCCTGACGTCCTGGTTGGATTCGAGGCAGCGGCAGTTCTCTGGTGGGAGTCCAGCTTCTGGACTCTGCCTCCAGAATGGGTGATAACCTCTCCATCACTTCAGAGGCTTCCTTCTGCTCCCCTGACACCCACCGCGGAGACAGCGTGCAGGTCTTGGGCCCCCACCCCTGCCAGCCTTGCTGGGGACTCCAGGGTGTCAGATGGTAGTGGGAGCCAGGCCATGATTGTACCCGAAGCGGGGCTTAATCACAGGACACCAGGGGACGTGTAAATACATCCTGGGGGGTGGCAAGCTCGCTTTTCGTCTCCTCCCTCTTTGAGTTGGTTACCAAGTCCTGTGAGCTCCTCCTGCAAGCTCTCCATCAATTTCCTCTTTTCTGTCCTGACTTTACTGTCCCCATCCGAGATCACATACTCAGAGTGTGTCATTGTAATTATCTCAGTGGCCTTAAATAGACCGCCCCCCATTCTATGAACCACCACCAGAATTATCTTTCCAAAATTAAATGTGCCACACCTGTATTCAAAATGTTTCAGGGAATCCCTTCCAATTCTTTAGAATAAAGCACATACACCTTGGCCTGGCCTTAGGAACACGTGGCAGGGGGGCCTGACTCGAAACTAGACTGCTCCAATAACCAATCCAAAGTGGGACTTTTAATACTTAATATTTTAAAAGATTAAATTTAAAAATGTTTAATATTTTTTCTTTAATATGTTTTATATTTTTGTTTTGAGACCAGCTAATATTTATTGGCTTCTTACTCTGTGCCAGGCTATGTTGAGTGCTTTAAACACTGTACTGTTTTTAGTATTAAATGTTTTATTTTTTAACAATTTTAGACTCGCCAGAAATTGGTCCTGAGTCTGGATACCCCTTACCCAGCCGTCCCCATGGCCAGCCCCTGACATCGCCATGGCACGTTAGTGAATATTCTCAAGAAATAAAAAAAATACAGAAGAAAAAACAGCTTTGGTACATTTGTTGCTGTGGTTTAGCTTTAGTTCCTTCTGTGACCCCATGGATTTTAGCCAGACAGGCTCGTCTGTCCATGGCATTTTCCAGTCAAGAATACTGGAGCAGGTTGCTATTTCCTCCTCCAGGGAAATCTTCCCAGCACCCTTTATAATCTGTAAATGGGGGGTATGTCTCCCTGTTCTTCACACGCTGATCCTTTCACCAAATTGCTGAATCCTGGGACTGTGCCCTTGCAGGGGCGTCTGCGGCCACTCTCTCTGCCCACCTACAGCTGCGCGGCCACTCCCCCACGTCACCTCTCCCCAGACCCCTGCAGAGTCCCGGCCTCCAGCATCACCAACGCTCCACCTGCAGCCACAAGGACCCCCCCAAGTGATCTCTAATGCCGCCTCTGCCTGGCTTCACACCTGCACAGTTCCCCGCTGAGTACACTCCCAGAGTCTGACCCCCAGAGCAAGACTTCCATGGCCTTTCCTGATCCAGCCACAGAGTAAGTGCTCACACTCATGAGTGCTCAGACGTGTCCGACTCTCTGTGACCCCACGGACCATAGCCCACCAGGCTCCTCTGTCCATGGGATTCCCCAGGCGAGAATACTGGGGTGGGCTGCCATTTCCTCCTCCAGGGGATCTTCCCGACCCAGGAATAGAACTCACATCTCCTGTGTCTTCAGCACTGGCAGGCGAGTTCTCTACCTCTGAGCCACCAGGGAAGCCCCCACAGAGTAAGACCTGAAGGAAAGTTACACGCTCAAAATAGCCTGGAGTTCAAACTCCCCTCCAGGTCCTCCCCACCATTGTATGCAAAACAAAGAACTGTCTCACCTGAAGGAAAAAAAATGGACATTAGGGTTGATTACCCCAGTTCCCAGCCGGTCCCAGCCTCTGGCTGATCTCCAGAATTCCTTGTCACAGCTGTTTAAGAGGTAACTACTCGGAACAACCTTGGAGAAGAACAGGCCCCCTTAAGACAGTAGCTTTCCACATACATGCCTATATGCACTTACTCTTTTCTTGGGTTAGTGCAGCAGCTCACTAATCTGACTGCTGCCCCTTCCCGCCTCATTAAAGGTGATCTGTTCCTATAAAGTGCCCGTCTCGTTCTTTTCCCAAACCTCGCCTTCCCTAACTCCCTTACCCTACAAGACCAGCCACAAATCTGTTTTCCTAAATACCTCTCTTGACCGGGGAGTAACTATTGCAGGAAAACATTAATAATGATATGCTTCATGCTAATGGTTGATTATATATTCTTCTGTACCTTTTCCTCTATATACTTCTCGGAAATTTTTCTTATTTTTAAAATAATGAGCTTTGTAGCAATTGCTTTTATAGTAATATAAAGAAAACATTTTCAAAAAGAGTTAATGAGACCTCTCTTGGAAGAAAATAAGGCATTTTTTCCCACCTAAACACATTTTAATGGAAAGAGCAAACGCCTTTGCCTTTTTATTCCACCTTAGCGGGGATTGCGTGGAAGCAGGAAGCCCCGGAAATTGCAGAAATCAGGAGATCGTTGATTCACAAGCAGATCACGACACTCGCAGCTGGAGAGGCTCAGGTCCTAACACTCAGAGGGCATCAGTGCTCTAGGCACCCGGAATAGCTTCCTGTCCTTCCATTCATTGTAGTAGAAGCAGCACGGTTGTCACGACCCTCTTCTCTCTCAGAGTTTCCCTGGGTTTTATTTTGTTCTGTTTGCTCCCTTTTTTGTTTCCAGCAGGTTTGTTTCTTTTTTGCTTCCAGGCGAGTCCGGCCCCTGCCTATGGAACCCTTGGGCCTCATTTGCACCCTCAAGGTCATCCCTTACTCCCCTGCAGAGCCCGTCATCCAGGTGAAGGATGTCCCTGGCTCCCATCAGCTCATTCTGATGACCCACCTGCAGCACAGGCCGGGGGTGACTGAGAGTCCCAGAGGGACCTGCGTGGGGCAGACTGGAGCTCCTGGTGACAAATATCTCCAGGCTCTGCGTGGGGACCCTGTCTCTCATCTGTTCTCTACCTTATCAGAGGGCAGAAGCAGTTGCAAAAGAGATGTCGGCTGAAAAAAATATATGCACCATAAGAACAGTGAGTTTTAGTTTTATTTGGGGACCTTACTGATGACTGCGTCCAGGGCTGTTAGCTCTGAAAAACTGTTTATAAGACATGGGTGAGGAGCTGGTAAATATATGAATTTTTCAGCTGCAAAATACATGTAGTCAAGAATAAACAGATGACGGTTAATCACAAGGGACATTCTTGAGTGGACTTTAGGGCTTTTCTACCCCTGGAAAGTTGCAAGGATCGGCTGGGGGGTGGGGTGGGGTGAGGGGGCACTGGAATCTTCCCTTAGATGTGCATCTTCAAGGTCTAGGAGCCCCGGTACCCTCAGCAGAGAGCTTCATCCTGAATTCCTTTCAGAGTGTACCATAGGGCAGCAACGGCAGGGGCCAACCACTTGATCCTCGTAGAGCTGGAAGGGTGGGAACCGTCGTACTTTAGAAACTCCAGATAAGAAGTGACAAGTTGTGCCAGGAGGCAGATTTCCAGGTCTGGCAGGAGTCAGTTTCAGCCCAAGACTGGATCACAGAAGGCAGGACAGTCTGTGTCTTGACGGACACAGCCTCCGAGTGCAGGTGGGTGAGGGAGCCACCGGCCACGCGGGGCCCTCGCGTTTAAATCACAGTAAATCAGAACTTTAGCTCTGTATTAGTTTTCTATGGCCACTATAACAAATTACTCCAAATGAAGTGCCTTAAAACAGCACAAATATGTCATTGTACGATTCTGGAGGTCAGAGGCCGGACCTGGGCGTCTCCTTGGGCTAAAACCCTTGGCAGGACAGCTTTCCTTTCTGGAAACTTGCCTTTTCCAGCTGCCAGGGCTGGATCAGGCTCCTTAGCTCATGGTCTTCCATCTTCAAAGCCCCTCCTGTCGTGTCACTGACATCCTCGTCTGCCTCCCTCTCCTGCTTTGAAGGACACGTGACCTGGAGCCCAGGAGAACACAGGAGAATCTCCCTTCTTAAGATCAGCTCATTAGCAGCCTTGAGTCCGTCCATCACCTCAGCACCCCTCACCGTGTGAGATCACGCACCCCGTTTTCACCTACATGTGTGTCTCTGGGGAGGGCGCAATGCTGCCCACCCACAGGAAGAATAATGAGGCTGCCGTGGTCAGAAGGACTTCTGGGCTTGCCTGTTACAAAGGTAGAGACTTCCAGTTTAAAATGCACAGTCTCTCTCAGAGTCCCCCAGCACGTCCCTTGCTGTTCCGTCGCTACATCACGTCTGACTCTTGGCGACCGCACGGACTGCAGCACACCGGGTTGCCCTGTCCATCACGATCTCCCGGAGTTTGCCCGAGTTTGTGCAAGCATGTCCCTGCAGCCTCTCAATGCCTTAACTCTCTGTCTAAGAGGAAAAGCAAAAAGGGCTTCCCAGGTGGCTCCATGACAAAGAATCTGCCTGCCAGTGCAGGAGCTGTGGGTTTGATCCCTGGGTCTGGAAGACCTCCGCCCCCAGAGAAGGGAATGGCTACCCACTCCAGTATTCTTGCCTGTAGAACTCCATGGACTGAGGAGCCTGGAAGGCTATAGTCCAGGGTTGCAAAGAGACACAACTGAGCAACTAAGCACACACACACACACCCCGCAACACCTCAGTGTATTTCCCTGCGGGGAATGCCCAGGTCACCCCAGCCCACCCCTCCTCTCTTCAATGGGCCACAGCAGGTACTGGCCTCCTGGCAGTGTGGTGATGGGAGCTGGGAACATCCAGCTGGGGCTGGGGCACCAGCCACTCTTTGCCCGCCCCATCCTACACACACACAGCCTGGGCTTTTCACGGTCCCACCGTGGGTGTGCTGTGTCTGCCAGACGCCTGTCTCTTTCCACTTCAAAGTGCCCACACTCTCTCCCATGCAGAAAAGAAGGGGTTCCTGAAATGGACCCCCAGGATCTGTCTCCCAGAGGGAAAGGAGCAGCCGTTGGCTCAGAGATGGCGCTCCCTGGGGAGGTGCGTGAAACCCCTGCATCCGCACCATCTCCGCTGGGGACCAGGTGAGAACAGGGAGAGCCAGGGAGGGAGACGCCGGCATTACGAGGAAGGTGGACCCCAAGGCCACTCAGATAGGGTCTCCATGGCCCCACACGGCCAGCTGCACCTCTTTTGGGGCCAGGAGCCCCTGCTTGAAGCCCAGAGGGGTCTGCTGCAAAGAAATAGGGCCAGGAGTCTGCTACAAAGGCCTGGACCTCGAAGGCCCACTCCCCTGATGGGGATATGCTTCTCTGTGGGGCTGAAGCAGGAGGTGGGGTCTGGAGGAGGGGGCTAGAGCAAGGTCAAGGCTGAGAAGACACCTGCTGGGGAGGAGGGATGCAGAAGACCCCTCCCATGCTTGGCCTCTCCCTTACTCCCTGTTCAGCTGTTCACCACAGACAAAGGCTCTCCTTGACTCAACTTTAGACGGGCTCCTCTGAGCCTTTTTTCCAAGGAAGCTTCATCCATGGGACCTGACCTCAGCCTTCACAAGCTCAGCTTTAGCAAGAATCCCGCTAAGACAGTTGAGAGAGAATCTCCCACCTTTGACGTCTGATCAGGTTCCTCCATGCCCCAAGCTTGGTGTCTAGGCCTTGGTCTGCCTTTGGCAAGAATCCCGCTACAGTTGAGCAGAAGCCCCATCCTTGATGTCCCCTCTAAATACTTTTCCATCGCCTAACCCCCTTGCTCCAGTCCTTGACTATAAATCTGCCACTGTTCCTGCTGTGTATGGAGTCGGGCTCAGTCTTACTGAAGCCGTTCTTACAAGAGTACTGAGTGAAGCCTGGCTTTGACTAGTGACGGGGCTTTGTCTTCACAGCAGCCCTCTCAACCTCTCTGCCTTCAGCACCTCCCTGGGCTTGGACAGAGGCAGGTGGGGGGCAGGAGGCGCCTCTTTAGGTCCAGTGGCCTCCTGTAGACGGCTGGCCCTCCTGCTCCCAAATCTACTTCTTCCCCTTGGAGACCAAGTTCCATGCTCCAAATGCCAGCATGGTGCCCACCCTTACCTGTGTCTACAAATCTGTAAGCAGACATCTCTTCTCTGCCCTTTCTGGATTATTCTATTTAAAGTGGCAGTGAAAGAAGTCACTCAGTCGTGTCCAACTCTTTGTGACCCCATGGACTGTAGATGGAAAGTTCGTGTGAGGATTGGCAGAGAGTTCATAGTTGGGTTGTGTGTATGTATATATGTAGCATGCGTGCTCAGTCATGTCAACTCTTTGCAACCCTACAGACTGTAGCCCACTAGGCTCCATGGGATTCTCCAGGCAAGAATACTGAAGTGGGTTGCCATTTCATTCTCCAGGGGATCTTCCCGACACGGGGATCGGACCGGGTCTCCCGCACTGCAGGCCGACTCTTTACTGTCTAAGCCTCCAGGGGCTCACCTGAAGGCCACATTTTAACTGTTTATAGCTTCTTACTGAATAAAACGTATTTACCTTGTCTTTTGTTGTTTATACTTTTATTGTTCTAGTTCTCAGAGAGAAGGTCTCAAATAACAACACTAAGTAGTTCAACTTATGTTTATTCTCCACTTTTTAAAAAAGAAATGTGGACCGGTGTGTGTGGGGGAGCATGCGCATGCTCATTCATGTCCGACTCTTTGGGACCCTACGGACTGTAGAACACCAGTCTTCCCTGTCCACGGGATTTTCCAGGCAGGAATACTGCAGTGGGTTACCATTTCCTTCTCCTACCATCTTCCCAACCCAGGGATCGAACCAATGTGGATCAGTACACTGAGATTAAAAAAAAGATGGAGTCCTAAGAAAGACATGCTGCTGCTGCTGCTAAGTCGCTTCAGTCGTGTCCGACTCTGTGCGACCCCATAGATGGCAGCCCACCAGTCTCCCCCGTCCCTGGGATTCTCCAGGCAAGAACACTGGAGTGGGTTGCCATTTCCTTCTCCAACGCATGAAAGTAAAAAGTGAAAGCAAAGTTGCTCAGTCGTATCTGACTCTTAGCGACCCCACAGACTGCAGCCCACCAGGCTCCTCCGTCCATGGGATTTTCCAGACAAGAGTACTGGAGTGGGGTGCCATTGCCTTCTCCAAAGAAATACACAGGAAACATAAAATTGTCATAACCTACAAAAAGAAAACTGATTCTTGATCTCTGCAAGCATACAAACTCAGCCTGTCATTACATTTAAAAATAATACACTGTTTTAAAGTTATCTACAATTCTAACCCCTAAAATACTAACATATTCATGATAAGAACAAGCATTGCCCCTTCAGCAAATATGACAATGAACTCTATCTCACTTTAGAGGCAAGACGTCAGTGCAGGGCAGAAAACCATCAAAAAGTATTTAAAAGGTGAAAATGAGAAAAGGAGACTAAAAAATTGTGCATCCTGTGAAGATTATCGAACTAGCTGACCAATCTCAGGATGGTACATATCATTATAAATAATTAACACACTCTATTACAGGTAGAAATTTAAAACTTGCTATATAACAGGAGAAAGAATTAAGGAATTCAGATATAACACAAGAAGAGAAGGGGAAAGGAAATGAAAGTAATAACATCAGGACTCAATGTATTACCAGAGGTATTTCATTTAAAAGAGAAATTCAAGTGCTTTCAAATAGCAAGTTGCTAAATGCATATAAAGAAGGGTATTAACATATTACATTAAAATTCTACTCTGCATAACATGGGAAGTACTTATTCTTGAGAAGGCAGAAGACCGTGATTCTGGTAACTAATCAGGTTTACTTTTATGTATGTTGAATGAGATATTAAATGGTTATGCACACAGAGTTTAGAACAATGACTTATGAAATTCTACACAGAGTCTGCACATTTGTATACAAACTTGTATAATACAACAGACTCAGATAGCACTCTCTACACTTGAAGACTGTTGAGCTACTGTGAAGCTTAGCTTGTAATTATGGAAAGCTCACTGCTCCTTTACATGCCTGAGACTGTGCCAGCCTTTTAAAGATTTTCTAGCTGGAGGCTCTAAGCAGCTGAGATTCACCTATGTAAGCACTCGCTAAGCGTCCATGATAGACCAGCTTGCATTGATAGACTAATTCCAAAGGGCTTGAAGGCATAATTTCCAGAGTGTATGATCTAATAGACACCAGCATAGAAAGATTTAACAAGTGAAAGAAACACACGGCTTGCATAAGGTGTTTTGGGAGTTGGATGGATTCTGTAAAACAATTCCACCTGCAGGACAGGTCAGGGGAAAAGCCTGTTGGGGATTCCTCAGGAAATGGTGTAGCATTTAGGCAGCAGGAGGGAATGGATTGTACTCAGAGTGTGTGTGTGTGTGTGTGTGTGTGTGCATCCACATACCATTTGCCTGTCTTCTTGGGGGTTGTGTTACTGGGCACATGCAAAAAAGTAAGGGCCCCATAAAAAGACCTGAGCTGAATCCAGATTATCAGAGAGGGTGGTAGAATGAACTAATAGTGAATTCCTGGAATTTCAAAAATGAGTCATGGGGCCCCATTGATAGAAACAGGTCAAAGTAAGCAACAGTCCGTGTATCCAGGCAAGAACTGGGGAAGGGAGTTTAATTGTAAAGCTGCAAAATTTTTAACTGGAAAAATTAAACTGTAAAAATTTTCATTGTAAAACAGAGGGAGAGGATCAACAGCAAGAATAATCTTGAAAACAAGCCAACGTTCTCCAGAGCAGCAGCTCCTATGTGGGTGAGAATTCAGGGTCAAAAGCGAAATGTGTTAGGATTGGTCTGTAGGTCAACTCATGAAATCTTTCTGAATCAAATGCTAGTCTCTTCCATAAACACAGACACACCAGGAATAATGTTTCGCCAGCCATCTGGGCATCCCTTAAGCCCATGTAGTTGACATCCCATTAAGCATCACAATCATCTTATTCAAATCTTTATCTTTGGTAATCATTCCCTTTTTGACCCAATAATGATTGAGAAAGGTCTATCACACTGTGAGAGTGGATTTTTATTTTTTTCTTGTACATGCATTAATATCTAATTCAAATAGGTAGGCACATTCAAAAGCTTCACAGAGGTTTTATGCTGTTGAATTCTCTTTTTGAATTGATTTTTTTGGTACCATTTTGTAGTGACTTTGTCTAAAGTGCTTTTTGCCTAAAAGTTGATCTTAATTACTATTGATACAGCATCCTTCTTGGCCAACCTTCTTTTGGTTAGCTTTTTTTTTTTTTTTGAGCTTTCCTGGTGGCTCTGTTGGTAAGGAATCTCTTCTCAATGCAGGAGACCTGAGTTTGATCCCTGGGTCAAGAAGATCCCCTGGAGAAGGGAATGGCAACCCACTCCAGTATTCTTGCCTGGAGAATTCCATGGATAGAGGAGCCTTGCAGGCTGCAGTCCATGGGGAAGAAAACAGTCGGACACAACTGAGTGACTAGCACACACTTTTGTCTGCTTATGCTTTTTGGTCTTTCCACTTTCACACTTCCTGGTGTGTCTGTGTTCATGGAAGAGACTAGCATTTGATTCAGTTGATGGAGTAAAGAAGGTCTACCCTCACTCATGCGGGTGGGCATCGCCCAGTCCGGTGAGGGCCAGAACAGAACAAAAAGGAGGAGGGGGAACAAGTTCTGTCCCCTCTCACCTGAGATGTCCATCTTCTCCTGCCCGCATCCTGACATCAGAGCACCTGGTTCTTGGCCCTTCAGATTCAGGGTCGTGTACCACCAGCTTCCCTGGAGTTCAGGCCTTTGAGCTCACACTGTACTGCAACCACTGGCTTTCCCGGGTCTCCAACTTGCAGACAGAGCTTGGGAGTTAGTCTGCATGACAGCATGATCCAAGTTCTACAATAAATTTCTTTGTATGTATCAATAGATCTCCCACCAGTTTTGTTTCTCTGGGAAACTCTGACGAATACAAACATTAGCCAGCTTGTCTTAATGGACTTTTAGAATCCTGCATCCAAGAATTAAAGAATCACATGACCTTAAAAACCCATGAGACATTTACAAAACTGAGCCACGCTCAAGGACATAGAACAAGTCTCAGCACTGCGCAAACTACGTACGTTTGTACGGTGCCGATCACGCTGTGTGACCAGGGTGGAATTAAGCTGGAGGTCCATAGGCCAAGCAGGAAGTCAAAGGTCTCCACGCACTTGGGAAATTAAACTCACTTTTAAATTACTCATGGGTCAAAGATGAAATTATAATGACAATTTAGAAATATTCAGCAATGTATGATAATGAACATACTACATTAAAATGTGTGAGATGCAAATAAAATCACACTTAAAGGGAAGATTTTAAACCTACACTCTTTTATTAAAAAGAAAAAGCTCTGAATATAAATGAGCTAAACATCCGACTTAAAACAAAAGTAAATTACTGAACAGACCCAAATAAAGTAAAGGTAAGGAATTAATAAAGAGAAAAGTAGAAATCAATTAAGTATGTATTCAATGAGAAAACAGAGCCAGAGCTGTTTTTTGAAAACATTAATAAAAGATATAAACAGGTAGTAAAATTGATCCAGAAAATAACTTGAAATAAGGAATATTAGGAATTAAATTAGACATAACTGCAGATATAACACATATTAAAATAAAACACAATTTTATATCAACAAATCTGAAAACTTGAACAAAACGGAGAAATTTTAGAAAAATATAACTTGGCAAAACTTAATCTAGAGAAAAGTCTGAATAGCATAAAACCTACTGAATAAAATGAGTAGTAGTTACAAATATTTCTGCAGAGAAAATTCCAGGCTAATGTAGTATTACAGGAGAGTGCTACCATGCTCTTGTTCTTAAACAAACTCTCCCAGAACATAGGGAAAGGAAAAATATCCCCCAACTCTTCTATAAGACTTGACTATCTTGATACTCAAGCAAAAACAAGAACAGAACAGGGGAAAAAGCAAACACAAAAGGAAAAAAATACATGATAAATGCACTTCAGAACACTGCATGAATATCCTTTAAATAAAATATCAGCAAACTGAATCCAGCAGTGTATTAAAAGTGATAATCCATATGTATACAAGGCGTTTATTACAGGAACTGAAGTAGAATTTGACATTAGAAAGTCTATAAATGTTGTTGCCAGCATGAATAGATTAAAGGACAAAAACCAAATAATTGTCTCAAGAAATTAGGAAAATTGTTCCATTTTCTTAGAAGAACAATACACAGCAATTTATTTTTTGACATACATATTTTTAAGGTCCTGTTAGATGTAATATATAGATAGGTAATGTGGGAATTGGAGTCAAGATTATCCAAACTGCTCTGTGTTCATATGTTACTGACTTACAATATATGAGTTAAAGCAATGCCTGGGTGGAGCAGATCACTGAGCAGATCACTGCATCTAACTGATTCTCTGTCTTTGAGGCACAGGTGCTCCGTGGGTGTTTGCTGAGGACCAGGACTAGCCCTGTGCTGGCGAGGCAGGCCTGTGTCCTGCCACCCCTCCATCATCCAGTCCCCAGGCCCCAGTGCCCCACCTGCGACCTGCCCCCCTTGCCTGCTCTGTGTCCTCGCGCTGTCTGAGCCACTGGCGTCGTCTTTGCGGCTTCAGTTGCTCTGTGACACCGAGGAAAGTTCTGTAGGTTCTGGCTGTAAACACTTCAGACCCCTCACCTGAGTGTGGGTGTGATGTGAGTGGCTGCTTCTGTCTGGCCTTTTAACTACCGTGAGCCACACTTGAGGGCTGAAGGAGCCGCAATGAATAGATTGTGTTTCCCAAAGTCAAATGAAACTCTTCATCTTTACCAGTAGGTGCAACACCAAGTGAGGTAACTTTCTGGGGCTCTGGCCAAGCAGCAGGAGTGACCGGCCGATGACCTCAAGTGCACCCTCTTCTGACCCAGGGACCGAAGTTCTCATCATGTCAGAACCCGGGCACTGGGCTGTCCTTCGCATTTCATTTTTTAAATAATTTTATTTATATATCCTTATTTTCGGCTATGCTGGGTTTTCACTGCTGCTCAGGCTCTTCTCTAGGTGCGGAGAGCGGGGGCTGCTCTCTCGTTGCCTGCGTGGGTTTCTCATCGTGGAGGCTTCTCTTGTTGCAGAGCGCAGGCTCTAGGGCATGAGGGTTGCAGTACTTGTGGCCCCTGGCTCAGTCACTGTGGCTTCCAGGCTCTAGGGACATGCTCAATACTGTGGCTCCCGGGCACTACAGTACAGGCTCGGTACTTGTGGCCCATGGATTTAGATGCTCCACAGCATGTGTCATCCTCCCAGACTTGGGATTGAACCTGTGTCTCCTGCATTGGCAGGCAGACTCTCCACCACTGAACCACCAGCGTCCTTCCTATTTCAAATGAGGAGATGGAACCTAAGAAAGTCATGCATCTCATGAGTAACTAGAGGCAGAATCCCAGGGTGGGACCTCTGATCAAAATGTATCCTCTCTCTACCTGACGTGGAATCCAATATGAGACAAGATGCCTTTTGGTGAACTTTAATTTATTGGCTCTTCTTGGCTCTTCGCACAATTTTCTGGCCTGTGATAACTACTTTCTGCTGAAATCATTTTATGATAACTAATTATCACTTATTGATCCCTCCCTTGTGTGTCTGACCTGCAGAAGTGGTGGGGGTTAGATGCCTGGATAAGTGGGATCACCTACAATGAAGGAAGAGGGGAATGACATCAAGGTTAGCGAGCAGAACAGAAAGGAGTTCATCAACCAGGAGCAGACCGCTTACGTCAGCGGGTCTGGAGCAGAGAGGAGAGAAAACATCCCGTTAATCATGGACTGAGTGTAGGCAGGAAGAGAGGAGGATAACTGAATGAACACAGAGGTCTGAGGCCAAGCTGACGTCTGCTTTTCCACCCCCCAAAAAATCCCATGAGCAGGACAGATGGCCGGATTGCTCCAGTGAGATATCTAGGATGGAAAAAAGCTGTTGTTGTGGAAGGGGTCATCTGGTTTACCTGGCATCGTCCAGAGAAAGTGATGGTGTCTTCTGAGCTCCTTGGGCTGCAGTGATGAGGGAGGTCACAGGAGGGAAGGCAAGGCTTCTTCGGGCTGGAGAAGGAACCTGAGTACCTGCGGGTACTGACGCTCAGTACACCTGTAGTCAGTATACCTGTGAGTACTGACACTCAGTGTCTGTGCGGTAACATCACATCTTGTTTCCCTGTCCACGCTGGTCTCACTCTGAGGGTTGGTGATGGAATAACAGCCCTGGAGAGAGATTGTCTCCTCTCCAGGATCGTCTGCATTCATGGGTGGGCAGAGAGAACACGGCAGACAGCACAGAGCATCTCAGACCAAGGTGTCCAGATGGGGAAGCTCGGAGAGGTTAACCTGACCAAGGTCACAGAGAAGGGAGACAGCAAAAGCCGGGCGTGCAGGGTGTGCGCTCCTAACAAGTGGACCATCACAGCGACAGCAGGAAGAGCCGACGCCTCCGCAGGGCTCAGGACCGCCAGGCCCTCTTCTCAGCATGTTCGCACGTGACTGCGCTTCACAGCAAGGCTGGGGACCCTGTTGCAGACGAGGGTCCCGACTCACCAAGGAATCAGGTTGCCTGCCCCGACACACGGCTCCTTAGGGCCCAGAGACTAAAACCTTCAGCCCTGCAGCCAAGGGCTGACCCTCTGAGTCCTGCCCCAGGGCTCAGCTCACACAGCCTGCCCAGAGGGTCTCCTGGACTCTGTGGTGTGGGGTGATCAGGCTTCCTTACCCAAGGAGTCCTGACCCAGACCTGACCTTGTACCGGGCACTGCCCTGCTCACGCACCCTGAAGGCCAGGTCGTGCTCAGATGAGATCTCCTACCGTCAGCAGCACTTCTGACACTGTTCACAGAGAAGAGCTTTCTCCACCTGCCCGTGGGCGCCTCTCCCCACTCCCCGCACCTCTGATTTAGGGATAACCTCCATGGGATTTTCACTGAAGAGTACCTTCTCTCTCTCCTTCCACCTCCTCATCCAAAACCTTGTCTTAATGCTCACAGTGTGCTTTGCCCTCGAGATGACTCTGCTGAGCTGGCAGGCAGCAGGTCCGCCCAGGGCTGCTCCGGCTTTTGTCTCCACCCATGGTGGAGACACCTGCCCCCTCTGTTTCAAAACAGAAAAGACTGTCTTGCTCGGAGGTCCCCATCACCTCTGCGGAGAGCCCCTCCCCAGCCTTTGCTTGGCGGCTTTGCTCATCCTGAATCAGAGAACCTTTGTGTCAGAAGAGCTTAGGGTCAGAATCTGTTTTCTTTTTACACTGCGGTCAGTAAATTAGACTCCTGTCCTCTCTGCGTGCGTGTTGTGTGCTCACTCTCTCAGTCGTGTCTGACTCTTTGTGCCTCGCCAGGCTCTTCTGTCCATGAGATTCTCCAGGCAAGAACACTGGAGTGAGTTGCCATTCCCTTCTCCAGGGGATCTCCTCCAAATAGGGATCAAACCGGCATCTCTTGCGTCTCCTACACTGGCAGGCGGGCTCTTTACGATTGCACCATCCGCAGTCAGTGAATTACATTCCTGTCCTCTCTGCACTTTGTTTTGTTTTTTGCCTGGAATGATTCTGCAATAAATTAATCATAATCTGTTGTAAATCTTTTCATAAAATGGGAGAGATACATGGTAACCTGAAGAATCTATAGAAAATTACGTTTATCCATCCTTCTCAGGGTTCATTAAATACTTAGTTTTTGGCTTTTAAGAAAGGTTTCTTCATCCAATAAAGACATTAACATAATCTCATTGCATTTATTGCTCCCAAGGATAAACTAACAGGGGAGGAAAGCCTCCCTGGCAGATGCTCCATAATAGACGTCGCTGCCAAGAGAAGACGCATAAATGCTTTCATCACGATTCCAGGGCAGAAGCAGCTCGGAAAGGCTGGTTGCTGTTCTCCCCAAAGTCAAAGATTGGAAGAGTTTGTGGCGGCTGTTTATCGACCATTTTTCTCCCTGACTCCTCACTGTCTATAGATTACCTTCACGGCATCTTTGCAAATCAGTCCCTGTGTGATTGAGACCGTGGCCGTGTTGCCCCGAAAAGGAGACCGCCTCTTAGCCTGCACCTGACTTCAGCAGGATGGCCCAGGGTTTCCTCATCCACCTGTGGTCCCAGCAGATGGGTGGGGGGGGAGTGGGGTGTGGGGCGGGAAGCAGGGGTGTCCCAGGTCCCAGGTGGTCTCCCTATCTGTACACCTGGGATAGTGGGGGAGAGGGGTGTGGGGCGGGAAGCAGGGGGGTGTCCCAGGTCCCAGGTGGTCTCCTCATCTGTACACCTGGGATATAGAAGCGAGACTACCAGTTGAAAGACTGACACCACGTCTCCTGTCTGGAGCGATGAGGACAGCGACGTTCGCCACCCATGCTCCTTATGGGGGCTCTGGGAGGAATTATCAGGACAGTGTGGAATCACAGCTCCCTCCGTGGCTCAGGACTGTGAGTCTCAAAACAGAGGAGCTGAACACTGCCAGGCATGATGTCCTGGGCATGATTCGCACTCAGCTTGCTCTGTGTTCGGGCCCTAACAGATGTGCCATTGTGTTAACCTTACAGAACATCAGGGAGAGCGCTGCCCATGTTTATCCATCTTAATGAGACTCCATGTGGGTGAGATCAAGGACTTCTGCTGAACAGGCACAGTACCAAGATGCACCCCAAAACCCTCCTCTGGCAGGTCCTAAACAGCCCGCGCTTGCCTTCTGACTTGCTTTTGTCTTCCCTGCTCTGTGCTGATTCTCTGTGCACCACGGTGAGCCGCAGCAGAGAGAAAGTGAAAGAGACAGATGGTCCTGCTCGACCCGCTCAAATGCCTGCACCCAGGCAACCGTGATAAGCCTGCAGTCCTGGTAAAGACAATGTGCTCACGACTTCGAAAGGAGCCCCTGTCCAGTCTCGCATCCTTCCACCAGAACTAGCTTCTCTAATATAGAAAACTGGGTAAAGACTTTATCAACTATTTGGTTTATCGGTTGATTGACTCTTGGACTTTCCAACTGTTTGGAGAGCAGGAAGGAAAATAAATATCTGACAAAATTACCAGGAAACCCCCTTCGATATGAAGTGAAAAGACAGATGGGTGGGCCAGGAACATGGCAAGAAAAAGTGTTGATTAAGGAATCCTCGTTGCACGGAAGAACCCAGCAACATGCTGAGTCACGCCCCAGTGTGCGGGGCGTTCGGAAGAGAGGTGGTGTGCCGTATAAACACGGTTCTCTGTGCCCCTGACGCCATGAGCTCTGACAACTTTGGGGGAAGGAGAATCAGAAACTCTTGGCGGGGGGGAAGTATAAACTCCCTGCCCTAATTCTTTCAACTGGAGCACATGTTCATACCTCCTACCACAGGAACCATAATTTGCAAGTCAGCAGTCCTGCTGATAGAGACCAGACAAACCTCCAATGGTGGAAAGCCTGCTGATGCAGCGGTCACTGCCTGGGGTCTTACGCTGTATAGGGGAGATGGTGCCTGATAACTGAGGTCAGGGGCCACCCTGTGTGCTTACTACACGCTGTCTCATCACAGCCCATGGAGACCCAGAGCCAGGGTGCACAGCTCGCCAGCCCGTAGTGAGGGTCTTGAATTGGACCTGCATGCTGCTTGCTAAGATGCTTCAGTCCTGTCCCACTCTTTGTGACCCTATGGATTGTAGCCGGCCAGGCTCCTCTGTCCATGGGATTCTCCAGGCAAGAATAGTGGACTGGGTTGCCATTCCCTCCTCCAGCGCATCTTCCCAACCCAGGGATCAAAACCGTGTCTCTTATGTCTCCAGCATTGCAGGTAGGCTCTTTACCACGAGCACCCCTGGGAAGCCTTGGACATTTCGGACACTGGAAAAAAATGAAAAAGTTGCTCCGGATTGCCCTTAGATGATGAGGTGGGGTGGGGGGGCAGAAGCTCAGACAGGGCTGTTTGTGTCCTCTGAGATCAAGAACTTTGTTCTTTCTCCAAACATAAGCTTTTGTTCTCTACTGATCTGCATTGACTTGTGTATCTAACCTTTCTGGAACCAGCACTTTGTTCTCAAAATTAGAAACTAAGACAACCCCATCCTTCTCCAAGGTTATATTTCTACTGAACTACTAAGCTTAGGCCTCCTTACAATTGCAGTGTTCTGTGTGTATAAACATAATTTTCTCCCTAAGGAAGACGTTTATGGTTATCTCTGATTAGAAAGAAATGCATGCTCATTATAAAAACATTTTGAAAAATAAAGACAAAGAATAAAGAGGATAAAACACATCCTAAAATACATTCACTTTCATTCTCATATGCATTCTCACACACAATAAACATCACACTCATACACACACACTCATTTAGACATGTGTATCCACTCACACCCATGCACAATCACTCACATGTACAGTCACACACAGTGATACACAGACACACACATTTTTATAAATGGGATCATGTCACAATTTTGTTTGAATGTTGGTCTTCTCATCCATTATTATATAACAAAGTTTTATATAACTATATAATTATAGTTATATATTACTATATATATATATATAACTATATATATAATTATATAACAAAAAAAACTATAGAGGCATGTTTATTTTAATAGCAGTGTAGTATCTTGTTTTATGGATATACCACATCTTATTTATTGAAAGTATTACTTTTGGACAAGAGAATTTCAAAATTGATTTTTATCTACAAAGTTTTAATGTTATCCTTGTAATGTAAACTTGGTTTTCTTTTCATTAGAAGAAATTCCAGTAGCAAAAATTAGACCAATGGGAAATCACATTTTAAAACTTAAAACATATACACGTTCATGACCAAACATATGTGTGTATGTATACATATGCATAGCACCAAATGTGTGTGTGTGTATATATATGTATTTGGCTATGAATGCATGAGTGCCCTTCCTGAGCATTGTGTAAGATTGCCTCTTTCCTCATCAACAGCTTTCCTGATAGCTCAGCTGCTAAAGAATCCACCTGCAATGCAGGAGATCCTGGCTGGATTCCCTGGGTCGGCAAGATCCCCTAGAGAAGGGATAGGCTACCCACTCCAGTATTCTTGAGCTTCCCTAGTGACTCAGCTGGTAAAGAATCCGCCTGCAATGCGGGAGGCCTGGGTCCGATCCCTGGGTTGGGAAGATCCCCTGGAGGGAGGAAAGGCTACCCACTGCAGTATTCTGACCTGGAGAATAGTCTATGGGGTCAAAAAGAGTTGGCCATGACTGAGCAACTTTGATTTTCCTGGAAAAAGGAATGGAAACCCACTCCACTAGTCTTGCCTGGAGAAGCCCATGGACAGAGGACCCTGTCAGGCTACAATCCATGGGGCTGCAAAGGGTCAGACACGACTGAGCGACTTTCACTTCAACAGCAGGTATCAGCACATTCATTGCTATGGTGAGATGGAGAAAAACAGGGTTTCATTTATGCGCACATTTTATTTACTGAAACATCACTGAGATGGAGCATTTTTCTTTTTGCCCTTTGGCCATTTGCATTTCAACCTCTCTCAAAAGACCATTTACAAACGCTATGTTTTTAGTTTCTTTTTATGATTAAATGTGCTCTCATGGTCCTAAAGGCTTGTTTAACAAGAAGAGTATTAGCCTCACTCCTCCGCTACAGTGGTATATTGCAACACGTGCCCCAGTTTCCCTTTATTTAACAAATTATTTATGGTGAGATTTCTACTTTCAGTCTAGACGAAATAACAAGACCTGGATTAACTCTCCAGCCCAAGGAGAAAAAAAAAGACTCACAATATTAAACAATGTTTATTTTTATTTCAGATTGGAGTGGAGCTGATTTGCAACGTGGTGTGTTAGCTTCAGGTGTGCACAGAGTGACCCGGTTACCTGCATCTATTCTTTCTCAGATTCTTTTCCTCATCGGTTATTGCAGAATATAAACAGCGGTGCTTAGAACACTGGACGTGAGGCAGCAAAGGGCAGAACCTCGTGAGAGGCAGGGCACTGGTCGCTGTGACCCGTCTCTCAGCTCACTGTCTGCAGGCAGTGTGAGGCCCAGGGAGGGGCCGGGTGAGCCGACACCGCGCGGCGGCTGTGAGTTCACGGAAACCAGGGTGCACGGAGCTCACGGGACGGAGGGTCGGCTCTCGGGGAGCAGTGACCAGCCCGTGTGTGAGCAAACTACGGGAAAGAAGGGCTAAGGGACCCAGCAGGACTGGGGCGGACAGGAGCCTGTCCTGTGCCTGCCAGCCAGAGTGCAATGCCTCAGGATCGTGGAACACCCACCAGACGGCTAGGAAGGGCCGCGGCTAAGCAACTGGACACTGAACACTCACCTGATCCCACTCGGATCAGCTTACTAGCCAGTTCTGTTTTTAATTCTTTTGACTGAAGGATACTTGTTTTCTGATGGTCTGTTAGTTTCTGCTGTACGAACGACATGAATAAACCAGCTACATATCCCCTCCCTCCTAATCCTCCCTCCCCTTCTCCAGGTCATCCCAGCGCACGGAGCTGAGCTCCCGGTTGCCCAGCAGCTTCCCGCCAGTCGTCTTTTCCGCACGGCAGTGTATAGACGTCGATGCTGCTCCGCCAACGTGCCCCACATTCCCCTTCCCCTGTGTCCCCAGTATGTCCTCCGTGTCTGTGTCCCTGCCCTGCACGTAGGGTCATCAGCACCAGCACCATTTTTCTGGATTCTCTCTCTATATATACATTAGTATACGATACTTGCTTTTCTCTTTCTGACTTACTTCACTCTGTCCGACAGGCTCTAAGCTCATCCACATCACTACAAATGACCCAGTTTAGTTCCTTTTTCACAGGCAGGTTCCGAAAGGACCATGCTGTCTCTGGCCACTTTTACTGCCTTCAAGCACACAAAACTGCAGGAACACAAAACTAACTGTCACTCAAGGTAGAATTCACATCTGACCTCCAGTCAAAAACCAGCAAGCCCACAGAGAAGCAGAAACTTCAATGAGGGGAAAAGTCAATCCGTCAAAAATGGCGCCGATACAGTCAAACAGAGGCCAAATGTTACACCACGTGTTCAAGAGCCTACAGGAACGATGGAGTGCTGTAGACACGGAAGTTATTAGAAAACACCCAAATTGAACTTCTAGAGGTGAAAAGTGCTAGGAAGCATGTGAAAAATACAATGAGCATTGGTAATAAATGATTAGACTTTGAAGAAGAAAAATCAGAGAATCTAAACACTGAAAATTATATATATATAAAGAAAGCCAAGGAGAAAGGAGAATTTTAAAGTAAATGAATGGTGGGACAATGTTAAGTCCTCAAATACACATCTGACTGGAGTCTCCAGAGAAGACGGGGACGGGACAGAAAAGTCGTCTGAAGTACCAACAGCCAGAGCGTTTCCAAGTTTGATGAAAACTGTGAACTCACAGTTCCAAGAAGTAAATCTTAAAGGCAGCCGGAGGAAAAAAAAAAAAAAAAAAAGGTGCTTTAGGTACAGAAGAACAAAGAAAAAGATGAGAGGAGATTTTCCATCCGAAGCAGGGTAAACCAGACAACGGGAGACGTGGCTTTCAAATCCTGAAAGAAAACTGTCAACTTAGAGCTCTCTAATCCCTGAAAAGATCTTTCAAACACCGTGGAGACGTAAGGACACTTTCAAGATGTACTAAAACTGAGAGAATTCATCGCAAAGAAACTCACACGATGGAAATGTTAAAGATGTCCTTCAAGCCAGGAAAAGATGGTCCTGAGGAAAGCTGGACCTTCACAGAGGCGTGCCGGTGTCAGGATGCTGACCGCATGGGTGAATGCAGACAGCACTTTCTTGGTTATCAGTCACGTCTCTAAAAGAGATAACTGATCATTTAAAGTAAAAGTAAGCAAAATGTATTCATATCGTGGGGGGTCCTACCACATAAAGAAATAGAATAGATGTGTATCAACACAAATTCCAGGACAGGAGAAATGGAAGTACATGTATATACTATTGTAGGGCAGCATGGCGTTCCGTGAAGGTGGACTGTAGATAAGTTATTTTCCTTCTTTTTTTTTTTTTTCTTGATTTAAAATCAGTCAAATATTTTGTTATGCTTTTCCCTCCATTTATTGTTGATTACAAATTCTTTTCATTATTTCTTTAGCAGTAACCCAAAAATTAAAATATGCATTCCTGCTTTATATAATTTAATTTAAATTATTATTTTTACTAATTCCCTGATAATGCTAAGAATTCAGAGTTCCATTCATTTTCTGAAGATTCAGTGTTATTGTTGCATTTCAATCACAAGTATATTTTAAATCCCATCATATATTACTATTGCTTTATACCTTCAACATCCATTTATACTTGCTCACATAATTCACTCTTTCCATTCTTCTGTATTTCTTTCTGTACTTCTGGATTTCCATTTATGATGAATATCCTTTGCTTTAAACAACTTTCTTTAGAATTTCTTTTAGTGAAGATCTGCTAGTAATTCTCTTTATTGCTAAGTAGTGTCCGACTCTTTGTGACCCCATTGACTGCAGCACGCCAGGCTCCTCTGTCCTTCACTATCTCCTGAAGTTTACTCAGATTCACATCCATCACGTTGGTGATGTTATCTAACCATCTCATCCTCTGCTGCCCGCTTCTCCTTTGCCTTCAGTCTTTCTCAGCATTAAGGTCTTTTCCAATGAATTGGCTCTTTGCATCAGGTGGCCAAAACATTGGAGCTTCAGCATCAGTCCTTCCAATGAATATTCAGGGTTGATTTCCTTTAGGATTGACTGGTTTGATCTCCTTGCTCTCAAGAATCTTCTCCAGCACCACGGTTCTTGAAAGCATCAATTCTTTGGCACTCAGCTTCTTTATGGTCCAACTCTCATATCCATTCATGACTACTGGAAAAACCATAGCTTTGACTATACGGACCTTTATCGGCAAAGTGATATCTCTGTTTTTTAATACGCCATTGAGGCTTGTCATACTTTTCCTTCCAAAGAGCAAGAGTCCTTTAATTTCATGCCTGCATTCACTGTCCGCAGTGATTTTGGAGCCCAAGAAAATAAAATGTCACTGCTTCCACTTTTTCCCCTTCTATTTGCCATGAAGTGATGGGATGGGATGCCATGATCTTAGTTTTTCTAATGTTAAGTTTCAAGTCAACTTTTTCACTCTCCTCTTTCACTCTTATCAAGAGGTTCTTTAGTTCCTCTTTGCTTTCTGCCATAAGGGTGGTGTCATCTGTGTCATCTGCATATCTGAGGTTGTTGGTATTTCTTCTGGAAATCTGGATTCCAAATTGTGCTTAATCCAGCCCGGCATTTTGCTTGATGACTCTGCATAGAAGTTAAATAAGAGGGTGACAATATACAGCCTTGACGTACTCCTTTCCCAATTTTGAACCAGTTTGTTGTCCCATGTCCAGCACTAACTCTTGTTTCTTGACCTGCATACAGGTTTCTCAGCAGGCAGGTAAGGTGGTCTGGTATTCTCTTCTCTTTAAGAATTTTCCACAGTTTGTTGTGATCCACACAGTCAAAGGTTTTAGTGCAGTCAGTGAGAGAAGTAGATGTTTTTCTGGAATTCCCTTGCTCTCTCCATTATCCAATTATGAGCCCGAGATTGTATAACATAAAATTATATACTATATCATATCTCAGGCTCATATTCTGGTGTGCATTCTAATCTCAGTGTGCTGAACAGCTTGTTTAAATGCTGGTTCTTGGACTGTAATCTTCTATGATTCATGGGATTATGCTGTAGGGATATGAGGGAGAGAATTCTGAGTATCTAATAGACATCCCACATGATTCTGACTCAAGTGGCCCTGGAACCACCCTTCAGCAAGCACTGACATAGGTTTCCCTCATGGGCCCATTGTCACAGAAAGAAGAGCCCAGCTGCATAAGATTTGGGCCAGGAATCTCAGGATAAGCTCAAGACAGCAGGCACCAGGACACCAAGTAAGCAGGAAGGCTGAGAGCGTCAAATAGGATATAACGTTCTGTTGCAGAACTTTGCAGACCCCTTGTTCCCAAAGAAGATGCTTCATAAATATTTTAACAGCATCTCTTTTTCAAAGATCAGAGACACTCATCCAGAACTCAGGTTTAATGATAGGAGGGCGCAGACATGGCAGAAGCAAGAGAAGTCAAATGACTGAATCAGAGGTTGGGAACTGGAATAGAATCAGCATTCAGTCAGTTCAGTCGCTCAGTCGTGTCCGACTCTTTGCAACCCCATGAATCGCAGCATGCCAGGCCTCCCTGTCCATCACCAACTCCCGGAGTTCACTCAGACACATCCATCGAGTCAGTGATGCCATCCAGCCATCTCATCCTCTGTTGTCCCCTTCTCTTCCTGCCCCCAATCCCTCCAAGCAACAGAGTCTCTTCCAATGAGTCAACTCTTCGCATGAGGTGGCCAGCTTTAGCATCATTCCCTCCAAAGAAATCCCAGGGCTGATCTCCTTCAGAATGGACTGGTTGGATCTCCTTGCAGTCCAAGGGACTCTCAAGATTCTTCTCCAACACCACAGTTCAAAAGCATCAATTCTTTGGTGCTCAGCCTTCTTCACAGCCTAACTCTCACATCCATACATGACCACTGGAAAAACCATAGCCTTGACTAGATGGACCTTGGTTGGCAAAGTAATGTCTCTGCTTTTGAATATGCTGTCTAGGTTGGTCGTAACTTTCCTTCCAAGGAGTAAGTGTCTTTTAATTTCATGGCTGCAGTCACCATCTGCAGTGATTTTGGAGCCCAGAAAAATAAAGTCTGACACTGTTTCCATTGTTTCCCCATCTATTTCCCATGAAGTGGTGGGACCGGATGCCATGATCTTTGTTTTCTGAATGTTGAGCTTTAAGCCAACTTTTTCACTCTCCACTTTCACTTTCACCAAAAGGCTTTTTAGTTCCTCTTCACTTTCTGCCATAAGGGTGGTGTCATCTGCATATCTGAGGTTATTGATATTTCTCCTGGCAATCTTGATTCCAGCTTGTGTTTCTTCCAGCCCAGCGTTTCTCATGATGTACTCTGCATAGAAGTTAAATAAGCAGGGTGATAATATACAGCTTTGACGTACTCCTTTTCCTATTTGGAACCAGTCTGTTGTTCCATGTCCAGTTCTAACTGTTGCTTCCTGACCTGCATACAGATTTCTCAAGAGGCAGATCAGGTGGTCTGGTATTCCCATCTCTTTCAGAATTTTCCACAGTTTATTGTGATCCACACAGTCAAAGGCTTTGGCATAGTCAATAAAGCAGAAATAGATGTTTTTTTGGAACTCTCTTGCTTTTTCCATGATCCAGCGGATGTTGGCAGTTTGATCTCTGGTTCCTCTGCTTTTTCTAAAACCAGCTTGAACATCAGGAAGTTCACAGTTCACGTATTGCTGAAGCCTGGCTTGGAGAATTTTGAGCATTACTTTACTAGTGTGTGAGATGAGTGCAATTGTACAGTAGTTTGAGCATTCTTGGGCAGTGCCTTTCTTTGGGATTGGAATGAAAACTGACCTTTTCCAGTCCTGTGGCCACTGCTGAGTTTTCCAAATTTGCTGGCATATTGAGTGCAGCACTTTCACAGCATCATCTTTCAGGATTTGAAATAGCTCAACTGGAATTCCATCACCTCCACTAGCTTTGTTGGTAGTGATGCTTTCTAAGGCCCAGTTGACTTCACATTCCAGGATATCTGGCTCTAGATGAGTGATCACACCATTGTGATGATCTGGGTCATGAAGATCTTTTTTGTACAGTTCTTCTGTGTATTCTTGCCACCTCTTCTTAATATCTTCTGCTTCTGCTAGGTCCATACCATTTCTGTCCTTTATCGAGCCCATCTTTGCATGAAATGTCCCCTTGGTATCTCTAATTTTCTTAAAGAGATCGCTAGTCTTTCCCATTCTGTTGTTTTCCTCTATTTCTTTGCATTGATTGCTGAGGAAGGCTTTCTTATCTCTTCTTGCTATTCTTTGGAACTCTGCATTCAGATGCTTATATCTTTCCTTTTCTCCTTTGCTTTTCACTTCTCTTCTTTTCACAGCTATTTGTAAGGCCTCCCCAAACAGCCATTTTGCTTTTTTGCATTTCTTTTCCTTGGGGATGGTCTTGATCCCTGTCTCCTGTACAATGTCACGAACCTCATTCCATAGTTCATCAGGCACTCTATCAGATCTAGGCCCTTAAATCTATTTCTCACTTCCACTGTATAATCATAAGGGATTTGATTTAGGTCATTCCTGAATGGCCTAGTGGTTTTCCCTACTTTCTTCAATTTCAGTCTGAGTTTGGCAATAAGCAGTTCATGGTCTGAGCCACAGTCAGCTCCTGGTCTTGTTTTTGCTGACTGTATAGAGCTTCTCCACCTTTGGCTGCAAAGAATATAATCAATCTGATTTCGGTGTTGACCATCTGGTAATGTCCATGTGTAGAGTCTTCTCTTGTGTTGTTGAAAGAGGGTGTTTGCTATGACCAATGCATTTTCTTGGCAAAACTCTATTAGTCTTTGCCCTGCTTCATTCCATATTCCAAGGCCAAATTTGCCTGTTACTCCAGGTGTTTCTTGACTTCCTACTTTTGCATTCCAGTCCCCTATAATGAAAAGGACATCTTTTTTGGGTGTTAGTTCTAAAAGGTCTTGTAGGTCCTCATAGAATTGTTCAACTTCAGCTTCTTCAGCGTTACTGGTTGGGGCATAGACTTGGATTACTGTGATATTGAATGGTTTGCCTTAGAAGCGAACAGAGATCATTCTGCCATTTTTGAGATTGCATCCAAGTACTGCATTTCGGACTCTTTTGTTGACCATGATGGTTACTCCATTTCTTCTGAGGAATTCTTGCCCACAGTAGTAGATACAATTGTCATCTGAGTTAAATTCACCCATTTCAGTCCATTTTAGTTCGCTGATTCCTAGAATGTCGACATTCACTCTTGCCATCTCTTATTTGACCACTTCCAATTTGCCTTGATTCATGGACCTGACATTCCAGGTTCCTATGCAATATTGCTCTTTACAGCATCAGACCTTGCTTCTATCACCAGTCATATCCACAGCTGGGTATTGTTTTTGCTTTGGCTCCATCCCTTCATTCTTTCTGGAGTTATTTCTCCACTGATCTCCAGTAGCATATTGGGCCCCTACTGACCTGGGGAGTTCCTCTTTCAATATCCTATCATTTTGCCTTTTCATACTATTCATGGGGTTCTCAAGGCAAGAATACTGAAGTGGTTTGCCATTCCCTTCTCCAGTGGACCACATTCTGTCAGATCTCTCCACCGTGACCCGCCCGACTTGGGTTGCCCCACAGGCATGGCTTAGTTTCATTGAGTTAGACAAGGCTGTGGTCCTAGTGTGATTAGATTGACTCGTTTTCTGTGAGTATGGGTTTCAGTGTGTCTGCCCTCTGATGCCCTCTTACAACACCTACCATCTTATTTGGGTTTCTCTTACCTTGGGTGTGGGGTATCTCTTCAAGGCTGCTCCAGCAAAGCGCAGCCGCTGCTCCTTACCTTGGACAAGGGGTATCTCCTCACCGCCACCCTTCCTGACCTTCAACGAGGGATATCTCCTCTAGGCCCTCCTGTGCCCACGCAGCCACTGCTCCTTAGAATCAGCATTCAGATCAGATCAGATTAGTCGCTCAGTTGTGTCTGACTCTTTGCGACCCCATGAATCGCAGCACACCAGGCCTCCCTGTCCATCACCAACTCCCGGAGTTCACCCAGACTCACGTCCATCGAGTCAGTGATGCCATCCAATCATCTCATCCTCTGTCATCCCCTTCTCCTCCTGCCCCCAATCCCTCCCAGCATCAGAGTCTTTTCCAATGAGTCAACTCTTCGCATGAGGTGGCCAAAGTACTGGAGTTTCAGCTTTAGCATCATTCCTTCCAAAGAAATCCCAGGGCTGATCTCCTTCAGAATGGACTGGTTGGATCTCCTTGCAGTCCAAGGGACTCTCAAGAGTCTTCTCCAACACCACAGTTCAAAAGCATCAATTCTTTGGCACTCAGCCTTCTTCACAGTCTAATTCTCACATCCATACATGACCACTGGAAAAACCATAGCCTTGACTAGATGGACCTTGGTTGGCAAAGTAATGTCTCTGCTTTTGAATATGCTATCTAGGTTGGTCGTAACTTTCCTTCCAAGGAGTAAGCGTCTTTTAATTTCATGGCTGCAGTCACCATCTGCAGTGATTTTGGAGCCCAGAAAAATAAAGTCTGACACTGTTTCCACTGTTTCCCCATCTATTTCCCATGAAGTGGTGGGACCGGATGCCATGATCTTTGTTTTCTGAATGTTGAGCTTTAAGCCAACTTTTTCACTCTCCACTTTCACTTTCACCAAGAGGCTTTTTAGTTCCTCTTCACTTTCTGCCATAAGGGTGGTGTCATCTGCATATCTGAGGTTATTGATATTTCTCCCTACAATCTTGATTCCAGCTTGTGTTTCTTCCAGCCCAGCGTTTCTCATGATGTACTCTGCATATAAGTTAAATAAACAAGGTGACAATATACAGCCTTAACGAACTCCTTTTCCTATTTGAAACCAGAATCAGCATTAAGTCTAGTCAAATTCTCCTGACTGTGAAGATTGCTTCCTGAACTCAAGGACGTCCCTGAACTCCAGGTCAGAAGAGATTCTCCGCAAACTACAGACCAGAGACAACCCAAGGAAAACGTGACCATTTTCTCTTCATATTAACCCATTTCCTTTGCAAAAGGCAGGTCGCTTTCATAACTTCCTGAGACTGTTATTAAGTCTCCTGTTTGCTAAATAGTAGCCACCAAAAGTATTCATGTGGAGGCAAGAAGTACCAGAAGAAAGAAAATGGTCCTGATAGGGAAACCACTTTGTGGAGGAAAAAAGTACTCTTTCTTGCAGAAGAAATAATGCGAAGTCCTTCTTCCTTATGACACAGAAATAAGATCTCTGTTAATCAAGTAGTTTTCTCACCTTCCCAAGCTCCTCACTCTTGAACATGAGCCGGTGACTATCAAGACAGTGAGTCTGAAGCTTACTGTGCATGCTCCACATGTCTGCTCGTGAACCCATAAATTCAACTCATCCCCTGGGGATTGCAAAGCATTGTATGAAACCAGGGTTCTTCCTACTGGGCATAGGATGGAACAGCTTAGCAATTGGGGATGATTAATAAAACCAATAGCCCTTAAAAGGCAAAACTACTACCTAGAAAAAATGTACAAAGTTTATTAGCAGTTGCTGGAATTCTCTCAAGATGTTTCTGTTAATGTTTCATGCGATGCATGCTTGCCAAATCCACCAGAGTTTTTGAAGAGAGAGCAAGTAATAAAGCCCGCATTATTTGAGTAATTTTGTAAAACAGCTCACGAAAGTCTATTTACTCATTCATTTTTACCAAAAAATTAAATGTACATATCTTTGAGATTATGGGAAGAGTTTTCATTTTAGAAAAGAAATTTCCTAAGTTCCGGGGACAATACTGATTTGGTTCAATTGAGCTTTTATTATATTACAATCTCACCGTTGGTCTTTCCTTTGTCCCTGCCAAGAAATCATTATTCCAGAATTTGAGTCACTTGGTTCAGTTGAGCTTTTATCATATTACAATCTCACCGTTGGTCTTTCCTTTGTCCCTGCCAAGAAATCATTATTCCAGAATTTGAGTCACTTTCTTTACAAAGGAACTTTTCTAAAAAGGGAAACAAGCAACGACAAAAACACCACAGAGTCAAAAGCCTAGATCGCTGGGGAAATCTGAATTTCACTTACTGTATGGCACCGCAACTACTGTAAGTTGATGAGAAAAATTTAAAAACAGCACATTTATTTAGTGTAAAAACCTCAATATGCTTGGAATATTTTAACCAGCTTCTCCTCCAGCAGCATTATAAGGTGGTGTCTTCTTGATTCTCCAAATACGCAAAGGCAGTGTGTTTCAGAGACAATAAGGAACCTGACCTCAAATCCAGGGGACCTGCCCTTACGGTCTTCACTCTTCAAGTCTCTAGATTGACCTCTCAAATGACTGGTTCTCAGAGGTTTTAGCAGCTGTGAACACCGCTTTGTCACTGCTCAAGACAAATGGGGCCCCACCTAGCCCCAGTTTCAGCTATGAAAAGCTGACGGCAAGCACTGTTTGCATGTGGTTAACTAGTAATTTTCCTAACACAGCTTTTTGTTACTATATGGGGCGCTATAATTAATACCATTCCGGTGTATCAGTTCTAACTCATATTTCACTCCAAGCAAAAGCTTGGCAGCCTTGTTAGGGGTATAAAAATAAGCAAAGCAATAGACTATTTTTAGAATGCCAACAAGTTTTGAATTAAATTTCGGAATGATTATGTAAAATATGTGGCTACAGTCAAGACCCCCAGATCACAGTGTCCTCAGGGAGGCATACCCCATATAACTGAGCTCATGGGAGGAAAAACTGGTAAAAACACCCAGGATGACAGCACAGATCGGGCTTCTCTATTAGGTAGGCAAGTTCACAGACTCTCAAGATAAGCCTCGTCCAGGTCTCTGAAAATCCACGACCGTCCCAGGTGGTATTAGTGGTAAAGAATCCGTCTGTCAATGCAGGAGACTCAAGAGGTGTGAGTTCAATCCCTGGGTTGGGAAGATCCCTTGGACAAAGAAATGGCAATGCACTCTAGTATTCTTGCCTGGAAAATCCCCATGGACAGAGGAGTGTGGCAGGCTACAGTCCACAGGATCGCACAGAGTCAGACATGACTAAGCGACTGAACACACGTGAAGACATGGCGTGTACGGTGAGAGGGAGCGTGTGCGTTAAGAAAAGCATAATTTTCCATGTCATTGTGTCTTTATAGATGAGGGGACTGGAACATGGAGAGGTTGAGTGAATTACTGAGGTCACATAGGTGAGTGGATATAATAGGTTAGGATGGAAAAACTTATAGCAGCACCTGCCACACGGTAGGCATTTAACATTCACGGAATGATTCAATGGGAAAGCGAGTCCTGAAAGGTCTAAAAAGACTGACCTGGGCTGCGATATGCTCTGGGATGAGCAAGAGGTCAGCCTCTCGTGGATTAGCCTGACATTAAGGTTGGTTGTAGGGACAGTTCAGGGTCCAGTTTAGTCCAGACACTCTTGGGAAGTGCTCCGAGTGTACACATGGCACAAAGCTGACATCTGTCTCCTTGGATTGTTTTTCCTCCCAGGGACTATTTCTATTCCTATAAAGGTGATAAAACTAAATCCAAGTGAGGAGAAAGAAAGGGAGGGAGGGAAGAGGAGAGGGGAGGGAGGGATGGGGGGAAAGAGAGAGAGAGCGTCGTTCATCTGGCCAGCTGAATCATGCAGGAGAGCCAGTATGCTTGGCTGTCAGCCTCAACTGATCTGTGTCGGAAACGTGGCATAGGCTGGGATGGAGTGAAAACGGGGGGTCAGGTTATGGGCATTCCTTAAACATAAGCATCTTAAGAAGACGTTTCTTTGTATCCACAGCAAAACACGTCTTACCTAAAGAATAGCTAAGCTTCACGTTTGTCCTGGACAGATGGGTTTTCTGTAGCATGTGCGGGTCATTCTGTTAGTGGAGATCTACCCTTCCATCTGGATGAAGCTCGACTATTACTAAACCGAGTTACACAGCGGTGTAAAGACGAGGAGGAGCCACGGGAGAGAGGGGGAGAGTTCATATCGAACACTGTTCACTTCAATTGTTCCCAGGAATGATCTGTTATGTGGGAAAATAAACTAGATTCAAACCAGGTGGGGTAAGTGGGAAAGAGTCTTGAAACTAAATATAAAGCTGTTTTCTTTCAAAGAACAACATGTTACCTTTGAAGCGGGTGATGCATTTGGTTGAAATTTTAGCATCTTTCATACATACCCAGATTTCATAAGACTCTTTCCTGAAAGGTGTACTAAAATATATCTGTTTTTTAAATGTGCACAAGCTTTATCTCCTTGGCTTTGTGTAAGTCAAGGATAAGCTCCAAAACTTCTAAGACATGCCTATGCTTGGAGCAATTTTCCTTTCTTTTTTTAATTTTCCTTTTTTGACTACACAGTTGTATGAGGATCTTAGTTCCCCAGCCAGGGGTCAAGCCTGTGTCCCTTGCAGTGGAAGCAAAGATTCTTAACCACTGGGCCACTAGGGAAGTCCCTGAAATAAGTTTTCTCTACACACACACACACACCCACACCCACACACACACACACTTACTTTGTTTACTTCACCTAACCAACCTTGGTGGCTCTGACACTTGGGGTTGGATAATTCTCTGTCATGGGCTTCCCAAGAGGCATGGGTTCAATCCCTGGGTTGGGAAGATCCTCTGGAGGAGGGCATGGCAACCGAGTCCAGCATTCTTGCCTGGAGAACAGCCATGGACCGAGGAGCCTGGAGGGCTACAATAGTCCACGGGGTCGCAAAGAGTCAGACACGACTGAGGCGACTTACCATGCATGCATGCAAGTCATGGGGGTGTCGGTGCTTTTTAAGAAGCTTAATAGCTTATCTACTCACTATATGCCGGTAGCATCCTCCAGTGGTGACAGCTGAAAGTGTCGCCAGAAACGACTAGGTGCCTCTGGGTAGCAAAATCTACCTTGATTCAGCACCCTTGCTCCAAATCAGCGTCCATAATAAAAGACCGTTTAGATTAAAGCTCTCACTCTGGTCCCGGGGGAGCTGAAGGAGGCCCGGCTACGCCCCGCATCCCCAGCTCGTGGCAGTGAGGGTCCAAGTGACTTGGACTTCCGGCCCGTGACTTCACTCACTGTGCCATCGCCTGTGCAATTCAAGATCGGTTCCTCCCCGATTCCTCTCCTTTCCATTCTCAAAAATAAACCTCCAAAAGTCAGCATTCTGAGAATAGATTTCTCAAAGATGAAATAATCCAGTTTGAGACGACGTGATCAGCACTGCCATCAACGTGCCCACTGCCCTGCCTGGGTGCCCGCGTGGGGGCTCACGTTCACCTGTAATGTTGCCGTTCATCAGGACACTGCCAGGCGGGCTGTGTTATTCCTGGATGGCACATGGAATCCGAGGACCAGAAAGGGGAGGAGCTTGCCTGAGACGGCACAGGTCCCAGCAGGCAGAGCACAGCTTGGGGCTGCTCACTTCAAGCCCCATCTTCCCCTGAGCATCAGGATACTGTTCCCTCAGCTGCTCCAAGCCCTTTGGACGTGGTCCTGGGGCTGAGCCCGAATCAGGGTGCTTCTGGAGCCCCCGACTCCAGCCCCCAGCCTCCTCTGACCCATGTTCTCCTCTGCATTCAGACCTAGGTTGCTGCTTCTGAAAGGCTGGTTGATTTAGGATACACCCTTTCCCCCACAATCTGTCCCCCACTGCCCAGAGGATTTTTACGTCTCACTGAATAACTTACAGATAGAACTTCTCAGAGGCCTTGGACAGGTCTGCCTGGAAACCCAGAGGCAGAACCATCACCCCTTGATGGTGCGGGGGGATAGCAGGGGGTGCTGGGAGCTCAGGTTCCCCTCCCCATCCTTCCACCACCGCCCCCGCCCCCTCACCGTCCCGCCTCAGTCTTTGAAGCTGGGGCTCAGGGTCACCAGGCAGGTCCAGGGAGTGGAGGGTTTCCTCCTTCTGCTTTCATTCAGGGACCAGGCAGCCTCTCTCAATCCACGTGGCATGCAGCTTTTTAAAAAAAAAAGCCCCCCCAAAAGTGATTTTTGTTTCCCAGCTCTCTCCGGAGAGGCACAGAGCCAAGTCCTATCTGCTGGAAAATAAACTCCCACATAAAAGCATATGCTGTGCATTCCTGTGAAGATGGTGGGGTTGGTTTTGACAGAGTGCTGGCTGCGGAGAGAGCCGGGCAAGGCAGCGGGCCTCCCGAGGGAGATCTCCAAAGAGCCTGGACAACTGCCCTAGTCTGCACTTCCCCGGGGGGCTGGGGGGAGGCCCGCTGATGCCCGGGGTGCTGCGGGGAGGGGCGTGCACGTCGCTCACCTCGGCAGGGACTCCCCAGGGGTGTTAACATCAGGTTGCTGCCTCTCTGTCTGTCTCTGTCTGTCTGTCTGTCTGTCTCACATACACAAACACACGCACACTCCCAGATGCTACTGTCCAGCGCACACACCTGCTTCTTGCCTTTCTACATGAGATTTTGAATATCATGACTAATTTGCAAAGAATATAATACAGAGCTATTACTTGCCAAGTCACAGGGATTAATGAAGAAGGAGCCCAGAACCAAGGTGAACGGTAGCCTTGCAATTCTTCTGAAAGGATAACACAGACCCAGACACACGGCCTCTGCTGTCACAGGGCCAGGAGGGGGTTGTGACAAAGCTCCTCCCACGTGGAAGACCTGCCCTCGGTACCCTCACTGCAGGCAGGAGGCACACGGCAAGGGCCAGAGACAGTGGGAACCAGCTGGCAGGAACAGCCCACCAGGAACCGATCTCCTGTGGATGCTCCTGATAGTTTGATAGCAGCATTTAATTCCTTTGATTAAGAGCAAAATAAATACTCTCATTTAAGCGTCAGCACGAACTAGAAGCAAGACACACATGGAGTCCAGGCCCTAGCCCGTGAACGCCCAAACAGGGATCAGAGTTCAAGAAAACCGGGACGTAACCCCAAATCTAGGCTTCGGATGAGAAGTTCAGGGCGAATTCTTCACGTCTTCTGATCCACTCATTGACGTATCAGTGTGAACGCCCTTCTCACGTTTAAAGGTCGGCTTATATATTAACACAGTGGCATAGGCAGTGATGGCAGAGAAAGGCAGGAGGGAACAAGATGGGAGTTTAAAAACACAGTGTGACAAATTGTAATGCAGGTCAGAAATATATCTGGGTTTAATTTAGGGAAAGAGTTCCATTTATACTCACGTTTCTAAAGTATCTTTATTTTTAGCCTTTCTTCCCCAAGAAGTAGAGGAACTTGGATCCCCTGGAGCGTCATTAAATACAAATGTTCTTGCAAAACAGGGAGTCACTTGGTGAGGAAGAAAATCACCCTTGCAGTGCCCCTCAAGGCTTGTTCACCAAGCAGTGGGACTCGCTGAACTGACAGAAATAGGGAAACTCAACATGACGATCACGCAGATAGCCGGGCGAACGGGCTGGGAGAGCTTCGACCCGAAACAAGGTTACAGAGAAAACGTGTGACACGCTTGCCCCCACCTTGGGTGGGGTTAGAACTGTGTGTCACCCAGGTGACCACAGCTGACACGTCCTACTGGGAGCTCCGAAGTCGCACTGGCGACTCACGCCATCCGAAGCCCACCTCCCCCGAGTGCTGCTCGGTAATCTTAATATACCAAACTCGGCGTTTCCAGAAGACTCCTCCCACCGGTGCTGTAAGCAGTGTTCTTTCCTTGGCCACCCCACCTGCATCCATCCCAAGGGGCCTCGCTCTCAAACCAGTGGCCTGTATTCTGTTCCTGGGAAAGGCTGCCTCCTCTCCTCACTTGTAAGTGTATCTTGATTCTTGATCTCGCTTCTCCTCACTTGTAACTGTATCTTGATTCTCACTCTCTTTCCTCCCCTTCCTTCCTGTTCCCCTCTCTGCCGAGTTCATCCTTCTCAAAGCTGACCGACCCAACAGTTCTCCCCTCTCTCTCTTTACTGTGGTCACCCTCTCTTTCTCAGTCTGGAATTGACCCCTTCACTGTGTAAACATGTGGTCTTCACATCTTTTAAAACAACAACAATAGAAAAAATTAAAGCCTGTTATCTTTGTTCTTGGATGTTGAATGAAGCCATGGGTGTGGAGAAAAGGCCAAGAACGAGAACTGAAAAGAAGGCGATAATAGATGCTGAGTCCTGCCCCCAGGGCCTCAGGTGCGAGACCTTGCCCCAGGGCCGCAGAAGCGGAGCTTAGAACCTCCGGAGCTGCCTGAGCCCCTTTGTAACCATTGCCAAAAGACCCCATGATCATAAGCACCAGGCTTCCTGACCCCATATTAGACAGAGAAGCCCACCCCAATTCTCAACCTGTCGCACCCTAACTGATCACCTAATCCCCTTCCAGCAGGAATTGTCTTTGTCTTGAGGCTATAAAAGTTGGCTCTTAACTCACAAAAACCATCAGCTCTCCTTGGTTTGTCAGGAGGTCAGTGTGCTGTGCTCGCAGTGGCCACGTTATCTCTGCTCTTTGTTCTTAGTAAACTCACTGCCTTCTGAAACGCTCTGTGTCTGGAAATTCTTTTCCAGCCCACACTCCTACTGCCTCAACAATAGAATTTTAAGGTAGAGGTCGGGGCACCTGTATTTGGATATGAACTTTAAGACAGAGAGAGAGGGAGGGAGAATCCTTTGAGCCAGGAGTCCCAAAAAGGGGAAAGAAGGGGAAAGCATTATCTGCACGCTTATCGAATCATAGTGAGTAGATTTCATAAATAAATGCATAATAATAAAAAATGCAACAATGACAACCTTAGGATCCAGCTTGTCATACCTTCTCCTTAACCACAGTCTCAGAGATAACTTCACATTCTGCCAAGACTGAATATTCAGGATGACATTCCAGGAGGGAGCAGCCATCAACCTAAAAGCCGTGCACGCAATCACAGAAAAGCGCCTGGAGGAGGTGTCTGCTGGGAACAGAGAGGGTCTGGAGGCAGTGCCATTTAGTCCCTGTGGGGCACGTGCTTTCAGAGAGCACTTGTGGAGGGCGCAGAACGGAGTGCTTGACCTTGTGGAGTGCACGAACCTGGCCATGCCTGCTTCTCAAGGGCATCACAGACCCTCCTCATTCCTCTTATTAGGAAGTCCTGGGAATGATTCAGGAAGGGCACCTGCCCAGAGGGATGACGGTGGTCTAGGAGGAACCTCAACAGACCCTGTGCTGAGCAGAGCTGAGCCCCAAGACACCTGCCAGGGCAGCTGTGAAGGGCCTTCCCTGCAGGCATCAGAGCCAAGTCAGAGCAAACAGCACCTGGCCATTTGGGCAAAGTCTGGCCCCAGAGATGGCATCCCAGGGAGCTCTCATGGCCCCTTTCAAGCCAACACGTCCATGGGAGGTCACGCTTCCAACTAGCAAATTGTGTTGAATCAATTGAAAGCATTTCCTTAATCCTGAGCTGGAATTGGGCACTGGCCTTTCACAGCACGTGATAACCTCCAGGGCTCAGAGAAACCAGAGGTGGACGTGGCCCAGAGCTTTGCAAGACGCCTGAGTTTCGGCTCATGAATCAGGTGGTCTCCTGCTTCTCCAGGTGTGAATGAGGCCAGCTCTTTATGGCAGAGCTGCTCAGGAAGTGGACATAAAATCCATCATTGTGAGTTACTAAAGGGAGGCCTGGGAAGCCTGGCATGTCCGTGTCCATGCTCACAGTTAAGTCGGAGCACCATAGGATCACCCTGAGCAGCTGAGTCTCCATAGGCCTGTCCCCACACCACACATACAAGCACGTGCACACACACTGCAATGCACACACGCTCCAAAGCACACATACACACCATGGCATACACGTGTGAGCACACAGACACACACCAGCATGGAAGGACGCATACACGTGTGAGCACACAGACACACACCAGCATGGAAGGACGCAGACGTGTCCACCTAGGGGGGCGTGTACACGCACATGGCACTCAGCACACACTCAGCACACACAGGCCTCTCGAGGGGTGAGAGCTCAACGTCCAGAAGGCAGGCCTCCCCTGCGCCCCCAGGCCTGTGCCCACCGCCATGTGGTGCTGCCTAGTCCCGAGCAGACAGCCTCCCCCCAGCCTGGGGGCCCTGGGGCAGGACCTGCTGTTACCCCTGCACCCCCAGCCCCCTGGCCCTGGCCTGGATGGTGCTGCTCTGTGCTGAAGGCCTCCCCTGACCAGCTACTCCGGGCGCTCTGCAGGACCCAGGCACCAACAAGCCGGAAAGCCCGACGAAGTTTTCAGACAGGATGCGAGCGTACAGAGCTCAGAAACTGACGTGTGGAAGATTCATAGTCTTCGCGAAGACTGAAGAGAAAGGAGCATTGTTACTTCTGCTAACCTGGAAAGGGGCCTTCTCCAGGTGGGCTGATGCCCGAAAGCTCAGTGCAAAGGTGAGCATCATGCCCCCGAGGGACCCAGCCCCCAAGCCCTGGGCTCTGCCTGGAATGGGCCCTGTTTACCTCCTCGGGCTGCTCCCCACCTCATGCATTCACCCAGCTTGTTGGCAGGCCCCGTGGCAGAGGCTGCCAGATACCTGGCAGGACCTCAGAGTCACAAACTAAATGTAGCCTCGATGTCCCTGAAATAGAGCAAGGGAAAGTCCAGTGCCAGGAGCTGAGGTCAGCCAAGGACGCTGCATGATCCACCCTGGGTCTTCTCAGCAAGATTGCATTCATCAGATGCTTCCGAGTATCAGGAGTGTCATTGAGGTCATGGTGCCAAGTGACGATTCCTGCAGTACTGGCCCAACTCACAGCAAGCTGCCATGACATCCACAGACAGGAGGTGCCTGGTGGTAGGTGTGACTCAGCCCCGTGCATTTCCTTTTGGAAAACGGAGCCTGGACTGGCCTCCACTGCTAGTCCTGTCTGACGCCTCCACCCTGTGTGGTGTCCAGTTAGGAGATGATGACGGAAGAGGAGAGGGACCTCGTAGAGAATGTATCTCTGCAGCCCAGGAGAATGGACAACTCATGTGAGATAGAAAACTCTGGAAGACTTGATTCTCATTGTCATCACAAGATGGATATGCACAAGACCCGGAGTTAAACTTCCCCATCAGAAACATTAGACAGGCTGTGTGTGTGTGATGAATATTCCAGGGGAGGCCAGGGGTCCCTGGGTGGAGCTCTCTGTGAGTTTGCATGTTACTTGTGACAGGATGAGGCCTCATATCCTAACAAAGACAGACCAGCCACACTGCTGGAGAGAAACAGCCCCAGAACATGAGGCTGCAGAGCCCTGCTGGCTCCCAGGAAGTCCTCAGGCCTGAGTGCAAGGCCATCAGGCCCTGGAATCACGGGTTGTCATGGGCATGAGGAAATACATGAATGAATGAATGAAGTCACAAAATTGCCATCTATGAAAAAAGACACCTGACCCAACAGTCACCGGTTTAAATGATCGTGACTGAGCATTTACCCACGTGTCCCAGCGCTGAGAGAAGGCCCCGCAAGGGGCTCGGGGTAGAGTGGTGGCGGGCGTCCAGGTGCAGCAGCTGCAGGACCACCCCTCCCTCACTGTTAACACCCCATCAGATGGGGTATTTGTTATCATCAACGATCCTACACGGACTGGCACATCATAATTACCCAACGTCCGCAGTTACCATTAGGATTCACTCCTTAGGTTGTACTTTCATGGGTTTGTTTTTCGTTTTGTGATCACTAAGCCGTGTCCAACTCTTTGTGACCCCAGGGACTGCAGCACACCAAGCTTCCCTGCCCTTCACCGTCTCCCAGAGTCTGCTCAAACTCATGTCCGTGTGTCGGTGACACCACCCAACCACCTCATCCTCGGTCGCCCTCTTCTCCTCCTGCCCTCAGTCTTTCCCAGATCAGGGTCTTTTCCAATGAGTCGGCTCTTTGCATCAGGTGGCCAAAGTACTGGAGTTTCACCTTCAGCATCAGTCCTTCCAATGAATATTCAGAACTGATTTCCTTTAGGATTGACTGATTTGATGTCCTTTTAGTCCAAGGAAGTCTCAAGACTCTTCTCAAGTAAATAAATAAATAAATAAAACTGGAAAAAAAAAAAAAAAAGACTCTTCTCCATCACCCCATCACCACAGTTCAAAAGCATGGATTCTTTGGTGCTCAGCCTTCTTTATGGTCCAACTCGCACTTCCGTACACGACTACTAGAAAAAACATCTTTAACTATATGGACCTTTGTCAGCAAATTGATGTCTCTGCTTTTTAATACATTGTCTAGGTTTGTCATAGCTTTTCTTCCAAGGAGCAAGCGTCTTTTAATACTGTGGGCTGAAGTCACCACGTGCAATGATTTTGGAGCCCAAGAAAATAAAAGCTTCCACTGTTTCCACTTTTTCCACATCTATTTGCCATGAAGTGATGAGACTGGATGCCACAATCTTGGTTTTTTGAATGTTGAGATTTAAGCCAGTGTTTTCACTCTCTTCTTTCACCTTCATCAAGAGGCTCTTCAGCTCCTCCTCGCTTTCTGCCATTAGAGTGGTATCATCTGCATATGTGAAGTTGTTGATTACTGTAGTCTGTACACACAGGTTAGGTCTTTCCAGGTGGCTCAGTGGTAAAGAGTCCGGCTGCCAATGCAGGAGACTCGGGTTTGATCCCTGGGTCAGGAAGATCCCCTGGAGAAGGAAATGGCAACCCACTGCAGTGTTCTTGCCTGGAGAACCCCATGGACAGAGGAGCCTGGCGGGCTAGAGTCCATGGGGTCGCAAAGAGTGGGGCACAACTGGGCACAACAATGGCCACACCGAGGTTATTTTAAAAGAGAGACAGCATGCTTGTGCGTATTTATTTGTGAATAATATTTTGAAACCTACTGTGACATACCTATGAACTACCATTAGCGTCAGCACACACCTCAGTCCCCTGCCAGAGTCCAGTCTCTCTGGCCCACGTAATCACTTCTGGCCAACGGGACACGTGAGCAGTAATGATGTCAGGTCGAGGCTGAAGCGGTCAGAAGCATCAGAAACCCCAGTCTCTCCCCTCCTGCCGTGGCTGGTCCTGTGGTTGTCTGTCCCACATGTGCAGCTGTGTGTCAGTGGGATTTAATTCAGCAGACAGCCTTCATGACCTTCTACGCATCATCTCACTGATTTGTGTAGTATGTGTACTGTGGGTAAGACATAAAGCCTTGATGTGTAAAATCAGTGTAACCTGAGGATTTATCTGTAACCACAGCGGACCATGGTGTTATCATAATACTGTAAATTCTGGTGCAGAGGTAGAGAGCTGCAGAAATAAAAACCTAAGGTATGTGATATGAACTCAACGGGAGAATACTGTGTGGCAAGGAAACTGATTCCAGAAGCTGAAACAAGGGAGTTCCATTTCACAAAACAGAAAAGGGGTAATGTGTGCTAGTTTACTTACTTGGGTTCAGAAGAATTTTAAAAGAAGGACAATTGAGCCAGAAAGGCTCAGCTCTTTTGCAAACACAGATAAGAGAAAATAATAAGACTCCAGAATCTGGGGCCCTTGCAAGGCTGGATGACCTGATTATTTCTAGACTCCAAAGAGTGAAACACAGGACTTTAAATAACCAAAGGGTAAAAATACAGTAAAACTTCAAAGTAGCCTCTATTAAGGAAAGGGAGATTTCCTGGGGATGATAAAGCAAAGAAATATAGTACTTGCAAGCCCTGTGCCCTGATGAGAATGCCCTCCTTAACCAAAGTCTGCCCAGTTCTTCTGAGTCCTCCTTTTAAATAGACTTCCTTTTAACTAGACCTTGAAACTAGTCTTTGGTCCTGAGTCCAGGTTTAGCAAGGTCCTGCTAAACTAGTTTAATGAGAATCCTCCCACCCTCGATATCCAATCAAGTTCCTCTTCGCCAACCCTTGATCGCTGGCCAGTTCCTCCCAGTGATTTTCCCTCACTCTTCCTGGGCTCTAATCCCCACTGGCCTTGCTGTGCCCCTAGCTGAGTCCAGCCTCTCCCCCCAATTGCAATAGTCCTGAATAAAGTCTTCTTTGCTTGTTCAACTCTGTCCCATGGGATTCTTCCATAGCATCCTGGAAAGTAGCTGTGAATATATTTATAGGATACAGACCAGGCTCCACCCAGTTTTCATGGGAAGTGTGTTGCCATATGAACCGTGATCCTTCTTAGAAAGGCACGTGAATGTTTGAGACTTGGGTTCCAGGCAATTGGGAGGCTGACAAAACTCTCCACCTTCCCAAACAGATGTGGTCCCTGAAGCCCACATCCGATTTTGTGGAATTTGAGAGTGAGTCTGTTACTGTGGCCCACATCAACATTACTTGAAAACATATCCATTTGTTTATATATGCATATTTATATATGTAGTTTGGAAAGAGTTTGCAGTAATTAAGTCTATTGGAAGTTGTGTCTGGAGGGTCATCATGCGACCGCGCGTGTGTGTGTGTGTGTGTGTGTGTGTGTGTTGGGATGTAAGGGGGAAAGAAGCCGTAGATTTAGACTACACCTGGAGTAAGTTTCCCTAGAACCTGACACTCTACATTCAGTACTGTTCACGTACTACGGCCACAAGATAACAAGCCGAAGCGCAGTAATGCAAAAGTAGTTAAATATGCACTATGGACTCTGTATGAAAAACAGATGACTAGTGAGAACCCACTGTGGAGCTCAGGGAGCCCTCCTCAGTGCTCCGTGGGGACCTGAATGGGAAGGAAGTCCGAAGGGACGGGATGCGTGAACATGGAGAGCTGATTCACTTTGCAGCACAGCAGAAGCACAACATTGCAAAGCAACTATACCCCAATAAAAATTAACTTAAAAAACAAAGGACATCAGACCCTTAGTGAGAGCATCTCTCGGTCCCTGGGACACCTTTGCCAGTTCACCTGGCTTGCGTCCTCAAAGTGCATTGCACACAGCTCTCCAGAGGGAGTGCTGTCTCCCTGAGAACCCTCTCCTCCTGTGTCTTTCCTTCTCTTGACTGATTCTTTCAGCAGATACGCTTCTGCATCCTGCCTGTGTCACAGGGACCCAGTGGTGAGCCGAGTCCATCAAGCCAGTAATACAGACAGGCACGAACCAAATGGTGAACCGAGTCCATCAAGCCAGTAATACAGACAGGCACGAACCAAACGCTCCAGTGAATGTCCCGGCTCTTGGGTGACATGTGTTTCTACCATGAGATGAACGAAGTCATCGGGGCCAGAACCTGCCGCGTTGCAATGTAGGGTGTCCCTTTGTCCCAATTAGCAGGGGAAAGCTTGATTGTGACCCTTGCTCTGTCTTCCCACTTGATTTAGTATTTCCCCCAAATTCTAGTTTTTAGCAAAATATCTGTATTGTTAGTTGCACCAAAATAAAGTAAAAAGGGTTCCATAGTGCTCTTCTTCACAGCTCCAGCTACAGTCTAAGAAGAGCTCGTGAGTTTTGCATGACCTTCCTTTCAAGGGCAGAGTGCGGGGCACTTGGTGAGGAAGATGCTTGGATGAAGCAACCAGGAGTAGCTAAGTCCTTCTCGCAAGTCATAAAGGGAACCGTTCTAAACCTGCTGCTCCTGCCACCAGTTGATTTACTAGGCAGTTTTGTCACTTGCCTGCTGAGGCCTGTGCGAAGCCTCCTTGCCTCCCATCAGCAAGGTGAGTGGTGGACGCGGGAAACCACAGATTAGGCAGAGTCACATGACCTAGAGCATCTGAATGGTCTGCAGCTTCTGTTATAAAAATCTACAATTACTGGTTTATCTTATGTGATTTTTTTTTTCATTAAATGCATCCAGCTGTAATGAGCTAAAAAACAAAGGTGCATGTCTGGTGGAAAATTACTTCTGTTTTTGGAGAACACTGATGGTAAACGTGTACCAGGCATGACCTCTCTGCCCATGTTTATCACCTGCATGGCCGTGAAGGACATGGTGACCTCACAGCCCACCCAGCAATCAAAGACACCCACCTGCTGGGGGAGTAGCAGCGATTTTATCAAGATAATGCCTCAAGGCGCTGATTTAACACAAGCAGCTGGCAGAAAGTAAGTAAGCTACACACTCTGAGTAGCTTGATTTTAAATCAAATAGCTGTTTTCTAAATTAATTTTGCCGGTTTTCAATTCCAAGTTCTCTTACGCATGGGCAAAAATTGAAGAAACATCTATTAATAGGTTGGCTCCATAACAGAAAAGCTTTGCAAACCGCTAAATGACGCAGTTTTCTACCAGTGTCGTCAGATGCTTCAAATAGAAAACAAGATTATTACAGTAATTGTTAAACATTTTACTCAATTCATGAAATCAATAAAAAGCTTTTGGAAGTTTATTTTGATGAAGGTGAAACATTATTATTAATGTTCTGCTATATTCAGCTAAAAATTTAACACTGAATGTAGAATTATTTTTGGGTAATGATGTGAAGGCACATTTTGGTGAAGCAAAACATCATGGCAAAAACAAAATTCTTACTGAAATAAAAAAAATCCATGAATTAGAATTTCACTTTGAACTGATTGGGCTTCCCTGGTGTCTCAGCTGGTAAAGAATCTTCCTACAATGCAGGAGACCTGGGTTTGATCCCTCGGTGGGGAAGATCCCCTGGAGAAGGGAATGGCTACCCACTCCAGTATTCTGGCCTGGAGAATTCCATAGACTGTGTAGTCCCCGGGGTTGCAGAGAGCTGGATGTGACTGTGCGACTTTCCCTTTGCACTGATCACAGTGCATCCACAACACATGTGCACGTGTGCTCGGTCACGTCCGACTCTTACAGCCCCGTGGACTGTGGCCTGCTAGGCTCTGTCCCTGGGATTCTCCAGGCAAGAATACTGGAGTGGGTTGCCATTTCCTTCTCCAGGGGATCTTCCCAACCCAGGGATTGAACCTGGTCTCCTGCAGATTCTTTACTACTGAGCCATGGGGGAAGCCCCTACAAGGCATCAGTCAGTTCAGTCACTCAGTCTTTATGACCCCATGGACTCAGCACGCCAGGCTTCCCTGTCCATCACCAACTCCCGGAGCTTGCTCAAACTCATCACTGTTGAGTTGGTGATGCCATTCAACCATCTCATCCTCTGTCGTCCCCTTCTCCTCTTGCCTTCAGTCTTTCCCAGCATTGGGGTCTTTCCTAATGAGTCAGTTATTCACAGCCGGTGGCCAAAATATTGGAGCTTCAACTTCAGCATCTTTAGCATCAGTCCTTCCAACGAATATTCAGAACTGATTTCCTTTAGGATGGACTGGTTGGATCTCCTTGCAGTCCAAGGGGCTCTCAAGAGTCTTCTCCAATACCACAGTTCAAAAGCACCAATTATCCTGCACTTCAGTTCAGTTCAGTTCAGTCGCTCAGTCGTGTCTGACTCTTTGCAACCCCATGAATCGCAGCACTCCAGGCCTCCCTGTCCATCACCAACTCCCGGAGTTCACCCAGACTCACGTCCATCGAGCCAGTGATGCCGTCCAGCCATCTCATCCTCTGTCATCCCCTTCTCCTCCTGCCCCTAATCCCTCCCAGCATCAGAGTCTTTTCCAATGAGTCAACTCTTCGCATGAGGTGGCCAAAGTATTGGAGTTTCAGCTTTAGCATCATTCCTTCCAAAGAAATCCCAAGGCTGATCTCCTTCAGAATGGACTGGTTGGATCTCCTTGCAATCCAAGGGACTCTCAAGAGTCTTCTCCAACACCACAGTTCAAAAGCATCGATTCTTTGGCGCTCAGCCTTCTTCACAGTCCAACTCTCACATCCATACATGACCACAGGAAAAACCATAGCCTTGACTAGACGAACCTTTGTTGGCAAAGTAATGTCTCTGCTTTTGAATATGCTATCTAGGTTGGTCATAACTTTCCTTCCAAAAAGTAAGCGTCTTTTAATTTCATGGCTGCAATCACCATCTGTAGTGATTTTGGAGCCCAAAAAAATAAAGTCTGACACTGTATCCACTGTTTGCCCATCTATTTCCCATGAAGTGATGGGACCGGATGTGCTTAGCTTTCTTTATTGTCCAGTTTTCACATCCATGTATGACTACTGGAAAAACCATAGCCTTGACTACATGGACCTTTGCCGGCAATGTAATATCTCTGCTTTTTAATATGCTATCTAGCTTCTTCATAGCTTTTCTTCCAATGCAGTTACATTCAAACTGTATTCTATTGGTTCAGATATTCCCCTAGTCAAAATAGGAGTTCGATTATTAGATGTACAAAATTTTAATATATGCAAAGAACAACTAAACCATATACTTTTTGGTTAATGATGATATTAAATGTGAATGAATGTTAGCTATCTAGGGGAATTAAAATCAACTTTGACCTCTATGTCATGCTGTCTAAAAATTTAATTCAGTGTGGCTATTGGGCTTGAACAGAAAGCTAAAACCACAGAGGTTCTAGAACAAAGTGTAAGCTTTTATCTTCATAAAAACTATAGACACAAAAGCACTAACAAGAAAAGGAAAAAAAATGATCAATTAGACTTCATCAATACTATTAATTTATGTTCTTCAGGGGCCTCTCCAGTGTCTCAGTGGTAAAGAATTTGCCTGCCGAGAAGAAGGAGACTTGAGTTCAATCCCTGACCCAGGAGCCCACATGTCATAGGCAACTAAGCCCATGTGCATCAACTCCTGAGCCTATGCTCCAGAACCTGGGGACCCTAGAACCCACACAGCCTGGAGCCTGTGCCCCAGAATGAGAAACCTGTGCACCACAGCGCAGAGTGGCCACTACTCACTGCAACCAGAGAAAAGCACACAGGGTAATGAAGACCCAGCGCAGCCAGAAACAAAATAAAGGAAAAAGAAAAGGAAAAAAAGCTATGCTCTTCAGAAGGCACACTTAAGGAAAGGGAAAGGCAAGACCTAGCCAGGGGAAAATATTCACGATACATATATATCTGACAACAGACATGTATTCAGAGTATATATATTTTTTAACTCCAACAAATCAATAATAAAAACAAACAACCTAATCTTAAAAGGAGGCAAAAGATTTGAACCGAGAACTCACCAAAGAAAATACATACCGGTCTTAAAAAGGGAAACAATGATGTACCGACAAAGGTCTGTCCAGTCAAAGCCATAGTGTTTCCAGTAGTTATGTACTGATGTAGTTGGACCATAAAGAAAGCTGAGCACCGAAGAACCGATGCTTTGGAACTGCGGTGTTGGAGAAGACTCTTGAGAGTCCCTTGGACTGCAAGGAGATCCAACCAGTCAATCCTGAGGGAAATCAGCCCTGAACATTCATTAGAAAGACTGATGCTGAAGCTCCAATAATTTGGCCACCTGATGCAAAGAACTGACTCATTGGAAAAGACCCTGATGCTGGGCAAGATTGAAGGCAGGAGGAGAAGGGGACAACAGAGGATCAGATGGGTGGATAGCATCACTGATTCAGTGGACATGAGTTTGAGCAAGCTCTGGGACTTGGTGATGGGCAGGGAAGCCTGGCGTGCTGCAGTCCATGGGGTCACAAAGAGTCGGACACGACTGAGCGACTGAACTGAACTGAACTTCAAACTTATGAAAAGGAACTCACTATCGTGAGTCATCAGAGATAGGACGTTAAAATCACAGTGAGGTTCCACTCTTGAAGGGTGATAATTAAAGTGACTGACAGTACCAAGTCTTAGGAATTTAGAGCACCTGGCATGGCAAAGTAGAGTCACTTTGACAAACAGACAGCTTCTTTTCAGGTTAAACATACTTTTACTATGCAACCCCACAACTCCACTTGAAGGCATGTATCTAAGAGATATGAAAGACAATGACAAGAAAATGGCTTGTAGAATAATATTCATAGCAGTTATATTCATTATTGCCCTAAGCTGGAGACCATCCAACTTCCACAACCGGAGATTGCATAAAACATTTTGCTCAGCCAAGGAAGCCAGACATAAAAGAACACACACTCATGACTTACGATTCCATTTATATGGAGTTCAACAGCAGGCAATGTAATTCATGGGGATAGAAAGCAGAGCAATGGTCTCTCTGGGGCTGGGGAGAGCGATTGACTGCAGAGCAGCTTGAGGGGACTTTCTGAGATAGAAACTAGTCTGTGTCTGATTGGGATGTTGGCTACACAGGCGTCTACACCATTGTCCACTCTTAGCAGAATAAAAGCTTACAGTTTGTACATTTACCTTAAGTTACACAAGAAAGTAAAAACAACAAGATAACAAAACCAGATTAATTTAATATTTATTGTTTTTCAGTTGCTCAGTCTTATCCAACTCTTTGTGACCCCATGGACTGCAGCCCTCCAGACTCCCCTGTCCTCCACGATCTCTTGGACTTTGGTCAAATTCACGCCCATTGAGTCGGCGATGGACGGTAGCCTGCAGGCTCCTATGTCCACGGGATTTTCCGGGCAAGAATACTGGAGTCGGTTGTCATTTCCTTCTGCCGGGGATCTCCTCAACCCAGAGATCAAACCCATATTTCCTGCATTGGCAGACAGATTCTTTACCACTGAGTCACCAGATAAGCCCTGAAAATTTCTAGATCTGAGTATTTAATACTGTAGAGTAAGAAAATCTTAACTTTTGAAGCTTTCAGCAAATTTAAATTATCTAAGCTATTTTTTAAAAAAGGACAATGAAATTTAACCCTAAAGAGGAATTAAGCTACTAAATAAAAGATGAGAATTTATATGGTGCTCAAAATATAATTTTGAAGTTTTATGTCTCAGCTCTTGTGAAGGATTTCTGATGGAACTTTTAATTGCATAAATGGATATCTAGCACCAGAATGGGATGAAATTGAAACCTATAATTTTTAACATCAAAATTTGATTAAACATTTAAAATATTCATAAATGAGGACAATTTAATAAATTTTGTCTTTCAAAAATATTTATTAAAGAACAGTACTTTGAATGGAGGAAGAAAGTCAGAAACTATGAAGGTCTCTGACCTGAAACATACCACATATATCAGCATCTGTAGGAAGAATATTTTCTCAATTAAAAATGCTATGATTATAGAGAAGAGTCAATTAAGGACACCAACAGCTTCAAATTTATTAACCATAAAATGCAACTTTGTGGTATTATAGCTAACTTTTTTAAAATACTACAAAAAGATATACTAAAACTACATTATACAGAAAAATATCAGTGACCAAATATGAACAATAAATATACTAAATAACTGATAAAATATGTGAATATGTAGCAAAATAATTATTCTGCTGTTATTTTAATGTTCATATGATCAGTAGAAAAATTAAATTTTCCTTTAATGTATATGGTACCTTAATGGTTATACAATTTTTCATAGCCGTTTAATAGAATTATTTTAGAGGCCCATCAATGTAGTATAAAATAACTGTCATTCAGTAAATAAACATTTAAAAGTTACTTAAATTATATTTATTTCCTCTCTTGTGTTCCCCAAACTGTCCCAGTTTGGATGGCAAATTTGATCAAACTACTTAGCCACATTCAAATTATGGTGTTGGAGAAGACTTTTGAGAGTCCGTTGGACTTCGAGGAGATCCAACCAGTCAATCCTAAAGGAAATCAGTCCTGAATATTCACTGGAAGGACTGGTGCTGAAGCTGAAGCCCCAATACTTTGGCATCTGATCCAAACTGTTGGCTCATTGGAAAAGACCCTGATGCTGGGAAAGATTGAGGGCGGGAAGAGAAAGGGGTGACAGAGGATGAGATGGTTGAATGGCATCACCGACTCAATGGACATGAGTTTGAGCAACTTCCAGGAGATAGTGAAGGACAGGGAAGCCTAGTGTTCTGTAGTCCATGGGGCCTCAGAGAGTTGAACATGATGTAGCAGCTGAAGAAAAACAACAACTTAGCCACATGAAGGAAGTGGCTGTTTGTCCCTAAGAGCAAAAGATAAACCAATGAAAGTCTCCAAGGAAGGGATGCCTGATTGAACTAGCATTTTGCAAATATCACATTTGGAAAACAAATAGGGGCTGCATGTTTTGAGGTGCAGACTCCTGGCTAAGAATTGGAGGGATGCTATGAGACCTGTCCATGATTTCAGGTTGGGTTTCTTGGATGTAGCTTTGGACAAAGCTCAGTGCACAAGCCACTTAATAGCAAATGTTCCTGTAATCATGACCTACAGGAAGAACTGGGTTGAGGGAGAAACCAGGATGGATAATTCAGTCTCTGTAGAGCCCTACACCACATGTAGGGACTGCTACAACTGGGAATGGCCTTCCAGCTTGCCTGAACTTGGGACATCCCTTAACTCTGAATGCAGGTCACCACAAGAAGGGCTATGCCCCGGGGTGAGGCGTCAGGGGGACTGTCTCTGAGCGGCACGCCAGCACCTGAGATGGGATGTGGCTTGTTGCAGAAGGGAGCCCTGGGCACTGCACCCCAGCAGTCACCAGGCTCACCCAGGGCTGCCGCCTATACGTACATGGGCTGTGTGCCCAGCAAAGGACTCAGTTACAGTACTAATGGAGATGGATTTTCTCATTCACACGTGGGCATCTCCTGTCAACTCATGGCAGCCCGACTTCCATTCAGGAAAATGTAGCAGAAGCAACTGATGGCACGGTCCTCCCAGGGTGGCTGTGTTTCCTAGTGCCCTGACCTGGGAGGGCACCAAGGCAAGGACCCACAGAACTGACGGTCTGTACATGGCCTGATGGGCTGAGAAAGGGCTCCAGGTAGCACAGTCAAGAATCTGGTTCCCCTCAAGGAGAAGGGAAAGTCTTGGGCCTGTCTCTAGCCCTGATCTCTGCTTCCTCAGCTCTGGAGTCTTTACAGAGATGGGGGCGGGCTAGGTGGACTTGGGGAGCACAGACAAGCACACAGGATGTTCACCGCCCTGGTGGAGGCTCTCCCAGAGCCAAGGCAAATCTGCAAATTGATGCTGGCCGTAATTACTGCTCAATAATAGCTGGTTCTCCATCATTCACCTGTCTCTTGCACAGTAAGTGTGTTTGGCTGGTTATAATTCAGAGCAATCATTTTCTAATCACATTGGAAGGTAGTGATTTACCAAAATGCCATCTAACAAAATGCTGTGCACAAAAAAGAGAAGAGAAATGGCAAATTATCTTTACAAAAGAAAACAACCAAATTCCCCAAATAGCCCTTGCAGTAAAAGCTTTTTTCCTGTTTTCTGTGCTTCATCTGCTGATTCATTCTCCTTTCAAGGCTTGTTCTTCCTGTACATTTTGGTGCAAATGGAAAAGAAAATCTAGTTTTCCAATGCAAAGAGGGTAATTTACAAATATCATTTCCCAAAACTCAGCCCTGTAAATCCATTTATCGATCACAGGCAATCAAAAAGCCTTCACATTTTAGAGTTCTGCTCCCAGCCCTAAAACTCTGTCTAGCTGTTAACCTATAGATAATTTTTAGGCCCAAATTACCAATCATTATGAAAGATGATTTTAGATTGGAATCTAAAGAAGAGTTTTATAAGCAAAGAGAGCAGTCAAGAAAGCATTTAGTCAACTGTAAACCATTTGAATATGAGGTCAGTCATCCCTCAATATCCCCAGGGGATTGGTCCCAGGACCCCAGAGGATCCCAAATCCAAAATGATAGATGGAAATGAGAGATGCCAATTCCTAGTGATTCTAGGGGCCCTCAGGAGCTCCTGATGCCTGTCCCTTCTCCCTCCTCACTTATAAAACCTGATGATGTAGCGTCTATCCCCACCACAGACACCTCCCATCTGCTTGGTTTCTCTCTCTAAATGGAAAATGATATAGTGTTTGCATAAACCTACTACACACATTCTCCTGCATTAAATCATATCTAGATCGCTTATAATACTGAGGACAATGGAGATGCTATGTAAATAGTTGCCAGCCTGAAGCAAGTTAAAATTTTGCTTTTTGGAACTTTCTGGAATGTTTTTACCACATATTTTCAACCCAGTGTTGATTGAATCCATGCATGCAGAACACACCGTGGTCATCTTACTCTCCTTATCAGCAGAAATTGTGACGATGAGACCACCATCAAGGTGAAAGGGCAGAAGGCAAGGGTCTTTGAGCCTGAAGCTGCACATTGCATACCCACAGCGGTCCGTAAACGTTCAGGATGTCCACTTACCTAGTCAACAGAAAGACCCAGCTCTCGGAGTCCCCAGGTCAGGCCAGCAGAGAGGGAAGGACCCCAGGCATCTGCCCGTGAGTGTTTTGAAGAGGCTGTCCCACTCCCGGTAACTGGACTGGAACTGGCTGATTTAAAGGTAGAAGAATCCCCCTGGTTCCTCTCACAGAGTGAGGCTGAATCCTGCCCAACTCCCAGGTGCCCGCAGTGCTGACACCCCAGGCAGCCATCCTTGGCTGCAGCCCCTGGGATGTGGCCTCTAAAACAGGCTAATGAATGACTACAGGCCCAGGGCTGTAGGAACCCGCCAGTCATTGCCTGAGTGAACCTGGGCTCCTAGCAGACTCTCCTGAGCCTCAGATGCAGGCCTTCCTCCATACGCCGCCTGCTGCCACTGAGAGGACTAAGGGACAGAACAGACAAAGGCACCTGCCCACTCCTAGCAGTCAGGAGCCCTCAGTAGCCCTTACTGCCTGTCCCTCCTCTCAGTGCTTGTAAAACCTGTTGATGTAGCTTCTTTCCCCACCACATAGATACCCGCTATTTGCTTGGTTTATTTCTATCTCTAAACATGCTCTCAAAAAACCAGGAGCCCCTCAAAATAGGGCACATCTCCCATGGCTTGCCCTCTTTATACAGGTTTGAAGTGAAGTGAAGTGAAGTGAAAGTCGCTCAGTTGTGTCCGACTCTTTGCGATCCCATGGACTATACAGTCCATGGAATTCTCCAGGCCAGAATACTGGAGGGGGTAGCCTTTCCTTTCTCCAGGGGATCTTCCCAACCCAGGGATTGAACCCAGGTCTCCTGCATTGCAGGCAGATTCTTTACCAACTGAGCCACCAGTGAAGCTTGCCACCAGTCAAAAGGAATGTTCTTAGTCCAGTGAGAACACTGTTCCCTCCAAGACTGCTCAACCTCCAACCCCAACCAGCCTCCACAACACACAGCTCTCAAGGGAAACTCAAGGACTAAGAAGTATTATTCCAGGTTCACTTAAAATCCAGTACAATTAACTTTCAAGATAACTACATAATTAGTGTGCCCTCAGGAATGTGCTGGAGAAGGCAATGGCACCCTACTCCAGTACTCTTGCCTGGAAAATCCCACAGACAGAGGAGCCTGGTAGGCTGCAGTCCATGAGGTCGCTAAGAGTCGGACACGACTGAGCGACTTCACTTTCACTTTTCACTTTCCTGCATTGGAGAAGGAAATGGCAACCCACTCCAGTGTTCTTGCCTGGAGAATCCCAGGGATGGGGGAGCCTGGTGGGCTGCCGTCTCTGGCGTCACACAGAGTCGGACATGACTGAAGCGATTTAGCAGCAGCAGCAGCAGGAATGTGCTATAATACATGTGTCTTTTAAACTTCCTTCCACTAAGTGAACCAGAGATGACCGTGCTCACAGGGGCCCCAAGCCGCCACCCAGCTGGTTACCTTCCCTCAGAGTGAAGACACAGAAGCTCTTCTTTGCAGTGAGAATGGAATACGAGCGGTGTATGAACTGTGACTCACTCTTACCCAGAACCTCAGGTCAGTGTGCGGATTCACAGAGAGGAGCCCTGGGGCAGGCAAGACCTGATCCTGGTGGCATTCCAAGGGGGCAAGGGCCCCCCACGAGGCCACGGACCCAGAAATGAGCTCTGGTTTGTTTCAAAGGACGGCCTCAGGTGGAGTGCCTTGTCTTCATCCTCCCGGCTGAGGGGAAACAAACATCTGTCCTATTTGTCCCAAGCGGCTGCCGTGTGCCACCCCTTCACACCTGGATGCAGAGACACACGGGCGAGGCTAGACCACCGTCACTCCATAGCCCCAAGATGCCATCAGTTCATGCCTGGGGGCCTCTCCACACCTCTGGGGCTGGTGTGTGTAGGAAAGGATGGTCGGTCTCCGCCATGCCTTCATAGAAACCTGCAACAAAGGACAGCCTTAGCAGAAGGTCTCAGTCAATGGAACACCCCGTGTCAGGAGCAGGTGATGGGATGAAGTGGAGACAGATGGAATCTGAGCCCTCAGAGGCATCACACTCACAAAATGCCTAGTCTCGCTTTTTAAATTTTTCTTTTAATTTTTTTTTTTGCTGTGTCCACAACAGCAGGCAGACCCTATGGCTATAAACTTCAAGAAAGCCTTGGCCTCCATCCACTACACAGTATGCAAAATCAAATATTCCTGCAGGCATAGTACTCAGCAAGATAGGTGAAAGTTGTGAGAAGAAAAGGATTTCCTCTGTTGCCTAGACACTTCCAGGATAGTATGTGTATGATCCCTGGAGGGAGGAGGTTTCTCAAAGCATAAACAATAATGTAACATCATGCCCACGGAAACAGTGCGCATTCAGTATCATGCATAAACACTGTCTCCTTTAAGTATGGAGGTTATCACCATCTAGCATTCAAGGTGCTGGAATTTATGCAAAGAAAGCCTGTACTGTAAAGTGAGTTTTTAAGACACTGAGTAAATAGAAATGGTGGTGTTAGCAATGGCCTCTGAGGAGTCAATAGACCAGCGTAATGAAGCCAGGGAACCACGGCGACAGATGAATGAAAAGTGCTTTCGCTTCTCATTTAGTTCAGGGTCAGCCAGCGATGGGAAATTGTCTTAGAGATCACAGCCATAAAGCTTCCTAGAGGCGTCCGAGCCTACATGCTTCCTTTTCAGAAGGTCTTCAGTCGAGCTAACAGCGCGTCTTTCTTTAGGGAAAAATGCACCTTAAGAAAAATGCACATTTCACAGACCACTGAACACACAGCCATTGGAAGCTGCTGCTGTGAGTCATACGGGCTCCTGGGTCGCTTGAGCCCATTACCCACCTGGGGCTAGAGCAGAGATGCTGATGGCGGTCATATAAAAGGAGTCCTGTGACTGCCGATGGGCCTGGTGAGATGCGAGGAAGATGTTTGGCCACATCATGAAGAGATCTGTAAGGAAACTCACTACAGTGCTGACAGAGTTGAGGTTGCCTGGATTAACAGGTTCTTATGGTGATGCCCAACCTTTCCGTCACTGATACCCACAAGACTTGCTTACTTGCAGCAAAGGCCGAGGAAGACACGCTTCATTTCTTAAACTCCCAGCTCCTTCCTTGTTCAAAGCACTTGCTGTTCATACTTTGATGTTATTTCACGGTGAGTGATCAAAAAACAAAACCACTATCTTCGAGTTAGTAAATGATTAACATCGTTGCATGTATATGTGACTATATTTGAAGGATCAGAATTTTAATTTTAAAAAATGGAAGAGCAAACCAATCGTTAGTAGCAGGAAGCTCCTTTTCAGAAATGAAATTGGCCATGAATATATTTTTTTCTTTCTGATCTTAGAAATAAACTCAGTTCTTATTGCACAATAGTACACGTGCATTAGTGGAAAGTTTTTGCACCAGCAAGCAATGAAATGGAAGAGACAGAAACTATATACACATATAACTTAGAGGTGGGTACTGTGATAAATGGGGCTTCTCTGATGGCTCAGTGGTTAAAAAAAAAAAGCGGCCTGTCAATGCAGGAGACGGTTTGATTCTTGGATTGGAAAGACTCCCTGGAAGAGAAAACAGCAAATCCCCTGGACAGAGGAGCCTGGCGGGCTGCAGTCCATGGGGCCACAGAGTCAGACCGAACTGGGCAACCAAGCAACAACAACAACGGAGATAACATTTATCTTCTAATCTTTGTTCCAGTTGTTTTCCTCCTCTTTTCAAAAAAATTTTCAAACATTAATTTCTATTTTTCCTTCTGCTTGGTAAGTTTTATTACTTAAGATGAAACAAACACGTTTCTCATATCATTAAGTAGTCTAGTTTAAAAAAATCTAACTGAAACTATCAATATCAAATTAAACTATATTCAAAATCAGCCTGCAGAAAGCTACAAAGAGACTTCCCTGGTAGTCCAGTGGTTAAGACTCTGCACTTCCAGTGCAAGGGGCATGGGTTTGATCCCTGGTCAGAGAACTAAGATCGAGCATGTTATATGGTGTGGTCAAATTAAAAAAAAAAAAAAGGAAAAAAATAGTTTCTGGAGCAATGAGCAGCATTGTGGATGTATTAACCTGAGCACTGAAAAATATTTGACTAGTAAGAGCTCAGTGCTTCGATTCTAACTCAGACCAGGAGTCTGGAATGGAGAGCATTTGCTACTTTGCAGAAACCCCAGTACACATGTCCCTATTTTATGTTCAAGAGATAAGATTCAATAATAAAAAAAGAAAGTCCAATCAAAAGAGCAAAAATTTTAACAGATCATTTCACAAAAGAAAAATACACGATAATTAATAGGCACATTAAAAATGCTTTCATTATCATTAGTTCTCAGTGAAATGCAAATGAAAACCACAAGGATATACTACTTAACACCCCCTAGAATCACTAAAATTAAGACTGACCATACAAAAGTTTGAAGGGATTGTTCTAACGGGGACTCTTGCACATTGTTCATGGGAATGTAGAATGTAACAAACACCTTGGATGAAAATCTGTTGGTGTTTTTCATAAAACTAAACACACTTACCTTGTGATCTGATAATTCCACTCCTTGTTGTTTATCTAGAGCTTCCCAGGAGGCACTAGTGGTAAAGAACCTGCCTGCCAATGCAGGAGACTCAAGAGACATAGGTTTGATCCCTGGCAACCCACTCCGGTATTCTTGCCTGGGTAATTCCATGGACAGAGGAGCCTGGTGGGCTACAGTTCATGGGGTTGCAGAGTCAGACACGACAGACACATACACACACACAGGAGTTTATCTAAAATAAAATAAAACAAAGTAACTGTATTATGTTTAAAAAGCTAAGTCAAAAAGGTTTTCTGAAGCATTAGACCTATTCGAGTGTAAGTTTCTTGAAGATGCAAGTCTGCAGTCTACGCAACTAAGGATTCTCACTTAGTCTTTGCCCCACTGACCCACAGCACAGAGCGGAATGACTTCCCTCTAGTGGCAATCCGCTAATAAAATCTTGCAAATGTCAATGAATCAACAAATGAATAGAAAGTTCTATTTAAATGATGAATAATTTTAATGACTTGGCTTTATCCAGCTCATTTCACGCACAATGTGTGTGATGAGGTGGGGGATAAATCAATATCCCACAAGCAATAAACATGCCAGAAAAACAGCATCCTCTGTTCACTCATCAGCAGATCATTGTCAAGCACCCAGAGAGGGCGTTGAAGGAATTCATCAGCAGGTCTGATTTGTTCTGGTGGTGAGTCCGGCAATAAGCAGAGCATAAACAGGAGATACTGTGCTCCACCAAGGCCAGAAGCCTGCACCTTTCTCCAGTGTGACTTGGTGCCATTTAGAAAAACTCTTCTAGGGTGATGCTATGAGCATTGATTTGGTCAAGTGCATCCTCAAACGCACCTTTCAATTCCAAAAGGCTGGAAAGCTGAAAACTGGCGTGCATCTACGGATTGTGTTTTCTGTTCTGGGGGAATGAGAGTTACTGCCTCTCACTCCCTGAACAAGCTGGGACCTTCGAGAAAAGATCCTTCTATTGTAACTCCTGGACTAGAGAAGCTTGCCATAGTCGGAATCTCTTAAATCAACCACATTGCTGTGTTCCATCTAGATTATTCTTCCTAGAACTAAAAACTTAAAGCAATGAGAGACGATGTAGTCTTTAAAGTGAACAAATAGCTTTCAAGTGCAGAGATTCCTTGAAAGAGTAGTCGCTTTCCCACCTAACGTATTATTAGCAAACACTTCAGCACCGTAATTATTCTCACAGCGGCTCCTGGAACACAAGTGAAAACGTCACTGTTAATGTCTTTCTGTGAGAATCTGGTACTGAGGACAGTTTAATTGGCTGTAACAGTCCTGAAATAAGATGTAAATTATATACATAGTTAAAACCCTCAAAGTCTGTGCAAACACGCTTTAAGTGAATCGCTCACAGTTAGAAGGTCTGGTGGCCCAGTGGGGCCTCAGACTTCCACACTCAACCCCACGAAGCCAGAAGTGAAACAGTCTGGAGTGGCTGTGTTTTGGGTCACAAACGGCTCACATTCCTCCCTGTCCTGACAGGCAGGGGGGTCTGTGTGCAGTGGGAAAACAGAATTATTTGTTCCCAGGCCCCAAGGCTTTTTGAGTTTTTCATTATTCTTTGAGTTTCAAATCTCCCCTCTGTCTGTAACAGAATGAAAGGGCAACAGTAGGAAGCCCAGGGGTCTGCAAACAGAGGAAATAGGCTGCAAGTGTCAGGCAGTTTTTTGTCTCTCTCTTAAGCAGCAGGAAGAAACAAACAAGTGTTAGGTTTTTTCCCTTCTCTACACAGATTTATACAGAGGCTTCTCTTAAAATTCTGGGTTGCCATGACGACACCTGGCTCCACCTGAACTTAACTTTTCTCAAACCTGGAGCTAACCAATGTGTTTTTCTTATGGAACTGTTTGTCTTAAGCTATGTTAATGAGTTTATGTGTTTACCCTAGACTCTGTCTTCAGGTCGGTTCTGCCTGAGACTCAGAACCGACTTGACAAACCAGTGTGTTGTACTCAGACCTGCCCTCCTGATCCATGCTAATGAGACTGTATTTGCTTGGAAATCTGCCTTTCTTCAAGATTCACGTCAATCCTTTTATGGCCCAGGATGACGCACCCAGTGCCAATGTTATCTCAAAATGCACGTGTGGGTGCGGGCCCTGGTGCCATTCTCTGAGTTTTGAGACATTTCCTTTCTCTAATTAGCAGACCGCTAGTAGCTATATAACCTCCAGCTAAAGACTAGCAGGGGGCACTCTTTCTGCTCCCTTCTGATGTCTATGTCAGAAGCTTTCCCTATCTCTTTTACACTTTAATAAAACTTTACTACACAAAAGCTCTGAGTGATCAAGCCTCATCACTGGCCCCGAATTAAATTCCTCTTCTCTGGAGGCCAAGAATTTCGGCGTCTTTTGTGGTTCAGCAACAACCTTTCAGGAGCTGATTATAAAACCCACCTGCAAACACCAGCTGAGACAGAGGGAACACTGGACCTGCCTTCCCAGTGATGGAGCGGTGCAGCCTTTGGAAGATTCCGGTCTGCTGGGCAGTGGCCTGCCCGCAGCGCTGAGACTAGCGACCCTGCACGGGTCTCCACCTCAGCTCCGCAAACTCCTCGGCTTACTTATGAGGCCTTGTGTTGAACTAGTCTGGGTAATACAGGGCCACGGTGTGCAGGTCCACAGCAGGGAAAAAGGAACAATCAGGCCAGAAGACATGAGCTAGACAAGGGTGGCAGGGGCGCTAGCGGGCCAAAGGACACGCTAATCACACGGCTTGGGCAGACTCCCAGAGACGGTGGAGGACAGGGAAGCCTGGCGTGCTGCAGTGCACGGGGTCGCAGAGTCGGACACAACTTGCTGACTCAACAACAACAACGATAATCACATGATTATGCGTAAACGACTACACGCGCCCATCCGACCTGCAGGCAGAGGGCTGGAGGGGACAGGGTTAACGCTACAGTCCACGTCCTTGTCCCTTCTCTGGGGTGGAGCTGAACCACCTGGCTACAGCCCCAGTCCTGTATAGCACCCCCGCGAGGGACCTGCGCTGTGGGGACACGATGCCCTTAGCCTGCCCCCCTCCAGCCCCAGTCCTGTATAGCACCCCCTCCAGGGACCTGCGCTGTGGGGACATGACGCCCTTCGCCTGCCTCCCTTCAGCCACAGTCCTGTATAGCATCCCCCCGCCACAGGGACCTGTGCTGTGGGGACACGATGCCCTTAGCCTGCCCGCCTCCAGCCCCAGTCCTGTATAGCACCCCCCAGGGACCTGCGCTGTGGGGACACGACGCCCTTAGCCTGCCCCCTCCCCAAGGCGGCACTGCTACCAGGTGAAGCACACCGCATCACCCGCCTGCCTCGCTCCGCTTCGGGACGGCTCTGTAAAGCGTAACTGACACACAGGGGAGAGAGCGGTTTCCTGGGAACCAGCATCATTCCTCACCTGCTGCGGCCAGAGCCCCACGGTGCATCCTGGGTGGCCAGCACTCTCTCACACCCATACCCCTGTGTAACCCGAATCTCCTCACCTATTGTCTCCACCAGAGCCACCCATCCCAGACCCTGCAGCCACCACCCCAGCTACCACCAGCCCCCACCTGGGGGTACCCTTGCTCCCTCAGCCCTGCATCACAGAGCAGCCCAGGGATCTTCTAGGGCAAGCGTCGGGCTGTGTGTCCTGCCCTCCACTGACCTCCCACCTCATTTTAGAACCAAATTCTCAACCACAGGCCTCCCCTGGGTCTCCAGACCCCTCAGGAAATAGAGCCTGTCTGTTCTGCTCATCCCCACATCCAGCTTCACTGTCCCCCGCCCCATCCAATGAACTTCAACTCCTCCCTGCCGCAGGGCCTTTGCACTCGCTGTTCCTCTGCTTGGCAGGCTCTGCCTGCCTGTGCAGCCTGTGTCTGCATCCTCTTCAGGTACAGAGTGCCGGGGTCAGCTCTGAGGGGCCTCCCTGACGAGCAAAATCAGCACTCCCAGGTCACTGTCTGTGCTTCACTGTAGACTCTCCACCAGTCCAGAGTGCTGGGAACCAGGGCATGTGTGTCTGTACCACGCTCCCGCCGCACTGGCCTGCACACACGGGTGAGCACAGCCCTGGCACAATGCCAACCCCACAGCAGGCACTCACTCAGCTAGTGCAAATCCTTCCTTGTCTTCAGAGAGAATTAGAAGAGGAGCAGGGAAGGAGACTCTAGAGAAGAGGTCACTAATGCAAGCAGTTTTTAAAATTTTTTTCAGTTCAGTTCAGTCGCTCAGTTGTGTTGGGCTCTTTGAGATCCCACGGACTGCGGCACCAGGCTTCCCTGTCCATCACCATCTCCTGAAGCTTGCTCAAACTCATGTCCATCGAGTCTGTGATGCCATCCAACCATCTCACCCTCTGTTGCCCGCTTCTCCTCCTGCCTTCAATCTTTCCCAGCATCCGCGCCTTTTCCAATGAGTCAGCTCTTCGTCTCAGGTGGCCAAAGTATTGTAGTTTCAGCTTCAACATCAGTCCTTCCAATGAATATTCAGGATTTCCTTTAGGATAGACTGGTTGGATCTCCTTGCAGTCCAAGGGACTCTCAAGAGTTCTTCAACACCGCAGTTCAAAAGCATCAATACTGGAAGAGAATTGTTTTCCAATACCGCGCTGGTTTCTGCCGTTCGTCAACGTCAGTCAGCCACAGGTATACGCATGACCCTCGCTCTTGAATCTCGCTCCTCCCTCACCCCTCTTTGTTGTCACGGAGCTCAGGGCTGAGCTCCCTGTGTCACGCAGCAGATTCCCACCGGCTCTCTATTTCTGCACATGGTCATGAACATGTCTCCACGCTGCTCTCTAGTTTCGCCCCGCCCTCTCCCTCCCACACTGTCCACACATCTATTCCCTACTTCTGCGTCTCCATGGCTGCCCTGCAGACAGCTTCATCATTGCCATCTGAAGGCAGCTGTGTCCTGGGGGGCGGGACTAGAACATTCCCCGCTGAGCAACAGGACACAGCTTTCTGGACTGAAGTTAGCAGCACCCTTTGGGAAGCAGCGGAGTGTGGCAGAACTGGAGATGTGGGTAAACCTTGGATTCACGCAGGAAATGTGAGGAAGCTGCTAAGCGGGTGAAAATAGCCCGGATCGTGAGACCAGCAGGACTCCGGGCTCCGTCTGCATCCGCATCCACGCCCATCGCTGTGCCCGACGCAGGCTTCTTCACCCGACCCTCTGCCGGCCCTCCCTGCAGCAGGAGGGATGCGGTCCTCAGTGGAAAGTGGGGCTCATAGGGGTGGTAAACCGTCCTTGTTTACCCAGATGTGGTTTTAATCTCCCATCTGTCAGGCACCAAAGCCAAAGTCAGGGGACAGCTGGAAGAGGATTCTGAGGCATTCTGAAGGTGTTTCAGATTCAGGGTAGGAAATAAACTGGTTTAAAAGAAAATCAAAGGGGACCCAGGGTATCTGAATGCCAGCCGAAGGGTGGCATTTAACTGGTGTGGAGAACAGGAAGCTGGGAGGGCTGAGCAGGATTTATAGAAACAAATAGTCATCAGTGAGTGAAAGTCGCTCAATTGTGTCCAATTCTTTGTGACCCCACAGACTGTAACCCATCTGGCTCCTCCTGTCCATGGAATTATCCAGGCAACAATACTGGAGTGGGTTGCCACGCCCTCCTCCACGGGATCTTCCCGACCCAGGGATCAAATCCAGGTGTTCTATATTACAGGCAGATTCTCTGCTATCTGAGCCATCAGGGAAGTCTGTCAGTAAGCAGAGTATATTAATGATATAGAAATGTTAATTGTAAGACTTGTAAAGCTAGGTTCAAGAAGTATTTTCCTAGCTTTAGAATATCCAGCGAAAGTGAAAGACACTCTGTCGTGTCCGACTCTTTGAGACCACATGGATTATTCAGTCCATGGGATTCTCCAGGCCAGAATACTGGAGTGGGTAACTGTTCCCTTCTCCAGGGAATTTTCCCAACCCAGGGATCCAACTCAGGTCTCCCGTATTGTAGGCAGATTCATTACCAGCTGAGCCACAAGGGAAGCCCAAGAATATCCAGTGGTGTATATTAAATATTAAAGTCATACTATTAAAATTTTGACTATATTAGCTCAGAAATATTAATTAATTAAATATTATTCTTTAGGTAAATGAAAAGTTTATTTTATTTCTCTTAAAGGAATTGCTAAAAACTATTTTTAAAAGAAAGAAAAGTCATTTTACAAATATAGTCAGTCAAATCATCTGTAAAATACACTAGAGTCCTAGGTAAAATAGCTTTATTACCACTTGGACCCTTGATTGTGGACTTGACATTTCATTTCCCACTAGAAGAAAGCAAGATTTGTTGGAGAAATTAGATATTCCAGATCTGGGGCAGAAAATGCACAAGATGAGCCTGGAATACCTTGTTATTTTACAAATTAAAAACCTTCTAGAATCAAAGACTGACAGGGCGACATCAAAGGGACTCAGAAGCCACCTTGAGAGTCTTCCATTGGCCAGTATCAGAACAATCTGATCTTCATCGAGGGATGTGTCTATAATGGACTGAACTCTTTATGAATCCTTTATATTAAAAACCCGACTTGATGACTTTCAGAGACTGGAAGGAAATTGATTCATTATATTACAAAGTGAAAGTCACTCAGTGGTGTCCAACTCTTTGTGACCCCACAGACTATACTATACAGTCCATAGAATTCTCCAGAATACTGGAGTGGGTAGCCTTTCCCTTCTCCAGGGGATCTTCCCAACCCAGGGTTCGAACCCAGGTCTACCACGTTGCAGGTGGATTCTTTACCAGCTGAGCCACAAGGGAAGCCCATTATATTAAAAAGTGGTAAGTAAAAGAGCAATACCTTTCTTATGTGAGCAATATCATATAGAAACATCTATTTAAAGAAGTATGCCAGCTAATACATGGACAAAAAGTCATAGAAATAGAATAACACCATTTTGCAACCCCAGCGGATTACGGACTGAAGCGTTGAGCATCGTCTCAACTGACATCACAGAAAGACAGGGCCCAGACCTTACCTGTCTGCTGTTGACAGAACACATCACCCACCACCTTCACTCTTGCCAGGTGGATCCCGTTGGTCTTCTATGGTTGTACAAAACACTGCTACAGACTTAGTGACTTAACCAACACAGACAGGCTCCTTACAGCTCTTGAGGTCAGAAGTCTCGTGGGGCTGAAACCCAAGTGACAGCAGAGCAGCGTTCCTTTCTGGAGCCTCTGGAAGAAAGTCTGTCTATTTCTGTTTTCCAGTTTATAGAGGCCTCCCATGTTCCTTGGCTTGTGGCCGCCTAATTCCGACCTCTGCCTTCATCATCACGTCTTCTCTGACGACCTTCCTGCTTCCCTCTTGTAAGCACTCTTGTGATTACCCTGGGTTTGCCTGAGTAATTCAGGGTACTCTGTCTCAAAATCCTGGGATGGAGCAAATGTGCAAAGTCTCTCCTGACATGTAAGGTAAGATATTCACAGACGCCAAGGATTTGGGCGTGGACATCATGCCAGGGGTTGGGGCTTGGGGGAGGGCAGTACTCCTCCTGCTACAAGGATAGAATCTGCGTCTCAGTCAATCTCCAGGTTCAGTTGCCAGTTAGCAGGGAAAATGGACAGAGAAGACTGTTGATGACCAGCAAGGTGAGAATGCAGTTCTCAAATTCCAGACTCTGAATTTCTGTTTTCAAGGAGACAACTGGTAAGAAAATGAACAGGATTGTGGGGAAAACTGAGACGAAAGTAAATATAAAATGTTTTTAAGAATCTTCCGTGTCTAGACATGGACACAGGTGATAAGTAATACCTGCAAGGACCTGGTTACCATAAAAGTCAAGGATATAATTAACCTCTGAAAGGAAGGCGAGCCTGTGACTGGGATGGGGAGCTCCAGGGGAGCTTGGCAAGCTGTATTGACCGGGTAGCACTGGCTGACTGTTTGCCTTTAATAATTTATTAAGATGATTCTTAAAAGACTTAATTGCAGTACCCCAAACTGAGAGAATGTTCTAGGGATATTGTACTTTGTCTATTGCTGTTTAAGATCACACTTTATTTTTTAGCAGTTGTATCACACTAATGACTCATAAAATATGCTGTTGACCAAAGGCCAGAGGCTTTGTCTCAAATACTTACCTCCCACCGTCTAAGGAGTTGACTACATTCTTACATGCAAGGGAGCCACTCGAGGGAATATGGTATTTGATGTGTACAGGTGTCTTGCAAAGTAAAGAGAGTGTTTTCTTGTTTTTTCTATGACAGAATCTGCTTTTTTCTTGAAACCTTTATTAGTCAGAAATGTATTGATTTAAAAAAAAAGATGGGAAGAACGACTATCAAAAATTCATGTCGCATTTTTTTCCAGAGGCTGTGTCTATGATGTTCTACTGTTGGAAAAAAAAATACCATGAAAAAGATAGAAACCACCAATACCTAAAGCCAAAACTGACAAATGAAAAATTGTGATTAAAATTATTATTATTCCACATAAGCAGAAGACTCAGAATGTGTTGAAGAGCTAAGGTTCTTCTCTGGCTTTTATCAATAATGTAAACTGAAGCTCAGGCGTCCACTTGAAGATGGCTAAGCACACAAATCTACCTCTGTCTTTATTCTACTGAATTAAAGAAAGTGTTGTTAGTCAACTCAGTGGTGCCCAACTCTTTGAGACCCCGTGGACTGTAGCCCACCAGGCTCCTCTGTCCATGGAATTCTCCAGGTAATAATACTAGAGTGGGCAGCCATTTCCTTCTTCAGGGGATTTTCCTGACCCAGGGACCAAACCGGAGTCTCAGACCTGCATTGCAGGTAGATTCTTTACCACTGAGCCACCAGGGAAGTCTGACTGAATAAAGACAGAATACCAAAATAAGAATAAATATACGCATCAAGATAGGGAAAGTGGGTGACCTTGGGGCCGCTCATGGAGTAACTAATTCAAGACTTATAGAACAGCTGTGTCACTTCTAGCTGTTGAATTACTGGACCCTAGTTTGCCCCAGCTAACTCTGGAAGAACCATTTCCTACATGGAGGGAGTTTTGCTTTGAGAATCTCAAGAATGAAACCTGGGCGCAGACCAGACATGGGACAGTGCCTCAGTGTTTTCTGGCAGCGACAGAAGCCCCTGATAACCACTGAAAGGCAAGCCTCCCCTCACCTGGGAGAAAAGCCTGCTCATCCAGGCTGGTGGAATGACAGTCTCCTATCACAGTGACACCAGCATTGGTAAATCCTAGAAGGGGTGTGTCAGACAGGGGCTCTCATCCATGGAACCTGAAGGGAATCAGGTCAAACTTCCCAACTCTGCCTTTCCACCTGAAGAGCTAGGAAGTTAACCTAATCCCTCTCAGTATGCAGAATCATAAATGAGCTCATCTGCCTACCCAGCCAGCAAAGGTCCATCTAGTCAAAGCTATGGTTTTTCCAGTAGTCATGTACAGATGTGAGAATTAGATCATAAGGCTGAGTGCCGAAGAATTGATGCCTTCAAACTGCGGTGCTGAAGAATACTCTTGAGAGGCCCTTGGACTGCAAGGAGATCAAACCAGTTAATCCTAAAGGAAATCAACCTTGAATGTTCATTGAAATGACTGATGCTGAAGCTGAAACTCCAATACTTTGGCCACCTGATAAGAAGAGCCGACTCATTGGAAAAGACCCCGATCCTGGGAAAGATTGAAGGCAGGAGAAGAAGGGGATGACAGAGGATGAGATGATTGAATGACATCACTGACCCAATGGACATGAGCTTGAGCAAACTCAAGGAGATAGTGAAGGACAGGGAAACCTGATGTGCTGTAGTCCATGGGATCGCAAATAGACATGACTGAGTGACTAAACAACAATCTACCCAGGAAGATTACCAAGAAGAAAGCAGATGGCACAGGGACTAGCACATGGCATGCTCTCAAAGCAGAACTCTGCTCAATTTCCCATACCACCTTATATCCCATTTATAGCCCTGAGCAGGGCAGCAGGCTTCACCACATGGACCCTCCTCCTGTTGAAGCAGAATTGACCAGCTCAGCTGCCAATCATATTATCTGCCAATCAGATTTGATCTAAGAGACACAGAGGCTGAGCCTCTGGATTTTATTTGTAAAGCACTATAGCAAATATGGGGCTTCCCTGGTGGCTCAGAGGTTAAAGGGTCTGCCTGGAATGCGGGAGACATGGGTTCCATCCCTGGGTCAGGAAGATCGCCTGGAGAAAGAAATGGCAACCCACTCCAGTATTCTTGCCTGGAGAATCCCATGGACAGAGGAGCCTGGTGAGATACAGTCCACGGGGTCGAAAAGAGTCAGACATGACTGAACGACTTCACTTTCACTTTCATGGCAAATACGCGCTTGTCAAGTGGCTCAGCAATAAAGAACCTTCCTGCCTGTGCAGGAGATGTGAATTCAATCCCTGGGTTGGGAAGATCCCCTGGAGGAGGAAATGGCAACCCACTCCAGGACTCTTGCCTGGGAAATCCCAAGGACAGAGGAGCCTGTCAGGCTCCTCTGTCAATGGGATTCTCCAGGCAAGAATCCTGGAGTGGGTTGCCATTTCCTCCTCCAGGGGATCTTCCTGATCAGGGATCGAACCCATGTCTCCTGCATTGGCAAGCAGATTCTTTACCACTGAGCCATCTACCTTCTGTGTTTGGATAATGAGAAATTCCATTCAACAGGCTATTAATTATTTTACTCAGCCTGAGTATTAAGTGTATCATCTTATAAGAACAAATGAACATGGACAATTTTAGAATTTATAGCTATTTATTGTGCCTTTAAATATTCAGCAATACATGATGAAAATTCATCCAGTTCTTAATCTCAGATTTTTAATATTTTAATCTCTCATGAACCAAAAGTTGGGTTCATACTCAGCATTTTGGAAAACTCCATTAAATGAACAGGGAATAGCAAACACTGCCAGCAAAGACAAATGGCAACAATAAAAGCCAACGTTATTGAGACTTTGTTATGTGACATTTCATAAATTTGGCACAGCTGTTAGCTCGTTTGCCTAAGGCCACCAGATCAGCAGTGGTGGGGCTGCAGTGTGAAAGCGCACACCTCTGGTATAGTGCGAGCAGTGGTGTCTCGCCGAGGTCTCCCCAGCAGGCTGGTGCCAGCCTACCAGCTGCCCTAGGTTTGTGGCTGGTGGGACACCTCCAGCCTCATGGCCCACAGTGGGTTAGCAACAATGGGTTACCGACACAGGGTGCACGACACTCCTCTGTCTCAATGGGTGAGCAACATGATTATGTGACTTAGGTCCAGAGTCGACCTCCACCCCCGAATCTGGATCTTCCCCTGAAACCACACTCTTCTCAGATCCTCCTTCCCTGCTCTGAGTCTCTCACTCTCCCACAGTTTTTCTCCCTCCCTAAGGATTACCGCCTCTGTGGCCATGGGCACCCGAATCTCTGTCTCTGACTCTGCTTCTTGGGAACCTGACCCAAGACAGCTGGTTTCTTGTCTTCAAATGTGCAACTTCTGTGCCTGGAAAACAGCGGGGAGAAGGTGTGTCCCCACCACCATCAGCCCCCGTGACCCACACAGGGTGGGTTTGTGCTTCCCATCTCAACAGTGTTTGGCTCCGAGGCCAGTCTCAGCTCCGCGTCTTCACCAGGAGAGGTGATGCCGCCAACGGAACCCAGGCAGGGTCCTTTGTCAGTGTGGACGAGGCTGAGGCTGTCCACTGGGCTGCTCACGCTGTGGACTCGGCAGGCGTAGAAAACAGCTGCTTTGACCCCAGGGTAACTTCCCCTGACCACCGTGAGGTCTTCAGCACTAGTGCACTTAGCTAACCCACGAGGTGTTTCTAGGTGTCTCATATGCAGTTAGGAATAGGTAAATTGATGCTTTTGAACTGTGGTGTTGGAGAAGACTCTTGAGAGTCCCTTGGACGGCAAGGAGATCCAACCAGTCCGTCTTAAAGGAGATCAGTCCTGGGTGTTCCTTGGAAGGACTGATGCTGAAGCTGAAACTCCAGTACGTTGGCCACTTGATGCAAAGGGCTGAGTCATTTGAAAAGACCCTGATGCTGAGAAAGATTGAAGGCGGGAGGAGAAGGGAACGACAGAGGATGAGATGGTTGGATGGCATCACCGACTCAATGGGCATGAGTTTGAGTAAACTCTGGGAGCTGGTGATGGACAGGGAGGCCTGGCATGCTGCGGTCCATGGGATCACAAAGAGTCAGACATGACTGAGCAACTGAACTGAACTGAAATAGAGAAGACACAGCCTGATAAGAGTTTAATCGCCAGGGTCTCAGAACCATCAAGGATGGGGACTGGGTCAACACACCAGACCGTCCCCAAATCAGCTGAAATTCTAGCTGAGTGGGAGAATTCAGAGCTGGCGGTAGAAGAGGGGGACGTTTTCCGCTGCAGCCATCTGTGTCGAGGTGGGTGCCTTTTCTCCACCACAGCGTGACTTTCGTACATTTCCCTTGTAACCACAGAACCGTAGGTAGAGTGAAGCTCATGGAGACCATGATTTGGGCACTGCATGGGGTGGACTGTCATAGGCAAAGTGGCACCACAGGATCCCCTCCACCAGGCTGTCACCCCCATCCCCCAGCTACTGTGAGTCACCCCCGCCCCCATTCCCTGGAGCTGACCACCCCCTGCTGACCGGAGCTGCTCCATCTGGGGAGGAGCACAAGCCTCCCTCCCTGCTGCCACCCCCTTTGCTGATGCATGTTTGATTTGAGGGAGCAGAATCTGGCCCCCTTGACTCAGGGTGTACATCTCAGCAGTTGGTTTATGCTCCAGAATGCCCCCTCACTGAGGCTAGACCAAAGCCGGACTTTGTGACCTCACCCTTGCTGGGCTCTCACTCCTTCTGACCCTGCTTCTCTCTCTTCATCCAGATTTCCCCTCAATAAATCGTGAGCACCCAAATCCTTGTCTTGAGCTCTGCCTTTAAGGACCCCAACCTAAGCCACTGGGTGTGAAGTTAATCCACATTTAGTTATCATCATTCCCATAAGAAGAAAAACACAACTTCTGATTTTGCAGTTGGTTTTTAACAACTCATCTTAAAGTTTTACTGAGTCTAATGTTCAGCAGGCTAAGACTCACTAGAGTACAAGACAGAATGATGTTCTAAACAACCAAGATGGCAGAATTTTAAAATCACCAGCCTGACACAGAAGTAGCTCAGGTGGTAAAGAATCCGCCTGCAACGCAGGAGACCCTGATTCGATTCCTAGGTCAGGAAGAGCCACAGGAGAAGGGATAGTCTATGCACTCTGGTATTCTTGAGCTTCCCTGGTGGCTCAGCTGATAAAGAATCCGCCTGCAATGCTGGAGACCTGGGTTCAATCCCTCAGTTGGGAAGATCCCTGGAGAATGGAAAGGCTACCCCCTCCAGTATTCTGGCCTGGAGAATTCCATGGACTGTATAGTCCATGGGATAGCAAAGAGTCACACACAACTGAGTGACTTTCACAGCCTGACTTAATTGCTTCATCAAAAAATCAGTGTCTTCCCACACATAGCACTGAGTCATCAATAAAAGACTTTCTAATTACCCAAGAGTCCAAATGGATTGGTTTCATTTGTTCCTGTTGTCGCTTGCTAAGATTCCATTCTATCCAAATGGATTGGTTTCATCTGTTCCTGTTGTCGCTAAGATTCCATTCTATATGAGGTTGTTGGTCCATCTTTGCAAAAAAATAAGTGACTCATTCCAACCGCCAAGATTATTTCCCTCACGGCCCCCGAAACTCATCATCAAAACTTAAAGACATATTTTTAATGATATTTTAAAAATAGTTTCTCTCTTGTCAACCATAAGTGTGACAACCTGTCAATTACATAGTTTTGCTCATGGTTTAGAAACATGGAAATCTTTGCAGAAAGTCTCTCAAACAGCCCGAATGTGGGTGTGTTTGCATATTTGTACATCAGTTTTAAAATTACACAGATCAAAGACCAGAGGGATGCATTAAGGTCCCCAGGCCATTAAACAGGAAAAAAATGACAACAGAGAGATTTAATATAAGAGAGAGGCTCTCAGAAAAACTCTGCAGCCTGAACCTCCAAGACCCACGCCAACTCCTTCACATTTCCCTCAAGCCTCTTTTTTTTTTTTTTTAATTTACACTATTGTGGTAAGAATACTTGACAAGAGACCCACCCCCTTAAATAAGCATGCAGCACTGCATTGTTGACTACGGGTACAGTGTTGTGCATGGGTCTCTAGAACTGACTCACCCTTCTTTGACTGAACTGTATGCCCCTTGGTTAGGAATTCCTTCATTCTGCCCTTTGAGTCGATGAATTTCACTATTTTAGACGCCTCATTTAAGTGCAGTTGTGCGGCATGTGTCTTTCTGTAACTGGTTAATGTCATCTAGCATCTTGTCCTCGAGATTCATCCATGTTGTCGCCTTCCACGGCGTGTACGGACCACATTTTCTTTCTCCGTTTATCTGTGGGTGGACTTTGGGGATGTTTCCACACCTCGGCTTCTATGAATAGTGCTGTGGGAGTGCCACTGTCTCTTTGAGATCCCGATTCCAGTTCTTTCGGATGAGTACCCAGACATAGGATGCGGATCATACGGTAGCTCTGTTTTCAGCTTTCTGAGGGACCTCATACCCTTCTCCAGAGTGGCTGCACCGATTTGCATTCCCACCCACGGGGCACAAGGCTCTGTTTCGGGGACAATGCCTCAGTGCCAGGAGCGGGAGTAATGATCGTGGAGCAGAGCTGAAGCCTCTGACCTGAGTCTAGACTTTTCCTGAAGTTGACATTTCAGGTGGGGGATGCAGGCTGAGGGCATGTCACACGCACAGATACACGCACAGATACACGCACAGATACACACACAGATACACTCTACATCCAACCTGGATCCATCTCTCCATGTAAGGGGTGGCAGTGTCAGTAAGTCGGTCCGCCAGGGAGGGGAGGTTCATGTCCTCCACCCACCGCTGGGAGGAATTCTCCTCCCACAGGGAATCCCTGCCGAGCTGTGTGCAGCCATTTCTAGATGCCAAGGACAACCGCCAACATGACCAAGAATTTCCGAGCAGCCTACCTACTGTCCTATAACAAAAGGGAAATGAAGAGTTAACCCAAATATATGGACACTTTTTAAAAAATATTAGAACATTTCAAATATACAAAAAGTAGGAAAAAAGATAGCAAGCACCCATTTAACATTATTCTGCCAAGAAATATTAACTAGTTACCCCCATTATTGAAGATTTTTTTGAAGAATCAATGTGTTTTATACCAGTTCCTATAACTGCATTCTGATCAATTTGTAAAAGTCGCTACTATTCTGAAACTATATTTATCATTCGTGACATTTAAATTTTTTATTTTATATTTTCATGTACATAGATAATAGAGTGGTGTTCTGTGTCATGAAATTTACTTGAATAACAAATTGTTCTGAATGTGTTCTTCTGTGATGTGTTTCTTCATTCCAATAGAACAGAAAAACAAATTTCTTCTTTTTCTTTAATTAAAAATTTGGCCAACCCTTGCTTCCCACTTCTGGCAACCAAAAATCTGTTCTTTGTATGAATTTGTTTTTTGAGGATTTTTTAGAGTATTTTTTAATATTCCATATATAAGTGAGATTATATAGTATTTGCTTTCTCTGACATTTCATTTAGCATAAAGCCCTTCATGTTCATCCCTGTTATCACAAATGGCAAGATTTTCTCCTTTTTATGGCTAAATAATATTCCAGTGTGTGTGTGCCTGTGTGTGTGCCTGTGTGCGTGTGTGTGTGTGTGTGCGCGCGTGTGTGTGTGCGTGTGTGTGTGCCTGTGTGCGTGTGTGTGTGTGTGCCTGTGTGCGTGTGTGTGTGTGTGTGTGTGTGTGTGTGTTTCACTTCTCCTTTACCCATGCATCCACTGACGGACACTCAGTTTATTCTCTAACTTGGTTACTATAAATAATACTACAAAGAATAAGGGGGTATAGATAACTCTTGAGGTTAGTGATTTCCTTTGAATAAATAGGCAGAAGTGGAATTGCTGGATCATGTCTTGGTTCTACTTTTAATTTTTTGAGGAAACTTCATATTGTTTTCCCAAAACATGTTTTAACACTAAACTTTGTTTTAGAGAAACCCATGTTTATATTGTGTGTATACAATTTTCTCATCTCTTTTTTGTTGTAACAATGTTTATTTTATTTAAAAAGACATGATTAGCTAATTATCTACTAATGAGGGCATAGGTATTTTTTTTTAATCTTAGACTTTTATAAAGGGTGTTGTGGAACACTGAGAGAAGGCTCAGCCCATCTGGATTAACTGCTCCATATAGACTCTATCACATGAGAGTATCAGTATGTTTCAGTTCAGTTCAGTTCAGTTCAGTCACTCAGTCGTGTCCGACTCTTTGCGACCCCATGAATCGCAGCACGCCAGGCCTCCCTGTCCATCACCAACTCCCGGAGTTCCCCCAAACTCACGTCCATTGAGTCAGTGATGCCATCCAGCCATCTCATCCTCTGTCGAATAATGCCTAACGGATAGAAACTCAGGGTGTTTAAAAGACGCGATCATTTGTGAGCATAGCCATAATTCTCTAGTGTTTACCATGCTTCTTCTGTGATGCACTTTAAAGGACTATGTGTGTGTGTCTATGTATACACGTGAATGCATGCATTTTTAAAATTTGCTTTATGTATGTTTACTTTATTTATCATTTTATATTTCTTCATTACTGAGTTTGGTTCCCTAATGTTTTGTCTCAATGTTTACATCTACGATCCTTGGTGACGCTTTTCCTTGTCTATGTTCTCCAGGTTTCATTTAGAAACAAAAGCAAGGTTATCCTAGATTTATAAAAGCTATTCATACATTTTCCTGATCTTTCCGTGTTCAGGGACAGTTTGTACATGATAAGATTTATCTAGCTCATGAAGGCTTAGTAAAATTGCCAGTCTAGTCAACTGTTCCTGATACGTTTTTTTGTGAGGAGTCCTGAGAATTAATTCAGGGCTTATTTAGGTTTTATCTTCTTGTATCAATTTTAGTTTTTAGATTTTTGTTTTTGAAGGGGTTTTTTGATCAATGCCATAAATTTTTCTGTTGATTTGGCTTATAATTTTTAAACTCTGCTCTGTATTATGTCCCTATCTTACTCTTAAGTTTTATGTCTTTGTCTTAATTGATTTTACATTCTTTGTAAGGCTTCAGATTTTTATGATTGTTGTTGACCTTCTCTAAGATTATTTATTGTACATTTAGTTAATTTTTTCTTTTGTTTTATTATTTCTTTCCATCAATTTATTCCACTAATTAATTTCTCTAATAAAAGTTCAACACTTGACTCATTAATTTTTCACCTTTTTTCTTTTGTGAGATATAGATTTGAGACAATGAAGTTCCCTATAGGAATTTCTTAAAGTGTATCTTAAACGTTTCAGTATATACATTTCCTTTGTAGGTTGGTTTCAGATTTCTTAAGTTTCATTTCCTTTCCTGATCAATAAGACACACAATGCTGATTTTAATAGATATTTCTACCCCATAGTTATTTTATCAGGGTATTGATCTTGAATTTTTCTGTTAGTCAGAGAGTCATATAATGTGTTTTCTATAATGTAAAAAGTGTTTTTATATGCAGAAAATGGCAGGATTATTGATAATCACAGTATTAGTCTTCAAAGGCCTTGAAGAATGCCAAGCAACATCAGAATTTTTAAGGGTCAGTGGAACTTAGATAGATCAAGTCATATTGGATGATGCTCGGAACCCACAACAGGACAAAATTTGGTGACATGAGTCATCATCAGGAGCACCAGGATGATGCCATCTTGAGGCAATTTTAAAGTATTATCCTCAATGTTTTTCTTTTAAACAATTCTAAGGCCAGCTGAGAAATTCTGGAATAAAATATTTCATTGTAATGCAGCTCCAGAAAGATTAACATTTGTCTTCAAGTTCAAATATTTTAGACTCTGTCCAGTGTTTAATACTCACCAGTTAGTAAGTGAAGCACCGCCTGGACCACGTAACCAGGCAGTGTGTGTGAACCAGGCTGCAGCGTCTCCAAGACCCTCATCAGGTCGGTTCTGGGTCACAGTGCCCTGCTGTGTGACTACAGACTCAGCTGCTGCCCCTGGGATGGCAAAGCAGATGCAGCAGGACCACCGTCCTGCCCGAGGTGAGAACTCTGCAGGCTTGGTCGTTTAAGGCCACCTGACTATAAGGACTCCCGCAAAGAAGGCCCCTGTCCTCCCAGGAGCTTTGGGGTCACCTTTTCCCATTTTCAGCACAAATCAGATGCCTTGTGGGTGACAAGGAGCATTCCTGGACTCTTCCTCAAAACAAATACAAGAGACATGGTTGATCATATCATCAGAGAAGAAAATGAGACCTGAAAATAGATGAGAAGCAGAACCATCCCCTCCACAGAAGGAAAGGAAGCCTGGGTTTATGATGAATTGTGAGGATATTCTTAGCCCGGAGGTACAGACCTGTCTCTGTTAGTCCCTGTGGGTGCAGCAGCCTGCCTCCTTCCTAGAGCCCACCACAAATTAAGAACTTGGTTGCACAGAGCAGGTTGCATCCACGAGCAAACATTCTCCAGGAAATATTGACATTTTAATTTCTTCCATTTAAATTATATTTACTATAAGAAGCTGCCTAAGAGTTGACCTATGAGAGTAGGCAAGAGGAGGGAAGGAAATAACCTTAAAATGAGCTACTGTTACAGGCAGCAACCTTTCCTTCATTATGTCATGTAATCCTCCAACAAGACTGCATGTCTGCACAAGGATCCCTGTTTTTGCAGGTGTGCTGTGCTAAGACACTTCAGTCATATCTGACTCAGTGATCACGTGGACTGCAGCACACCAGCTTCCTCTGCCCATGGGGATTCTCCAGTCGAGAATACTGGAGTGGGTTGCCATTTCCTCCTCCAGGGGATCTTCCAGACCTGGGGATCGAAGCTGCACCTCTTACCTCTCCTGCACCTCTTACCTCTCCTGCACTGGCAGGTGAGTTCCTCATCTCTAGCGCCACCTGGGAAACCCATATTGCAATTCAGAAAGATCAGTGGATTTATCCCAGAAATAACCTAGATACAAACTTGCTTCCCTACCTCCAAAAGCCACCAGCCCAGGCTGATACCCCAAATTCAGAAGAGTGTGAGCCAAATCTAATACGGAGACATAGAAGATAAGATCTCCCAGGATGCCTGACATTGCTCAGCCTAAGCTCTGAGCTGAAGAGAGAAGCCATTTGGAGGGGAAAGTCTTCATCTCCACACCTTTCTCTCCTCATGGCCTCTGCATTCTCTGTGTGGCTTGCTCACAACATCTGCTCACCGCCTCTCCCACCTCCACCAGCCTCCCAGAGGCTTCCAGCTCAGCCAAGAGGCCACCTTCCTGGGAAGCCAGCACCTCCTGGTGTTCTCAGAGCACCCACATGCAGTGAGTGAAGGTACACCCCAGAAGGTATGCCCACAGGCAATCCCAGACGTAACCCTCATAAGGACCTTTGTGGACATAACCTAGATGAAGACATTGGCATGAGATCCTCCTGGATTGAGCTTCCCTGGTGAATCAGATGGTAAAGAATCTGCCTGCAGTGCAGGAGACACTGGTTCAATCCCTGGGTGGGGAAGATCCCCTGGCAGAGGACATGGCATCCCACTCCAGTATTCTTGCTTGGAAAATTCCATGGACAGAGGAGCCTGGCGGGCCATAGTCCACTGGGTCTCAGAGAGTTGGACATGACAGAGACTGAGCAGGCACACCACATCCTGGATTAAAGGGGACGCTATGACAAGTGTCCTTCTAGGAGACAGAAAAGGAAAACACAGAAGGGAGGGCCATGTGACCACAAAGACAAAGCCTGGGTGAGGCGCCCTGAAGTCATGGCAAGCAGAGAAGGGGCGATGCATCCACAAGCCACGGCATGCCGAGCCCTCATCAGAATCCAGGGACAGTCTCCCACACGGCCCTCAGAAAGAACCCCTCACCAACACCTTGATCTTGGGCCTTCTGCCTCCCAGAACTGTGTGCGCATAAACGTCCTTGTTTCCTGCCACTCCACGTGTGGTCCTCTGTCCTGCTTGCTGCCTGGTTACACATGGCTCCCTCACATCAACACCCTTGCCTTCTTCTTAGACATCTCCCCAGAGTTTAGCACAGCATGTGGCACATCCTGGATGTTCAAAATGTCCATGGATGGCCACCTTCCCTGCCCTGGGCTCCATCACATGAAACCACCCTCTCCTGTAGCCTGCAGACCACAGAAGCAGCCTCTTCCATTTATTGGGAAATAGCCACACACCTGGTATTTTGCAGACAGTTTAGTGTTCCACTTTGTCCCTCAATAACTCAGAACAGTTATCACATTTGCCGCTTCACAGATGGAAGAACAAAGAGGTGGTGAGGCCAGACATCTGAGCCAGAGACTCCTAGTACTGTGCCTGGGGGGGGTAGGGGGGTCTGAGTCACTTGAGCCCAGTTCCTGACCATGTGGCTGCCCAGCTCTAGCTCACCCTGATGAAAGAGTTAATGAGTTGTCACATCCCCTCGTCGTTGGCCACTTTATCTCACATGGACTTGTCTGCCTAATAGGAGATGAAGGGCAGTGAAGGAGATGTTAGGTCGTGCAATGCGCCCACAGGAGCCAAGGAGAGGCGACCACAAAGGGAACAATGCCGCCCCTTCCTGACACCAACTGCTGCTGCCCTGCTGCTACTGCTGCTAGGTCACTTCAGTCGTGTCCGACTCTGTGCGACCCCGTAGATGGCAGCCCACCAGTCTCCCCCGTCCCTGGGATTCTCCAAGCAAGGACACTGGAGTGGGTTGCCATTTCCTTCTCCAATGCATGAAAGTGAAAAGTGAAAGTGAAGTTGCTCAGTCATGTCCAACTCTTCGCGACCCCATGGACTGCAGCCTACCAGGCTCCTCCGTCCATGGGATTTTCCAGGCAAGAGTACTGGAGTGGGGCGCCATCGCCTTCTCTGGCTGCTGTCCCTACCACTGTGTCAGTCTCTCAAAAGCCACCAGAACTGGGGAACGGATCTGCCCTACATACGAGGACACCTTGGCGTGCCCTCTAGGTACCTCGCATCCGGGACCAGCTGTTAATCCCACATGCCTTGGAAGCCCCTTTCTTTACTGTGAATGTGTCAGACTCTATCTAATGTGTACAAATCTCAAGACAGCTAATGGGATCCATTGCAGGTAAATCAATACGCTATTCATTGTTTGCACATCATTTGTAGGGAGGCAGGAACTAAAACAAAGCATTAGCCAATATTTTTTATGGGATGATCACCAGAGTGTTGGGAACATGTGTTTTCATTTCTCTTCTTTAAGGGTTTCCAAGGAGACCAGTCAGATAATGAAGGGCTTGTTCTATCAAGCAGGTGCCCCTCCACCTCTCTCTGCTGGCTCACGATTAATCACCGCCCACACGTCACTCTCGGTCTCTGCTGGTTGTAAATGTGTCTTCAGTGGTGCCCCTCAGACTGCCGCGCGGTCTGCTACGCGCTCTGCTACCCTGAGCTCTCAGCAGTGGCTCCGGAGGCAGCAACCACACTGTTCTCCAGACCGAATAAAAGGAGCCAAAAAAAAAAAAAGATCAGATGAGGGGGCTATCACTGGGAGTCTGAGTTCCATGTGGTCATTATTTTGCTTTGACGTTATTGTTTAGTCGCTAAGTCATGTCTGACTCTTTTGCCACCCCATGGACTGTAGCCCGCCAGGCTCTTCTGTCTATGGGATTTCCCAAGCAAGAATCCTAGAGTGGGTTGCCATTCCCTCCTCCAGGGGATCTTCCCCACCCAGGGATGGAACCCGCATCTCCTGCACTGGCATGTGGGTTCTTCACCACTGAGCCATCAGGGAAGCCTAGTACTTTTGCTATTCACTATTAAAGATGCAAAGAGCTGACTCATTTGAAAAGACCCTGATGCTGGGAAAGACTGAAGGCAGGAGGAGACAGGGACGACAGAGGACGAGATGGTTGCATGGCATCACCAACTCAATGGACATGAGTTTGAGTAAACTTCGGGAGTTGGCAATGGACAGGGAGGCCTGGCGTGCTGCAGTCCATGGGGTCACGACTGAGCAACTGAACTGCACTGAACTGATTAAAGCAAGACAGACACCAGGCACATTTACTGACTCTTCTGTGCAAAGTCTATTTCAATGCTAGCCACAGACCAGAAAGCCTCCCCTCATCTCAAGTATACCTGCAAGGACCCATGTGGGCCTTGCTCCGCAGGATTGGTGAGCAGCTCTGGAGCCAGATTGCCGCAACAGACAGAGCACCTCCCCATGGGAGCTGATGCTTGGGGAAGCCACGTGGGCCAACCGTTCCAGCTGCCCTAAACCCTCTTCACACCTGAACATCTGTCCTGAGGCTCCAGGGCTCCTTTGGGGCTGGCCCAGAGTCCCTGCAAGCCCGCTGTCCCCAGGGCATGTCTACGGTGCACAGCAGCCAGTGCTTCTCAGACTTTCAGAGGCTACTCGGCCCAAGTATGGGATGAAGACTCTGGGGTCAGAACGGGCAATCTGAGTAAAGTAACTTTTCAACCTTACCAAGCAAGGGCTGGCAACCAAACTGTCCAAGCAAAGAATTCGTTGCTTTTTTTTTTTAAGTGGAAAAACATCTGTCATATGTGTATGTGTATTTCAGAAGTCTTTATTCTATTCGGATTAGGATTGGAATGCAGTACAGAAGGGAGTGTGTCTCCTGACCTTCGGTCTCCCCAGCCAATGTCACTTTTCATGTCCTTTCCCTTCATCCACTTTATTTTAAATTATTCCTGTTGCCGTTTCCGACTTAATCTCGTTTGAATAAAAGAATCAAATTCTTTTTTGAGAAAAAGACAATGAGGATTAACCCTTGACTTCAAGTGTTGACTGTTTAAGGTGTCCCAGGAAGGGCCATTACCACACTTCCCCAAGTGTGGCCTCTCCCCAGTGACCCGCCGTGGACCACCTCCTCCCTGCTCTAGTGCGGTTGACCCCACGGGGTGTTCAGCCCACCCTGGTCCCTGGACAGTGGCCTCAGGATTCACACGCTCGCCCCGAGCCTCCCTCTCCTTAGCGCTGTGGCCTTCCCCCAGCCCTGCCATCTGCACACCTGTGATGAAGCCAACACTCAGCGCAGCCCTGACCTTGCTCCTTTTTTTTTTTTTTCTCACGGGAAGCATTAATGTTCTGAACTATTGGCATTCTCAGAAACAAGGCCACCGACCCCTTGGACGAGCCAAAGGAAGCGAGCCCTGTTTGAAGAACTTCTAACATAAGCTGGTCAAGTCCTGTCTTAGGGTCCTCTCCCGCCTCCCATTCCTACCCCAAGTCACAACCTGCAGGGCCTTCCCAAGGTCAGCCTAAATGGAAAGCATCTGCCTTTCCTCTGATCATGGAAAATTCCAGTCTCCTTTGTGCATGGTGGCTCTGGGGGATTACACCAAGACGGGGAGGTCACAGGAGGATTCTGGGTAATGAGTGTTTTACTCTTTCCAATCAGGCATTGTTGGTAAGAAGGGAAGGTGTACACACACCAGGAGGGCAGAGTCTATGTGTCATCAGCCCTTTGCCTCCACTCTCACTGAGCAGCAGTTCTTTCTGCCTCCTGGCTCCACTTCCATCTGCTTCACTCCATCACCCCTGTAGGCACCACTCTCTCCAACTGTCCTCTCTCCAACCAGGGCCAAGGCCCTCCCTGTCCTGGGGTTCCTCAGAGGGATGACCAGCCCCACACAGCTGACATTACAAACTCAATGACCTGAAAGTACGGTGCGTTTTCCCCCCTCTGTGCTTTGACTCTTTAAATTAATTGCTCATATTTAAAACCAAGAGCGTGTTCATTTCCAGCTTTTTTTTCATAAACAAAATACCTGGCAGTGCTCAGTCTGCTTTTCCACATGGCACCAACTGACCAGAGCCGGGGGTAGCCACTCCGTGCATCCCACAGTTATGGGCTGAGTGTGTCCTCCCAAAATTCATGCACTGAATTCTAATCCTCAGTGTGAAGGTCTCTGGAGACAGCCCTTGGATGTGATTATGTTGTGAGGGTGGAGCCCTCATGAAAGGGATTAGTGCCCTTATAAGAGGAAGCCAAAGAGTAGGTGAGTTTTGTTTTGTTTTCCTCCATTCAAGGACACAGTGGAAAGCAAGATGTCTGCAACCCAGAAGAGGGTTCTTACCAGAACCTGGGAATGCTGGCACCTGATTTCTGACTCTCTGGCTTCAGAAATGTGATAAATGAACGTCTATTGTGTACGAAGCATCCAGTTTATTATGTTGCGTTGCAGCAGCCCTGGCTTTTGTAAGACACTAACCAAGTAACCAACCAGCTCGTAAGATGATTGAGTTCCTCACCACTGAGATCCTGCATCACAGATAGAGTGCCCATCCACAGAGACATCTCTAAATCACTCGCTCTCTGAATTGACAGCTGCCCACTGGGACCATCTGAATCTTTTAAATCCTATTGCTCTGATTTAATGAGTCTGGAATACAGCCTGGGCACTGAGATTCTTAAGAGGTTCCCAGGTGATTCTAAAATCCAGACAAGACTAAGACTCATGGCCTTGTGGATTTCTTCTTGTCCTGGACAGAGAGCCAGGTGACCTCCTGGATTTCTTTCTGTTCTAAGACTCCACTATTTTCCAAATTCTTTCTCCAGTCTGTTGGGAATCATTTTTTTAGTTCAAAGAAAGCTTGCAAGAAACAGTCAGAAAATGTATCTTTTCCAGCTTCATTGAGATATAAGCAGCATATAACATTGCCTAAATTTTAAATGTACAATGTGCTGATTTGATACACTTACATATTACAAAATAATTACCATCACAGTGTTAGCTAACACTTCCATCGTGTCACATAATTACCATTTCTTTTTTTTTTTTTGTAGTGAAAATGTATTCTTTTTGAGCTTCTCTAATTAAAGAGAAAAAAATCACTGAGGAAATTAAAATTGCAAACTGGTAGAAGTAGTATTTGTATTGCAATCATAACACTGAATTGACATTTTGGAATTAATTATTTGAGGGAGGGCACGTCTTGCATCTTGAGGTAGCTACTGTCAAGGATGATGAGTTTAGTGAGGTTAAATAGCCAGGTAGCAGAGCTTTATTTATATAGGTTAAAAAATAATCCATTGAAAATGACAGGGGAACAGTGAGTGGCAGACGGAGGCGAGTTAAAGGACACAACGTTATGTTAATGATAAATGGTAGATAAGCATCTCTAAATAGATCATCTTATTTATCTCTAAACCACTACCAAGATAGCGTTAGAATTATTCTCAAATGGCAGGTGAGGAAACAAACCTTGAGAGGCTGAGGGACAGAATCGAGACTCACCCTTCCAAAATCCAGGCTTTTGACAACCATGCTTCCCCATCTGCCTGGGGTGGGGAGAGAGCTGGGTATAAATGCGTGTGCCCAAAAAGCTGCCCAGCTGGCATCACTCAGTTCCACTTGCTCCCCAGTCGTGACCAGAAAGAAGCATATGAGTGTGGAGCCCATGAGGCAAGGGAAGGGGCCACCGGGAGGGAAGTCACCTAAGTTCACAAGACAAACTCGTCTCCCACCAAGAAGATATCGGCTGTTTACAGTCCTACCACCTGCTTTCCAGGTGGTTCGAGTGGTAAAAAACCCACCTGCCAATGCAGGAGACACAGATTTGATGCCTGGGTTGGGAAGATCCCCTGGAGAAGGGCATGGCAATCCACTCCAGTATTCTTGCCTGGATAATCTCATGGACAGAAGAACCTGGCAGGCTACAGTCCATAGGATCGCAAAGAGTCGGACACGATTGAAAGGACTTAGCACAACAACAGGAATGGAAAAGGTCAGTTTTCATTCCAATCCCAAAGAAAGGCAATGCCAAAGAATGCTCAAACTACCGCACAATTGCACTCATCTCACATGCTAGTAAAGTAATGCTCAAAATTCTCCAAGCCAGGCTTCAGCAATATGTGAACTGTGAACTTCCTGATGTTCAAGCTGGTTTTAGAAAAGGCAGAGGAACCAGAGATCAAATTGCCAACATCCACTGGATCATAGAAAAAGCAAGAGAGTTCCAGAAAAACATCTATTTCTGCTTTATTGACTATGCCAAAGCCTTTGACTGTGTGGTTCAAAATAAACTGTGGAAAATTCTGAAAGAGATGGGAATACCAGACCACCTGACCTGCCTCTTGAGAAACCTATATGTGGGTCAGGAAGCAAGAGTTAGAACTGGACATGGAACAACAGACTGGTTCCAAATAGGAAAAGTAGTATGTCAAGGCTGTATATTGTCACCCTGCTTATTTAACTTATATGCAGAGTACATCATGAGAAACGCTGGGGTGGAAGAAGCACAAGCTGGAATCAAGATTACCGGGAGAAATATCAATAACCTCAGATATGCAGATGACACCACCCTTATGGCAGAAAGTGAAGAGGAACTCAAAAGCCTCTTGATGTAAGTGAAAGAGGAGTGAAAAAGTTGGCTTAAAGCTCAACATTCAGAAAACGAAGATCATGGCATCTGGTCCCACCACTTCATGGGAAATAGATGGGGAAACAGTGGAAACAGTGTCAGACTTTATCTTTTTGGGCTCCAAAATCACTGCAGATGGTGATTGTGGCCATGAAATTAAAAGACACTTACTCCTTGGAAGGAAAGTTATGACCAACCTAGATAGCATATTCAAAAGCAGAGACATTACTTTGCCAACAAAGGTTCGTCTAGTCAAGGCTATGGTTTTTCCAGTAGTCATGTATGGATGTGAGAGTTGGACTGTGAAGAAAGCTGAGCAACAAAGAATTGATGCTTTTGAACTATGGTGTTGGAGAAGACTCTTGAGTGTCCCTTGGACTGCAAGGAGATCCAACCAGTCCATTCTGAAGGAGATCAGTCCTAGGTGTTCATTGGAAGGACTGATGCTAAAGCTGAAACTCCAATACTTTGGCCACTTCATGCAAAGAGTTGACTCATTGGAAAAGACTCTGATGCTGGGAGGGATTGGGGGCAGGAGGAAAAGGGGACGACAGAGGATGAGATGGCTGGATGGCATCACCGACTCGATGGACATGAGTTTGAGTGAACTCCGGGAGTTGGTGATGGACAGGGAGGCCTGGAGTGCTGCAGATCATGGGGTCGCAAAGAGTCGGACACGACTGAGAGACTGAACTGAACTGAGCACAACAACACACCACCAAAATATCCATCATCCTCTTTTGGCAAGAAGAGACCTCCACGGAGTAAGACCCTCCCGATTATACTCAGCTGCCCCTGTCTTGCCGGCAGCTGGAAGCGGCATTCACACAGATGGCTCTGCCTGCCTGCTCTCAGCATCACTCTGTTCTTAGTACCGAAAGTCTGAGATGCAGCCAATGGACATGACATACCACCTGGGCATCCCCTGGCTGGTTCTGAGATCCCAGCCATCTGCAAGGCTCTTCATGCATCCACAGGCACCCTGCCGTGAGCCTGGGAACAAAACGTGGTGGCCTGGCTCCTGTCTCTCCCACTATGAAGCAGCTACTCAACCATCACATCTTCAGAGACAAGGCAAAATGTGACACTTAATGTCACGTGTGATAGAAGGTGTCGCGTCTCAGCATATGGTTTGCAAGTACAACACAAGGAATTTTGGAGGACATAGTAATTTGTCTGGGTCTTTGCACAATAATCGCATTAGAAAGATGCAGAAAGTACACAATGTAATAAACGCAGGCACAGCTTGGTGACCTGTTTTTCCCTGGTGAAGGCAATGCAGTAAAGTAGATAGGAAATTTCCATCTGACTAGTAGGAGCAAATGCTACCCATGGGGTGTATGTGTGTGTGTGTGTGTGTGGCTGCTCAGTGTGTGTTCAGTCTGAATGTGTCTGAATCTTTGAGACCCCTTGGATTGCAGCCCAGCAGGCTTCTTTGTCCTTCTGATTTTTCAAGCAAGAATACTGGAGTGAGTTTTCATTTCCTCCTCCAGTGTATCTGCTTGATCCAGAGATCATATTGGCATCTCCTGTGTCTCCTGCATTGCAGGCAGATTCTTTACCCACTGATTCATCTGGGAAGGAAACCCCAAATTTTAGGGTGTTTGAAACCCAGGATGCTTCTGGGAAACCAGAAGGAGATTGAAGTGAAAAAGTCAACAGAGCCCAGAACATGACATAGTGTATATGTCCTATTCCACTTGTTCATTCCTTGGTCTCCTTCTCTGTCTTTGCATGAATGGTTTCTGTTATATGACCATTCTAGCCTGACACGGATGCTATCTCCAGTTCATCCTTCTCCCTTTTATCTGGATTTTTTTTCAAGTAGAAAGTTTTTTCTGATCACCTACTGTGTGAATAAGACCCTACCATACCATATGAGATATTTGTTTTCAGTTTCATTTTTTTCAGCAACCTCCTCCACTGATCTCAGCAACCCAGATCAGGTGGGAGGCTGGTGACTGTGCTGCATACATTAAGCACTCTAAATAAGACCGCACTGTTTTGAACCACCCCACGCTTGTACGCCCTGGGCTCAGTACCTCCTAATCACGCCCAAATCCACTAGACCTGGGGAGTGCAAGTGCATCACAGCCCTCAACTACTGAATGGTACTCGATCCCAATTCTGTTGGGAGGAAGATAATCACAAGTATTGCTACTCATTCTAGTATGTATGTCACTTTAGCTTTTTCATACATAAGAGTAATATGAGAGTATTACTATAAAGTGTCGAGAGAATAAATTATAGCCCATCCCCCATGCAAATGCACTTACGAATCCAGAGTATTAGCCAGTTTTCAGAGAAAGAAGCACTTCACCTCAGAATAACTACAGATTATGAGAAGCCAGGAGAAAACATCAGAACCCCAACTGCTGCGAAGGCCTGGGGGAGTTTCCTGGGTCTGGGAGGGGAGACCTCTGTCTCTGGGAACAGAGAATAGTCACCATTCAGGGGAAAAAGAGAAACCAGGTCCCAATATAGCACAGTCACCAATCTCTTGACTGAAGCTAAATTCTAGGAAGGTATCATTTGCTCCTGTGGGCTTATTGTTCTAAAACAAACAAAAACCCTTACATTCATAATGTCTTCTTTTCTAAACAAAGACAAAATTTCATGCGAGTGTATCACACACAGGTGGGGAAGCTAGTTCCAAGCTCAGTTTTCCAAAAGGGTAATGGAGTCTAACCTATTTTCCTACTTCAGAATATTAGCAGAGCACCAGGGATCATTCCACAGATGATTTTTTTAAAAAGATCACTTGGGATCCCCTTCAAAGTCACAGAGCTCAACCACAGGAAAGAACTAATCACCACACCACAACAGGCGCACCAGTGCCCATGAACCTCCGCAGACGGAGACCAGATCAGCACCTGGACAGCTCCTGGCCTCCCCGGTCTCTCTGCTCAGCGTGGCACCATCTGAATTTGCATCTTCGTGTCCCCAGAACCAGAACTGCACTGAGAATGTCACTGCATCTCCCAGTCCTTCTTCTGACCTACCCAGTGGCCTGTGCTGAGTCTTCACTTCTGACCTTCTCTTCATAACCAGGACATTCCTGGGTACTGCCTCTTGTCTGGCAGTTCTCTCTGGGTTCCTCTCTGCTTCCCTGTTGTCATGAAATTCTTAGCCTCTGCTCTTTCCTCTTTCCTCCAAGAGTTCATTCATTCATTCATGTGGCTTCAACCACTGAGTCAAAACTTAAATCTGAATACCTTCCCTTGGAATCATTCCTAATCATTAGTCCTCACCCCAGACTTTCACCTGCAGCAATGCTGCGTAACTCAATAGGATCTGAAAGTTGAACTTAGCACTTCCCCAACTACTTCTACCTCCAGATATTTCTATCTTCTGCTCTTTTTGAATCTAATTAGAAGAGTTACCTTAATAACTCCCTCTCATTTTTCCACCAGACAACTTTCGCATCTCTTATTTTTCTCTCCTACCTGCATTTTGTTTGGATTTTGCACTGCCATAGCCACTCCTCACACACGGACTTTTGCAATTATATCCAGTCTCTATCCTCTTCCCCCTCCAGTTCAGCTTTTTCTATTAGTACAAAATTCATCATCATTAAACCATGCTTTGAACAAGTCACCCCTTGCTGGCAACCACAATGACTATTCATTGCTTGTCAGATAATGTGTCACCCCTTAGCTTCACACGATAACACCAATGACTCTCCCAACCATTATATTATTTTCTTTTTATTATTCCTTCACTTTATTCCTTCAGTATATACTATGTGCCAGGCACAGGGCTATGTACTGGCCATTTATTGTTTCACTGAATTATCACAACAACCTGCTAAGGTTGATGCTAATATTCCTTTTTGCAGATGAGAGAAATGAGACACAGCAAAATAAAGAAGCTGCGGCATCTCGAGCATCAGCCCCACAGCTGTGGGCTTGACCTCGTCATCTGTGTCATCAGCAGTTTTGTCCTTATGACTCTATGGACACGGCTAAATAAGGGTTTAATGGATTTAATATATTCAGATTCCCTGCAAACTTCTACTCCACTTCATGTCATTTTTGTAACAATGCTCAGAGCAATAGCTTCACTAAGTTCATTAAATCGCAGTGTCAAGATTTTCTTCTTTTAAATGCTAATTAAGTGCCATCAAGTCCCCCACTTCTTACCATTAAAGGGAGTATCAGGTAACAGACAACAGCGAGAACAGCACTTTCATATTGTCTTTGTTAAATCAGGTACTAGCCAAGGGATAATCCCAGGTCTTGGCCGCAATCAGCAGGGAGTACTGTCAGCATCAGGGTTAGAGGTGGAGACCAGCCTCGGAATCCTAACCCGAATGACAAGGAGCTTGTTCTCAGAGAGAAAACACTGCTACCAATCATTTTGCAATTGTTCTCTTATTTCAAGCACAGACAAAGTAAAAAGTGAAAGTGTCAGATCCTCCATCGTGTCTGACTCTATGTGACCCTCTGGACTATAGACCCCCAGGCTCCTCTGTCCGTGGGATTCTCTAGGCAAGAATACTGGAGTAGGTAGCCATTCCCTTTGCCAGATATCTTCCCAATCCAGGGATTGAACCCATGTCTCTTGCATCTTCTGCTTGGCAGGTGGATTCTTTACCACTGAGCCACCTGGGGAGCCCAAGAATACTGGAGTGGGTAACCATTTCCTTCTCCAAGGGATCTTCCTGTCCCAAGGATAGAACCCAGGTCTCCTGCATTGCAGGCAAATTATTTACTGTCTGAGCTGCCAGGGAAGCCTTTAAACATAGAGAGGCATGATTAAAAGATATCAGTGGAACTTCTTTGCTCACAGCCCAAACATACATCCTACATCATAACAAAAGTACCTTCTCCAAATATGTATGTTTAAACTGTTTGTTGTACTTTTATGTTTCTGTGTAATTCAGTATCTGATCATGGGAGACTTAACTTAACCAGCAAGCCTGCTGACCTCAGTGTTAACCTAATCATTTCTCAGCGCTGCTCATTGGGGAAATCCTTGGGTGAGGAGAGCCCTCTCTCCAATAATGCAAACGTAAATTAGGGGCAGATTCTACTCTTGAGTACCTTAGATCTGAGTATACAAGAGGATCTCCTTGTCTTGGTTGCAATCAAGTGGTATGAGAGAGGTCTTGATGCTTCCGAGGACTTGGCATGCAAGATGATGTGAGACTCACTTGCAAAAGTCAGATGTCGTTTCCAAAATGTCTCTTTTGGTACCTTGATTAACAAGAAGTGTTTAGTCATGCAGATGGAAGGGCATAAAAGAAAAATGAGTCAGATCTCAGAGATGGGAGCCCACAGGACATGTGCAAAGTAATACGCTGTGTAATTTGACCAGAGCATGGATTAAGCATAAGGGTGAGATGGCAGAGAAAGGGGTAACCCACCCCACTAAATTAAGGCTGTCCTCTGCGGTCAGCTTAGAGGAAAAACGCTAGTGTTTCTAAACTTTAGATCCCGTTCAGACATTGCTTTGTTTTTAAATAAGAAATATCTTTGAGCACCTTAAACACTGCAAACTGAACTTTGTTTTAAGAAAAAAAGTTAATATGTCACTCCCTTTGTGCTTTATGAATTAGTGCTTTAGAGCTTCAACAGTGATGCTAAGTGTCTATTTCTTTTATTCATGTCTTTCTATATTGTTTGACTTCTCTCAACCACTAAGAAATTACCATCAAAGGACAAAAACTACCCATTACATGGATCAGGGGGCATCATACTCCTCATGCAGACTGTGCCATACCTCTAACCCCCAGAAATGCCACACTGGCCCCTGGGACTGTCAGACCATCACTCAGTCCTAGGAGCCAGTGGTACCCACCATGCAACGTGGACACATGCGTTCAGTACTGAGCAGATTAGGGGCGTACAGACCAACTCCTGCCCTAGCTCTCTGAGTGGTTGGTCCCTGCATTGTCCCACACACTTACTCTCCTGCTTTCAACCTGATTCCATCATTAGACACAAACAGCAAAAAACTTGGGCTCTGTGTTTACAAATAAATACGTGCGTGGTATTCTCTCACTGTAATTGGATTTTAGTCTCAATCCTGAACTCTTAATTTCAGAATCTGATGTTGAGTTAAATTAAATAGATATTATTTTTAACAACATTGTCTCATTGAAAATTAATATGTGCTTTACCATAGAAAATTTGGAAACCAATGGCTCAGCTGGTAAAGAACTCGCCTGCAATGTGGGAGACCTGGGTTCGATCCCCGGGTTGGGAAGATCCCCTGGATAAGGGAAAGGCTACCCACTCCAGTATTCTGGCCTGCAGTCACAAAGAGCTGGACACGACTGAGAGACTTTCACTTTCTTTCATAGTAAACACACAGACTAAATTTAAAATCACTTCCATTTCCTATATGAACCATGGCTAGCAATTTAGTCTTCATAATATATATATATGAATATATATATATTCCCTGGTACTAAGTCACTTCAGTTGTGTCCATTCTTTGCAACCCTATGAACTGAGGCTCCTTTGTCCATGAAATTCTCCAGCAAGAATACTGGAGTGGGTTGTCATTTCCTTCTCCAGGGGATCTTCCCAACCCAGGGATCAAACCTGCATCTCCTGCATTACAGGTGGATTCTTTACTATCTGAGCCACCAGGGAAACCCCATATAAACATATATATATATATATATATATTTATATATATATATAAAACTATTAAATAAATATGAAGATGAAACAATAAAATGTTAGCAGTTGTTCTCTTTATATGTGTAATATATATAGCACAGCTTTGTCTGAAAACAGTATCATGTTTTGCTTATCAAGTTATTCTTTTCACTTAAACTGTATTTTTTTAATTCAGCAAAGAGTCAGCATCACCTTAATAACCCAGTCTTCAGTCACTCTGTTATGCTCTGTCTAACCAGTCATATCAACAGCAATGATGATGCAGGGCAAGCATTGGTCTCAGCACTTCACATGCATCATTTCATTTAAAGCTCAAAGCAACACTATCAAGTCACAAGTGGGTAAAATGAAGCACAGATTGGCCACTGGCCCAGGATTATACAGGTAATAAGCACTTGTTGTTCAATCACTCAGTCATGTCCAACTCTTTGCGACCCCATGGACTGAAGCATGCCAGGCTTCCCTGTTTTTCACCATCTCCCAGAGCTTACTCAAACTCATGTCCATCGAGTCAGTGATGCCATCCAGCCATCTCATCCTCTGTCGCCCTCTTCTCCTCCTGCCTTCAATCTTCCCCAGCATCAAGGCCTTTTCCAATGAGTCAGCTCTTAGCATCAGGTGGCCTAAGGATTGGAGCTTCAGCATCAGTCCTTCCATTGAATATTCAGGGTGGATTTCCTTTAGGACTGACTGGTTTGATCTCCTACTGTCCAAGTCACTCTCAAGAGTCTTCTCCAGCATCAGAATTTCAAAGTATCAATTCTTCGACTACTGATATTGTGACATATCGGGGTATATGTATTTGGACTTTCCCTTCAGCTCCTGTCACAGAGCTCCTTGCCACTTCATGAGTGGTAGGAGCATCTTTTGTTCCAATGTGATGACCCTGAGTGAACCCCAGATAGCTTCAGGATGCAGGCTCGTCACCAGAAAGATGCAACTTTGGTTGGAAGCCTGACTGCCCCTCCCCTCATCCTCTAGGAAGGAGAAAGGGGCTGGAGATTGAGTTGATAATCAGTCTGCCTTTGTGATGAAACCTCCCCCAAAAATCACTACCTGATGAGGTTCAGAGAGCTTCTGGGTTGGTGAATTCACATGCATGGAGGTGCACCCCAACTCTGCAGAGACCGAAGCTCCTATCCTCAGGGACTCGCCTCGTGTACCCCCTCATCTGGCTGTTCATTTGTATCTTCGGTTCTGCCCTTTATAGTAAACTGATAAATGTGAGTAAAGACTTTCTCTGAGTTCTGTGAGCCTTTATAGCAAGTTACCAAACCTGAAAAGGGGGTTGGAGAACCCCGATTTACAGCCAGAACACAGGTGGCAAATCAGGACCTGCGACTGGTGTGTGCAGTGGGGAGCCATGCAGGTCTGAGCCCTCCGCTTGCGAGGTCTGCAAGCTCTGCCTGCTTAGCGCCAGAATCACAGTAAATTGTAGGTCGCTGTCCACAGAGAACTGGAGAATTGCTTGGGGTGGAAAACCTATGCATTTGGCAGTTTTTGCTGTAAAAATCCTAAAATTATAGCTGTCTCCAATTTTTTACTAAAACTCATATAATGAGTATCTTTATGGCCAAATATTCATGCATATCTGTGATTATGTCTCTAGGATAATGTTTTTTTATAAGGGTGATTGCTGCACTTAAGCACATGCTTATTTTAAAGACTTTGGCTGTGTGTGCGCCCCATCCTGTTTTTTAATTTTGTTGGCTGGTGGGGGAGATGTTTCTATTTCTGCTCTAATCCTATCATGCACCAAAATAAACTCAGTTTTCATCCAGTGTGAGGCTCCTCCCAGAGACACGAGGCTCCTTCTCTACTTGGGCTTCTCAGGTGAACCAGGAGAACCTCAGCACTGCTGCGGACACCCTATGCAGTGCAGCGTAGGGTGCTTCTGTGGGGCTGGGGTGCTGCGCCCCCTGAAATCTGAGCCTGGACCGTCAGCAGCACCACCCTGGGAGGCTCCACACCATCGAGATCTGTCAACAGCTTTGCTGGAAGAGCCCTTTGCCCCAGAGCAGCTGCAGATTTCAGAAAGAAGTCTGGATCGATACATAAACTGACACTAAGTCTAATTTTATTCAGGTTCTAGCACGGAAGCGCTTTTTCAATTTACAGTTCTGCTCAGCAACTCTTTTCTCTCATTTCTCATTTACTAGAAGCTTCGCAGGATAATGTGCTCAGCACTGAGTTAAATCAATGCCCACTTTAACATGCTTTCAGAGGCAGCAGCCCACCATCGCTGTTCTCGCTTCACATGACCTTGCTCTCCACGAGGGCTCGGCACCATCCTCAGGATGCCCCCGCCAGCGCCGGCCAGTGTCAGCCCCAGACAATATCCAGGTTAATTAACCTTTAGGTGAAGATGCCCACTCACTTCCTTCTTGCCCATTACATTCAGTCCGAAAGGCAGCAGGGAGCTGTGATGAATGCATTAATTAGGAAAATGATTGAATGCAGTTGCTTTTATTACCTTGGCTGTTAATCTTCTCTTCAAGATGCCTAAAAAGTCATCCTCATCAGGGGGGCGTTGATGCAGGGGAGAGGCAGCCGCTCAAAGCCCTGGGTGCCGCTCCCCCACCGACTGTCTTGCTAAAAGATGAACTCAAGCTCCCATCAAGTAAATGCCACAAAAACCCAGCCGGGTGCCCAAAGGGAGTATGTTCACATCTTCCCCAAGCCGCCCAGCCAAGGGAGCTTTTAGAAGAAGGCTGGAGCCACAGGAAGGACCAACCCCATCTCAGAGGCTGGGACACTGTGTGGCTGCCTAGGGTCTCATGATGCCTAGATGAAAGGTTCCACATGTGACTTGAATGGAAATTAATAACAATATTCAAGGTCAATCAGATGGAGCAACATTTTGAAGAAGGGATTCATTGACATGCCCCTTTATCAAGGATGAAAGAGTGTGGAAGTGTTAGTCGCTTAGTCATATCTGACTCTGTGCGACCCCATGGACTGTAGCCCACCAGGCTCCTCTGTCCATGGGATTCTCCAGGCAGGAATGCTGGAGTGCACTGCCATTCCCTTTTCCAGGGCCTCTTCCTGACCCAGGGATCGAACCTGGGCCTCCAGCATGGTAGGCAGATTCTTTACCACTGAGCCACCAGGGAAGCCCATCAAGGATACATGATTAGAACTCAAAGGGTAACTCCTTATATTTCTGGCCCCAGATGGGTACATTGGAACCGGAATGGGTGTATTCATCTTGCTGAGTTAGGAACATTGTTGGGGGTTGAGTTAACCTGCATGCACTGGATAAATGTCCAAAGCACTCATGCCCTCGTCTCTCGTCCAGGCAACCCTAGTGAGCCCATAGGATGCTCTGCCTCCCTTTCAGTTCAGTTCAGTTCAGTCACTCAGTTGTGTCCGACTCTTTGCGACCCCATGGTCTGCAGCACGCCAGGCCTCCCTGTCCATCACCAACTCCCGGAGTCCACCCAAATCCATGTCCATTGTGTTGGTGATGCCATCCAGCCATCTCATCCTCTGTCGTCCCCTTTTCCTCTTGCCCCCAATCCCTCCCAGCATCAGGGTCTTTTCCAATGAGTCAACTCTTCACATGAGGTGGCCAAAGTATTGGAGTTTCAGCTTCAGCCTCAGTCCTTCCAATGAACACCCAGGACTGATCTTCTTTAGGATGGACTGGTTTGATCTCCTTGCAGTCCCAGAGACTCGCAAGAGTCTTCTCCAACACCACAGTTCAAAAGCATCAATTCTTTGGCCCTCAGCTTTCTTCACAGTCCAACTCTCACATCCATACATGACCACTGGAAAAACCATAGCCTTGTCTAGACAGACATTTTTTGGCAAAGTAATATCTCTGCTTTTTAATATGCTACCTAGGTTGGTCATAACTTTCCTTCTAAGGAGTCAGCATCTTTTAATTTCATGGCCGCAATCACCATCCACAGTGATTTTGGATCCCCCAAAAATAAAGTCTGACACTGTTTCCACTGTTTCTCCATCAATTTCCCATGAAGTGATGGGCCAGATGCCATGATCTTCATTTTCTGAATGTTGAGCTTTAAGCCAACTTTTTCACTCTCCTCTTCCACTTTCATCAAGAGGCTCTTTAGTTTCTCTTCACTTTCTGCCATAAGGGTGGTGTCATCTGCATATCTGAGGTTATTGATATTTCTCCAGGCAATCTTGATTCCAGCTTGTGCTTCTTCCAGCCCAGCATTTCTCATGATGTACTCTGCATATAAGTTAAATAAGCAGGGTGACAATATACAGCCTTGACATACTCCTTTTCCTATTTGGAATCAGTCTGTTGTTCCATGTCCAGTTCTAACTGTTGCTTCCTGACCTGCATATAGGTTTCTCAAGAGGCAGGTCAGGTGGTCTGGTATTCCCATCTCTTTCAGAATTTTCCACAGTTTATTTTGAACCACACAGTCAAAGGCTTTGGTATAGTCAATAAAGCAGAAATAGATGTTTTTTCTGCCTCCCTTTACTCCCCATCAAACCCCAAATTAAGCATCATTCACCATTCTTTTGTTCTAATATTCATGTATTCATTTGGCTGCACCAGGTCTGGGATCTTTGATCCTTGTTGTGGAAGGAGAGACCTTTAGTTGCAGCAGGTGGGATCTGGCTCCCTGATCAGGGATGGAGCCTGGGCCCTCTGCATCAGGAGCACAGAGTCTCAGTCACTGGATCACCAGGGAAGTCCCATCCACTCTTCCTGATTCCGCCAAGCTCCCTGCTCACCCATGGGCATCATTCTCCTCTCTCCTGTGTCCTACTGACCTGCCTACAAATCATGCTGCTATACTTGTCCCAATAAATCTAAGTCCGTCACATTCATGCCCACATCCTCACATTCCAGGAAGTCGCCTACTGCACTGCGGGAGCTCACGCATGTGTAGAGAATCTGATTTAGAAGCACATATATGATATCTTCTGTAGAGATTTAAGGAACGAAAACCAGGTATGCTACAGATGTGTGCAATGCTAACTAAGATGACTGGAGGCTCTCTGACCACCTGGTGTAGGACAGAGGAGAGAAAGCAGACAAGGAACCAAGGCCTGCTGGACAGCAAAGGTGCAGGATGCTTCAGGGAGGGTCTTGAGCTCCATCTCAATGCCAGCAAACTTCTTTAGGTAATGACCCCCTGCCCTCCGCAGGGCCCCTCAGCTCTCTGACTTTCTGTCCTAGCATCTGTATGCCTTGTTGAAAATACAACTAAAGCTCATTTAAAGTGAAGTCTGCCAGTCCAGGATTTTGGCATTTCCCACGTTCTATGAGGAAAACACTTATCAAATTGCTACCACTTAAAATATTCCCTACAGTTACTGAAAATCTCATTTCCCCAGTCAGTTCTCAACCTTTCCTTTTGATAGAAGTGTTATGAGCCCTTGTTCCTTCCTACTCTGTCTGACACCTCCCCACACCCAGGGCATCTGTCATGTGAGGCTGGGCTATGCCCAGGCTGAACAGTTAAAAGACACAGAAAAATCAGTTAAAAGTGATTTTTCAAGGAATTCCACCAGGGGACTCCAGTTCTCAGCACTGGCCATCCCTTTGACCTGACTGAGGAAGTTGCTGACATACTTAGCTCCTTTCAGAGTAACTTGCTACTCTATTTGGAGAATAGTTTGAAGTCCCAGAGTTCTCCACCAGCTCCTTAAAACCTGAAGCTATTTCACTTTCAGGAAGCTCCAGGAAGCCTGGGACCACACTTTTACTCTTAATGGGAATTAAACCTGATGTCATTTCTCTCTCTGCCAAGGCCAGTCCAACCAGTACACTTGAGAGTAGAAACACCAGACCTACCAGCTAGCCTTGGCGTGTTATGGGTTGAGTCGTGTGCACTGCCCAGTCTCTCAGCCGTGTCCAACTCTTTGCAGCCCCATGGACTGTAGCCCGCCAGGCTCCACTGTCCGTGGAAATCTCCAGGCAAGAATCCTGGAGTGGGTTGCCATTTCCTCCTCCAGGGGATCTTTCCCACCCAGGGACTGAACCTATATCTCCTGGGTCTCATGCACTGCAGGTGGATTCTTCATCAATGAGCCACCAAGGAAGCCCCATGGGTTGAGTCATGTCCCTACAAATTCACTGATGTCATCACACCAGAGTCTCAGAGTGTGACCCCACAGGAAATAGAGTTCTTACAGACGTGGTCAAAGTGTGCCCTCATGGGGAATAGAGTCCTTGTAGACATGGTCAGAGTGTGACCTCATGGGGAATAGAGTCCTCATAGATGTGGTCAGAGTGTGAACTCTCTGGGGAAAGAGTCCTTGTAGACATGGTCAGAGTGTGACCTCACGGGGAATAGAGTCCTTGTAGATGTGGTCAGAGTGTGACCTCACAGGGAATAGAGTCCTTGTAGACATGGTCAGAGTGTGTCCTCACAGATGTGGTCGGAGTGTGACCTCTCGGGGAATAGAGTCCTCATAGATGTGGTCAGAGTGTGAACTCTCTGGGGAAAGAGTCCTTGTAGACACGGTCAGAGTGTGACCTCACGGGGAATAGAGTCCTTGTAGATGTGGTCAGAGTGTGGCCTCATAGACGTGATAGATGAAGTTTCCGTATCCCTGCACCCTTGGATCTTGATTTAAGATTGCAAAAACTTATAAAGATGTGGCCACGGCAGTGATTACCTGTGTATTTTCAGGGTTACTGGAGGCATGGAAGGAAGCTGCAAATGCATTTGAAAGCAGTCTGAAAGCTATGAAGCGCTACTCAAATTTAGAGTCCTTGTAGATGTGGTCAGAATGTGACCTCATGGGGAATAGAGTCCTTGTAGACATGGTCAGAATGTGACCTCACGGGGAATAGAGTCCTCGTAGACATGGTGAGTTAAATTCAGAAGGGGTCGCAGTAGAGTAGGGTAGGGCCTTAATCCAGTATGACTGAGGTCCTTATAAAAAGAGGGCTTTGGGACATGGAGACTTCCATTCAGGGAGAACACCGTGTGAACACGAAGGCAGAGAGCAGGACGATGCTTCTACAAGCCAAGAAACATCAAAGACTGTCAGTAAGCCCCCAGCGTCTCGGGAGAAGCCTGGAGTAGACTCTCTTCATGGCCTCAGGAGGATCCAGCCCTGCCAACACCTTGGTTGTGCACTTCCAGCCTCTGGACGGTGAGACTATGCAGTTGTGTTGTCTAAGCTGCCTTTCTCTTGGATGCTTTGACCCAGCAGCTCCAGCCCTTCCAGAGATTCCTAAGCCCCTAAGCCTGGCTTCTCCTCTCTGTCCTGCATCCAGGTGGGGTTCTCCAAGATGGTAGGATGCAATCCTTCTGTGAGTTCACTGGGTCACTAGGGCTGACGTGTGACCCTGTCTTGAAGCTGCCCTGCAGGGTTAGCCAGAAAGGGCTCAGAGCAGGAAGATGGTGGGAATCCAGGGGTGAGAACTGCCCAACGTGCTCCCCCATCCCAGTCCACAGAGACTGGGGATCGAAACCCAGGCTGAGGGAGCAGGGTGGGCCGTGTGCTAGTTGGTACAGGCACAGAGCTGCTGGTGGGGCGGGCCCCGGGGTCACTGGCATCACCTGTACTAAGGCCCACCCCTCCAGCTCGGTCCACCCCACTGTGCCTATGACTCCAATGACCATGAGCCCCTGGGACACCCTTCTGGCAGTGCTCAAGCTCAGCTCTGCCTAGTGGAGACCTGGCGGCTCCCAGCCCTTTGGGCAGTTCAAGTGTCCAGGACAGGCAGCAGCTGGGGTCCCAGTGCACCTGCCACCCAGCACCTCCCGAGTATGCGGTGGGGCATCACTACCAAAAAAGCCAGAGTTGAGCATGGCCACCTGGGCCCACCGTGGAACCCCATAGATGCTAGGAGGGTTGCCATCGAGGAGAGCAGCAGTGACCCCTCCCAGCCCCATCAGGCCAGCCAGCAGAGCCACGGCTGCATCTGGCCCAGTCTCCCCTTTCTCCACGGTCCACCACCCAGCCCAAAAGCGGTCTTGTCTTTACTCCAGAACCACCTCCCTGGCAACAGGAGACCCTCAGGATCATGTTCTCTGTAAACCCATGTTGAGAGTCGGGTGGAAGCTCCGTGAGATGGAGAGTGAGAGCGTGAAGGAGAGGAGGAGCTGACGTCTGCTGTCCCAGCCGGAAGCTGTCCCCTGATGGCCCTGTGCAGCCACCCTCCTGTCGCCTAGCCCACCAGGGCTCAGGGCCAGGGGCCAGGAGTGCTTCTGCCTTTGGCCTTCACGTTCCTGGCCCGAAATCTCCCTGCTCGGACATCCTCTCGGGAAATCTCTCCACCCAGGAACGCACCAGGGTGGGAACATCTCTGGCCCCACCTCCCATGGCGCTCAGCCAATGAAGATATCTCAAAGGGGCGTTATATCTGAACACACAGGAAGTGGTCAGAGTCCACTTTGGCAGCCTTGGAGTGATTGTGTAGGCGACTACAGGATCTGGGAGGAGCCCCCACGGGGCCACGGAGCTGTCATGCCTGAGCTTGGAGGAACGGATGGAGGCCTCTCAGCCCTTCTCCAGGGCCCTGGTGTCACCCCGCCCTGCCATCTGGTGTCAGACACCCCCTTTGATGTCTCCCCACCTCTGCTGGAGGACAGGTGGGCTGCAAGCATGGAAACAAATGAGCTCCCTTCATCCTCATCGGCGTCAATGTCACCGCAACGCTACTCTGACGTCCCCACACCGAGTTAACCTTGACAGGGAACGGTCTGCCCATCAGCTATCCTCTCTGCATCCTGGTTCCTTCTGCATCCTGGCAGTCAGGCTGTCTGCAGAAGACTTGCCCGAAGCGAGCACCATTTCCTCCTGGTGTTCACCCCATGCATTTCTGACATCTTAATGACTCTTAAATATGCATGACCATTTCCAAGGATGGCATTCCACACTTTTTCATCACTTGCATAAACCAACCGATTTTAAGAGCTCGCCCCTGGAAAGGGGCACCGGTGATCTGTAAATTTAATTTGCTCTCAAGCCTGCTGTCATGACAGCAGGGCCCCCTGGGCTCGGCGACTGTCCGGGATTCATATGTCCTGACATCTCAGGGTTTTTTTGTTTGTTTGTTTTTAATTAAAAGCACTTCCACCAAATGAATCACTATTCAGAATTCCAGCCGAGGAAGCCATTTTTTTCCTATTTAGCTAAAGTGAACCAAAGTACATTTGGGCAAGAAATGAGGAGGCTCAGAACGAATCCATTTCCAGAACAGTCACTGTCGGACACAGTCAGTGCCTGTGCGTGAATCCCAGAATTTTGTGTGCGCTCTGGGTCTCTGACCAGCATTCCAAAACTGTCACAGAAAAAGGCTCTCAAAGCTCTACATGCAAGTCAGTTTCAGGAATCCAAACGCCCCCTAATGTTATGCAGAGCCATTTCTTTTCTTGGAGGTCACCTCTTTGATCCAGGCTTTTCCCTATATTATTCTGCAGTTAGTTAATATCAAGGAGTAAGAAGGTGGGACTGCAGATGTAAATTGGCAACATGGCCTGTTCCTGAGCCCCCTGTTCCATCCCAGACAAACCACGGGTGGGGTGATGCTACATGGCTAAGGTCCACCAGGAGAGAAACAGGATATGTGGCTCCAGGGACACTAATGCCCGGGCCTCCCAAGGCAGACTGTTGTTCAGTCACTTGGTGGTGTCCGACTCTTTGCAACCCCATGGACTGTAGCATGCCAGCTTCCCTGTCCTTCACCATCTCCTGGAGTTTGCCCAAACTCATGCCGATTGAGTAGGTGATGCCATCCAACCATCTCATCCTCTGTTGTCCCTTTCTCCCCCTCCCTTCAATCTTTCCCAGCATCGGGGTCTTTTCCAATGAGTCAGTTCTTCACATCAGGTGGCCAAAGGATGGAGCTTCAGCTTCAGCACCAGGCTTTCCAGTGTTTCCCACAGCAGATGCTCCAGGGGAAATCCAGGTGGAGGTGACTTTAGAGAAAGGATGAAAATGGAGGTGGGTGAGAGAGGGGTGGACAGATCAATGAGAAGAATCATGAAATCAAATCATCCCTGATCTCAGAACTCTGCCACAAAAAGTAGTCCATGCAGCCCTTTCATTCACCTAATGAAAACTGGGCTACTGATGGGCACTGGCAGAATGGGTCTCAGCAGAGACACAGAGGACTTGACACAGTGTCCACTCCTGCCCAGGTGTCGAGTGTGTATTTCTGTGTCCTGGACAGACTCTGTGAGTTGACTTTTTTTCCTAGAAGCTGATTAAAAGCAAGAAGAATAGCCCTGTGTGTCCCATGAGGGTGCACTTGAATCCTCCTCTAACCTGAGAGGCAGAAACCATGAATATTCTCTGGGGTCAGACAAGGAGCCTTGGCTCCTAGAGGGCTTTGTCCCCCAGGGACCCCACCTGTGACCCCTCAGTAACAAAACCTTTCCCTCATCTCAGTCCCAGATCTTAAGCTTTCTGAGCATCAATACAGAGTTTGCAAGGCCACCCAATGCCACAGGAGGTGTTCTGAGCGTCTGAGTTTGGAGGGGCTCTGAGGGTTTCCCAGGAACTTCCCCAGGGCTCCTGGATACTGGCCATTTGGCACTAGATCCTGACTTCACCTGCCAATGCAAGAGACAGAGGAGATTAGAGTTTGATCCCTGGGTGGGGAAGATCCCCTGGAGGAGGAAATGGCAAACCACTCCAGTTTTCTTGCCTGAGAAAGACCATGGACAGAGGAGCCCGGTGGGCTGCAGTCCACGGAGTCGCAAAGAGCTGGACACGACTGAGCACTCACGTGCCTGCACGTGACTCGGTGCTCTTAACCCCCTCCTCCCCTTGTCACATAAGCGAGATTGTGTGCTTTTAAATCATGAGACCTAGACAGACAAGGCCCAGATGCAGCTCAGCAATCACAACCTGAACTCAGGACGAGAAAGTGGGTCTCTCAGCACCGGCTGCAATTCCACCACGGCCTCCCGGGTGTGCTTGGGGCAACAGGAGGACACACCCGCCCCGAGGGATGCTCAGCTGCATCGCTGATGGCTTGAGGCAGCTCCAGCCCCTGACTTGGTGTCAGAGACCCTGGGAGCCAGCACGCAGCCCAGCCTGCAGGGGCCCCAGTATTCTGTATGGTGCAAGGGGTTGATATTTTTCTCTCAGAACCCTGCTTCAAGGATTAGTAAAGAGAAAGGTGCAGTTTGACTTTTAGAGTAGCATCTGATGCTCCCACAGAGCCAGAATCCTGACAGAAAGCAGCCCATCTTTGTTTACAATTACAATCCTTCATTCATTCTTCCTTCCCTGCAGGGGCCCTGGAGGCTCATGGAGAAGTGGTGGGATGGCAGGAGCAGCAGCAGCTCTGGTTGGCAGGAGTGCCGGGAAGTCTCCAGCAGAGTAAAGAGTTGGGATGGGTTTTGGAAGTGTGGAGCATGGCCATGTGAGTGGAAAGTAAGAAGACCTCACAGAGGCAGCTCTGGATAGTAAAGTATGAGAGGATGGAGCAGGCAGAAAGTGACTGAAGACTTGGAACTCTGACCCACGCTGTCATGGATAAATGTGGGGTAGACTGGAAGCACTGATGCGTGCAGATCCAGAGGGTCCTGGAAACCCTGAGGCTGTGGAGCAAGGCATAGAGCGATAGCGTTTTCTATGTACGACACCCTTGCCCCCACCGCCATCTTTACAGGGATGGCTGGTGAGCACTAGGGGCTGAGGTGCTGAAGTGGGAGAAGCCAAGGAGGGATGCCCAGTGTGCAGGGGGCCAGGAGGGATGCCCAGTGTGCAGGGGGCCAAGGAGGGATGCCCAGTGTGCAGGGGGCCAGGAGGGATGCCCAGTGTGCAGGGGGCCAGGAGGGATGCCCAGTGTGCAGGGGGCCAGGAGGGATGCCCAGTGTGCAGGGGGCCAGGAGTCCACGGCAGGCACGCCCTTCAGGTGTGGTATTCACCTCCTCCTCCCCACAGTAACTCCGTAACAGGTGCTCGAGTCCCACACGGAGATGAGGACGCAGACAGTTATCAAAGTCAAGGAATTTGCCAGAAAATGCACAGGTAACACACCAGGACGTGTGCTTGGGTCTGACTCCAAAGACCGTGTGTGTCCATTACTTCATAGGGAGGTCCTAGAAATTAAAAACACACACCCATGTACATACAACTTGGTGGTTGATTAATTGAAGTGGCAAAGAAAGAAAAGAAAAATGTCTTAAAATGGAATAATCACTCAGTGTATAAAGCTCGGGAAGTTCAGGGTGGGCATTTATTTGGGGAGAAGGTCGTGACCTGGATAGTAAGCATGTGGGCTTCATGACAGAAGAGCAGCATTTATCTGAAATGGACTGATCAGGATGAAGGTAAGGGCACATCTCGGCAGCTTAGGAAATAAATCACATCAGCTCAGGGGCTACACTTTGGAGACGGGGACACAGAGGTTAAGTTCACAGATCTGTGCCTAACAGGTCTTCCAGGGTCAAGGTCACAGGGGAGTTTCTGAAAAGAGGAACTGGTGCATTGTATCAAATGTCTCAGAGTTCAGGAAGATTTTAAAAGAATGTCCTTAACTGATGATTTTTCCTCTTTCTGAGTAGAAAGAATTCGTGACCACCCAAAGTATTTCTTTTAAAACAGATTTGTGGATCACAGAGAAAATCAACAAAGCCGACATGGGTTTCCAAAATTCCACCTGCAAATACTCCTCCTCCAGGAGTGGGTCTCAGGCCTGCCACCCCAAAGTGCCTTCCTGAGTGCGGGCTGCACCTCCAAAGACAGAGGATGGGCAGGGAGAGATCAGGTGTGGCGTCCTCCATGCCTTTGTCTTTGGGGAGGTCTCCATTCCACAACCGAGGCAGCAGTGGCCATGTTTGGTGGGTGGGCTGAGGCCCCATGGCTGTTTTGCGTGGGACCTGTTTATTACAGTAACTCATTCCTTCCCTCAACCCAAGGTCTCTGGATTACCTCCTTGGGCCAGGTGTCTCCGGGTGTCTGATTGACGCACGGAACAACCCCAGTTTCACTGAGCTATGACCAACCCAACAAGTACCTTCCGATAAAAACACAGATGACCAAAAAGTGATGTTCAGCACTGGGGAGCCTTTCTGACCCCCAAGAGAGTCAAAGCAGGTACGTCTCGGCAGCATCCCCATTGTGCAAAGAAACCCCATCTCCTGCTGGACCGGAGCTTCATTTCATCCTGCATCCTGCCACGGTCCACTGCGATGGCATTAGGAAATGACAATAAGTGCCCTCCTCACCTCCACTTCCATCCTGTCTCCAGCTTTTTAACTTGACTGATACTGAGTTCAACTCTACAAATTCCAGGGACCCTTGAATGAATGGCTATAAGATGCTTAATCCACAACTGAGCAGAAGCCTTCCTTTCTGAAGGTTCCACGTCATCCGAGCATCCTACATGTGGAGGCACGAACAGTGCCCCAGCCTGACTCCCCAGACCTCTGTTTCTCTCTGCCTGGAAAAGGGGACTTGTGGGTAGGTAGGCTTCCATCGGGCAGAGTGAGCTGGACAGTCAGCAGGCTTCCCAGGGTGGTGGTCTCAGGTCGGCACGCTTGCCCATGTCTGTGTCGGAAACGACACCCTGCAGACGCCCCTTCCTGATGCCACTTGTTCACCAAAGAAAAAATCAAAGAAAGCGATGTTCTGAGTTCTTCCAGCTTCTCCGCTTCTTTGGGCGTGCAGCAGAGTCTGCAAGAGGCATGGCTGGAAACAAAATCTTTAGTCCAAGGGGTCCCGGGAAGGAAGGATCTGGAGAAAGCTGAGACAGAAGAGGGTGCTTCAGTAGGTTCCTCACCCACCACAGAAGTCCTCCAGAAGCAGCAGCTTCTAAGGTTCTAAAACAGCTTGCTACTTACACTGTCCATTTAAGGAAACTTTTCCTAGACTGGTCTCATCGTGAAAATCTCCTGGGAAAGTTCACAAATTCAGAATCCCAGGCTGTCTCATGAAAGATGCTGATTCAGTCTTCAGTCATCATGCGAAGCCATGTGGTCACATGAGGCTGGAAATTTAAGTCACGGCCCTCGTGTTTGGAAGGACAGTGCTCAGACTGAAGATTTCGCTTTGGGTTATTTTCCATATTCTGCCTGATATCGACTATATACTGTCAACTTAAAAAATAGTCATAACCTGAAAGTTGAGAGTTATGTTTTATTCAGTGGGATCTTTTAAGACCTCATGCCTGGGATGTCACATCTTAGGTGACCCTAGGAGAACTGCTCCAAAGCGACGGTGGGGAGGAATCAGGTTATCTAGAAGTTTTGTAACAAGGGGCAGGTAGTCTGAACATCAAAAGATTACTGTTGATTAAGGAAAACCAGATATCTTATTAAGTTATGGAATTTAGCGTTTTTCTGGGTCGGGGACGATGCAAGGGTCTGGGCTCAGTGAAATCATTCCTTCCGTGTGCATCTCAGCAATCCTCGGCCAGTATCCTGAGTTTTTATACATCCTGAGTTCCTCGGGGCTCAGTGTGGCGGGTGGCTGCAGCCTGATGGCTCTGAGATCATAGGTATCATTCTCCTCCATGGTTGCCCTGGAGGGCTGGAATCAATGATGACTGTAACATCTTTGTTTACTGAGATGCCAGGAAATACTCCACTTCTCAATACAAAGCAACAAAGGAAAAGGCAGAATCGCATCCCTTCCTGTCATTCTGTGTGTGTGAAGGACCCTGCCTGGCCATGCACAGGCACCCCAGCTGGTGTGGGGGATGTCCACCGGGAAAGCAGGGACTGAGAAAGCAGGTCTGAGGAAGCAGGGACGCACAAACGGCCAGAGTGGAAAGGAGAGGCGGGCAAAAGCTTAGAAGCATCAGAAAAGGGGCCTGTGGCCCCTGAAAGGGCTGCGGGTGCCCTGCCTGCCCACCCACAGCACCACGCTGACCCACCACCCGCTGAAATTCTCAGGTCTTCTTTGTGAGGAATGGTCTAAGAGCATCAGTGACTCAGAAGCCTATTGCCTAGCAATGGTTACCCAGCTAGCTCCATCTCATCCTCCTTCATTCAAATATGCCCATCCACTGCTCCTCTGTGCTGAGCCAGAAACTGGGGGGAAACTGTGAACAACTTGTCTGTTGAGCTTGAGCTCATGGAGCTTCTATTTCAACAGAGGAGGATTCATTGAGCAAAACTCAGTATCCATTTGAGCAAACTCCAGGAGATAGTGAAGGACAGGGAAGCTTGACGTGCTGCAGCCCGTGGGGGTCACAAGAGTCGGACACGACTGAGCGACTGAACTACAACAATATATAACTAAGACCCTAATGAAAGCTGAGAGGGTCAGTGCTCCAGGGGTCCTAACTAAGGAGGCTTCGAAATGCCAGCAAGGGCACTTCACTTGCGGTCCAGTGACTGAGACTTCGAGCTCCCGATGCTGCAGGCCCGGGTTTGATCCCTGGTCAGGGAACTAGATCCCACATGCTTCAACTAAGCGTTCTCAGGCTCAACTAAAAAGACTCCACATGCCACACCAAGATTCAAGATCCCGAACGCCGCAACTAAGACCCGGAGCAGCCAAATAATAATTTTTTAAAAAAGAAATGAATTATTAAAATACCCCAGCATGAACCTGAGGGTTGTGGTGGAGCCTTCCAGGCAAGGAAACCCCACTGGAAAGTCGTTACTCTACAGCCATTATTTTTTAAGATTCAGCAGTAACTGCACATCTGCACTAACTCTCGTGTGTGGCAGGGAGGATTGGCACAAGCCCTGTTTTATGGTTCACTTCCTTATATCACACCAGCTCTGACACCCTTTCCCTCGCTTAAGATCACCCCAGTGCCCCAACTTTGCAGGGCTGAGGGCTCCCAGCAAAACTTGTTGAAGAGACTACTTTTTCCCACATCAAATGGTCTCAGTTGCCCTAGTCACTCAGCCATGTCTGACTCTGGGTGACCCCATCGACTGTAGCTTGCCAGGCTCCCCTTGTCCATGGGGATTCTCCAGGTAAGAATACTGGAGTGTGTTGCCATGCCCTCCTCCAGGGGATCTTCCCAACCCAGGGGTTGAACCCAGGTCTCCTGTATTAGCAGGTGGATTCTTTACCACTGAGCCATCAGGGAAGCCCAACGAATGAAACAACCTACTATTAAACCATCTAAACTCACTATTAAACCTACTAAAAAACCTGTTATTTCTCAGAACATACTAGTAGTGGAATCACTGGGTACAAAGATATGCAAAATTCCCAAACTTTGAGTAGAGATTACCAAATTCCATTCCAGCTCAGTTTCTGTATTCCACTCTCTTTTGGCCCCAGAGACCCCAAGGACAGGGATCTCATCTTCCCTCTCCAACTTTGTTGAATATCAACTCTCCTTCATCTCAGTTTTTAAACTAATTTCAAATTTGAAAGTGTAACACTCCCTTTTTCCTTCTTTGGTCCAGAGATTGAAAAGACGAGCTCCCTTGAAAAAGCCTGAAAACCCCATTCCTCATGTGATGATCCAGCAAGAAATGACCTGATTGCCTCTTGCTTATCGACTCCACTCAATACAGCTGAGATGATGGTTGGCATCCTTTATCTCAACTGAGTGATCTCATCGCTCAGTAACAGCCTGAGAAGAGAGATAATAGATTGGTAATGAATGGTCAAAACTATTCAGCATAGATACAATGACTCACCTCAGCTGAACTGTGCTGGTAAACAAGACCGTGCAAGCCCACAGGGCAGGGACGGCAGGACAGAGAAGAAAGCCTCATTGCACACAGGAGCCTGCCCTGCCTCTGTACACTCCGAGGAAAAGCAATTCTGGAAATTCCCGCTCTGTGGCTTCACAGCATCAGAGTCACATAGGCTGTGAAGTTTTACTGAGATGGAAACAGCTTTCTTTGCCAAAGAACTCCGATTTGTGGTTGCTGACAAGCACGGGGAGAAAAAGAAAAGCGACCAGGACCGCTGCTGGGCAGCATGTGAAAGGCAGCAAATGTCGTAGCTTTACATATCTGATTCTGAGATGCATGCTGCAACTCAGAGGGTGCCAACAATGTTTCCTAACTGAGGTCTTTTCACTGACTGGAAACACTTTAAAGTATTCTTTTTAAGCATTAAGGGACAAAAGAATAAATGTCCCAGGAAGCTTCTTATGTAATTGAATCATGAACAACTCCAAAGAGGAAATTAACTAAGGTTGGCTTGAGTGTGGAGACTAGAATTCTAGCGCGCATGCCCCCACCCCCCAGCTCAACACGTGCTCAGACATCACTGATTAGTAAGCAAACGCCTCCTGAGCGAACCAGTGTTTCTCCATGGTGCTCCAGGAAGCCAGAGCCACCATTCTGAGTGGGCACAGGAGTCCACTTGGCCATGTCAAGGCCAGACACTGCCCACTCCAGGTCACACAGGATTGAGTCTCTCCTTTCCTTCCTGTCTCTATCTCTCTCTGCTCATATCCATTCCCTGTTGTCTGTTCACTTGCTAAGTTGTGTCCAACTTTGCAGAACCCCGTGGACTGGAGCCCACCAGGCTCCTCTCTCCATGGGATTTCCCAGGCAAGAATACTAGAATGGGCTGCTGTTTTCTTCTCCAAAAGATGTTCCTGGACCAGGGATGGAACCCATGTCTTCTGCATTGGCAGGCCGATTCTTTACCACTGAGCCACCTGGGAAGCCCATCCATCCCCCTAGAAAAGGAGTATAGGAAAATGAGAGCAAAAAAGATAAGGGCAGAGGCAGACAGCTTACTATATTTTCTTGGTGTGATCATCCTGCCAGGTGTCCAGGTGAGCTGTATCTGAAGGGAAGCTTTCCATGCCAAAGAAGGACCATCCATTTCAGTCACATGGGCACTTTTGTGTTCAAGCCATAAATACCAGGGGCATCAGTCAGTAGCAGGGACATTCCAGGGTGCAGAGTTTCTGGAGTTTGCATTTACTTCCATGCACCTTAAAGAATGTCACACAGAAGAGAAATTGGAAATAAGCAGAAATGTAAAAGACACCAGAAGCAAGAAAGATAATGAAAAGGTGCTCAGTTCAGTTCAGTTCAGTCTCTCAGTTGTGTCCAACTCTTTTTGACCCCATGAACCGCAGCAAGCCAGGCCTCCCTGTCCATAGCCAACTACCAGAGTTCACTCAAACTCATGTCCATCGAGTCGATGATGTCATCCAACCATCTCATCCTCTGTCATCCCCTTCTCCTCCTGCCCTCAATCTTTCCCAGCATCAGGGTCTTTTCAAATGAGTCAGCTCTTCTCATCAGGTGGCCAAAGTATTGGAGTTTCAGCTTCAGCATCAGTCCTTCCAATGAATATTCAGGACTGATTTCCTAGACAGAGTAACAGGAGAAGTGGTCTGTGATGAGCTCAGGGAGCAAGGTAAGTACATAGAAATATAGATCGACTCTGTTTTGTACTTTCACTTCACAAAACACTTTAACAGTCATCTCACATTCTCCCGTGATGCCTTGGGGTCAGGTAGCGTCCGTCCTCCATGTCAGCTGAATCAGTGTGGTCTGAGCAAAAGTCACAGAGCTCAGAGCTCAGTAGTGGCAGGTCTCTGACTTCCGTCGGCTCATGAGCTAAAAAGACAAAAGTACAAGGAAGCACCCAAATTGGAAGCAGAGCAGAAGGGAGTAGGTAGAACGGCTTGGGGTAGAGGCAATGTTTAAACATGGAAAGAAGCAATGTGGAAAGAATCTCTGGGCAAAGAGGGAAAAAGAGAAGGTCGGAACAGGAGCAGGTCTTCATTCTGTAAGTGAATGACACAGCTATCCTGCGGATGTCAGGAAAATGGCAGCTGGGGGATGGGAAGAGTTTAGAGTGAGCTGGTTTAAGCCACAGAAGCCCAGACTCAGAAGGAACATGACAAACTCAACCAGTGATGAGGAAACTTCCAAGGGACACGTGAAAAACGCAGCTTTACAGAGGAGAACCATGCTGACTCAACACAGAAAACGAGGCAGAGGTGACTCACACATCCAGGACTTTGATGGCACTTTCTAATCCTATGGGTTAAAAGAGTTTGCTGGTATCCCTTATTTATCCTCCAAAGACATTTTGAGTCAAGGACATGAAAGTTAATCCAAAGTGAAAGTGAAAGTCTCTCAGTCATGTCCAACTCTGAGGACTTCCTTAAAGAACCAACAGATTGGCCACAACCAACCACTTCTAGTATCTGTATTTTAGGGGATTGCATTCACAAAACATGGCGATTCATTTTCCTTGGAGAAATATCAGAACAGAGTAGCTTTTAGTAGCCATTAATCTTTGTGACCTCATTCACTAGTCTCTTCAGAGAGGGCAGAAAACAGAAACAGATTTCAAATGGGAGCTGTTGTAATGAGCAGTGACAGAGGGGCGATTTGGGAGCAATGATCCCCGAGTCTGTGATCAGGAGCTCCGTTAAAAAGTGTCCCCTGATAAGACGGCCCTTGGAATCCAAACAATCTGCCCTGGCTTGGCTTCCTCTCTCCAGATAACCCTTCCCTTTGCCTGTAATTTCCTGCACCCCTCTCTGTCCCTTCCTTCCCTCCAAGAAAAAGGCCTGGAGGTCTTGGGAATAATGAGTCTGTTTATTTGCTCTGACCCAGTGGTTCTCAAGCAGAATGATCTTGCCTCCCCGGGAACATTTAGCAACGTCTGGAGACGCTTCCGATGATCACGATGGCAGAGGCAGCCCGGTGCTCTTTGCATCTAATGGGCAGAGGCCGGGACGCAGCTGATCATCCTTCAGTGCATGGACCCTCGGACAACAATCTGGGCCACAAAGCTGGCAGAGCAGAGGCTGAGAAGCCATGACTAACTGAAAGATACGTAAAAAATCAGAGCCATCCTCTGCCACCTCTGAGACAGGAGCTGGTTCACAGTCAGATCCTGGGGTCTGCCTTCTTTCCCGCAAATACTCGAGTGTGCAAACAGGGATGTGTGTGGGTGATGCCCGGTTGCTGTCTTCATCTACTGCTGAGGCACTGTCTTCAGTGTTCAAGGCTGTAATTACACAGGGATGTGAAGCAGGGCGGGCTCCAGAATGTGTGAATGGTAGGGGGTGGGAGGAGGGGTCGCACTGCGGAGAGTAACCTGCAGCAGAGTCGCGAGTGTCCATTTTTCAGCGGGAATCCCAAAGGCTGACATTCTTACCTACATCCTACTTTCCAGAGGCCTAAAGTCTTGCAGGACATCACAGAAGCCTGTGACCTTCTGGAAGTCTTATCTAGTCCTGACTGTCGGAAAGGAAAATGAAGGCCACTCTTTAACTCCAGACACCAGGCTATAGAGAAAGTGGAGTCCAGTATGAACCTAGAATAAGAATGAGTGATGTATTTTTTTTAAAATCTGTAGCAAAAACAACAAAGAAAAAAGTCTTAAAAAAAAAAAAAACTTGCTTTTGCTTACCACAAAGCCAAAAAGTGGAAACAAACTCAAGAATTCATCAACTAACTGATGGATGGATAAACAAACTCAGTAAACCCATATAATTTTGGCCATGAAAAGGAATGAAGTACTAACATACACTCCAACATGGAAGAGTTTGAAAATATTATGCTAAATGAAAGAAACCATACACAGAAGGGCACATGTTACATATAATTTTGCTTATGTGAGATGTCTAGAATAAGCAAATGAATTGCAGTGGAAATATCTCAGCGATTGCCGTTTGAGGTGATGAAAACGCGGCACTAGGTAGGGTGCTGACGGCACAGCACTTTGAATGTGCTATAATGCTTACCTTCAAGTTTGTTAAAAGTGAATTTCATATTATATCAACTTTATCACAAATTCAAAAAATATTTTGAAGGACTTTCACTTGGGAAATCTGATGAAATGTATTATTTTGAGTCGAAAGGAAGTTAAGTATGAAAAGACATTCAAAATCTAATGACTTACAAAAAAATAAAGCCAAGCAAACAGCAAAAATTATCACCCCGCCAGGTGTCTGTGGATGGTAAATTAAATAGTGCGTTCCCGTGGGCGCTGGGCTGCACGACTCTGGGACAGGATAAATGAATACACGACACAGAACATAAGTCATCCCCTGCTCATTAGCCAGGCGCATTGTTCTGCCATCCCCATATTTAATTGTTCCATGCAGTTTCATTTCTCTGTGACTCAGAGAGAGTTGAATGCAATTATGGTCAACACCAGCCTTTGGCACAGGCTTCCTGTCCATCAGGGCACTGAGATCTTCCTCCCAAAGCCGAGCTCCACCACTAGCATCTATGTGTCCCCAACCCTGGAGTCAAACCTTGTCTCTAGATGGTCCTGGGGAGAAGACAGAGGGTCACGAGATGTCATCTGTGAAGTCTGCATAACACTTGGCAAAGAGAACGAGATCTGGGATGAGAGACCAGTTACCTAAATTGCAGTGTGCTTCCTACACAGGCTGAAATCACGCTGGGGACCCCTGAGGGCGTGCAGACTGAGGACAAGAAGGAGAAAAGCACGACCATTCTAAAAGGAGGAGATTCTAAACAAAAGAAGGCTGAAGTGGGCTAGGAGTTTCCCATGAGGGGTGGTGCAGCTCCTACCATTGCTTCATTTGTTCCACATGAGCTCAGCCCCCACCCTCCTGTGATTGACCGTGACCTTCACCTTCACCCACACACTCCAGAATCTCCTTTCTTTTCTGATGCCACTTAGAAGTGCCGACTTCAGCCTTCCAGAATGTTCCAGCTACTTGTCAATCCCACAATCAAATTCACAGGGTCAGAGACACTGCAGGGCTGGAAGTGTCCAGCCCAAGGTGCTCTTTGCAAAGGAGGACAGGTTCTCCCACACGGTCAGACTTTGGACAGTGTTGCTCCTGCTCATTTCTGTCCCTCAGTTGCATGCGGACATGTTCTTGGCATTTGGCAGTGTTAAAAGATGAACTGGAGCATCTTAAAATTGTTGAAAGTTTGAGAAAAATTGATTTGAATCAGGAAGCCTCCAACTGAGCAGGAAGGCAGGAGCTCTGAGCAGCTGTACAGAATGAAACACTTTCATAGGTGGAAGAAATGGAAACAAAGATGTTATTCTGGGGGAAAAAGAAAGAGAAAGCAAGTGGATTGTTGCCAGGTTACTTTCCTTTAGGGGATGTCAGGCTCCACCAGGCGGATTCCCTAACCAGCGCTGATCAGGAGAGGCCTGCTTTAAGCTTCCATTTCTGGGAGAGACAAAACTGTAATTAAATTGTCTCTGTTTAGGGCTCAGCTTACGCAACTCCCTTTGGGGCCTGTTGTCTTGTTTTTAACAGCAGACTTGGGTGTTTCCTCCCTTGATTTGTATCAGGGTTTAAAAATCACCATGGCCAACCTGAAGCTTTCCAACCATGAAGAAAAAAAACGATTTCCATCTTAGGATTATTTTAGGTGCTGAAATGGGTTTTGTTTTCAGTGTTCAAACAACAGCATAAGGCTTCAATAAAATTGAAAACAAAAATAAACTGACTAATTGATAAAGTTCTGAAAACTATGAATTGATTTCTAGGCTCCCAAGGTGTGGACCCCATACTTGTCTGGAGACACATGGAGGGGATACGGAGGGGATACGGAGGGCCATCTGCCCCTCGGGGTCATTCGGTGGTCACATGGGCACTTAAGCAAAGCTGTGGGCCTTCGATGTATTGAGTGCCTGGGTCTCTGTGCTTGAGGGTGAGCAGTCGTCCTGCACGCGCCCTCCGCTGTCTGTCCACACCCACACGGCCGCAGGGCACTTCTCCCCAAGTGTGCTGCCTCCCCCTTAGAAGCCTCATCTGTTTGGCGTTTTACACTGAGTTGTTACTTTATATTGGGGTATGGTTGTTTTACAGAGTCACGTTCCAGGCAGCACTAGTGGCAAAGAACCCGCCCGCCAGTGCAGGAAACAGAGGACACACAGTTTCAGGCCCTGGGTCAGGAAGATTCCGCTGGAGGAGAATTTCACTTCAGTATTCTTGCCTGCAGAAGGCCATGCACAGAGGAGCCTGGCGGCTACAGTCCACGGGGTTGCGAAGAGCTGGACACGGCTGCAGTGACTCAGCACACACAGCCGTTTTACTCTGTTGTGTTAGCTTCAGGTGTACAGTGAAATGGTTCATATGTATATATTTGCAGATTTTTTTTCCCATAAAGGTTATTGTAAAGTATTGAGTAGGGTCTCTTATGCTACACAGTATGTGCTTCTTGACTACCTATTTTATATATAATAATGTGTGTATCTTAATCCCAAACTCCTAATTTGTCCCTCTCCCTCTTCCCCTTTCTAACCATAAGTTTGTATCCATGTCTGCGGATCTATTTCTGTTTTGTATGTAAGTTCCTTTGTGTCATTCTTTCAGGCTCCACATATAAGTGATATAATATTTGTCTTTCTGTGTTTGACTTATTTCACTCAGTGTGATAATATCTAGGTCCATGTTGCTGCAAATCGCATACTTTCATTCTTTTTATGGCTGAATAATATTCCCTCATTATATGTACCATGGGTTCTTTATCCATCCATCTGTCGATGGACAGTGAGGTTATATGTCCTGGCTATCATGAACGGCTTCAGTGAACACCCAGCCCTCTCCTGGCAGAGCTGGAGTCAGAGGATTTCCTCCAGGGAGAGGATAGGACCACAGCAATGCCCTCAAGGAGGCCCTTGCTGGGGGCATGGTCAGCCCTGCAGGACTCTCATCACACTCGAGTCTGCTGGGACGCTGCATGCGAGGCAGACACTGGAGGAGGGCGGGGTTGTGCGAAGGCTGGGGCTGCCTAGGAATCCAAGGTTGCTGCTCTGCCTCGGGGAGGGACAGCAGGAGGACCGCCAGGACTTGGGGTGTGGGGGGCACCGTGGGACTTTTCTGTGTTGGAAGACTCCCTCAACACGTCTGCATATGTGTGCGGCTCTCGTGCATGACATATTTGAATACGTATAAACATGTACACATGTAAATCAAAAGACACTTGCTCCTGGGAAGAAAAGCTATAACAAACCTAGAAACATCACTTTGCTGACAAAGGTTCCTATAGCCAAAGCTATGGTTTTCCCAGTAGTCACATATGGATGTGAGAGCTGGTCCATAAAGAAGGCTGAGAACTGAAGAATTGATGCTTTTGAACTGTGGTGCTGGAGAAGACTCTTGACAGTCCTTTAGACTGCAAGGAGACCAAACCAGTCAATCCTAGAGGAACTCAACCCTGAATATTCATTCAAAGGACTGATGTTGAAGCTGAAGCTCCAATACTTTGACCCTGTGATGCAAAAAGCCAACTCATTGGAAAAGACCCTGATGCTGGGAAAGATTGAAGGCAGGAGGAGAAGGGGATGACAGAGAATGAGATGGTTGGATGGCATCACCGACTCGATAGACATGAGTTTGAGCAAACTCTGGGAGACGGTGAAGGACAGGGAAGCCTGGTGTGCCGCAGTCCATGGGGTCACAAAGGGTCGGACAGGACTGAGCGACTGAACAGCAGCAAACACGTCCAAAGACGGATGTGTGTCTAAGATGTATAGTGTGCCTGCCCTAGTCAGCTAGGACTGTCACACAGAGAGCCGCAGGCTGGGCAGCTCCAACAGCAGAAGTGTGTTCTCTCACAGCCTGGAGGCTGGACGTCCACGATCCAGGTGTCAGGGGCGCTGGTTCCTGTCTTCTGAGGCCGTGTGGAAGGATCTGCTCCAGACCTCTTCTCTGGCTTCTGAGGGTTTGCTGGAAGTCTTTATTGTTTCCTGGCTTCTAGAGGCATCTTCCCGATCTCTGCTTTCATCTTCACACAGCCTTCTCCCTGGGTGCCTATCTGTGTGCAAACAAGGACAGCAGTCATATTGGATTCAGGGCCCTCCCACTCCAGGGGGACCGTTCGTATGTGCGTTAGTCGCTCAGTCGTGTCCAACTCTTTGCGACCCCACGGATTGTAACCTGTCTAACTCCTCTGTCCAAGGGATTCTTCAGGCAAGAATACTGGAGTGGGTAGCCATGCCCTCCTCCAGGAGATCTTCCTGACCATTTCAGGCAGATTCTTTACCATCTGAGCCACCAGAGAACCCCCAGAGGGACCTTATCCTCACTAAATACATCTGCAAGGATGGTATTTCCAAACAAGGGCACATTCTGAGCTCTGTAGGTTAGGTCAGAAGCTCATGAATTCAGAAGGGATGTAATTCAACCCCCTGACTATAAACACACACGTGAGTGCAACACATACTTAGACACATTCAGCCCACATCCTGCCTGCTTTCTTTCTAAAGAGCACGTACCAAATCCCACTCTGGGCACATTTCTCTTCTTGGCCCTGTGGGGTCTCCGTGCCATGTGACTACAGATACAAATGTCACAGCGATGACAAGCCCACGCAAATCCAGAGCACACAGCTCACTCCTTGCTTTCTCCTTCACTTTCACGTGTGTGTGAGCAAAACTGCCTCCTTGACTCAACCACCAATCCTGGGGTTTCAGCCACCCCAACAATTCTTTGATTCCATGATGATGGGGAGTTAAGGGAGGCAACTTGCAGCATTGGAGAGGGCCCAGACACACACTCTAACTTTATTATTAATTAATGTAGAGAGTCACATTCCAACGTTGTGCCTTGATTTCTTCACCTATTTATGCATTGAATGGAATTCATTCATTCTGTTACACGCTCAAAAAGCTCTGATGCACTCACTACATGCCAGTTACTGGGCAAAACCCTGGACGACAGACAGAAGGGAGAGGCATCCTGGGGGCATCAGCCCTCCACGGTTCTCCGTCTTCCAGGTCCAGTAATTCTGAGCTGGCGAAGTGGAAAGAATGGGTTTCAAACAGTCCCGTCGTTTGGTGGATGTGGCCACAGGCATCCTCCAAGCTCTGCTGCTTTAAAGGCTGCAGACGTTTCTTTCAATGCCGGAACTGAGCTAGGGCTCACACCCTCTCCAGGACCTGGCAGAGAGACCGGGTTCGTGGGTTGCCGAGAGGAAGAGCAGAAGGACACGTGTTCCAGGCCTCTGGCCAGCTGGAACCTAACGGCCTCACCTGTGTGCTGGTCTCCCCTTGCTCCCCCATCGCCAGACCCTCTGGGCTGCTTCGATGGGGCCCCCTGGTGGCCTGGCTTCCTCTCTGGGTGCGGCCAACGTGTGGCACCAGCAGCGGACTGGAGCCGGCAGAGGGAGAGGGCAAGCTGACTCTTTACTCTCTGTTCTCGGCCTGTGTTCTGGCAGGGACTGCAGTCCTTCCTTCACCGCTCCTGCTCAGATTGGATAAAACCCCTTCCTTCCTCCCTCTTATTAAGGAAACATTTATTCAAGGCACTGTTAGGCAGACTTTGCTCAGAGGGACTGTGGCAGTAGCAGTAGAAACCACCCAGCGGGATTTTGCAGTAACGGAGGGGCTGGGCGGGGGTGGGGGGGAAGGTCAGGCTCAACTCTGAATATGATGGGGAAAAGTGGGAATTTATAGCCAAGGAGTTGTTGTTGTTGCTATTATTGAGTCGTGTCTGACTCCTGTGACTCTGCCAGACTCCTCTGTCTGTAGGATTTTCCAGGCACGAATACTGAAATAGCTTGCCATTTCCTTCTCTAGGAGATCTTCCCAACCCAGGGATCGAACCCACGTCCCCTGCCTTGGCAGGCCGATTCTTTACCACTGAGCTACTGGGGAAATCCCATAGCCAAGGAGGGGTTCTGGCTAAACTGAGCTGATTGGATTCCTGCTGAAGGCAGGCTGGGGGCTCACTCATCACTTTGGAGTGAGGAGCCTGATCAGACACACACCATGATCAGACAGTGGGGTGAGCCATTCCAGATAAACCAACCTAGCAGAATTGCTACTAAACTTGGGTGATGTTCAGGTGGACACGAAGGTCCAAAGGTCAGGGTTCAGTTGGGAAAAGGGCTCTGACAACCCTAAGCAGAGTTTGATGAAAGAGAAACACTCTACCACTCTGGCCCTCTGGGTCTGGGAGAGAAACAGTAATCTTTTTCTGTTTCCTTCCTGTAAGCCCACACTTCTGAGATCAGACCTTTCCTTAAAGTCTCTTGAACCATCTGAGTCTGATTTTTATCTTCTGTTAAGACCCCGGCAGACACAAGCCTTGAGTCTGGTCCCAGACTGTGTGCATCATCAAAATTCTTGCATCTCCCAACACGAGTTAAACTGTTTTGCTTCTGATGTCACCCTTCTACAAAGATCTCTCCAAGATCTCCTAACAAGACACAGATCCCACCTTCAAACTGGGGCACGTGAAAGGCACAAGTTCCACTCTGCAAGGTGTTTGCAAAGCCTCTCAGATGAGCGGCATGTCAGTCAGAAGGCTGTGTCACTGCCAGTCCTGCCATGGAAACAACGCTGCACCTCGCATCAGAGAGCCCCAGAGAACAAAGTCGGATGAAATCGGATCGTGAAGACAGCTGGAAAGGTGGTGCCCAGCCGGAGTGAGGGCTGCATGCGCTCCTCCTCTGATGAATGCTGATTGCTTTCAGAGACAGCCTCTCTGTTCTACACAGCGGTGCCCACACTCCCATTCCAAGCCTCTTTTTGTCGCTGAGAACAATGCAACATGAGCTCACTGCAAGCAGTGACCCATCTTTTCTTGCTGAAAGGGCCCATCAGGACACGCGCATTAGGTAAATCTGAACTGGGAAAAAATGTGAAGTTAGATGCTTGCTGGTTCTCTCACACCCAGAAAGTAAAATAACATTTTTCTTCTATTAATCTCTTTCTTCATTGACTCCTACAGCTAAACTAGGTTAAATACTTTTCATTATGTTTGTTCAAAAGCCACCAAATGTGCCTGAAATTTCATTATATTTGTTCAAAAGCCACCTAAGGTGCCACCTGTATTTCACAGCCTGATATGAACCCTGAAGTTTACTTTTTTTAAGAGGAGCAGATGAGGATCCAGTGTTTTTTGTCTCTCTGGCCCTTCCAACGGCCCTTCCGTCCCTGACACTCATGTCCCCTGGGTGGTCTGTCTCATTTTGCTTCATTTTCTGTAACTCAGAGTCAGGTGTCTCCTTCTCGTGATGGCAGCTGTTGTGGTTGCCAGACGAGAAGGCACTTAGCCCTCACCCTCTCTCTGCTGCTAAGTCACTTCAGTCATGTCTGACTCTGTGCGACCCCTTAGATGGCAGCCCACCAGGCTCCACCGTCCCTGGGATTCTCCAGGCAAGAACGCTGGAGTGGGTTGCCATTTCCTTCTCCAATGCATGAAAGTGAAAAGTGAAAGTGAAGTCGCTCAGTTGTGTCCAACTCTTCACGACCCCATGGACTGCAGCCCACCAGGCTCCTCTGTCCATGGGATTTTCCAGGCAAGAGTACTGGAGTGGGTTGCCATTGCCTTCTCCAACCCTCTCTCTATGTAGTAAGAATTTATGCTGAGCATCTGATAGACCAATCACCTTTAAAATAAGGATACTTGGAACCCTACTGAAGTTATTTTGTGTTCTAGAATTCAAAAGCAAGGCTGAACAAGGCCTCTATTAAGGAAAACCACGTTTGCTCCAAGGAAGATTTAAGTGAATAAGCTTGGCGCTCTCAAGCCTATGCACGGTGTTGGCTGGATATTAAATATCTATCTGTGTTCTGGAGTTTAGCCTGCATTCATGTGTATATAATGTGTATTCCTACAGTAAGGAGAGGAAAGTATGCCAGCTCACGTCAACCATCCTCCAGAATGAGGTGCTAGATCAGGGATCAGCTAATTATGGCCCTTGAACTAGCCCACCTCCCCCCTGTTTTGCAAATAAAGTTTTATTGGAACACAGCTACTCCCCTGGGTCTATGTATCGTCTGTGGCTGCTTTCCCACTCCAGCAGTGGTGTTAAATGGTTGTAGTAGTTGTATCTGAGCTTCAAGGAAGCAAGGAGGATGTGGTGGGGGCAGAGCCTGCAGAGTTTACAGGGCAGGTGGGGACACGGGAGGGGCAGCCGGGGGTCCATGCTGCATTTACGGAGCGACCATCTCCATGCTGACTCCACAGACAATTAACACAAAACCCAGCTAAGGTGGCGGGACATCCAAGTGCCCTGAACACTTCAGAGCAAAGGGGCTGCAGTGCTGAGAAAGGAACTGTCTTTTTTTTAAACGTAATCACAGCAGTGGAAAAGAGGTTGGTGAGAAAGGATATTAGCTTGGTGGGTAGATTTAATTACTTTCTCACACATTGCGTGCAAAATGCCTGTGAAACAGATCTCTCTAATATATGGTGAGAATACTGCTCTATGGGCAAGCTCCAGCTCCACTGGAACCAGACTAATCCTTCCCAGTGAAAACCCCCGGAAGATCTGAGAAAATATTGCTGAGATGTAGTTAAAGATGTCAGGAAATTAATACAGCAATAAAAAAATTACAGAACCGAGGTTTTATGAGAAAAATCAAAAAGTGAGTCTGGCATTTGTGGCCATTTTACCCCCGACGCTCTTCTTCAGCTGAAAGGGGTTGTGGAACAGGCAGAGGTGGGCAGAACCTTTGCCAGCTGCCCAGAGTGGACACAGAAGCCAGAACTCAGGGCAGCCCAGCAGGGAGGCAGTTCGGCTAAACTGAGTCCGAACATCAGGGGGGGTGAACCAAGGAATAAGGAGGGACCAGAAGTAGACAGACCCTCAGAGACAAACTGCAGTCAAGGTCTGGGCCATGCTCGTCCCTCTCAGAGACAAGGTAATCCCAGCTTTCTAACCCCCCGGTCTAGTCACCTTCCAGAAGTAGACAAACAGCCTATGTAGGAGGCGAGGTCATCCAGAGCATTAAATTACCTCTGAAAGTGAAAGCATTAGTTGCTCAGTCGTGTCCGACTCTTTCCAGCCCCATGGACTGTTGCCACCAGGCTCCTCTGTCCATGGGATTCTGCAGGCAAGAATACTGGAGTGGGTAGCCATGCCCTCCTCCAGGGGATCTTCCCGATCCATGGGATTCTCCAGGCAAGAATACTGGAGTGGGTTGCCATGCCCTCCTCTAGGGGATCTTCCCGACCCAGGGATTGAAGCTGTGTCTCCTGCATTGCTGGCAGATTCTTTACCCCTGAGCCACCAGGGAAGTCCTATGACTTTTCACATACAACACATGCAGCCAGTGAAAAATGACCATTCATGGGGAGTAAGGAAAGCACGATTTAAAACAAAGAGGAACAGTTGACTTATAAGGGATTCAGACACAGGCTTTAAAATAACAAGGCTTAAGATGTTTAGGGGGGAAAAAAGGCCAGACAAAATTTTTGTAAAGAACTGGGAAAGATTTTGGTCCAGAACCTTGTAAAGAACTAGAAATTATTTTTAAAAGCCCAGCTGGGCATTCTAGAACTGGAAAACCACAATGATGCCATGGTAACGGATTTGACACAAAGTCATAGAAAGTTGAAGATGAAATTAGTAAACTGAAAGATAGGCCATAAAGGATTATCCAGACAACGTAACGAAAATAGGAGAAAGAACATAAGACACACAGGGGTGTGGGAATACGGTCTGAACTGCCTACAACTGAAATTCCAGAAACACAAGAAGAGAGCAAGGAGCAGAAGAAATAACGGCCATCTCCCAAAACCGATGAAAGAGCTAAAGCCACATATTCCATAAGCTGTACAGATTCAAAGAGGGTAAACGCAAAAACACCACAGCTAGGCACAAAACAGAAAAATAGTAAAAGCAAACAAGAAAGCAGACAGAGAAAAGACAAATTACTTCCAAAGTGATGTCATATGAGTTAAAAGACACGTGCTCCTTGGAAGAAGAACAAGGGGCAAACCTAGACAACACATTAAAAAGCAGAGATATGACTTTGCCAACAAAGGTCTGTATAGTCAAAGCTATGAGTTTTCCAGTAGTCATGTATGAATGTGAGAATTGGACCATAAAGAAGACTGAGTGCTGAAGAATTGATACTTTCGAACTGTGGTGCTGGAGAAGACTCTTGAGAATCCCCTGGACAGCAAGGAGATCAAATCAGTCAATCCTAAAGTAAATAAACCCTGACTATTCACTGGAAGAACTGATGCTGAAGTTCCAATTCTTTGGTCACCTGATATGAAGAGTTGACTCATTGGAAAAGACCCTAATGCTGGGAAAGATTGCAGGCAGGAAGAGAAGGGAGTGACAGAGGATGAGATGGTTGGATGGCATCACCAACTCAATGGACTCAGAGCTTTGAGCAAGCTCTGGGAGATGGTGAAGGACAGGGCAGTCTGGTGTGCTGCAGCCCATGGGGTTGCAAAGAGTCAGACACGACCTAGTGACTGAACAACGACAAGAATTAAAGCTGACTGCTTGCTGGAAGTTATGAAATCCAGGAGGAAATAAAATTACGTCTTCAAATAACAACAACAAATACAAGAATTTTAGTTTCTTTTAATTCTAGAAAAGTGTATCTCAAAAATGAAGTAGAAGTGGAAACATCTTAGGTCAAAATGAAGAGAATATTCAAAGTAAGAACCACAATAGTGGAGATGCTAAGGGCAGTTCTTCAGGTGGAAAAAGACTCCAGATGAAAACGGAAAGAAGCAAGAGTGCAAGTTTAAACATGTGAATAAATCTAAGAGAATAATCTGTAAAAAATAACAATAATGTAGAATGCAAACCAGTGACTACAACTCATGTGGTTTATTGTTGTTTAGTCATTCGGTCGTGTCCAAATCTTTGTGACCCCGTGGACTGCATTCCACCAGGCTCCTCTGTCCATGGGATTTCCCAAGCAAGAACACTGGCGTGGGTTGCCATTTCCTTCTCCAGGGGTTTTCCCAACCCAGGGATCAAACCCACATCTCCTGCATTGGCAGGAGGATTCTTAACTGCTGAGCCACCAGGGAAGCCCAAACGCATACAGCAGGAGGAGACTACATAGAGTGAAGGCATTCTAGATTTCCTGCATTGGGTAGAAATAGGTAAAAGGGCTGATTTCTATTAGACTTTGTAAATCAAGACTGCCTGCTGCATTCCCTAGGGTAATCACAAGCTTAAAAAGATTACATACCTATGAAGATAATATGGGCAGGGAATAGAATGATTTATAAATATTTAACCAGCCCAATAAAAAAGACACTCTTAAGAAGGAAAACAAGAAAGGAAACTTTCTCTTCCAGACATCAGGACTTACTGTAAAATGATCATAATAAGACACACTGGTACTGACAGAAGGATAAACAAATTTTTAGAAAATGGAGTAACTATCTTTGGAAAATCATTTCACATTGGCAGCTAAGTAGGTTCATTTTCTGGATAGCAGAATGGTACCAAGAGTAGCGGCAGGGAGAATAACGGTCTTTTCAGTAAATGAGTCCATTGGGTGGACACACATGAAAAATAGTGAATTTTAAGTCCTGCCTGACACAGTACAATAAAATCAATTCCACGTGATTACAGTCATAGCTGTGAAATACAAAGCAATAAAGGTTTTGGAAAATAACATAGAAGAAAGTAGGAAAAAATAAAAAGAAAAAGGGTGATAAAAAGAGATGTTAGCTTAAGAAAACGTTTCATCAAAAAAGATACGACTAAGGGCGTAAATGAAACAGGAGGGAAGGGACCAGGGCATAACCTTCTAAAGGACGACATAGCCACGGGACACGACAAAAACTGGTCAGAACTAGCTGGGTCCCAGATGGCAGAGGACCCAACCTCCAGGGGACCTTGAGCCTCATTGTAATATATTAGGGGAATGACATACCCACAGGTGCCAAGACAGTTCTGAGACCAATCATAAAATGTCAAAAAGTGGGCGGCGGCCCAGTTCCCAGAAATCTCTGTCCCTGCCCTCAAGTAGTTGAATAAACCTCCCACACATCTACCTATGACTTTGCCCAGCCCATAAAAACTAACCACACCATATTTCAGAGCCCTTGCCTCCTGAGGTGGCCCACACTCTGTCTGTGGAGTGTGTTTCTCTCTAAACAATTCTTACCTTTCACCTTGTCTCTCACTGAATCATTTCTATGATGAGACATGAAAACCTGAGCTTCATGACATCCTGAGATCAGGTATGTGATCTCAGTTAAAAGGCCATGAGTTTGAGTCCCAATCCGGGTTTTGGCTGGGTTCAAGTCCTGGCACGTGGGTTCAAGCTCCAATCTGAGTTGCATGGTTTCAGTTTCAATAAGGCTGGAGCATTATCATTGTGGTTGCTGTTCAGTCACTCAGCCGTGTCCAACTCTTTGCAACCCCATGGACTGTAGCATGCCAGGCTTCCCTGTCCTTCACCATCTTCCAGAACTTGCTCAAACTCATGTCCATTGAGTCGTGATGCCATCCAATCATCTCATCCTCTGTCGTCCCCTTCTTCTCCTGCCTTCAACCTTTCCCAGCATCAGAGTCTTTCCCAATGAGTTAGTTCTTCAAATCAGGTGGCCAAAGTATTGGAGTTTCAGTTTCAGCATCAGTCCTTCCAATGAATATTTAGGATTTATTTCCTTTTAAGGACTGACTGGTTTGATCTGTCAATCCTAAAGGAAGTATTATCACATAAGCGCCTTATTGTATTATATCACATATACCGTTTATAGCCTAACTGCTAATGACCTTCATCCTGCACTCCTAGAGGATAACAAGGAAAACCCCCAGAGGAAAAAAAAAAACAAACAGAGGAGATATTTGAACAGGCAATGTCACACAACAGTATACGGAAAGGGTTAGTAAACACATGAGAATGCATTTAATCTCACTGCTGCTGCTGCTGCTGCTAAGTCGCGTCAGTCGTGTCCAACTCTGTGCAACCCCATAGACTGCAGCCCACCAGGCTCCCCGTCCCTGGGATTCTCCAGGCAAGAACACTGGAGTGGGTTGCCATTTCCTTCTCCAATGCATGAAAGTGAAAAGTGAAAGTGAAGTCGCTCAGTCGTGTCCGACTCTTAGCGACCCCATGGACTGCAGCCTACCAGGCTCCTCCGTCCACGGGATTTTCCAGGCAAGAGTACTAGACATCTACAAAAATGTATATTTTAATACCACAATGGAACACCATGATACACCCTCCAAAACAAATTCCTGGATTGACAGTGACAAGCACGTTGCTTGGAAATGCTTTTGCATCTTTTGAACAAATGCTTGTCCTATGTCCCAGCCGCGGTATTCTTTGGTTTGTATCCAAAGGCAGGAATGATAATACTTGTGCAGCCTTGTTCATAAAAGCCCCAAACTGGAAAAAACTCTAATAGCCATCAATAGCAATAGTATAAATAAATGGTAGAATACTAATACAAGGAAACTTCACAAAGCAATGAAAATGAGCAAACTGCATCCACAGGCCGCGACACAGCTGAATCTCGCAAATGTAAGTTAAACGGAGGGGAAAAGTAATAAAACAATTACACTGTGTGATTCCACTTACATAAACTCAAAAACAGGCAAAATGATCTGAGATATCAAAGTCTCATGGTGGTTGGTTGTGATCAAGCGGTAACGTGAATGGTGCTTTTGCATGCCTGGCAGTGTTCCCTATCTTGACCTGGATATTAACGACATGGGGGTATTCAACTGGTAACAATTCATTGGCTGCACATCTGTGACTTGTACATTTCATGGACATGTCTTATCTTTTATTTAAAAGGGGGAATTGTGTGCTTTCAAATGTCAAACTTGAAAGCACAAGAACTTTAAAATTTGAAGTTGGAGCTGGCAATGTTTCTTGGAAGCCTCTAACTTACCCTTTTGATCAGATTTTGATATGTGATTCAAAACAGGTTCTGTTTACAGTTACCAGCATTTGGTACTCTAAAAGACACAAAGGTTTATGCCATAAATAAATGGAACCTTGAACATTTAATGAAAGCAAAAGAGAATATAGCTATTCTTTGGGAGTAGAAGGCAGATCCACACCAGGGAAGCCTCTGAAAAAAAAACAGGTCCTTTATTAAATCGGCCACTAGAACTAATATTGAGCAGGACCCTGTGGGGCTCCTGGGCACAAAGCCTTTCTGTGTCCCCGATATCTTGGTTACAGGAAATAGGCTTCATTCAGCCTCCGTGATCTTCCTTGAGTTCCAATGGGCAGGTTCAGACAGTTGCTAATTGGAGAAGGGAGGGGCTGCAGAGACAAGGGAGCGGTAGTCAAAGCAAACACCAGCGCATCCTTCAGGTCGGGTCCTGGGCCTCCCTCAAGGGGCATATCTAATAATGTCTTTGAGTTATTTTGCAGATACCGAAATCTCCACCAGATGGCAAGTTAACCGTGTGCTGCCCACAAGCCTGCGGACCCCAGACCAGTTGGAACCAGAAGATTGATGCTGACACCCACTTACCTCACCACCAACCAATCAGAAGAACGTCCATGAGCTGATCACAGCCTCTGAGAACCACCACTACCCCCTCCAGGTGGGGACACAGTTTTGAGGGCATTAGACCACTGTGGCCCTCTGTGTCGGACAAAGCAGTATAGCTATTCTTCTCTACTTCACCCGAAACTCTGTCTCTGAGTTGTAATTTGGTGTTGGGGTACAGAAGCCGGATTCAGCTACAGGACCTTGTGGACTGCCGAACAGGTGTGTCTTATGGCCTCAAGGCCAGCATCTGGTAAGAGGATCCCAGCTCCCTCATAAAGTTGGACTCCTTATCTTGACCTCTGCTAGAGAAGGGTCATCTTGAACTATGATATGAATATATATAAGAGAGAGATTTTATTTTCATGGGCTCCAAAATCACTATGGACAGTGACTGCAGCCATGAAATTAAAAGTCGCTTGCTCCTTGGAAGGAAACTTCCAATCCTTTGGCCACCTGATGCTAAGAGCTGACTCACTGGAAAAGACTCTGATGCTGGGAAAGATTGAAGGCAGGAGCAGAAGGGGACAACAGAGGATGAGATGGTTGGATGGCATCACCAACTCTATGGACTTAAGTTTGAGCAAGCTCTGGGAGAAGGACAAGGAAGCCTGGAATGCTGCCGTCCATGGGCTCACAAAGAGCTGGACATGACCTAGTGACTGAACAAATGTGAATGTATTTATTTTTTTCATGAATTAGACAAAAGAATATGGAATTTTAAATCAAAACACCTACAGTTTAGTTTCAATGCAGACATTAAACTAAGTTTTTTAGAAGACCTAGAAGGTAAAATATAGATCATTATATTATTCTATAAAGTAAGCATGAAACAATACAATTCCAAGGCTTTTTTCACATAGATTTTAAATGAAGTGTAGATGGTTTTTCATCAGAACTCCCACTGGTGTTGGAAATGAATGAACCACAGAACTCAAATCTGATAAAGAATCAGGTGTGTCAAATGTCCCTCAGAGTTTGCTCCAGATGAGGCATTGCTGAGATCTAGAGTGATTGAGAGGTCTTCAGAGAGACCATAAGGGGTCCCAGTGCATCTTACAGCTCCAGGCTTCTCAGAATAAGGATGTAAACCTGGCTCTGCTGGTATATTCTGGAGAATAAGTGCCCTGAGCTCGGACCTCTCCCTGTGGTCTGTCAGGAGAAGCTCTGTCCAATTCAGGTAACATTAAAATCATGATCAGCAATGATTCCTGCATCAGTCCACACCCTCACCATGACTCTGAACGGGCCCATCTAATCTTGGATGGCATAAAGCACTGTGATATTCTGGCAAAGGCTGGTGTACCAAGCCCTTTTCATCCGTCCTCAACCTCCTCTTAAGATTTTGTCTTTAGTCTCAACCTCTGTACCTCACAGGGTTAGTGACAGGAGCACTGGTGAGGGCCCTTCCAAAAACGCACATCATGGCTTTTCCAAGAGAATCATCCCAAACAGGAGGAGTAAGACTTCATTAAGGAGAATTTCCAAGCCAACCGAACCAGGCTAATAATAGGAACTCTGCCCTAGGGCTTGAGGCTTAAGTTAGATTAGTTTAGAGGTAGGTGACTGAAACAGAGTATTCCCTATTAATGATAGGCCTCACCACCAGCATCCCTGATATCACTGTCCTCATCACCATCGATACCACCATCACCGTTGTCATCACATCACTGTTATCCTCACGTCATCACCACCACCATCACCACCAACACCATCATCATTATTGTTATCACCACCATCATCATCACTCTCATTGTCATTGCGGACATCACCATCAGTGCCCCAGCATCATCATCACCATCGCTGTCAGTGTTATCCCCGCCATCAACACTATCTTCATTATTGTCGGCAGCAGCAGCACCATCATCACCATCACCGTTACCCTCACCATCACCACCACCACCATCACCACCACCATCACCACCGACACCACCATCATTATTGCCCTTATCACCACCACCGTCATCGTCACACTCATTGTCACTGCTGTCATCACCATCAATGCCCCAGCATCATCATCACCATCGCTGTCAGTGTTATCCCCACCGTCAACACCGTCTTCATTATTGTCGGCAGCAGCAGCACCATCATCACCATCACCGTTACCCTCACCGTCACCACCACCACCATCATCACCACCATCACCACCACCATCACCACCGACACCATCACCACCACCATCATCATCGCTCTCATTGTCACTGCTGTCATCACCATCAACGCCCCCATCATCATCACCATCGCTGTCAGTGTTATCCCCGCCATCAACACTATCTTCATTATTGTCGGCAGCAGCAGCACCATCATCACCATCACCGTTACCCTCACCGTCACCACCACCACCATCATCACCACCATCACCACCACCATCACCACCGACACCATCACCACCACCATCATCATCGCTCTCATTGTCACTGCTGTCATCACCATCAACGCCCCCATCATCATCATCACCATCACTGTCAGTGTTATCCCCGCCATCAACACCGTCTTCATTATTGTCAGAAGCAGCAGCACCACCATCATCACCATCACCTTCGCTACCATTGTCATCAACATTAATGCCATCATCACCACCACCAGCTTCATCCCGGAGCTGGTAGACTGCCTCTGCCTTCTTTGTGTGCCATGCCCCATACTCCTGGTGCTCCACTGCAGACGTGGATCTAAATGCCCCGACCACGCCCATCACAGAGGCACTGGTGAAGTAGTGTGTTCTCCCTCTCTGACCACTTAAAAATGGCAGGGATACATGTCAACAGCCGGCTCTGCAGTGTGTGGGACAGAAACCAGGAAGCGTGGCTTTGAGCTCAGTGGACACAGAGCACAGGGGCCCCGGTCCCGGGAGGCAGTGTGACTGGAAGGCTGAAAATAAAGATATTAGGAAACTGGCTGCCTGTGAGCTTGAAGGTGCAGTGACTTGTGGCCTCAGGGAGCCTTTCGGAGACTCTTCTGCCCTGATGCTTTGAATGAAGCTCATTGTGATGTATGCCTGTTCCGCTTATTTATAGCGATGAGATGAAACCCAGGTGAGTTATTTGGCAGCAGGGAATGCTGCTGTTTTTAATCAAAGCAACTAAAAAGACAATTTCTTTATTGAAAAGATGTATCCTCAAGGCCTTTTACAGATGGCAGATGTGTGGACCTTAATCTAACATTCCTTTGAAAAGACCACTCTCCTGAAAAGCAATCTATATGTTCCTAATGTCATGATAAAACACTCGAATAGGCCTGTCTTTCTGAATCAGGAAAGAAAAGAAAGAAAAAGAATAATTTCTTTGTGAGTCAGGAGCCACTGAAAAACACAGGCCCTTGGAATTGGTGATGTTGGTGTTCAAGGGTCAGAGTTGAACTCTCCAGAGTTTAAGACCACCAAGTCTGACACTGCTAAGAGGCAAATTTGATTTTCCAACTTAGACATGAGAAGCCAAGACAATGAATAAGACATGAAGGCACAAAAAGATGAATAGAGGAGCAGAGCCCAACGTGTCTGAGGAAGTGCAAGTGTCCATTTACTCAATGTCAGAAGACCTCACACCACAATTAAAGGAGAAGTCGCCCGCCAGCTGGTGTATCCCATGCAGCCACAATGGCGAGTCGAGGCAAGTCTTGAAGACCAGTGAGAAACATGTCCACCTCAGTGATTTCTTACGAAGAAATCTGAGACAACAATGCCAGAGAACAGCTCCTTCCCAGGCTGGAGTGGACAGGAACCAGTAAGACTTTTCATACCAACCAGCGAAGAGGGATGATCTGTTGGTGACATTGCTAAAGAAAAACATTTGTGTTCTTAAAATATTCAGGTCACATGATTTTATAGAAGACAGATAATGTATGGAAAACATACATTGTCTCTGGATTTCTAATAAGGTTTTTTCAACCAACTAGGTGAGGAAAAATAAAACATTTGCAAATTACTCTTTATTTTCTTTAAAACAAAGAGTTTTAAAACTCTTTTATTTAACAAGTTTTACAACTCTTTTGTTTAACAAAGGTTGTTTTGTTTAAAACTGGTTTGTATGAGTGCAGACATAACTTTGCCTTCTTCAATTGTTCTACTATTTTCAAATGACTCATGCCATAAAACCTATTAATATCTCAAGGAAGTATTCAAGACAAAAAGAATAATTCAGTCAGAGAAGAACATAGCTGAGAGGCATCAGAACCTGGGGTCTGAGCTTAAGAAGATAAATATTTATAAGGTATAGACGGGGTAGAAAAATGCCTCCCTAAGACCCCTGTCTACCCTAAATCTCCTGCTGTGACTTTATTTGAGAAAGGGGGCCTCTGCAGATAGAGTGAGCTAAGAAGTCATTCTGGATTAGGCTGGGTTCTAGCTCAATAACTACTGTCCTTGTTGACTTAAAAATCAGTCACAACCTGGAAGTAGAGAGTTATTTTATTTAGTAAGAATGTTAAGGACTCTGAGTCCCAGAGACAGCGTCTCAGTAGCTCTGAGAAAACTGATCCAAAGAGGCAGGAAAGGAAGTCAGATTACATACAAGTTTGCAACAAAGGGGGCAGGCAGTCTGAACACCATCTGTATGCAGGTCAGGAAGCAACAGTTAGAACTGGACATGGAACAACAGACTGGTTCCAAATAGGAAAAGGAGTACGTCAAGGCTGTATATTGTCACCCTGCTTATCTAACTTATACGCAGAGTACATCATGAGAAACGCTGGACTGGAAGAAACATAAGCTGGAATCAAGATTGCTTGGAGAAATATCAATAACCTCAGATATGCAGATGACACCACCCTTATGGCAGAAAGTGAAGAGGAACTCAAAAGCCTCTTGATGAAAGTGAAAGTGGAGAGTGAAAAAGTTGGCTTAAAGCTCAACATTCAGAAAACAAAGTTCATGGCATCTGGTTCCATCACTTCATGGCAAATAGATGGGGAAACAGTGTCAGACTTTATTTTTTGGGGCTCCCAAATCACTGTAGATGGTGACTGCAGCCGTGAAATTAAAAGACGCTTACTCCTTGGAAGGAAAGTTATGACCAACCTAGATAGCATATTCAAAAGTAGAGACATTACTTTGCCAACGAAGGTCCTTCTAGTCAAGGCTATGGTTTTTCCTGTGATCATGTATGGCTGTGAGAGTTGGGCTGTGAAGAAGGCTGAGAGCTGAAGAATTGATGCTTTTGAACTGTGGTATTGGAGAAGACTCTTGAGAGTTCCTTGGACTGCAAGGAGATCCAACCAGTCCATTCTGAAGGAGATCAGCCCTAGGATTTCTTTGGAAGGAATGAGGCTAAAGCTGAAACTCCAGTACTTTGGCCACCTCATGCGAAGAGTTGACTCATTGGAAAAGACTCTGATGCTGGGAGGGATTGGGGGCAGGAGGAGAAGGGGACGACAGAGGATGAGATGGCTGGATGGCATCACTGACTTGATGGACGTGAGTCTGAGTGAACTCCGGGAGTTGGTGATAGACAGGGAGGCCTGGTGTGCTGCCATTCATGGGGTCACAAAGAGTTGGACATGACTGAGCGACTGAACTAACTAACTAACTAGTAAGGAAAACTGACAGAGGATGAGATGGTTGGATGGCATCACCAACTCAATGGACATGAGTTTGAGCAAGCTCCAGGAGGTGATAAAGGACAAGGAAGCCTGGTATACTGCAGTCCATGGTCACGAAGAGTCGGACGTGACTTGGGGACTGAACAACAACAAGGAAAACCAGATATCAAGCTAAGGAATTTAGTGAAGATACAAGGCTCTGGCTTCACTGAAGTCATTCCTTTCACACGCATCTCAGAATTGACTGGTTTGATCCCCTTGCAGTCCAAGGGACTCTCAAGAGCCTTCGCTATCACCACAGTTCAAAAGAATCAATTCTTCAACTCTCAGCCTTCTTTATGGTCCAGCTCTCACGTCCGGACATGATTACCGGACAAACCACGGCTTTGACTAGACAGACCTTGTGAACCCAATGACCAGTCTGAAAAGGCAAAGCAATAAAGCTCTTGTGTTCTACTCCATCCAAAACTCTGTCTCTGAGATTTAATTCTGTGTTGGGGTTCAGAGATGGATGTGGCCCAACACCGGAGTGTTCTTTATGTCTAGCAAGGGCAGAAGCTCCCAGAGTAGATTAAGCACTGCTGGCCTGAAGTGACCCCACTAAGGCGTGGGGTTCTGATGGACGCCGATTCCTTCCGTGCGCTCTGTCCCTCTTCCACGTGGGATGCGTTTCTTTTACTCTTGAGCAGGCTTAGAGAAAAACACTCTCTCTTTCATCATCCAACCTGCATTTTCAAAGGCCTGGGATGTCTTTCAGTTGACAGTGCAGGGTTTTCAGCTGAGAGTCTGGAAGTTCCGCCTGGTGTTTGAGGCTGCCCCAGCCATCCTCTGCTCCCTGCATCCCCTTCCTCCCCCGCCCTCCTCAGGCTCTGCCTGAGCTTCACCGAGGCTCCTCCCACATACACAAGGCCTCCTTCATCCTCGCGCCTTCTACCGTGAATGTCCCTCCTTTACCTCTTCAGAGTGGGTGTGTCGGGTCCCTAGGGCTGCAGTAATGGTGCTGCAGACTTGGTGGCTTAAATCAGCAGAATGGTCTTCCCTTGCAGCTCTGGAGGCCAGAAGTCTGGAACCAGGGGGGTCAGCCGGTCCCTGGAGGCTCAGGGGGAGAATGCAATGCCTGCCCCTGGTTTCTGGAGTTGCCTACTGCTCCCAGCATCCCTTGGCTTGTAGCTGCATCCCAGTGACCTTTTCCTGTCACCATGGAGTCCTCCTGGTATGCCTCTCCATCCCTGTCTCTCTCCCCTCCTCAGGCAATGGGTTAGGGCCATCCTGTACCTATGTCTGGACCTCACCCTCCCTTCCACAGGTCCCCTATGACCTGAGCTCTCCACGGATCCCCAGGCCCTCCCTCCTTCCGGTCGGTCACTTGTCTGGGCATCACCACCAGGGGCCATCTCTCCAGACAGAGACCTGCTGACCACCCGCACCTGCTGGGCCTCCACTGACTCCTGCAGACTCTACAGAAAGCCCCCGAGTTTCTGAGCCCAGTTGGAACTGTTCTTCCAAATCTGGACCCTTCCTCCTGGCCCTTTCTCCTACTTTGCTCAGCACCCAAAATTTGCATCAGTCATTCAGGACAGCATGGGGACTGTGGCCCAGAGTGACATGTTTCATTGGACACTTTGACTTTTCATTTTTCTTCCCTTCTCACTAGGGGGAGAATGGTAGAGTTCTTCTTTCTGCCTTATCTCCTGGCTAACTGTTTATACTCTGCAGGGCCCAGTGGGGCTCCCAGGCACAAGGGCTTTCTGTCTCCCCGTTTCTTTGATTATAGGAAATAGTCTTCATTTAGCCTCCATGACCTTCCTTGAGTTCCAATTGACAGATTCAAGCAGTTGTTAATTAGGGAAGGGGAAGTCGAAGTGTTAGTCGCTCAGTCATGTCCAACTCTGTGAACCCAGGGACAGTAGTCCACCAGGCTCCTCTGTCATGGGATTCTCCAGGCAAGACTACTGGAGTGGGTTGTCATTCCCTTCTCCAGGCAATCTTTCTGACCCAGGGATCAAACCTGGGTCTCCTGCATTGCAAGCAGATTCTTTACTGTCTGAGCCACCAGGGAAGCCCAGTTAGGGAAGGAAGGGAAAGTGAAACCAGGGAGGAACAGTCAAGAGCAGCCTTGAGGCAGGGTCCTATTTCCCCATCAGTGGATACACACACAACAAAATATTTGAGCTGTTTTGCGGATAAAGAAAACCCTTCCAGTGGGAGAAGTCAGTGATTAACGATGACATGCTGCCCACAAGCAGGCAGGCTCCAGAGCAGTTAAACTTGAAGGTTGATGATGCTGACCCTACTTACCTCACCACCAACCATCAAAAGAATGTTCACAAGCTGATCACACCCCCGTTCACTGTTAATACAAAACTTATCACTATCTTGGTTCTGAGGGCATTAGCCCTCTGTGTCCCCCCTTCACCTGACAAAGTAATAAAGCTCTCCTTTTCTACTTCACCCAAAACTCTGTCTCTGAGATTCGGTTCAGCACTGGTGCACAGAGAAGCTGAGCTTTCAGCATCAATTTCATCATTCAAGCATTGAAGACCAAGTGCAAGGCCAGTCAGCAGGAAGCCCTCTTAGCCCTTCCCCCAACCCAAACTGGCAGCAGAGCTGTCTCTGGGCTCCCAGAACCCAGTGAGCATGGTCAGCTCTAAATGCCTGCCCGCCCACCCATCTCCCTCCTTTGTCTGGGGTGCCTTGTGGTTCCCAGGTGGGCAGACACAGCCCCTCAGTGTGTGGGCACTGGGCAAGGTGAGCTGAAGGACAGCCTATTTCTCCTCGCCCCCCATCCCCCACCGCCAGGCCAGGGCAGTGCACACAGCCCCCTCTGCTTGATGCCAGGCTCTGCTCCTCCTGGGGGCCTATACTGGTCTTCCAAAGGAGGACTGCGATTATCAGCTCCTTCACGACAGTGGAGGGAACCCAGACCTCCCTCGCCACACTCGGCTCTCAGCCCCTTGGCCCCTCAGAAGACACAGGTGCCTGTCTTCATCAGGGGGCCCACCTCCTGGGAGGTCAGAGTTCACCAGAGCCCTCAGCTTAAAGAGAAAGCACGTGGGGCTTTAATAGGATCGGGCCACAGGCTACACAGACCCAGCTTTAGACTTCTGGGAGTGAATATCCGTATCCATAAACAAAAGTCAGTCATCTGGAATGCTGACAGCCCCCCAGGGCCTCTCTGGGTGACAGCGGTCCCAGACCCCACGTGTCCCCAGCCTGAGCTGGTGCGGCCAGCATGAGGTGTTCAGGCCAGAATGGGAGCAGAGCTGGGTCAGCAGCAAAGTCGGAGCCAAGCCATGAGGACTTTCCATATGCTCCATATTCCTCCTTAGAGATCGTCCACCTCTCATTAAGGCATTGGCTTCCCAGGTGGCTCAGTGATAAAGAATCCGCCTGCAAATCTAGGAGACGTAGGCAACATGGGTTGGATCCTTGGGTCAGGAAGATCCCCTGGAGAAGGACATGGCAGCCCACTCCAGTATTCCTGCCTGGAGAATCCCATGGACAGAGGAGCCTGGTGGGCTACAGCCCATGGGGTGGCAAAGAGTCAGACACGACTGAGCGTGCACACACACACACACACACATTAAAACAAACTTATTTAAGTTTCAAGCAGTGATTGGGGCAGAATGAGGTATTTCAAGATGTACCTAACCTCAAACTTAAAGTGAAGTTGCTCAGTCGTGTCTGACTCTTAGCGACCCCAGGGACTGTAGCCCACCAGGCTCCTCCGTCCATGGGATTTTCCAGGCAAGAGTACTGGAGTGGGGTGCCATTGCCTTCTCCAATACCTCATATACCTTATACCTAATAATGTGTTTTCGGTAGGGGGGGAAACCTTTAATTAAGAAAGTAAGATGACAGATGACAGAAATGCAATCAAGCAAGTCACCCTTCAGAGCCTCATTACCATGTCCTCTCCAGATCCAACCTGGAGCATAGAGTTGCTGATAGGTGTGAATGGAAGGCTTGCTCGGGATTGACCAGCGCACAGCACCCAGCCCCAGCCTGGTCACTTTCTGGACCCCATCAAGCAACCTCCTCAAAGGGCAAAGAGGTGAAGAAGGGCAGCTGGCTGTCCAAAGTGGAGGGGCGGGGCCGGGAGCCGCCCCGTATGAACAAACAGAGATGTGCTCACAGACGTGGAAGAGCGGCAAGCTCTGTGCCTGGGGAGTATCTCTGCTCACTCAGAAACCACACTCCCTAAGACAAGTTTATCTCAGGGGCCGCCAGCACCGTGTTGCGAAAGATCCTGAGGCTGAATCAAGACCGATGACGATGGCCCGACTGTAAGGAGAGGTACCAGCCAGAGTGCGGGGTAGGGCGAGCAGCCTGGCAGGTGCTGTATGCTTGCGCCCTCTCTCATTACAGAGTGTGCGCAATGACAGCTATTCCATACATTTCCCCGCATGTCAGGGAACATCAGCGTTTTCTCACTTGTTCCTAAAACAACCTCATGATGGAGGCAAGACAGGCAGTACCAATCCTATTGTTCAGGTGAGAAAGCAGCATTTTAGAAGGTAACAGGATCCGACACATCGCTCCCATTTTTATGTGATTTTCTCTCTGCTGCTAGGAAGACAGTTGAGCGTCTGGTGAGCAGGTTAAGACGTGGGTGATGCGACAATATTTATAGCATTGCTCTCGGAAAGCACAATCAATACTCCCTAAAGAACAGCAAGCTCTCCTGTCCATTCATGTTAAGACGTGAGGCAAAACATAATTAAGGGATAAAACTTATGAATGATCATGAGTATGAACTTCTTTGCAAATGAAATAGTATTTGAACTTATACACAGATTTTTTTTCAGTAAATATGGACTGCAGTACTACACAACCCACGGTTGGCTGAATTCACTGATGTAGAACTGTATATACAGAGGGCCAACTGCAAAGTTATATGTGAATTGTTTACTGCACTGGGGGCCGATGCCCCAACCCCCATGTTATTCAAATGTCAACTGTAGGGTTCATTTATGTTGACGTTTGACAGAAAATTCTGTAAAGCAATTACCCTTCAATTAAATAAATAAATAAAGGTCAACTGAAGCTGATGCCCCAACATGAAAGGAAATATAAAAGAGATTGAAAATCCTGACTGCTAATTTCTGTGCATGCCCAAAAACAAGGCTGGAAAAGAGCAGTTAAACTAAATTAAGGGTATATATTTGAGTCACATGCTAAATGCATAGAATATGCTAGAACATAATCTAGTATGTGTTAGATTAATGTACGCATGTGTACGTGCTAAGTCACTTCAGTCATGTCCGACTCTTTGTGATCCTATGGGCTTCAGCCTGCCAGGTTCCTCTGTCCATAGGATTCAGGCAAGAACACTGGAATAGGTGGCCATGCCGTCCTCCAGGGGATCTTCCCATCCCAGGGATTGAACCTACATCTCCTGTGGCTCCTAAATTGTAGGTGGACTCTTTACCACTGAGCCTCCAGGGAAGCCCATTAGATTAATGTATAAATAACTAAAATCCAAGACAGGGTATGATACTCGCCATTGGAGAGACACAGAGAAAATACAATGGGAGATCATTGAGTCAGGAGATATGGAGGTAAACATTCAGCATGATTACTGAATGAATTTTTATAAGTATATAAACTTTACTTTCAAATTTAAGAAACTAAAAAGAGCGTCTCTCTCAGTTTTATGGATTAACTCTGACTCTCTGTGGTTTTCTTTTTCCTGGATGAGGAGGTGGGTATGAACAAACCCAGTCTATAATGTATTCAAGTCCATTTCCTGAAACCTTTCTAGGATCATATATAATGAGCATTTGATAATAAACCAATTTAGCTTGGGACTCGTGACATGGATTTTAATTTCCGCTTATAAATTTTCAAAGGTTAGTAAAAGAGCAAATAGAGCTTCTACAAATGAACACAGAAATCAAGAATGTGATGTAATTCCTTTCACCATTAAATAGAAATGTTTTTAAACTATCCAACAGGGGCTATGACCCGTCCTATTCCTTAACTCTCCTGGAAATGAGAGACCCTCTGCTTATCTGGAGGCTGAGCTAGTCCCCTCCAGGCAGAGGGTGAGGGTCTTCTATGTTATTAATTCCTAAAGTCTCTGATCATGGACACTCTTAGGAGTGACATCTCCTCTATCTGCTATGCCTTGGTGCTCAGGTCCTTGTGGGCAAAAGAAAAAAGGTCCCAACTTCTTTGACTTTTGCCCCATTAAAGGGACTGAGACTGTGTCCTCTCCCCTCAAGTCAGGGCAGGCTTGAGATAGCTTCGGTCAAGCAGTATGGTGGAAGAGACCCTGTGTCTTCTGGAACAAGGTCTTAAAAGTCATGCTGCCTCTATGTGGTCCCCTGAAGCCAGTCCCATGCAGTGAGAAGCCCAAGCAGGGGGGAAGCCACATGTGGACACACCGCTCAACCGTCCTGGGGAGCCCGTGCTTCAAGCCGTCCAGCCCAGGTAACACATGTCTGGGTGAGGAAGCAACCAGATGGTTCCAGCCCCCAGCCTCGGGCCAGCCCAGCCATTCAAATCTTTCCAAATGAGACCCCAGATCTCCTTTCTGTGTTCCATACTGTTTCCTGACCCACAGCATTTGTGAACATAATAACATGGTTGCTATCTTACCCCCACAAAGCCTGGGGTCATTTGTTACGCAGCATTCAACCAGAACGCCCACCATTACTTCTGCCCATGTGGCTCAAACTTGTCCTGAGTTCACCTCTCAATCTACTTCTATCCTGACTACGGGCTTCCCCAGTGGCTCAGTGGTAAAGAATCCCCCTGCCAGTGCAGGAGACACAGGAGACGTGGGTTCGATTCCTCGGTCAGGAAGATTCCCCTGGAGGAGGAAATGGCAACCCACTCCAGTGTTCTTGTCTGGAGAATCCCATGGAGCCTGGCAGGGTACAGTCTGTAGGGTTGCAAAGAGTCAGACATGACTGAGTACACATGCATACATACATACATACACACAACCCAACTATGAATTCTCTGCCAGTCCTAATACAAACTTTCCATCTTAACACTCACCCAACTTTACACTAATATTCTTCTCATCATAATATTTTTTTGTATTTATTTCCAAAACATATTTGTAAAACCATTTTACTATCATGGGATGTTTTCATTCTTTTCCATTATAAATACGCCATCATAAACATCTTTGTATGTGATTTTATGCTTGAGTTTCAGATTTGTTTTGAAGGGTAGATTTTCAGAAGTTCAATTACTGGGTTAAAGAGGATTAAAGACTTTAGGCTCTGGAGACATACTGGCAAATTTATTTTCAGAATTATAACAATTTAGAGTGACACCAATAATCTATGAGCATGTCTGTGCTGCTCTGCCCTCTCCAGTTAAATTAAGCTTTATAATTAAGAAAACACTAATTTGAAGTGTAAAATTCATGGTTTTGTTATCTCACAAATTTATTTAGAGGTGGGATGACAAGGGCAGCTAGAATCATAGGTACGTCACAGCACGAGATACAAAAACAGACAGAATATGGTTTAGAAGAGAAAAAGCAAAAGGAATGATTGCTGAGCCCAAGGTGGGGCAGAGAGAGAAAAAGATGGTACAAGAGGAGATGGAAGAAGGTAGCAGAAGGGACCCTCAGACCATGGCAAGACCAGATGCATGAAGAAAGAGGAAACCAAAAAGAAAGATGAATTCCAAGCAGCTGTGTGGGTCACTTTGTGGGTCAGAGCTCCCTGGGGGTCAGGTAGTAGACAGGTCTCCAGGGGTTTTCAGCTGTGTCTGAGAATCAGACCAAGGTATTGGAGAGACCCAGATGCAGAGTCTTTTAGAGAATAAGAAAAAAAATTCTGATCAGCAGGGTCGTTATGATAAAATGTCCACTTGTTTATCACCGCACACTTTCATCAGAGAGAAGCAAGAGGATAGAACACTAGCTTTAGATAAACAGCAATAGGAAAAATGTTTCAATACTCAAAATATTCCAGATAGTATTTGGAATGGGAGTGAATTTAATTCAAATACCCTTACTGTTATTTTCTGAAACAACTAACAATCCATCTTCTCCCAGTTAAATGCAGTTCCTTGAACTAAGAAATGTATAAGAAAATTCCAAACAGTCTTTTCAAAGAGTGTATTTTTTGAAATCGTGCTGTTTAATGGTCAGCTTGTTGCACAGTTTTATTTATTTCTTCCCAGATACCAAGGCTGGTGATAAAAACGTCTGGTCTGTGAGCCTGTTTTTGGCAGCAGCATATTATGTAAATAAATATCTGCTTAAAAATGCATCACACAATTGCAACTGATATCATCAGCTACCCAGTTTTCTAAGAACAATATGAGATAAACCACAATTAAGTCTTCTAAACAAGGAGAGTGACAGTTAAAATAGTCGGTTTCATTCAAGCTCTGCTCTGGACTGGCATTAGGACCTGTGTGACTCAGGACACTGCAGGCTGCTGGACTTGCAGAAAGAAACATCTTTCCCCCAGACCACACTCAAGGGCTTGGCACAGACACCTCACATGTGCAAGCAAATCAATATTTTATTTCCTGCTGAGCCAGGAAATAGGTAAGCTGAACACTACTTCATAGTATAAGTGATATTTACATGTCAGGTGTGATCGCTTATATTTGTACACTGACCTACAACACGCTAAGGTGATTCCCTTGTTATATCCCATTACATTATCACAGCAATTCTAACAAAAAGCTATTAGTATCCCCACTTTTTTTCAAAAACTGGTGCTAAATAAATCCAGCTGCTTCCCTACATGTGGGGAGCTCAGTGCTGAGGGGAGAAACTATACAACTGCCATTTGATGCAACTTAAAACCAATGTTTCCTGTTGTACCTGGGCCCGCAGACCCACCACACCCGGGTGTTCAGACCCCACCACACCTGGGCGTTCAGACCCCACCACACCTGGGCCCTCAGACCCACCACACCTGGGTGTTCAGACCCCACCACACCTGGGCCCTCAGATCCCACCACACCTGGGCCCTCAGACCCACCACACCTGGGTGTTCAGACCCCACCACACCTGGGCCCTCAGACCCACCAACACCTGGGTGTTCAGACCCCACCACACCTGGGCCCTCAGACCCACCAACACATGGGTGTTCAGACCCCACCACACCTGGGCCCTCAGACCCCACCACACCTGGGCCCTCAGACCCACCACACCTGGGTGTTCAGACCCCACCACACCTGGGTGTTCAGACCCACCACACCTGGGTGTTCAGACCCCACCACACCTGGGTGTTCAGACCCCACCACACCTGGGCCCTCAGACCCACCAACACCTGGGTGTTCAGACCCCACCACACCTGGGCCCTCAGACCCACCACACCTGGGTGTTCAGACCCCACCACACCTGGGCCCTCAGACCCACCAACACCTGGGTGTTCAGACCCCACCACACCTGGGCCCTCAGACCCACCAACACCTGGGTGTTCAGACCCCACCACACCTGGGCCCTCAGACCCCACCACACCTGGGCCCTCAGACCCCACCACACCTGGGTGTTCAGACCCCACCACACCTGGGCCCTCAGACCCCACCACACCTGGGCCCTCAGACCCACCAACACCTGGGTGTTCAGACCCCACCACACCTGGGCCCTCAGACCCCACCACACCTGGGCCCTCAGACCCACCACACCTGGGTGTTCAGACCCCACCACACCTGGGCCCTCAGACCCCACCACACCTGGGCCCTCAGACCCACCAACACCTGGGTGTTCAGACCCCACCACACCTGGGCCCTCAGACCCCACCACACCTGGGCCCTCAGACCCACCAACACCTGGGTGTTCAGACCCACCACACCTAGGTGTTCAGACCCCACCACACCTGGGCCCTCAGACCTCACCATACCTGGACCCTCAGACCCCTACACACCTGGGTGTTCAGACCCCACCACACCTGGGCCCTCAGATCTCACCACACTGGGGCCCTCAGACCCTTGACACACCTGGGCCCTCAGACCTCATCACACTTGGGCCCTCAGACCCCCCACACACCTGGGTGTTCAGACCCCACCACACCTGGGCCCTCAGATCTCACCACACCGGGGCCCTCAGACCCTTGACACACCTGGGCCCTCAGACCTCATCACACTTGGGCCCTCAGACCCCCCACACACCTGGACCCTCAGATCCCACCACACTTGAGTCCCCAGATCCCACCACACCTGGGCCCTCAGATCCTAATCACACCTGAACACACCACATCTGGATCCTCAAAACCCACCACACCTGGGCCCTCATACCACCAGCCCACGCCGACCTCACCTCCCACCTCAGAGCGGGGTCTGGGCCCTGCCTGAGGACCCACCAGGTGCCAGCTGCCCTGCCCTGCTCTGCACGGCTCACTCTGTGCGACTCTGTGTGACCCCACGGACTGTGACCCACCAGGCTCCTCTGTCCAGGAGATTCTCCAGGCATGAACCCTGGAGGGGGCTGCCATTTCCCTCTCACAGTGTCCACTACAGTTACCAGGCGCCCCTCCCCATGAGCTCTACCACCTGCCTTTCCAGGAGCAGACCTACCACAGGCCAGTGACGGGCAGAAGGCCCTGTGTCTGCAGGGCCTCCGGGTCCGGGGACTGCCTGGAACACCACTTTCTGGAGAAGCCCCTCCTGCTTACACCAGCACTCCACAGGAGCAGTAAGGCCTCCCTCTCATGTCCAGAGGCTCTTTGAAGAGAGGCCTGCTGTTCTCCAACCTGCTTTCCCGCCACGCGGCTGACACCCCCTCTTGGGAAACGAGGGTTTCTCCTGAGGGCCTTGGGAAAGCACAGCAGGTGGCTTTTCTCACAGCTGTAGGGTGCTGCTTATGAGGTGGGGGCCCGGGGCGGCCCCCAGGGGCCCTGCAGTGGGTCCCAGTCTCTGCAGCTCAGTCAGTCTTCACAGACGAGGCTGGGAAATGCGATGTGGCAGGAGGGGGAGCTGGACCCAGGCCAGCAGGCAGGGTGGGTCCATCCTGGGGTCTCAGCTGGGAGCCCAAGGGCTTCAGTGATGCTCTCGGTCAGCAGGGTCCGTAGAAGCAGACCCGAGACGAGGGACAGAGGCATGTGATGGGATGGGGTGTGGGCGGGAAATGAATGGTGTGAGGTCCCGGCTGGAGGAGAAGTAGGAAGCCATGAGGCGGGCGCGGCTCTGGCCTGACCCTGAGGGGCCCCAGGTTTGAGTTATCCCCCAGCGCAGTTGCAGCCCAGAGCCAGGAAGCTTCAGACCCAGAACCTGGCCACGTCTCCAGGGTCGTGGTGGTGGGGGGCAGGATGGCAGGACCTAACCTCTGGGCACTTTCTGTCTGTGCAGGTGAAGGAGGGGTCAAGGTCAGCGCCCCACAGAAGAGCCACAGCTCCACTGGGGAGGTGGGTGCAAAGGCAGGAGGGACCTGAGGGCTTTTGAATCAAGCACCAGCATCGACCTCCTCAGGTAACAGGTATTTAATTGCTTAATACTCGGGCTTCCCTGGTGGCTCAGGCGGTAAAGAATCCACCTTCGATGCAGGAGACCTGGGTTCAATCCCTGGGCTGGGAAGATTCCCCTGGAGGAGGGCATGGCAACCCACTCCAGTGTTCTTGCCTGGAGAATCCCAAGGACAGAGGAGCCTGGCGGGCTACAGTTCATAGGGTCGCAACGAGTGGGACACGACTGAGTGGCTAACACTAACATTTGCTGCCAGCACTGTTCCTGAGTGGATTCCCTTTGCCCTCCTGACAATCCCCACTGTCCTGACTTCACAGAGGGGCAACCTGTGCATAGAGAGGTGGTCATACTGCCGGTGACAGAGCCTGGCCCTGGGCCGGTATTAGGGCCTGTGTCTACATGTCTCTTGCACAAGAGCCTGTTTCCTCCTCTAAAATACAGGAGCAGCTAGCTGGGAGGATTGGAGACAATCCTTATTGATTATGACATGGCCCTGCCTTACGCCGGGGCGGGAGCAGGGAGAACCAGGAAGGGAAGCAGATACCTGCAGCCTGGTCAGCTCCGTGTGGGGTGAGCCTCTGGCGCCCACGTTCACTCTGATACTGGCTCACAGACAGAAGGGGCTCTCCAGGTGTCTCAGTGGTAAAGAACTCGCCTGCCAATGCAGGAGATATGAGTTCAATCCCTGGGTTGGGAAGATCCCCTGGAGGAGGGCGTGGCCACCCAATCCCGTATTCTTGCCTGGAGAATCCCATGGACAGAGGAGTCTGGCGGGCTAGAGTCCTCGGGCTCACAAAGAGTCAGACACGGCTGAAGCGAACTGCACATGCACTCATAGGCGCGAGCGACCACGCACATTTAACGCCATTCTTTGAAGACCTCGGTACGAGGGCACCTACTCTATCCTGTTTCACAGGATGTAACCGACCACTCCCGTGTTACATCTGTGCATTAAGTCACCTCAGTCGTGTTCGACTCTGCAACCCCATGGACTGCAGTGTGTGCTCTATGCTGACTGGGCTCAGTAGCCCAGTTCAGCAAGCCCTGGTCCAGGCAATGATATCCTTGGTGCTCTGGTTTGTGTTTGAACCCCGGGTTCATGCCAGGTCAGTGCACCTGAGGAAATACATGGCCAGGTCCTGAGAGCCTCTCACCAACACGACTTTGTCAGCAGATCAAAACCGAACCTGTATTGTGTGTGTTTCTGTTTAAAGACACTTGTTTAACACGCGGTTGAGTTATGAGCATTGAGTTCAAGCCACCATCTCTGGAGCCTGTGTCTGAGTGAGGCTCATCTAGCACGTGTATTTTCAGAACCTCTTGTTCTTAGGATCCTGGGCAGTGTTTCAGCATGATGCTTGAGGGAAATTTTAAACAGTAAAGTCACCAACCAGAAGCCTAAAAATGGGGAAAATGTGTCACTAAATAGACTGTGAAAAGGCCACTTGTTTAGTATGGGAGCCGAGACCAGGAGGCAGAGTGCCTTGGATCCCCCTCTGCTGGGACTGTGTGTGTGTCAGGAACTCAAATTCCCCACTGCTCTGGGGTTAGACGGATAAATGCATGAAAGCACCAAGACAATTGACCTGGGGCCACAGATGAATGTTAGCAAGTGGGTGAATGCACAAACACAGAATCTGCAGCTACCGAGGACAGGCTATGTGTGAGGTTGGCCACCAGGTCACCTTCACGACGAGAGATGTCGTATTGGAGAAGCTCCGTGACTGTAATGCAGACATCACCAATGAGAACGGATGCAGGTCCTACAGAACCGATGCTCTGGCCCTGAATAGCTGCAGGAAACACCAGTGCTTCTACCAGCCGAGTGCCAGCTTCCAGCTGGAGAAGGGCTGGTGGACGACTGGTGCTGGCCAGGCCCTGCCCGCAGCCTCTGCCAGCATCGCTGGTGGGGATCCACAGTTCTGCAGACCAGAGGTTTATGACACGGTGCTCAGAGGAGCAGCATGTAAGTAGCTGTATTATCCACAGAACTGGGATCCTAAAAGCCCTGCCCAGGGCCCAAGGGGGAAACCTCATATACGTCAACACAGTGAGTGACCAAGCCTGGGCCCCTGAGGCCTAGTGTCCTGGGTAAGTGACCGTGGTTTTAGGGTGATGTGGCCTCTGGCAGGCTACTTAGCCACCCTGTGCCTCAATTTCCTGACCTCAGGCACCCACCCCAGGAGCGGAAAGGGAGAACCAGAGACCCCCAGCCTCCGAGCGTTGCGTGGCTGGTGCTGTCTGCCACCTTTGCTGTGACGGCCCAAGTGCTTCCTCTCTTCTCATCCTGTAAAATCCTGATTAAATGAGCTGTGTCTGCCATTCCTGATCTCCGTCCTGTTCCATTTCACACTCGGAAACCAAACATGCAGCACTTTGTCCAGTTATAGAACGCAAGCTGAGGAGATGCCGTTCGCGACAATACGCGTGCACCCAGAGGACATTACATTCAATGCAATAAGGCAGGCACAGAAAAACAAGTATCATGTGGTATCACTGATATTGAGAACCTAAAGAGGTCAAATTCATCGAGACAGAGAGTAGGTAGCTGGTTGCCAGGGGCTGGGAGAAGTGAGAAATGGAGAGAAATTGATCAAAAAGTACAAAGTTTCAGTTATAAGATGAATGAGTCCCAGTGATGTACTGTACGGCATAGCTGGCTAGAGTTAGCCCTACTGTACTATGTACTTAGAAATTTGCCAGAAGGATAGATCTCATGTTAAGTGCTCTTATCATACACATACAAATTATGTTAGGAAGGAGGAGGAGGAGGAGGGGAAGAGGCAAGGAGAAGAGCAAACTCTGGGAGGCGATGGCTATCTTTACACACAGATGGCGATGATGGCTCCATGGGTGTTTGTATACTCCAAACTCATCAAGTTGTGCACACTAAGTATGTACAGCTGTTTTCATGTCAATTGAAGTTGTTCAGTTGCTCAGTCGTGTCCGACTCCTTGTGACCCCATGGACTGCAGCACACCAGGCTCCTCTGTCCTCCACTATCTCCCAGAGCTTGCTCAAATTCATGTCCATTGAGTCGATGATGCCATCCAGCCATCTCATCCTCTGCTCCTCCTTCTCCTTTTGCCTTCAGTCTTTCCCAGCATCCAGGTCTTTGCGATGGGGTTAGTGTCCTTCAAAGAAGAGACCCCAGACCTCGCTTCCTGTCTCTTTCACTTTCTCTGCCACGTGAGGACACAGCGAGAAGACCACCATCTGCAAACCAGGAAGGAAGTTGCCCTTGCCCAGTCTGCAGACACTTTGATCTCCAGAACTGTGAGAAATTAAGGTCTGTGCTTAAACTGCCCAGGCTGTGGTGTAAAGGAGCAAAAGGCAGCCCTGGGGCCTTGTGCCCCATATAGCAACAGCATGTGATCCTTTCCCCAGGCTCTGATTTCAGGAGGATGGAGTGTTGGTTTCAAGTGTTCAGTTTTTAAGATGGAGATTGAAAGATCTATTTCGCACGCTTGTTGTGAGCACAAAATCAAACATATGGAGAATGAAATTACACCACCTGCATAGTCATTGATTGGGCATTAACCGTTGACAGAGATTGTGCTAAGACTTTCACAGTCACAACCTCTGGTCTTCAAACGACCTATGAGAGAAGCCCTGTGGTCACCTGTTACCCAGATAAGGAGAGGGAGACAGAGTGATTTGAAGAGGTTTATCCAAGGTCAACATTGCAGTGAGGTCAGGAACTGTGAGGGACTTCGTACTTGGAGATCCGGCCTGGGGGTGGCACCTCCTTACCTGCTCCGCATGGTTAGTGACACTAGGAAGACAGACCAGCACAGGGAAGGGGTTTACAGACGGCAGCCTCTCTTTCCCTCCATCTGTCTTTACAATCAGCGTGTAACATAAATGTCGTTATTTCAGCATAGTTTTGTAACATGCTGCTGCTGCTGTTGCTAAGTCGCTTCAGTCGTGTCCGACTCTGTGCGACCCCATAGACAGCAGCCCACCAGGCTCCCCCATCCCTGGGATTCTCCAGGCAAGAATACTGGAGTGGGTTGCCATTTCCTTCTCCAATGCGTGAAAGTGAAAAATGAAAATGAAGTCGCTCAGTCGTGTCTGACTCTTAGCGACCCCACGGACTGCAGCCCACCAGGCTCCTCCATCCATGGGATTTTCCAGGCAAGAGTACTGGAGTGGAGTGCCATTGCTGGTAACCCCAAAATGCATGTTTCCAGCTGTGGGGAGAATTAGTCCTATGACATCCCCTACAAGCACTTGGACCGCACTGGGAACTGAGGTTCAGAAACAACAAAATGAATGGACTGTAGAGCATACACCGTAACGTTGTCCTGCAAGATCCTTAAAAATGCATGAGCACCCATCCTGATAATCACTTATCCTTGGAAGCTGGTGGCTGTTTCTGAAACACTTGCAGTGTTTTGATTTGTGATACAATACTGAAAAGTTATTCAACTGTATTATATTAGGTTCTTTGTGATGGTGATTGTGCAAGCAACTTTCTGATCCACCCTCCCCCCTCACCAAAAAAAAAAAAAAAAACCCAGATGAAAGCTGGCTCTGGGTTTGGCACAAACCACACTTGAGTTTGGAGCCCCTCACCTTGTCTCCCCATAAGGTTCACGTGCAGCAGAAGTGCCGCACGAGGTGTGCAGTCCACCGACCACTTTCTTTTTTGGCATTAGAGGATGTCATCTTCTCTGAAAGGAAGCCAGCCATGGTGCGCATCTTGCAGAAAATTTGGAACCGTTATTGGAGAAAGCAGTGCTCTACTCAGGTCCTGGGCCTGCTCAGGTGCACACCTGGTGCACAGTCCAGCTGAGGCTGCAGGAGAGTAGCAGGTCTGGGAGGGGAGCAGGTGAGCCCTCCAGGCCAGAGCTGGGGGCCCAAGTGCAGGGTCTGGGGCAGGGCAGGAGACAGCCTCCTCGGGGCAGGGAGAGAAGTAAGCAGCAAAGAGGGCACATTTCAGCAGTGGATGGGGAAATCTTAGTGCTTGTCCGAGAGACAGAGGGGGAAGGGACTCCCTGGGTGATAAATCCGGTTGGAGCACACCCAGCAGGGTGTTTAGGACAGGTGAGTGGGGATGGGAGCTGGAAGGACGAGGCTGGGGATGTAATGGGCAAGTGACATAGCCTTCCCCTGGGCCTTCCAGTCATCCAGAATGACAGGTAAGACAGAGCAGGTGATGGTGGAGGCAGCCAACTAAACACAGTTATCCAGGTCCAGAATGAGGCTGCGGGCTCCCTGAACAGCAGCTCTGAGGCCAGGGTGTCAGTCCCACTTGGGTCCCTCCATGCCTGTGAAGAGGGAGGAGAGAGAAGAGGTGGCAGGGGGGCACAGGGCAGGAGCACTGGCGCCTCTGCCTAGTGGTCAGCAGTGGAGGTGAGAGCGGGGAGTGGACATCAAAGTCTGCAGGAGTGTCCTGATGAGGGCAGCCTCCTCCTCAAGCCCCCGCCTCAGGCTTCTGCTCTGCAGCCTGCATCCTATCCTAGCTTGGAAGCCGCCCCCTCTGATACACTGAGGATCACAGACTGCCGCTGAGACCCAAGGTGGGGTCCTAGGGTCTGCACCGCACACCACATACGAGACAGAGGGTGCCATGGTTTCAAAATTACATGGTTAGGTAACTACAGAAGGAAGCTGATCCTGGGACAGAGAAGCAAAGGGCTTAGTACACCCCAAGCAGTGGGTGGGGTGGGGATGCCTCCTTCCAGCATTGTGTGGTCCTATGGGTATGGTCCAGGAGGGGTGGACAAAGTCCCCTGCCCCCTCACCGCCTTCACTCTGGGGTCCCAGTCACATTCAAGCAGTTAATCCCACAGTGACTCTGAGAAGCTGACCTTCACCCACTGCTGAGTTCATGGTGGAGCCCTCAACAGCGTAACAGTCAGCAGAAAGAGGCACGTTTTGATTAAAAAGCCCACAAACCCCTGGAGAATAGATTGTGGTGTAACAATTTTGCACCTGACCACTATTTTTCATGGGGGAAATAATGAACAGGTACATCAGGAAGAATTATGTGATGAGCACTCAGCACCCCGTTCTAGGAAATCTGGATTCAGAAATATGAATGTCCTTGTCCCCAAACATGCCAGCTGGCAGACACCCTCATCCATCTCTCCAGTAATGTTTTCTTCTAAATAAATGACCTTTCACCCTGGGCCACCTGCTTCCTCTGACTCAGGTTGTGGGGCTGGTATGGAGGGAAATACAGCCAGGAGTTAGTCTGGGTTCTCCAGGGACACTCAGTATAGGACACATTTGTCATGGAATGTGGTTCTGAGTCTCTGGAAGACCATGCTATGGTGATGGATGGATGGTGGATGGATGATGGATGATGGATCGATGGATGGATGATGGATGGATGGATGATGGATGGATGGATGGATGGATGGATGATGGATGAATGGATGGATGATGGATGGATGATGGATGATGGGTGGATGATGGGTGGATGATGGGTGGATGATGGATGGATGATGGGTGGATGATGGGTGGATGATGGGTGGATGGATGGATGATAGATGATGGATGGATGATGGATGGATGGTGGATGGATGGATGGATGATGGATGATGGATGGATGATGGATAGATGATGGGTGGATGATGGGTGGATGATGGATGATGGATGATGGATGGATGATGGATGGATGATGGATGGATGGTGGATGGATGGATGGATGATGGATGAATGGATGGATGATGGATGGATGATGGATGATGGATGATGGATGATGGATGGATGATGGGTGGATGATGGGTGGATGATGGATGGATGATGGATGATGGGTGGATGATGGATGGATGATGGATGATGGATGGATGGATGATGGATGATGGATGGATGGATGATGGATGATGGATGGATGGATGGACAGATTGATAAGTAGGATTATAAATATGATCTCTCTCTCTTTATATTTATATATATATTTCTGGATACATAGATATATGTATAGATCTCTATATCAAATATCTATATATGCATGCACATGTGCTAAGTTGCTTCACTCATGTCCGACTCCTTGCAAACCTTTAGATGTAACCCACCAGGCTCCTCTGTGCATGGGATTCACCAGGCAAGAATAGTGGAGTGGGTTCCCATGCCCTCCTCCAGGGGCTCTTCCCAAATCAAGGATTGAACCTGTATCTCTTATGTCTCTTATGCCTGCATTGGCAGGCAGGTGTTTGTTTGTTTGCTTTTTTACCACTAGCACCGCCTGGGAAGCCCCTATCCACATATATCTATATAATCTATGGGAATCTCTGGTGGCTCAATGGTAAAGAATCCACCTGCAATGCAGGAGCTGCAGGTTTGATCCCTAGGTCAGGAAGATCCCTTGCAGAAGGAGATGGCAACCCACTCCAGTATCTTGCCTAGAGAATATCGGGGACAGAGGAGACTGACAGGCTATAGTCCTTGGGGTTGCACGAGTCAGACACGACTAGGCGACCAAACCACCACCATGTGTGATCTATGCCTCTCTGTGTGTATGTGATCTCTGCTATTGGTTTCTTCTTTTTCATTTATTCCAGCTCTAATCTTTATGATTCCTTTCCTTCTACTAACTTTGGGCGCTTTTTGTCGCTGTTGCTGTCTTTTTATAAATTGCTCTATGTGTAAAGTTAGGTTGTTTATTTCAGGATTTTCTTGTTTCTTGAGGTAGGGTTGTATTGCTGCAAATTTGCTTTCTTAGAGCTGCTTTTGCTATGTCCCCCAGTTTCTGGGTCGCCATGTTTTCATTGCCATTTGTTTCTAGGCATTTTTAAAATTTCCTCTTTGATTTCTTCAGTGATCTCTTGGTTATTTATAACTCATTGCTTAGCCTCCATGTCTATGTGTTTTTTAGTTGTTTTTTTTTCTTAATTGATTAATTGATACTTAATCTCTTAGTGCTGTGGTCAGCAAAGATGCTTGATACAGATTCAGTTCTCTTCATCTCTGGGTATAGATATAGCTATATAGAAACAGGGATTTATTTTAAGCAATTGTCTCATGTGATTATGTGGCCAGGAAGTCTGAAACCCATGGAGCAGGCTGGGAGTTCAGGGAAGAGCTAACACTGCAACCTCCAGGCTGAGTCCCGCAGGGCCACCAGCTGGAACGTAAGGAAGAGTTTCTAAGGCTGTCTTGAGGCAGAATTGCTTCTTCTTTGGGAAATTTCAGCCTTTGGCCTTGGGAACTTCAACTGATTGGATGAGGCCTACTCACACTATTAAGTGTAACCAGCTTTAAAGTCAATTAATTGCAGATATTAATCACATCTAGAAAGGACTTTCACAGCAACACGTGGACTGATGGTTGATCAAAGAACAGGGCAGCACAGCAGAGCCACATTGACCCCTAAAGCGAACCACCCCAGATGGTATCAGCTTCCTTCTTTCTGGAACTCCCTTGGGATGAACAGTCATCTTTTCCCAGAGGCCAGCTGTGCTCTTGGATCAGCTACCTGGCCGTCCAGGGACCAGAGAGAACTAGGGTGACAGGAGATCACACAGGGAGGAGCAGAAGGAGTTGGGTGCTCTGTGATGCTCTCAAGACCAGCTTTTGTCCCCCTCTAGAGAGAATCCCAGGGACAGAGGTGCCTAGTGGGCTGCTGTCTATGGGTCGCACAGAGTTGGACATGACTGAAGCGACTTAGCAGCAGCAGCAGCAGCAGCAGCAGCAGCAGCAGCAATTTCCTTGTGAAGGCAACTTCAGGCACCAGGTCTGCTCTCTCTAGGCATGGCAAAATGCCCCAAAGTCACACAAGTAAAATGCTTTTGAATATAATTTACACACATTGATGTGCTCAGACATCAGGTGAACTATTTGACAAGATTTCTATGAATATTATGAAGGCACATAACACTTTCACCAGCACCCACACTCCCTTCTCAGCGCCTCCCTCCCACCCAGAAACCGTGGGTCTCTGTTGCTTATTCTTGACTTTTTACCTATTGAATTATATAATATGTATGTCTGTGTTTGGTTTATTCCAGTCAGCCTATTATTCTGAGACTTGTATCTATTGTTTGTCTATCAGTAATTGATTCCTTTTTTTTTTTTTTTGTATGAACAAGCACAGTTCAATTCAGTTCAGCCACTCAGTCGTGTCCAACTCTTTGTCACCCAGTGGACTTCAGCACGCCAGGCTTCCCTGTCCATCACCAACTCCCAGAACTTGCTCAAACTCATGTCCATCGAGTCTGTGATGCTATCCAACCATCTCATCCTCTGTCTGTCGTCCCCTTCTCTTCCAACCTTCAATCTTTCCCAGCATCAGGGTCTTTTCAAATGAGTCAGCTCTTCGCATCAGTTGGCCAAAGTATTGGAGTTTCAGCTTCAGCATCAGTACATCCAATGAATATTCGGGACTCATTTCCTTTAGGATGGACTGATTGGATCTCCTTCAAGTCCAAGGGACTCTCAAGAGTCTTCCCGAGCACCACAGTTCAAAACTATTAATACTTTGGCACTCAGCTTTCTTTATAGTCCAACTTTCACATCCATACATGACTATTGGAAAAACCATAGCTTTGACTAGACAGACCTCCATTGGCAAAGTAATCTCTCTGCTTTATAATATGCTGTCTAGGTTGGTCATAGTTTTTCTTCCAAGGAGTAAGCATCTTTTAATTTCATGGCTGAAGTCACCATCTCCAGTGATTTTGGAGCCCAAGGAATAAATTCTCTCACCATTTCCATTGTTTCCTCATCTATTTGCCATGAAGTAATGGGACCAGATGCCATGATCTTAGTTTTTTGAATGTTGAGATTTAGGCTAGCTTTTTCACTCTCCTCTTTCACTTTCATCAAGATGCTCTTCAGTTCCTCTTTGCTTTCTGCCATAAGGGTGGTGTCATCTGGGTATCTGAGGTTATAGATATTTCTCCCAGCAATCTTGATTCCAGCTTGTCCTTCATTCAGCCTGGGATTTTGCATGACGTACTCTGCATATATGTTAAATAAGCAGGGTGACAGTATACAGCCTTGATTTACTCATTTCCCAATTTGGAACCAGTCCATTGTTCCCTGTCCCATTCTAACTGTTGCTTCTTGACCTGCATACAGGTTTCTCAGGAGGCAGGTAAGGTGGTCTGTTATTCCCATCTCTTTAAGAATTTTCCAGTTTGTTGTGATCCACAAAGTCAAAGGCTTTGGTGTAATCAATAAAACAGAAGTAGATGTTTTTCTGGAGCTCTCTTGCTTTTCCTATGATCCAATGGATGTTGTAATTTGACTTCTGGTCCCTCTGCCTTTTCCAAGTCCAGCTTGAACATCTGGAAGCTCATGGTTTATATACTGTTGAAGCCTGGTTTGGAGAATTTTGAGCATTACATTGCTGGTGTGTGAGATGAGTGCAATTGTACAGTCGTTTGAACATCCTTGGCATGGCCCTTCTTTGGGACTGGAATGAAAACTGATCTTTCCCAGTCCTGTGGCTACTGCTGAGTTTTCCATGTTTGCTGGCATATTGAGTGTAGCACTTTCACAGCATCATCTTTTAGGGTTTGAAATGGCTCAACTAGAATCCCATCACCTTCGCCAGCTTTGTTCGTCCAGCTTTGTTCATAGAGATCCTTCCTATGGCCCACTTGCCTTTGCATTCCAGGATGTCTGGCTCTAGGTGAGTGATCACACCATTGTGGTGATCACACCATTGTGGTGATCACACCATCGTGGTTATGAAGATCTTTTTTGTATAGTTCCTCTGTGTATTCTTGCCACCTCTTCTTAATATCTTCTGCTTCTGTTACGTCTATACCATTTCTGTCCTTTATTGTGCCCATCTTTGCATGAGATGTTCCCTAGGTATCTCTAATTTTCTTGAAGAGATCTCTAGTCTTTCCAATTCTATTGTTTTCCTCTATTTCTTTGCATTGATCACTGAGGAAGGATTTCTTATCTCTCCTTGCTGTTCTTTGGCACTCTGCATTCAAATGGGTATATCTTTCCTTTTCTCCTTTGCCTTTTGCTTCTCTTCTTTTCTCAGCTATTTGTAAGGCCTCCTCAGACAGCCATTTTGCCTTTTTGCATTTCTTTTTCTTGGGGATGGTCTTGATCACTGCCTCCCGTTGCAGTGCCGTGAACCTCCACCCATAGTTCTTCAGGCACTCTATCAGATCTAGTCCCTTGAATCTATTTCTCGCTTCCACTGAATAATTGTAAGGGATTTGATTTAGGTCATATCTGAATGGTCTAGTGGTTTTCCCTACTTTCTTCAATTTAAATCTATCTGGTTTATAGGAGTTCATGATGTGAGCCACAGTCAGCTCCTTGTCTTGTTTTTGCTGTCTATATAGAACTTCTCCATCTTTGGCGGCAAAGAATATAATCAATCTGATTTCAGTGTCGACTCTCTGGTGATGTCCACGTGTAGAGTCTTCTCTTGTGTTGTTGGAACATGGTGTTTGCTATGACCAGTGAGTTCTCTTAGCAAAACTCTGCTAGCCTTTGTCCTGCTTCATTTTGAACAAGCACAGCTTATCCATTAAAAGATGCTTTCTCTTGGGACAAAAAGCTATGACAAACCTAGACAACATAGTAAAAAGCAGAGACATCACTTTGCCGACTAAGGACTGTATATTCAAACCTATGGTTTTTCCAGTAGTCATGTAGGGGTGTGAGAGTTGGACCACAAAGGAGGCTGAGTGCTGAAGAATTGATGCTTTTGAATCGTGGTGCTGGAGAAGACTCTTGAGTGTCCCTTGGATAGCAAGGATATCAAACCAGTTAATCCTAAAAGAAATTAATCCTGAATATTCATTGGAAGCAATATCGCTGAAGCTGAAACTCTAATACTCTGGCCACCTGATGCAAAGTGCAAGTCCATTGGAAAAGACTCTGATGCATTTCTATCAGATGGAGGGCAAGAGGAGAAGGGGACGACAGAGGGTGCGATGATTGGATGGCATCACCAACTCAATGGACATGAGTTTGAGCTAACTCTAGGAGATAGTGGAGGACAGAAGAGCCAGGTGTGCTGCAGTCCACGGGGTCACAAAGAGTCAGACACGACTGAGCAACTGAACAACAACAATTCATTGTGTTGATCAATAGTCAAGATTTCACTATTATAAAAGTCTGATAAAGTGCTTTGCATGGATACACACACACATTTCTTTTGCACACACACCTCGGAGTGGAGTTACTGGGGAGGCTTCCCAGGTGCTGCTCGTGGCATTCTTGCCCGAAGAATCCCGTGGACAGAGAAGCCTCGTGGGCTACAGTTCATAGGGTCACAAAGAGCTGCACGTGACTGAGGAGACTTAGCACACACGTGCGCGCACACACACAGTAGATTGAACACTTCAAGAAACTGACACTTTGCCAAAGTGGCTGTACTGTCTCACTCTTCTGCCAACAGCGTATGCAGGCTCCGGCTTCCTCAGAGTTCTTTCAGATTTGCTATGGCCAATCTCCTGTGTCTTAGACTTCCTAGCAGAGCATGTATAACGTCTCACTGGGTTCTTAGTGTGCACTGTCCTGGTAAATAATGAAGCTGAAGAGTTTTTCATGTGCTTATTGACAACTTCATATTTTCTTTCATGAGGTGTCTACATGCCTTTGCCTCTTAAAATTGAGCTGTCTTCTCGTTATTGATTTTCAGAAGGAACACATCCTCATGTGTTCATACAACAAAATATTTCTATCCAGCACCTACAAAGAACTCCTGAAAATCAATAAGAAGAAGACAGCTGAGCCACAAGGGAAGCCCAAGAATACTGGAGTGGGTGGTCTATCTCTTCTCCAGCAGATCTTCCTGACCCAGGAATCAAACCTGGGTTTCCTGCATTGCAGGCAGATTCTTTACCAACTGAGCTATCAGGGAAGCCTAATAAGTGAAAGTCGCTCAGTCATGTCCAACTCTTTGCAACCCCATGGACTATATAGTCCGTGGCCAGAATACTGGAGTGGGTAGCTGTTCCCTTCCCCAGGGGATGTTCTCAATCCAGGAATCAAACCCAGATCTGCTTTACAGGCAGATTCTTTACCAGCTGAGCCACCAGAGAAGCCCAGTTTGAGACTGATTTACCTTTATTTTTAAGGCTATTTTTGTAAGATATGGACTTCTAGGTTGGCATTTGTTTGTGTATGAGTGAGGGGTATGTGTGTGTGTCTGCTTTATTTTTCCTGATTGGTGTTTTCTGAGCTCTTTGGATGTGTGGGTTGACATCATCAACAATTTCATACCATTCTCAGCAAATATTAAATATTTCTTCTTGTTCTTTTTTCTCTTTCTTGGGCTCCAATTATGGATATGTTGGACCAATTGATCAGTTCAGTTCAGTCGCTCAGTCGTGTCCGACTCTTTGCAACCCCACGAATCGCAGCATGCCAGGCCTCCCTGTCCATCACCAACTCTCGGAGTTCACTCAGACTCACGTCCATCGAGTCAGTGATGCCATCCAGCCATCTCATCCTCTGTTGTCCCCTTCTCCTCCTGTCCCCAATCTCTCCAAGCATCAGAGTCTTTTCCAATGAGTCAGCTCTTCACATGAGGTGGCCAAAGTACTGGAGTAATTGATATTGTCCCATAAATTAAGAGACTCTTATTTATTCTGGTTTTTTGTTTTGTTATGTTTTCTTTTGTTCATTTATTTTTGATTTGCTATTTTTTTCTGAATTCACCTGTCCTCAGGTTCACTCATTATTTCCTATGCTGAATCATTATGCTATTAAAACAAATTTAATTTTTTATTTCTTATAGTGCATATCTCATTTCTAGCATTTCTACTTGATTCATTTTTGTAGTTTCTTTGTGTTTGCTGAAATTATGAACTACATTCCATTACTACAAACTTACTGTTTTAAATTTCAAACAAGACTGTATGTTTTAAAGAACAATGCTTAACAACTATTTCTAATTTTACATTACTTGTTGGGCAGAAATATACACTTAAATAATGACTAGACATTGTCTGGTGTTAACTGTGCTTGCATATTTTTTGTAAAAGGTTGAATAAGTCTGTGCAAGCTTAACTTAGAAGGGAAGCATATAATCAAGCTGGAATTACACAGAAATGTTTTGAGATAGTCTGGGGTAAAATGTATCTGATAAAGTGGAAGTAACTGTGACATTCTTAAAACGTTCTGTTTTCCATTTCTGCAGATAAGTAATCTCACATGTTGTTCAGTCGCTCAGTCATGTCTGACTCTTTGAGATCCCAGGGACTGCAGCACTCCTGGCTCCTCTGTCCTCCACGATCTCCCAGTTTGCTCAAATTCATGTCCATCAAGTCAGTGATGCCACTCAACCATCTCATCCTCTGCTGCCCCCTTCTCCTTTTGCCTTCTATCCTTCCCAGCACCAGGGTCTTTTCCAATGAGTCAGCTCTTCGCATCAGGTGGCCAAAGTATTGGAGCTTCAGCTTCAGCATCAGTCCTTCCAATGAATATTCAGGGTTGATCTCTTTTAGGATTGACTGTTTTAACCTCCTTGCAGTCCAAGAGACTCTTACGAGTCTTCTCCAGCACCACAGTTCGAAAGCATCGATTCTTTGGCTTTTGGCCTCCATTACGGTCCAACTCTTACATCCGGACAAGACTACTGGAAAAACCTAGCTTTGATTAGACTCACTCCAGGACAGTGAAGCCAGGCAGGCTCTAGATTGAAGCCAGAGACTGGTTTGCACCCTCCTGCTGCTGCCATCAGCTCTGTCCTGCAGGGTCCCCGACGCTGTGGACCAGGTGAGACGGGTCATGGAGAAGCCACTGCAGAGGGCCGCTGAGGGGATGGTGCCCTGGCCTGGCTCTTGCTGCCCTGGCTCCTCTGCCTCGTGTGGTCGGTCAGCTGGCTGTCTTGCTCTAATGGCAGGGGCTATGCCAGCCTCCTTCTTCTCTAGCCAAGAGACAGTGAAGTGCCTTTACACCAGTTCTAACCTTTCTGCCATCTTTCGTCAAATCTGCTCTCTGCTCAAGGTGAAATGCTCGATCTGGGATGCGGAAAACACACTTCATCCCTGGACGTTAGAGACCTCTCGGGATGCGAAGAGCAGCCTCGGGTTTCTAGGGTCCCACTCAGGGCTCCCTGCAAGCCCATACGCCATGGTGCTGAGGTCGCCGTGCCCTCCTGTGCCTAGGTATGCAGCACTGCCTGAGTTTCAAGCAGGCTCCCAGGAAGACAGAGATAGAGCATGCCTCTCTAGTAGAAGTTTTTCTCGACAAACTACCAAGTAAAACTTTTAAAGCTAGCCAGGTGAAGTTAGCAGCCCATCATTGCTTCGATAGTTAACAAAGAGTATTGTGATTATTTGTGTAGGAACTTGAACACTTAAAGCAAATTCCTTCTCTCCCCTCACTCTAGCTAAAAAATACCCTTCAGAAACAAGAACATAATAAAGGTGAAAGAAAGGGATCAAAATGATTTTACTTCATAGGTGAGCTTCGGTGTCAACCAAGAGAGCAGCAGGGCCACTACTGAATTACTGAGTGGAACGCGCTCTCAGCTAAGATGTCTCCACAGGCTTATGTCTCCTGAGCTCAGATCCTCATCACCTGCGTGGGCATTCATGCTGCAGGAAGGGGGACCCATCCCTTCCGGCCTGAGAGTGGGCTCTTGTCTAACACTCAGGAATGAATTAAAAGAGGAGACACATGAGCTGACAAAGCAAGAGGCTCTATCGGGAAGGGGCGCCGGGGCAGAGAGCAGCTGGCGAAGGGGACCCAGGAGGACGGCTCTGCCACGTGGCTCGCTGCCTCGGATTTTATGCCGAGGGGGTTAGTTTCTGGCCTGTCTCTGGCCAATCATTCCGACTTGGGGTCCTTCCTGGTGGCGCAGGCATCGCTCAGCCAAGATGGCTGCCAGCGAGGAGGATTCTGGGCGGCGGTAGGACGTGTGGACTGGCAACGACTCTCTTCTTTTGACCTTCCCTGGCTTCTTCCGGATGGTGGTAGCTCGTTAGTTCTGTGTTCCTTACCAGGACCTCCCCTTTAAGATAACTCACGCAAGTGGTAACTACGGTGCCTGGTCAGGGCAGGCAATTTCAATCAGTGGTTCCGCTAGCATTCCTAGGGGCATCTGTCTGTATTTTCTATAGGGGGAAAAAAAAAATTTTGAAACCTCACCGACATTTCTTGGTTGACTTTAAAATACCATCTATGGGATACCTGGCTTGTTTCATCATTGCTACCCTGAGACAGGAGACAAGGCCCAGGGGTGCAAGGAGCCACGCGAAGCCACAAAAGGAAGGCAGATGTTCCCCACTCAGCCTCCACCCGAGAGACTCCGGGTCAGCGATCCCGGGTGAGCTGCCCTGCGATCGGGTAACAGGCGAGGGTGGACTTGCCCAGTGCTCCCCTAAAACCTGGGAGCTGGGGACCCCTTCCAAGGCCCCTCGGAAGCCTGGCCACCACCAACAGACGCAGCCTTTGCCTCGTGGAAACTTCTTCCTTGCAAGACACCGGGAGCATGTGAAATATGCCTTGATACCCTCCGGGTTTTTTCCTCTCCTAAACCTGTGTTTCTGTGTCTGAGTGGATGCGTGGGTGGTTCTGAGCTCAAGACCAAGGTTTAGAGCGCCACCTGCTGGGAAGGTTAGGCGGATGCAGACCCCAGCTTGAAGTAGAGCAAGGGAACCGGTAAGGTCAACGTGTTTTCCATTGAAAACTCTGGCATGGAATGAAAAAGAAAAATAGGTATGTATCAACTCGAGCCGGGCACAAGGGTTTTATTATCTTTAGGTTCAGTTCTCTCTCTCCTTTCTCTCCCCTTGGTCAGATTGTGGAATTTGAATGGGAAGGAACGCCAGGTAAGGACAAAATGCAACACTCGACCTGTGAAAAAAAAATCATTCATAACATGTCCCTTTTCTTAAGTTCATTGAAAGGGGGATATGCACAGTGCTATATTTAACATGGATCACCAACAAGGACCTACTGTACAGCACAGGGAACTCTGCTCAATGTTACATGGCAGCCTGGATGGGAGGGGAGTTTGGGGGACAATGGATACAAGGATACTTGTGTCTGCTGTCCACCTGAAACTATCACAACATCGTTAATCAGTGATGTTGCTATTTAGTCCCTCAGTCATGTCTGACTCTGTGCAACCCCATGGACTGGTGCCCACCAGGCTCCTCTGTCCATGGAATTTCCCAGGCAAGAATACTGGAGTGGGTTGCCATTTCCTTCTCCAGGGGATCTTCCTGACCCAGGGATCAAACCTGTGTCTCTTGCATTGCAGGTGGATTCTTTACCACTGAGCCATCAGGGAAGCCCTATTAACCAGCTATTGTTGTTTTTCAGTCGCTAAATTATATCCAACTCTTTTTGACCCCATGGACTGCTGCATGCCAGGTTCCTTTGTCCTTCACTATTTCCCGGTGTTTGCTCAGATTCATGTCCATTGAGTCAGTGATGCCCACTAACCATTTCATCCTCTGCCACCCCCTTCTCCTTTTGCTTTCAATCTTTCTCAGCATTTGGGTCTTTTCCAATGAGTCCGCTCTTTGAAATAGGTAGACAAAGTATTGGAGCTACAGCTTCACCATCAGTCCTTCCAATGAATATTCAGGGTTGATTTCCTTTAGGATTGACTGGTTTGTTCTTCTTGAAGTCCAAGGGACTTTCAAGAGTCCTCCAGCACCACAGTTCAAAAGCATCAATTCTTCAGTGCTCAGCCTTCTTTATGGTCCAAGTCTCACATACGTACATGACTACTGGAAAAACCATAGCTTTGACTATACCTTTGTCGGCAAAGTGACGTCTCTGCTTTTCAATACACTGTCTAGGTTTGTCATAGCTTTACTTCCAAGGAGCAAGTGTCTTTTAATTTCATGGCTGTGGTCACTGTCTGTGGTAATTTTGGAGCCCAAGAAAAGAAAAAACTGTCACTGTTTCTACCTTTTCCCCTTTGCCATGAAGTGATGGGACCAGATGCCATGATACTCCAATATAAAATAGAAAAGCTTTTAAGAATGTGATATTTAGCTAAAGCAAGCCAGAAAAAAAGGAAGCAAACCTAGTTTCTGAAATTGTATTATTTTTCATTTTACCTTAGTTTTTCCTATGCCAATATCCCTATTTAGAAATTAAAGTCATGAACTGCAAAATTGCATCCAAATCCAGAAAATTCATTTCCCTGTCACTAATCAAATAGTTTTATGAGGAGAAGACACATTAAAAATATTCTGGATGATCTGGCAAGATCATAGGAGCTAAATTTCAGTTTCTTTAAAAATACAGAATAGGAAAGGTCAAGAGTGAGTGCTTTAAAAATTCTATTTTCTGCTCCACTGCTGATTTAATAGACAGATTTTCAATGTGCACATCAAGGCTGCTTCCCAGTTGCAGATATTCAGGGCGAAGGCTTGACCCTGCAAGCTGCCCTTCGGTTCAACCCAGGTTCCCTGAGTCTCAGGCAGGAAGAACAGCTATGACCCGACCTGCAGGAGGCGTGGACCACACTTCATCAAGCACTCCTGCAGGATTTTAAGGCAGGACACGGTCCACTCTGGTTTTCTCCCTCGGCCGATGACACAGCTCCAGAGCAGATACCATCACCCTGGAGCAGGCTGATTGCACTGCAGAACCCAACCCTGCTTTTTTAGATGTTTCCACAGTAACAAGACTCTGGAGGAAGCAGACACCCTACATGGGCAGGTTCTCTCCAATATCTGAGGGTGACGGGAGAACAGAAGACCTGCCGGCCTCGGGATGACTGAGGGGAAGCATCTCAGTGACAGGGCTGGAGATCCAGGCCCCTTGGACCTTCCTCTGTCTGGTCGGGAGTGAGAGCCAGCAGCTTGCTTCACTTAACAAAACAAAATGCCTCCTTGTGAAAACTTCCCCGCACCCCCCCGTCCCCCACATCCCCGGTCCCCACACCCCACCCCCGCAAAGTTGAAGTAAAGGTTGAAAAACATACAGGGCTACGGACGGGTCAGGAGACCTTTCTCCTGCAGAAACACACAGACACTTACCATGGTTCCCTACGAAGGATGCTTCTGGAGGTCAGTCATGGGTTCCAAGTCCAAACACTTGCAAAGGACTGCTGTTTTCTGGCAGGCCGAGCCGGGGCTTTGCCCATTGCATGTGGGGCAGGTCCTTGACCTCTGAGGGACAAATTGGGTGAGGTGCCTGGGGTGGGGCTGACTGCCTGGCACTCCTGTGATGGGCCTTGTCTTGTCAGTTGCCCCCCACCCCCAAGTCCCTCCAGAATCCACATGACTAAGGTGACTTCAGTACAGGGGGAGCAGATGGGTGTAAATGGACAGACAGCATCTCAGCATCCCCACAAATAAGGTGACCCCACCAAGGACGCAGTGATTGCCTGTATGCCCTAACCCCGGAAACCTCACAGGGAGCTTTTCCGTAAAGACCTGTCCCCAAACTTTAAATGTGGTTGTTACTCAAAAATCCCAAGTGTTACCTCCTTTCTTCCCTGGTGGCTCAGATGGTAAAGAGTCTGCCTGCAATGTAGGAGACCTGGGTTCGATCCCTGGGTTGGGAAGATCTCCTGGAGAAGTCCTGGCAACCCACTCCAGGACTCTTGCCTGGAAAATTCCATGGACGGAGGAGCCTGGTGGGCTGCAGTCCAGGGGGTCACAGAGTTGGAGACGACTGAGTGACTTCACTTTTTCACCTCCTTTCTGGTTTTGCTGCATTTTTTACTAACGATGGTTTTAAGGATCTGTTAACGACTGGTGTGGGCTTGGACTGTAGGGAACCATAAAGCAAACACCTACCGAGTTGGGAGCTGAGGTGTGCAGGCCGCCTGGGGTGACAGCTGGGTGGAGACCTGACAACACTGGGCTGGCCCCAGGTGCACCCCCAGCAAGCTGCAGGCTCAGGGGAGTCAGTGGAGAGCAGGGCCCCGCGGAGACCATTCAGGGGGCCAGCGGGCAGCAGCCCCAGGGCCCTCCAGGACCACTTCCCCAGGCAGAAATGCACTCTGGAGACAGCCAGTGCCTAGTCAGCTGCTAACCCCGAGGCCATCAGATGGAGCAGAGCAGAGCAGGGAAGGTCCCTGGCATCCCTAGTCCTCCACCGGAGCCGAGCTGGGGGTCTCTGGAAGGAAATCCAGAGCCTGCTCACAGGGCTGCCTGGAACTGCAGGACCTGGGTGACGGGGTAGACAGTGTATCAGCTGTTTCAATGGTTAATTCAACTGTAGTTGTAGGTTACAACTCTAACTCTACACTACAAAACTAGCGTGGAAAGATGAGACACAACCAAAACACACTGGATTACCATTTAAACTATCAAGGTGGACGTTTAATAATGCTAATTTACTTATAAAACCATGGCAATCAAGAGGGGGCCTCCTGTGAACACTGAGGGTATGGTGGGGTCAGGGCTCACTTCTTCAGCCACTGTTTTTTTCCTCTTCATTTTTGTCATCTGAACACTCACAGTTTAGGGTGAGATAGTCTCTGAGTAGCAATCAATGATGATTTGTTAGGAACAAATTTTTAGTTAGAAAAAATAATGTTCTTAAAAACAACATAAAGAATGAAAAACAAGGGTTTTGCTGGTGGCTCAGGGGCAAAGAATCCACCTGCCAATGCAGGAGACACAGGTTCGAGCCTCGGTCCAGGAGGAACCCACAGGCCAGGGAGCAGCTAACCCATGTGTCACAACTACTGAGCCTGTGCCCTGGAGCCTGGGACCACCCCCCAAAAAATGAAAACAAAAAAGCCCGAGTCTGAAAAAAAGAAAAATGGGCAGGGACTAGATTCAGCAGATTCCTCTCAAGCTGGACTCAAGATTGCTGGGAGAAATATCAACAACCTTAGACATGCAGATGATACCACTCAATGGCAGAAAGTGAAGAGAACTAAAGAGCCTCTTGATGAAGGTGAAAGAGGAAAGTGAAAAAGCTGGCTTAAAACAACATTCAAAACAGCGAAGATTATGGCATCCATTCCCATTACTTCATGGCAAACAGATGGGGAAAATGTGGAAACAGTGTCAGATTTCATTTTCTTGGGCATCAATATCAATGCTGATGGTTACTGCAGCCACAAAATTAAAAGATGCTTGCTCCTTGGAAGAAAAGCTATGGCAAACCTAGACAGTATATTAAAAAGCAGACATCACTTTGCTAACAAAGGTCCATCTAGTCAAGGCTATGGTTTTTCCAGTGGTCATGTATAGATGTGAGTTGGATATGCTTTTGAACTGTGGTGTTGGAGAAGACTCTTGAGAGTCCCTTAGACTGCAAAGAGATCCAACCAGTCCATCTCAAAGGAGATCAGTCCTGGGTGTTCATTGGAAGGACTGATGTTGAAGCTGAAACTCCAATACTTTGGCCACCTGATGTGAAGAGCTGACTTATTTGAAAAGACACTGATGCTGGGAAAGACTGAGGGCAGGAGAAGGGGATGACAGAGGATGAGATGATTGAATGGCATCACCGACTCAATGGGCGTGGGTTTGAGCAAGCTCCGGGAGATAGTGAATGAAGGACAAGGAAGCCTGGCGTGCTGCAGTCTATGGGGTCAGAGAGTCAGACACAGCAACTGAACAACAACAAAGACTCATCTCCTGATGGTAGAAGGCGATCAACGTGCTCACCTCCTCTTCCTCCCAAGTCCCCACTGAATGGGTCACAAGGGGGCCAAGGCGAGGCTGCCTGGAGAGTGGAGCTCTGAGCTGAAGGCAGCATGGATGGGGCAGCAGAGGTTGCGCCTGGAGTCTGAGCTGTGGGTGTCCAGGGCAGGTTGGGCTCCTGGGCTGCGGACCACATGCCTCTCCAGAGGCTGGTGCACATGGGACAGCCCAGTCTGGTGCCCAGTGTGTCCCGGGTGAGGCTGTACCATCTGAGAACCGTTGGTCTGGGGACCAGCCCGCCAGGCATCCCCTCTCCCATCCCCCTGGGCACAGACCCTCACAGATGCGAGGTATCACCCTTCCCGGCTGGAGAAGCAGAGCCTCCCTCGAGGGCTGGATCCAAGCACAGGCAGGGAGCCCTGGTCCTCAAGTCGGGCACAAAAGCCCAGAGTCCTTCGTAAAAGCAAGAGGCTGCCATTTTCATAAACTGAAGCATCCCTCACCACCACTCTTTACTGGTAATTCTGTCTCTGTCGACATTGTTAGAAGCACTTTTTCTGTGCTGAACAAATTTTTCATAAAACTGAACTGAAGCATCCCTCACCACCACTCTTCACTGCTAATTCTGTCTCTGTTGACATTGTTAGAACCCTTCCTGTGCTGAACACACTGGCTGCAACACCGTGACGGCTGATTCATGAAAACAATCCGAGCACGTAAGGACAGAAACGTCCTGCTATGAAAATAGGGCTTCCTTAAAACCCTTCCTTAAAAGAGGCAAGAAAAGGAACTTCCTGCCTGTTCCACCATGAAACAAGCATGCTCAATTTCTCTGAGAAAGCGTCGGGTGAGTGAAGGAGATGCAAGTGGGAGGTGTTTAGCTGGACGACTCTTCCTTTCCAAAGTCCCCTCAATTCCTAGAGCGTTCCTCAGGGAGACTTGTGTGGCATCATTGGCCTTAATCAGGCAGGTTGACCAGATTCTGGGTCACGGCTCTCTGTACCGTGGTTCTTCACGAGAGGACATGCTCCTGGAGAACGGAATGCATCCCGGGGGGGGGGGGGGGCAGGGGGAGTTATCCACCTTTATTCACGGATTCGGGCCGCATCACACGACCCTCCACCACACCCATCATCAGCACCGCCCATCTGGCACATTTTATTTTTGTCAAAGTATTTTGGTTTAGGATCATTATAAAATATCCAAGAATCTGACCAAACTGGCAAATATTTGCTTCTTTTTTGGTTGTGGTGGTGGGAGGAGGAAGGAATTACTGTGATCTTGCTGTTATTCAGTAGACAAGTCGTGTCCTACTCTTTGCGACCCCATGGACTGCAGCATGCCAGGCCTCCCTGTCCATCATCACACGTCCATTGAGTTGGTGATGCCATCCAACCATCTCATCCTCTGTCGTCCCCTTCTCCTCCTGCACTCAATCTTTCCCAGCATCAGGGTCTTTTCCAATGAGCCAGCTCTTTGCATGAGGTGGCCAAAGGATTGGAGCTTCCGCTTCAACATCCGTTTGATGCTCTTGAATACCATCTATTTTACAAGTTATCCTTTCCACACGTTTTCCCCACTTAACTCCTGGAGAAAAGGGTCCAGGCAGTAAAACCACCTCCTTTCAAGGCCGCAGATGTGGGCAGCCGTCTTCAGGAGAGCTCAACGCAGCCCAAGGAGCCCTCTGTGTCTGGGGCCCTGCGGTTCGCGGTGGGGGCCACAGCGCCCTCTAGTGGCACCACACTGCTCCTTCCCGGCCAGGAACAAAGCCCCTTTCAAGTTTCTACAGGAAATTTGTGAGATATGCTGTCTCATCCTATTTAAAAAACCCAAGTAGGCAATGTGACCAAGCATTCCTTGGCGGGGGGATTACAGCCTCAAGTGTCACCTCCAGGCTGATTCTGAGCTCTGAATGAAAAGCTGGGGCTTCCCTAGGAGTTCTGGGGACAAGTACAGTAAGAGTGCTGGCCACCTGTAGGCGGGGTGGGATGGAGAGGGAGGTGGGAGGGGGTTCAAGAGAGAGGAGACACATGTGTACCTATGGCTGATTCACGCTGATATATGGCAGAAACCATCACAGTATCGTAGAGTAACTGTAATTAAAAAGTATTCTAGTTTCATTCTTTTACAAGTGGTTGACCAGTTTTCCCAGCACCACTTGTTAAAGAGATTGTCTTTAATCCACTGTATATTCTTGCCTCCTTTGTCAAAGATAAGGTGTCCATATGTGCGTGGATTTATCTCTGGGCTTTCTATTTTGTTCCATTGATCTATATTTCTGTCTTTGTGCCAGTACCATACTGTCTTGATAACTGTGGCTTTGTAGTAGAGCCTGAAGTCAGGTAGGTTGATTCCTCCAGTTCCATTCTTCTTTCTCAAGATCGCTTTGGCTATTCGAGGTTTTTTGCATTTCCATACAAACTGTGAAATTATTTGTTCTAGCTCTGTGAAGAATACTGTTGGTAGCTTGATAGGGATTGCATTGAATCTATAAATTGCTTTGGGTAGTATACTCATTTTCACTGTATTGATTCTTCCAATCCATGAACATGGTATATTTCTCCATCTATTAGTGTCCTCTTTGATTTCTTTCACCAGTGTTTTATAGTTTTCTATATATAGGTCTTTAGTTTCTTTAGGTAGATATATTCCTAAGTATTTTATTCTTTCTGTTGCAATGGTGAATGGAATTGTTTCCTTAATTTCTCTTTCTGTTTTCTCATTATTAGTATATAGGAATGCAAGGGATTTCTGTGTGTTGATTTTATATCCTGCAACTTTACTATAGTCATTGATTAGTTCTAGTAATTTTCTGGCGGAGTCTTTAGGGTTTTCTATGTAGAGGATCATGTCATCTGCAAATAGTGAGAGTTTTACTTCTTCTTTTCCAATTTGGATTACTTTTATTTCTTTTTCTGCTCTGATTGCTGTGGCCAAAACTTCCAAAACTATGTTGAATAGTAATGGTGAAAGTGGGCACCCTTGTCTTGTTCCTGACTTTAGAGGAAATGCTTTCAATTTTTCACCATTGAGGATAATGTTTGCTGTCGGTTTGTCATATATAGCTTTTATTATGTTGAGGTATGTTCCTTCTATTCCTGCTTTCTGGAGAGTTTTTATCATAAATGGGTGTTGAATTTTGTCAACTAGAACACTTTCTGACACCATACACAAAAATAAACTCAAAATGGATTAAAGATCTAAACATAAGACCAGAAACTATAAAACTCCTAGAGGAGAACATAGGCAAAACACTCTCTGACATACATCACAGCAGGATCCTCTATGACCCGCCTCCCAGAATATCAGAAATAAAAGCAAAAATAAACAAATGGGACCTAATTAAACTTAAAAGCTTCTGCACATCAAAGGAAACTATCAGCAAGGTGAAAAGGCAGCCTTCAGAATGGGAGAAAATAATAGCAAATGAAGCAACTGACAAACAACTAATCTCAAAAATATACAAGCAACTCCTCCAGCTCAACTCCAGAAAAATAAATGACCCAATCAAAAAATGGGCCAAAGAACTAAATAGACATTTCTCCAAAGAAGACATACAGATGGCTAACAAACACATGAAAAGATGCTCAACATCACTCATTATCAGAGAAATGCAAATCAAGACCACTATGAGGTACCATTTCACACCAGTCAGAATGGCTGCGATCCAAAAGTCTACAAATAATAAATGTTGGAGAGGGTGTGGAGGAAAGGGAACCCTCTTACACTGTTGGTGGGAATGCAAACTAGTACAGCCACTATGGAGAACAGTGTGGAGATTCCTTAAAAAACTGGAAATAGAACTGCCTTATGATCCAGCAATCCCACTGCTGGGCATACACACTGAGGAAACCAGAAGGGAAAGAGACACGTGTACCCCAGTGTTCATCGCAGCACTGTTTATAATAGCCAGGACATGGAAGCAACTTAGATGTCCATCAGCAGATGAATGGATAAGAAAGCTGTGGTACATATACACAATGGAGTATTACTCAGCCATTAAAAAGAATACATTTGAATCGGTTCTAATGAGGTGGATGAAACTGGAGCCTATTATACAGAGTGAAGTAAGCCAGAAAGAAAAACACCAATACAGTATACTAACGCATATATATGGAATTTAGAAAGATGATAACAATAACCCTGTGTACGAGACAGCAAAAGTGACGCTGATGTATGGAACAGTCTTATGGACTCTGTGGGAGAGGGAGAGGGTGGGAAGATTTGGGAGAATGGCATTGAAACATGTAAAATATCATGTATGAAACGAGATGCCAGTCCAGGTTCAATGCACGATACTGGATGCTTGGGGCTAGTGCACTGGGATGACCCAGAGGGATGGTACGGGGAAGGAGGAGGGAGGAGGGTTCAGGATGGGGAGCACATGTATACCTGTGATGGATTCATTTTGATATTTGCAAAACTAATACAATTATGTAAAGTTTAAAAATAAAATAAAATTAAAAAAAAAAAAAAGTAAAAAACAAGACCACTGGCCACACTGCTGCACATCCTCCTTGCCCCACCGCCTGCCCCTCGGGCTCCGGAGTCAAGTGTGTGGCTGCAGGCAGAGGGCTGGGTGCCTGCTTCCAAGGGGGCGCCCAGCACCCCTGTGCCTCCCGGATGCCCTGATCTAGTCCGGCCCAGAGCCCCATCCCACTCCAGGTTCAAATGTTTACCTGCATTTTTGCCTGCATCCTTTTTTTTTAGTGATGAAACTCTACAACTGTGTTCTGCCGGGGGACCAGAAACGATCAGTTTACCAACAGTTTAAAACTGCTTCCCCCTCTGAGGGGGTCACAGTAGGATGGGCCTGCTCAGGCATGTATGTTCTCAGGAATGATGCCAGCCTCCTGTGGGCAGACGGGCAGCCCCGTCAGCACCATCTGCTCCCCACCAGCTGAGCGCACATGGGACTGCGGAGCTCAGAACATGACCTGAACCGTGGTAGTCCAGTCACTCAGCCATGTCCGACTCTTTGCACCCCATGGACTACAGCCCACCAGGGTCCTCCATCCATGGGACTCTCCAGGCAAGGATACTGGAGCAGGTTGCCATTGCCTTCTCCAGGGGATCTTCTCAACCCAGGCATGGAACCTGCGTCTCCTGCATTGGTGGGAAGGTTCTTTACTGTGAAAGTAAAAGTCGCTCAGTCCTGTCTGACTCTTCGCGACCCCATAGACTGTACAGTCTATGGAATTCTTCAGAATACTGAGGTGGATTGCCATGCCCTCCTCCAGGGGATCTTCCCAACACAGGAATTGAACCCAGGTTTCCTGCATTGCAGGCAGATTCTTTACCAGCTGAGCCACCAGGGAAGCCCAAGTATACTGGAGTGGGTAGCAGTTCCCTTCTCCAGGGGATCTTCCCAACCCAGGGATAGAACCTGGGTCTCCTGCATTGCAGGCGGATTCTTTACCAGCTGAACTACCAGGGAAGCCCTCTTTGCTGTGAGCCATATGACAAACCATGTGACGCCAGACAAGTTCAACCCCCACTGTGTCCCCAGATCTGCCCTCTCCTCCTTACCCCCTTTTACTCTGCAACCCTCCAGGCTCAGCACGCCCCTACAAGCAGCAGAATCCACCCACCCTGGCTGCTTCTCCGGGACCATGGACCTCACGGCATCCAGCAGCTCAGAGGCTGCTGCCTGCCCTCCTGCTCCCAACTTGGGCCAGGGCGCATGCACCAACGCGATTCTCAGCCAGCCCCTCCTGTCCCACCTGGTGCTTCCTCCTCCGCCCCCTCCCAGGCATCTTCAAATCACAGGAAACGCTGAGAGAGGGAAGTGACTTGTCCTAGGTGACCGCTCGCTTTAAACACCCTCTGAGCTCTGTCACCTTTCTGACCTCCGACCCAGCTCGTCCCAGCTCGACTCCTGCTGCTACAGGCTCCCGGCTGCCTCCACGTGGATGTCTGCATCCCAGCACGCGCCCAGGGTTTGTGGCTCCTATCACCAACTCGGAACCCCCGTCCCCAACTCAAAACTGTGGGACCCCCGACTCCTTTCTGTCCTTTATCCAACTCAGCACTGTTTTCAGCCGCAAGATCCGTGTGACATCCGCCCCCTGCCCCTGCTGATGGTCTGTGCCCACCAGCGTCAGCCCCCTGCCCCGTCACACCTGCTCAAACGTCCCTCGGAGTGTGACTGAGCCCAGGGCTGCCCAGGTCCCAGGGAGGGGCGGGGCATCCTGCTGACACAGGGCAGGCCCTTCCGCTCTCAGAGCCAGCACACCTGTCCACCAGGACCATTCCAAGGTCCCTCCTCTCAGGGCTTAACTCACGAGTGACCTCCTCGGGGGGACCCTCCTGGGCCTGCTACCCTGCTCCAAGTCCCCGTGTCCCCCTCACTGTATGCAACCAAAGTCTGGGGTGACAGATCACAGAAGTCTTTGAAAACCTGGCCACTTTCTTTACCAGCTCCTCCCAGCCAGGCTCTGGCCCGGACCACGCGCTCCGGAGACAGAGGGAGAAAGAAGGAACACACAGACAAAAAGCATCCAAAGGGCAAGGCAGAGGTTTCTTTTTATAAATCTCCGTCTGTTATAATTCCTTTAAAAACAGGGGGAAGGAATAACAAAATAGTTGTCAGAGGTAATTTTTTAAGGGGAGCATCTCTAGCTAAACGAAGACATCCAACACTGAGGGCCAGGTAGCGCTGGCATGGGGTCTGCCATCCCCGAAAGCCTTGGAGGATGAGGCAGCGAGCACCCCCCGGCGTCCCTGCCCATGTCTGCAGAGGAGGCTCCCAGGCGGCGGCTCCCGTCTTTGGTCAGCACTGGGCGCTCACTTCATCTTTGGCTGGAGTAGAAGGTGGGCAAGGGTCACTCTGTACTCACCAGGACTCATGTGCATGGCTTACTTTCACTTTTTATTATAAAAACACATACAAGAATTTTAAGAAATGATGACTAGCGGACAAATCAGGACCAGGGTGAATTATTAAACCCATTTTTCTCTGTACAAATACTAAAATTCCGAAAAGTGGAATATCATCAAATGTGAGACACACTGTCGGCTGTCCGTATATACAGGGCACACGCGGGGGCCTGCCTGCGCTGGGCTGGGTGCGGACCCTGGGAGCCTGGACTCTCTCTCCTCCCGGGGCTGAGCAGCGGGAGAGGCGCCCCGGGTCTCCACCCTGAGCAGCGGCGGCCCCTACCGGCGAGGACGCTGGCAGCGTCTTCAGCCTCCGCCTCAGCCGCGCTTCCTCCCAGTCAGTCGTTTGGGCACAAGGTCCAAAACTGGCTCAGGAACCAAATTAATGTTTTTATATTAAACTCATTACAAAAAGCCACTCAGTTTCAAAAAGCGACCAAAAAAAAACAAAAAAAACCACGACACTTTCTGCAGCAAAAAAGGGCTAAGTTCAAGTTTCTGTTGTTTGACCAAGACACACAAACTCCAGTCCAAACGTCCGTGCTCACCACAGCTGGAAGGGAGACGTGCGCAGCTCGGGGCCAGCCCCGGTGTCTCGGCCTCGGCCCAGGGGGCGCAGCCCGGCCTCTCCCCGGGGCCCGGGGTGCATCCTGGAGGCCAGCTGCCCCGCGGCCCCGAAACACGTGAAGGCACTTGGGCGCCGCGTTGGTGTTCAGCCTCGCCCCTCCGCGCACAGCGCGCCCACCTCGTCCAGGGCGCCAAGTACCGCAGCGGGGACGCTGCGCGCTGTTTCCCTGCGCCAGGCCTCCAGGATCTTGGAGATCTCCGCTGGGTTGCTGGGGCTCAGGTCGCACAAGGCATACACGGCGGCCAGCTGGACCCCCCACGGGATATCTGAAAAGCATTTCCACATCAGTCATCACATGAGAAAAGCTCTGCTATTCACAATCTTAATGTTGTTAATCTGGTGAATCACTATTCATTTACTTTCTGCCAGCAATGAAAACTAATAACAAAAACAAAACCGACAATGAAAAAAAAGCTCATTTAAGTCCTCCTAGGAATGGAAGAAGCAAAACGGAGCCCAGTCTCGACAGGCCCCTGGTGATGCTGGCACCCCAGGAGGGTGTGCGGAGCAGAGGGCACACAAGGAGTGCCCCTCCTCCGGACCGCAGCGAGCTCTCCAGTGGCAGCTCCGGAAGGACCACACTGGCACTTAAGGTTCGATAGAATGTGGATCCCAAAGCATCCGTCAAATAAACGACTCCATTATACCCACTGCGAGTACTGACACATGGACTTTGGAGAGGAAAAACAATGAAATGAGAGCAAATGAGAAACTGGTTTTTAGTATGACCTTCTTTTTAGGTCGTAGTTTCAGTTTTTAGTTTGATCTTCTTTAGTATGATCTTCAGGGGATCTTCCCGACCCAGGGATCAAACCTGGATCTCCTGCTTTGTCTGCATGCTCTTTACTGTCTGAGCCACCAGCCAAAGCCCAATATAGTACAGCAAACACTCTTACACACTAGAGCACAGTGCACGATCACAGACACGGCATTTAACTGTAGGCTAGAGCTAGCTTAGATTATGGTATGTAAGAGTTCTCATTTAGCCTGCGTTTATTTAGTAGTTATTTAATTAAAGTTTAATTCAGTTCAATTTTAGTCGCTAAGTTGTTCCCGACTCCTGCGACCCCATGGACGGTAGTCTGCCGGCCTCCTCTGTCCATGCAATTCTCCAGGCAAGGATACTGGAGTGGGTTGCCATTTCCTTTTCCAATTTTAGTTAAATTCACTTAAATTATTTAGTTTAAGAAATTTAGGAGTCATTTCTTTAAACTTATTAACTATACACTGTTAGTGATGCAGTGTGTTCAACAAGGCAAACAACAAGTGTTTACAAATAAACATCACAAAACCCACAGGTTCAGATGGTGATGCTGCGGATGCAGGTAGCGCTGCACCAGCTTAAGAGTCACTTTCCCGTTGAGAAGGGGACACAAGACTAAAACAAAAGGCCTAACAGAGGAGTCACACAGGGTGTGAAAGCCACTGTGATGAGCAGGAGTGCGTGCACGGCTGTGGCTCTGGCCTCAGGCCTGGCTGTGAGCTGGCAGCACTATCCAGCTCGAGGTTTCTCCTGGGGCGTCAGCTTCCTGAGCATAATGCAGTCAGCGCCGCCTGGGAGGGCCGTCCAGGGACCCCGTGCTGCACTGGCAGCAGGCCCGAGTGAGTCCCCTCGAGCCTCCTTCTGCTAGGAAATGTCTGAGCTGGCGGCTCTGGGGACAGTCCCTCAGCCACTCTCCAGCAACTCTAAGATGACAACACCCCGTCTAGATGGGAAGGGAACACGGTCCAGACGGGAGGGGAACATGGTCCAGATGGGAGGGGAGCACCATCTAGCGCAAAGGGAACACTCTCATGGGCATTATCTCAGCAGATCAAAGAGAAGTTCTCAGCAGCTCAACCTGCCGAGCCTCACCCTGAAAGAGGACAATCTACAGGTTAAGCTCATCTGGGACACAGATTTCAGATGTCACTGTGCGCTCCTGATGGAATCCTGATGGAAGTGGCATCACCCCTTGATGGCACAGCATTCAAATAAAAACGAGAGGGACTCACTGCTTCAAAGGGTCACTTTTTGAGTTTTAAGCTCTTCCCAAATAAGACTATAAACTTACATGCTCTGCGGCATGCACATTAAGGGAATTAGGGAGCGTGAAGACTGGCTCAGCGGTTTCCAGTCTCCGAGCTATCCCGGGTGCTCTGGACGGACACCCAGGCCACAGTGGAGCTGCTGCTTCACACGGGGGACCCCACTTATCGTCAGGACACACCTTCAGCCGGGCACGTGGGGGCAGCGGGGGTCACGGGGCGGCATGAAGCCAGAGCCGACGGCTGCCGAGACAGAATGCCAGCACCAGGTCAGGAAGAGCCCCTTCCTCCCTAGGGGTTCACTGCCAAGGGCATGAGCGGCGAACATGCAGACTGCAGGAGACCCACACAGGCTCTCATCCCGGTGCTGGGAGCACGGGCAGAGGCTGGCTTCGCCAAACTCATGCCCGAGCAGTGGGAGACGCGCAGAGCACGGCACATGGTTAAGAACACGAGAGAGACTGGATGAGAGGAATGCAAATGATCTGAAAGTAAGCGTGATAGACAGAAGCTGTACCTTCATCCTGGGCATGCTGGATAAACATACCAATCACCGTACTAATGTTCTTCACCGCAGACGGGAACCCTTCCTTCAAACCCAACTGACCTAAACGACCTAGAGGGGAAAAAAAAAAACGGTAAACAACCTTCGGTTAAATGCTAACTTTTCATAAGAACTTAAAACTTATGTTTTCTTTTGTTCAACATTATGTGCACTGAGCTTCAGGATCTGAAACCGGGTGGTTGCTGCTGCTGTTGGTTTAGTCACTTAGTCGTGTCTGACTCTTTTGAGACCCCATGGACTGTAGCCCGCCAGGTTCCTCTGTCCATGGGCTTCTTGAGGCAAGAACACTGGAGTGGGCTGCCATTCCCTTCTCCAGGGGGTCTTCCTAACCCAGGGATGGAACCCGGGTCTCCTGCATTGCAGGTGGGGTCTTTACCGCCGAGCCACCAGAAAGCCCAGTGTCAAAGAAGTACACCCACAATTACTCCAACAGGCTATTAAAGTACTCCTCTCATCAACTACAGATCTGTATGAGACTGGATTTTTTCCAAATACCTCAACCAAAATAACATACAGCCACAAGAGAACGCAAAGCAGCTATGGGAAACCAGACAGTGAAGAGCCTCTCGACAAGATAAGGTTCCATTCTATTTTTGTTTGGAAACAGCTGTTTTTCATTAAAAATGCCATTTACAACTACTAGTATCATTTTATTAATTTCCAATGAATAGCCAGAATTTTTTTAAAGTCTGAGCATGAGTTCTAATTTCAACTACAGTCACTGACACACAAAACCTGGGCTGACAACAGCTCTTTGGGGGTCTCACCAGGACAATGCTCCTCGCTGGGCCGCGACTCAACTGGGGGCACCAGCCTGCTCCAGAGCGGGACACCTCCCTCACCCAGGGCCAGGCTGCATGGCCTGACCCCTTGCACGGGAGGGGGTTCTGGTGCACGGGAGGGGGTTCTGGTGCACGGGAGGGGGTTCTGGTGCACGGGAGGGGGTTCTGGGGCGAGCCCTGGATGTCGCTGGGCCCAGGGCCCCTTCCCGCGCTCTTGTGGCTATGTTACCCTGTGCGGGCACCGCTGTGCCCACCTGCTTTCTCAGTACTACAGACAGCCCGCAGGCTTGTACGTGAACCAGTCTACCTGCCCCTCTGTGTTAGACACGGAGAAACTGAAGCACGGGGCACCACAGGAGCTCTGTCACTCTGTATCCCCTGTAGGGGCTCGCAGTGCTGGTCACATGCACCCTGAGCACTGCGACAGACACAGCCCTCCAGGAAATTCCTTCTACCAGGGACTCCCCGGATAAGGCCTAACCCGGGGTGAAACTGTAAACATCTGGATCATGTCTCAGGCAGTCTTTCACTGAGGCTGAAAAGTAACGGACTTCAGAGATGAGAAAGGTCAAGGCACCGTCACTCTTAAATACCTCCTTGCATGAGGTCAAAGTGCTAAGCGCCCGTCCCCAGCCCTGTCCTCTGAGGCCATCTATGAGGAGTGTTCGGTGCACGACTCACAGCAGAGAAAGGGGTAGGGTGCATGCCTCCACCGCTGTGGGACCATGTGGCTGTGTCCCCAGGAAACACATTGGCTTCCCTGGTGGCTCAGTGGTAAAGAATCCGCCTGCCAATGCAGGAAATGTGGGTTCAATCCCTGGGTTGGGAAAACTCCCTGAAGAAAAGAATGGCAACCCGCTCCAGTGTTCTTGCCTGGAGAATCCCATGGACAGAGGAGCCTTGTGGGCTACCGTCTATGGGGTCGCAAAGAGTTGACCACGACTGAGCAACTACACCATCACCACCAGATAACACCTGACTGCATTATATTGGATCCTTTTCTTTTAATTAAAGATGCTTAATGAATTGGGTTTTAGAAGCTATCTATCAGAGTAAATCAGAGATACAGTAAGAGGAACTCATGAGTCTGAGGTATATGGTTTAGGACTTAACACTTGCACATATGATGACCTGACAAAGACGATGGACAGATCTACTAAGAGATAGGAAGAAAAGTACCCCCATGGAAGGAATGTGGGTGAGTCCAAGGCAACTGGGCCACAATGAAATTCAAGTAAGAAACATGGAGGTGATCTCAGATCAAAGACAACATTTTCCACACTCAGGGAGGCCTGAGGAGAGCTGACGGTCACAGGGAATGTGGCCTAGTCTAAAGGGCAGGGCTCAGAGCTGGAGAGTCACCCAGGGCTCTCTGTCACGGTTTTATACGCAGGTATGGTAAGGAAAGGATGCATTCGTTAAGACAGTTCCACAGAAAAGCTGAACGACGTGGCGAGACCCTGGACAGAAATCAAGCGGGACTGCCTACTGCAGGAAACGTGCAACCCTGGCAGGAGGAACAGGGCCGTCTGAGCTCGGGGCTCCGCTGACCCCAGCCAGGCCGTTTAAGAGTCAGAACACTCTGGGGGCAGCAAGTGGTATCACGTGGCTCTATACGCCCCTGTGTCCAGCGGAGGCCGACTTCCGGCCTCGCTCCACTCCCTTTCGACTCAGGACCTCAGACACGCTCACCTCTCCCCACACCCCAGCTCTGCCAGGCTCTCTGGTCCTCCAGAGCCCTGGGCTCCACTGGCATTCAGGCAGGTTAATAACCAGGCATGCCCACGGCGTGTGCTCACGGTGGTGCTTACACCCCAACCCTGCACCGATGGCTCTGGATCGTCCTGCTTTATTTCCCAAGGAGCAGAAAACCCACTGGGATTTACACATTTAGAGTTAAGAATACAGACGATTCCTGTTTCATGAACGCCTGCTGTGTGACTTCATTTATTATTATGAAGTCATACTAACCAACTTAATTATTCGGTAAATTCTTTAGTAAATGTCAGCTTCAGAAACTGTTAAGATGCTTTTCCAATGCTTTCTTCTCAAGAAACGGCTCAAACTCCACCTGAGATGAGTGCACGGGAAGGACAGCACCTGTCCCGCCCTCAAGCTCTCGCAGGATTCCGCCCCATCCCCAGACTGGGCCTCACCGGTGCCCAGCCCCAGCCCCCAAGCTAAGGAAGCCCCCAGCACCCGCTGTGCACGGGGGTCAGGAGAGCCTTCAGTGCCAACAGACACCGAGCGAAGCTCACTGAGGTCCTCCTGGAACGGCCCGGCGGCCCCCTGCCCTCTGCACACCAGCCTTTCAGGCACGTGAGCTCTACCTGCGCTGGTCCTCCTGAGACACGCAGCGTTCACAGTGTTCGCAGGTAGGCTGGACTCTCTTATTTTCCACATGACACTTGCTTCCTCATTACCCTCCCTTTGAACTACATTTACTTCTACGTTATCGTTTTATTATACAGTACTGTTAACTACATATTAATTATACATTATTAATTACTCCTCTGGGCTTCCCTGTGCTCAGACAGTAAAGAATCTACCTGCAGTGTGGGAGACCGGGGTTCGATCCCTGGGTTTGGAAGATCCCCTGGAGCAGGGCATGTCAACCCACCCCAGTATTCTTGCCTGGAGAGAGTATTCTTGCATGGACAGAGGAGCCGGGTTGGCTACAGTCCATGGGGTCACAAAGAGACGGACATGAATTATTCCTATAAGATACACAATTGCATTATACGTCACTTTTAATTATATAAATGTACATATATTACTCTAATATATCATCAAATCTTATGAACTATCTTCTCAAGTGTTAGTTGCTCAGTCATGTCCAACTCTTTAACCCCAAGGACTATAGTCCGCCAGCCTCCTCTGTGCATGGGATTCTCTAGGCACGGAGGAGAATTCTCAAGAGGTATGAACAATTCTTCTTGAATCCGTAAGAGAAGCTGCTACTGCAACCAGGGTTTCCAGACACACTGATGCCGTCATGTGACGGCTAGAAATGCAGCTACTGGCCTGTCCGTGTTCTGGTGGCCCCGCCTGGGACACTGATCTCACAAGCTCAGGAGAGCCGTGCCCTAAGAAGCCATCTCCACTCCCACACCTCCATGCTTTCCTATTCGGAATCTTAACTCCAAGTATATGTTGGGTTATCTCCAGTGAAAATTAGTAGATGTCCATGTTGAAACCAGGCTGTTGTCAGGACTCAGCTTATATATCCATTTACAACGTTCCTATGTTTGCAGGTGAATATGCACAGTGCATGTTAGCAGACACAGCAACAAAATCAGTCGGAGCTATTATATTTCTTACTGTGATCCACTTACAAGACTGATTTACATGACTTAAAAATTCTTAAACCTCATTTCAAATGGTATTATCTTTGAGTTTTAATTAAATGCCAAAGATACAGAGAATGAGACTTCTTCAACTCTTTGTGACCCCATGGACTGCAGCACGCCAGGCCTCCCTGTCCTTCACCATCTAACTGAGCTTGTCCAAACTCATGTCCATTGAACCAGTAATGCCATCCAGCCGTTTCCTCCTCTGTTGTCCCCTTCTCCTCCTGCCTTCAATCTTTTCCAGCATCAGGGTCTTTTCCAATGAGTCAGTTCTTCACATCAGGTGGCCAAAGTATTGGAGCTTCAGCTTCAGCATCAATCCTTCCAAAGAATATTCAGGACTGACTCCCTTTAGAATTTACTGGTTGGATCTCAGTGCAGTCCAAGGAACTCTCAAGAGTCGTCTCCAACACCACAGTTCAAAAGCATCAATTCTTTAGTGCTCAGCTTTCTTCACAGACCGACTCTCACATCCATACATGACCACTGGAAAAACCATATCCTTGACTAGACGGACCTTTGTCGGCAATGTAATGTCTCTGCTTTTTAATATGCTGTCTAGGTTGGTTATAGCTTTTCTTCCAAGGAGCAAGAGTCTTTTAATTTCATGGCTGTAGTCACCATCTGCAGGGACTTTGGAGACCAGGAAAATAAATCTGTCACTGTTTCCACTGTTTCTCCATCTATTTGCCATGAAGTGATGAGACCCGATGCCATGATCTTAGTTTTTTTAATGTTTTAAGCCAACTTTTTTACTCTCCTCTTTCACCTTCATCAAGAGTCTTTTTAGTTCCTCTTCACTTTCTGCCATAGGGTGGTATCATCTGTGTATCTGCTGCTGCTGCTAAGTTGCTTCAGTCGTGTTTGACTCTGTGCAACCCCATAGACGGCAGCCCACCAGGCTCCTCCGTCCCTGGGATTCTTCAGGCAAGAATACTAGAGTGGGTTGCCATTTCCTTCTCCAGTGCATGAAAGTGAAAAGTGAAAATGAAGTCACTCAGTCGTGTCCAACTCTCAGCGACCCCATCGACTGCAGCCTACCAGGCTCCTTTGCCCATGGGATTTTCCAGGCAAGAGCACTGGCGTGGGGTGCCACTGCCTTCTCTGCTGCATATCTGAGGTTATTTATTGATATTTCTCCCTGCAATCTTGATTCCAGCTTGTGCTTCATCTAGCCCAGTAATTTGCATTATGTACTCTGCATATAAGTTAAATAAGCAGGGTGACAATATACAGCCTTGATTTACTCCTTTTCCTATTTGGAACCAGTCTGTTGTTCCATGACCAGTTCTAACTGGTGCTTCTTGACCTGCATACAGATATCTCAGGAGGCAGGTTAAGGTGATCTGGTATTCCCATCTCTTTAATAATTTTTCAGTTTGTTGTGATCCACACAAAGGATTTAGTATAGTCAATGAAGCAGAAGTAGATGTTTTTTCTCTTGCTTTTTCTACGATCCAAAAATGTTGGCAATTTGATCCCTGGTTCTTCTGCCTTTTCTAAGTCCAGCCTGACCATCTGGAAATTCTCGGTTCACGTACTATTGAAGCCTAGCTTGGAGAATTTTGAGCATTATTTTGCTAGCGTGTGAAATGAGTGCAATTGTGTGGTAGTTTGTACATTCTTTGGCATTGCCTTTCTTTGGGATTGGAATGAAAACTGACTTTTTCCAGTCCTGTAGCCACTGTTGAGTTCTCCGAATTTGCTGACATATTGAGTGCAGCACTTTCACAGCATCATCTTTTAGGATTTGAAATAGCTCAACTGGAATTCCATGACCTCCACTAGCTTTGTTCACAGTGATGTTTCGTAAGGCCCACGTGACTTCACACTCCATGATGTCTGTATAGTCATGATAACTACCTTCAACGACCTGAAGGGCCCTGACACAGCAATTGGGTGAACCCAGTTTTGTTTGCTCCCAGGAGATGAATACATGGCAGAGAGTCAGTTCATAGTAAAGACAGCCTTCTAATAATGAATATATCGTATCAATGATAATGAAATAACATAAGGAATGGAGAGCAGTTTGTCAGAGATGTGGCATAAAAAGGAAGAAAATAAGTCAAAGTGAAAAATAAAGACTTGTAAGGTGCAAAGGAAGCAGCAGAACTAAAGGGTCACTGAGGTCCTCTTTAGACCTGAGATTAAAAACAATGTTTCATTTAAAATATTTTTAAGCAATGATTTAATTTGTGTATATTCAGCTTAGAATTGTAGAAACAAAATAAAACTAGTTCCAATCATGGAAGCACATCGTCATCCTTACTGAGCAAGTTCCAAAAAAAAGGGTGAAAGTAGGGAAGATACACTTATTTTATAAATCAAATTAGACTACAACTTATAGCAATTTATGTATCCTGCTATGTATATGTGTATATCTGTCTGTATATTAAAATTAGTATCTGAGAATCAAGAGTTCAATTATAAATAAAATGTACTAACAAGAAAAATCTTGACTCTCTGACAAAGTTGAATAAAATGTTAACTTATAAAGAGAATGAGTAATGAAAATTAATTTAGTGCAAAAGTACCTACTCTAATGGCTATAAGGTCAGTCATAGTGAAGTTTCAGTCAACATTTATCATTATTCCACACGTACTCTCCCGCCAAGATAGCATCAATAACAAGAACAAATTCAGTACAAGAGACAGCTCACCGATGAGCCTCAGTACTGACGCTACGATGATATCGGGAGTGTAGGCGACGTTCGCATGTCCTTTCCTATACTTTATCCACTTATCCATTACAGGCCACAGCTCCTTGCTGCAAAATAAAAACAAATATAGACATGTATGTATGTAAGTATGCATGCCCACCATGGCTCAAATATTAAGAACCTATCTAAAAATGGTGCATAAGTGACAATCCGTGAAGAAGAGGAACTTCTAAAGATGTAGCATTTTTGGCTAACAATAGAACAGACTCTGAAAACTGAGACTTTCCAACTATTCAGGATCTCAGTGTGCAAAGTGGCTTTAAAAAAGCTGCAAACACCCGTGCTGGCATCTTTATTCTGTGTAAACCCTTTTCACAAGGCAAAGTACCCAGTATCGTCCCCAAGCTGCAGAACTGGAAGCAGCAGAGTCTGGATTTTTATGTGGACCATCTAGACATCAGGAGGACCTGTGTTCTAGAAGCCTTGTTTCCCAGTTAGGAACAAGGACAGGCTGTATTTCATAAAAAGAACTAAACCAGAGGAAATGAACCACAGTTAACAGGGATTAAAGAAACTTTCTACTGATCAGTGGCAATTTCTCTTTGCTTTCTCGTTTCAAAAATGTATTAACTTCTTACATAGCATTTATAACATTAGAAAAGTTTAATACAGACAAATGAAAGGAAAATGTAAATTAAAAGCACCCCAAATAATACACTGTCAGGTAACTATCATTCTTTTATTTTGGGGCTTTGCCTTCCACACACGTCTATGCCTACATTTATATAAAAAACACGGACAGAGTGACCACAGAGCTCAGGAATCAGGGTCACAAGTAGCTTAGGCAGAGATCCTGCTATTCGACCCTCTGTCCACTCCACTAGTGGGGAACCCTGGATGAAGCGCCTCTCCCTGGCACCGCCCGCAGTGGTCTCACCTTTCCCTGGGAGGAGGGCCCTGCCCCCAGCTCCTAGGAAGAGGGGACCGGGGGTGGCCTCTCGCTTGTCATCACACAGCACGGAACAGATGGCCCTGGCACTTTCTTAGTAACAGACTACAAAACAACTTTCATCTCAACACGTACAGATCTATGTAGTACGGCTCTGAATTCTACAATGGCTGTACCTCATTATACAGACATCCCAGAATTAGTGATCTGTTGCTTGACATTTAGATATATCATCTTTTTCCAGTATTAGGAGAAAACAAGAACAAGTTTCCACAGGATATCAAGATACATACTATCAATCCTTTGGGGACTCCTTTTCAATGTCATAAGCCCCTTTAAACCAGCCTTTCTCAGTCAGGGTTGTAAGAAAATTAAGGTTATATTTAACCATGGAACAATTATAAATACTTGACTATTTTTCCATTCTCCAAATATGCTGCATAGTTGATGCACAGAGAAAAGTTAGCTCATTACGCAAGACAGATGCCTGAGCGTATCAGACTCTGTTCTCTCCTGCAACCCCAGTGAGAAGAGCCGCCAATGTAGAATCCTGAACAGCCTTGTTCCTATGGCCCTTCCATAGCACCTGAACGTTAAGACAGTGATCACAGCATTCCACCTACACGTACTCGCTGAGCGCCTCGGTTGTGTAGGCACAGGTCTCCACATGCTGGGGAGGCCAGGAAACCAAAGGCCCCCCACTCATGAGACATTTCCCATTGGGAGAGAGACAGTAATGAGAGAATACAATGAAAAGTAGTGAAAGGTATCGTAAAAAAATAAAGTGAGGGGATGTCACAGCTACACTGGCATTTTACGAGCAGTTTTATTAATTCCTATCCAAATCAAAATGTGCGTTCTAAACAGTTCAGCTGCCTTAAAAGCAAAAATGATTCAAACCACAACTCGGCAATCGCTGAAAGGACTGCTTGACAATACAAATAGTCCAGCCTGAGTCAGGAAAGCAGCCGTACCTGATGATGTTGTCATGCGTCCAGACCCACTTCTGATGGCAGCAGAGCAGGTCGATGGCACATACGTACTCCCAAGTGCTGTCACTCAGGTCTTCCCCAAACCTCACACTGGGCTGAAATTCTGTTTTTGGACATAACTGTATGGTCAAAAGCAGCTTAGAAACCATGAAGCCAACATCTACAGGTGCATTCTGGCAAATAAAGGGAAAAAAAAGGGAATTTAGAATTTCAAATGCAATGCATCTTCTCTGGGTGATCTTAAAGCACGTAAGGAGCATCAGATGAATCCTCATGTAACTTTAAAAGACACCCTTTGAAAGCTGGATTTTGAAGAGGGAACTGTGCTTACCTAGGCATAGCACCTGTCCTAAATGATTATGCAACAGCGGCAGAGAGGCCAGATAAAGAGCTCCAGGCACAATGCGGAAGCCAGCCGGGCTAGAAAAGACTCCGCAATCCACAGAGGAACGCCCAGTTTCATTAACTCAAATCAGAGAATTAAAGTCACAAATAAAAAAAGGTTTTAATATTTAAAAAGTTCTTTAATAAACTCATTTGGCCATCTCTCTGACCGTATGTATCAACCTGCTTTTTCCAGAAATTAAAAAAACCGAACAAGACTGCACTAGAGTCTTTCGTCTGCCTCCTTTTACAGCTGTGCGCTGTCCGGGTGTCTTTCCACGTTCTGAGTGCAGAGAGACTTTCAGCTTGCCTCTCGCTGCTGAGCAGGGTCACACCACGGTCTGGATACACCAAAGCACGGATACACCACGGTTTGTCCTTTCACCTACTGAAGATGTGTGGGTCACTTGCAGCTTTAGGCTACAGTTAATAACGCTGCTTTGGACATTTCTGTAGAAGCCTTTTTGTGGACATAAACTTGAATTCCCTTGGGTTCATACCCAGCCGTGGATTTATAATGTTCTTCTCTTTCTTCAGTTTTTTTTTTTTTTTATTGGGTTTTGTGATTTAAACTGAACAAGGAGCTTTCAATCTCTGATGCCTGAAAAAGACTGGAATTAATTGGTTCTTTAAAGATAAGATTTACTGTTCGGGTGACATCTATACACCCTTCTTGTATACTAAGTTTCCAATTATCTTTTCAGCCTTTTGTAACTGAAAACTGGCTTACTGCAGTGTTCGACCCTGAAGCCAACTGTGACGTGTGTATACCGCTAAGCGGCTGCCCGGGTCTAGGGCTGCCTCTGTGACGCTGCAGGCAGCAATCTTCTCATTTTTCACCCTCTGTCTCTACTCACAACTCCTCTCATCCTGAAATCTTGAATATTTTTTGCTTTGCTCTTTTTATAGTCATCTGAACTGAGTTATCTGTTTTATTAGCATTTTTTTAAAGGCAGTGGTTTTTTTTTCATTCTCAACTTTACTACTGTTCCTTTATCACATTCTTTCTTCCCTAGATTCCTTCTCAAATTTTTAATTTTCAAGATGGTTATCAAAGAACTTTGTTTCTGTGTTTAATACTGAAGACATTTAAACTACCGCAGTGAGTGTGAGTCTTCCAAAAACGAGAGGTCTCTGCTAATGCAGGGTTCCAGATACTGCGATTTTACTTTGAGTTTCTGTTTGTTCACAGACTGTCCAGAGACTGTGCATCTCAATCTCTGGGAAATTTTTATACAATTATTTATGTCTAATTTTACCAAATCATTACCAGACAATTTTGAGTGTAGAATATTTACTTTTTAAAAATTAAGGTTCTTGTGTGGCCAAATCTATGACTGCTTTTGCAAATGTCACAGACACGAAAAATAGCCTTCATCCAGTTTACTTTTTTGTTGTTGATTGTGCTATCTCTCTACTTACTTTTGAGTATCACACCTGTGGAGTTCTGTAAGAGAATATGGACGTCTTAGACTATAATGGTATTTCCCCCCCAGGTATTTCTCTCTCTTTTTAAAATAACTTTGAGTTTATATTTTTATTTGATATGATACAGATAAAATACACTTATTAAAATTCTCCCTTCTTCGTTAATCATGGCTTTTACCACCCTATCCTATCTAGCTTCACCCTGAAGGCTGGAGGAGGAGACCCCCAGGGCACAAGCGGGAGGATTCAGCAGGGGAGGGTGCACAGGTAACCACAGAGGGCGGGACGCACCCTGGAGGGCTCTGCTAGCCGCCAAGGGAGCACAATCAGATGGGACCTCACACAACACACTCTAGACTGTGGAAGTGGGCTGATGGAGGGCTGACTGCAGACCCGCTGTTTAAGACTTGCCTAACTTTTTATCCACCAAGCCCTTCCCTTTTCTAAGGAAACTGAAGTCTAGTTGACAGTAACACCAGAAAGCGCTGAAAAGGAAAGCATGATGGCACACAAGCACCATCCACAGGCGTGAGCCAGCCTCCTTCTAAAAAGGACAGTAATACAGTCCTAAAAAAGGCAGAACAGAGTGAAAATCAACCTGTCACTGACTTCAGTGCCTCTTCAATACCTCTTCTTATAGTGTATCACTATCAATTCAGCACCCAGGGATTCTCATTAGAGAAAATCTATGAAAAGAACACCAATCTACATATTATATTAACACATCAGTCACTAAAGAAAATAAAAGAAAGCACATAATACTCCAAAAACTACAAATTTCATCAATTGGGAAGAAGAACACAGATTACATTCAGAAAAATCATCAAAGGAAGGAGTTGGGATCTCAATTTTCTCACCTAAGTACCACGTGTAGAAGCAGCGGTCTGCATCTTCTCGGGGCCCCTACATATGTTAAGCACGCGTATGGATTTCACCAGCGGCAAATTAGTACCCAAGATAAACTCTGCTCAGTGGACATACTTAATGAACAAAATGCACAAGCTTAGACTAAAATGGTATTCTGAAGGATCTAATATGAAGAATAATAGCTCTAAAATGCTCACGAACACAAAACCAAATAAAACATTTATATAAGGTCTATGTGTACATTATTGCACAAAATAAAAAGAAACCTCACCTTCTCCCAATTGAGGAAGGCACGCAAACAGTTCAGAACTTCTCCCTTGGCGCGCTGCCTGGCTACCAACTGCATCGCCTTATTAATCACCGACTGAGAGATAAATACATCATGCCACATGTTTGCAATGAACAAAGTCAATTTCTCAGACTCTGGAAAATCTATGAGAAAGAAAACAAGATAATAAACCTTCATGTCTGATTAAGTGAGTAAATTACAAAGCAAGAACATATTTAAACAATGCCACATGTGCGCAGCAAGGCCGCCTACACCTGAAGAAGAGGTGGCCCCCGTGAGGCCACAGCCCCAGCTGCCTCAAATCCACTCTGTCCCTCCCGCCTGCCCCTCCCGTCCTCTCCCCCAGCCTCCAGCCAACTTTACCCTTCGGCATAGTTTGTTTAATCAAATTTGAAACCCAGCATAAGTATACACCACTATAGAGAAGAGCAATAAACTCTAAAACAAGCAGAGAAAGCAGACGCCTTGTCTCAAGAGTCCGCACCCAGAACCCTGCTACTAGATGAGTGTCCTTTCAGGCCATCCCCTTGATGGATCACAGCCTCGTTGTGGCGAGGGTGCAGGGCCACCAAGATGGATGGGTCATAATGTAGACTATGGACAAACCACGGTCCACTGGACAAAGGAAGGGCAATCCACTCCAGTATTCTTACCACGAGAGTCCCGTAACCAGTATGAAAAAGCACAAAGATATGACACCGGAAGATGAGTCCCCTAGGTCAGAAGGTGTCCAATATGCTACTGGGGAAAAGTGAAGGGCAATTACTGATAGTTCCAGAAAGGATGAAGGGGCTGGGCCAGCAGAAATGGCGCTCAGCTGCGGAAGCGTCTGGTGGTGAAAGGAAAGTCCGATGCTGTAAAGAACGATATTGCATAGGAACCTGGAGTGTTAGGTCCATGAATCAAAGTAAATTGGACATGTTTAACAGGAGATGGCAAGACTGAACATGGACATCTTAGGAATCAATGAACAAAGATGTACCAGAATGGGGAAATTCAACTCAGATGACCATTATATCTACTTCTGTGGGCAAGAATCCCTTAGAAGAAATGGAGCAGCTCTCAGAGTCAACAAGAATCCGAAATGCAGTACTTTGGTGCAATCTCAAAAACTACAGAACGATCTCAGTTCATTTCTAAGGCAAACCATTCAACATCGTAGTAATCCAAGTCTATGCCCCAACCACTAATGCCAAAGAAACTGAAGTTGAACGGTTCTATGATGACCTACAAGACCTTCTAGAACTAACACCAAAGAAGATGTCCTTTCCATCACAGGGGATTGGAATGAAAAAGTAGGAAGTCAAGAGATACCTGGAGTAACAGGAAAGTTTGGCCTTGGAGTACAAAATGAAGGAGCACAAAGGCTAACAGAGTTTTGCCAAGAGAAAGCACCGGTCAGAGCAAACACCCTCTTCCAACAACATAAGAGGTGACTCTACACATGGACATCACCAGATGGTCGACACCGAAATCAGATTGATTATATTGCAGCCAAAGATGGAGAAACTCTATACGGTCAGCAAAAACAAGACCTGAAAATGACTGTGGCTCAGACCATCAGCTTTATATTGCAAAATTCAGGATCAAATTGAAGACAGCAGGGAAAACCAGCAGGCCATTCAGGTATGATCTAAATAAAATCCCTTATGATTATATAGTAGCGGTGACAAACAGATGCAAGAGATTAGATCTGGTAGACAGGAGTGCCTGAAGAACTACAGAAGGCGGTTTGGAACACTGTACAGGAGGCGGTGACCAAAACCATCCCAAAGGGAAAGAAAGAAACTCAAGAAGGCAAAGGGGTTGCCTGAGGAAGCTTTACAAACAGCTAAGTAAAGAGGAGAAGAGAAAGGCAGAGGACAAAAGGGAAAAATATACTCAACTGAATACAGACTTCCAGAGAATAGCAAGGAGAGATAAAGAGATCATCTTTAACAAACAATGCAAAGAAGAAGAGGAAAACAACAGAATGGGAAAGACTAGAGATCTCTTCAAAAATATTAGAGATACCAACATTTCATGCAAGGATGGGTACGATAAAGAACAGAAACGGTAAGGACCTCACAGAAGCAAAAGAGATTAAGACAAGGTGGACAGAATACGCAGAGGAACTCTACAAAAAGACCTTAATGACCTGGATAACCACGATGGTGTGGTCACTGACCTATAACCAGACATCCTGGAGCGTGAAGTCAAGTGGGCCTTAGGAAGCATCACTATGAACAAAGCTAGTGGAGGTGATGGAATTCCAGCTGAACTATTGCAAATCCTAAAAAGTGATGTGCTGTACTCAATATGTCAGCCAATTTGGAAAACTCAGCAGTGGCCACAGGACTAGAAAAGATCAGCTTTCATTCCAATCCCAAAGAAGGGCAATGCCAAACAACGGTCAAACTACCACACAACTGTGCTCATTTAGCAGGCTAGCAAGATTACCCTCAACATCCTTCAAGCTAGGCTTTACAACCAGTCTAAACAAGTCAATCCAAAAGGAAATCAGTCCTGAATATTCATTGGAAGGATTGGATGCTGAAGCTGAAAACTCCAATAATTTGGCCACCTGATGCAAAGAACTGACTCACTGGAAAAGATCCTGATGCTGGGAAAGATTGAAGGCAGGAGGAAAAGGGGACGACAGAGGATGAGACGGTTGGATGGACTCCATGGACATGAGTTTGAGCAAGCTCAAGAGTTCTTGATGGACAGGGAGGCCTGGTGTGCTGCAGTCCATGGGGTGGGAGAGTCAGACATGACTGAGTGACTGAACTGAAGTGAACTGAATGGTGAACTTTCAGAGGTACAAGCTGGGTTGAGAAAAGGCAGAGGAAACACAAATCCAATTGTCTACATTCACTGGATTCTAGAGAAATGGAATTCCAGAAAAACATCTACTTCTGCTTCACTTACTACACTAAAGCCTTTGACTATGGGGACTGCAACAAACTGGAAAATTCTTTAAGAGATGGGAATATCAGATCACCTTATCTGCCTCCTGAGAAATATGTTATGTGGGTGAAGAAGCACCAATTTGAACCTTACATGGAACAATGGACTGGTTCACAATTGGGAAAGGGGTAGGAGAAATCTGTATAGTGTCACCATGATTATTTAAACTCTATGCAGAGTACATCATACAGAATGCCCATCTGGATTCATCACAGTATGGAGTCAACACTGCCAGGAGAAATATCAACAACCTCAGATATGCATATGATACCACTTTAGTGGCAGCAAGTAAAGAGGAACGAAAGAGCCTCTTGATGAGGGTGAAAGAGGAGAGTGAAAAAGTTTGCTTAAAACTCAACATTCAAAAAACTAACATTGTGGCATCTGGTCCCATCACTGATGGCAAATAGATGGGGAAAAAGTGGAAACAGTGACAGACTTTATTTTCTTGGGCTTCAAAATCAGTGCAGATGGTGACTGTAGCCATGAAATTAAAAGACACCTGCTCCTAACAAACCTAGACTGTATTAAAAAGCAGAGACATCACTCAGACACAACAAAGGTTAGTATCGTCAAAGCTATATTTTTTCCAATAGTCATGTATGGATGTGAGAGCTGGACCATAAAGAAGGCTGAGCACCAAAGAATTGATGCTTTCAAACCGTGGTGCTGGAGAAGACTCTTGAGAGTCCTTTGGACTGCAAGGAGATCCAACCAGTCCATCCTAAAGGAAATCAGTCCTGAATATTCAATGGAAGGACTGATGCTAAAGCTCAAGTTCCAATTCTTTGGCCACCTGAAGGGAAAAAGTGACTCACCGGAAAAGACTCTGATGCTGGGAAAGACTGAAGGCAAAAGGAGAAGGGGATGACAGAGCACAAGATGATTAGATAGCATCACCAACTCAATGAACATGAATTTGAGCCAACTCCAGGCAATAGTCAAGGACAGGGAAGCCTGGTGTGCTGAAGCCCATGGGGTCCCAGAGTGTCGGACATGACCTAGCAACTGAACAATGACGATGATAAATTAATGTTTAATTTTATAAGAAACTAAGTGTTTTCAAGTGGTTATACCAGTCAACACAAATATCTGTATCCTGTTTGGCATGAAGCCATATCTTTTTCATTTTTCTCTGTTCTATTTTATCTAATGCTGCAACGTGTTTGGAAGGAGAGTAACCCAAAGCATACACTCTCTAGGCTACTTTGACGTGTTATTCGGTAAACTGCTTATCCGGTCACACTTCCTCTTGTCCCAAGACATCACAGGTTGTTCCCTCCGCCTGGAATTCTCTCCCTTGCTTCTGTCTTCACATCAAAGCTCACAAGTCACTTTGACAAAGAAAGTGTCCCAGGCCTGAGACTCGCTCAAAGCCACCTTCCACTGTACCTCTCGTTCATTCAGTAGACACTGAGTGGGAGCACACAACATGTTTTTCCAGGGAGAGGATGTAACAGGAACAAGAAAAACAAAACCGGTACTCTGACGGGATCTAGCAGAGAAGAGACAACAAAGGGAAAGGAACAGTCTGACCAGCATCTAGTGGAGAGAGAGAAACACTTCCCAAAAGAGAAACGGTTACAAAGATCCGGAATGGAGAGTGTGCTGGGTGCGTCTGAGGAAGAAACAGAGACCCAGGTGGTCCTGGCCGCCCCACAGGGCTCTCCTCCCTGCCGCCCTCACCGGTAAACTTGCTGGGTACTCCCGTGAGGTCATGGTCATGCGTGCACCACTGCAAGGCCGTACCGATACCTGGGCCGGGTCACCATCAAAGCCTTCACACTTATGTACACCCTGTAACTATTTGCTAATAAGTCAGTGACTGAAAAAATAAAGAAAAACAAAGTGGGCAACCAACACAGCAGCCTCACGCACAAGTCTACACGCGGCAGGTTCATCCCGATTCAAAAGTCCCATAAACATTGTGGTGACACAAGGTTATCAGCCTCTGCGATCTAGATAGGATGGATGCGATACTCAGTTGCATTTCGTATCACGTTGCTATTTAAATGTTTCCCTGACGACCTGATGTAAAGAACGAGGCCCGTCTGCTCCCCATCAGCAGACTGAAGACACAGCACTGAAGGGAAAGACTCGAAGGGCAGCACTCCTCCCCACATCTCCCTGAAACTGCTCGTGAGCCTGTGACTCCACCAGTTTCTGCCATTTCCAGCCAGGAACACAGCAGAGCAGTTGCTGCGTCACAATGACTCCCTCCTCTGTGTCGACCACGTCTGACTCCAAAGCAGCTGCACAAGGAATACCACCAAGAGGCAGTGGGGAGAGGCCCTCCCACACAGCAGGGATGTACGTGCTGACCGAGGCAAGCGTCAGTCACGTAAATCCTCCCACTGCAAACCAGGGAGATGCACAAAAGACACACAGCAGCAACTCAGCTGGAAATCCAGAGGCATGTGTAAGCAGGTAAAAGAGCAAGCCCCTGCTTCTGAGGCTAGACCGCCACCACCCACAAGTACCTTCCTTGAGCAGGCCGTAGCAGAAGAGGCGCGCCCTCTCCAGATCACCCAGCTGCCGGCAGACCCCCACGTACACCCTGCAGAGCGCGTGGATGTAATTGTGCTCCACGGACATCTTCTGACTCTTCAGCTCTGAGAGGATAGAGTGAAGCAAGCTCTCTGCTAAATGCTGAATTGGGGGGAAAAAAAAACAAAAAGGCAATGTACATTCATATTTATCGTTAGCCTACTATGGAACAGCTACAAGTTACAAAATCAAGTCCTTGGGAAAGCTGGAAAAATAAAAGGGGCACTGTCTCGGACAGAGGCCAGCTGCCACTGCAGTAACCCCTCAGCAGGGAAGCCGGGAGGCTCTGCGGAGAAGGGGGCCCCCAGCGAGCAGACGGGCAGTTCAGCAGAGGTCAGCAGGGCACAGGGCCTATGGCTGGTCCAACTCTTGATGCTCGTCACTATCGCCACTCCAACAAGCTGCTATTTTTTGGCTTTTACTAAAATAATCTCTGTGTATGAAATCCACTCTAATTCTACTGCCATTCTTGTTTTCTGAACTGCAATACACTCTACACATTTATCCTGTTTAGATCTTAGAATACTGGGTAACAGTTTCCTTACTCAGGTAAAGAAGTACTAAATAACCTGATATATTCAATCACGTGAAAATAAACATCCTTCCAAAGTTACCTGCATTGCTCTTTATGCTTTCTGAAATGAACAATAAACATGTATACCACTGTGATTCCAGGCATATACAGACAACCAATAATGTTAATCCAGGGACACTGGAAGTCACCCACCCACTATCAACATGAACATGGAAAAGATAATAACCTAGCAAAGTCCTAAGAAACCTTGTATGCAAACCTACACACTTCTCTCTCCACCTCCTCTTGAAACTAAGCGTGTGTTCCTATTTGACTGGTGACCTGCATTAAGTGTGGGGGGCGAGGGGGAGACCCACACACTAACCCTCTCTCAAAATTCTCAAATGTGTATGTAACACTACTGACAAAAGGGCTCTATTACAGAGCAACTGATGCTCTGAGGCAAACCATTTTGAGCCATTAAACATGCCAGAACCAACAGGAACTGTGCACTTTAAGTCCTGACGGGCACCTTTTTTTCCCTTTAAAATTTTAACTCATCTAGTGAATACAGACTACCAAGTCTCCAATGTCTGACCGCTTCTCAGATGCACAAACTCCTGGCTAGAAATAGAGCACAGGTCCTGACGCTTACAGGGGTGACTGTCCATCCTGGACAATAACCTTCTATTCAGGGTCCCCCTCGCTGGCAGGAGGCAGCCTGTGTCTGGGGACAGGACCTTCTGTTCAGGGCCCCCCTCGCTGGTGGCAGGCAGCCTGGGTCGGGGGACGGGCAATCCCAGCGCTCTCTGAGCGGAGCCGCGTACCTTTTTTGTGGTGCTGAACTCGTAGACAACGTCCTTCTCCTGGTCTCGCATCACCGGCTTTGTGGAGACGTTTCCCACGTACACGTGACTCCGGATGACAGGTAACAGGTCAAAGGTCGCCTCCCCGATCTTTCTCAGGGCCTCTGTGATGGCTCTGTCGGGGGAATCCGCGGTTTCTTCAGGGCTGGAGGGGGACTGCGAGGCCGGGAGAGGATGCCTGTTGTCCTCTGTGCTTGGGGCTGCAGCCTGGGGGAGGTCCGTCCAGGGGCTGCAGCCCATGCCCTCTGGGGTGGGCTCTGGCTCTGGGGACCCGTTGTCCAGGCGCAGCCTCTTGGCGCTCCTCGGTGCACTGGCAGACAGTGTCCGTTTCCCAGCCGGGTCCTGCGGAGGCCCCAGGCCGCCCACCTTGTCCTGCTTGCCATCACTGCCAGAGCTGCCCCCTGCCTTCACAAAGGCGGTGGAGCTGGAAGCGATGGCTTGGAAGCCTGCGAGGGCACCCACGGGCCCCGGCAGGCCCTTACGGTTCGCCGGAGGGCCACGGGTGAGCTGGATGTTCCCTTTGAGGATGTTGAGGGTGCGGGCCCGGGCGGACAGCTCTGGGTACATGGTGTCCAGGATCTTCACAGAGTTCTCCGGGGGCGCTGCCACCGCAGGATGGGCGGGTGCAAGTGGGGGCAGGCGGCCGGGCACTGGGAGGGCGTGCTTTGGGGTCGCTGCGCAGAACTGCAGCGGGGACGACAAGACCCTGTTCCCGGCTGGCGCAGATGACGGCGACGGGGAGGCACACAGAGGAGAGCAGGGCCTCGGCTCCTCCGGCAGCGGGGATGTCACAGGAGGCGCCGGGGGCTCGGACGACGGGGACGTTGGGCAGAGCGGGGACAGTGGAGAGGAGGGGCTGGAGCTGGAGATGAGGGGAGATGCCAGGCGGGACGTCCTTGGCGGCGTGGCGATCAGGGGGGCCAGCAGTGGGGGCAGCGGGGGCCCCACCTCCTGCCGGATCTTGCTCAGCGTGTCCACGCAGCAGTCTGCGGGTGTGGACGTGTCGGCGGTGGCCAGGATGGTGTGCGTGTGACTTCTTTGGGGTCTTCCATGACCTCTGTCCCCTGAGAACGACGGAGAGACTTCGCGCTCAATGGTCTCAACGCGGCCTGATGCCGGAGTCCTGACTGGCTTGTTGGACTGGTCTCTGTTTGAAACCTTTGATCGATTCTTATTTTTGCCCAGTGGCTCCAGTTTCGAGTTACAGTAAGTGTGATCGAACGGAGCAGCCTGTGACTCGAAGTTCTGATCATATATCTCGGAGCTGATCCTCACGCTGGGTTTAACGGGTCTGTTTCGCAAACGACTTTTATCAAAGTTACCACTCTGCCCGCTGCTTGAGATATCCTCCTGGGTTCCAGCCGCACTGCGGCCACATGGGGGCTCCTGAAGAGGTGAGCTGGGGCGACCAGCCTCTGGAGACCTCTCCACGGGAGGAACCAAAAGGAAACCAGCTGCCAGCTCTTCCGAATGGGTGGAAAGGGGGGCGGCCTCCGGGGCGTCACACAGGATCACCTGGCCCAGCTCCGGCATGAGCGTCACCCCGTTGATGATGGTCCAGTTGTCCCCTTTCTCAATGACTAGGTTCTGATCCTTGTTGATGAGCACATTGATGACCTCAGAGGTCACCGTGGAGATCTGACATTGGAGCCTCACCTCTCCAGGCCCCGCCCCCGGGTCAGCGTTGGGGACCGAGGGCTCTTCGGGTTCTGACTGGATCTCTTCCCGATTGCCCGCCGGCCTTACCGCGTCCACGCGGCCCTCAGGAGTGCTTTGCGTGTTTTCGCGGCCAGGTTCAGCACAGGTGGGAGACCCGCCCTGAGTGTGCGCGCTGGCCCTCGGAGTGGGTGAGGCGGTGATGGCTGTGTCCAGAGGTGGAAGTTGCTGCTGGAGGTGCTCTGCCGTCGCGCTCTCAGGCCCTCTGAAGAGGAGCAGCCCCTCGGCCTCCTCCGCCTCGCTGTCCTCCTGGCTGGCCTGCAGCTCCTGCCCGAGCCTGGTGAGCACCTCGGACAGCGTCTCCAGGGAGCAGCGAGGGAGCTGACCCCGCAAAGTACAGTCGTCTTCCTCCGACTCCACCCACTCTTCAGAGGTCTCCAGTGCTTCCTCTTCACAGAGCTGACTTCCATACCCTTCTCCTGATGGTCCACTGGGCTTCAATTCCTCTTTCATTCCTCTATTCAGTGTTCCTTTGCTAGAACATTCTGAAACGGAGTCCGCTGAACTATAATCTCTCAGCTGACAGCTTTCAAGAAACATGACGACCTCGGACGTGGACAGTCTGTCCATCTCAGACAGCGTGCTGATGTTGAAGTCCTGCAGAGCTGAGGTCAGGGAGCCCACCTCGACGGATGGCCCAGCCTCTGCAGGCCCTGCACCCCACCCGCGGGCCCTGGGGGCGCTGTGCAGGTCCGGCTCCAGAGCGGGGTCGGGCTCGGGCTCCCCCTCGCTGCTGCTGGGCGCCTCGCTCTCCTCTACCTCGGTGTCGCCTCCGCCTGCCTCCCGGATGCCGCTGTAACAGCACGGGGCAGGGCGTGGAGATGCGGTCTCGGCAGCACCCAGGCCTTCAAGAGGCGCGCAGCCAGGACTCTCAGACTCCAGGAGCAGGCGCTCCTTCAGGCCACGCTGTAGGGCAGGTGGGGCCTGTGAAACCGCCAGAGCCGCCCCAGGGCACCTGACTGCGTCTCCAGCAGGAAAACCTCCGGAGAGAGTCAGGTCCGTGTCTGGACATTTATCCACATCCAAGCTGGCCGTGTCCACGCCTGTGGCCAGGAGACCAGGGCTCTGCTTCTGCGCCTCTTCCTGCACCGCGGCGCCCATCACAGCATCCCGGTTTGGGACCGGGATGTTCTCAGAAAAGAATGAGGATTTACAGTCTGTAGGATGATGGGAATTTTCTACTGGGAAAGAACCACTTGGAGCATCAAAATCTAACCTTCCCCAGGAGGCGGGGGCTCCTGAGGCAGGGCTCCGGGCACTGCTCTTCGTGTCCCTCCTCTCCCCGCCATGCTGCGCTCCACACGCCAGCCAGCTGGCCCGGGCGTCGCCGTGGGGCGCTGGGGTCTCCGGGCGGGCAGGCTGCGCGGGGCCAGGCCGCGCCTGCCTGGTGATCACTGATACTTGATTGGGCAGCACGGACGTGGGGGCCCGGGGAGCAGCAGGACCACGGTCCTCACTGGTGAACACGCACGCCGACCCACCGCCCTCTGAGGACCATACGGCCCGGGGCCTCGCCTCACTGCCCCGCCGCAAGAGGTCACTGTGGTGCCAGGAAGCGCTCCTGCCAAAGCCGAAGCCGCTCCTGACCAAGCTGGACAGAGGCCCCGGCGACGCTCTGAAACCTGTCCGAGCCGGCGCGAGCTCCACTCTCAGTGCCTGCCCAGCAGCCAGCCCAATGCCAGCGGCTCCTGGGAACGCTGAGCGAGGGGGGAACGATGAGCGTGAAGGGAACGGAGGCTGCGGGAGCAAGCAGGCATCACTCAAGTCCTTCACAAAGGCTGCGCATCCCAGCGGGCCGCTCCTCTGACCAAAAGGATCGGACGTGCCCGACATGGGGCTCAGAGTCGGGAAGCTGCTCTCGAGACGGGCCCCTCCTGAGGAGCACCCCGGGGGCTCGGGGGGCACCTCCACCGCAGTCACCCCGGCAGCGGGCGTGGTCTGCTCTGAGCCACAAGGGCGGGGAGGGCCAACTGCAGGGGGAATGGCGGGACCACCGCCATCCTCCAGCCCCGAGGGAGACGGGGGGTGGCCACAGCAAGGGGAGGCGCCTGAGGCCGAGGAGCAAGACCAGGCATCTCCCAGGCTGAGCCCCGCGGTTCCCGGGGTGGGGGGCCCTTCTGAAACACACCCCTGCGTGGCTCCTCTTTCCTTCTCCAAGGCTCTAGGCTGTCCCTGGAAATGACCAGAGGCTGACTGCCGCCCCGATTCAGAAGCAGTTCCATCAATGAGTGTCCACCTGGCCAGCTCTAACTTGGGTGATTCGATCCATGGGGACAGCAGGGTCTTCCCATCAGGTGCCCTGGGCTCCCTGAGCGGCTGCAGGCCCAGGGGAGGGGGACGAGGGTCTGACTGACCATGAGCCGTGCCCTCCTCTCGAGCTAGGCCGCCCAACAGCGTCTCAGCAGGCTTGCCACCCGGGGCTCTGGGACGTGTCCACACTGTGGGCACCAACCTGTCCTTCTGCCCGACCTCTCTGTGTCTGCCCAGCTTGTCCACAACGCCCTTCTCTCTCCCACTCCCGAGCTCAGAGGACACGGTCCAGAGCTGCTCCCGAGCAAAGGCGAATGAAGCTGCGGGCTCCTGCAGGTTTGCTGCGAAGGTGCCAAAGCCGAGCGTGGTCCCTGCACTGAGAGCCAGGGCGGCCTCGCGGGTGTGGGGCTGCTCCTCCCAGGCTCCAGCTCCTTTCTTCTCTCCAGATAAGCCACAGCGGTCCTGGGCCTCAGGCGGATCTTCTTTGGACACAGGCTCCGAGTTCCTACATGGGGCTGACTCATAATCACTGGAGTTGGCACCCTCTCCAAAGGGTTCCTTAAAAACAAAGGAATTGTATCCATCAGTTAAATACCACTTAAACCAACTACACAGTTACTGATTCAATGCACTGAACACGGACACGCTCTGGAAGCGTCTGAGAAAGGCAGGCCACCCCAGGCGCCCCATGGGTAGGTGGGCGGGGGTCGGGGAGCCAGGGCCCTCCCCCTCTCTCCTCAGAGAAACCCCCCAGGGCTCCACACACGCTCACTGCTGCTCCCCAAGAGGCGTCCAGGTGCTGCTGCACTCGCAGCCCAGGGCTTGCTCTGTCCTGACTGTGAACCGTCCTCCTCAACTCAGAAGACCCACTGCAGGCAGCCGCCCAGCTGTCCTCTCAACCTCCACTCGCCCCTCCCGGTCCCCCCAGCCCGACCCGTGCTCTAGGGGCTGCCCTGTGAGCCCCTCTGCCCATACCTCTCACCGAGGCTGCACCCCAGCTGCAGTTATCCCTGGACCCTTCAAGTTCCCCTCCGTGTACGGACTACTCCCCTTCCCCATGGCCCGTGACCTTCATGTCTGCTCCAAAAGCCCTCCTCGACTCCCAACCAGCCCCTCTCTTCCGGAGACCTTCCGTGACACCGCCGGCCCCAGGCCCCCGCTGCCCCCCGGCACCCCCAGGGAAGGCCTGCCCACCCCTAAGGTGGACCATTTCCCACCCAGAGAGGCTCTTCTCTGTGTTGTCTCCAGCGTCCCTGGCCGACCCCTCCTCTCACAGCCACACTGCAAATCTCACCAGGCTCGCTGCTCTCTCAGCCTGGAGACCTTTTCCAAACCAGTGTCTATCAGTTAACTCCAGTGCGGCTACTGGGTCCAGGGGTCAAGAGCGCAGGACACTGGTGATCCCAAGATTCCAGTCAACGGTCCTGCCTCTCCCCGGAGTCTCCCACTTTCTTCCCATCCCCACCGCAACTCAACGGAAACTCTCACGTGGAACCCGACCTTTAGGTCCACTTCTCTGGACCCACTGACAGCTCCCCATGCTGTCAGGAGAAAACGCCAAGCCCTGAAGACTCACATGGGCTTGGGTCTGGTCTGGGTGCACGCTCCCCGTGTCCAGAGTGCCACACCTCTGTAAACAGCACCAGACACCCGGCACCTCCTCCACGGCCAGCCAGACGCCAGCATCCGGGGGCCTCTCCCACTAGGTGTGCGCCGGCCTCCCACCAGGGTGAGCCCCTAACCCAGCCCCCGGCAACGCAGACGCCACCACGGCGCCCTCATGGGCAAGCACCCAGGACCCAAGCAAGAGTGACCAGGTCCTGTCACCTCTGTGCCCGCAGTGTCCAGCATCATGTCCAGAACATAACAGATATGCATTACGGTTCCTAAATGAAGTGATTCAAAGGAGCCATTAATTTCTTTCTTCCTTAAGTCAAAAAGCATGCAAATCTGCTCTGTCAAGACTAACTTCCCCTATATGTAATTTGGTTCTGTGTTTTCCAAGTCTCCTAGTAAGTGTGTTGTGAAGTGAAAGTTGCTAATTTGTGTCCAACTCTTTGTGACCCCTATCATTTTCACAATTTAAACAATAAAAAGGAAAGAGAAAAAAAGACTAACTTCCTAAGAAATTACATAAACCATTCTGCAAATACAGAGATGATGAATTCATTGCATGAAGGTGGAGAACGCAGCAACCTAAGTTAACAGGCGTGCATGCCATACACGGACCTTCTGTCTCTGAAACACTCCAGGCAGACAAACACCTGTGTAACTCACTCATTCCATCCCTGTTACGTGTCTAAAGATAAGAGTAAACAACTAAGACACAGTCCTCCACAGGAGACTTAAAACACACTGCAGATGAAGACAGTAATAATGCACCCCCAGCACACAACGAAGGCCACGACATGTGCGCACGTGTGTGCGCGCTTGTGTGAGTACAAGATACGGACCCCGGGGCAGTGGCGTGCCTCACGAACTCCCGGCTTCCTCCCTGACACTATGCAGAACGCGCTCACACGTTAGGGTGGACAAGGTGGCCACCTGGGGAGGCCAGTGCAAAGTGTCCACTCACAGGTGCAAACAGAGAGGGTGAGACACCCAGGTGAGGCGGCGATGCCAGCGGCGGGGAGGGCACTGGGGACAGCAGAGGCGGGGGCAGCCTGAAGAAGTCGACCGCAGCCTGGAGGTCCTCGTCAAAACCAGGGCCCTGAGCCTCGCTCCTCCACGCCACAGCCTTGGGACTCGTGTCCTCTTGAGAGAGGCCGTTGTCGCGACCTGCTGCTCCACCCACATCCTCACAGGCAGAGAAGTCACCCTCAATCTCCATGGACAGTTCTGCCAGGCACGTCTGCACTGCCGAGGTGCGGATGGGACTGCCACCTGCTGCAGGGGGCACCCCATCTTCCCCGAACTCTATGGATCTGCAGTATTCTCGGGCAGGTTTTTCTGCAAGGGGAAAAAAGTGAATATCAAATTATTTACAGTTATCAATTAAAAAAAAAAACCACCTATTTTAACACTTCAAAATGCTTGTATTAAATCCAAGTAGAAACATTTTTAAAAGCCAACAATCCCTTCCTAAAGAATAGCCTATAAAACTTAAACACATTCCACAAAGTACGCTTCCCTCAACAAGTAAACGAGAAGACGGCCGGGGGAAAGGGTGAGATGCCTTTGTCCACGGGCAGCAGGGTATGCCTGCCAAGGCTTCCGTCCGTGGCCAAGGTGACAGGCCTCGATGACACACTCGTTCTCTTGGGAAGTCAGCAGTATTGGGGAGAAACAGCCTTCTGCCACAAGGCGACAAGAAACAAATTTCTCCTTCTAAAATCAACTTATACCAGGCCTACTCCATGTAGGGCTTCCCTTGTGGCTCAGCTGGTAAAGATCTGCCTACAATGCAGGAGACCTGGGTTCAATCCCTGAGTTGGGAAGATCCCCTGGAGAAAGGAAAGGCTACCCACTCCAGTATTCTGGCCTGGAGAATTCCATGGACTGTATAGTCGATGGGGTCACAAAGAGTCGGACACAACTGAGCAACTCTCACCTCCACCCCATGAAAGTATTTGTACAATACTCTAAGGAACCTGACTACGTCACAGAAATACTTTGCACTATAACACAACTGAAAGCTACTATGAAATGCCGGTTCTCTTTGGGTTTTGATTTTGGTGAGCAACAGCAATGCTAATTGTTAGTAAAAATACTGTGTCCTGGCAATTAACTGGAAACAACCACTTGTCATATTTGAAAGCTATAAAAACATATGAAAGCTACAAAAACACCTTTCGTAGAAGGCCTCAGGGCTCCCTGGAGCAGTGGCTGATTACAGGGCTGGGGAGGGAAAAATACAAGCTGAGCCCGAGACAGTTTGCAGAACCAGATGTAAAGACGGACATGCCTAAGAGGCCCAGATGGTCCCAGTGACTGCACCTGGGGCAACCTGAGCGGTAAGATGACTAGTGAAAGTACCGGATTATGATGCACAGAATAAAACAAGTGTCTATGAGACCACACTGACAGAAGTGAATGCAAAGTGAATGAATGAGTGAGTGGAGAAAAATGACAGTTCTTCCTTACAGAAGAATTGCAGTTAATACCTTTAGGAAAACAAGGGAATTGCAAAAGCCACTATTTGACAAAGTAGTAATCGCAGCCTACAAGATATACCAGCAGAGCTAAAATCAGTGGGCCAGGGCTAGAGAGAAACAGATATGTGCCATGTCACAGCGCCTCCCTCGGGGTGGCCACTGAGTCAAGAAGCAACAGCAGTTTCACAGGAGGAACCGGGCCGACATCACCTTCCACAGAGATCAAGGTTAACAGCCCCCAGGACAAGGCCGACCACACGCTCTCTCCCCAGAACACACTAGGAGCTCTAGTGGAAAATACACAGCCTCACTCTAATACAAGAAAACATGCCACAACCCACAGGGTTTCTACCCAATGATCTGTACTCTCCAAAAGGGTCAGGAGACAAGGAAAGATCCGTAACTGCCAGAGCAGGGGCAACTAAAGGCAGAAAAAAATGAGAGTGGAAGCATGAGTCGCTCAGTCATGGTCCAGCTCTTTGCAACCCCATGGACTGGGGCCCGCCAGGCTCCTCTGTCCATGGAATTCTCCAGGCAAGAATTCTGGAGTGCATAGCCAATCCCTTCTCCTGGGGATCTTCCTGACCCAGGGATCGAACCCAGGTCTCCCACATTGCAGACAGATTCCTTACCATCTGAGCCACCAGAATTAAAGGAATCCAGGGAAAGTGACATGGGCGGAGAAACGGTGAAACCCGGTCTCCACCTGCACCAGCCACACACACTCCCTCTACGAGTCCTTCTGGTTTCCCAGTGGATGTTCCCTGATGAAGCAGCTATTACAAAATTCAAAACCAGACGCATTCAACGAGACTAGAAATCATGCTAGAAGGAACAGGGTTTTGGATGATGGCAAGCGCCCATCTCAGTTTATTTCACTCTTTCAATGAGAGATTCGAGAAATTAAAAACTAAAGACGAAAAAAAAAAAAAACTAAAGACGTACAACGTCCACAGTAAACACCGCTGCTGCTGTATGAAATGAAGCTCTGGAAGCTTCCCCCTCACCTGGGATGTATCTGCCACCCTCACCCGGGAGTCTGTGTGTGGTGTTGATGCACAGCCAGAGCTCCTTCAGAAGCAGTTTTACCTTCCCTGTGGAAGAGAGGCAAGTGTTAGTCATGTCATTTGGCTCATTCAGCCCAAGGCCAAAACACACTCCTGGGAAATCGGGATTTATCAGGGAATTAGAAAACTAGGTAACTTAAACCCCCTTCCCCTCCTTCCATCACTGAACACAATTCAGCTGGCTACTAATGTGAAAGCATGTTGACTGAAGGCTGAACACAAGCCTGGGTTTTGCTTGGAGGGTGCAGAGCACACAGGGTAGGACTCAGAAAACCCAGCGTGCTTGTTGGGAAAGGTCTTCACCTCCATTATGCACGCACATGACAAACAAATCTCTGGTCTCTGCATTTTCCACAGACAGTGACGTGACTGGGGAGCGCAGGGAGGAAGCCCAGCTAGAGGGACCGGTATAGATCACCGCTCCACAGATTCTACACAGAAGAAACAGTATCAGCTCAGTTCCATGAGGTCATCAGAAATGCCACCAGAGGTGACCAGGCGGTAGTTAACTTAGGGGCTTCGTGGGTCTTGGGAAATTCTTTTATGGCCTTAAGGGGAAATGAGAGGAGATCAACGTGCGGGTATAGACATATGGAGAGGGAGAGAGAGTCACCCACGTGAGCACACAGAAGGAAGCATCTACGTCTATATAAGCAAAGTGAGAGCTTTGTAATTTTTGAAAATTTTTTTCAAATGGGTCTGAATTTCTAAAGTGGTTAAGAATCACTGGTTCAAGTTGAAAGGCAAAGGACAATTGTAACTAAATGAAAGTCATATAACATTAAGAATATCACACTGTGGTTTTAAAGTAAATTTAACATTAAAAATACAAATTCCTCAAAATGTTCCAAGCAAAAAACATTCATCAAAATATAAATATGAATAGTTCGTGTCAAATACATATAAAAAGACAAGCCACATTACTTAATATTTAACTGAAAATAATTATTAAGTACCTGGTAATTTCAAGTCACCTCAAAATTCTGTTGTAGCTCACTTGAGGTTATTAAACAGAATCATTTCTTGAAAACACTGAAATCTTTAATCCAGTTCTAGAGAAGTTAAAAAGATCAATCTTCTAAACTAAAATATCTCCAAGGAATCACAAATTTTGGAACAGGACAGCCCTATTTAATGGCAAACTACATCTATAGTAGAATTCCATAATGAATAAATTAATTCCACAGAAAAAGGACCAGGACAAACTGGGCAAACGTACAGAACTTGGGAAATGTGGGCATTTCCAGCCTCTCCTGACCCACATTAGCCAGTCGCTGGTGAGGTGCATCCATATTCAAGCTGCAAAGTTCTATGATCAAGTAGTTTATCTACACTGTAGTTAACCCACCCAAAGCCTGCTTCCAAATACCATGACACCCTTTGCTTAAATGACCTGACCAGGATCTCTGCTTATTACAAATACCCAAAGCAGCAAACAAGGAACCTGAAAAAAAATACACAAGAAAGTTCCTTCTCTGTTCTTACAGAGGCTATTAACCAGAGCTATGCCTATTCCAGCTAAGCGCCTTCATTACTTCCAGTCTGACACGAGAACTATCCGATACCAGCAAGCAGAAAACAGCCTGCATCCTGGCACTTTCGGGACTTGGTCGTGAAAACCTTTCGGCTGAACCACACGCCTTCCCCTGACCCTGTGATAGACGCCTCCTTTATCAAACGCCAGGCATCTCCGAGGACAGCGTTTCTAGACTTGCCTACTCCACTGACTTGTCAGTGTCCACATGAATGGCACGCATCCTTAATCACAACAACCTTGTAACTATATTTTAGTATCTGTGCTAGCATGACCCTGGCTCAGGATTAAATTGTTATTACGGGTCTATTGCTTCTGATAAGCCTTCCCCATCCAGTCTTAAGAATATATATTTATACATACATGGGGGTAAAATTCCCATCTCTATGCCTTCACTGTTTACATCCAGGAACACAGCATTTGTGTGCATGTTCAGTGGTTTTAGAGCTGTCTTCACAGAGGCAGGCACGCTGCCTTCAGGTACTTCCCTGGGTGTCTAACCGATCTGCGGCCACCTGAGAACGGACTGTTCTTATGCCATCTGTTCTGACAGACTAGTGAAGACCCACCGTGCGTCCTCACTGTAAGCACCAGCGCTCGCCCGAGCTCCAACACTGCTATCTTCCTTTCTCCACCTCGTCAGTGCCCTCATTTCCAATGACAGCAATCTGACAGCTCCTGCGCTGTGAGTCCACTCGGGCGCATGGCTCAGGTCCCCAGCAGACACAGAAGGGTGGAGGAGCAGGCTCGCCTCGTCTCTGATGCAACGACTAGGCTCTCAGTGCTTCACGTTTCTCAAGTGCGAAGTGCTTTTTCCTATTATTATCTCGTCTTTTTTTTTAATGAGGAATGGATGCTGAATTGAGATGACCCTATCATGTCCCTCTTAACCAGCTGTTGTCGTAGTCCTGAGATAAATCCTCAGTCATACTTTGTCCATATTCTATATTACTAACAGATGTGAGTTCTTACAGTTTTAGTATTTTCACAGCTTCACTGCTAAGTGACAGTTCTAAGTGCTGAAGACACGTGTGCGCATTTTCACGCACACAGTTAGTTTTGGCACACGGTTCTGCTAGTCAGAAGAACAAGACAGGAGCAGTCCTAAAGCAAAAACAATGATAAAGACATCAGGTTTTCACTGAAGATCTGCTCACCTGCAAGCCATCCAGAGCTTCCATAGTATTATCTTTAATTTTTAACTTTCTTACGAGTTATTTCTCTGTTCAGGATATTCCAACAACTGCTCTATGTCAATCTGAGCGTGTTTTCCTACAAAACAGTCCATTTTACAAACATGATAAAATCTGAAATTTGTGAAATTCAGAAATTCTCAAGATGTAGTTTGACAGCGTCCTCAGTCCTAGTGCTACGAAGCTTTTCTGCCTTCCTTTCTTGGTCAGCTTCACCAGCACTGCAGAGATCCAGCTGTTCATTTCAACGGCCCTAAGTTAACTGCTCTGTTTCCTATTTCATTCATTTATGTTTCCTTCTTCATCAGTTCCTTCCTCCTATTTTCCTTGGGTTTCTGTTGTATTTTGCTACCTTCTTAAGTCATTCATTTTCTGGAATTCTCGCTTCATTTACGGTAATTCCTGCGTCCTAGCATGGCTTACCAGGTACTGCTAGCGGTAAAGAATTTACCTGTGAATGTAGGAGACCTAAAGAGACTCTGGGTTCGATCCCTGTCTTAGGAATATCCCCTGAAAAAGGGCAAGCCAACCCACTCCAGTATTCCTGCCTGGAGAATTCCACAGACAGAGGAGCCTGGCGAGCTACAGTCCATGGGGTCACAAGGAGTCGTATGTGACCGAAGCCACTTGGCACACAGGGTGTGTCTCCGGGACCCTTCCTCCGAGGCTGCCCTGTGTCTATCCTCACATATCCTCACAACATCGCTTACAACCATGGATCACTCACTGAATACTGGCAATATCTCAAAGATTTTAATAAATGCTGCCTTTCCACTGCTGCTAAGTCACTTCAGTTGTGTCTGACTCTGTGCGACCCCATAAACGGCAGCCCACCAGGCTCCCCCGTCCCTGGGATTCTCCAGGCAAGAATACTGGAGTGGGTTGCCATTTCCTTCTCCAGTGCATGAAAATGAGAAGTGAAAGTGAAGTCGTTCAGTCGTGTCCCGCTCTTCGAGACCCCATGGACTGCAGCCCACCAGGCTCCTCCGTCCATGGGATTTTCCAGGCAAGAGTACTGGAGTGGAGTGCCATTGCCTTCTCCAAAATGCTGCCTTATTTTTGTTAATTTCCAAAACTGCTTAGTATTTCAGCTTTTATCTTTTCTGTTATCCAAGAGCAGTTTATTATGTGTGTTCGGTTACCAGTTTTTCAGGAAGGAGATAGGAGAGGTTTTTATTAATATCTTTTGAAATATCTATAACCTAATCTCAGATTGCAGCTTTTTATTTAGTAGTCAGCTTTTAGGCATGTTTGACAAGTAGTTTACAGAATCCCCGGGCTTTGAGAGTCAATGTAAATCACCCATCCTGCAGTCATTATTCCCATTCCATCTCCCATTTGTTTGCTTTTACTCTCTGTTTCTAACAAACACACTGAAGTCTTTCGTGAAGTCAGATGTGGCTCTTTCCCCTAGAATGCCCAGGCACTTCACCTAGTGCACTTTTATGCCTGAAGGTCACAAGAGCAGGATCTTCTTGATGAACTGTACTGCTGACCATTCTAAACAGTTCCTTTTAATCCAGGCAAATTCATTCCTAGGCATGAATTATTCTTTTGCATTATACAGTTGGTTTAATTGCTAAGTCGTGTCCAACTCTTGTGACCCCATAGTGCCAGGCTCCTGTGTCCATGGGATTCTCCAAGCAAGAATACTGGAGTGGGTTGCCATTTCCTCCTCCAGGGGATCTTCCCAACCCAGGGATCGAACCCAGGACCCCTGCATTGCAGGCAGATTCTTTACCAACTGAAATACAAGGGAAGCCCTTTGTGTTATATGACTGCTTTCAAGTTAGAATTTGCTTGAACTGCAATTTCTATATCCATCCCCCTCTATTCAATCTTTCTGTGTCATTTGTTTTTAAATTTATTTCCTTTGAACAAGTCAGGGATGGAGACTGTACATAAAAATCATGCTCTACAGTTGACAGGCTTTTCTAATGTAACTATCACATCAGGGTCTTGATCTGGGAAATTTTCTGTCATTTCTTGATCACACTCTCTCTGCAAACAGTAGCTCTGTTCTCTGCTCTGGGAAGTCCTAGGTGACCATCACAGCACCTGGCTCTATACTCCAACATCTCAGATTTTCCCTAACACCTTTTATTTCCTTATCTTTTTATACCACATATTGAGAGATATCCACAATTAAATCCCTTGGCTCATCAAAGCAATCTTATACTTGCCCACTCAGCAATCCAGCCTTTCCAGGGGGTTCACCTCTACAATCATGTTTTTAGTATCAGAGAACTGACTCAGACGTCACAGCAGTGGCCCATGGCTATGCCCTCAGATGCTCTCTAAGGACACAACTTGGGCTGGAGACATTTCTCCCTGCTCACGACTGACCACTGTTCCCTCGGGGCCTGCTCGCTCCTGGTGGTTTTCTCTCCTGTCCCTGCCCTTCCCCAGGACAGGAGCACCGTGCACAGCCAGAGCACATCTCCTCAGCCTCCATCCACAGTGCTACTCCTCTGGCAATAAACGCAGGTCCTTGTGCCATGAACCTGCAGGACATGCCTTCATCAGGAGGGCAAGCGAGCGAGAACAGTGAGGAGCCACAAGGCGCACACATACCTCTCTCTCTGGAAACAGGGGGAGCTATCCTTCAAAGCAGCACCATTAACCCAATTTTCTGACACCCACAGCCACCCTGTGTCCTAACTCATCAGAAGACTAAACTTGGGCCGTGGCCTGCAGCCAGTCTGGGTCACAGCCTGTGACAACGTGCAGCTAGACAGCAGCAGCCCTCCCACCCCATCAGTCACACTGCTCCTCCTCGCCCCCACACCACCCCCAGTCTGGGGATGCCAGGCTCCCGCAGTCAAAGCCTGCTTTTGGAGGGCTGCGATTTTCTCTGTGACTGGGGATTTCATCACCAATTGCCACCATCTGCTTTATACCTTCCTCAATAATTGTTAGCACTTTTTAACTATTCTTTTTTTTTTTTTAATCTTCTGCCATCTTTAGATAAGGAACATGAAAGAAAGACAGGCCAACACAGGACTCAGGCAGTCTTTTCAAAAGTGAAGCCGGCCCAATGCTCTTTCTAACTCATAATGTCCTTCAGAAGTCCAGTATTAACAGAGGAAACTGTTAAAAGATATACTTAAGCATTGGGAATTAAACCCATCAAGCTCCAAGCTAAATAATCAGCAGATTCCTAAAGACTTCATTTGTAAAAAGTAAAATAAAGAAGATCCTTTCCCTTACAGAGAAGATATGTTAAAAAAAAGATTTTACTAGTTCTAGTAAAACTATTAAGTAGTTCTTTGACAAAAAATCAGAACGTGAGGCTAGTGAGCAACTGTGGAAGGGGGTGAGGGTTCTGTTTTAAACAGGAGGCCTGATAACGGCTGACTCCTAAAACTGAGACGACCAAACCCAAGAGCTGGCTGTCAGCTGGCAAAGCCAAGCACTACCCAGCCTTCGCTTTCTCTCAGCAGCACCAGTACGCAAGAGTCTCCACACCTCGGAGCAGGAAGAGCCACAGACACATGGAACCATGTATCAATGATGATGACAAACGGGGAATTGGGGCCCAGGCAGCTGAAATGTGCCAACTGTTAGTCTAAGCTGAAGCCTTGAACTGCAGACTAAAAAAAATAAAGGAAGGAAAAAAGGTAGAGGAGACTTCTGAAGACACACTACATACCTGCACAAAACGTGTTTTTAATAATTTCCATTTGGAAAAAACATGGATGGATGACATGAAAATACCATTACTTATTAATCATTTTGAACTTATCTCTATCAAAAAAGTATGAGCTAGCACAGCAGAAATTCATACCTTTTTCAAAACTGAGAATGAAAACACACAGACAGGAAGTACACGACCAAAGGTCCCACGGAAGGTGGGAGTGGTGATGTGAGCCCCAGGTCTCCACTCCTCGCATCGTGCCTCCACCCACGTGGCGGTGGGCACAGCAGGCAACGAGTAGGGCGTGGGGCAACCCTTCTCCCAGAGGACAGCCGCACCCTCCGTGGGACGCCCGGCCTTCCCCAGGTCTTCTGTCTGCCAAAACACCCTGGAGGGCTCGGACTCCACGGTCTCCCTGCCTGCCTTTGGCCACTTCCATATACCTGGCACCTAAGAAATCGAGCGTTAACTGGATAAACTGTTGCCAAGTGTGGAAGTTATACCTCTCCCAGCTTTTTGGCTCTTTCATTCACTGGACTGTTTTATCCGACAGCAAGGTTACAGATCTAATCATGACAGGAAACAGGAGGGGTCTCTTCTAACAAAAATCATCTATGAGCCCTAGAATCCCCATCATTATAGGTGACAGTAACAATCAACCTCCCAAACCACTGAAAGAAATGCACAGAGATTAAAACCAAATTTGTAATATACTCACTTTTATCGATGCTTCCGTAAGAATCACTTGAAATTTGTGTTCCAATATGTCTCAGTTCTAAAATGTGGGGGAAAAGAGTTAGAATAATGTGTGTTGAAACAGCATTTTTAAGTAAGCATTAACTGAATACTCACCCCTTTCATTTTTCTGTTTAGAAAATTCATCAAGTCTTTCCTGTGAAAACAAAACAGAAGCAGTGTATGCGGTGGATGGGAGGGCAGCTGTTTTGGATGGGATGCACAGGGGCAGCCCGGGGCACCCCTTACTGCCCTTGCATCTGTGGGGCCTCTGACTCTGCATGATGGGGACCCCCTGTGCTGAGAGAGGACACGAGCAGGCCTGGAGAGAAGACCCGAACACAGGCGGCACTGCTGTGATCTATTACCTGTGTCTTCTTAAATTCCTTTTCAAGTATTTTCTTTTCATTCCTTAGTTGCTTGAAGTCCTGAGTTTGCTTGACAGCAGCCTCTTTATTTAAAGAGTACAGTGAAGTAAAAGAAAAAAATTATTTACCAAATTTATAAGTACCATTGATAAAATACTCAAAAAACCTACTGAGAGCTTTTCTCATTTTTTTTTCAAATTTGAAACAGATTTTGTAAAGTTGTCATTCTTTCAGTATTCTGTCAGAATCAGGAATAAAGGCAGAAACACTTTTGATTGAACTATTATTATCTACAGAAATGAAGAACTGTCATAGGCCTTAAGAAACCTTTCCAATCCCCAAACAAGCCAACCCAATCCCTTCAGTCAGGCAAAAGGCCCACACGCAAGACCTGCAGAGGAGAGGCTTGATGTGCACACTCTTCAACAACCAGCAGCACTCTGGAGCCAGACTCAGGGGTGTGATTTGCTCAGCAGAGGTTCAGACCCTGCTCTTCGTCCAGGGGAGGGACAGCCTTCCTGGTGTTTACTACACTGCTGTGCCTGCCTGCTCGGAGTTACCCTGCCTCAAGTCAACTCACCCCAAGTCCCGTAACTTTATCACAGAGGCACTTCTAACACGTTTGTGTAGCTCCCCTGTGGACCAAGAGCAAACTCTTCACTCAAGTTTTTGGCTCTGAGCACTGAAGGGTTCAACTACACTATGAAGAACCTGACCAGTACTGACTGCATCCAAGTATGTTCACAGACAATTGCTATGAGAAATAAAATCCTATAAACACCATAGAGACAGTCCCCTCCTGATTCCTCTAACAAACTTGTCTATTTCTTCACCTGATTTCTATGTCCTATCACTGAGAGAGTCATTTCCTAGGCAGGTTGATAAGGAGTCTAGGGGTCCCCAAGGAGAGAGGGGTCTGGAATTCTCAAGGAGGAAGAAAGGACAAACCTTTTTTTCCTTCTCTACATTTCTTAGGATTATATAACAATAATGTATCCTGCCTGAGGACAGTCTCTGGATTAAACCTTTTGGCTAATTCTGTTATCTTAAAATGTAAATTATGGGAGTAGGTCTGGTGAGGTCTTTATAACCTCCAGACATTCTTTGGATTCATTGCAGAGTATATAACTTCATTGCTAACACTAGCAAGCGGGTACTCTTTCTGCCCCCTTCTGATGCCTATATCAGAAGCCTTTTCTATCTCCTTTATATTTTAATAAAACTTTATTACACAAAAGCTCTGAGCGATCAAGCCTCATCACTGGCCCTGGATTGAATTCTTCTCCTCCGGGGGCCAAGAATCCCGGTGTCTTCACGATTCAACAACAACCTTTCATCACTTACTAGAAACATGTTTTTGTCACATGAAAAATATATTTTTGATTCAAAGGAAGTTTGTTGTAATAGCTTCATACACTCTCACAGGCACTTTGGATCCCTTTAAAACATGTCTTTAAACAGACAGTTATCCCCACACACTAGCGAGAGGTCATCTGGGAAGGAACACAGTGATGTTGTACTTACTGCCACAATGCTTTTGCAACAACCAAATCAGGGGAAAAGTTGTTACCAAAATATTTAGAGCTTAAATCTGAAAAACTGGGCTCAATTTAGGCAAGTTAATAACTGGAAACATATTCAGCAACGTCTATTCAAATTCTCAATTCACACTCTAAACTAAGCTGCTCTCTGACGGACTCCTGGTTGCCAAAGGGGATGGAGAGAGAGGCGGTGTGAGTGTGGGGTTAGCAGATGCCAAGCAGTATTCACAGAACGGACACCAGCAAGGTCCTACCACACAGCACAGGGACTAAACTCAATCTGCTGTGTGAGCCGTAATGGAAAAGATAAAAAAGGATGCTTATTTTAAAAAGAATGTTTATATTATGTGAGTCACTATGCTGTATGGCAGAGATTAACACAATGCTATACATCAACTATACTTCAATAAAAAATTAACTACAAAAAGTACACCGTCCTCTGAAGCAGAGCACTAGTGGTGTGGAAACAGGGCAGGGCAGGCTCGGGAGGGCCAACAGTAAGAGGGCAGCCCGGCCCACACCGGGCTGAGCGCGCAGGGGACCAGGGCCAGGGAGGGTCTGCAGGGCCCCCTCGTCTCTACTTGATGCTGTCTCCACATCACAGCCACTGAGTGAATGGGGAAAAACAGAAGGGAAGATCTCAAACTCGACTCCTGAAAGGGCTCTTGGCTGCCACAGGAGGACAGAGCAGACCCCCCTGTGTGGCGTCCGCACCCCACCTGCTCAGTGCAGACACACGGCCCTGACCATGTGGTGGTGGGGCGGGGCAGGGGTGGGTGGGTGGACTGTCAGGGACAAAGTGGAAAGCCCCGATGCAGGGAACCTCACAGAGATCTCTCCATCACGGGAGTCATGAACATCCAAATACTCTTGAGTTTCTGAGTATTAAAAGGAGTATCTTTTCCTACTAACCACTGATTTCATCACGAAAAAATGAGAAGGCCCCATGAGATTCAGCTTTCAAAATTAACTCCTTTGAATGACTGCTGCTTCTTACATGGAACTTGTGAGCTGTGTTCTGAGTGAACACGACAAGGACCTGCACGTCTGTTCAGGAACTGAGAGGAGCGTGGTGCTCACCCTTCTGCCTAAGGGTACCCTAAATGTGCTCTCCCAGGGATACGCCGTCACAACCAGGACGGGACCGGCTGACTGAGAACTGCAGCCCTGCACAGACAGACACCAATCGCTCGCACAAGGGTGATGGCTCCCACCAGCGGGGTAACAGGGTGCCAATTACCTTCCAGCTTCTTCACTTTGGCTTCTAGCTTCTTCTTCCTGATAACACAATTGTACATATTAACAGGGTTAGGGAAGTATTAACAGAAAAAACGTATTACAGCCTCACAATCTGTGATACATGTTTTTTTAAAGTACTGAGATTTATGTAACAAAACGTTAGCCACGACAAGCATCACACACCCACCACTACCACCACCAACTGTTCAGAAGGCAGAGCAAACCACAGAAACAAAGGTATGCTGTTTTCACGCAGTGTTTGGAAAATGGATTTAAAATTCTCTGTTTATCAGGCATGCCACGCCTCGAACTTAGGTGAGCGTGGTTCATCTAAGTCACGCTCGTGTGTCCAGGTGATGCACTGATCAGGTGAGGTTACTTTAAGAAGCATGTCTGATGGAAACAGTCACACCACCATTTTATAGGAGACAGTGGCTAGAAAACTACAATTTTTCAGTTTTAGGAAAGATTCCTGAGTCAGAGAAGGTAGGAAACCCTCTGAGAAAGTCTCCTGAGTTACTGTGAAATAACTGTACATGTAGTTCACAAGCTTTGTAAATGATGTGAACATAGTATTAGACTTTAAAACAGTTAACTGACATTTTGGAAGAGCCCTTTGCCTTAATGGGACAAAGAGACCCATTCCACATAATACATGTTAAAGGACTGGTTAAAAAAAAAGGAGATGCCAATTGTTTTCTCTATGAAAACGTAACACAGACACACACACACATATAGACATAAAAACTTTTATGGAGTTCCTTCTTTGTGTAAGCCCTCAACATACGACAGGGTATTTTATCCTATTAATCCTTTAACACAGAATTTCCAGACATGCGGAAATCAAGGTTGCGAGACTAGTTCAAGATCACCCCATTAATTATGGCGAATAAACCCAAAGACAGAGAGAAGACAACACTACTCATATAAGCACTACACAGTTTCCAGTTTGGACGCCTTATTTTCACAGTAATTTTTAAATACGTACTGAGCATCAGTTTTTAAGCATTCTTCTTTCACACGAGCATATTCCTGATGAGTGTCCTGATACAACTTTAGAGAACTCTGGAAAAGAAATTTTATATATTGAAATGTACATATTGATTGACATTCACCAATGTGAAAGTCACTGACCATGAGTGATAACTGATTTTGACCTTGATAAGCTAAAGCACTATCATTTAATAGTATGAAATTAACCAAATGAATAAAATGTTTAGGCAGGAAACCAAAGTACAATTCATTGAACACTTTAACAGATATAGCCAAACTCTCAATAGAGATATCATGATTAACAGTCTAGTCAAACAGAGCTATAAAATTTTAAATATGCTAATTTTAAGGTAAATCCAAATCTTCGTAAATTTGAATAGCTAGTATTTTTGTCTCAACCAATTAGAATTCAACAACCCTAGGGCAATTTTTGAGCTTAATAAATGTAAGTTACTATTGCCACTGGGCTTCCCCAGGTGGCTCAGTGGTAAAAAAAATCCACCTGCCAATGCAGGAGATGCAGGTTCAATCCCTAGGTCAGGATGATCCCCTGGAGTAGGAAATGACAATACACTCTAGTATTTTTGCCTGTAAAATCCCAGGGACAGAGGAACCTGGCAACAGTCTATGGGGTTGCAGTAAGTCAGATACAACTGAGCAACTACACAACAATTATTACCACCATGCAGAAATATCAATCATTACCGTTCCTGGTAACCAAGGGGGTATGTTCACACCAACCACAGGCACAGCTACAGGCATCATGGGATGGGAAAGGAACATACTGAGCCTGGTCACATAGTCCTCCTGTGCACACGGTTCTTCAACGGCCAGAGCTCGGACAGACGGTCTTCATGACCCCTTTTTACAGATGAGGGGCCTGAGGATTCAGAAGCTGAGGAATTCTTTGAAAGACAAACTAAGGGATTGACTGTTGAGGGTTTATTATTCAACTCTGACTCCAGTATTAATGTTTCCTCTCAGGTATGATTGATGACATTACTTTGTCATCAGGGGCAGACAAAATTCAGCACGATTGTTTATCTTTCACCACGTAGATAAATACATAATACTTTCTAAACGAACAGGAAAATCAAGCACTGTTAAAGTAGAAAAACCTCAAGGAGGCACACGGCATGACCTTACGGCACGACTTGCAGACTAAGAGGCACAAGTGCTACCAGGTCAAGGAGACAGGCAGCAGCGTGGCTACCACTCGTCTCACGCTAAACACCTACCTATCGGCTTCAGAGTTTGTAATGTGGAAAAGCCATGAATTCTCTTCTAGAGCTCCAATAAGAGTAACATGAATTTTATATTAAAAAATAAGTTTACAGCACTTAAAACTGTTTTATTGAAACCGGGTTTTTGAAACAGAGAACCTAATTTTTTCCCTAAGTTTAATAAAGTTTGAACTTTTGCATGTTATTTTACACTTATGTGCTGTGCTTAGTTGCTCAGTTGTGTCCTATTCTTTGTGACTCCATGGACTGTAGCCTGCCAGGCTCCTCTGTCCATGGGATTCTCCAGGCAAGAATACTGGAATGGGCTGCCATGCCCTCCTCCAGGGGATCTTACCAAACCAGGGATAGAACCCAGGTCTCCCACATTGCAGGCAGACTGTTTACCGTCTGAGCCACCCCAATGGCAGAAAGAAAAACAGAGAAAGCAAGCTATGCAGGACACAAAGTCATACAAATTCACAGCTAAAAGGTGGTTCTACTAAATCTCTCAAAAAGCATAAGCAACTAATACTGCTGCTGCTAAGTCGCTTCAGTCGTGTCCGACTCTATGTGACCCCATGGACTGCAGCCCACCAGGCTCCCCCGTCCCTGGGATTCTCCAGGCAAGAACACTGGAGTGGGTTGCTTCTCCAATGCAAGAAAGTGAAAAGTGAAAGTGAAGTCGCTCTGTCGTGTTCGACTCTTTGGGATCCCATGGACTGCAGCCTACCAGGCTCCTCCGTCCCTGGGATTTTCCAGGCAAGAGTACCGGAGTGGGGCGCCATTGCCTTCTCCAAAAGCAACTAATACAGCATTACATTAATCACTAATAACTACTGTTAAGGACTGAGCCATCAGTCAACTAGTTCAGTGTTCTCTAAGGATAGCAGCACACTTAAGAGTCCTAGCACCTCTCTCTCCTTGTTAAGTAAGATACACAAAGTCCCCTTATCCCAGTGACAGGAAATAAGCAGATCTTACTTTACCAAAGATAAACCTTTATAGGAAAATTACTTTAGGTACCTTTTTCTCTTCTAATTCAGCTTTTAAAAATCCCAGTTCTTCCTGACATTTCTGTAGAGGAGATATTTTCTGAAGCATCTGCTCCACTTGGTGATGCAAAGTACTATTCTCTCTAAAAATGGACAAAGCATTAACGTTATTATGAGAAGTATCTATGATGAATTATTAAATATATCTACTGGTGAGTTTCAATTTTTTTTTCTAAAAACAAAAAAGAAAATAAGAATCTCTTTTTAAACACATTCTATTTATTTTGGTATTTTTAAATACCAAAATTATTTACATATCACTTTTTATTTCTTTGACATGACTCTATTTCTAATAAAAGTACATCAAAAGCCATCTGAGAAGCAAACACCACAGGCTCTCAATCCACTGGAGAACATAAGAATACTGGGACTGTCTATCAAGTGATGTGGCTTTTCCAATAAAAAACTCATCACCACTGATTTAAATTAAACGACAGGCAACTTTTTGATTCATTTTATAACTACACTTTGCCTTCTTCTAATTGGTAAGTGTAATCAGTAGCATTGTATACAACACTACTAAATTCTAAGTAAGATTATTTTAAATTGTTTAGAATATACACAGTGAACCACATTAAACTGTCAATTCAGAGACAATAACTGATAGCAATAAGCTTCAATTCAAGCCACATGGTCAGTAAAAGTAACTGAAAAGCCAAACCCTAGGCTGTAATTTAAGACCTCAGTAAGAATTCATTTAGACAATTTAACAGGAAGGAAAATGTACATCTTTTATTATGAGCACTCAAAAAAGCCTACATGATGGGTCAATGCTATGTGGCACTTTGCTGAATTTGTGTAGAAATCCAGTTCAGTAAATGTCTACCCTGCATTGACTGTGAAAACAGGTAGCTTACCTTCTTGCAAACTGCAGCTGTAAAACTGGTTAAAGAAAACTGTGACCACTTTATCTACAGGTACCAGGTAGCGGGTCTGAAGATAAAACTCCCTTTAAAACTGTAATAATCTGTGTTCAATATACATACAGGTGATCATAATTTCTAGAAAACAACATTCAAAGTTCCACCTATAACATATGATAAAAAGCTTTTCACTGAGCTACTCCTAATTTACAGCATTACAGTAAGTCGAAATATATATTTCTCTAAATTAAAAGATTCTTGATTAATTGTATGATTAATATGAAACTCCAGACAAAAGCAAAGACAAAGGAATAAACAACTAACAAAAACGACCCTGAATCCCTGCATGTCCTGCCTTTCCTTTCTCAGAGTCCAGAGCACAGTTCCAGCAAACAAGCGTTCTGTACTTACTAAAATCGTATACATATATGTATCTATATGTTTAATGAATACAGTTGGCTCAGATGGTAAAGAATTAGCCTGCAATGTGGGAGATCTGAGAAAAGAAATACAGGCAGAACATAAAATCTGAAAAACCTTTCACTTTTACAATCTGCACAATTTGATAACATCATTTCCCATCATGCTGCCAGTAAAATATTACCGAAGACAGCAGTTTCATCTTTAAGTTTCATTTCTGTAGAACCCTACTCTCATATCACAATATAGAAATGCCTATGGGTCATAACATGTCTGTATCCTCCTCTATTAGAACATAAACTTCTAATGGAGTATATGTTTTTCATCCTAAATTACTGCAGTCTTTGCAAGATAGACAAATTCACAAAAATTTCTGATGAAATAAAATATACTCTCTGTCCTATAGAAAGAGAAACTGATAAACAAGAAGATGGCCAGAATGACACAAAAGAGTACAGAAAAGAAACTAAGCGAGGTGAAAAGACAACCCTCAGCATGGGAGGAAATAACAGCGAATGAAACAACGGACAGAGGATTCATTTCCAAAATATACAAGCAGCTCATAGAACTCAATGCCAGAAAAACAACCAAGCCAATCAAAAAGTGGGAAAGACCTAAACAGACATTTCTCCAAAGACATACAAGTGGCTAACATACACATGGAAAGCTCAACATCGCTCATTATCAGAGAAATGCAAATCAAAACTTCTATGAGCTATCACCTCACACTGGTCAGAGGGGCCATCATCAAAAAGTCTACAAACAATAAATGCTTAAGAGGGTGTGGAGAAGAGGGAACACTCTTGCACTGTGGGTGGGAATGTGAACTGATACAGCCACTGTGGAAGACGGTATGGAGATTCCTTAAAAAACTAGGAATAAAAACTAGGTCATACGATGATATGACCCAGCAATCCCACTCCTAGGCATATACCCTGAGGAAACCAAAATCGAAAGAAACACATGTATCCCATTGTTCACTGCAGCACTACTGACAATAGCTAGAACGTCGAAGCAACCTAGATGCCCATCGACAGTGACTGGGTAAAGAAGCTGTGGTATATATACACAAGGGGATAGTACTCAGCCACAAAAAGGAACACATTTGAGTCAGTTCTAATGAGGTGGATGAACCTAGAACCTATTATAGAGAGTGAAGTGAGTCAGAAAAAGAAAGATAAATACTGTATTCTAACACGTATATGTGGAATCTAGAAAAATGGTACTGAAGAATTTATTTACGGGGCAACAAAGAAGAACGAGACAGAGAATAGACTTACGGACATGGGGAGAGGGGAGGAGACAAGTAGTGGAAGTCCACTGCTGCTGCTGCTGCTGCTGAGTCGCTTCAGTCGTGCCCGACCCTGTGCGACCCCACAGACGGCAGCCCACCAGGCCCCCCGTCCCTGGGATTCTCCAGGCAAGAACACTGGAGTGGGTTGCCATTTCCTTCTCCAATGCGTGAAAGTGAAGTCGCTTAGTCGTGTCCAACTCTTAGCGACCCCATGGACTGCAGCCCACCAGGCTCCTCCGTCCATGGGATTTTCCAGGCAAGAGTACTATGACTTGGCAGTATTTATTACTCTCTACAAATCACAAAGCTAATGAACAAAAGTTAACCTCCCAACATTCTGATACTCCTACAGTATATTTCTTACAGAAACTCCCAAATCTTCTCGCAGCATCATCTCAGCTTCACATTACTCCTAAACCTAAAGAATATATGTGATGTCCTCAGTGCAAATGAAAAAGACCGACTCTTTAAAAAGCTTACAAAATCTGAGAAAATCAGCATTAATGACAAAACCAAAACATTCTGTAAGGAGGAGATGAGCAGCCTTGATTTAGCATGTGTCTAGAGTAGAAGACAGCTGCTCACTGAGCTTATTAGAGGCACTTTCTACTTTGAATCTGTAAACAACCGCTTCCCAAAGGATAACCATGAAAATTATCACATTTGTTTATTCTTAAAAATTCAAAGGAAAAAGCCAGTAAAAGGATATCATCACATTTCTTCTGATATTCTGTTAACAAATTACTGCAACAAAGAAAAGAGTTATGTTAGTTTTCAATCTAAAAAACATACGTTTCAAGCATATTTCAAAATATACAAAGCACTCTTCTTCCTAGGTTTCCTGCAACATATTTAATTCATTAAATATATGTGCACACGCATATACACCACCTTAAATTCCTTATGAAGCTCTGCACATATATGAGTTTTTAATTTAAAATTCCTTTGATCTAAATACTATCTTTGCCCATAAATTCCTGTGATTTTTAAAGGATTAAAAAAACAATCTCACACCATGACCATGAACTACCACAGGAAATCTATCCAGTCCTAAAGCTAAGAAGGCTTTAAAGAATTTTTAAAGTTCTTAGAATTTTTAACATTTCCAGCTGAGCAGAAATTATGTCCTAGCCCCTGAGCTTTGCTGTAAAGGTCTGAGAGCACTGGGAGTTCCCTGGTGGTCCAGGGAGCTAAGACCCTGCAAGTCACACGGTGTGGCCACACAGCAGAGAAGTGTGCACACCCGTAAGACCAGAGGCCTCCCCGAGGCCAGGCCAGGCCCTGAGGAGCTGCACTGCCCCACAGGCCACGCAGGCCCCGGGCGAGCAACCCCAGGTCTACCCTCAGGCCAGGGCGCTACCACCAGCACCCGCTCCAGTTTGTATGGCAGGTTCATGGAGTTCAGCCAAACACACGAAACATACTCACTCTGTGTTAATAATTTTTTGCTTCAAGGTAATTAATGCGTCAACGTATTCATTCAAATTCTGCAAGAAAAAAAGCTGCAGTTAGCCATTTGTTTTTATAATTTAAACTTTTCTGTAACATTTATGATAAAATACACATACAGCTCACTATATTCTACAAACTCAGAAATATGTGAGTCTATTATCCACGTTGCACATAACCCCCCAGGGATATTCTGTATGACCCTGGGCCCTTGCTGCATCGCTTAGAAGCTCCTTCTTTACCTGAACGACCACACACCAACAGCAAGATGCTCTGACTGGGTGTGCTTTTTCACTGCGAGAGCTCAATAAGTAGTCAGTTTTAGTTCACTCACACACTTCAGTCTGCATTATTTCCAAAAGGACTTAATCCAAAAATACACATAAATTCTTAAAAACAGCAAACAATGAAAAATAACATGGAAAAGATGAATAGGAATATTAAAATAGGGTCAAGAGTCAGTGAAGTTTCTTTTTACAAGGATCTACTTTATACTTTTGGGACAACTACAAATTTGGCTCTAAATTATTGCTACCAATTTGATGGAAAAAATTAATTGACTGTTCAAAATGTTTCTAATACTTAAAATTGAACAGGTATTTTTTAAGTCACTTTTTCCTTTAATGTCTCCTTTTCTCATTAACATTTCAGAAATAAGAACTTATTTTTCATTAATTATCCCCAAAATGTCTTTACTAACTTATTTTGAGAATTACAGGACAACTTCCCTTTACACTAACATGTGCATTTTCTTTGCAATCATACATGTAACATTTACTGAAATAAGAAATCGACACATTAAAAAGTATGTACCTTCTGATAATCTCAACACCTGTTGAAAGTCACTCTTACTTTTTGCATATATCTTTTCAGAACTGTCACTGTATATTTAAAACATGTTTGGATGTATTCAATTCACCATTTTCCTACTGAAGACCAGGCTGGGTCCTTTTCAGTCTTCACCGTATTGTTAATAACACACTGGGCAATATATTTCTTGCCCAGTCTTCTGGTAGACACATCTATTTTCAAATCCAAACAGGCTCCCTGCATTAGTGATAGCTGGAAGCGCGATCATCTCAGAGCCGTGTTTTTCATTTATATTTCCTCACGAGTGAAACTGAGAAATCACCCTTGTCTCTTGTGGCCATTCTTAGAAAAAATTTTAGAAGCTCTTAAAAATCAAAAACAGATAGCTACTAGGACGGCTAAAATCAAAATTACAGAAAATAACAAGTGCTGGCGAGCACACAGAGAAGCTGGGATTCTCCTAACACTGCTGGTGGAACAGGAAATGTACAGCTGCTCTGGAAAATAACTTCACAGCTCCTCAAAATGTTGAACAGCTGACTATATGATTTAGCAATTCCACTCCAAGGTATACACCCAGAAGTGAAAATATATGTCCAGGCCAGTTTGTACACTCTTATTTAAAGCGCCTCCCAGGTGGCGCTAGGGGTAAAGAACTTGCCTACTAATGCAGGAGACATGGGTTTGATGGTTTAATCCCTGGATAGACAACGTATCCTGGAGGAGGGCATGGCAACCCACTCCAGTGTCCTTGCCTGGAGAATCCCACAGACAGAGGAGCCTGGCAGGTTACAGGCCATGGGGTCACAAAAGAGTCAGACACCACTGAAACAAGGTGGCATTTAAAGCAGCATTTATTCACTAGCCAATAAGTAGAAATAAACTAAACATCAATTGATAAATGGATGAATCATCATCTGATGAAGGAAAAAATAAAATGTGGTACAGCCACACAATGTCAATATCTGACAATGAGCAGAAATGAATGGCCCATGCTACATCATGGATGAACACTGAAAACCTGCTAAGTGGAAGAAGCCAGTTACAAAAGGCTAACGCGGTATGCTTCATTCATGTGAACTGCCCATAACAGGCAAAGCCAGAGAGACAGAGAGCAGACTAGAGACCACCAGGGGCTTGGGCTGGGGAAGCGGGATGACTGCTAGTGCTTAACGGGTTCTTGGAGAGGACACACGGGCAGGAAAGACATGTTTAACAAGTGGTAACCGGTTTCCATAACTGTGAATATACTATAAACCACCTAACTGTACATATTAAAAGGATGAATTTTATGGTATGTGAATTATACTTCAACAAAACTGTTACAGCTAAATTAAAAACAGGAAAACAAAATAAAAGACTCAAAAAATTTGGTGGTAAAACTGGAAAAAAAAAAAATGTCCTCCAAACCCCTCCCCCCCAAAAAAGCAGACACATAGGAAAGAATTCAGAAAAATAAAAGCAATCGGTGTGTCAGTGCAAGAAATGTCACCTGCCTGATAAGAGTCTCAGGGAAGAATGGAAAAGATAGGGAGATCATTAAACACTGAAAGTCAAGAAAAACCCAGAACTGCAGCCACAGTTGCCAAACTGAAAGGGTCCAGCACACGGATTCCAACCGGATCCAAACCAGGAAACAGAAGCACACGCTTTCAGAACACAGTGCAGTTCAGTTCAGTCCTCAGTCGTGTCCGACTCTTTGCGACTCCATGAATCCCAGCATGCCAGGCCTCCCTGTCCATCACCAACTCCCGGAGTTCACTCAAACTCGTGTCCATCAAGTCGGTGATGCCATCCGGCCATCTCATCCTCTGTTGTCCCCTTCTCCTCCTGCCTCCAATCCCTCCCAACAGCAGAGTCTTTTCCAATGAGTCAACTCTTTGCATGAGGTGGCCAAAGTATTGGAGTTTCAGCTTTAGCATCAGTCCTTCCAATGAACACCCAGGACTGATCTCCTTTAGAACAGACTGGCTGGACTCCTTGCAGTCCAAGGGACTCTCAATAGTCTTCTCCAACACCACAGTTAAAAAGTATCAATTCTTCGGTACTCAGCTTTCTTCACCAGTCCAACTCTCACATCCATACATGACCACAGGAAAAACCATAGCCTTGACTAGACGGACCTTTGTTGGCAAAGTAACATCTCTGCTTTTTAATATGCTATCTAGGTTGGTCATAACTTTTCTTCCAAGGAGTAAGCGACTTTTAATTTCATGGCTACAATCACCATCTGCAGTGATTTTGGAGCCCCCAAAAATAAAGTCTGACACTGTTTTCACTGTTTCCCCATCTATTTGCCATGAAGTGATGGGACCGGATGCCATGATCTTACTTTTCTGAATGTTAAGCTTTAAGTCAACTTTTTCACTCTCCACTTCCACTTTCATCAAGAGGCTCTTTAGTTCCTCTTCACTTTCTGCCATAAGGGTGGTATCATCTGCATATCTGAGGTTATTGATATTTCTCCAGGCAATCTTGATTCCAGCTTGTGCTTCTTCCAGCCCAGCGTTTCTCATGTACTCTGCATAGAAATCAAATAAGCAGGGTGACAATCCACAGCCTTGACGTACTCCTTTTCCTATTTGGAACCAGTCTGTTGTTCCATGTCCAGTTCTAACTGTTGCTTCCTGACCTGCATATAGGTTTCTCAAGAGGCAGGTCAGGTGGTCTGGTATTCCCATCTCTTGCAGAATTTTCCACAGTTTATTGTGATCCACACAGTCAAAGGCTTTGGCATAGTCAATAAAGCAGAAATAGATGTTTTTCTGGAACTCTCTTGCTTTTTCCATGATCCAGCGGATGTTGGCAGTTTGATCTCTGGCTCCTCTGCCTTTTCTAAAACCAGCTTGAACATCTGGAAGTTCACGGTTCACATATTGCTGAAGCCTGGCTTAGAGAATTTTGAGCATTACCTTACTAGCGTCTGAGATGAGTGCAATTGTGCAGTAGTTTGAGCATTCTTTGGCATTGGAATGAAAACTGACCTTTTCCGGTCCTGTGGCCACTGCTGAGTTTTTCAAATTTGCTGGCATATTGAGTGCAGCACTTTCACAGCATCATCTTTCAGGATTTGAAATAGCTCAACTGGAATTTCATCACCTCCACTAGCTTTGTTCATAGTGATGCTTTCTAAGGCCCACTTGACTTCACATTTCAGATGTCTGGCTCTAGGTGAGTGATCACACCATTGTGATTATCTTAGTCATGAGGATCTTTTTTGTACAGTTCTTCTGTGTATTCTTGCCACCTCTTCTTAATATCTTCTGCTTCTGTTAGGTCCATATCATTTCTGTCCTTTATCGAGCCCATCTTTGCATGAAATGTTCCCTTAGTATCTCTAATTTTCTTGAAGAGATCTCTAGTCTTTCCCATTCTGGTGTTTTCCTCTATTTCTTTGCATTGATCGCTGAGGAAGGCTTTCTTATCTCTCCTTGCTATTCTTTAGAACTCTGCATTCAGTTGCTTATATCTTTCCTTTTCTCCTTTGCTTTTCTCTTCTCTTCTTTTCACAGCTATTTGTAAGGCCTTCCCAGACAGCCATTTTGCTTTTTTGCATTTCTTTTCCACGGGGATGGTCTTGATCCCTGTCTCCTGTACAGTGTCACGAACCTCAGTCCATAGTTCATCAGGCACTCTATCAGATCTAGGCCCTTAAATCTATTTCTCACTTCCACTGTATTATCATAAGGGATTTGATTTAGGTCATACCTGAATGGTCTAGTGGTTTTCCCTACTTTCTTCAATTTAAGTCTGAATTTGGCAATAAGGAGTTCATGATCTGAACCACAGTCAGCTTCTGGTATCATTTTTGCTGACTGTATAAAGCTTCTCCATCTTTGGCTGCAAACAATACAATCACACAAGTCACATACAAAGAACCTGGAATCAGAATATCTTCCGACTCCAAAAATCAACTAGAGACCTGAGAAAGCAAGCCTTTAGCATGTTGGGGGAAAACGAATTCCAAGGTAAAATTCCACACGAGCTATCAATCAATCACGATGGAAAACAGACATTCTAACACTTGCAGTCTCCGCAAACTCACTCCCCAGGCGCCCCTGCTCAGGAGGTACCCAAGGATGTGAACGGAGCCCACCCTAATCATGAGATAAAAGAAGAGAGGACGAGGCAGGCACAAAAGAGAGGTCCGGAGAACCCCACAGGGCAGCTGTGCACCAGTCTGGGGCAGGCCCAAGGGCTCAGAGGGGATGTTTCTCCTTAAGGATAAAACGACAGAAGACCCGGTAGAACAAAGGCATTAAGCTGTTCTGACTGACAGAGAGCTGCAAGGGAACACGGTGTCATTGCGCACTGAGATGGATTACTTTTTAAAATAACCTCTTCCCACCCACCCCCAATTCTCTTTCAAGTTCTTTGCAAGTCAATCTCATCTTCCCAGCCTTTCTTCCGGGGGCCATTCTGTAATGTCCAGAACTGTGCCAGACACATTCCAGAAACCTCAGGCTCTGTGGTTACACACAGCTGGGCTTAAATTCCTCTTCCGCCACTTTCTAGAAGGGTGCATTGGGCAAACCAACTTAACTTGCCCTGCCTCAGTACTATCTCCAATTTTACAGACAAGGAGACTGAAACCCTGGTTTGTGTGTGTGTTTGGGGGTGGGGCAGGTAATGTACCTGGCTTGCTATCAGGATTAAACAGAAGGAGTCATATAAAGCATTTAACTTCATCTCTGCTATATTAACATTTTCAAGATTAATCCACTGAATTAAGGATATAGCTATTAATCAGGGAAAACACTAGAAAACACACAAATGAGGAAAAATAACTGCAATTTACCCCATATTTGGCTCTAACAAACAGTCATAATGATGTCAACTCTGAATAGTGACCTAAGGGGCATCACAACTACACTGAGAGGATTGTTTTTTCCACTGGGGGTGCGGGGGGTGATGGGTGCAGCTCCAGCCTCACCCTCCAAAGGCAGAAATGGAAAAATATGTCTGAAACTGAAAAACAAGAAGTAGCCACATACCTCTTTTATTCAACAATATGCAAGAGTGCAAACAAAACTGGTGTCTCTTGAGAACACGGACAGGCTGGCTGGGGGCTTAACAAATATGGTGCGTCTACCTGTCTTTCTAAACTATGCTCACACAGATTTTAAAAACTTAAAATTTTAAAAGCTTAAAATCACAAAGCACAGCACTACCCAGGAAAGCAGCACACAGCGGGTGAGAAGTGCACCGTGGTGGCCGCCGCGCCCCAGCCCCTACCTCGTTCTCTGCCCGGCCGGCGGGTCTGCCGCTGCCCTGACCTCATGGAACAGTCTCCGGTGCTTCTCCAACCCCGCCCGCGGTCAAGGCCGCGAGTGATGCGTCTGGGAAGCATGACCGCGCGTGAAGCAGAGGGCGGCAGGCCCCGCTGACCGATCGCCCGCGTGCGCACGCCGCACCCTCCCAGTGCCCAGCCTCCAGGGCGGACGCGGTCCAAGGTGAAGGCGGGGTGTCCTGAGACCACTCTCCTTCCGCGGCCCGTGCTCTCCTTCTGGAACCCCATTCCCGCTGTCTCTGTGCTAACACAGCTTCCTCTCCTTCGGGGACTGCTGCCCCAGCGTCCCCTGGAAACCTCACGTCCCCGCAGTCCCCTCTGCTGTCCTAACTCCCTCCTTCGGCTTTCCTCGGCCTCCAGCGCGCGCTCCTCCGGCTCCATCGTGCTCACTCCCGTGCTCGCTGACCCAGCCCCCAGAGCAGCCCCCTGGGTCCTGCCGCCTGCTCCACAGTGAGCGGTTCCCATCAGCCAGGTCCCAGCCCTGAGAGTCAGTGAGGACACAGAGAGCCAAGGGAAAGGGGAGAGAAGCAATCCTCTCCAATTCCCGTCTTCCCTCAACACAGCAGCTGTGCACGCGGGGCGGGGGGCACCGAGGGCCCGGGGCTGAGAGGCGGGCGGGGGATGGCCCTCGAGTTAGGCAAGTGGTGTTACAACACGTAGACATCAAGCAAATAAGGAAACACACAGTTGACAGCGGGCTAAGTAAATTGCCTGAGTCAGCCTGTGAGCACTGATGCTCGGGGAGGGAAGGTTCTCAGCTGACTCTGGAGTGCCCTTCCCACCGTGGGAGGCCTGCCACCTTCGCGGTCACTCCTCACCCCATGGCCAGAGGCTGTCCACCCCCCAGGGCTGGTGCAGACCAGAGCCCACAGGGCAGGCCTGAGACTGCGGTCCTCAGAAAGGCCTGCTTGCGAGGAGGGGGGCCTTGGCTGGCATCTGGGAACCTAGCTTTCTGAAGGGCTCCCACCATTCCCCAAACCGTTAAGAGTGGTACCTAGTGGCCCAACGATGCGACATGGCTGCTGCTGAAAACTGCTTTCCTCCCGGGAGACCGGCACCTGGGCACGTAGGCAGGCACGACCACGTGGCCATGTGACCACAGCAGCCTCTGGGTTCGGAGTCTCTAATGAGCAGCCCTGCCGGACAATACTTGACATGCGTCACAACACACAGCTGCACAACCCTTGAATCAAGCGCTCAGCTGGCTTCCTCCACTGGCATCTCGCTCGCCTTTCCTGGGTCTGCTTTCACCGCAATAAACCACTAACCTAACCCTGGATCAGCCCCTTATGGGCGTCACCAAACTCGGGGCAGTTGTGGAGCTCGCTAATACAGGGTAACCGCCCAAACGTCTCCAGACCCGGCCAAGTGTTTCGCAGAGAAGACAAGGCTGTACTGGAACTTCCCCGCACATGAGAGAGAGACTGACGGAAAAAGGCAGAAGACACGACAACATAACAATACACCTCCCTGATGGGCTCTAGCACCAGGAGGGGAAGCCACACCTGGCCGTAATGCAGGCCCCTCGGAAGGGTCTACAGATAGTGACCTGAGGGAAATCACAGCTACATGGAGAGGCCAGAGGGAAGTGGGCATGAAGGCTTCTGGCCCGATGGGAGAGCTGAGGCTCTGCTGGAAAGCGCTCAGATCTTGAGGAAGCACACTGAGTGTGGAGCGGGGAGAAAGTGTGTGTGTGTGTGTGCACGTGCGTGTGTGTGAGGGAGTGTGTGTGTGTGTGTAGACCAACGAGAATGTGGAGCGGGGACAAGTGTATGTGTGTGTGCACATGTGTATGTGTGTGAGGGAGTGTGTGTGCGTAGACCAACGAGAATGAGGAGCGGGGAGAAAGTGTGTGTGTGGGGAGTGAGTGTGTGTGTGTGTAGACCAACGAGAATGTGGAGCGGGGACAAAGTGTGTGTGTGTGCGTGTTTGTGTGTGTGTTTGTGTGTGTAGACCAACGAGAATGTGGAGCAGGGACAAAGTGTGTGCGCAAGGGAGTGTATGTGTGTGTGTGTGTGTGTAGATCAACGAGAATGTGGAGCGGGGAGAAAGTGTGTGTGTATGTATATGTGTGGGTGTGGGTGTGTGTGTGTGTACGGACCAACGAGAATGTGGAGCAGGGACAAAGTGTGTGTTCGAGGGAGTGTGTGTGTATGTGTAGACCAATGAGAATGTGGAGCGGGGAGAAAGTGTATGTGTGTGTGCACATGTGTGTGTGTGTGAGGGAGTGTGAGTGTGTGTAGACCAACAAGAATGAAGAGCGGGGAGAAAGTGTATGTGCGAGGGAGTGTGTGTGTGTGTATGTAGACCAACGAGAATGTGGAGTGGGGACAAAGTGTGTGTGTATGTAGGAGTGTGTGCGTGTACAGACCAACGAGAACGTGGAGCGGGGACAAAGTGTGTGTGTGTAGGAGTGTGTGTGTGTGTGTGTGTGTGTGTGTAGACCAACGAGGACCTGAACACAAACATCCTGACCACCTGTGAATAGGATGAACAGAATATCAGCCTTCTCTGTACTCTTCTGGCAACTTTCCTGGAAGTTCTAAACTATTTCAAAATAAACTCTTTTTAAAAACCACAAATCTCTGATTGCTGTGCTGTGGGTGACTTCGCTAAATGACCAGCTTGAATCCTCTCCAATGAGCTGTGTTTCCTCCTCCTGTTTGCTACCTTTTTACCAACTGCGGCTGAATGGAGTCTGGTCGAGCTTCATGAGGGCTGAGCCTGTCCCCTGAGCGGTCAGCCAGGGCCCCAGGTGATGCCCCCTGGCACAGTGGGAACACCTACCCCTCCACCTGCACCCATCCGCGGGGGCCGCTGAGCGGCTCTGGCTCTGGGGAGGGCAGGCTTCAGCCTCGCGGGCCTCTTCTTGGGGCTTGATCATTCAGAGACTCCGCCGTTCCCCTCCTAGTCTCTGCCCAGGATGCCTCCTCTGCCCACGCCACTCCCCTTCCATCTCTTCCCTCTCATTTACCACAAATGGTTCTTCAGGCCTAGACTCACTTCCTCCATGAAGCCTTCAGCTGCCCCTCCTGGATGCTCCCAGAGCACCTACCCTGAACGTCCCCTGGAAGAGAACAGTTGACCTCTGACCAACACGGTCTGAACTGCGTGGGTCCCACCTTTTACTCAGATTTTCTCAGTAAGTACTCATTACAAGACACGTACGCTGTGGACGCTGTTTCATTCATCTGTAACCTCAACCACAACACACACTCTACGCCTCCTCTGTTCACACTCAATTCCAACACACACCACAGTCTCACAAACATGGTGACGCTCGAAAAACATTCACTGACTGAATCTCAACTCTGTGAGAATTTGCTATAACCACTTACATATCGGTATGTATAGGGGCAAGTATGTTTCAAGTTGCAAATAATGGAAGTTGAAAGCACTGGTGATTATCAATGGAAGTCCAACACAAATTTATATAAACAATTGGCTCAAACCTGCTCCAAGGACAGCCAAACACCATTTATTCTGAATCTATTCTGGTTACATAAGCTAAACAGTATAACTATGTGCTTCAAACTCTCATCTGGATTCTCCAGAGAATTAAAATGTTTTGCTCTGCAATAACCAAAACTGGTTAAAAAAAAAAAAAAAAAAAAGGCAGGGAGGTGGGTGGAGAGGCCCTCTCCTTCACCAGAAAAAAGGGGCTTCCGCCAGCTTGAGTTAAAACCTCTCAGCGTAAGATCTGTTTAACGGTACATAATATCACCAGTGTGAGGATCCACACAGGTTTAGGATTTCCAAAGTGTGGCAACCCATACGGACACTGGGCTACAGGTCAGTGATCAACCATCGTAACCAGTAAGGGTGAGAAAACAGATGACGTGATGTCAGAGGCTAGGGAAAAACGTGGTCCATCTATAAACTTCTACATCAAGCCACAAAAGCAGTATCTCTGCACCTGCTAAAGAAAAAGAGGGCAGGGAATTCCCTGGCAGTCTAGTGGTTAAGACTCCAGGGTTTCAGTTCTGAGGGCTCGGGGTCAATCCCTGGTCAGGGAACTAAGATCCTGCAACCCAGAGGCATGACAAAAGTAAGAAAGAGAGAGAGAGAGAGAGAAGAGGGCCGGGAGGAGTGAGACGGGGAGGAAGCCGCGCAGCCCACACAGAGCACCGCTCCATGGGGACAACCGGCCTCCACGGGGCTCAGGAGGGAGCCACAGCGCTGGCTCGGGGGCTCCTGCAGGCAGACACCCCTGACGTGCGAGGTAAACTTCTGCAAGACCCAGGAGTCTCGGTGCACCAGAGCTCACAGCAAAGTGTGCTCTCTACATACCCTCTCTCTCTGAGACACACAACGAGCTGTGGTGCTACGCAATCCTGCAGAAATGTCTTTGCTGCGGGGCCGACCGCAGGCCTGCTGACTGGCAAACGCCTGTTCTCACCCTCGGGGCTCCCCCATCCTGATCTCCCACACGCGTCCTCTTTACCTCCGTCTGTTTGCTGCTCCTGGCCTCATGACCCCATATCCACCTTAGAGGCCAGCAGGCATGGACAGAACACACTCCTCCACTCTCCTGTCCCCACTTCTCCCCAACTGCGGTTCTCACAGTGAGCTCAGAGCCCATCTGACCTAGCCGCTTTGCTTTTTCCCCGGAGGGGATCGTGGTACCTGGAGGCTCCACATCCAGACACGAACACAGCTGAAACCCCTTGGGGCTTCAGTCCACACTTTCAGTGCCTGTCCCATCCCACAAACAAGGGTTCCCCCGAGCATAACCACACCCATCCCTCCAGTGCTACCCGTGGGTGTCTCTACACTACACAGGCTGAGCTGAGTGTCGGTGAAGGAGACCACAACACCTAACTATTTACAATCCTGCCCCTTTTGGAAAAGTCCTGCAGACTCCTATACTTAGAGACCTCAGAGGACGACCCCTACGGCTGCTGGCTGGCTTGAGAACCAACAGAAGAATGTGGCGCAGCAGGAAGGAGGGAGGTGCCCAGGAGGCGACTGCAACAGCTTCTGGGCCAGAGATCACAGGGGTTCACATGAGAGGGGAAGCAGTGGGGAAAGGGAGAAACGGGTGGACCAGGAGAAGAACTGACAGTAAGCTGATAGGCTGGACACAAGGTGTGAGAGAAAAGTGAGGAACCAAGGGGGACATCTAGTTTCTGCCCGAGCCACCAGGAGGATGCAGTTGCTACTCTGAATGAAGACCGGGTCTTTGAAGGAGATTCGAACCCACAACTGGACAGTGGGTTATTTACATTCATCGTCCTCCTACAGAAAAGCCTGTGACTCACTGTCCTCTTAGAAGAAGAGCCAACATCCTTATGACAGTCTCGAAGGGCGTCCCCGGTCAGCCTCTGTTCTAACTTCATCAAATTCTGTAGGTCATCGCGCCCCCACCAAATTCATATACTGACGAATAATCAGCAATAGGACGGGCACAGCAGGGTGGTCCCCTGCTGGGTAAACAGGTCAGAACGGCACAGCCTTTGGGGATGGAACCTGTGCTCTTACGAAGGAGACCCCAGAGCACTGCCAAGTGAGGGCACAGCAGGAAGGAATCAGAGAGCAGATCCGCCAGTCCCTGGATCCTGGACTTGGCGGCCACCGTGACTGTGAGGAGTGAATCCCTGTCGCTTGGAAGTCACCTGGCCAGGGCGGCCCCAAACCGACCAAGAGCCCAGCACGCGCTCCACCCCAGCTGCCGTGCCTCCACGTCTTCCCAAGCACGTGAGTGAATGGCCACCACAGCGACCTCTCTGCCGTCTGGGGTGCTCCTCTCCAAAGACATCTCCAGAGCTTATCCTCACCCTCTCTGCCCAAAGACAACCTCCCTGAGGCCTCCAGGACTCCCTACTTAAATTCTACCAGATACTGGCCCTTTCTTCAGCCTTTTATTCCTCTGCCTCCTTTCTCTGCTCAATTTATTTCCAACATGTTTATTACCTTCTCACATAACTTGTTGACTATCTCCTCCCCCTACCTCCTAACATACAGGCTCTAAGAGATAAAGAATATTTGCCTTTTCACCCACTGCTGAACCTGTACTTCCTAAAACACAGGAGGGAATCAAAAAACATTTGCTGAGTGAGTAAAGAGCCCAAAGAACAAATACAACTTACAAAAGATTCAAGAGAACTTCCCTCATGGACCTGGGTTTTGAGGGAAAAACAGAAGCACATTATGAATGCCTCCATGAGACATCTCAGCTCAGACAGTGACTTTCCCATTAGTTCCTCCTCTATTTCCGAGTGCCAGGGCAGGACTTTCTTCTCTCCCTCCCTGCTCCCAGCCCTTAAAATGTCTGGTATTAGCTCATAGATGATGCTGTTAGAAAAATAAAACCCCAAACCCTCAGCTTCTCTGATAGCCTCGGGGCCTACACTCCTTCCTGCCTTCACAGAGCTCTGCCTCTGCCCCAACCAGAGCTCCTCCAGTTCCTGACACCTCGCTCCTTTTCACCCCAAAACTCGATCACCTGTCAAACCTTCTACCTAGGAAGCTCCTCCCACACCTTTTCCAGTCTGCTTCTCATCATTCACGTGTCCGAATGTCACCAGCTCAAGAGCAACCTGCCCTCCGGGCAGCCCCCAGCGGAGGAAAAACCACCACTCCAACTCCTCCTCTATTTTCCTAACTCTTCAAACCTTCTTTCGTCCACACATACACCTTATCTACAAGATTACTGTTCACCACTATTTTATTCACCACTATGTCCCTAGTGCCTAGAACACCAGGTAGAACAGGAGTAATTTAATTACATGTCAATACCGTGCTGGACTACGACCTTCAGATGGTAAAGAATCCACCTGCCAAATGCAGGAGACACAAATTCGATCCCTGGGTTGGGAAGATCCCCTGGAGAAGGAAATGGCAACCCCCTCCAGTATATTCCTGCCTGGAAAAAAAAACCCCACGGACAGAGAGAGGAGCCTGGAGGACTACACACACAGCCCATGGGGTCACAAAGAGCTGGACGCGACTGAGGACACAGGCACAGGCGGTGCACAGCACTGCTTTACCACTGAAAAATATTGATGACAGCAGCAAAAAGAGAGACTCCTGATATCAGACAGCTGCGAGAAGTCCAGCTGGGGAGGAGCACTCCGCAGGACCTGAGGCAGACGCTGGCAGCGGCTCCTCTTCTGCCAGGGGCACGCACACTCCACGCTACACTTCAGAGACCTGCATTGTCCGCCTGCCTTCGGGGAACGAATGACCCTCCTGGCCAACCCGCAGGCCACATGAGCACCCGCCCCCACCACCCCCACAAGCAAGAAATACGGAAGGACGGCCCGGCACAGTAAAAAATCAACCACCTTCTCCTGGGAGAGATTAGCTTCCCTTGGCATTCTGACCACCACTCATCTCCCTCGGAGTCAGCCTTGGGGGAAACACCGGGATTGGAGAAGGGAATCTCGGGGGGCCCCCCAACCCTCCACCAGCGCTGCATCTAGGAAATGAATCCCGGATTCTAAGCCTGAAGAACGCAGCGGAAAGTCGCTAAGACATGCCCAGTTCCTGCAAGCCCATGGACTGTACCCTGCCAGGCTCCTGTGTCCATGGGATTCTCCAGACCAGAATACTGTAATGGGTAGCCTTTCCCTTCGCCAAGGGATCTTCCCGACCCAGGGATCGAACCCAGGTCTCCCGCATTGCAGGCAGATTCTTTACCAGCTGAGCCACCAGGGCAGTCCAAGAATACTGGAGTGGGTAGACTCTCCCTCCTCCAGCGGATCTTCCCGACCCAGGAATCGAACCAGAATCTCTCCCCTGCATTGCAGGCGGATTCTTCAACAGCTGAGCCACCAGGGAAGCCGTAGCCATTCCCAATACGGGGAGGGGGGGGGGGGCTTCCGCCCGACCCTCACTCCCACCCCCGACCCGCCCCCGCCCCCGCCCCGCGCCCCGCACGGCCCTGCCCAACCTCTCCGCGCCCTCGGCCTGAGGGGCAGACGCCTCACCTGCTGCAGAGAGGCGCAGCCCTGACAACGCGAGAGGTCCGCCGCCGTCCCCGGCGCCGCCGAGTGGGTCTCGCCCGGCATCATGGTGCCGCCGCCGGGCCCGCGGAGCCCGCGCGCCTCAGGGGCCGGCGGCCTCGGCCCCGTCCTGCCTCTGCTGACGCCGTCGGGGCCGTCCGGCCCTACCGGGCCGCTTCCCGCCGGGTCCGGGCGGGTCCATCCGTGCACCGAGGTCCCCGTGGAGCCGGGAGAACGGCTCTCCGAGCCAGAGCCACCTCAGGCGCTGCAGACAGAAACGATACACCCGGCGCGGCCCCCCGAGCGTGCGACGCCGCTCAGCCAGGACCCCGCCCCGCCCCGGCTCGTTCCGCCCCCATGCCGCGGCTCGGGGCTGCCCGCCGCGCCGCCTGAGGAAAAACGGGGCGCGGGGCTGCGCCTCGGCGGCGGGGGTACACCGCCCGAAGAAACGGCACAGGGCGGAGAGGCGTCGGACGGGTCCCCTCTTTCGCCGTGTAGGGTTTAGTCTTCCTTTGCCGGCTTGCTTTGTAGACGGCTTTCGATAGACACCAAAAACCTTCGCCGAGGGGGGGAGGTGACCTGAGGTGACGTCACTGCAGGCGCCTCCTGGCCCTGAAGGACCCCGCACGCTGACGGGCTGGTGCGCGAGTTTTAACTGGAGCGGCGCGCTCCGTCAGACTGCGGCCGGGCCCAGGCGGAGACCCGAGGACTACATCTCCCGGCGGTCCCCGCGCGCCGGGCGGACCCCGAGCAGTTCTTCCGGCCGCCGCGGGCGCGCCTGAGGGGGCGGTTCGCCTCCTGAGGCGTTGTCGTCGTCGCCGCTGACCAGCCCTTCTTCTCAGACGTCTTTCTTCTCCGCAGCTCCTTCTCCTTCCGTGTCCACTTGCCTTCCGGCCCCGCGCTCCTCGGCCTCTTTCCCCTCCACCCCCCGGAAGTCCTGCCAAGCACAGCGCCTGGCCGAATCCTGAGCGACCCCGCCTCCCGTCAGTGGCCGGCTGCTACCAAATCTTTTTAAAATCTCTTCAAAGGGGAAAAAAGAGAAAATCTTCACTTTACAGCAATTCCCGGATACCCTGAAGTCCTCATCCTCTTGTTTGAATCGAAGTTTTCCCCAATATCCGCTGCCACCAGAATCTTTTTGATAATCCCAGCTTGCCATCGGTTACCTTGCTCGGAAGCCTCAGACGTCGCTTCTCGACGTCTGGTTAGGAACTCCGAATTCTTAGCGTCCCATACAAGAACTGCATGCATTAAGGAGGCGTCCCAGACCCTATCAGCTCCTTCCTAAAATCTTCAGGATGGAAATTGCAACTGAAAACACGTCCCCTCCCCGTCCCCCCGTCCCCCCCCCCCCCCCCGCGCCTTCCAAGAAAGCAGTCTGTGCTCCTCTCCAAACGCCGGCATCCCTGTCCTTGCTTGTACACGCTCTGCGGTTGAAGCTGGCTGTGAAGTGGAGGGACCAGGTGTCCAGCAGTCGCTTAGATCGCCTGTCCTTGGCACTGAAGACACGTCTGTACACGAGGGGCTACTGTGGGATGTGCAGAAAACAGGAGTAGGGTTAAAAGTGAAAGGAGAAGCGAGAAAGAGCAGAGGAACCCCTGTGGTCCTGATGACTTTCCATGTCTGCCTTCCAACCTCGGACAAACAGGTCTTAACAGTAACTTCCTTTTTATCTAAGGTTCCCCAAATGTAGTCCCCCCCCCCTACCCCCCAGGGTATCTTAGTTAGGGAGGCACCAGCTTATACTCCAGCATTGGCTCCCTCTGCACTGTCCACCCGCCTACACGACATCCCTACCCCTGCAGGAACTGGGAATTCACTGCTGCCTTCCTGTCCCCTGCACCTGCCTGGAACGCCCTTCCTGCCAGCTTGGCATTCTGTAACCCTCCTGTCCTTCCAGGCCGCATGTTTTACCTCCACGACCACAATATGTATGTCCTTTTTTGTCCGCTTGTTGTTGTTTACTTACTATGTCATATCCTAACATATGTGACCCCATGGACTATAGCCCACCAGGCTCCTCTGTCCACGGCGTTTCCCAGGCAAGAAAACTGGAATGGGTTGTCGTTTCCTTCTCCAGGGGATCTTTCTGACCCAGGAATTGAAACTGTGTCTCCTGCCTTGGCAAGCAGATTCTTTATCGCTGAGCCGTCAGGGAAGCCCGTTTTTGTCCCTTAGCACTAATTTTTTTTTGAAATTAATACCACATTTTGACTTGGATAATGGTGGTCTTTATGTCTTAGAGGTGAATTTTCCTTTGAAACTCTGCAAAGTGCTGTACACAGTAGGTGCTCCATGAATGTCAGAGTGAGTCAGATTTGCTGCAGCTAATTGAAAGTGAAAAATAATAAGCACTTCTGCTCAGAAGTGAAAGTGCATTTGCTCCATCTTCTACATTTCTCATAAGATATTCAAAGGGGGAAAAAACCCAATAGCAGCAGTCCGTTTTGTGTAATGTCGTGTGGGCAAACTTTCCATAAACGGCCACACAGTAAATATGTTAGGATTTGGGGAACATACTGGTCTTTACTGCATATGTCATTTTTTTTGTTTGTTTGTTTTTGAGGAACCGTCTACAGGTGTAAAAATCATTCTTACCTGGCAGGCTGTGCATAAACAAGTGTAGTTGTAGTTCATAATGGAAATTGGTGTTGGCCACTGGTTAGGGAATGCTGGAAATGACATTTTTCCTCTCCTGTAAGAATGGCCACCCGTACTGTGTCATACTGTAGCCCCTGATGTGAAGAGCCCACTCCTTGGAAAAGCCCCCAATGCTGGGAAAGATTGAGGGCAGGAGGATAAGGGGACCACAGAGGATGAGATGGTTGGAAAGAATCACTGACTCAATGGACACGAGTTTGAACAAACTCTGGGAGATGCTGAAAGACAGGGAAGCCTGGCATAATGCAGTCCATGGGGTCACAAAGAGTCCAACAGAACTTAGCAACTGAGAGACAGCAACATTGTGTCATTGTGATGGAAGCAAACAAGCATATGTCTACATTGCAGAAAACTGCAAGCAAAGGCTTTGGAACCATGCACCTGGCTTTAAACTCTGAAGCAAGTGATCTCTTTGAGCTGCTATTTCCTTACAGAGGAGTAGCTGTAATTTAAGGGTAAAATGAAAAGGGCAGGGCCAAGCCCATAGGCTCTACCATACAGTGAAGAGGCATTCACAGTTTATTGATGGTGTCATCTAGTTTGGAAAATAGATAATATCTCCATCCAACTCACGTAAAAAAAATAATAGAAAAGGGAAAAAAGAGGTTTGGTTTAGGTGTGTTTTTGGGTTTTTTTTTTTTTTTTTTTTTCAATTTTTAAAATTTTGATCAAGCTTCCAAGGAAAACTGTTTTTCTGTCAGACTGTCCTAAGACCTGGAGGATGTCTAGATTCTGGTTCTGATTTTGGGGACCCCTGTGCCTGGAGTCCAGGAAGCTACTTAGAGAATCCAAGTATAATAGTCTCAGTTCTTGGCCCACACCCTCCTCATCACCCCCCATATCCTTGGTAGCTTCTCAAAGTTAATGCTTTGAAGAATAACAAAATAAAGTTTAATTGAATTGATTATTTAATTTATTAACATGATTCCACTGAAATGGCTAATAGGTTTTGTCTAGAAGTCAAGGCTTATATCACAAGAATTCAAAGTGCAAAGCTGTTTGTTCTTTGAATGTTCTGATATTTTGCTTTATGGAGAGCTATTCTTTCACCTGCTGCATTTGCCCATAAGCAAAATAAACTGTGTTTCTTCCTTCTTCTAAATTCCTGAGAGGTGTGTTAGGGAATAATGGCAACTCTAGCAGTCTGCAGTTCAGTGGTATTATCTAAGTTGTGCCAGTTTCTGCATCTGCAATGTAATGCTACCATAAGCCCACAAGATGGCTGTCTTTCCCTGTCTGTGGTTTAGACCCAAATGGAATTTCCAACCATGTTTATGACTTAACTAGCAGCAGCAGTACTTTGGCCACTTGATGCAAAGAGGCAACTCATTGGAAAAGACCCTGATGCTGGGAAAGATTGAAGGCAGGATGAAAAGGGGATGACAGAGGATGAGATGGTTGGATGGCATCAGGGACTCAATGGACATGAGTTGAGCAACTCGGGGAGACGGTGAAGGAAGGGCAGCAGTTCTGCAGTCCATGGGGTTGTAGCGAATCAAACATGACCGAGGTTGAACAAAGCAACAGTCCCTTCTGGGTGGGGAGGGAAGTTTGAGTTTTCTCCGGGGATCAGTGGTGGGCTCTATGCCTTTGCTGCTTTTTTAAAAACTATTTATCTATTCGGCAGCAGTGGGTCTTAATCGCAGCACACGAGATCTTCGTCACATTATGCAAGATCTTTCGTTGCAAACAGACATTCTTCAGCTTTGGTGTGCAGATTTAGTTTGCTTTGCAGCACATGGGGGTCATAGTTCCCTGACCAGGGATCAGACCTGTGTCCCCTGCATTGTGAGGCAGATTCTTAACCTTTGGACTACCAGGAAGTCTCTTTCCCAGCACTGGGGTCTTTTCCAATGAATGGGCTCTTCACATCAGGAGCTACAGTATGACACAGTAGGGGTGGCCATTCTTACAGGAGAGAAAAATGTCATTTCCAGCATTCCCTAACCATCGGCCAACACCAGTTTCCATTATGAACTACAACTACACTTGTTTTTGCACAGCCTGCCAGGTAAGAATGAGTTTTACATCTTAAGTCAAGGGGTCTTACCTGAAAGATTGAGTTTACTCAGAAACCTGAAGAACCAGTTTTTGGAAGACACCCTGAGGCTGGGAAAGATTGAAGGCGGGAGGAGAAAGGGACAGAGGACAAGATGGGATAGACATGAGTTTGAGCAGTCTCTGGGAGTTGGTGAAGGACTGAGAGCCTCTGCAGTCCATGGAGTCACAAAGAGTCACACATGACTGAGCGACTGAACAACAACCTGGAAACCTGAAGAACCAGTTTTTGCTTTAAAACAAGCGTGATTTGGAATAGAAGGCAGAACTGATACAGCTGATACAGATGAAGCGCAATTTAAAGGACTTTCCTGGTTGCTAAAGCCCTCTGCAGGGGAGTGTGAGGTGTTTTGTGAACATCTGGCAGCTGTAACTCCTGGTCACCTAGGACTCTTCTGTGGTCTCCAGGATTTGCTTCCTGAAAGTTCCCACCCTACAGACCCAGTAACTTCTGGCCCCTTCCAGCACCAGGATCATCTACACAGTTTTGGGGGCCAGATATAAGATGAAAATGCCAGACACCGTGTTCAGAACTTCTGATGAATTTTAAGATGCAACAACAAAGCCTCAAACAGGGGCGGGCCTCTTGTGAGCGAGGGTCCGTCTTGACAATGGGTAGCGCACTGAGAAAGTGGCCCCGCTGCCTCCCTGTCTGGAACCAGACCTGCCCCCAGCTCCCCTCGCCTCCCGCCATGGTCCACCCTCCCACCCTTGGAGCACAGAGCTGTGTCCTCCCTGCTCCCACACTCAGCCCACCAGGTGGTCCTCCCTTCCTGTCCTAAGAGACAACAGAGTCCGACCAGTCCAGAGACATCGTGTGTGGACTTCTCGCTTCACCGAAGGCTCTCATCCCAGGCCTCGCATCTCTCCTCCCTGTCTGTCCGTCTGTCCAGGCCCTTCATGATCCTGGTTGCACATGGTCTCAGCCACCCGTGTTGTGGGTCACTCCTGTCTCCTATGGCTGTGATTGTAAGACTCCACGGAGCCCTGGGATAACTGCAGGGCGACCCCAAGAAAAATCTGAAGGAGGGCTCAAAATGTTGTTCTAACTGTCGAAGGAAAAAAACATGTTATTTCCGACACTTGGCAAAGAACAGCAAAGCCCTTATTTATGCCCTGGTGACAGCCATAGGGAGCCCTGCTGGGCTTTTGAGGCAGGAGAGAGGGCTTGGGCTCTGAGCCAGCGACCAAGAGGGAAGGTGGGGATTTGCAGCCGCAGCACAGAGCGGTGGGCGGGGTGGGGGTGGGGCAGGGGGCAGAGCATTTCTAAGAGAAACATCCAGCCTGGGGGTGGGGGAGTGGGGACAGGGATCCTGGCTAAAGCTTCCTGACAGGACTCTAGCTGCAGGCAGGCAGGGTGGTCAGACCTCATGTCGGGGACGTGGAAGATGGGGAACGTGATCACACGTCTCCGGGTCCTGTGCCCAGGGTGGGGCCTCCTGGTCCAAGTGACTGAACAAGACTCTGGCTCAGATCCAACCAGGCAGAGATGAGCCCTGAAGCCTGGGGGTCAGGGCCACACTGAGAGGACAGCTCGGAGGAGGCCTATGCAGGGGAGACCTGGTGGGCAGCAGCAGCCGTGCTCCCGGGGTCTGCTCCACCCGCCCCTCCACGTGTCACCTGAAGCGAAGCGCTCTCTCCCGGAAGAAGCCTGGGGACCTGTCTCTCAGAGCCACCACTCAGCCCAAGAACGAGGGGAGCTCTGTTGAGGCCATTCCGTGTCATGTTAGTTGCTCAGTCGTGTCCGACTCTTTGTGACCCTGTGGACTGTAGCCCGCCAGGCTCCTCTGTCCATGGGATTCTTCAGGCAAGAATACTGGAGTGGGTGGCCATTCCCTTCTCCCGGGGATCTTCCTGACCCAGGGGTCGAATCTGGGTCTTCTGCATTGCAGGCAGATTCTTTACCACCTGAGTTACCAGGGCAAATCCACCAGGGCATTTCTGAATGAGAACAGCCTTCCCTGTTAGCACTTCAAGCCTGCCTGCCAGTGGGTCCCAGCACCAACGACAGCAAGGCTGGACGCACGGTGAGAGAGGGAAGACAGAGGTCACCACAGGCCACCCGTGGCGCCTTCTGACCCCTGATCCTTTCGGGCAGATGAGAGGGAGGAAGGGTCTCTGGCAGACACGGTCTGAGGGTAGTGGTGCTCCTTTGAGACAGGCTTCCTTTTTCCATTTCATGGGAATCAAAGCTGATGCGGATGCAGCATCCCCAGGCCCTGGGAGGCTGTCCTCCCAGCTGGACATGCTGCGGGCGCCTCCCTTCTCCCCCTGGCCCTTCACACTCGACTGCTGGCTCAGTCCTCACCCTGGAGTCCTGCCGGCACCTCCGTAGCAGGCACATGAAACCCTCTGCCCCGATTTTTGCTGCAAGTCATACCGTGTCCCACTGTTTTATGGAGACTGAGGGATCCACTCCCTCCTGTGCCTTCCCTAGGGCCTCACTTCCCTCCCGCCCTCTTGAGAGTCTGCTCTGAGCTGAGGTTTGGTCCTCACAGTCCCTGCTGGCCTGGCCGGTATCCCTGAGCAATCGGGGAACGACTCTGGGAATGGCGTGTTATGCCTGGGATCCCCGTGGCCCCTGTGCTCTTAGCATCCTCATCACTATTTAAAGGGGCCCATCCTTGCTAACATAGCCCGAACCTCTCCTAAACTGGCATGTGTGTTCAACGATGTTTCACCATCATCTTTTCGTGGTTATTAACTATAAGGTCCGGTGAGCCCCACTAGAGCTTTGACGTGACACTGCCCCTTGGTGGCCTCAGTCCCATCCTGGGAAGTGTCTTTACGCATCTGTGAGCTTGCTCTGGGCCTGGGTCCCAGCTGGAGCCTGCTCTGAGGGGCACTGGGTGTCAGCTTCACACACTGCAAATTCTCACTCTACGTCAGTTTCCCAGCCTCACCAGCTGCTCTCTTCTTTAGTTGCTGAGTCATGTCCAACTCTCTGTGACCCCATGGACTGCAGCCCTCCAAGCTTCCCTGTCCTTCACCATGTTCCAGAGCTTGCTCAAACTCATGTCCATTGAGATGGTGATGCCTTCCATCCATCTCATCCTCTGTTGCCCCCTTCTCCTCCTGCCTTCAATTTTTCCCAGCATCAAGATCTTTTCCAGTGAGTCGGCTCTTCATATCAAGTGGCCAAAGTATTGGAGCTTCGGCTTCAGCAACCCTGGGGCTGGGTAATTCTGGAGAGTTGTGATGGTGGGGCCTTCCTGTGCCTCAGGTTATTAAACAGCAGCCCCCAGGCTGTATACCAGAAGCCAGGAGCCCCTCACCCTCTGTCACCCTTGAGAAAACCAAAACTCCCTCCAGACCTTGCTCACATCCCCGGGGCGGAGGTGGGGGGGGGTACAAAACCACCCCTCCTTGAGAACCACTGCACTACCTCACGGAAGTTGTGTCTTTAATTTTCTTGGTGGCTGGAAGGGAAAACGTGGAGATGAGGGAGCGATTTCTTAAAGACGGAGGATGCGCATCTCAGCCTGCACCGCTTTCCTTTGTCGTAGCTGCTGGTCACCCTTTCCCCCTTCCCTGGGGTCTTACTGGGGTCCAGACACCCTCTCCCCTGGACACCCCCCATCCCACAGGCTGCTCCTCGTCAGTCTCTCTTACTGGCCCCCCAGACTGCCCCTTACAGGGTGTCAGTGTGGGCAGACCTGGAGTGGTCTGCCTCCTCCCCTCCCTCCACATTCACTCCCTGTGCGGTGAACTCCTCCATCTGCCCGGCTTCCAGTCCCAGCTGACACCACGCAGCCTGGTCCGCTGGCCTGAACTCTACAGGAGCAGGTCCCCTGCCTCGGTGCGCTCTCCCGCAGCGGGGAAGGGGCGTCCTGACCATCTGGCCGGGTTAGCTGCCACGTGTTCTCCACTTACAGGCCCAGAGCTGAGGAGGCCCCTTCCCTCCTCTCCTCTCTCCTGCACGTCCAGCTCGCGGGCAGCCGGGCAGTCCAAGCGCATGCATCCCAGGCTCCCATCGTGCCCACCGTCCTCCCCCGCGCCTGTCCCCCTTTACTCATCCCAGCAGAGCTTTGACAGATGAGTCATCTCAGATTCCCCAGCGGACGGGTAAAGAGTGAAGTCACAGCCGACCTTGCTGCCTCTGTGTTCTCACTGTCCCCCGCCCCTCCCAGACATGCCCTGAGAGGCTCCAGGCACCTCTGACCCACTTCGAGAGGCTCTTCCTTCCCCTCAACATCTGTGGGCCCCCTCCCCCACCTCATTCACTTCTCTGCTGCAGCCCCCCGCTCCCCCAAGCAGAGGGTCTGCCAGGGGAGTCTGTCCAGACCAGCTTGGCTGTCAGTCTTTTGAGCTCTCATCACCACCCGACATGACCTGCCTGTGTGCTGATAACTTCACTCGGCTGGAACTGGCACTTCCTGGAGAAGCACTTTGTATTCATTCTGGGTCCCCAGTACCTAGAGCTTGCCTCACGTGCCTAACATGCCTGTTATTCAACAGGTCTCACTGTGGAAAGAATTAATGAGTGATCAATTAACAATTAACTAATCACTAATTAACAAATGAGTGATTAATTAACAAATACCTGGATTTAAAAATATAGGTTAGATTAAAAACCAGGAACTCCACAGTTGTGCCCCGTGACACTCAGCTGAATGAGCTGAAAAATGCATGTCACCATGTGGGTATTCGTAACAGCTTTGTTCGTAATTGCTGAGACTTGAAAGCAACTCAGATGACCCTCAGTAGGTGCATAAATAGATAAACTGTGGTCCATCCAGTCAGTGGAATACTATTCAGTACTAAAAAATGTGTGTTAAGCCATGAAAAGTTCAGTTCAGTCGCTCAGTCCTGTCTGACTCTTTGCCACCCCATGGACTGCAGCACTCCAGGCTTCCCTGTCCATCACCAACTCCCGGAGCTTGCTCAAACTCATGTCCACTGAGTCAGTGATGCCATCCAACCATCTCATCCTCTGCCGTCCCCTTCTCCTCCTGCCCTCAATCTTCCCAGCATCAGGGTCTATGAAAAGACATGGAGGAGACTTAAGTGCCCATTACAAAGTGAAATAAGCCAGTGTTAGTGAGCTACATCCTGTATGATTCTGACTCTTAAGACATTCTGGAAAAGGCAAACTATGCAGACAATAAAGGCTTCCCGGGTGGTGCTAGTGGCAAAGAACCAGCCTGCCAATACAGGAGGCTTAAGACATGCTTCCATCCCTGGGTCGGGAAGATCCGCTAGAGGAGGAAATGGCAACCCACTCCAGTATTCTTGCCTGGAGAATTCCAGTGACAGAGGAAGCCAGCTGGTTATGGTCCATAGGCTCACAAAGAGTCAGACAATACTGAAGTGACTTAGCACGCATGCATGGAGACAGTGAAAAGATTGTGGTTTCCAGGGCTTGGGGAGAGGGGAGGTGAACAGGTGGAGCACAGAGGATTTTTAGAGCAGTTAAAATATTTTTATGTGTTAGAGGATAATAACGGTCAGATGTCTTATGTTTGTCCAAATCCGTAGGCCGTTCATCACCAAGAGTGAACACTCACATAAAGTACGGACTTTCGGTGATGATGACTCATCGGTGTGGCTTCCTCAGTTATAACAAATGTACCACATGGAGGGAGGTGTTGGCAACGGGGGAGGCTGTGTGGAGGTGGGGCGGGACAGGGGATACATCTGTACTTACCACTCTATTTTGCAGAGAACCTAAAATGTCTAAAAATTAAAGTTTAATATATATATGTGTGTGTGTGTGATACATATATGCAAGAAGTTTCAGTAGGACTCACAATAAGTCTCCGAGTCAGGGCCTCTGGAGTGCAGTGAGCCAGGGACCAGCAATACTGATTAATTGAAGTGATGGTAGGGGCACAGACAGACCATACAGAGTCTGGTAAGCCAGGGTAGAAATGCTTTAGATTTGAAGTGCAATGGTCAGCCACTGGGCTTCCCTGATGGCTCAGATGGTAAAGATGTCAAGTGGCTTCAGTCGAGTCTGACCCTTTGTGACCCCATGGACTATAGCTTGCCAGGCTCCTCTGTCCATGGGATTCTCCAGGCAAGAATATTGGAGTGGATTGCCATGCCCTCCTCCAGGGGATTTTCCCCACCCAGGGATCACACCTGCATCTCTTAGGTCCCCTGCGTTGGCAGGCAGCCTCTTTACCTCTAGTCCCACCTGAGAAGCCTGATGAAAACACAGATGGTAAAGAGTCTGCCTGGAATTCAGGAGACGTATTCAATCTCTGGGTGGGGAATGGCAGCCCATTCCATGGGAAGTCATTCAGTTCAGTTGTGTCTGACTCTTGCAACCCCATGGACTGCTGCATGCCAGGCCACCCTGTCCATCACCAGCTCCAGGAGCCTGCTCAAACTCATGTCCATCAAGTCAGTGATGCCATCCAACCATCTCATCCTCTGTTGTCCCCTTCTCCTCCTGCCTTCAATCTTTCCCAGCATCAGGGTCTTTTCCGGTGAGTCAGTTCTTCACATTAGGTGGCCAAAGTATTGGAGCTTCAGCTTCAGCATCAGTTCTTCCAATGAATATTCAGGACTATTTTCCTTTAGGATGGACTGGTTTGATCTCCTTTCAGTCCAAGGGACTCTCAAGAGCCTTCTCCAACACCACAGTTCAAAAGCATCAATTCTTCAGCACTCAGCTTTCTTTATGGTCCAACTCTCACATCCATACATGACTATTGGAAAAACCATAGCTTTGAGTAGGCAGCCATTAAAGGTTTTAAGAAATGGAGTGGCCTGATAAGATTTACATTAAAAACATTTCATTCTGGCTGTCAAATAGAAATAGCTTAGGAGACTGGGTGTCCTTTCCTGAGTTGGGATAGAGTAATCAGCTTTGGGCAGAGAATCAAGTATGTGTTCCTGTAAAGACGCATGTAACTTAAGAAGTTGTTTATGGCTTTCACAAGAGAGATCACACGATAAAATTATCTGGGCCCCTGAATGACAAAAAGATTTTGAAAAGTAATATCTTGAGTTCCTTATGTGGCCTTTTTGAGGCCTTTACGTGGCTTCCCTGGTGGCTGAGCAATAAAGAATCCGCCTGCCAATGCAGGAGACATGGGTTCAATCCCTGGGTTAGGAAGATCTGGAGAAGGAAATGCCTACCCACTCCAGTATTCTTGTCTGGGAAATCCCATGGACAGAGGAGCCTGGTGGGCTACAGTCCATAAAAAGAGTCAAACACGACTTAGCGACTAAACAGCTACAACAAACTGGCCCTAAGAAGCCGTGATTCTCAAAACTTTCTTATTTCTGAACCTGAAGGTCCAGATTGTGAGTTGGGATGGTTTTATTCTAAGATCATGAGAATATAGCACATTCTGTAATTTATCCAGGCAGGAAAGGATTGCCAAGGAGGGAAAAATATATATCTTTCATTTAGAATAAATGTTGAGCAATTGTTTGAATTTTAGATAAAATGATACCAAACATCTTTGGCCAGAAACTTTCCTTTGGCCTCATCCTCAAGCCCTGACATAAGGAAAAATGGTGCTAAACTCTAACAATACATTCCAGATACATGGTAGACGCTCCAAGTCTTGGAGATAATCATTCAACATATACTAGAGTGAAAAAATAGCTACATGTTCTTCCTTAAAAACTAGGAAAGTGTGAACTCCAAATGCCTCTAGGACATATCCTATTGAATTTGTTGTTACATTTTGAATTCCTAGTTAAAAAAGAACTTTTGTAGCCAGTAAGGAACTTTATAGCTTCTGAGGAAAAAAATTTTAAATCTGTTTAAGCACAGGTTGAAATTTCTTTGAAAATTCAGAAGTAAAACCTGAGAAGTGCTGTTATGAAGACAGATTACAGCCTATCTAACTCTGGAAGTAGAAGTTGCAGGCTGTCAAGTCCACCCTTGTTCTCAAGAACTAGGACATCCATTTTTTGTGGAAGGCAAGAGGCAAGGAGAGGGATGGTGCTTCCTTTTTCTTTGCAGAAAATATAAGCAATTCCTTGGACTACGAGGAGATCAAACCAGTCAGTTCAGTTCAGTTCAGTCGCTCAGCTGTGTGTGACTCTTTGTGACCCCATGGACTGCAGCACACCAGGCTTCCCTGTGCATCACCAGCTCCCAGAGCTTGCACCAGTCAACCCTAAAGGAAATCAACCCTGAATGTTCATTGGAAGGACTGATGTTGAAGCTGAAGCTCCAATACTTTGGCCACGTGATACGAAGAACTGACTCATGGGAAAGACCCCATTGCTGGGTAAGATTGAGGGCAGGAGGAGATGGGGGGCAACACAGGACGATATGGTTGGGTGACATCACTGACTCAGTAGGCGTGAGTTTGAGTAAACTCTGAGAGATAGTGAAAGATGGAGGCCTGGCGTGCTGCAGTCCATGGGGTCACAAAGAGTCAGACACAAGTTATCGACTGAACAACAGCAAACAAACAACCACGGGCCTTTCAAGTAGGCAAAGTGATTCAGTGAAAGTGTTGAAAGTGTTAGTCACTCAGTCGTGTATGACTCTTTCCAACCGCATGGACTGTGGCCCGCCAGACTCTTCTGTCCATGGGATTCTCCAGGCAACAATACTGGAGTGGGGTGCCATTTCCTTTTCCAGAGGATCTTCCCAACACAGGGATCGAACCCAGGTCTCCTGCATCATAGGCAGGTCTGTTACCATCTGAGCCAAATGATTCAAGGCCCTGCTAAAGCCAGGTAGCTCTGTCACTTGGGAATGATTCAGTTGTAAGGAACAGGAAATGTAATCTCATTTGACTTTTAAAGAATGTCTTGGCTCCCGTCAACTGGTCTGATCCAGGGTTAGCAGATCTGAGCTTTTAACTCTGTCAGTGATCAGACAGACCCTCCCCGCCCAGGCACATGATAGGCTGTGTCCTCAGGATTCTCCTGCACTAGGAACGAAGTTGCTCCTCCTACAAACAAAACCTTGGCTACCTAAGGCCAGGTGCACGCACCTGAACCAGCCTCTGCGGCTGGGAGAAGCTTGGGTCTGGGTCACACGCCTTGCTGGACAGCCAGGCAGGCCCACCTGCCTGGGGTGTGTTGTTGTTCAATCGCTCAGTCATATCCGACTCTTAGTGACCCCCTGGATGGCAGCCCACCAGACTTCTCTGTCCTTCACCATCTCCAGGAGCTTGCTCAAACTCACATCCACTGAGTCGGTGATGCCATCCAACCAGCTCATCTTCTATTGCTTCTTCTCCTCCTGCCCTCAGTCTTTCCCAGCATCAGGGTCTTTTCCAGTGAGTGGCCATGGTGTGTGGGGCCAGATATTGAAATGGACTCAGATGCTTCTACGCATGTAAGAATACTGGATACTGGCTGTCCAGCCCTCCAGCACAGGACTGCACTGCCCTCTGTGGGTTCCCACTTTGTGGACCGGACTGAGATGTAGTCTCGTGGGTGGGCAATGACTCCTTTTATTCCTCAGGTGACTAACGGTAGCAGGGGCTTTAGTAAAAGGAAACCAGATTTGAAAGGGTGATTATGAAAGCAGATTTTTTTCATCTGTTCATTTATTGGGTATATCTTGGAGGGCACCACCCTCCTCTGTGGCAGGTACTGTGTGCTATGCTGGGATAAGGAGATGCAGGCTCATCTTACCTTGTCCCAGGAGCTCACCTCTGGGTCACATAATTGAGAGGAGGTAAGAGTGTCTGTCATTGAAACCATACAAGAAAAAGGATGTCTTAAAGAAGCCCAATGGTCAAATAGCATTGGGAAATTGAGTTATACCTGGATATTTATTTCAAGAGACTTATATGAACATCAAATAAAAACCAAGGGCTTGGCCCTTTACAGGCAATTATTTTTAAAGGATAGGCAAAAATGCTTGCTCAGCACTTGTTTAGCTGACTGCCCAACAATGATTAGTTGTTCAGATTAAGAAGCTATAAACCAGGACACCAAAACTTACATCATGGCGATTTAATCAGATTGTAGACTCAGTAGTAGAGAAGAAAACAGCAAAATTCCCCAGTGGTCCTGCATTTGGAAATCTTTATATGGAGTCGAGAGAAAAATGATACATTATAGTAAATAAATTTAGATGACATGCAAGGAAATGGACTGCATAAAATGAGAGTAGATGCTGTTTGTTTAAAGGTGACTTCACGTGGTAGAACGAGGAGATTGGCCATCACACCCTCTCGTGATCTCCCTGGTGTGTCTTTCGCAGATTAGAGGGTCTAGAAAGCTAACACAACTGTACGTGTATGTCCTTGCAGCTAGGCTGATGGATGTGAATTAGCATCTGCCAATTAAAAGTGGCCACAGAAGAAGGAAGCAAGGGGGAGGTCATGTTTCTGTTGCTGTGACTGGGTAAGGTTTGTTTTTTTTTTATTTTTCTCCAGCAGTATTCCAAGATGCTATGACTAGTTTCTTAGCTGTTGAGAACCCTCTGCAGCAGTGACAGCGGGAACATCTTTGGACAGCTAGGAAAAGAGGTCCCTGGATACGCCAGGTTGACACCGTCCCTCTGACCCCGCACCTTCCCCAATGGGCACAGGTGGCCGCTCCTGCTGAGTCTGGGTCTGTGGTGCACTGGGCTATTCCTGGAGGCCCACCCAGCCTGGAGACACTTTTCCAATTTAGTGTGCAACAGCTGTATAGATTCTTGTTTTAAATCCTTTCATGCTTAAAATAGTTGCGGTGTCTTTTATTCCTTGCAGTTTAATTCTCACTCATCCAGAAGTTGGCAATCAAAGTCGTCATAGGCAACAGACCCTGGAGGACTCAGATGGTGAGGTGATCTGTCAGTGGAATTTGAGGGCAGTGAGGATTCAGTCACTGTGACAGAAATTGGACCTGTGTGGCCGACAGTAGGAAAAGCTACATAAATTCTCACCCAAAGGGTCCGGGAGTAAAGAGCCTGTTGAAAGCAACGCACTGGCGGACCAAGCGGCCGCTACAACCTCGTGCGTGGCAGAATGAGCAGCGTAAGGTGGTGCGCGGGCTGGCAGCATGTGGCTAAACTGGAGATTTCAGGGAAAGAAAGTGTTAAGCCCGGGTTTTTACATTCTGTGCTGTGGTTGCAGTCGGACAAGGAGCTCCTCAGTCTGGCAGGTAGAGCTTCTTCCTGGTAGTCATGGACATGGCTGAAATGATCACTCTCGTTGCTGAATTGCAGAGTCAGCTGAATTCAAAGCCTTGTCAGGGCTCCTTTGAAATACAGGAGATTGTTTGGTTACGAGTTAGAACTGGAGAACTTTGGTTGAGAGATTTCCTTGCTAAGAGAACTTTCTCCTTCTTTGTCTGACGAGGTCAATCTTAGCAACATCTGACATAGTTTCCTGGAAAGGAATGCTGGGTCTCTCCCTGCCTCTTCCTACTTCCTCATCAGCCCTAGACCTGTAATTAGAATCAGATCCCCACATGCTTCAGAGGCAAAGAACAGAATCTGACTCAGGAAGAGAAGACATACTGATCAAAAGAATTACCATTTGTTTATACAGTCAGCCTTCTGTATCCGTGGGTTTCATATCCATGCATTCAAGCAACCACGATATGAAAATATTTGGGAAAATATTCTAGAAATCACCAAAAAGCAAAGCTTGTGTCGCTCACTGGCAGCTGTGTACATAGTACTGCATCGTATTTAGAGCTCTTTGCGTAGGATTTACATTATACTTACAGTTGTTTACATTGCATTAGGTATTAGGTCTAGAGATGATTTAAAGCATGCTGGAAGATGTCTGTAGCTTATATGGCAAACACTAGACCATTTTACATTTACCATTTTACTTGAATATCCATAGATGCTTCTGTATCCTGGGAGGGGTCTTGGAACCAATCCCTCTTGGATATCTAGGAAGTGTTAGTCACTCGGTCATGTTCAACTCTTTGCGACCCCATGGACTGTAGCTCTCCAGGCTCCTTTGTCCATGGAATTCCCCAGGCGAGAATACTGGAGTGGGCTGCCATTCCCTTTTCCAGGGCATCTTCCCGACCCAGGGATCAAACCCAGGGTCTCCTGCATTTCGGGCAGATTCTTTAAAGGGAAGGGAAGGGTTAGACATCTAGGAAGGATTGTATTTAATGACATGAGAAGCCTGGGTAATATGTTTTGGAATAGTCTGGCAACACGCTACATAAACTAGAGTAAAAGGAATATATCTTTAGTTCGGGCAAAGTGTATCAGATGTTCTAGTCTCTCACTTTTGATCTGTGTCAACATTTTCATTCTCTGACAATTAATCACAGGAAATTTGAGTATCTTACCATCCTGTAGGGACAGAGGAGCCTGGCAGGCTACAGTCCATGGGGTCGCAATGAGTTGGACATGACTTAGCAATTAAACCACCACCACCACCATCATCCCTTAGGGTACCATATTTATTCAATTTGTTGATGGCTGTGCTCGTTGAACTTGGGGAGCCAGAAATAGCCTATCGCATGTAGGAGCAGGCAAGAGAGAACTGATGAAAAGTTCAGGGGTCACCACCAGCAGTGGACTCGCTGCAGGTGCTCACACAGCCTACATGGGAGGGCAGAGCATGATGTGTGGGTGTTTGAGGCTCTACCACGGAGAAGAAGCTCAGGGCTTGGTCAGACTCTTTTTTTGTTTTGAGGAAGAATACACTACGTGTGGGTATTTTGGGGAGCACTTGTAGAAAGTAGATTCCCTTATATTCGGTGTCAGGGCCTCTGCTGCAGACCCCTTGGCCCCTCAATGCAGCCTTGACCCGTTTATTTGAGTAACCTGAAAGACAGCCAACTTTTTAGGAATACAAAGCAGACGGCAAGATGCTCTGGTACCTGGCTTCCTAGCAGACGCAGAAGGACTGACCAGATGTGCCGTCAAACCTCCTGCAGACCTTCCTGGAGGAACTGGTGAGGCCCTTAGACTTTCGGCACAAAAGGTAATGCCTTTTATGGAAATTGTTGTTCACTCACTAAGTCGTGTCTGACTCTTTGTGACCCCAAGGACGGCAGCATGCCAGGCTTCCCTGTCCCTCACTGTTTCCTGGAGTTTGCTCAGACACATGTCCATTGAGTCGGTGATGCCATCCAACCATCTCATCCTCTGTCACCCCCTTCTCTTCCCACCCTCAATCTTTCCCAGCATCAGGGTAAGGATTGGAGTTTCAGCACAATGTTTTTTCTAAAATATCTCTTCATTGCTACAGGATCACGGAAGAGATCGTGGGACATCGTATGTCCTTATGATCTAACAGATTCGGTCATGAAGTGTGGATTCCAGAACAGCACTGGGTCAAAGGGAGATGACATTGGAGAGCTTGAGCATTAGCAGGCCTAGAAGGTCAATTAAAATTGCAAAACCATTAAACCAGTTAATAGAGGCTCAGGCATAGTGTGCCAGGAACAGCCTAGGGTAGGTCTTTGCAGAATGACATCTCCTCTCAGGTTTGTTCCTGTTGATGTGTAGCCAAGGGAGTTTCTCTCCGGGGTGGAAACCAAGCAGTTCATGTAACGTCTCAGTTTTATTGGAAGGAGCTGTGGCTGCAGGTGTAGACCTTAACTGATCCATGGGAAGTCGAGGGAGTTTGGCTGCTCAGGGACTTGGAAGGAATCAGATTGGAGGCCTGGTGACAAGGGGTCGGGAGCACAGGCACGGCTACGGAATCTGCTTCTTACAAAAGCTTTGCTCCCAAAAGTTTTCAGTATCCAGGTAGCCCAGATGACCTATCTGTGTGGCTCACTTACCCTCTCCCCACACCACCTTGGTTTTCCAGCAGCAAGCTGGCCATGGTATCTTGGATGAAGATGAGTAACAGCCCGGGCTTTCCTTCACCAAGCTGATCTGTCAGCCTGCCACGGGCTTCCCCGGCCAAGAGCTGACAGGGCTGAGTGTCAGAGACAGTGTCATTCCACGGGGAATGGGAAATGGAATGTTGCCCGCTGTATCAGAAAACAAAGGATGTGAGAGCCATCAGCGATTGAGGCCACCCCCTGGGGAGCCTTGAGGGAACTCAGGATGGAAACTCAGGAGGAATGCCGGCCAGTCCTGTCACACTGAATCAACCACCAACCCCCACCCACCGGGCGGCCCGCGGAGGCTCGGGATGAGAAAGCACGGGATCTTGGCCCCAGACAGCTGAGGTGCAGATCAAAGGACTGGCTTCAGTGAGCCCAGACTCGCATCTTGCCATACGTAGGAAACCACTGAATTCCTTAACCTGAGATGTCTGGCTTCCTTTAATTAACAATAAGCTTTTGATGTTCAGACTGCCTGCCCCTTGTTGTAAAACTTCTATATAACCTGGAAACCCCCTTCAGGCAGGAGAGGTTAACAGTTAACTGCGGTATGCTGCCCACAAGCACACAGACCCCAGACCCTTGGAACCTGAAGGTCGATGATGCTGACTCATACTCACTCACCATCAGCCAACCAGAAGAATGCTCACAAGCTGATCATGTCCTCTTTGAAGCATTTCTATAAAACCCCACACTCGCCCCTCTGGTGGGGACATGCCATTTTCAGGGCTTTGTCCCCTGGGACCCCCTTTGCCCTGGTAAAGCAATAAAGCTGTATTTTCTATTTCACCCAAATCTCTGTCTCCAAGATTTATTTCCGTGTCGGGGTGCAGAGGTGAGATTTGACCTCAACATCCCTGTGGAGTTATGTGGTCTTCCCTTCCTACCCAAACATCCACATGCAGCTGGATGTTCAAAATGCTGGAATAGGCTATCAAGTACCCAGACAAGACATCCATTGGGGGCATTACTGAAGTGGGAGTAATGTGAGAGTGGGTGATGCCCTGTAGAAAGCACTGTTTGCTTTGAATGGTGCCTGGTACTTGGTGCTGTTTCCCCAAAGGCAAAAATATATGTACCCCAGGCCCTTGGAGGTAGGGCTGGGTCCTTTTGTTATTACCCATAATGACCATCGCACAAAACTGCTTCCTGCTGCCCCAACTTTCAGGTTTCCTTGTTCAAAGGTTTTCATTCCCGGGTAGGAAATGCTGAAACCCAGTTATCCTCAGGGACGGCTCTTAGAACCGCCGAGCCAGTGGCAAAGGCTAACGGAAAATTCAATCGACTGACCGAAATAGGACCCCAAAGAGCTCAAGTCTGCTAAGAGGAAAGGTGCGATTGACCAGGTAAATAGCTGCAGTATTTTCCAAGTGGAGAAAAGGAAGTCATTTGTAAATAATTTCATAAGTAGAAATAATATCTATGGCTTTGTGTGCACTTGCAGGAGTGAGCACCATAGTAATGACGATGTTTCTTTTCTGCTCTGTGAAGGTGGCTTAGCCAAGTCCCTTTTCCATTGCTTGCCCTTCTGTTTTTATTTTACACGTGCTGTGTTGGCCGTGGTCAGTGCCGTAGTCTCCAGTTGCAGAAGGGGAGACTGTGACCGCTGAGGCCGTGGTCTGATGACGGACGCGCTGATGGACAAGAGTATGGATCTCTCCTCTTGTGCAGTGAAGATGGAGTTAGTTTTCATTTGTATGAAGAATAAATCCATTATGTTGGGAGGGAGCTTTCTTGTCCTTCCAGTGGCTGAGAAGATTCCTTGTGGGTGGTGGGCACACGTCCAGGGCTGCCAGAATGGGTTGCTATGGCACGTTTCGGGGTGCCGCTCTCAACGTCCATCCTGAACCCCAGCTGTGCCTTCCTAGAGGGCCGAGGTTGGGACAGAGTTTCTCTGCGTCCTCTCCAGTTACAGTCTGGATGAAACTGGCTTCTGAGAAGCAGCTGTCTTCCCAGGACCACTGCCAGGCAAGAAGGGCAGAGAGCTTGACTTGCTGCCGCCGTGGCCACATCAGCTGACACTCAGGACCAAGACGCTAGCTTCTGCAGCCTTGGTCCACTGTCTAGACGCTCACTTCCTGCACCTGCAGGGTGAGTCTTCTGGTGCCTGGAACACAGAGAAGGCCACAGGTTCCTGAAGTCACGATTCCATCGCGATGCCCCCAGTCCTCTTTGTAGCAGAAGTGCAAGCCAGAAAGGACTTCGAGTTATTCTCCAAGCCCAGTTGGTGAACAGACCCCTTCTCCTTTTGACCCTACTGGAAGCACATGATTCATTGCACTAAATCCCTTTTCATTTAAAATACCTAGTGATTCTTGGGGACTTCCTGATGGTCCAGTGGCTAAGACTCCACACTCCCAATGCAGGGGGCCGGGGTTTAGTCCTTGGTCAGGGATATAGATCTTCCCTGGTGGCTCAGCGGGTAAAAATCCACCTGCAAGGCAAGAGATGCAGGTGTGATCCTTGGGTTGGGAAGATCCCCTGGAGGATAAAAGAACAACTTACTCCAGTACTTCTGCCTGAGAAATCCCAGGACAGAAGAGCCTGGTAGGCTACAGTCCACAGGATCGCAAAGAGTCAGATACAACTGAGTGAGCATGCACGCGTTTATCATGCATGCAAGGAAATAGATCCCGCATGCTGCAATGACATCCCACGGGCTTCAGCTAAGATCCAGTGCAACCATATACGTGGTTCTCAGTTGCTAAGTCATGTCTGATTCTCTGTGACCCCATGGACTATATAGCCCTTCAGGCTCCTCTGTCCATGGGATTTCCCAGGCAAGAATACTGGAGCGGGGTACCTTTTCCTCCTCCAGGGGATCTTCTTGACTCAGGGATGGAACTTGTGTCTCCTGCGTTGGCAGGTGGATTCTTTACCCCTGAGCCACCTGGGAAGTCGCAACCGTATAAATAAATAAAAATAAATATATTTAAAAGAAATACCGAGTGGTTCTGGTGTCTGGTTTGTTAGCATGAGGGTTGACTTTGGAGGCAGAAATGCAAACGGCACCTGGACTCCTAATTCCTGAGCTGGTTTCTCAGCCATCTTTCTTATTTTCCTCAAAGATCCCTTGTCCCCCCCCCACCGGCTTGAGTCCCTCCCACTTGCTCCACGCCTCCTCACCGCCTCCTCACGGCCTGGCTCCTGCAGGCTCCATCATCACACATCTACACCCAGATTACTGCCGACTCACACAGCCTCAGACATCTCCTTCCACTCATCTTTAACAACATTGACGCTTTTGTTCTCTTAAAGCGTTTTTTTTTGTTTTTTTTTTTTAATCAAATTATTCTCTTTCCCTAAGAACTCTGTCGCTAAGGTCACCTACAAGACAAAGTCTAGGTGTCATAGAACGGGATTCAAGCCTGCTCCCTCCCCCTCCCCACACATTTCCCTCACCTCCTTGAAGCTTTATTACCAGTTGGTACGTTTAATCCCCCCCAGGTCTCCCAGCCACGCTTTGTACCTGCATGCCACACAATTCCTTCACGGGAGTGCCGCCCGCCCATAATTTCATCCACCCAAATGCCACCACCTTTGATCTCCCGGCCAAGCCCATCCCTTCCACAAGGAATTCCTAATTTATCTAGCTCGGGGGAATGGCTCTGTCCCGTGACTCCTACAGGACTTAGAGTGCGGCTGGGCCATGCCCCCACCCGCAGTGCGCTGTGCTGCTTTTGTTTTACCCTGGGTCTCTCTACCCTCTAACAGGAGGGTCCTCCTGCTTAGAAGTCCGTGCTATCACCACCTTCCACAAAGCACATCACAATCCATTCATAAGATGGGCTCTAATCCATAATGACTTAACTGACCTCAACACTTGAAGATAATGGATGGGGAACCGTGACTCCTGCCATCAAACTTGGAGGGTGGTGTTAAATGCTTTATGTTCTAATAGCAACCCGGGTATGCATTGCGTGTGTGCTTAAAACATTTTTTTTTCAATGTGTGTTTTAGGTTTTCTGCCCCCAAATGGAGGCATGTATATGGACTCACTTAACAGGAATCCTGCAAAATGCAGTGTTATTTGTGAAGTACCTTGTTTCTCATTGCTAAGTAGCAACATGAAAAGAATGGTGTCATTTACTTTATGAAGTGTGTTTAAGTCATAGATCTGAAATTTGAGAAAAGTAAAAGTGTTCCAACAAATTTTAAACTTGACAAATATGATCCATTGTCTTTGAACCAAGTGGTGCTAATTTGGCAAAGAAAAAAAAAAGAATCCTTATTGTTGCCAGCGTATATGTTTTCAACTCCCTTATCCAAAAGTCTCTCTCATTCTTTTTGAGGGGAATTCCTTTTTCACACTAGGTTTGATGAAACTCCCACTTTTTACAGGAATAGATTGCATGATTTCCTCATCTAAATATCTCCCCAGGAAAGTGAGGGTCCGTGTTGGAAACAGCACGTTTGCCCCACTTTGGTCTGCTGATCAAGCATGGACTGAGCATGTCTGCTCCAGACTGGGCCCGGCTCTGGGTGTGGGGGTGGCTGGGGCGCACACCTGGCCAGGTGAGCGCCCTGCGCGCTGGGATGCTCTGTCCCCCGCACCCCAGGAGCAGAACAGGGAGGAGCAGCGTTGGGGGTGGGGCAAGGATTTTTACTAGATATTCAAGAACCAGCACGGAGGAGATGAGCTTAGAATTCAGGGATGGACGTTAAAAAAGGATTTTACCAAGAACAGAACCATTAGGGCCAGCGCATCTCCAGGGGAGGAAACAGCTTTGGCCAAGTCACTGGGTATGAGAGTATCGGCTTTCTGAGCGGAGATGAGTAATAGCACGTGGCCGGAGGGAAGGCGGGTAGGGCCAAGTGAAGGAAGACGGAACAAGAGGTGGGTGGTGGGGTGCTTAAGTTACCAAAAACCGGTCTGGGCCCCAAGGATTTTGTGTGTTGTCGAGAGTCAGGGAGGAGAAGGGTTTTGTCTAACTTGCTGGACTGGGAAAGGAGGAACTTCTCAGGTGGATTTCTTCTCTCCTCTGCAGGACAGACAAAAGCACGCACAGCATCACGGATGCTTGATGCCGAGCTGCACAGGTGCCTCAGCACACATCAGGTGCACAAAGTGCGCAAAACCCTGCAGAGTCAACAGCGACCCCTACAGCAGCTTCTGAGGAATGCCGGGGGCAGCGTGGGGTCATGCAGACTCGCAGCCTTAGGACGTGGTCCCTCACTGAGATGCCTTGGCCGGCCGCTTGAGCTCTGAGAGAGGACCTTTCTTCATGCTTCTCTAAGCTGGGGCAATGAGACTTCCCTTTTGTCCATGATGTAGGAGCATGCCTAAGACCTGACCTACAAGTGGATGCTTAGTATGTGGTAGATGCTATAACATGGAGATCTCGTGTTCACAGGTCCAGAACTTGGTAATTTCTCTCTACTCCTCTGCCACACAGCTGAGCTCTCATTGGGAGCAGATCTACCTGGTTAACAAAATGCTTGTTTTGTTAACCAAAAAAAAATTCAAATAAAACTCCTTGTTTTATTCGAATTTTGCAAAAAAGCCTCCCACTTTGCCTTCATCTGGAATTCACCCCGGTGTTGGGCTGACCTGCTCACTCCTCAGAGCAGAAAGGCACCCAGCAGGGCGTCCAGCTCTGTGCTCATCACTTTCAACGTGTGTGGCTGTCACATAAGGAATTCTTCCCCCTTGTCATGCCCATGTCCACACTTCCTGTCGTCTTCACGCAGCCTTGGAAGCCGTCTGGCTGCGGGTTTGGGAACTCATGCAGAAAGAATGTTCTTCTCTGACCCCTGGCCTTGCTGCCAATGACCCAGGGGACTGCCTCCTGTCCTCACCACTGGTCTGACTGTGTCGAGGGGTGCCTTCTGGGTTTTCTATCTTGTGGGGGCTCCTCAAAAGCATGCTCTGCTTGAATCTGGTTCATTTAGGAATTTGTGGTGGGCTGAGTGTTGGGAAACTGAACTGAGTGTGGGAATGCATACCCACAGAACTGACTGTCTACATTGTAACAGATTACCACCCCATGGTCTCCATCAACCTGACTTCTTCTCTCCAGATAGGAGTAAACTTGCAAATAATTTGACTACCAATCTCAGGAATTTCCACAATATTAATTTAAATGAACACTCATGTACCCAATCTGGAATGGATCATAGTGTATATGTCCTCAAGCCTTGCTGAATCTGCTTCTCCCAAGATATTTTATCATGAACTTTAAGCCATCCCAATCCCACTCCACTCTGCTTTGAAAGACCAGCCTTAACCCAGACACCAGAAATCTCATAAATGTCCCAGCTTTGCCCCACCCGCCTCCAAGACGAGTCCAAGGCCTTCACAGTGAAACAGAGCAGCGCCCCATGGTCCTTCCCACCCCCATGTGCCCTGCCTGCCCTTTGTCAGTGGGAAAACTTTAGGCAAAGAGCAACTGTAATGTGAGTGAGTCAGTCAGTCATAGCTGACTCTTTTCGACTCCGTGTAGCCCATGTAGCCCAGCAGGCTCCTCTGTCCATGGGATTCTCCAGGCAAGAACACTGGAGTGGGTAACTATTCCCTTCTCTAGGGACTCCTCCCCACCCAGGGATCCAGCACGGGTCTCCTGCATTGCAGGCAGATTCTTTACCATCTGAGCCATCAGAGAAGCCTACTATTAAGAGACATTTCCAAGTATAAAGACAGATCAACTTAAAAAGCATCAGCAGATACATGCTTGATTTTATCTTACAATCTATAGACAATACATTAGAATAGGTAAAGAATTCATATACCTTTTCCAAAGGAATACCTGAGACAGAAGCGGCAATAAAGTTATAAATGACAATCGTCAATCAGATGAAATAATTTAGATGAACATTATCTCTCTTGAAGAGATGGGGACTGGACAAGTGGTCAGGAAGGAGACACAATGTGCTTTTAACTTTGTATGAAAAATAATGTTCAGTTCCATGTTGCTGAACATAGTTCTGTTTTTGCCAAATAAATCCTCTACTTCGAATTACTGTCCGAATGCTTTATTAAAATTCTGCTTCTGGCAGAAATGCAGAAACAGAGGAACACAGTCAAAGGAGACCAAATAGCAATTGCTTACTCATTAAGCAAAGTCAAAGACTTGTAATTCCAGAAAATTATTCTGGACCACATCCTGTGAGCTGTCTTACAGATACTGAAAACCCCACCAAGTGGAGAAATTAACTGCATGATGACCACACTGCAGCCATGATAGGAGTTGCCACAGTTCTGGAAACTGGCCTCAGAGAAATTGGAACAAACCAACTCTGGAACTGAAGGTAAACTGTACCTAAAACAATCAAGATGATGCTGGTCAGACCACTGATGACCAACTTCAAGATGACCGTCAGAGCTGACTGCTGTTTCTGCAAGTAGCCCCCTCACTGCATCTACAAAAGCTCTAGCCTACTTCTTAGATATCATTTATAACTATTATCATGTCTGAGACAGATTTGAGAAGCCAGGTGATATGCGGAAGAGGATATCAGGCACAGAAAATGTGAGCTAAAGCTTTGGGGTTGACCCAGTAGAGTCTTGCAAAGGGCCACTGTCTTCAGACTGATGGCCAATCAAGGCTAAAGTCCTACTTGAGGAAAGTCCTGCGATACTCACTGGTGTGGGGACAGAAGAGGGAGACTGCCTTCACGGCTGACTTCCAGAAGCCACGCTGCCTTCATTCTGTCGGGCTTTGGACTACAGTCTGCCCTTCCCCGCCCCCCGCCCCCACCCTCCAGCATCCAGAATAAGGCAAATTTTCCTTTCCAGTAACTTGCGACTTGTTGGCTTGTGAACTGCGATCAGCCGGACCCCATTTCCAGTTACATAAGTAGAGTCCTCCTGCTCTTTGGCAAGCCACAAACTCAGCCTTGCTCTGCCAAGAGCCTGCACTGGCGGGACTTTCAAGGAGCGGGGGTTCAACTGCACGGATGCTCCTGTGCCCAGGTCCATCTGGTCGCCTCACTGCTCTGGGCTCTATGTTGAAGACGTGTGTCTCCGAGGACCACTAGGAGCTGTAAACATGGTCATTGCATCATGTCCCAACTGCACTGCTCACCAGCATCGTCATCCTTGACGAAGCTCCCGGTCCCTGGCTATCGTGTTGGTGCGGAGTGCTGAATAACGGCTCCTAGAGTTATCCATCTCCCATCCTTGTTACTTCGCATGGCAAAATGGACTTTGCAGATGTGATAAGATTAAGGATTTGGGGAGAGAAGATTTTCCTCGATTACCCAGGAGGGCCCTAGTAACCTCAGGTATTCGTATAAGAGGGAGGTTTGCTGGTGAGGGGAACGCAGGCAGAATGAAGGCAGCGTGACTTCCTGGAGTCAGCCGCGAAGGCAGTCTCCCTCTTCTGTCCCCACGCCAGTGAGCGCCGCAGGACTTTCCCCAAATAGGACCTTAGCCTTGACTGGCCATCAGTCTGACGACAGTGGCCATTCACAAGACTCTGCCCGGCCTTTAGCTCACATTTTCCGTGCTTGACACCCTCCTCCACATATCACCCGGTTCCTCAAATTTATCTCAAACATAGCAGCAGTTATAAATGATCTCTGAGGATGCATGGAATCATGGGATTTTATAGCTATATTTTTTCTATCACAAAGTTCTCCTTTCTTGAGAAAATTCTTCACAAAATCCTCTCTAATGAGTCATTTATATACAATCTGATTTTGATCCTATACTTTTTTTTTTAGTTTTAGAAAAATTTGATAAATTTTCTGAAGATCTAAATTTTTCTAGGCTTGAGTACATTGTGCTAATTACTGAAATTGTTTAATTAAAAAAAGACATTCTCCAAAGCAGGCTTCCAGAATTCTATTTCCCTATGGTGTTGTAAAAAGACCCATCTCCTCTCCGACTCAGTAAGACAGAGACTTCCCACCATTGTAGGAACAACCAGCATTTTAAAATCTTTACTGAACGCGTGCTTTGGAGTTACTGGGGACGTCTTCCGTCAGTGCTACAGGCGGCCCTGGGCTGGGTGGCCACCCACCCCCGAAGACGTGCCTCTGGGAAGGGGTGAGGCCCTTATCTTCCCAGGCAAGACAGGCTCCTTCCCTGGGTACCTCTTTTCTTCCGATGGTGAGCAGTTCTGAGCCTCCCCCAAGCACAGCGGTCAACAACAGAGACACGGAACACTGAGTGAGCTGGACTGGGACAGCAGGAGGCCAGAGCTGGAGATGGCCCGAGTCTCACCCGTCACTGGCTGACCAGGCCGGGGAGGAGGGTGTGCGGACAGTGTGAGGAGCTGGAGCCAGTGAGGGGGTGGTGATGACTGACGCCGAGACAGCAGAGGGGCAGCTCGGACTTGGCAGTGGGGAGCAAGGCTGTTCCTTGAAGCCCGGGAGTGCTGGCCCAGGGGAAGGGGGCCTCGGGGAATCCCTGGAATGTGTGAACAGGGAACATCCCAAAGCAGCCACAGAAGGTCCTCTTGCCTGAAGATTTAGGCACAGCTGGTTGTCGCCACTGCAGAGAATTTAGGTGGGAAATGATGGATGGAGCCGAGGTCCAAAATCCACGAACAGTTTCTGTGTAGGACACCACGTTCCTGACATACTAACATGTTTGGGCAAGTGGCGATCGTGATAACAATCCTCTACCTTTCCTCCTTTTACAGCCCAAATCTTTCCAAAATACACAGTACAATTTCCTGTTTTCCACAGTGCATGCATACATGCCGAGTCACTTCAGTCATCCGACTCTGTGAGGCCCCGTGAACTGCAGCCCACCAGGCTCCTCTGTGCATGAGATTCTCAGGCAAGAATACTAGAGTGGGTTGCCATGCCCTCCTTTAGGGAATCTTCCCTAACCAGGGATCAAAACCGCTTCTCTGACGTGTCCCTGCATTGGCAGGTGGGTTCTTTACCACTAGTGCCTCCTGGGAAGCCCTACTTTATGCAATCAGTTCAGTTCAGTTCAGTCGCTCAGTCGTGTCCAACTCTTTTCGACCCCATGAATCTCAGCATGCCAGGCCTCCCTGTCCATCACCAACTCCCGGAGTTCACTCAGACTCACGTCCATCGAGTTAGTGATGCCATCCAGCCATCTCATCCTCTGTCATCCCCTTCTCCTCCTGCCCCCAATCCCTCCCAGCATCAGAGTCTTTTCCAATGAGTCAACTCTTCGCATGAGGTGGCCAAAGTACTGGAGTTTCAGCTTTAGCATCATTCCTTCCAAAGAAATCCCAGGGCTGATCTCCTTCAGAATGGACTGGTTGGATCTCCTTGCAGTCCAGGGGACTCTCAAGAGTCTTCTCCAACACCACAGTTCAAAAGCGTCAATTCTTCAGTGCTCAGCCTTCTTCACAGTCCAACTCTCACATCCATACATGACCACAGGAAAAACCATAGCCTTGACTAGATGGACCTTTGTTGGCAAAGTAATGTCCCTGCTTTTGAATATGCTATCTAGGTTGGACATAACTTTCCTTCCAAGGAGTAAGTGTCTTTTAATTTCATGGCGGCAGTCACCATCTGCAGTGATTTTGAAGCCCCAAAAAATAAAGTCTGACACTGTTTCTACTGTTTCCCCATCTATTTCCCATGAAGTAATGGGACCGGATGCCACAGTAATTATAATATACGTATAATGTACAGTATATATACTAAGGGCTTCCCCCATGGCTCAGACAGTGAAGAATCCGCCTGCAACGTGGGAGACCTGGGTTCCATCCCTGGGTTGGGAAGATCCCCTGGAGGAGGATATGGCCACCCACTCCTGTATTCTTGCCTAGAGAACCCCTATGGACAGAGGAGCCAGGCGGGCTCCAGTCCATGTGGTCACAAAGAGTCGGACACGACTGAGCCACTGAGCAGAGCACACACAGCACATATATGCTATGTGGATAGAGTTTATTGGCTGATTCTTTGATATTTGATGACATTGAAGTTCATTAGCTTCGTATTTTAGCTGACCACTTCATTCCAAACATCAGTGATGATAGGAAGCACTGACAGGTAGCTGACTTCACCAGCTACAAGTTGCCCTGCATTTTACTTTTATTTTAGGAACACTCTGATGGAGATAATAAGCCTCTTCAGTTCAGTTTAGTTCAGTTCAGTCGCTCAGTCGTGTCCGACTCTTCACGATCCCATGGACTGCAGCACGCCAGGCCTCCCTGTCCATCACCAACTGCCGGAGTTTGCTCAAACTCATGTCCATCGAGTCGGTGATGCCATCCAGCCATCTCATCCTCTGTCGTTCCCTTCTCCTCCCACCTTCAGTCTTTCTTTTTATTTTTCTTTTCAATCTTTCTTTTCATCATCGTCTTTTCAAGTAAGTCAGCTCTTCTTATCAGGTGGCCAAAGAATTGGAGTTTCAGCTTAAGCATCAGTCCTTCCAATTAATATTCAGGACTGAATTCTTTTAGGATGGATTGGTTGGATCTCCTTGCAGTCCAAGGGACTCTCAAGAGTCCCAACACCACAGTTCAAAAGCATCAATTCTTCGCACTCAGCTTTCTTTATAAACCTCTTACAAAGGTTATTTGGTTCATATATTCACAAAAGAGAGGAAGCTGCCTGTACCAGTCATCACTTGCTGGTTAACGACTCACCTCAATCAGGGTTTTGTTTCTTTTCAAAGGTGTCCCTTTCTCTCTCAACCATACTGCACAGCTCTACCCAGTGGAAGTAAGGAGTGAAAGCCACCTGGTTTCAGCGCATTTGCAGAATTCAGCATTCTTTAAGTCACACGACAATCTCAGGGAGATAGTCGCATGCACTCATAGATCAGGCAGAAATTGTATACTCCCAGAATAAACTGCTGGAGGGTGGGAGAAGATTTATTGGGCTTCAAGGAAAAAAGGGAAAATTACGTTATCAAGTGAAGATTCGCAACCCACAAAAAATTGGAGAACACAGGACACGGCCAGCCTCCTCCCCAGGGAGCAGCAGAGCTGGCCGACCCTCCAGATCTCCGCGGTCACAGGACCTTGAGAAGGCTTCACAAAGAGGAAGTTCTGGGGGCATTTTTGGGGCCCAGAACTTGGAAAGAGGTTTACCTAAACTCTCCTCCCTGAGGTCTGTGATCATGCCAAAGTAACAGAAGAAAGTTGTCAAGACAAGGGAACAATTTCAACAGGCACGTCAGTGTTCAGGGTGGACACCACTCGTTGTGAAATCGCAGGGACAGATGTGTGATGGGGAATCCAGAGGACCAGAGCCCTGGAAAACTGCAGGAGGCTGCTGGTTAGTGCACTAATTTCACAGACAAGGAACCCGGAGTCAGTGACAGAGCCAGGGCTGGCGGCCAGGTTTGGGATGGACAGTCCTGCATGGGCCCATCTCACTGGGCCTGAGACTCTCAGGCTGGCTCAGTGAGTGGATGGAAGAGGCTGGCCTAAGGGAAAGCGACAGGACCCTTGTCCGCTCCATCTGTGTCCTTTCCCTGGGCTGCTCAGAGGTCCACCTTTCTAAGAAGCGGTCTTGCAGCTCAACACCCGAGCTGTCTGCTCCTCAGCTGAGTGACAGGCAGGCCACCCGATTTAATCAAGAGCTTCCTAGGCAGGGTTCATGGCTTATAAGTGTCAATGTGCTATCTGTCCAGACACATGCATAATAACAGCTTGAACTGTCTTAGAGACGGGACTCCTTAGTGAAGGACTCTCGGGCATCATCACACCACAGAGGAAGCCAATCAATATAGAAGTCAACTGACAAAAGATACAGAATAATAAATACTATAATATGTACACATGGCTTCCCAGGTGGCTTAGTAGCAAAGAATCTACCTGCCAGGGCAGGAGCCACAGAAGACCCAGGTTCAATGCCTGAGTCAGGAAGATCCCCTGGAGAAGGGAGTGGCTACCCACTCCAGTATCCTTGCCTGGAGAATTCCATGGACAGAGGAGCCTGACGGGCTACAGTCCACGGGGTTACAAAGAGTCAGACATGACTATGCACACACACACGCACGCACGTATTCACTCATATGCCACTTTCTATGGACCCATATAATGAATCTATTCTGTCCGTGGGAAACATGAGAGACAATAGTCTATAAATATATAAATATCTTATTAATACATTTATATTTCCTAACCATATGATGATTCAAGTATATTTTTATAAATATTTTTTTCACTTAGCAACGAGTTCTAAATATAAATATGAATCTAGACCTGCAATATCATAATTTTTCCCTACGCTTGCAAAGCACTGCACTTTGATTCAGCCTCGTCCCTGCAGTTGCACAGTTTGGTTAGGGTTTCTCAGGCTTGCCACCACTGGCATTTGGGGCTGGATCGTTCTCTGTGGTGGGACACTGAGCAGATCTCTGGTCTCAGGCCACCAGATGCCAGTAGCGGCCCTTTGAGTTGTGACAATTAAAACTGTCTTCAGACATGGCCCAAAATCTGTTAGAGGCAGAATCACCCTGGACAGAGAACCAGTGATGTATGTATTTTTTTTCCCCCCAGCTCTCATTACACAAAGTTGCCTGAACTTCCTTATAGCTGTCTTTCCATCTCTATCCAATTCTATCCAGAGGGTAAATTCCTCAATGCTAAATTACTGTCTCAGAGCAGAAACATCCATCTGAGAACTTTAATATCCTTTTGCCAAATTTCTGTCAAAGTATCATTTTTTTTTTAAGTTAGAAACACAACTCTCAGACAAACGCACAGTGAACCTGTGTCAGAGATTTCTTTGTCTCATTTAGTGAGACAACCAGCAGGCTGGGGAGGCTGGTTCAGAAGGAAGTGAAGAAACGGTGCCCCAGAGCATCGCAAAAATGCTGGAGAGGGAGGTTATTCAATCACGCACACAAGTGAGCTCTAACCTTGGGCTGTAATCCTTTCCAAGTCTACCAGCATCATTCATTGCTTTGTGTGGATGCGGACTCTTCCAAGGCTGTGAAATACTATAATCAACAGATTCGTGTGTGCTAGGTCAGTTCATTCGCGTCCTACTCTTGGAGACCCTCAGGACTGCAGCCCTCCAGGCTCCTCTGTCCATGGAATTCTCCAGGCAAGAACACTGGAGTGCAAAAGACTGTTCTATACATCTGTGTCTCTTTTGCTGTGGGAGATGGAGGGGGGGATGATTTGGGAGAATGGCATTAAAACATGTATAATATCATATAAGAAATGAATCTCCAGTCCAGGTTCGATGCAGGATACAGGAAGCGTGGGGCTGGTGCACTGGGATGACCCAGAGGGATGGTATGGGGAGGGAGGTGGGAGGGGGGTTCAGGATGGGAACATGTATACACCCATGGCAGATACATGTTGATTTATGGCAAAACCAATACAATATTAAAAAATAAAAATAAAAAAGAAAAAGAAAACTTTCACCAAAAAAAAAAAGGAATACTGGAGTTCATTGCCATTTCCTCCTCCAGGGATCTTCCCCACCTGGGGATAGAACCTGTGTCTTCTGTGGCATTGCAGGTGGATTCTTCACCACTGAGCCACAGGGGATGCCCCAGTCTACAGGTAATAGTAGGCAAACCAAAGGTACTTACTCCTAGTGAATCAGGTGGGTCTTACCTGGCTACTGGCCATTTCTGATTCTGACTGTTCTTCCCCTGACATTGCCTTCCTGCAGTTTTGTAAAGCGTGCTCTCATCTCAGTTGACCCAGCTCCCATAACCATACCCAGCATGAATGGGTAGGTTCTCAATCTTTTTTTTTACTGTATTCAATCATATGAATATCTCGTTACTTTTCCCCCCTTTATTTCACTGCCTTTGAGGCCAAATAGTTCCACCTACTGTCCGTTCACGATCTAATTTATTTGTCTGTTCAGGTCCTTTGTCCATTCTCCTTTTAGAGGAGTCAACTTTTTCTCGTTCGTTTGCAATCCATCAGTTATGTGTCTCTTTTAAATGTTAGAGATATGTTTCTAAATGTTCCTTTGCCTTTTTGTTTAGTTTTTCTTTATTGCAGAAATGTCTGTAGGGGCTTCCCTGGTGGTTCAGTGGTAAAGAATCCGCCTGCCAGTGAAGGAGACGCAAGTTCGATCTCTGATCCAGGAAGACCCCTCAGGCCTCAGAGCAGCTAATCCTGTGTGACGAGACTACTGAGCCTGTCTCCAGAGCGGGGAGCTGCGGCTTCTGAAGCCCGGGTGCCCTGGAGTCTGTGTTGCACTGCAATGGAAGCCCACGCCCTGCAACGAGAGAGTAGCCCCTGCTCCATGCAACTGGAGAAAAGCCCTGGCAGGAACCAAGACCCCATGCAGACAAAAGTAAAGAAAAAAAAAATTATAAAGAGATGTATGTATAAGTGGGTTGATCATTATCTTTCTTATGATTGAACTCTGGGATTATGTTGAAACAGCCTTTCTTAAACGTGGATAAAATACAGTTACCCTTAGTACCCACTGGCTCTGTGTCTGGATTCAACCAACAGTGGATCAAAAATATTTGGGACAAATAGTCCAGAAAGCTCCTGAAAGCAAAACTTGAATTTGCCACACATGGACTGCAACACTTCACATAGCATCTGGTTGTATTTGCAACGATTTTCATAGAATTTACATTGCATTAAGTAACACAAGTAACCTAGAAATGATTTAAAGTATAGGGGTGTATACGCCTGAGAGAGAAAGTGTTAGTCACTCAGTCGTGTTTGACTCTTTGCAAACCCATGAACTGTACCCTGCCAGACTCTCCTGTCCATGGAATTCTCCAGGCAAGAATACTGGAGTGGGTTGCCTTTCCCTTTTCCATTGGATCTTCCCCACACAGGGTGTCCCGCATTGTAGGTACATTCTTTACCTTCTGAGCCACCAGGGCATGTGCCTAGGTTATATACAAATACTGTGCAAATTTAAATACAAATACTGTGCCAATTTCACATAAAAGACTTGAACATCAGTGAAGTTTACTAGCAAGAAAAAATAGTCCAAGAATAAGATCATGGCTCATCTGACTCCGTTTCATAAGGACTGTCATAAGTATCGTCATAGATATTCTCACAATTACCCTCAGAAGGATTTGCGTGGGATGAGGGGGTGTCCTGGAACCAGTAACCAAAGGGCGTAGCGGGACAGCTGTATTTATCTGTGCTTTCTTTCAAAACATCTAGCAGTTATTATTTTATATTTAAATTTGTATTCTACTTACAGTTCATTTTAAAATAGGATGAGAGTTGGAGATATAAGGTTTCTTCCCCAAGGAGTTAGCCAGATTTCTTGACTCCAGTTCAGTTCAGTCACTCAGTCGTGTCTGACTCTTTGCAACCCCATGGATTGCAGCACACCAGGCCTCCCTGTCCATCACCAACTCCTGGAGTTCACTCAAAGTCATGTCCATCAAGTCCGTGATGCCATCTAACCATCTCATCCTCTGCTGTCCCATTCTTGACTCTAGAAACTGTAGTAGTTCATTTTTTTAAGTCCTATTGCTCATATGTGAAGGCCCGGTACAGGAGGGCCTGTTTCTGGACTGTCTGTTCCGGCCTCTAGATTTGCCTGTGTCTTGGCCCCAGACCATAAAACGTAAGTCACTGTTGATATATAATAGACTTCTTCATCTGGCAGAGTAGGTCTCATTTTAAATATCAAAACATTTATTTGCAAACGATAGAGTGTCTACTTGTATAGGATTTAGGTAAGTAAAACAGCATTCTTTAGTTTTTTTCTAAGGACAGTGATTTTTCATTTTCTTATCAAGCTATTTTCCCATTAAAAAGATATTTTCACTTAGTGAAATTTCTTCCTGTGCAATATAAGGCAATGAACCCTGTCTTAAATATTCTTACCAAAGCTCCCTTCCCTATGCCTTATTGTCTGAGAATGTTTAGGTTCAAGGTCATGGTGTGATCAGTCACTCAGTCATGTCTGGCTCTTGCAACCTTATGAAACGTAGCCTGGCCAGACTCCATCCATGAAAATTTCCAGGCAAGGATACTGGAGTGGGTTGCTATGCCCTCCTCCAGAGGATCTTCTCAACCCAGGGATCGAACACAGATCTCCTGAATTGCAGGTAGGTTCTTTATTGCCTGAGCCACCAAGTTTTAAGATCAAGGGGGATGTCCAAAATCTGGCCAAGTGAAGGCCCCTCACACATTCATGATCACACACAGCACGATCAGATTGCACACAACACAGGCTCTGTGCATCTTTGTCTATTACTTATTTGCCTTTATTAATCTCTGAACCAGTTTTTTCACACTAGGCTCCTCCCCCTAATTTATCAGAGTAGCTGGAGGAAAGGGCTTTCTGGAGCAGAAGGATTGGAAGATGCCTGGTTAAATAAATCACGTCGAGCAAATTCCTTCATAGCCAGACTTCTCAGGGCTTTTAATCTGCGAACATCCTGTGACTCTCCGAGAGCATGATGGTCAGCAGAGTTGGCACCTTCTCCAAGCAACAGCCATCAGCACGCCTGTGAACACCAGCTATCTAAGCTCAGCAGCCCAGGCAAAGCTAGTCTCCCGATACCATAATTTTTCAAGCAAAACTGTAAAAAAAAAAAAATGAAATGATATCTCCAAGAGTGAAAATGAAAACAAGTGTAATTAACGATGCTCATTGACAAGAAGGCAACAGGATCTGCTCTATCTTAGAGGCAGTTTCCAGTCTTCCGAGCAAGCTCTGTGCATTCTCTGGGCAGCCCCCACTCTCCCCAAGGGGGCTGGAGGACAGGAGCTGTCATCCTTCTCTGCTGAGGTCGTTGACATCCTGCAGCTGTGCAGTGGGGGCCTGCTCAGGAGTCGGCATCTGAACATTACCCAGCAGATTCCGTCAGTTTTCCTTTGCTGTGTAAAGTCACCAAAAGCTGCTGGAAAGAAAGTGAAAATGTAGTCACTCAGTCGTGTCCAACTCTGCAACCTCATGGACTGTAGCCCGCCAGGCTCATCTGTCCATGGGATTCTCCGGCTGAGAATACCAGAGTGGGTTGCCATTTCCTATTCCAGGGGATCTTCCCGACCCGGGGATTGAACCCAGATCTCCTGCGTTGCAGGCAGATTCTTTACTGCCTTAGCTCATAATTTTGCAGGTCAGAGGGCCATTCTCTGCTCAGGGTCCCACCTGGGGAAATTGGGCTGTTGGCTAGGCTTCCTTCCTTTCCAGAGGCTCAAGGAAGATTATGATTCCAAGTTATGCAGGCTGTTGGTGGATTTCGTTTCCTTATGGCTGTAGGACTGAGGACTCTGGGTCCCAGAAGCCGTTCATATTCCCTGCCATCTGAAATGCCCTTCCATCTTCAAAGCCAGCATCAGAGGGACCCCCTCATGTGAGTCCCCCTGATGCTTCCAATCTCTTTCTTCAGGAAGAACCTTATCCCTTGTATGGGCTCACCTGATTAGGTCAGGCTCACCCTGGATAATCTCCAGATCTTGAAGTCAATTTATTTTGACCTGAATCCCATCAACAAGATCCAATCACAGCAGTACCTAGGTTACTGTTTGAGTAACTGGGAGCCTATGAGTGTCCACCACAGGGTCGGGGGGCTGTGGTGGGAACCTGGGGCTGTTTCAGAGCTACCTCCACGCTCATGCCTTTTATTGGGGGTACCAAGAATTTGGGCTTCCCAGGTGGCTCAGTGGTAAAGAATCCACCTGCCGGTGCAGGAGACGGCAAAGACATGGGCTTGCTCCCTGGGTCAGGAAGATCCCTGGAGAAAGAAATGGCAACCTACTCTAGTGTTCTTGCCGGGGAAATCCCATGGACAGAGAAGCCCTCGGCTACAGTCCCTGGGGTCACAAAGAGCCAGACACAACTGAGCATGCGCACAGCTGGACTGCACTGGCTTTAGACATTTTCTGTGCTGCTGAGATGTCCCACGTGTGACCGGGAAGATAAAAATGAGTCAGGACAGACCTGGGTGCCTGTGTGTGCTGAGTTGTGCCCTACTCTATGTGACCCCAAGGACTGTATCCCACCAGGCTCCTCTGTCCATGGGATTCTCCAGGCAAGAATACTAGAGGTAGTTGTCATGCCCTCCTCTAGGGGATCTTCCCAACCCAGGGATCGAGTCCATGGCCCCGGCACTGGCAGAAAGATTCTTTACCACTGAGCCACATGGAAAGCCTTTGCTCTTGGCTAGGGGTAGTAGAACACACAGGAAACCCAGAGAGCCGCCCAAGAGACTGATGCTGACAACCTGGCAGGGTTCTGCCCGTGTCTGGCAAGGCCACGTTCCCCACAGCTGTTTGGCCCTGTTGTTCTGGGGATGGAAAGAATCTGTGTGTGGGCCCTGAGGTTGCCTTTTCTCTGAACGCTTTAATCAGAGTCTATTTTAAGCTTCACTGTTATTTGTGGCTGATGAACATGCTTAATATATTGAGGCTGATGAAATAATCACCAGCCATGGCACTGATGTCCTTTACGCGGTGCTGACGCAATTCACGTTTCGTCTGCCCTCAGTGATGCTTGGAAAGAAAGCACCCACCCCAACCCCCCAGCCAGAGACTTGCTAACCTGAGAAGCATCCCATGCTCCAACCTGCTTTTCTCCCCAGGCTATAACCTGATCTCCTCTTCTGAGTTCTGGACCTCAAGTTTGTGAAAGTCACTTGGTAAAGTTTTCACAAAATCCAGCAAGTGAAAGCTTTTAGTCAAACCAGGCTCCATGGGGTTGGTGATCGGCTGGAAGGAGCTCCCCATTTTCAGCCAGGGTAGCGGGGAAAGTGCTGACCCCCGAGGATGCTACAGCACTGTCCCTGCTCCCTTCGCCTTCACACCAAGCTCCTCTCTTCAGGAACCGTCAACTTCCTCGTCGGCTGGAGGAAGCTGCCATTTCCCACTTCAGCATGAGACAAGCTGGGCTCCTGTGGGGCAGATGAGACAAGCCCGGCTCTATGGTGTCCTCTGCTCCAGGGCTCCCCGTCCTGGCCAGCCCCTCTGCTCTGATGTCATTGGTACGACGAGACTGGAGACTGGAGTCGGGATCTTCCGCTCAAGCAGGACTCACTAATGTCATGGAGCTGCCTGGTTTTAATTTTCCACCACCTCCCAACTGTCTGTTTAGGAGTGTTAAAAGCCAAGCTCATTCATTCTTTACGCCATTTACTGATGACGGAAGCAGTATCATGATCATCTTCTGAGGAGGAGAAAGGAATACAGACAGGGAAGAACTGCAGGGTGATGAGAAAGAGGGATTCTAAGCCTGGAAGAGAAATACAAGATAATAAAAGTGGAATTGAAAACATCAGCCTATACAATCGCCCTGGTGCTGGGCTTGCTTAATGGGGGGAATCTAAATTTATCTCGTTGCTGAGAGTCCACCGTGAGAAATATAGTTTAGGGAAACTTGGGGGGCATTCCAGGATTTCTCAACAACTTCATCTAGCAGTTTGAAACATGGGAAGCAGAGTGTGGGGTGGTTTAAGGGGCTTCAGCCATCCCCTTGCTGCTAAAGAAATGTTCCAGCCGCGGGACAGGCTGCTGTGGTCTCCGCTGAGTGGCCCAAAGGACTTGCCCAGTCTTCGCTGACCAGAAAGCAGAAGCGTTCCTGGACCACCTCTGATGCGGTGTCTTGTCCCATCCGCAGACTTCTTATTCCAGAGGAGAGGGTACTGGCTCAGCAGTCAGTCAGCGCAGGCTCTTCCCTGCTTGTTTACCCTTTAGCTGCCCACGTGGGTATCCCGGGGGCATCTCATCCAGGCAACCCGAGCACAGCTGGAACCTTGCCCTTCTCGGCCGGCAGCTCCCCTCGCCGCAGACCTCACCCCAGGCGGTGTCCATGGGTCACTTGTGTCCTCAGTGCCAATGACAGGACGGCCTCTCGGCTCCCCCTCTTTGTCTCTTCTTCTGACCAGGCTGCTTCTCCTCCCCGCCCCCGAAACCCCAGCATCTCTGCTGTCCTTCTTGCCCTCTGAGACCTGGTGTCCTCAGAGGTGTCCAAGGAGGAAGCTTGAAACCTAAATAATATCATGTTACACCCCTGCTCATAGGCCTGCAACGACTCCCCATGATGCTTGAAAGGAAACTTAAATATTCCGATGGCGGGTGGGCCTGCGTGCTTGGGTGCCTGTATCTTCCTACTCCTGTCTGCTGAGAGCACAGGCTCCCTTTCTGTTCACAGGCTGGTGTGGGTTGCGTCCCCCCACCTGCAGCTACTTCCTCCAGATCACCCCAAGGACGCAGGTGTCTGTTCAAGTGTTTCCTCTCCAGGGAGGCTCCTTCCCACCATTGACTGTGTGTGGGGGGGAGCCTGCAGGGGCCCCCAGGGAAGGCGGCATCTAGTCTGGTACAGGTGGTCCTGCAGAGGTTTGGTGAGAAAATGGTAAGTAACTTCCCTGATGTGTGTGTCTGTGCTCGCTCAGTCGTGTCCAACTCTTTGAGACCCCATGGACCGTATCCCCCCAGACTCCTCTGCCCGTGGGATTCTCCAGGCAAGAACACTGGAGTGAGGTGCCATGCCCTCCTCCAGGGGATCTTCCCGACCCAAGGACAAAACCCATGTGTTCTGCATTGGCAGGCAGAGTCTTTACCACGCGCACCACCTGGGAAGCCTTTTCACTTCCCTGATACAGTCAGGAAGTTTAACCACTCAAGCCTGAACTCAGGTCGGTTTTCATTCCCCAGTACCCATGCACGCAAGAGATCCTGGAGCTGTGTTGTCCAGTGTGGTTGCCACTGGCCATGTTTGGCTATTGAAACATAAACTTAAATCAATTAACATAAAATACAATTTCCACTCATCTTCTTGGGCTTCTCTGGTGGCTCAGATGGTAAAGAATCTGCCTGCAATGCAGGAGGAGACCTGGGTTCGATCTCTGGGTTGGGAAGATTCCCTGGAGAAGTAAAAGGCAACCCACTCCAGTATTCTTGTCTGGAGAATCCCATGGACAGAGAAGCCTGGCGGGCTACAGTGCATGGGGTCACAAAGAGTCGGACAGGACTGCGCGACTAACACACACACACACACACACACACACACACACACACACAGAGGCAGGTAAATATTCAGTTCCTCTACCACACTGAGCACATTTCAGACGCTCTGCAGTCACGTGTGGCTAGTGGTGGCCTATTGTGGACTAAATGGTTTTGTTCCTCCCTGCACACACCCCCTCCATTCACATGTTGAAGTCCTAACCCACTGGGATGGTATTTTGAGGTGATTAGGTAGAGACGAGGTCATGAGAGTGGGGCCCCTGTGATGGGATTAGTGTCCTTGTAAGAGGAGAAGGCAATGGCAACCCACTCCAGTACTCCTGCCTGGAAAATCCCATGGACCGAGGGGCCTGGTAGGCTGCGGTCCATGGGGTCGCTACGAGTCAGACACGACTGAGCGACTTCACTTTCCCTTTTCACTTTCATGCACTGGAGAAGGCAGCGGCAACCCACTCCAGTGTTCTTGCCTGGAGAATCCCAGGGACGGGGGAGCCTGGTGGGCTGCCATCTACAGACAGTTGCACAGAGTCAGACACGACTGAAATGACTTAGCAAGAGGAGGAAGAGAATTCCTCTTCAAGAAGTTCAGAGTCTACCAGGGAAGGACAGATGGCTGGATGCCATCTAATTATCCCTGAGAGACGTGGGCACAGGTGCTGAGGACTTGAGCTGTGCCCGAATCCTGAGGACACAAAGTTCACAGAATCCTGCCCTTGCTGACTCTGAGCCGAGTTTTCAAGAAAGAGGAGGAGCCGTCGGGTAAGACTGAGTGTGGAAACGAGGGGCTAACACTACCGAGTGTCCTGGAAGCAAATGGAAACATCGAGGACCTCAGGAGGGCGTGCAAAGCCCTGACTTCTGTGTTTGCTGCCTCTCGTCCTCTCCCCACTTCCTTAAAGGCAAAGAGCAGGATGCTTTTGTTCTTTGGCGAGATCGACGTATTCAGATGGTTCCTGACTTATGATGGATGGTTTGACCTATGATTTTTTTGACTGTATGATGGCACAAAATGTCTCTATGTTCAGTAGGAACCATACTTTGAACTTGGATCTCTTCCCTGGCTGGTGATCTATATCGCAGTACTCTCTTGTGATGCTGGTCAGCGGCTGCAAGTCATAGCTGCCAGTCAGCCTCAAAATCATGATGGTCAACAATCGATACACTGACAACCATCCTGTGCCCAGATAACTTCCAGGACAGAGCTCAATAATTACTTGAGACAGTCCACACTTTATTAAAAAATAGCCTTTGTGTTAGATGATTTTTCACAGCCATCTTTTAACATACGTGATCTGCTCACGTTTAAGGTAGGCTAGGCTAAGCTGTGTTTGGTAGATAGGAGAAGGGGGCGACAGAGGATGAGATGGTTGGATGGCATCACCGATTGTATGGACACGAGTCTGAGCAAGCTCTGGGAGATAGTGAAGGACAGGCAAGCCTGGTGTGCTGTAGTCCATGGAGTGGCAAAGAGTCAGACAAGATGAAAACAGCCTAACACACATGTGAGTGGGGTGGCAAGCGGGTGGGAGCCATCTGAATGTAGGTGCTTCTTGGAAGCTGCTGAAGAAGGAGGAAGGGGCATGACAGCTCAGAGACGCTGAAGCTGGTCTCCCGGAGAACGGGCTCTGTATCCAGCTCCCAGAGGGGTCCGTGCTGCCCACAGGGAAACCAGGGCAGTGCAGCGGGCTTGTGCAGAGCAGAGGGCTTCTCCTTGCCCAGTCTATGGGCAGCTTTCCCAGCCCTGTGGGAGCGGCTCTGCTGCCACTCCGTGTTGGGCTGGAGACGATACGGCAGCTGGGCTTCGTGGGGAGGAAATGTTGGCAGTGACACCAACTTTAAATTGATATTAATGTTCAGGGTTGCTTTTTATAGCTTCCCTGAAGGATTTAGCAACAATAGACATGAAGGCAAACTTCGTGGTACCTGAACTCGAATCAAGTTTGCATTTTTCAAACGTGTATTTAATTTGGTTTTGGCACAGAGTCCCTGTTTTCTTGGGTTTTACATCACTATGAGGTTGCATGGATACACTCTAACAAAACATCATCTATAATCAAATGAGGCTCACAGAAGAACAAAATGCATGCCAATTCCGACTAATCTTCGCCTTTATGGGAATAGCTATTTGCTATCAATGATTAGCCAAACATCTGTGTCAACACTTCCTGAGCTGGAGATAGAGACATTGTTAATCACCACATTTACTGTGATATTTCTAGCTCCATAGAGGGGAAAATGCTCATCACAAACAAATGTCTCAACTAACCTCTTGGGAGTAAAATCTACTCTCCTAATTACTTATGGTAATTAAAAGACACAGACATTTGCATGGGATGCTTATACCTGTGTGTGTGTGTGTCTGTGTGTTGAGCAAATAGATTGTTTTGTTTCACACTAAACTTTCTAAGAAAATGACCTCTAGTCACTCTTACGAGGTCATTTTAGGGAGAAAGACATTTCCTTTTCCCCACTGCACAGAGGCAAATGGTCTCAACTACACCTCTAACCCGGGCATCACTCGGCTTTTTCTGGGTTGAAAAGAGTGCTCTTTGAGGATGGTTTATGGGATTAAGGATGACAAAAATTCCAATAATTGAATTCATTGTACAACAGTCGACATCTGCACTTCATCTCTCCACAGATACGCAGCAGCTCTCAGTGTTTGCTTTGAGGAGTGTGTTTCTCCTGGTGATCACAAACAGCTGCCAGACAGAACTTCCCACCGAATCTTATGCCTGGGACTGTGAGGGTGGGGGGCACTGTGTGAACCATAGCTGGGGCAGATGGTTGCTCAGTCGCTAAAGTTGTGTCCGATTCCTCGACCCCATGGACTGCAGCATGCCAGGCTTCCCTGTCCTGCACTATCTCCTGGAGTTTGCTCAGACTCATGTCCCTTGGGCTGGTGATGTTATCCAGCCATCTCATCCTCCTGCCCTCAGTCTTTCCCATCATCAGGGTCTTTCCCAATGAGTTAGTTCTTCACATCAGGTGGCCAAAGTATTGGAGCTTCAGCTTCAGCCTCAGTCCTTCCAATGGATATTCAGGGTTGATTTCCTTTAGGATTGACTGGTTTGATCTCCTTGCAATCAGAGGAACTCTCAGGAGTCTGGGAGCTGCCTTTCTGTGCATGGCTTCGCCTCTTGCTGAGGCTGTACTCTGCCGATGGTCTATGTGTCCATGTGCAACACCCTGTCCATGTGTGTGATCTGTTCTGTCCACTCTGACATCCGTTACTGTCATCCATGCAGAGCTGACACTGCAGGAAGGTGTGGCGAGAAATCTGTCCACCTGGGCAGCGGGACAACTTTCTCAAATTTAGAAGCAGTCACAGGCGGAGGTGATGGAAGGGCAGGACATGCTGCCTGGCTTCGCGGGTGAGCCTGATGTCTCTCCTCTCTGTTTTCCTGCGCCAGAGAATTCCATGCCAAGGGGGCGATTTCTAAGCCGTCTGCATCGACAGAAAGTGCCCACTGATGTGGACTCAGCAGCTGTCTGTTTTGTCAGCTGCACCCTCTGCAGGCCTGGGAGGTCTCCCCAACCCTCCGAGGAGGTCAACACGAAAACTTTGAGTCATCGGATCAACTCTCTTTAAACCTAGAGACAAATTCCTGGAGTTTAATAAAATGAAGTTTTAAATAAAATTGGTTTTTCCTCTTAAATGTCTGTCCCTATTGAATTTGGCTTCCTCTTAAGACCCTGAACTGTGGTGTGGGAGAGAAGGGGATGGAGAGAGAGGAGCCCTTGCCATTCCAGCCCCCAAGTCCAGTGGGTCTTTTAAATTAACAGTGCCAATTGGACGGAATCCAGTTTCAGATTTGACCTCACTCTGGACAAGCAGCCTTGTTTCTTCAAGTCTGCCTTTTGGTTTCGTAAAAGTTCACCTATGAGGCACGTGTGTGTGTGTGTGTGTGTGTGTGTGTGTGTGTGTGTTAGTCTCTCAGTCGTCTCTGACTCTTTTAGACCCCATGGAGCGTAGCATGCCAGGCTCTCCAGGCAAGAATGCTGGAGTAGGTTGCCATTTCTTTCTCCAGGGGATCTTTCCAACCCAGGGATTGAACCTGGGTCTCCTGCCTTGCAAGCGGATTCTTTACCACTGAGCCACCTGGGAAACCCCATTATAATGGGAGGCCCATTATCATGCAGCAAAAGCAGTGGAAGCCACTCAAATACATCTGGGCAGTTTGTGGAAGGCTTGCAAGTCTCTTCCCAAACCGGTTCTTCCTGCTTGGGAGAATTCACTTAGGCTGAAATCATCTTATTTCCAACTGGGGTTGCCATCAGCTCCTGCCATCTCAGGGTCAGAGAGCTCTTAGCCCAGCTCTCTGGGTTTTCCCCCCTTGGGTTCGTTAAAAATGCTTAGGTTTTTCTGATTTGTCATATTTAACCAGGAAAACCATTCCCTTTACTGAGAAACTGAAAACTGACAGCAGAGGTGACTGGTTTCTATTTTATTTCAAATTTGATGAATCTGGAAGCCAGGAGACACGGCTGAGTAACCCCCGGCCTCTTGCGCGGACGACTGTCCACTGCAGCACGAGGGGCCTAAGTGCCTGCATCCCTGCCTCGGAACAAGTGCGAAGCAGAACTCGGCTCAGCGTCTCACGGAAGCAGATGTGTGAGTCGGCACCAAAGTGGCAAGGGGACAGGAGCGCGGCGGGACAGGACGCTCAGGTGCTCGAACGGGTTTCTCTGGGACGGACTCCCTGGGACGGACGCGCTTGGCGTCTTTCTCAATGATGTTATCACCCGTCGCACCAGCCCCGCTGGTGGGACTCCTGCCCCCAGCTGTATTTGTGACTTCACTGGACGGTCCCTGGGCAGCAGCCCTTCCCCACCTCTCTGTAGGAAGGACGGGGCACCTATGCCCTGCGTCAAAGTGCCCCCTCATTGCCTCATACCACCCACCTCTGCTTTACATGGCTTCTCACAAGGTGAACCGCAGACGCCCGCATCTGGCATCCTTTTAGAATACAGACTTGTTACTGCTTTGAAATTCTTTCTTTGGAAAATGCTATTTATTGCTAACAAACTGGTGGGCATAAAAAACACAGTATTTTTTAAATAATTAATTTATTGATTTAATTGGAAGCTAATTGCTTTACAATACTGTGGTGGTTTTTGCCATACACTGGCATGAATCAGCCATGGGTGTACATGTGTCCCCCATCCTGAACCCCCCTCCCGCCTCCCTCCCCATCCCATTCCTCAGGGTCATCCCGGTGCACCAGCCCCGAGCACCCTGTCTCATGCATCGAACCTGGCCTGGTGATCTGTTTCACTTATGGTAATATACATGTTTCAGTGCTGTTCTCTCAAATCATCCTTACCCTCGCCTTCTCCCACAGAGTCCAAAAGTCTGTTAAAGAACAGACTTTACATCTCTGTCTCTTTTGCCGTCTCACATATAGGGTCATCGTTACTATCTTTCTAAATTCCATGTATATGTGTTAATATACTGTATTAGTGTTTTTCTTTCTGACTTACTTCACTCTGTATAACAGGCTCCAGTTTCATCCACCTCATTCGAACTGATTCAAATGCATTCTTTTTAATAGCTGAGTAATATTCCATTGTGTATATGTACCACAGCTTTCTTATCCATTTGTCAGCCGACGGACATCTAGGTTGCTTCCATGTCCTGGCTATTGTAAACAGTGCTGCAATGAACATTGGAGTACACGTGTCTCTTTCAATTCTGGTTTTCTCGGTGAAAACACAGTATTCTTTCTTGCCGAACATGTGGGTTCATTTCAACTTGTGGCAGGAATGTAGATTACTCGCTTTTGAATGAACTGAGATGGCCCTGCCATTTTTAAAGGTGAGGAAATTTTCATTAGGACTCAGTTTGCTATGACAGAAACATAAAATAAGAGTTTATTCACTTGAGTGTCAAAAAAGAATTCAGTTACTTTGGGAGATTATATTTAAAACCTTGGGACTTTGGAGAAGCCTGGGGTGAGCTGGTTGAGGGCAGGTGCCTGCCTGGGAGGGGTGTGTTTGCGCTGATGGCTGAGAAATGAAGGAATGAAGAGGCGGAGGGGGTGAGGTGGGTATCCGAGAGGGGCGAAGAGCGATCATTGTGTCTGTCCCCACTGTGCACACACCCTGATGTCTGTCAGCATCTGCTCAGGAGTCAGCCTGAGGGATCCTGGCCAGTCCTCCAGTCCCACATGCCACCATTGTGTACCTGCTGCAGTGATGCTGTGGTCCCACTTGCTCTCCAGGGTCCCAGGGAGATTTAGCTGCTTCTGTCCTGGGCATCCTCAGGCTGCCCAGGTGGCAACGGGTTAAAGAACTTGCCTTCCAATGCAGGAGATGCAAGAGAATGCGGGTTCCATGCCTTGGTCGGGAAGATCCCCTGGAGAATGAAATGACAACCCACTCCAGTACTCTTGCCTGGAAAATCCCATGGATGGAGGAGCCTGACAGGCTACAGTCCATGGAGTTACAAAGAGTCAGACACGACTGATGACGGAGCACACAGCAAACAGCAAACAGCGCCTCGACGTCCTCACCCTGGCGACCCCCGAGGGCCCAGACCCGGCCCGCTCTCACCCGCGTGCTGCGTGCAGCATGTGGCCCATTCTCTGTGCTCACTGCTCGCATCTCTGCTTCTCCTCTGGGCTGAGCTGTGAAGCCTCCGTCTCTGGGTGCCCTTGCATCTGCTACAGAGAGTAGCACATAGTAGATGCTTGGCAGACCTCAGCTAAGGGGATGGAAGGAATCCCCACGGGATGCCACATCGTTGAATCTCAAGCCATCACGTAGTGGAGAGATGTGAGCACACTTATCCCAGAGAAAACCTTGTCAAGATGAGGAACTCGGCATCTCATTAATCCCTTCTTGAAAATAACCAAGTATTTTAAAACTCACTGATTTCCCCCCATTTCCTTTTATTAGACTCTTCTTCTGAGACAGAAACATGACTCACTTCTTCTGGACAGAAGCGATCCATCCCTTCCTCTGCTGATTTTTGTCCCCCACCCCGCAAGAGCACTGGCTTATTTTCATCTCGTGTCTTCTTTCCTCCCCAAGTGCAGGACCACTCGCATCTGCTCACTCGGCCTCTCCCTGTGATTTTCCTCTTTCTCTTCCACCCAGTCCTCCCCCTCTCCCCTCCCACACCCACAGACACTCACATCCCTCTCCCCTGCACTTAGGCCAGCTCCACACTCTCAGGCTAGCACTCCCCCGTTGCAGCTGGAGAGAGCTGGCTCATAGTTTGGGAGAGTAGGTCACCGTGGCTTGTCTACACAGCTGGGCTTCTGGCAGGGCCCCGGAACCACTAATCCCACCCCTTATGGTGGAGCCCATAGTTTGGGCTCATATCCATTTTCCAGGCATGCTCACCATCCTAGAAACATGACGCATTCACAATCAAGCCCAAACACTAGTCACCTAGCCCTGTAACCCAGCACCCACTTCCAAATGTCTTCCTGAAGGTTCTGTAACCCTGGTGGGGGCCCTGGACTCATTGAACAGACCCTTATAGGTGGCAGGAGTGGCTGCCTTGTAACCATGGTAACAAGTGATGATGAGGTCTGGGGACTCAAGCTTGGCTGAGTGCAGGGAGCTATTCTTGGGATGATGGGTAGTGCCTGCCACTTCAGGGCAGAGGAGCCTGGCATGCTGGCCTCTGTCTGGCCACACCTAGTGATGGCACTAGACACACCTAATATGGAATTTGATGGGTGAAACAGGACCTGGAGATTGGGTCCAAACCCGAAGAATGTCCAGGGCGTGCCAGAAGGGAGTTGGGGATTAGGTAATAGGGAGGGGAAGGGGCTAGTCCAGGACTGGACTCTCTGTCCATCTGTGGTCACCAACAGTCATGGTTGGCTGAGGTCGATGTGGAGGCAAGGCCAGAGCTGTCAAATAACGTCTCTACTTGAACACAGACCACATAGGCGTGGGGTGTCAGAGCAGAAACTGACTTTCAAGCTAGTCTAGGAGTCACAGGGTCAACCAGTTGCCCAAGGTCACAGAGAATGCGATCTGTCTCCAAGCTCCCTTCCTTTCAAGCAGCCTTTTTCCTACTTTTAAAAAATATTTATTTATTTGGCCCCACCTGGTTTTACTTGTGGCGCTCTGGTTCTTTTTTTTATTTTACTTTTTAAATTTTGGCACGTGGGATATTTAGCTTTGGCACGTGGAACCTAGTTCCCCAACCAGGGACTGACCCCAGGCCCCCCGCACTGGGAGGGCAGAGTCTCAGCCACTGGACAACCAGGGAAATCCCCCTATTGTTTCTTTTGTTGCCACAGTGTGGACAGGTGAGCCTGATGCAAGGGCCGTGCTGGCTGCGCCTCTACACACTTCACAGCTGCCTCCCATCAATCTCGGCTGGGGCTGTGGCACAGTTTTGTGGTTGTTGGAAACTTTACATTCCAGGGTCTCCTAGAAGAAAAGAACAACTCATTTGCAGCACCTGAGCACAGTGAACAGGCGATTAGCCAAACACTCTTGTGTCTGAGCAGATGTGTGCGGGAGGATCTGCTTAATGCTCCCTGGACCCCTCCTTTGCCTCCCCAGTCTGTCAGCTCAGAAGCTGCCCTGTTCTTTTCTGAGTGCATCTGCATGGCTCTCTAGGTTAGCCCAGGGGTGGAAACCTGGTCATCTAGGAAATGCTGAGTCTTTCCTGAGGGTTTCTGAGCAGGAATTCCCCAGGCTGGAGGCTGAAGCACAGGAGCCAAGGGCACTCTGGGTGCCAGGTTTCCTGCCCTTCGGAGGAGCAGGCTGGGCTCCCAGTGGCCCAGTGAGAGCAAGGATGAGGTCCTGAAACTGAGGAAGCGGGGCAGCATTTATATCTGGGGATTAACGCCCTCTGGGCTTCAGAACCACCACTCCACTTTCAGAGGTTGACTGATCGACTCTTGCTTGGATTCCATTGATCAATTAATTGATGTTTTGCTTACGCTCATTCAAGTTTTCTGTTTCTTGCCACCAAAGGAGTTCTATTTAACTAAGAGATTTCAATTCCAGACTCTAAGCACTCATTAAAGAGAACTCTCTTCATAGCATGGAAATAAACCCAACAGAAGTCAACTTCCTTGTTCTAGGTATAAAACTGGCAGACCCCAGGCTTGGGGCAGATAAAGTATAAGATAAACTCGGGACATATTATTATGTCAGAAAACAAGAAAAAGGGTGAAAAAATGAGACGGATCCTTAGTACAAGGACACAGAGCAGATGCCGCAGGAAGGCGGTCTCAGCAGAAACGTCTGGGTCAGTTTTCACTCTAACATCATTGAGGATGGTAATGAGTTTTTGCAAAAATCCCTGTGTCCATGTCAACAATAATAGTTGTTGTTTAGTTTCTAAGCCTTGTCTGACTCTTTGAAACCCCATGGACTGTAGCATGCCAGGCTCCTCTGTCCATGGAATTCTCCAGGCAAGAATACTACAGGGCTATGTCCTTCTCCAGGGGGATCTTTCCGATCCAGGAATCAAACCTACGTCTCCTTCTTGGCAGGTAGATTCTTTACCACTGAGCTACCAGGGAAACACCCAACAATTCATCGATACACAAAATAAGTAGAGGGGAAGGATGAGCTCTCAACTACTGTGGCATGATCGTTCAGCTGATAAAGTAGAGGGAGAGCTGGACTGAAAGGTCTTCACTCGGTGGCCGTCACTGCACAGAGCGGCTCAGGCAAGGTCATCACTGATGCTTAGGAAGTCATCAGTGATGCTCAGATCTCAGGGGCGGGGATGGATTTGGATGAGGAGCAGGATGGTGGCCTGTCTTAATGTGCCTTCTCAGTTACCTTGTTCAAAATCAGGGAAAAGCTAGTAACTACAGAGTGAGAAATTGGACCACACAATCACTGGCTGAGCAAACTCTGCCTCGGCGTCGAGGGCAGACCACACCCCGTGCTCTGGGTGTGATGCGTGATATTCAGTGTCCCTCTCCAGAGGAATTGCCCAGCTCTATGTGAGCAATCATTGGCGAACAGCCCATTCAAGCAAGACGGGTAGGATTCTGAACTGTCTCAGGTGAAAGGGGATTGCAAGATGGGATAACCGGACGCAGGAAATGGTCCTAGAACTGACTCCTTTGCTGGAGGCGGGAAATGCTATAAAGGACATTACAGTAAGGTCCCTGCATACGATCTTCAAGTTGCAAATTTTCAAAGATGCGAGTGCGCCCCTGTGTGCCAGCTGCTGAACTGCACTGCTGTACTTTTCAAGGCACTGTGTGTAAGATTAAAATGTTTGCTTTATTTTTTGTGTTTGTTTTAATGTATTATTTATGTGAAAAATATTATAAACCTATTACAGTACAATACTATATGGCCTTGTGTTATTTTGTACCTAAGCCAAGTTTATTGGACTTACAAACAAAAGTACTATCAGAATGGAACTCATTAGTATGTAGGGGACTTACTGTATTGGATTAATTGTCAAAATCAAAATATAGATGGTGGGCTAGATGAAACAATTGCATCAATGTTAAATTCACCACAGTTGATAATTGTACTACAGTTACGCAAAAGCACACCCATTATTAGGTGTAAGAAGCTAGTCTCGGATGGTTCAGAGAATATTATATTAATATGGATACGCATATTTAGACAGAGAGAGAACACATGCAAAAGCAGATGGGGAAAAATGTAAATAAAATTTGATTCTGAGGAAAGGGCACATAAGTCGTCTGGTTCAATTTTTAAAATGTTTTCTCTAATTTCAAAATGATTTCCCAATAACAACAGCGAAAGTGGTGCAATCTATCCCCCAGGAAGAAAACCCAGCTCTGCAGGGGCAGTGAGTCACCCAGACACCCCGGGCCTTCCTCAGTCTCGGGATTTGCTGTTTGAGTTCAGCAGGGTGGAGACAGGCTGGGCCTGAAGACGTCACTTTTCTGCCTCCTGCTCAGCGATTGTATCTTTTCCAGGGTGTTTCTTTCGATTAACCTCCAGGTAGCAGAGGGTGAAAACAGCTCAGCCACGTGCCAAGAATAAGGCTTGGCTCTCCTGCAGCCTCAGAAAAACTGTAAATAAACCAAAACACAGGGGACATTATTCGATCTGGAAAAGGGTTACTTAAGTATTCCAGGATGTTGGAAACAAAAGACACTTTAAATACCACAAGGCCTTCAAGAGTGACTTAGAGGATGTAATTCTGCCCAATCCTAGCTGAAATCATTTGGAAGGAAACCACAGCTAAGAACTTAAGCCCTGAATGTAAGAGAGAGAATTAAGCTATCCAGTGTCTTAGACCCCAAGATTTCAGGGATCTTCAGTTTTAAGTGGACGAAAATGGGATCAGTAAACATCTGAGAAGCCCTGAGCTCCTCCCTGTTACCGAGTCCAAGCTTGCTCTGCTTGCCACAGGTGAGGCCAGTGAATCAGAGACGAACGAGGTGTTGAGGCAAGGAATTAAGCTTCGTTCTGAAAGCTGGCTGACCAAGAAGATGGCAGACTGACCTCTCAAAATGACCGTCTGGGATCAGGATGCCAGGCTCTCTTATGGATCAGAGATCCGGGAGGTGAGGAGACACAGTGAAAAGGCCATTCAGTCCTGCAAGTACCTCCTGTGATGGCGAGCCTCAGGCAGGGGAATGCATTAATTTCTTCCTTCCTGCCATCCACAGGAGGACAGGCTTCTGAACAAGGACACAACAGTCAGGCAGAGGGGCAGGGTGCTCTGAAGCAAACCGTTCTGTGTGATTATAATAACAAAAGCAGCCAAAGGCACAGATCTAACAGGGAAGAGTCAAAACTGGCTCTTCCCTGTTACATCATGACTACATCAGCCACTCCTGCATGCATGCTCCTGCTCCCCCATGGCAGCACGGGAATTGAGGGGAGCTGTGGCATTGCCCTGTGGCCAGGCTAAAGGCATCACAACAGCCGTTCCCGCAGAAGGGCCCCTCGGCCAGCAGCATCGGCGTCATCTGGGAATAAGAGAAACGCCGCCGTCAGGCCCCACACAGACCTGCCAAGTCCGAGCTCTGGGTGTGTTAACAAGCCCTTGGGTGGTTCTGTGTTCACTGCAGAGTGACAGCCGCTGGGCTCCGGCTCCTTTCCAAGCTTTCATTTCCAGCGGAATGTCAGTTGCTCAAGCAGCCAGGTTTTAATTCAGTTCTATCTCTCCCTGTAAACTTGGGGAGAGGAAGTCACATTTCTGTGCCTTTTGGTAAATTTAGGGACCTTCTCATTTTCTGTCTTCTTTTTCTTGTTTATTCAAAGTTACATCAAACTGGACTTATCTAATTCGAAGGGGTTTGCTCAACCTTGGAACTTGGATGCGGATGTCAGAAAAGGCTTTGCAAGGCCTGAGGAGCAAAGACCAAAGTCGAGGTCAGAAATTAGAAGCTGTGAGAGAACAAGCCAGCATTTACCAGTGGGGGGTGGGGGAAGGAGCAAATGGGTGGGGGGTTAAGATGTACAAACCACTATGCATAGAGGGAGGGGACGTGTGTGTCCCTGTGCTGACTCATGTTGGTGTATGGCAGAAACTAACACAATCCGGTAAGGCAATATCTTGCAATAACAAATTAAAAAAAGAACCAATAAAGATATGTTGTACAGCAGAGGGAAATGTAGCCATTATTTTGTAATAACTTCATATTTTAAATTTTAATTTTTTATTGGGATATAGTTGATTAACAATGTTATGTTAGTTTCTGGTGTACAGCAAAGTGGTTCACTTACACACATACATGGATCTGACATTACTCTGCCAACAAAGGTCCATCTAGTCAAAACTATGGCTTTTTCCAGTAGTCATGTATGGATGTGAGAGTTGGACCATAAGGAAAGCTGAGCACTGAAGAACTGAAGCTTTGAACTGTGGTGTTGGAGAAGGCTCTTGAGAGTCCCTTGGACTGCAAGGAGATCCAACCAGTCCATCCTAAAGGAAATCAGTCCTGAATATTCACTGGAAGGACTGATGCTGAAGCTGAGGCTCCACTACTTTGGCCACCTGATGTGAAGAGCTGACTCATTAGAAAAGACCCTGATGCTGGGAAAGATTGAAGACAGGAGGAGAAGGGGACGACAGAAGACTAGATGGATGGATGGCATCACCCACTTGATGGACATGAGTTTGAGCAAGCTTTGGGGTATGGTGAAGGACAGGGAAGCCTGGCATGCTGCAGTCCATGGGGTTGCAAGGAGTCAGACATGACTGAGTGATTGAACAACAACAACAATTCTTTTTAAAATTCTTTTCCCATTTAGGTTATTACAGAGTACTGAGCAGAGTTCCCTGTGTTGTACAATAGGCCCTTGTTGGTTATCCATTTTAAATATAGCAGTTTTTTTCCTGTCAGTTCCAAACTCCTAATGTTTCCCTTCCCCCTCTGGAAACCATAAATTCATTCTCTACATCTGTGAGTCTGTTTCTATTTCATAAATAAGTTAATTTGTGTAATTTTTAAAATATTGTGCATAGAAGCAGTATAATATATATTTCTCTTTGTCTGCCTTACATCTCTTAGTACAATAATCTTTAGGTCCATCCATATCCCTGCAAATGGCATTGTTTCATTCTTTTCAGTGGCTGAGTAATATTCCATCACACATATGTACCACATCTTCTTTATCAATAACTTTAAATGGAGTGTAGTCTATAAAAATATTGAATTACTATATTGCACACCTAAAACTAACATGCTATTGTAAATTAACTATACTTCAATAATAAAATATTAACATAAAGCAAGTAGAAGCTGTGGAAGTCTTTGCTCCGTTGGCAGGAGGTGAAGAGGCAGTCGCTTCTTATAACTTGTGGTCCTACCCCTCGTTTTCACCATCGAGTTTCTTCCATCCTAAACGTAAGTGGTATCTCTTTGCGTGGCCTCTGAGCTGGGGTCATGTAAGATTCTCCACGGGGAGGGACCAGTCCAGTACTGTCCAGAGAGGAGAGCAGGTAGGGGGGGAAAGAGAATCCTGTTCTCCTGCAAAAAGAATGGCCAGTTGTTCGATAATCTGCAAAAGACGCTATGAAGAGGTGGAAGAATGTGTGAAATTTTTTCTCCAACTTGAAATTTTTTCTCCAACTAGAGTTAATCTCCTGATATAATCCATGTTTCAGCGCTAAAGTGATTACTAAAGGAAAATTCTTAAAAGAGGAAGCAGCAGGGAATGAGTTACGGGGCTGAGAAAAGAGGATTCTAAAGGATCTAAAGAGAGACAAGTGGGGTTGGAAGGCCATTGTGTGTATGTATGAGTGTGCATAAATGTGTATATGTGTGTGCATGGTGTATGTATATGCTTGTGTGTATTCAGTGTGTACAAGCATGTATGTGTGAGTACATATGTGTATATGTGTGTATTTGTGTGCATGCGTGAATGTGCATATGTGTTTATATGCTCATGTGTGTTCAGTGTACAAGTGTGTATGTGTGTGTGTGTGTGACTGTGAGAGCATCCATTTGCAGTGTGTGAGTGTGTGTGCAGTCTCCTTGTAGCCTTCAGTCAACAAGAATCCTGGTGGTTATGAGGGATTGGCAAGAAGGAGAAGGAAAGAGACGTGGAGGGGAGGGAAGAAAGAGATGGTGGGATCTGGGTCTCGGGCGTGATAGGGATGGCTGGGGAGGCTCAGCCTTTGAAGCAATTGAAGCGTAGGCTGGAATGCTGCCCAGGCAGGTGGCAAATGTTTTACTTTATTTACTTTATTTCATTCTGCTTTTGTAAAGAACCAACACCTTAGTCTGACAGATATGGTCATGGAAGAAAGAAACATTTATGATTGTCAGGAGGGCATTGGAGGCTTGGTGGCAGCTGTGATCCTGAATTCTAAACCCAGTGTCTTGCCAGCAGTACACCTGGGATTATGCCTTCACCTCCCAGAGCCAATTCCTTTATCAATCACTGAGGATTTTAATAAGATTATGGCTTCCCTGGTGGCTCAAGCGGTAAAGAATCTGCCTGCAATGTGGAAGAGCTGGGTTGGGAAGATTCCCTGGAGGAGAGAAAGGCTACCCACTCCAGTATTCTGGTCTGGAGAATTCCATGGACTGTATAGTCCATGGGGTGGCAAAGAGTTGGACACAACTGAGCGACTTTCACTTTTACTTATATATAATATATATGCATTATACATATACTAATATCATAATACGTATGCCTAGACAGTGTATTAAAAAGCAGAGACATCACTTTGCTGACAAAGATCTGTATAGTCAAAGCTCTCATTTTTCCAATAGTCATCAACAGATGTGAGAGTTGAACCACAAAGAAGGCTGAATGCCAAAGATTTGATGCTTTTGAACTGTGATCCCGGGAAGGACTCTTGAGAGGTCTCTGGACAGCAAGGAGATCAAACCAGTCAATACTAAAGGAAATCAATCCTGAATATTCATTGGAAGGACTGATGCTAAAGGCTGAAGCTCCAATACCTTTGGCCACCTATGTGAATAACCGACTCACTGGAAAAGGCCCTGAAGATTGAAGGGTGCCTGAAAGATTGAAGGCAGGAGAAGAGGGTGACAGAGGATGAGATGGTTGGATGGGATCATTGACTCGATGGACATGAGTTTGAGTATTCTCCGGGAGTTGGCAAAGGACAGTCCAGCACAACTTACTGACTGAACAATAGCAACAACATAAAGTATGCATCACAGGCCTGCCTGCCTGCTAAGTGGCTTCAGTCATGTCTGACTCTTTGTGACCCCGTGGACTGTGGCCCACCAGGCTCCTCAGTCCATGGAATTCTCCAGGCAAGAATACTGGAGTGGGTTGTCATTTCCTCCTCCAGGGGATCTGCCCTTCCCAGGTCTTGAACCTGCATCTCTTATGCCTGCATTGGCAGGTGGGTTCTTTACCACTAGCGCCATCGTATTGCTATGTGTATGTATTATACACGATGTACGTACATAAGGTGAGAGGAGAAGGGGACGACAGAGGATGAGATGGTTGGATGGCATCACCGACTCGATGGACATGAGTTTAAGTAATCTCTGGGAGTTGGTGATGGACAGGGAGGCCTGGCGTGCTGGGATTCATGGGGTCGCAAAGAGTCGGACACGACTGAGCGACTGAACTGAACTGAACTGAGGTATTATGCTACTGAGTTGCATTCTTGAAAATAATTACTATGGTGAATGTTATGTGAATTTTATCAAAATAAAAATTAAATAACATAAAATAAACCTCAAGAAGTAGCCCTCAGGTGAACCAGGCTCCTCACCATTTGGGAGAGGAAGCCCCTGTCTTTGGGGGCATGTTGGAAATTTCCTCACAGGCACCTGCCTCTTTTTCCAGGGACCCTCCACTCTTGCCTGAACAAAAATTTTCCTTTTAAGCTGACTTGGGTCTACAGAATATTCTCTGCTTTCTGAAAACTAATTCTTGCCTCTTTTTTCAAATCATTCCCTCAGTATGGATTGTTCTTTTCCAGCCCCCGGTGGCTCAGATGGCAAAGCGTCTGCCTGCAATGCAGGAGACCCAGGTTCTATCCCTGGGTTGGGAAGATCTCCTGGAGAAGGAAATGGCAGTCCACTCCAGTACTCTTGCCTGGAAAATTTCCATGGACTAAGGAGCCTCGTAGGCTACAGTCCATGGGGTCACAAAGAGTCAGACATGACTGAGCAACTTCACTTTCCAGCCCCAGGGTCTATGCCCGGGAGTCTTCTACACGGTGTTTCAGAAGAGAATGCAGATACTGGGGTCGGTTTCCTGGAACCCTAGTTCAGCAGTCCCGAGGAGGCCTGGCCTGAAGCCCATCACAGGCTTCTTCTCACAGGCTCCCTGCAGCTGCCTGGGTCTCCTTGAAGGCTCTTCTTTGAGCTCATGTAGAGAAACTGTAACCTCAGCTTTGCTATATTTAAAATGGATAACCATCAAGGCCAACACAGGAGATGCAAAAGAGACATAGGTTCAATCCCTGGGTCGGGAAGATCCCCTGAAGTAGCAAATGGCAGCCCACTCCAGTAGTCTTGCCTGGAGAATCCCATGGACAGAGGAGCCTGGTGGGCTACAGTTCATGGGGGTCGCAAAGAACTGTACACAACAGAGCACACAGCAGAGAGAGAAGAGAAACTGTAACCTCAGCTTTGCTATATTTAAAACGGATAACGAGCAAGGGCCAGTTGCCATACAGCACAGGGGACTCTGCTCAACGTCGTGTGGCAGCCTGGAAGGGAGGGAGTCTGGGGGAGAAGGATACGTGTGTATGTATGGCTGAGTCCCTTTGCTGTCCACCGGAAACTATCACAGCATTGCTGATTGGCTATACTCCAATACAAAATTAAAAGTTGAAAAAATAATAAAATGGAACATCTGTGAAAAAAAAAATTGCTGCTTTTGCAGCAAAATTGTGTCCCTGGAGATGAGCCACCAAACCCTGGCATGTACACAGCATGTGGGTGCTGGGCTACTCAAGATAAAGGGGAGGCCTCTTGACTCTCACCCTCTGCATGTGGCTCTGTGTCTGCGGCCCATTTGGGGGGCATCTCCTGCTCCAGGCCGGAGGCAAAGGTCACTCCTGCCCAGAAGCCTCCCCTTTCCCGTCCTCTGGGATGGGACACCGTCGTCCGGGCCACCGTTTCTTCCTACTTCCCCGTACCGGTTACTTATCTCTGCCGGAGAGAACCCCCCTAACTCATGAGAAGCTGGCACACCTGTCACTGCTCCCCACATGACAATGACCCCTCTTCCTCCTGCAGGAATCCCCTTAATAAAGCCCCTCTTCAATCAGTCTGCACTAGGTTTTAATTAGATGTTGAGCTGAAGTGGCCTCAGCAGACCATGAAGGAACTCAGGAAATGGCCACACTGTGGCTTCCTGAAGCCTGTCACTGCCCAGCAGTTGGCCCCTGGGGGGACTGGGGTGCCCTGCAGGTGGGCCCTGTGACCCAGAGCTGCCCGACACCCGAGGAACCTCAAGGGCCGTGGCTATGAGGGTGGGACGCAGTCACTGGATGTAGTCACGCAGTTACTCTGTAGGCTGGAGGTCCTGAGTCACCCTCTGGGGCGGGCAGGCCTGGCATCGAGCCCAGGCAGCCTGGCAGGGAGAGTGTGCTCAGGGTGCAAGCTGCCTTCAGGGGGTCACGGACCCCCAGGCTCACCTCTGTCTCTGGGGCTGAAGCCCGAGGTTGGGGATAACCCCACTGAGGACCTGACCCTCTGGGAGACCATATAGTCTAGACGAGAAACTGAAAAGATTAGCGGGGCACACTTCGGTCAGTTTGAGCTGAAAGATCCCAGAGAGGCAGCACATCCCTTCATTTTCCCTGCGGAGCAAGGGAGGCCTCATTCCTGGCATTGCAGAAGTTAAGGGGAATGAGATCAGAGTCCCAACTTCAGCTCTGAAACACAGCCCTGCTGTCACCCAGCCACATCACCTTGGGAAAGAGAGGAGTCCTCAGGCAAGATTTCAAGAGAATATACGGAAGACCTGAAAGAAAATGTGACTATTTAAGACACTATTCAGGAATGTTCTCCTCAAACATAACGTGTCAGGTAAAACAGTTTCGTCTGCAGCGGGCAAAACCCTGACTCAAATTCACTTCTGCCAAAAGTGGGGAATAGTTTCACAAGGGAAAAGAGTTGCAAAGCCTTTGTTTTCTCCAAGAACAATGCAGTTATTGAATCTATGAACCCGTTTTGCAAATGAAATGTCAATGAGCTTGTTATTACTGTTCTTTAGTTGTTCAGTCGTGTCTGACTCTTCTGACATCATGGACTATAGCCGCCAGGCTCCTCTGTCCATGGGATTCTCCAGGCAAGAACACTGGAGTGGCTTGCCATTCCCTTCTCCAGGGGATCTTCTCGACCCAGGAACTGAACCCAAGTCTTCTGCATAAGAAGGTGGATACTTTACCACTGAGCCACCAGGGAAATCTTCAATGAGCTAGAGAACATTAATTTATTATAAATTATTATTATAATCATACATAAACATAAATAATTGTTGTTATGAATTATCATAAATTTATTATTATACGTCACTGAAAAGATTTAAAAATTGCGAAAAATAAAGGCAGAAACAAGAAGTCCTGAGTCTGTGTCTAGATTCTGATCAGTACAGTTCAGTTCAGTTCAGTCTCTCAGTCGTTTCTGACTCTTTGCAATCCCATGGACTGCAGCACGCCAGGGCTCCCTATCCATTACCAATGCCCGGAGTTTAATCAAACTCATGGAGAGTGAAAAAGTTGGCTTAAAGCTCAACATTCAGAAAACGAAGATCATGACATCCGGTCCCATCACTTCATGGTAAATAGATGGGGAAACAGTAGAAATAGTGTCAGACTTTATTTTTTTGGGCTCCAAAATCACTGCAGATGGTGACTGCAGCCATGAAATTAAAAGTTGCTTACTCCTTGGAAGGAAAGTTATGACCAACCTAGATAGCATATTCAAGAGCAGAGACATTACTTTGCCAACAAAGGTCCGTCTAGTCAAGGCTATGGTTTTTCCAGTGGTCATGTATGGATGTGAGAGTTGGACTGTGAAGAAGGCTGAGCACTGAAGAATTGACGCTTTTGAGCTGTGGTGTTGGAGAAGACTCTTGAGAGTCCCTTGGACCGCAAGGAGATCCTATCAGTCCATTCTGAAGGAGATCATCCCTGGGATTTCTTTGGAAGGAATGATGCTAAAGCTGAAACACCAGTACTTTGGCCACCTCATGCAAAGAGTTGACTCACTGGAAAAGACTGTGATGCTGGGAGGGATTGGGGGCAGGAGGAGAAGGGGACGATAGAGGATGAGATGGCTGGATGGCATCACTGACTCGATGGACGTGAGTCTGAGTGAACTCCGGGAGTTGGTGATGGACAGGGAGGCCTGGTGTGCTGCGATTCATGGGGTTGCAAAGAGTCAGACATGACTGAGCGCCTGAACTGAACTGATGTCCATTGAGTTGGTGATGCCATCCAACCATCTCATCCTCTGTCATCCCCTTCTCTTCCTGCCTTCAATCTTTCCCAGCATTAGGGTCTTTTCAAATGAGTCACTTCTTCACATCAGGTGGCCAAAGGATAGGAGTTTCAGCTTCAGCATCAGTCCTTCCAATGAATATTCAGGACTGATTTCTTTTACGATGGACTGGTTGGATCTGGTTGCAGTCCAAGGGACTCTCAAGAGTCTTCTTCAACACCACAGTTCAAAAGCATTAATTCTTCAGTGCTCAGCTTTCCTTATAGTCCAACTCTCACATCCATACATGACCACTGGAAAAACCATAGCCTTGACTAGACAGACCTTTGTTGACAAAGTTAATGTCTCTGCTTTTTAATATGCTGTCTAGGTTGATCATAACTTTCCTTCCAAGGAGTAAGCGTCTTTTAATTTCATTGCTGCAGTCGCCATCTGCAGTGATTTTGGAGCCCCAAAATATAAAGTCAGCCACTGTTTCTACTGTTTCCCCATCTATTTTCCATGAAGTGATGGGACTGGATGCCATGATCTTACTTTTCTGAATGTTGAGCTTTAGGCCAGCTTTTTCAGTCTCCTATTTCTCTTTTATCAAGAGGCTCTTTAGTTCTTCTCTTTCTGCTGTAAGTGTGGTGTCATCTGCATATCTGAGGTTATTGATATTTCTCCCGGCAATCTTGATTCTAGCTTGTGCTTCATCCAGCCCAGCGTTTCTCATGTACTCTGCATAGAAGTCAAATAAGCAGGGTGACAATCCACAGCCTTGACGTACTCCTTTTCCTATTTGGAACCAGTCTGTTGTTCCATGTCCAGTTCTAACTGTTGCTTCTTGACCTGCCTACAGATTTCTCAGGAGACAGGTAAGGTGGTCTGGTATTCCCATCTCTTTCAGAATTTTCCACAGTTTTTTTGTGATCCACACAGTTCTATTTATAAACATCTCTAAAAAAGTCATTTGTCTTTGTTTGTAGAGTGAATGTAAATTATACATCAGGTAAAACCTAACTAGTCTCACTATTACACTTTTATAAAGCAAACTACAATAAAATGGTCATTTTAACCTTTTTTTAATTTATAGGAGGTTTTAATTTTTTTTTTTTACTAATGCAAAAGACTATCATCTGAGACTGTTGCATAAAACAATGGCTTCAAACAGAGTCAAGCCCAGAATATCAAAAAGAAGGCAGCTCCCCATTCAGTTGGGATGTGGCTATCCATCACTTTTATGTGAAGAACAAAATCTGACTAATGTTGGATCAGTTTCTTTTACTTTAACCTTTGCTTCCCGTGGCTTTTGTTCACTCAAAGGATACTATCTACACATAATGGCCTGCCTCTGGGGGCCCTGCCCCTCTGCCTGAATGTTAAACCGAAGTGCCTTTGTTTAGAGAGATATCCTGACCCTGTCCACCTGTGTATGCCTGCAAGAAAAAGGAAATTAAGACACCCCCTTCCCAGGGCTGATCATTTCAGGAGATATCTGCAAAACTTCTGACTGTTTTACTTTGCTTCCTTACCGCCCCCTCTTCTGTTCTCTGAAAGAAGCTGTGAGCCTGCGTGCTCAGTCCTGTCCGACTCTTTGTGACCCCATGGGCTGTGGCCCACCAGGCTTCTCTGTCCATGGGATTTCCCAGGCAAGAATACTGGAGTGGGTTTCCATGCTCTCCTCCAGGGGTTCTTCTTGACCCAGGGATACAACTCGAGTCTCTTAAATTTCCTGCATTGACAGGCAGGTTCTTTACCACTAGAGCCACCTGGGAAGCCCCGAATATAATGTCACCCAGTCATAAAAAAGAATGAAATAATGTTGTTTTCAGCAACATGAGTGGATCTAGAGACTATCATCCTAAGTGAAGACAGAGAGAGACAAGTATCATTTGATACCACTTATACGTGAAAGCTGAAAACCGGTGCAGATGAACTTATTTACAAAGCGGAAACAGACTTGAAACAGGGCAGGGACCTATGGTCCTTGCCCCGCCATGTCCTGTGACTGCCTTTTGTCTGTGGAAAACTTTAGTCAAATAATGAATTTAACCAGAAAAATGAGAAATGTGGAAACAAGGGAAAACAGTCAAAGGAGACTAAATAATAATAATGTGTCATTAAGCACAGTCAAGGACTTTTAGTTCTTTCTTGAGGGCTATAGATAATATTCTGAGCCATATCCTATGAGCTGTCTTATAGATACTGAAATACCAGGTAGAGAAGTTAACTACATGATGACCAGACTGTGCCCAGGACTTGAGCTGCTGCAATTCTGAGAACTAACTGCAAAGAAATGGAGAAAAATGGACCCTGGAACTGAAGATTAGCTGTCCCTAAAACAGCCAAGATGACGCTGGTCAGGCCATCTACGACAACTTGAATATGGCTGTTAGAGATGACTGTGCTGTTTCTGCATGTAGCCCCTCCGCTTCTGTCTATAAAAGCTGTTGCCCACTGGTTGCAACCTTTGGGAAGATGGCCGTCACCTTCCCCTCTCATTTGCCAGCATCTAAAGTAAAGCAAACTTTCCTTTCCACAAACCTGGCCTGTTCACTGGCTTTTAAGTGTTGAGCAGCTCGATCCCACCACACACTTTTGATAACAGACTCACAGACCCACAGAACAAGCCTATGGTTATCAAACATGAAAGGCGGGGAGGAATGAATTAGGAGTTTGGGATTAAGAGATACACACTACTATATATAGACTAGATAAGCAATAAGAACCAACTGTATTGCACAGGGAATTATAGTCAATATCTTATAATAACCTATAATGGAAAAGAATCTGAAACAGAATATATATATATACATGTATACATGTGTGTGTGTATATATACGCATAACTGAATCACTTTTCTGTACACCTGAAACGCTGTAAATCAACTATACTTAAAAAAAGAAAAACAGTTGAAAAACAAGTGACTCCATAGAGCTCCCTCAACCCTTCTGCCCTGTGAAGACATGATGAGAAGACAGCCGTCTATGAGCCATGGAGGATTCCAGCTTCTAGAACTGCAAAGAATGCATGTTTTTTGTTTATAACCTATGGTGGTCTGTTAGAGCTGCCTCAATGGAACAAGACACATAGGAAACACCCTTGTCTCATTTGTCTTCTGGAAATATAGCTACTCACAGAAGAAACAAATTCATATCAGGAAAGAGAGGAGAGTGTATATGACAGTCATGTGACCAAGTTTTCTCCCATCTATTATTTTAATGCCTCTCTCTAGCACGACAGGAACCTGCTAGCCATGATTATAAAGACATCAGCCCAGGTTGCATCTGATCCTACAACCATTTTGCTACTGTAACTGAACTGCAGAGTTAAACCCAAGTTTTTAAGAGGCAGCCCAAAACATCAAAAATCTGAAATACTCATTTCATTTCCGTCCTTTATTTTCTCCTTGGAACATCAGAGAATGTGGATGGATGTTTCTTCTTGATGTGACTTGAAAGGCATTATCGCATTGGTCAGGACAATCAAAATGTTTTGTATTGACTAGACTTCTTGATTCATTTTCCCAAACCCTCGGTCTTCACGTTGCCCGGCTGCCTCCCAGGGCCCTTCAGCCGTGCAGATCGCCCTGACGCAGGGTCTGTGCCCTTTGTTCACCTGACTAATTCTTTCACGACCTGCAGCGAGATAAGAAGTCGATTAGTGCCTCCTTGGTTATACTGTGCTTTATGTTTGTGTGTTTTGGGTTGGTTTATTTTCCTTTTAGGTGTGGGACTATTCTCTGTCCAAAAGTGTGCTTTTGTGTCGTTACCGGAGGCTGTTTACATCTGAAAGACTTTCATGGAGTGGAGTTCACTCCAGGTTTTCAGAAATGCCCTCCTTCTTGTAATATTTATGGCCTCATCTTCAGAAAAAATGATGTTTTCTTTGGTTGGCATTCCCAGGAGATGACAAAGTGAGAGAAATTTGCATCTTTCTGAAGGTAAATGTCTCAGATTTGTGGTTTTGACATACAAGACGGATGATTATGTTTTGTATTCTATAAAGAACTAAATATTAGATATTATGATCATAAGTTGTTTCTAAGAAGACACACACAAATATATACAAGTATATTCATAACTATGGTTTCAGACTTCATTGTTGAAGAATTGGGTTTTTATTTTAAAAATGCACATCTAATTCAGACACTTTACAAATAATTGACAAAGCCTGAGTCAGGAATGGTGTGTTCTCTGGGATTCAGTAACAATGGACTTTAATTCATCACTGCAAGAATGACTGTGGAATTTGGTGAAATAATTTTCATAGAAAAGTAAAATACAATTTGGGGCCTCAAGTTTCTGATAATTGAGTAATTTTAGCCCTTGTGACCTTCACTCCTGGATATTTTGGCCATACTAAACAAAATAAAGTTGATTTGCCAGCAATATCAAGTTTTGAGGCTATAATCACCCATCCACCCATTCGCTCGTCTATCCATCACTCATGTGTGTATTTATTTTCAAAATGTTGTGAGCTGGGTTCTCCTTCTGCTGTGGGAAATAATGCAGGGAATTATGTAACATTAGACGCATCCCCTTTCTCACAACTTCATTCCTTCTGTCAGGCCAGCACTGATTTGTTTCCGAGAGTTAAGAGAGAATATGTTTGTGTCAGTCGCTCAGTCGTGTCCGACTCTTTGTGACCCCCATGGACTGTAGCTTGCCAGGCTCCTCTATCCACAGGATTCTCCAGGCAAGAATACTGGAGTGGGTTGCCATTCCTTCCTCCAGGGAATCTTCCCCACCCAGGGATCAAACCTAGGTATCCCGCATTGCAGGCAGATTCTTTACTGTCTGAGCCACCAGGGAAGCCACAGAAAGAACATGGAATCAGAAGAATGGTGGGAAGCCTGGAGAGTATCTGAAGTTGAGATTATGTTTGTGGTCAGAAATGGGTGTGCAATGGACCACATGGCTTGTGCCCCACGATTCGCATGTTGAAGCCCTGCTTGCACTGTGACAGAATTCGGAGGTGGGGCCTTTGGGAAGTGATTAGTGTCAGATGACATCATGAGGGTGGGGCCCTCGTGAAGGGGTTGGTGCCCTTTAACCTGCCTGTGATGCAGGAGACCAGGGTTCGATCCCTGGGTTGGGAAGTTCCTCTGGAGAAGGGAGTGGCAATCCACTCCAGTATTCTTGCCTGGAAAATCCCATAGACAGAGAAGCCTGACGGGCCACAGTCTGTGGGGTCGCAAAGACTCAGACACGACTGAGCAACTAACACACACACACACACACACACACACACACACAAAGAAGAGGAAAGAAGCTACTGGCTCCCCCTGTGGGGCGTGAGGATACAGGAAGAGGACTGAGCTCTGTAAACCAGGAAGTGTGCTCTCGCCAGAACCCACCATGCTGGGGCCCTAATCCCGCACTTCCAGCTTCTAGAACTCTGAGAAATTCCTATTTGCTATTTAAGCCACTAATCTCCAGTGATTTCTTACAGCAGCCCCAGGGTCTGAGGCAGGGGTACCCAAGTAGATTATGAGAAGAGTGTTCTTTTTTTTAAAATTAATTTTTATGGGACAGCTGCTTTACATTGTGTGTTAGTTTCTGCTGCACAGGGCAATGAATCAGCCACATGTATATATATATCCATATATCCATATATATACATATGCATGTATATGTCACCTCCTCCTTGGATTTCCTTCCCATTTAGGTCACCACAGAGCACTGAAGAGAGTTATATTTGGTGCTATTCAGTAGGTTCTCATTAGTTGTCTATTTTATGCACAGTGTACATATGTATGTGTATTAGTGTGTATATACATAGAGAGAGAGAGAGAGAGAGAGTGTATATATAGTGTATATATGTCGATCCTGATCTCCCAGTTCATCCCATCCCCTTTTCCCCACTTGGTGTCCACACCTTGGGTCCCTACATCTATGTCTCTATTTCTGCTCTGCAAAAGGTTTCATCTGTACTCCTTTTCCAGACCCCACATGTGTTAATCTATGGTATTTGCCTTTCTCTTTCCAACTTCCTTCACTCTGTGTGACAGTCTCTAGGTCCATCCATGTCTCTGCAAATGAGACAGTTTCTTCCCTGTTTATGGCGGATTGCTTTCCATCGCCTCTGTGTGCCTGAACAGTGCTTCTTGGCAGTTTGACTCTTGCATGATCTGGAAAGAAGGTGTGTGTCTGGCCCAAATCACTGCTGGTTTCTTATTCCATGTGGGGTGTGGAGGACCACCTCACAGTCACAGGACCCATCTGCAGTGGGTCAGCAGGAGCGGCCGGTGCCTCTGCTGTGGCCAGAGTAGCCACAGAGGAGCCAGTTCCTAGTGATGATGCTGGCCTTTGAGACAGTTACACAGACCCAGACACCCCGGGTGATGGTCACAGTCAGAACAGAGAGCTGCTGTGTAACAGATGGGCCGACTGGCCAGATCAGTGCCACCAACACTGTAACTAAACGACAGCAAGCAGATGAAGCAATTTATTTTTTTCAAGAAAAAAAGAACAACTCATTCAATGGGCTAAGTCCAATGTTAAGAGCACACCTCAGTCCAACAAAGTGTAGTATCAGTGGGTTATGACAGGTTATATAGTTCCTTTCAATAAATCAAAAATCTAAAATTAAAGGGCACACATATTTCTGGGCTTCACTGGGCAAACTTTTCTCTTGAGTAATCTAAGATGAAACATAATTTTTAAAGAGCTGTGTCTACGATTTTCCTAATAATGAATAAAGAAATATCACAAACCTGCACAATTCCACGACCTTTTTAAAGTCAGTGGAGTTTTGTTTGCCGTCCTATGACTGATGGGACATGTTTGGGACCTTTTTAAAGTCAGGGGAGTTTCGTTTGCCGTCCCATAACTGATGGGACATGTTTGGGACCTTTTTAAAGTCAGGGGAGTTTCGTTTGCCGTCCCATGACTGATGGGACGCGTTTGGGACATTGATGTGTCATTCCAGTGGGGGGACCTTGCCAGACTGGCTTTATTCACTGGAAACCTAAAAGAAGTAAAGACCACTGGGATGGTCATGATTTTACAAAGGCTAAGATCACATGGGAATGGGGCTTTAGCAGGCCGTCCAAAACCAATGTTTAGAAGAGGATAAAGGAAGCCCAACAATGCAACAAAGCACAGGCCCCTTGGCTTTTTCATTAAGTGTTTACACCGGGTGGGATCCCGTTTCCTGTCTTTTGAAGGCAAAGCCTTGGCACTGGAGAAGGCCGTCCCCTTTGGTCTGAGGCAATCGGTGCCTTTTCTGTTGGAGGGCTTGGGGGAAGCGGCCCGTGGCTCCTGCCCACCACACCCCCCGCTTGCCCAGACGGTGTGCTGTGTGGATGGAGGAAGGGAGCCCCGTGTCAGTCTTGGGGTCTAGGGGTGGATGCGTTAAGTATGTGTCAGCGGGCCCAGCCTTCTTGGCGCCAGGGACTAGTTCCATGGCAGACGGTTCTTCCACGGAGCGGTGGGCGGGGTGGGGAGGCTTTAGGCTGATTCAAGTGCACTGCATTTAGTGTGCCCTTCGTTTCCATCTCACTGCATTGTGATGTAACGCAGGAACTGTGCACCTCACCCCAATGCGAATCAGCAGGAGGCCGGAGCTTGTTTACTTGCAGTGATCGGTCCCATCTCGGGGTGGTGGGAGGCAGTGACGCCCGAAGGCTGTTGCTTATGTCCAGTCTACGCCATCATTTTGTTTCGGTTGCTGTCACTGCAGAAAACCCAGCATCACAAAGACAGGATGTTGGAAACAGAAGCAGCACTTTTCAGGGCTTTTGTGACACTCTCAGGATATCCCACCTGGACTTTAATCCAGGACGTATGGGATTTGAAGTTGTCTCAAACATGCTTTTAGGGCCACCGTCGTTTGCAGTCTCATGTGGTGATGTGAGGAAAGAGCAGCGGCTGTCAATGCAGTTGGAGCTTTGTCGCTTGCCGGCCACTCACCTCCAGCTGCGTGGTCTGATGGCTAGCAGGTTGGGGACCCCTGGTCTATGTTGAGACTTTGAGTCACCGTCAGCCCCACAGCCAGCTGACCTCAAGATGTGTCCCCAGCCTTGTGGGAGCCTTGGACCGCATGGGGCAGGTGCCCCTCTCAAAGCCCAAGAAGCTGCCTTAGACTGTCCTGCTCTCCCCCTCCCCAAGAGGAGGCCTGGACTGGGGGTCAGCGAGACCCCTTCCAGGTCCAACTCTGCCTTTTACTGTTTGAACCATCCCGAGCAAACATACACTCTCTGTCTTGATTTCCCTGTTGGTCACAGACGGAGGTGATGGATGGCCCCACCCCCCTTGCTCACAGGATGGTTCTGAAGATTAAATAAAGAGGTTCAGGTAAACACTCTTTCCAGGGCTGTGTAGCTATAACATGTAATGAGAAAAATAAAGGTTTTCAGTAAGTGGTGCTGGAGCCATCGGATATCCTTATGCCAAAAATTGAACATCACATCTTACACAAAAAGCACCTCACAGTGGATCATAGACCCCAAAAGAAAATCTAGCTCGATAAGACTTCTAGAAGAAATAAAAGTGAAAATACCTGTGACCTTGGATTTGGTAAAGACCTCTCAGATACACCACCAAAAGCACCATCCACAACATGAGAAATTGAGCATTTGGACTTCATCAAAATGGCAAAGATGCTAAGAGAATGAAAAGACAGGCCACAGATAGGGAGAAAATATTTGCAAACCCACATCTGATAAAGGATCCTATGCCAAATAATCAAAACTCAAAAACAAACAATACAGCAAAAATGTGGGAAAGATATGAAAAGAAGATGAGCAGGTGGCAACTAAGTACGCAGAAAAGAGCTCAGGGTCATCAGACACCAGGGGCACCAAGCAAAGCCTTGATGAGCGACTGTACATTCCTACAGGCTGGCTCTGACCAGGCGTCCTCAGGGCAGGGGCTCTTCGGGTGTGGACATCCCTGATTGCAGAGAGCAGGGCAAGTGGGCAGCAGCAGGGACCTCCCAGGCGGAGAGCAGTCCTCGATGCTGGGTGACCACTTTTGAAAGAAGAGACCCTGGCATCCCCTTGTAGAAGAGAGTGTTTCTGGCAGAGGCTCTGAGCTGTAACATGACAAACACATTCCTCAGAACGGCAGCAGCGAGAGGAGTCAACAGTTCACTAGCCAAACAAGTTTTCTCTACATCAGCATGTGGCAGGCACTTGGAGGATTTCAGCTCAGCTATTCCCAGGAGAAACATCAATAACCTCAGATATGCAGATGACACTACCCTTGTGGCAGAAAGAGAAGAGGAACTAAAGAGCCTCTTGATGAAGGTAAAAGAGGAGAGGGAAAAAGCTGGCTTAAAACCCAACAGTCAAAAAACGAAGATCATGGCATCCGGTCCCACCACTTGATGGCAAAGAGATGTGAAAAAAATGGAAACAGTGATGTGATGCTATGCTATGCTGTCACTTCAGTCGTGTCCGACTCTGTGTGACCCCAGGGACGGCAGCACACCAGGCTCCCCTGTCCCTCGGATTTTCCAGGCAAGTGTACTGGAGTGGGATGCCATTGCTTTCTCCGGGAAACAGTGACAGACTTTATTTTCTTAGGCTCCAAAATCACTGCAGATGGTGACTGCAGCCATGAAATTAAAAGACACTTGCTCCTTGGAAGAAAAGCTATGACCAACCTAGAGAGCATAGTAAAATCAGAGATATTACTTTGCTGACAAAGTTTCATCTAGTCAAAGCTTTGGTTTTTTCAGTAGTCACTTATGGATATGAGAACTGAACCATAAAGAAGGCTGAGCACCAAAGAATTGATGTTTTTGAACTGTGATGTTGGAGAAGACTCTTGAGAGTCCCTTGGACAGCAAGGAGATCAAACCAGTCCATCCTAAAAGAAATCAACCTTGACTATTCAGTGGAAGGACTGATGCTGAAGCTGAAGCTACAATACTTTGGCACCTAATGAGAAGAGCTGACTCATTAGAAAAGACCATGATGCTGGGAAAGATTAAAGGCAGGAGGAGAAGGGGACGACAGAGGATGAGATGGTTGGATGGCATCACTGACTTGATGGACATGAGTTTGAGCAAGCTCTGGGAGATGGTGAAGGACAGGGAAGCCTGTCCATGCTGTCCACACACCAAGGACTGTGCTGCAGTCCATGGGTCGCAAAGAGTTGGACTCGACTGATGGACTGAACAGGAGCAGTAAGACACTCCCCAGACAGCTCCTGTGGAAGGAAATACTTTTCTGGAGCTAGTGGCCTCCATCACTATTTTTTTTTTAATTTGAAGTATCGTTAATTTATTCATTACAATGTTGTGTGAATTTCTGCTGTACAGCAAAGTGATTCACTTATACTTTATACACATAATCTTTTTTACCCCTTCACTCTTTCATTGGGAAATTCTGTACACTCAACACCAACTGTACAAGTTTACATTTGAGTGAAGTAGGAGTCTCAGCTGCACAGAGTTGCAATCACATAATTCTTCTAACAAGATTGGAAGGAAATATACAAAACATTTTAACTGTGATTATTTCCAGCTGGTGGGATCAATGAGGCTATACCCTCCTTCCTTTTTTTCCCCTCAATTACCTTCTAATGGACACAGCGTGTGTGATAACTTCCTAATCAGGGAGAAAGTGGAGTGAGCTGCATTTTGGGCACACTGTCTCGGTGTTGGTGACCAGAGGGAGAGCCGCAGCCACCCCAGGCTGGTGCTAATGGGGAGAGTGGACTCTCAGTGGGATGTGGAGTTACCAATGATTCAGCATTGCTCCAAAGAAATGAGAATTTTGCATTGAAGAGTCTCCAAGGAGTCATTGTCCTAACTAGTAGCCAATGAAACTGCCTTCAAGGAAAGAAGACCTTAGCTCTTGCTTTTCTATTGAGTGAACTGTGAATTCTGCATCCATGCGTAACCACTTCACATCTCACTAACACACTTAAGATGCTCTGGTAACAATTGAAGGTCTGCTTGGACTGTGATGGAAGGAGGACCTTGGGGCCTCTGAACTCAGGCACTGGTTGGCGGTCCTGAGGAAGACAGAGGGTCCCACACCATACGGAACAGCAGCAGTTCCAGGGCCAGGTCTCTGGAGGGCTCTCCCAGGGCTGGAGCGAGGATTTTAAGACAGCATTGAGAGCAGAATGATTCTAAAGATGCATCAAAACAGCCCCAAAGTGGACAGGCACTTCTCAGCCCTCTGGGGCGGCTACATTCTCAGAAGGCTCTTCCTTCTGGTGACACTTCAGGGACATGGGTGTTCCTCCAGGAGGAAGGGGTGTGAGGGGCCCTCGGAGGACTCCCGTCCCACCCCATGCTCTTCAGTCACGATGTTGCCAGTGGTACTCTGCGATCTTGAGAGAAGGTTCTAGAGGGAGAGGAGGGAGCCAGTGCTGGCTTCCCTGGACTGGCGACAAGAGTGTATTCAGAAGTGTTGCCCTCCACTTAAACATGTAAAGTCAGCCCTCCTCTACTGTGTGCAGCGGTCTGGTCTAATGTGCCATTTAAGGCCACCGTCCGGATGTCTGTCCACTGACGTACGTGGGGTGTTGAAGTCCACGACCATCACTGTGCTTCTGTCAGTTTCCCTTTATGCCTGGCCCGTGGTGCTCTGCTTAATCACTCAGGAGTGTCTGAGTCTTTGTGACCCCATGGACTGTAGCCCACCAGGCACCTCGGTCTATGGGGATTCGCCAGGCAGGAACACTGGAGTGGGTTGTCATGCCTTCCTCCAGAGGATCTTCCCAGCCCAGGGACTGAACCCATGTCTCCCACATTGCAAGCAGATTCTTCACTGTCTGAGCCACCAGGGAAGCCCTTATGCCTGTTAGTATTTCCTTTATATATTTGGGTGCTCCTGTACTGGGTGAATATATCTTAATGAGTGTAATATCCTCTTCTGATATTGATCTCCCAGCATTATATAAAACCCTTCTTGATCCTTTATTGTAGACTTTGCTTCAAAATCTGCTTTGTCTGATATGAGTACTGCTACCCCAGGCTTCTTTTCGAGGGCTCACCAGCTCACGCTGGAGAGCTGCCATCACCGATGACTGTGACATCCTTTCTTTACTGATGTGGGCAGAAGTAGCCCATGTCTCACTGCCTACCTGGAGACAGCATCCGATGCTGCAGATTAAGGGCACTGTCTTAGGAGACTGCCCACCCCCCTGACACACATACTTCAGATGCCAAACACAAGTCCAGGTTTTCAACTGTGATTCTGACTGATGGCTGTAGATTGGAGATTCCAATGACCCCCTCTTTGGATTCAATTTATTTGTTCAAGTGGCTCACAGAACTCAGAGGAACAGTTGGATGACTGGTTTGCCAGATTATTATGGAAGGATAGGACTCAGGAATGGCTGGACAGAAGAGATACAAAGGACAAGGTACGGGGAGGGGCTTGGAGCTCCCATGCCCTCTCCAGGCACCACTCCCCCTAGCCTCCGTGTGACCCCCACCTGGACGCTGTCTGAGCCCTGGCATTTTAGGTTTATATGGAGCCTTCGTTGTGTAGGCCAGACTGACTTAATCATTGGCTGCTGGTGACTCATTCAACCTCCAGCCTCTCCCCTTCCTCAGGGATCAGGAAGCGGGGTTGAAAGTTCCAACCTTCCAATCACATTGTTGGGTTCCCTGACAACCAGCCCCCAACCTCAGGCTACTTAGGGGCTTTCCAAAAGTCATCTCACTGACAAAAGGCACATTTATCGCTCTCATCACTTAGGAAATTCCAAGGGTTTTAGGAGCTCTGTGCCAGAGTCAGGATGAAGACCAAATACATATTTCTTCTTGTAAATCAAAATATCACAGTTTTAGTTAAAATAAGATTATCCAAGTATTTAAAACTTAAGTCTCAGACCAAAAAAAAGAGAAGAATTTGAGGAAGTTTTGAAATGATGTCAATTTCTTAGTCCCACCAGTAAAAGACAACATTAGGTGCAGTGATTACCATTGGGGTTAATATCACATTGGGCTTCCCCAGCGGCTCAGCGGTAAAGAATCTGCCTGCAATGCAGGAGCTACAGGAGATGTGCATTTGGTCCTTGAATTGAGAAGATCTCCTGGAGTAGGTCATGGCAACCCACTCCAGGACTCTTGCCTGGAGAATCCCATGGACAGAGGAGCCTGGTGGGCTACAGTCCACGGGGTCACAAAGGGCAGGACACAAATGAAGCAACTGAGCATAACACGCAGTATCAGGTTGAGGTTCAAATCTAGGGTGAGTGCAGAGGAGAGCCTAAGGGTGTGAGTGTCCCTCCATGAGCAAGGACATGAGATAAATGAAAATAAGTTTCAAAGAAAGCTTCATGAGAGTTTATGAGAGTCACTAAGGTGTGTTGGGAGAAGGCGATGGCACCCCACTCCAGTACTCTTGCCTGGAAAATCCCATGGACAGAGGAGCCTGGTAGGCTATAGTCCATGGTGTCACTAAGAGTTGAACATGACTGAGTGACTTCACTTTCATTTTTCACTTTCATGCATTGGAGAAGGAAATGGCAACCCACTCCAGTGGTCTTGCCTGGAGAATCCCAGGGACGGGGGAGTCTGGTGGGCTGCCGTCTATGGGGTTGCACAGAGCTGGACATGAGTGAAGTGACTTAGCTGCAGCAGCAGCAAGGTGTGTTGATTGAGGAAAAAAATGCACAACTTAAAAGTTGAGAATTATGTTTCATCTGGTGGATGTACTGAAGACTTGGGGCTTCCCTGGTGGCTCAGAGGTAAAGAATCCACCTGCCAAGCAGGAGACATGGGTTTGATCACTTGGTGGAGAAGATCCCCTGGAGGAGGAAATGGCAATTCACTCCAGTATTCTTCCCTGAAAAATCCCATGGACAGAGTAGCCTGGTGTGCTACAGTCCACTCGGTCGAAAAGAGTCGGACATGACTGAGCGACTGAACAGCAACAACAACTGAGAACTTAAGACTAGGAGACAGCCTTTCAGGTCGCTCTAGTGACCGCTCTGAAGAGGTAAGGGAGTGGCCAGGATGAAGTGAAGTCACTCAGTCATGTTCGACTCTTTGTGACCCCTCCCCACCCCCATGGACTGTAGCCTGCCAGGCTCCTCTGTCCATGGGATTCTCCAGGCAAGAATACTGGTGTAGATTGCTGTTTCCTTCTTCAGGGGATCTCCCCAACCCAGGGATCGAACCTGGGTCTCCCACATTGCAGGCAGACTGTTTACCGTCTGAGCCACCAGGGAATTCCAAGATATAGAGGAGCTTTTGCAAAAACAAACAATCAATCAAAAAACAGGTAGTTGATCAAGAGATTACCGGTAAAAGGGAATAACCAGATATCTCAAGTTAACGAATTCAGAGCTTTCCTCTGTATGGGTAGCAGCAGACTCATTCCTCTTATTGGCGCCTTAGCTCTCTAGGGCCAGAGTCCTGCTTTTCTCCATCTTGAATCCCCTCCGGGTGCACAGCCGGGGGCGGCTGCAGTGGCTGCCACTTGATGGTCCCACATCCTTTGTTTACTGACATGGCAGGTGGCATTCGTCCACCCCAAGTGTTAAGGTAATATTGCGGATATGATGGGCTGCTGGCCGGTGGCCAAAGGAGATTTAAAGGTTGCTCACATTTCACATCATGACTTCTTCCAAAGTAGAGATCTTTGAAGGTGGGACTAAAGTTCTGTGTAGAGCCCATGTTTCTGGTGTCTTCCCGCCTTTAGCATTCCCTTCTGCTCCTTCTGTCGAATGAGCCCTGGCTTCCTTTGGAGAACTCACCCATTTCCTTGGTGTGCCATCGTGCTTGGGCAGATCTTCACGGACAAAGACCTCCCTATCGTCAGGTACCGGGGTTGTGCCTGGATGAAACTCCTGGGTGCTTAACTCAACGTCTGCCCTTGAAAGGGGCCATTGGAGAATGGGAAGAAATGCCATCGACTTAGCATGCACGCGTGCAACCCACTCCAGTGTTCTTGCCTGGAGAATCTCACGGACGGAGGAGGCTGGCGGGCTATACAGTCCAAGGGGGCTGCAAAGAGACGGACGTGACTGAGTGACTAACACTTTTACACTTTTTCACTTTTTCGAAAGGAATGCTTTGCAAATGAGTGGCCAGAATGGTGAAATGAGCCAGACACGGAATTGCAGTTTGAACCCCGAGGGGCTCTGGGGGCTGTCACGATGCCCCCGTGTGGCTGGGGCGGGGAGCACTGCTGCACGGGGGGAGGTCTGAAGGCTGAGCTTGCAGTGCCCCAAGTCCTGAGGGAACCAGACTGGACTTCAAGTGAAAAGGGCTTGTTCCTGTGGTTCCTTGGACTTTCCTGTGGTCACAGGAGGTGTGGGCGATGGTGGCCCAGGGCATGGCTCTCCCCAGGCCCTGCACTACAGCATCCCTGCCCACCCGGAGGGTGCAGCTCCAGTGTGCAGTGGCCTCGATGGAAGCGTGGGGGGCACAGCTGTGGGGAGACGGTCTTCCCGCTGAGCTCTCGGGAACAGAGTGGGAGGCACCTAGAAGTGTGCTGGCTGGGGTCTTCTTGGCCCAGGTGGGCGGCATCCTGCAGGTGTATGCTATCCGATACACTGGGTGTGAGTCCGTGCGGACCTTTATGTCACTTTCCAGATGTGTGAACTGTTTCACAGTTGTTCAGTCGCCAAGTCGTGTCTGACTCTTTGCGACCCCATGGACTGCAGCACACCAGGCTTCCCTGTCCTTCACCATCTCCTGGAGTTTGCTCAAACTCATGTCCCTTGAATCAGTGATGCCATCCAACCATCTCATCCTCTGTTGTCCCCTTCTCCTCCTGCCTTCAATCTTTCCCAGCATCAGGGTTTTTTCCAATGAGCCAGCTCTTTGCATCAGGTAAACTTTTGAAAAATGAGCTGAGGAGAAAGAAGTAAAAGCAGGAGCAGAGGAAATGGGACTGAGCTCCTTAACCGACTGAGCCGGTTTGAGAACTGGCCACATGCCGGGGAGACGAAGACCCCTGGGTGGGGACGGCAGCAGCCAGAATGCCGGGAGAGGTCAGCTCAGGACAGAGAGCAGCTGCCCGGGGAAGCAGGAAGCCGCAGATAGAAAGGGGACACTTTCAAAACACTTTCAAATTCTCCTCTATTTGCAAGGCCTGGTACACAATGGTTCAAATTTACACAAAAAGTCATCAATGAGCATTGAGATGATTTCCTTTCAACTTCACTCTGTAAGGAGATTTCCGTAGGAGAGACTCTCATAGGAGCAAAGTGAGCTAGCACATCTTGGTGCCCAGAGTGCCGGTTAGAACCAAAGGGTGCCTGCCTGGTGAATCTGCAGAGAGAGGCCCGGAGGTCTGTCCACCAGGGGTGGAATCCCCAGGGCAGAGCAGCTCCCCAGTCAGGTGGTGGAGTCCTCTGTGTGGGCTGAGTCACTGCACGTCCCTGCGGGCAGCAGGGAAGGGCAAAGAAAGCATCCAGTGGCCCTGGGGGCCCTGATCCCACCCAGGCTCAGCCCCCCAGATTCAGCTCCGGCCCGGAATCAGCAACAGGGAGGAGGGTCGGTCAAACACACTAGGGCCGTTTCCCTTATCCAGCGGCGTGAATGAGCCCTAAGGTGCTTACAGCCCAGACAGAAGCATTCGGTGCTGATCCACACATTTCTTTCAGCCTGGAAAATCCACTTGTCACTCACTTGACGAGTGCCCTAGCTTGTCACTACCCTACTCCAGTACTCTTGCCTGGAAAATCCCATGGATGGAGGAGCCTGGTGGGCTGCAGTCCATGGGGTCGCTAAGAGTCAGACACAACTGAGCAACTTCACTTTCACTTTTCACTTTCATGCATTGGAGAAGGAAATGGCAACCCACTCCACTGTTCTTGCCTGGAGAATCCCAGGGACGAGGGAGCCTGGTGGGCTGCCGTCTATGGGGTCACACAGAGTTGGACATGACTGAAGCGACTTAGCAGCAGCAGCAGCAGCTAGCTTGTCGGTAGGATCTCAGAACAAAGCGCCTGAGAAAGTGTACAAGGTTGGGAATTGTGGACACCAATAGGAAAAAAAATAACCTGCTTTGAAACAACTGTGGGCGACTCTGACACTGTCGCCTGGGGCAGTATGTCCCCCTGGAAACTCATAAAGCCACCACTAAGCAAAGCTTGGGGAAAAATGAATTGCTCCTCTGAGACGCCAGGAAACATCGAAGAATCCTTCCCTCACGGGTGCCCTAGAGCCTGCGCGCATTCCTTCCCACTCGTCTCTCCCCCTCACCCCCAAACTCTAGAGTTCACGGTGCTGGTGGTGCCCTGGAGTCCAGGAAAGACCCCATGTCCCAGTGAGGTGGTTAGCTCACTCCTCCGCCTTCTGTCTGAGGTTTTCCTTGCATTGTTTGCGGGTACCGCAGGGGCATCCAGCTTGCCGCAGCACCAGCACAGGGAGCTAGGAAAGACCTTCTCAGCAGGAACCCGTGGGACCGGAAACTCTGAAAGCGGAAGTGCTGCCTCTCACAATGCATTCAAAGCGAAAGATTACTGAAAAAAGCCCCAAACCAAGAAAAGGAAAAAAGAACGACCAAACAACTCAGAGTCAGGCATTTGGTTGTGTCCAGATTCTTCTTCCAGGCTTCCCTTGTGGCTCAGCTGGTAAAGAATCTGCCTACAATGCAGGAGACCCCAGTTCTATCCCTAGGTTGGGAAGATCCTCTGGAGAAAGGAAAGGCTACCCACTCCAGTATTCTGGTCTGGAGAATTCCACAGACTGTATAGTCCATGGGGTCACAAAGAGTCAGACATGACTGAGCGACTTTCACTTCATTTCAGGGCCAACAAAGAGAGAATCCATTTATGTTTTTTTGAGGTTATATTTTTGTTGTGGTGGCTTTGGGGCTTCCCTGGTGGCAGAGTGGTTTGTTCCAACACAGAGGATCCTGCAGGGGCAGTTCATAAACTGTGCTTGCATTTATTCTTGCTCCCAGCCTGCTTTAGCAAAAATGGAATCATTCTGGTATGAACAGACATTGGTGAAACAAGGGCGTCACACTCCAAGCGTGTAGGATGCAGGAAGAGCGTCATCCCCAGAGTGGAACAGTCAGGAGCTGGAGGGCCTGGCTGATTAGAGCGCATGGCTTAGAGAAAGGCACTCACACATGTGTCCTGACAAGAAGACGACTGTGGGCCCAACAGAGACTCGGCCCTGGAGCCAGCACTCTGTGACGTCTGAGAGGCAGAAGCAAACCACCCACGGGATACGTGTGGACACCAAACAGTGACTAGACTTGAGTTTCGATCATCAGCCACTGCACCACACTGAAAGGCATGTGTGGGAATGGCACCCTTCCACATCGTATGAGCTAATCAAGGAGAAGACATTCTTTTCTTTGGTTTCCCTGGTAGCTCAGATGGTAAAGAATCTGCCTGCAGTGGGGGAGACCTAGGTTCCATCCCTGGGTTGGGAAGATGCCCTGGAGAAGGAAATGGCACCCCACTCCAGTATTCTTACCTGGAGAATGCCATGGATGGAGGAGCCTGGTGGGTTACAGTCTGAGGGGTCTCAAAGAGTCAGACACGACTGAGCGACTTCACTTCTTACTTCTTTCTAAAATTGAGATGATGCTTTTCAGTGCTAGGATGCTGCCTTTGAGGGAAATGCCTACAGCGCAGAAGATACAGACCCCCGCTCAGTCCCAGCTGGCTCCTCTGCGAGGTGTGTGCTAACACTCTGCTCTCCACTCCAGCGAGACTCCACGCTGGGCTCCCCAAGCCCCCACTAAGCATCCCAGTCTCTCTGGGAATGGGCACTCAAGGCAAGCAACTCAGAGCTCCTTGGGGCGTGGGAGGGAGCAGCCCAGCACCCGGACTTCATCACTCGCGGAGCCCAGAAATGCAGGAACTGACGGGGCTCCCTGCAGGAGACCACCGGGGAAGCGCCTGGAAAACGCCTCTCTTCCTCACGGTGAGGGGGCGCAGGGAAGGGCCTGCTTCTTGGAAAGCAGCCCCTGGGAAAGAACACATTAAAGAACTGAAGGCCTCTCTGGCACTAAGCTTTCTACCAGGAAACGTTGAGGATTTCTCCCGCTTCCACAAGCGCGTGTCCACCTTTTGCTTATATGCTCCCTGTCTGTCACGACTCACACGGATGGGGGCTCTAAAACAGGGCAGCAGCTCTCAGCCTGCAGTGCTGGGCTCCTGTGTCTTCACGCTGCGACTAGACAGGCCAGGCTGCCAGAGATTCTCAGGAAGTGCCGGCTCATTTGGTTCCCTGTCTCTTAGGGGCCGGAGAAATACCAACAGCCTCAGATATGCAGATGATACCATTCTAATGGCAGAAAGTGAAGGGGAACTAAAGAGCCTCATAATGAGGGTGAAAGAGAAGAGTGAAAAAGCTGGCTTGAAACTCAACATTCAAAAAACGAAGATCGTGGCATCTTGTTCCATCAGTTCATGGGAAATAGAAAGGGAAAAAGTGGAAGTAGTGACAGACTTATTTTGTTGCACTTCAAAATCACCTCGGATGGTGACTGCAGCCATGAAATTAAGAGACACTCACTCCTTGGGAGGAAAGCCATGACAAAACTAGACAGTGTATTAAAAAGCAGAGACATCACTTTGCCAACAAAGGTCAATATAGTCAAAGCTATGGATTTTTTTGTAGTCATGTCTGGATGTGAGAGTTGGACCATAAAGAAGGCTGAGTGCCAAAGAATTGATGTTTTCAAGTTGTGTTGCTAGAGAAGACTCTTCAGAGTCCCTTGGACAGCAAGGAGATCAAACCAGTCAATCCAAAAGGAAATCAACCCTGAATATCCACTGGAAGGACTGATGCTGAAGCTCCAATACTTTGGCCACCTGATGGGAAGAGCTGGCTCATTGGAAAAGACTCTGATGCTGGGAAACACTGGAGGCAAAAGGAGAAGAAAGCAGCAGAGGATGAGATGGTTAGATAGCACCACTGACTCAGTGGACATGAGTTTGAGCAAGCTCTGGGAGATGGGGAGGGACAGGGAAGCCTGGCATGCTGCAGTCCATGGGGTCGCAAAGAGACAGAGACGACTTAGTGACCGAACAACAACAGAAGATACGAAAGCAATGAATGTAAAATGTTCCTCTACCCACTACTTGGAATCTTCTAGGGTCCCTTCCCTTGTTTCAGAAGCCCTATAAAACGGAAAATCTATTTTCTAAAACAAAGAACTGTTTATATAAGTCTATGTAGATCTGTAAAGACTTTGAAGATTCTTCAAATGGTAAACACAGGATAACAAAATTAACAGCTACGGGCATCTGGGGAAAAGAACAAGAAGCACAGAAAGCAGTGAAACCAGGGCTCTGAAATGAGTGTCTGCTAGACATAGGTTCCCAATTTTATTTGGTAGAAAAATTAGCAGAACAAACCATGAATGTTTACCAGTTATAGTGCCCATAAAATTAAAAAAAAAATAGGGCTTCCCAGGTGGCTCAGAGGAAAAGAATTTGCCTGCCAATGCAAAAGACAGAAGAGATGGGTTCAATCCCTGGGTCTGGAAGAGCCCTTGGAGGACGAAATGGCAACCCACTCCAGTACTCTTGCCTGGGAAATTCCATGGACAGAGAAGCCTGGAGGGCTACAGTCCATGGCTGAACAAGCATGCTCCTGGAGCACGACTGTTCTGTTTTAATAAGTTCCCTCTTTCTTCAAATATTTTGGAGACTTTTGCCATTTTCTGTTCACGTACTCTGAGTAGACCTCATGACTACTATCCACTCTGTAGGATGCTCACCTGGTACATTTCACCTGCACTCTATCTGATTTATTGTTATCATATTTCAGAATGTGGAGTAGGTGGATGAACACAGGAAGCGGCTGATCGTTTGTGTGGTCTCCAGTCCGCTGAGCAAAGCCAGAGAACGTTGGTCAGAAAGAAACAACAGGGGCAGATGGAGGGCATTGGCTAAGGAATGTCTAACTCTTTGATATTAAATGACAACTTGAAATATACATCGATTACAAATTAACGTGCATTTCGATGATAATTTCCGACCCACTGGCTGATATCGCTACCATCCACCTGGGATATTGCTACCCCAGTGGTGTACATGTTTGTTTAAAACTAGTTTCTTCTCCTTCCTGTCAAAAGTCAGTAAAAGGGATGGGAGGAGTGGGTGGGTGAAGCGTAAAGTGTGATGAAATGCCAACATTTGGTTTTAACTGCCAAGGCCCCCAGATTGGCCTCAGAAAAGCAAATTAAACCCACTCCAGGAATCACTGCATATTAAGGAGAAACTGCAGCCTCCGGGGGCCAACGTGATCCAGTCTGTGACAATGCAGGGCTTTAAGGCTCTTGCGTAGGAAAGAACAAGGCTTGGGGTTTTCCAAGGCAGGATGTGTGGGTTGAATGGCTTTTTATTTGATTTTTTCTTAATTTCCTGACTATGCAGGCAACAGTTGTGAGCCCTGAGGGTCGGGGATGGGAGGAGCAGAGCCGCAGTTGGGTCCTGATGCACTCAGACAATTACAGAAGGGGGAGGTCGTTTTGTCAGACTGAGCTGGATCTGTGTCTAGGAGCGAGGCATGGAAGGGTCAGTTCCATGCTCAGGGCAGAGGCCACTTGACACGTTACGTCCAGGTGGCTGGAAAATGCTTTCCGTTTTCAGGCAGGGCTGGCCCTCCACTGGGAGGCCTTTGTTCTGCAGTTTGTATTAGTCCTGGGAAGGGAGGACCTTGAGGGGCTCAGGCGTGGATGTGGGATGATTTAAGACATTCTCCATTGCCGTGTGATCCAGCAATCTCCCTTGTGGACGAGTATTCAGACAAAACTCTAATTCAAAAAGGTGCATGTATCTCGGTGTGCACTGCAGCGATGTTTACAATAGTGAGGGTGTGGGAACAACCAAGTGTCCCTCAGCAGATGACTGGACACAGAAGATGTGGCGCATTAACACGATGGGATATTATTCAGCTATAAACGGATGAAATAATGCCATCTGCAGCAACATGGACAGACCTAGAAAATAGCACGCTGAGTGAAGTAAGTCGGACAGAGAAAGAGAAACGTGTCGTTTCTATGCGGAATCTAAAGTAGGACGCAAATGAACGTGTCTATAAAACAGAAGTAGACTCACAGGCACAGAGAGCAGACTTGTGAGGGCCAAGGGGGAAGGGCAGAGGAGGAACAGAGTGAGAGGTTGGGACTGGCAGATGTAAATCAGTGCACAAAGGATGGATAAGCGACAAGATCCCACTGAATAGCACAGGGAACTACATTCAATATCCTCTGATAAACCACGATGGGAAAGAACATGAAAAAGGATGTCCAGATAGGTCTGACTGAGTCACTTTGCTGCACTGCAGAAGTTAACACAATGGTGTCAATCAACTATATTGCAGTTGAGAAAAAAAGATAGACACCAAGAAGAAGGATTAGTCCCTTTAGGAGGTTTCAACTCCAGAGTGACACGTATAGCCTACGTTAGTGTGCACTGACCCTGAATCTCACGCTGCGTGTCACAGCCCCGCCACACTCTGGACAAGGGATGGTCATCGAGGTCATCTTGCAGTGAGGCGGCAACAGGTGGTGGTGCTAGAAAAGGGGAGAAGGCGGAAGTTCTCTGCAGAAGAGTGACTGGCAGGAGGTGGGCATCGAAAGGCTTGGAGCCGCCACTGCCCTCGACCTACAGCCACACTTGACTATGTCACACACACACACACACACACACACACGTGCGGACCCTGAGAAGGGAGGTGCTACGTAAGGAAGAGACGGCAGGAAGGCTCAGGACTCGCCTAAAATACACAGCGAAACAATTTCCATTCTGCCTTAAGTACTGGGCTTCTCTATCGTGTCAGGCATTAACCTCTTGGGATTACTTAGGAAGTAATGAAATGAACTGACTCTTATTTTCTGTAATGTTTTCCCTCCTTTTCTTTCCCTCCTTGAGAAGTAGGGATCATCACTGAAGTCATCAGAAGCTAAACTCTTGGAAGAAAACATAAGCATACATTTTTCGTGACCTTGGATTAGGCATTAGTTCCTTAGATATGACACCAAAAACACAAACAACAACAACAAAAAAAAACACAGATAAATTGAATTTCATCAAAATTAACTTTTTTCTCTTTTTATTTTTTAAATTATGAAAGTATGATAACACATTTATGAGAGACTTGGGAAAAATAGAATAAAGTTACATATAGTTCTACTAGATATTACAATTATTTTTATGTGGATAAATTAAGATTTTTAGTTGGAGTTTAAATATCAAATTCTCAAAAATTAGTAGAATGAATATACAGGAAAGTAGAAAGATACAGTTGGAGAAGGCAATGGCACCCCACTCCAGTACTCTTGCCTGGAAAATCCCAGGGACGGAGGAGCCTGGTGGGCTGCAGTCCATGGGGTCGAGAAGAGTCGGACATGACTGAGCGACTTCACTTTCACTTTTCACTTTCATGCATTGGAGAAGGAAATGGCAACCCACTCCAGTGGTCTTGCCTGGAGAATCCCAGGGACGGGGGAGCCTGGTGGGCTGCCGTTTATGGGGCTGCGCAGAGTAAGACACAACTGAAGTGACTTAGCAGCAGCAGCAGCAGAAAGATACAGTAGACCCAAAAATCGCCAGGAACCAATTCAACATAATTAAGATTTATACAATTTTTACACAACAGTAGATACAAATTCAAGTTCCCATAGACTACTGCCTAGGAGACATTAGAACATATCCAGGGACATAAAACAAAGTGCAAACATTCATAGTCTAAAGGTATTTAAATCATAAGAGTCTGCTCTCATCACTGTGGAATCATGTTAGAAATCAATATCAAACAATATTTTAAGATAACCCATATATTTTCAAGGGCAATATGACATTTACCAAGAGATATCTTTGACTTAGCCACTGAAAGCCTCAGTAAAGTTAGAAGGCTAAAAAAATCACTGAGGGTGATTGTAGAGAAGAAAGTATTTAAATGGGAAATTAACATCAAAGATTAACTTTTGTTCTTCAAAGGAGACCATTGAGAAGGTAAAAACACAACTCTTACAATAGGAGAAAATATGTGTAAATTATGTATCTGATAAGAGGTTTATATCCTCGTACATAAAGAATTCTTATAATTAAAGAAAAAAAAAATAAAGAGCCAAGTTGAAAATGGGCAAAGGACTTATATCCATTTATCCAAATCAAGTACACAAATGTTCCACTGGAGTATTCAAAGATGTGAATATCATCAGTCATCAAAAAATGCAAGTCAGAACCATATCGAGATGTGACTGCACATCCATTAGTATGGCTAACACAAAAAGAAAGAAGATAACCTTTGCTGCTGAGGATGTGACCATGGAACCCCTAAACATTGCTGGTGGGCTTGTTAAAACGGTGCAAGTTCTTTGGACAACCAATTGGCAGTTCCTCAACATATTAGACAGAGGGTCACCCTAGGACCTAGCTCTTCTATTCCTAGCTCCAAATCTGAGAGAAATGGAAACATATGTCCACACAAAATCTCGTGCACAATTGTTCATAGCAGCATTATTCACAAGAATAAAAATAAAAACCACCCAGACCTCCATCAATTGATGAATGAATAACCACGAGGTGGCATTTCTATTACCTGCAACAAAAAGGATAACGCAGTGATGCACGCTACGATGAAGACGAACCGAGAAACCGTGATGCTGAGGGAACGCAGTCAGACACCAGGGCCACAGAGGCAGGATTCCTTTGATAGGAGGTGGAGTCAAAGTCATAAAGACGGGAAGTACATGAGTGGTTGCCTGGGGCTGAGGACTAGCATGGGATTCCTTTGAGGATGACAAGAGTGTTCTGGAATTAACCAGCGGTGGTGGTTGCAAGGCCGTGTGACTCTGTGAAAAACCGCTGAACTGTACACTTCAAAAGGATATATCTTATCATATGTCTTTGTTTTTTTTTTAAAGAGCAAAGAGGAAGAAGGCATACCGCATGCACCAGCCGTTTGTAAACCAGACAGTGGAAGTCATATTTAAAAGCCAAAGCTTTGGATTATCAAACATTTCAGCCCCCAAAGTAAACTTTTTGGGGTGTTATGGGCGATGGGTTGGTGCATACGGCTCAGTCACACCGGTAGGTGGATGGACAATCCATCCTGTGAGGCAGGGCATGGAGTGGGGGATGGGCCTGGCCAACTCTTCGGGGGTCCAAGCCCAGGACCGAGAGAGTGTCACCCAGCTGTGAGCCCAGATCCAGCCCCAACTGGGGGTCCTGGACCTACTGCTCAGTCCCAGCCTTTGACGGGTCAAGCAGCAGACAGGCGAGACTCTCCCCACCCTCTTCTCCTCCCGACCCTTCCCCAGTACAGATCCCACCCATTAGCAGGTCCCTGTGGCTGCAGGGGGATCCTCTTGTATTTTCTTTAATTTCAGTTCAGTTCAGCCACTCAGTCATGTCCAACTCTTTGCGACCCCATGGACCGCAGCACGCCAGGCCTCCCTGTCCAGCACCAGCTCCCAGAGTTTACTCAAACTCATGTCCATCGGGTTGGTGATGCCATCCAGCCATCTCATCCTCTGTCATCCCCTTCTCCTCCCGCCTTCAATCCCTCCCAGCATCAGTCTTTTCCAATGAGTCAGCTCTTCGCATCAGGTGGCCAAAGGATTGGAGTTTCAGCTTCAACATCCGTCCTTCCAATGAACACCCAGGACTCCTGTCCTTTAGGATGGACTGGTTGGATCTCCTTGTAGTCCAAGGGACTCTCAAGAGTCTTCTCCAACACCACAGTTCAAAACCACCCATTTTTCAGTGCTCAGCTTTCTTTATAGTCCAACTTTCACATCCATACATGACCACTGGAAAAACCACAGCCTTGACTTTGATTCGCTTACTGTTTTTGGCTGTGCTGGGTCTTCCTTGCTCTCCACGGCTTTCTCTAGTTTCGGCAAGTGGGGGCTCCTCTCTGTGGCATCGTGGTGGCTTCCCTTGCTGCACTCCCACGGCTCTCGAGCACAGGCTCAGCAGCTGTGGTACCCACGGCATGTGGAGTCTTTTGGGATCAGGCAGGGATCGAACCCGTGTCCCCTGCATTGGCAGGCGGTTTCTTAACCACTGGACCACCAGGGAAGCCCTGGCTGCTCTGTGTATACGCATGTTGTGGGTGGGTGTCCACACTCCTTTCCCTGCGAAGATACTTAGAGTCTCAGGATGACTCTGTGTCCCACAGATTCATAACGTTGGTCTGGCATGTGAACTCCAGTTTCCAGTTCTGCAGAATGGCTAGCATTCCTCGAAATAAATGCTCCAGTCATCACGAAGGACCGCCTGTGGCGATAGAGACGGACGACCTTGATTCCAAGCACGATGTGGGACCCCCTTGCCGGCATCTGGGCCTGACGAACTCCCACCCAGGCTGTGATGAAGATGGAGTTCCGTCTGCAGTGGATTTTGCAGATGCTTGAAGAGTAATCAGTAGGAGTCCATTAGGAGAAAAAGAAGGGCAAGGGTGATCGGCTGGCCGTGTGGGGCTGTGGGGGGAGCCCCAGGCTGCGTGGACGTTGAGTCATGGTGAGATGAGTAATGCTAAGAGGAAACAAATGTACGGCAGGTTCCGTGAGCAGTGGGGAGGCCAGCCTGCCCCTGGGACAGAAGGGGCTGGGAGGTCTGGGAAAAGCGCGCGTATGTTTAGCGTCAGCTTTCCTGGGATTCCCTCAGTGCTAATTACCACCGCCTTGCTATGCTGCATCACAATAAATTTTCCTAAGTGGACTGATTATTTGCCCTTGAGGTCCTGCCCACATCTCTCACCTCCCACGCCAAGAATTCAGTTCTCTGGAGACGCGTGCGTTTTTGTTCTGGCCTCAAGTCTTTCTAGGAGAGAGGAAAGTCCCAGGATGGAGCTGCCAAAGTTAATCCGCTTGACCACTAATTGTCTGAATACAGAGGAAGAGGCACCGTGAAAGCTGTTTCACGAACTTGGACTGGTTAGACACTCCGCATGAACGTTCGGGGATTAATCATGAAACACAGCAATTAACACAAAAAGAGGCCCTGCCCTAGAAACGGTTTAGTATCTTTGAGAAGGAAAGAAACTGATGTGGTAGGAGGTTTGCCCTTGAGTTCTCAACTCAACTCTGGGAAGTGGCTTAAAGAAATCTCCCAGGAAAAGTGAAGGGGGAATTTGGGCTGCTTCCTTTCAGGTCCTGGGGCTTGCCAAATCAAGGAGGGAACATGGGTGCCCAGCCACCTGTGGGTGGGGAGAGTGCATCTCTGGTTACTGAGTGCTCAGCCAGGGGGAGCCAAGGCGCTCAGGAACCCGGAGGTGGTGTGTGAGCAGCTACAGGGGCACCACTCGCTGACTGATGCTGCCCGGGAGTCCTGATGGAGACAGGCTGCAGAAGATGCTTCCAGGCTGGCCCCAGTTCCCATAGTTGCTGGCTTTCTCTGCCTGATGAAACTGGTTCTTTCTTGACTTCTCATACAAGGCTGATGCTTATTAGGCTCTTAAATAGATTTCTCCAGGAGGAGAGAACTAAAACTTCCCCTCACGAAGTCTAGTGTCTTGGTGACCCTCCTGTCTGGGCTGAGCCATTGTGAACAGGGATGTACATGTTTCTGTGTGAGCACATTTCCATTCTCTTAGGTACATACTTTACAAGCGGAGCTGGTGGCTCGCACGGTGGTTCTGTGTTCAACATTTTCCAGGAGTCGCCAAAGGAGTTTATCTCATCAGCAAGACCTGAGGGTTCTAATTTATGGTTGGATGGCATCACTGGCTCCATGGAGACGAGTGTGAGCAAACGCTGGGAAATAGTGGAGGACAGGGAAGCCTGGTGTGCTGCAGCCCATGGGGTCGCAAAGACTCAGACACGACTGAGCAACTGAATGATTTCTCCACATCCTCACCAATACTGGTTCTTTGGTGAGTCATTCTTTCTTCTTTCCTTTCTCTGAGAGCCATCCTCGTGAGAATGATGACCTCTCTCATTGTGGTTTTGCTTCTCCTCTTCCTAAAGACTGCTGTCCCACTGACACAGCACACATATTTCCTCTCTCCTGGGTGAGTCCCCAACCCCTGCCCCCACCAAACAAATTTGCAAGAAAACTGGAAACTCTTTGGAAGACAGTCTTTGCTCTTCCACTCTGGACGCATTTGTCCATTGGTGGTGTTTCTGGTCCTTTCCTTTTTGGCAAAAAAGTGTCTCTTCTGAGGAAGGGCTCTGTCTTCATGAAAAATGCCTTCCTCATGAAAAGCTCCTTTCTCGGTAAGAGGGTGCATGTCTGGATCAGTGTGTATCTTGCATTCACGTTCAGTCGGGTCTGACTCTTTGTGACTGGAACCTGAGAGGCTTCTCTGTCCATGGGATTTCCCAGGCAAGAATACTGCAGTGGGTTGCCATTTCCTTCTCCAAACAGAAGACTGGGACTAACATAGAAACAATGACCACTGCCACAGGAACACCTTCCTGTTGTGGACAGAAGGGCCACAGAAGGAGTGATGCTGAGATGATCCTTTGTGTTCATTGACTGTAGTTTTATCTCTCAAAATTGAAGACAACCTCCTTTGTTACATGCTGCACCCTCAGATAGGATAATAATGGAAGAATGTATTTGCTATCAAATTGTTCCTGCAGGCTGCTCCGTCCTGATGGAACTTCCAGCAATGAGCAGTGGTACCAGAACCTGAATGCCTACCTGACCGTGAGTCTCTAACGATATCACCCTTTTTTCCTTCCTGTTGTCTTTTTCTTATTTAAATTTGCCAAGAGTTGATTTGAGGCCAGGTGAATAAACAGCACTCCTTTTAAATTATTTTGTACCTGCTTTTTGAGATTAGGGGAAGAGAATAAAAAATAACCAGGTTGGTTTTTTTTTTGCACATCTTACAGTATTCTCCCATCTTCCCACCCAGACATGCACAGGTTAAGTGTGTGTATGAGAGAGAAAGAGAGAAAGACGGAGAGAGAATGAATGAATCTCTGGTGCCTCTTTGTTTTCTGATGAGGACCCCAGCCCTGTGGGACCATGGACCCTCTTGTGACCTCATCTAACCTTAATTATCACCTCCCCCCGCCCGTCCCTCCATCTCCAAATACAGCCACATTGGGGGTCGGCATATGAATTTGAGGGGGGACACAATTCAGTCCCTGGCCAGCAGGGAGCTGGAGGAGGGGGTTTCAGAGTGTCCTAGGGTCTAGGAGCAGCCCTGAAGGGTACGGAGTGTGACAAAGTGCAGCACTCCCCAGGACTACTGCGCTTGTTCAGAAACGAGGGGAGAGACTTAAAGCCGCACAGATTTGGCCCGTTTCCCCTGAGGCACTGGGTCCCCATGTCACGGTCGGGTGTGGAGGTGCTCCCGGCTGTGGAAGACAGACAGACCAGAGGAGCCCGTCTGCGGGTGCAGGAGGCGTCCCCTGGGGTGGACGGCTCTGAGACCTCCCGATCCTGTCGGAAGGCATGCTTTGCCGCTTGGAGGTGACCCGCGAGTGAGTGGCACGCCGTGGTACTGACTGACACTGTGACATGAACCGGAGGAGGAGGTGCTGGGGGAGTCATGGACACGGGAGGGAGGCACACTCATCTCCTGGTGGGCCCTGGCTTCCCCCGGGAAGCTTGGCACCCTTCCTCAGCTCCTGAGAAGATGGTGACGGACAGGCGTGTGTGCAAAGCAGCAAAGCACGCTCCCCCAAACTTTCATGCTCCTCCCGGCAGGCGCATGCCCCTCTCAGCCACAGGACACATGGGTGCCGTTGAGTCTCTCGCCAGACTACGGATTCAAGCTCTTTGGATCCGTATGCCCGACTACAGATTCAAGCTCTTTGGATCCGTATGCCCGAAGCAGACCCCCATCTGGAACGTCAGCTGCCGGGCTCGGCTGTCCAACTCAAAGTCAGAAGAAGAATCCTCAGCCATTGAGCCTCCTGGCTGGGTGTGACCCAGATGGGAGCCTTGCGCGGCCGTGCTCAGGCCTGTGACCACAGAGTCAGCCAGCCAGGCGGCTGTCAGGGTGCGTCCGGCAGGAAGGTGGGCCTGGGGACATTCCTGCTGGAGACCCTGGCAGGAGCAGCCTCGGCATGGTTTTTGGTGTCCTCCTTTGCCAGGTGGGCAGGCGGCCCTGGACACCCTGATCTGTAGAGGTGGGCTCTGCTGGGCCCAGCTCTGGAGTCAGCGAGTGCGGAGTGTAGGTGTGAGGATTTCCACGCGTGCATGTCTGCTTGGTTGCTTCAGTCATGTCTGAATCTTTGTGACCCCATGGACTGTAGCCCACCAGGCTCCTCTGCTCGTGGGATCTCCAGGCAAGAATACTGAAGTGGGTTGCCATTTCCTCCTCCAGGGGACCTTCCCAACCCAGGGATGGAACCTGGGTCTCTTATGTCTCCGGCACTGGCAGGTGGGTCATTTACCACTAGTGCCAGCTGGGAAGCCCCGTACATATGGAGATGTATGTATATCTACATGTATAACTTCTTTTCCAGATTATTTTATACTGCAGTTTATTACAAAATATTGAATCTAGTTTTCCATGCTATACGGTAGGACTGTGTGGTCTATTTTGTATATACTAGTTTGTATCTGGTAATCTCACACTCATAATTTATCCCCCCCCCCCGCCCCCACACTTTCCCTCTGGTAACTGTAAGTTGGTTTTCTATGGCTGTGACTTGTTTCTGTTTTGCAAATAAGCTCATTTGTATCATTTTTTTAGATCCCGCATGTAAGTGATACCGTATTTTTCTCTGTCTGACTCCCTTCATTTAGTATGACAATCTTTAGGTTTATCCATGGTGCTGCAAATGGCATTACTTCCTTTTCTGTGGCTGAATAACAGTCCAGTGTGTGTGTGTGTATGGCTGTTGTTCAGTAGGTAAATCATGTCCAGGTCTTTGCAAACCCACGGACTACAGGACACCAGGCTTCCCTGTCCTACACCATCTCCAGGAGTTTGCTCAAACTCAGGTCCACTGAGTCAGTGATACCATCCAACCATCTCACACTCTGTTGCCCCCTTCTCCTCCTGCCCTCAATCTTTCCCAGCATCAGGGTCTTGTCCAAATGAGACCGCATCTTCTTTATCCATTCATATGTCAATGGACATCTAGGTTACTTCCATGCCTTGACTATCAACATTGGGGTGCATGTATAGATGTGATTAACATTTAAATCGGCGGACTTTGAGTAAAGCCAATCACCCTCCATAATGGGGTGGGCCTCACCCAATCGGTTGAAGGGTCCCAGAGCAACAACCAATGTTTCCCTGAGAAGCAGGAATTTGGCCTCAAGACTACACTGTAGAGACTCTGCCTGAGTTTCCAGCCTGCTGCCCTGCAGAACTGACGCTTGAGGCTGCAGCCTCAGCTCTTACCTGAACTCCTGGAGTGCTCCCTGCCCTACAGATGTGTGAAACCTCCACAGCTGTGTGAGTCAGTCCCTTAAAGCAACCCCCCCTCATAACCTACGGTGCCTGTGTCTCTAGAGAACGCTGACTAATAAAGCAGGCTGAAGTGAAAGTCGCTCAGTTGTGTCTAACTTGTTGCAATCCTGTGGACTGTAGCCCGACAGTCTGTCCCTGGAATTCTTCAGGCAAGAATACTGGAGTGGGTTGCCATTCCCTTCTCTGGGGTGGCGGGGGTGGGGGGGGTCTTCCCGACCCAGGGATCGAACCTGGTTCTCCCACACAGTGGGCAGATTCTTTACCTGGTTCTCCGGCACAGTGGGCAGATTCTTTATCGTCTGAGCCATCAGGGAAGCTCAGTGAAGCAGGGAGCGCCTGTTAACTGATCGTGGCGTCTCTAGGGAGGCCGCACCTACCCGTTGCAGACTGCAGGTGCAGCTGGAGAAAACCTGGTCCCTGGGCAGGGAGCTGTGGCCCTGCCCCTGGCACTGGCCACCACCATCCCCAGGTCACCAGCTGTCTTCCTTGCAGCCTTCTCACTCAGGGGCCCTGTCTACTCAGACTGGTTCTAGCACTTTCTACCATATTCTGAGCTCCATTTCTGCCTCTCTGAGGCCAGGATCCCGATTCTGTGCCTGTCTTCCGCATTTCCGAGTAAACCTCACAAAGAATCACAGCTGTTCAGAAGCACGCTGCACAATATAAAATTTATTATAAAACTTCAGCAAATATAAATATCCAGGAGCCATTTGGAATGGAGACCACACCGCAGAAAAAGACTGAAATCTGGGGTTGGGTGGGGAGGGGAGGTTGGAGGCCCCCTGCTGCGTAGCTTTTCACTTGGAAATCCTTGGCCTCCCTTCAGAATGGATGTTAGGAAAACAACCAAAATTTACGGGGGAAAAAAATCGAAAACCCTGCAGCACATAAAAGCAAACCCAAGTGGGCCAATCACAGCCCACAGTGCTTGGTGTAAACCCCATGGAGTCTCTAACTCGGGTCCAGCCTGTCATTCTGCCACTTGAAAGAGAAAAGCATTAAGAAATGCGTTTACATAGGAACACTCACTTGTAAATAACTGAGAAAGAGAGAAAAGGCAACGCGTGAGAATTCTTTCTTGCTTCCAACGGGTCTGAAAGGGACAGAGCACCATGGCGGGAATTTCATTTCCCGTTTCCAGAGGCCAGGCTCCCCACCAGCATGGAGACCAGCTCACCTGCCCGGGGCCACCCGGGGTCCCTGTGCAGAGAAACCGCCACTGGGGCAGGACACAGGCCTCGGAACACTGGGGATGCAGCCCGGAGGGGCTGACCCCGCCTCCGGAAGCGGTGGTTTCCAGGTGGCAGCTGGGCCAGTCCTTAGAAGCAGACCTTCTGCAAGTCTTCCTTATTCCGGGCCGGCCTGCTTTGCCAGAGGTCCGCGGTTCAGGGCGAGCAGGTTGGGGAGCTCTGTCCTGACTCCACGCCTCCTCCCCGCCAAGTGTGTGCCTGTGTGCCCGGGGATGAACACACACACACACCCACGTGCATGCACACACACACACGTGCATGCACACACACACACGTGCATGCACACACAGGCACACGTGTAGTCTGGTCCACGAGCTCCGCACGGATTTTTCTTCTTCCTGGGACGCCTGCTGGTGGAGAGACCACACGGCCAGCTGGTGCTAGAGACGGCCCCCGCGCCTGCTGGCTCACAGGTTGGACGTGGAGCAGGCTTTGCAGCACTGCTGGCCGTAGAAGCGGTGGCCGCACACCCCGTGCTGGGGCGCCAGGGCACACCAGCGGAAGCGGTCCCCGCAGGAGGCACCTGAAAGCCAGCAGCCCCGCGTCAGTCACCGGTGCCGCACCCCACCCTGGGTCAGCCGCCACCCGCGGAAACCCCGGCAAACCAAGGCAAGCCTGCCGCCACCCTGTGGCTGCTCTGCAGGGAGGGCAGCTCTGCAGGTCACACGGACCGTGTGGGTCGTGCTGTTTTCACAAGATCTTTCTTGGCAGGTTCCTGCAAAGCTGTCATTTTCTGCTTTTCGTGCTAAACACCCCCCACGGAACCACTCAGCCACCCGAGACAACGGGTCTTCTGTGGACTGGACTCTGGCTCTCGGATCCCTGATTGAAGCAGACCACTCACTCTCCTCCAGCCCCATTTTCTCCTCCAGGAACCTCGACAGACAGACAGACAGGGCACGGTGCTGCAAATCCCCAAGGCACTTTGGGTATGTGTGCAGGGATCGCGTTTACCGAGCAGCCAAGGAGCAGCAGGAGAAGGGGACGACAGAGGATGAGATGGTTGGATGGCATCACTGACTCAATGGACATGAGTTTGAGTGAACTCCGGGAGTTGGTGATGGACAGGGAGGCCTGGCGTGCTGCGATTCATGGGGTCGCAGAGTCGGACATGACTGAGTGACTGAACTGAACTGAAGGAAATCCCATGGACAGAGAAGCATAGCACGCTGCAGTCCAGGGGGTTGCAAAAGAATGGGACACGACTTGGCGACCCTAACATCAACAACAAATGAATACGTTGGGGTCTCGTTTAACCTGGGGCGCAAAAGGCTGCTTTACTCAGAATGGCCTTCCCTGAATACAGACGGCAGCACGGAAACACAAGAGGCAGTTGTGCCTGCTGAAAGCCAAATGGCTCTCGCAGCCGCCTGTGCCGTTTCCGGGGAGGAAGGCGTGAGCAGCGAGGGGTCTGCTCCGTGGGCCCTTTCATGGGGAAAACTGGTGGAGGTGGAGAGAGAACAGTGTAGCGGACACAAGACCCTCTAACCCGCGGGGACCCCTGGTTGCTCAGCTCTCTTAGCAACCACTCCAGAAACCCGACAGCCCCAGCCGGATCGCGAAGGTCAAACCCAGGCGGGGGGGGGGGGCCCCCGACACTCACCTTTCTTCTCTGCGATGGGGCAGAACCGGGTGTTGCAGGCCTGGGAGACGGTGGGCTTCTGCAGCACGGAGCAGCCCGCGGCCGGCCGGCCCCCCGCCAGGCACTGCACGGACCGCATCTGCATGCCGCCCCCGCAGCTGGCCGTGCACTGCGGGAGACACGAGCCGCCGTCACGCTGGGCCACCCGGCCGTCCAGCCATCCCTTTCTACGGGTCCCCTCCACCCCGGCTCCGCAAGGTGGTCTCTCTGTTTCTCGACCGGGGTAGGGGGCTGAACACAAGTTGCATATTTCCCAGGTATGGACACTGGGAAGACAGGCCCAGAAGTCTGAACATCTTGAATCATCAAGGGTTCGATGGACACACACAAAGCGACACCTGTCTGGGGATACAGGCTGCAGGCCGATCCCGAGACCCTCTCACAAGCCAGCCTTTCTGGTGCCCCTGACCAGCCCCCTCCACAGAGGCACAAAGACAGCCCTCTGGACCCCAAGTTTTGCAGGGACTCCGGATGCCTGGGCATGGCCGCCCCCTCCCAGGAACACCATGTCCCTACACTGGGGCCCCGCACTCTGAGGCTCAGAGCACAGCGGAGCCAGGGCAGGGAGAGGCGGCTCGGTCAGACCAGTCCTCACCAGCGGGCCGGGCACATACCCCATAGACCACGGCAGTGGGTCCACTGGAGACCCACTGCTGGCAAGAAACCGGGAGAGACCCAAACCTGCAGCAATGAATCTGCCCAGAAAGAAAGCGGCTCACAGTCCGGACCGAATTCTGACAAGCTCACGGCATGGCTCCCACAAGGCTGCGTGTTCAAGAATGCTAAGAATGTTAAGTGGTAGAGGAGCCCCTGCAGAAAGATGGGGTCAGGAAACAATCTGGAGGTCCTGGTGCACGGTGGGTTAAGTTAAATAGTCGCGTTAACGCGTGAGGATAAAGCTCTGCTGATTTGGAGACACACACACAAGTCAGGCTGCTGCCAAGATGTGTGGACAGGACCAATGCCAGGATCCCCCTGGAGCAGTGGCCCGGGGGTGGTCTTCCATGGCCGAAACCGCCCACGGCCAGACTCTGAGGACCGGCTGCAGACAGAGCCAGGGCAGGTGGCTTGTAAACCCCTTGGGAGAGGGACGCAGTGATGCGGTAAGTAGAACATCTTGGTTTGCCCCTCGACGGAGGAGAGAAGCTGGAAACAGAGTCCCCAGAGCTCATAAGCTGAAGGAGTCGTTCTTTCTTCTTTTTTCCCTCTTTCGGGACAGGACGTCTGGGCCTCTGGAGAGAAAACCCAGGGCTTTTCGCTGATGAGCGCGTGGGTTTGGAACACACCCTGTGAGGCTGAGCCCTGCTCTTCAAATTCAACATCATCGGCGAACACTGTGGGTCGCCCCGTTTCAGGGTAGGACACCGGCAGCCAGGAGCGCGACAGTGCCACGGGCAGACTGGTGACGCGTCCCCGAGTCGTCAGGCCCGCTCGAGTCGTGTCAGCTGTCTTCCTTGGGCTGCGGCATCTCGGACTCGTGACACATGCCCGAGTCGTCAGGCCCGCTCGGCCGCGCCAGCTGTCTTGCTGGGACTGTGGCGTCTCTGAGCGTCCCGGCAGAACCACGCTCCTGGCCCGCAGCCTCTGACTCGGGTCCCAGGCGCTCCCTCAGCCCCTGTCCCAGGCTGGGAACTCACTCGGGGACCTGGTTCCTAGTTCTCTTTTCTCATCCATAGTGTTGAACCTCTCTGCCTTGGAGTTGAATTTCTTTCATCACGAGCAGCAGGGCAGACTGCCACTCCCTGCATATATCATATCTGTTTATATTTGAACCCAAGTTGTGGGCACAGAGGTTGACATAACTATATTTACAGAAAACAGTTTTTACAATTAAAATTCACGTTTTAACATGCTGATACTTTTGACCTACTTAAAACAGGAAATGCTTGAAAAGGATACAGTCCAAATGTCCTGTGGTCCGGTATTTTAAATGAAACAGTTTCTAATACCATTCGGGGAGGAGTTCCTGTATTTCTAAATGAAAAGGTGACATCAGATTTGAAGATGTGCTAAGTCATTTCAGTTGTGTTCGACTCTTTGCCATTCCATGGACCTCAGCCCACCAGGCTCCTCTGTCCGTGGGATTCTCCAGGCAAGAATACTGGGGTGGGCTGCCATGCCCTCTCTCCAGAGGATCTTCCTCACCCAGGGACTGAACCTGTGTGTCTTCTGTCTCCTGCACTGGCAGCTGGGTTCTTCACTGCTAGCACCACTGGGAAGCCCCAAGTTTGGAGATAAGCAGAACCAAAGGCACAAACACACCTAGAGGGCAGGTGCAGAGTGGGCGGCGAGCGAGAGCAGCCTCCGGCGGGCTTCAAAGACTCCGCTGCTCCCCATGGCCTGGCCGCAGAGCGCACAGTGCCGATGACAGGGACACCAGCCCCAGACGAGAGTGAAGCTGTGCTGGAGGGGAAAGTTCTCCAGATGAGGACCAGATGCGGCTGCCCTCAGGCACTCATGGATTTGCTTTTCATCTGAAATTCCACATTCCGCAAACACTCCCTGAATACTCAGTATGGAGAGTGTGCCCTGGTGGACACTGGGGACTGTATATATAAAATATGCATGCATGTATGTGTACACATATGTCAACATGGGGAACACACCGCAGAACAGCAGGGCACTCGCCACAGAGTGACCGGTCTGGACGGCTGTTTTGTGACTGCATCCGCTTTCAAGCAGCTCACGTCAGCGGGGCAGCCTTGACCTCTGACGAGGCCGCAGCACGGACGTGGCACGATTCTGGGATGGGAGGCGCGATTCTCCACTCCGGAGTCTGCTTTCTGTCCTTGCTTCCTTTTTAGCACAGGGCGCCCGGGAAGCTTGAGGATGCGGGACGCGCTTCCTGGGAGGGCAGTCACTGCCTGGGCAGGGAAGACTGCCACCTGCAGCTGCCCGGGTCATTCCCGTGGCACCAGGCACGGAGCACGCCTTATGGGAAGTGATTTGGAGAGAGACGAAGACTCCTGAAAGTTCCTCTGAAAGCAATGGGGAGCAGACATCCGCCTGCGGTTCCCGGGATCAGCCTCTGGGATCAACGAAGATCCCGCTTGCTGGCCCTGAGAGATCTTCTTCGATGGGAGTGTCCTGGTGGCCTAGTGCTCCGTGGATCTCATAAACTTGGTAGGACTTCACCTCGGAGGTCCTGGAGCCAGTGTTGCCTGATACGGTTATGAGAGCTGGCCCAGGCGGGAGCACAGACGTTCGTGGCCGTCCCCGCTATCATCTTCATCTGCTTTCTCTGTTTTCTTCATGTGGACCATTTTTAAAGTCCCTACTGAATTTACTACAGTATTGCTTCTGCTTTATGTTTTGCTTTTTGGCCTTGAGGAATTAAGATCTTACCTCCAGGGATGGAGCCTGCACCTCCTGCACTGGAAGGCCAAGCCCCAGCCACCGGCCTGCCAGGCAAGTCCCTTCCTTTGCTTCTTAAAAACTGACCACCCAGACCCAAGTGCCCAAGAAGACACTGGGCTCTGAGCTGCTCTTGTGTTGCCCTCACTCACAGATGGCAACAGGACAGGCAGAGAGGGCTGCGAGGAGCCCAAAGCCAGAAGCAGGGCCAGGAAGTAGGCTGGGTCAACAGTAGTGTGTGCAGAATTCTTCCCTTACAGCTGCAGGGAGCGCAGGAGGAGGAGGGAACTGGGGACACGGAGACGCCAGGACAGATCCCGCAGCCCCTCTCGGCCTGGGCTGGCCAAGCCTGGGGACCAGGCGGGTTACAGCCATTGTGGGGTCTCAACCCCCATCCTCATTTGCTCAGCTTTGTGGTTGGCCTCAAACAGACTTACAATCACCTGTTTCTTCCAGATCTCGCATTTCTTCCCCATCCATACTCACCTCTGGGGAGCTCAGCCCAGCTTTTACCCAAACCATTACATCCTCTTACCCTGCACAGGGTTAGGGTTTAGAACAACCACGCTGAGCCTGTGCGCTCAGTCATGTCTGACTCTGTGAGACCCCATGGACGGTAGCCCACCAGGCCCTCTGTGCATGGGATTCTCCAGGCAAGAACACTGGAGTGGGTTGCCATTTCCTTCTCCCGGGGATCATCGCCATCCAGAGATAGCACCCACAGATCCTCCATCTCCTGCATTGGCAGGCTGGTTCTTCTTCACCACCAGCGCCACCTGGGAGGCCCTAGAACAATCACAAGTGCCCTAAAAGACGGAGTAACCTTTGGAGATCACCCCCTGGAAGGGCCCCCGCAACCCCGACCCCCAGAAACCCAACACCTCATGGGCTCTGGAGGGAAGGGCCTGGAGCTGGCTCCACGGGCCTGGGGGCTACACTCTGGCAGAAACCTTCCAGCCCAGGGCAGCTGGCAACACCGAAGAGGGGCTCTGCCCGCCACCCCTTCATCCCTACCTGAGACCAGGGCGAGGCAAACCAGCTGGCCCGCGGGGGTCCTGCGGCAGCAAATGCGGGGCGTTTGGGGCAGGGAAACGGGGCACAGGCACGCTGCAGCTCCAGCTGGGGCTGCGGCAGGTGCAGGCACTTCTTGGAGGCCAGCTCACGGTACTTCCCAGACACGTACTTCTCAGCACACTTCAGGAACCTTTTCTGGGTTCCTCTCTCACAGGTAACAGAGCACTGAAAAGAAGACAACCAAGGACGTGTGTGAAAGGCATGTCTCTCCACGTGGTGGCCGTCTCTCTCGCAAAATCGTTGAGTGGAGATGCCTCCTGATTACGTCAGCCTGAACATTTATAGATGTGTGAACAGTCAGTCCATCCTAAACGACATCAACCCTGAATACTCATGGGAAGGACTGATGCTGAAGCTGAAGCTCCAATACTTTGGCCACCTGATTGATACTTTTGAACTGAGGTGTTGGAGAAGACTCTTGAGGGTCCCTTGGACTGCAAGGAGATCAAATCAGTCCATCCTAAAGGAAATCAACCCTGAATGCTCATTGGAAGGACTGATAATGAAGCTGAAACTCCAATACTTTGGCAACCTGATGCAAAGAACTGACCTATTTGAAAAGACCCTGATGCTGGGAAAAATTGAAGGCAAGAGGAGAAGCAGACGACAGAGGATGAGATGGCTGGATGGCATCACCAACTCAATGGACATGGGTTTGGGTGAACTCCGGGAGTTGGTGATGGACAGGGAGGCCTGGCGTGCTGGGGGTCCCAAAGAGTCGGACACAACTTAGCGAGTGAACAACAAACAGTCAGTGAAATTTATGGGACCTCTGCATTTTAAAATGGTGTTAACAGTATCTGCGAAAAAAACAACGACTCTCTTGAGGTCACAGTGGCCTGGTACTAGAGACATAAGTTGGGGCAGGGCAGTTAGAAACCATGAAGGGAGTAATTCCGGAGCTATCGCTGCACTGGGGAGTGAAGATGCTGGGCTGTAACCGACACCAGAATGCACTGGAATCTACCACACAAGGATGTCAGGTAAACCCCAGAGCTCCTCAGATTCACACACCCAACAGCAGCGTGATGCTGGCCCCTAGCACAGGGGCAGGCAGGGGAGACCCAGGGCTTCCATCTCCCCCGGGAAGCTGAGTGCTGCCCTGGACAGAGCACAGCAGGCTCATTCGTTCCGACCAGACGTGCTCTGAGCCCGAGCTGCCACTGCAGCCACACCCTCTTGCATGGACAGCGGGGCCCTGGGCCAACCTGTGGCCAGGCGGGGCTGCAGCCACGTGACACACGGGGATGACGCAGAAGGCCAGGCACAGACTGCACCAGGAGGCTGGCTCGGAGGTCACAGGGCAGGTCCCGGGGGCTGGCATCGCTGCCCCGGGCTGGCATGTCTGCAGGTCCCATCCACGGAGGAGGCTGGGTGCCTGGGGCTCTGGCCTCATGCTCAGGCTCGGCTTTGGGGCGTGCTTGGCGGGTCCTGCTGCCAGAACAGAGCTGGAGGGCTCCTCTCGGGGGCTTGTTGGGGCCAAGCTTGAGGAAGCTCTGGGGTGTGGTGAGCGTCTGTGTGTGTGTGTGTGTGTGCACGCCCAAATGTGTTAGATATTCAGGACAAGGGATTTCCACCTGGACACCTTCCAGACACCGTGTGTGTTAATCGCTCAGTCATGTCTGACCCTTGGTGATCCCAAGGACTGTAACCCACCAGGCTCCTCTGTCCATGGGATTCTCCAGGCAAGAATACTGGAGTGGGCAGCCATTCCCTTCACCAGGGGATCTTCCCAACACAGAGATCAAACCCCACACTGCAGGTGGGTTCTTTACCACCGCGCCACCTGGGAAGCCCTTACTAGGCAGATCAAGCTGTTTCCTTCCTAAGGACTCAGCCTCTGGAGATATGCATAGAATCGAATGTCTCCTAATGACTGCATGATTCAGTCATCTAGACACTGATGCCCCTGTTCCCAGGTGAGAGAGGATCGGGAGTTCTTCCTTAGCAGCAGCAGGGTTCACACAGTAGTGATGCTGTTTTTATTTTTCAGGGGCAAACAAGGGCTGTCTCATTCGGGGTAAATGTCCTGCCTGGCACGCCGTCACTTTATAGAGGCCTTCCTCCCTCCTGGACTAGACGCCATTGGTGGCCTGGGTGGGGATGAGACCCCGAGTCTGCCCCTGAGGGCCAGGGATCAGGGGGCCTTCTTTCCCCAGTTGCTATGGAAACCAGCTGTGTGGGCTTCGTACACGCATGCATCTCAGGACACGCTGTCTCCTCCTGCGGTCACCCCCCTGCCCCACCACCTAGGCACGTCCTGGGAAACGGCTGCAGCTGCTCGGGGTGAGGTGGGTCCCTCAGCCCACAGCGGGCATGATGAACACCCCCCGGCCAGCACCTGTTCACCCACCCATCCACTCCACATCGAGGGAGGGATGATTGTGTGGGTGACCTGGGTGGGGTGCTCCACGGATGTGATACGAAAGCCAGAGAACACGCCAAGGAGTGGAGGCCAGGTGTGGGGCTGAATACCAGGGGCAGTGGGACCGGAGACTTAGAGGAAAGGAGCGGAAGCAGAGGAACCCAGCAAGGAGGGGTGGCCCTGAGGTGGAAGGTGGTCGACCCAGTTCCACCTGGACCCGGCACGCCTACCTGGGACCAATGCATCTACCTGGGATCTGGCACACCCACCTGGGAAGGTGCACCCACCTGGGACCAGGCGGACACGAGCCACTGCAGCTTCCTGTGCTTGTGGCAGCGCCTGAGCAGACAGGCCTCGTGAGTCCTGGGCTTGGGCTCCGTGGTGCAGACGGCGTCCGGCAGCAGCTGTGCCCTGGCTGAGGGGTTGGTGCTCTTACAGGCCACGGACCTCTTCCGCCAGCCCTTCCCGCAGGTTCGTGAGCACTGCGCGCAGGAAGAGCGAGTGTCGGCTCCCTCGAGAGGGGGATGGGACCGAGCTGGGGCTCCAGCCCTGAGCCCCGAGGCTGGGGAGACTCCAGGTGCCCCCACACCCTGCACTGCACAGGAGGGACCCCATTCACCACCCCACCCATGCCAGCCCCCCCACCCCACTTACCTCCGCCCAGGGCCCGGTGCTCCACGCCGGCGGGCAGCTCTGAGGCTGGCAGGCCTGTCGGCTGGAGGGGACAGGCTGTGGACACAGGCTGGCCGAGACCCGCTCCGATTTGTAGTGCGCGCGCCGCGTGCACTGGACCGCCCGGCTCTGCGTGCCCCCTCCGCACGTACGGCTGCAGGCGCTCCAGTTCCCCACTGACCAGCTGCGGAGACAGGGGACCCCACGGTGAGGGGCGGGGCTGCGTCTCCAGGAGGAGGGGGCAGGGTCCGGGGGCGGGGCATCAACCTGCATAACTTCCCACCTGCTGCCTCCTGTGCGCAGTCCTTTTCAGTCCTGCGTGTGGTCTCCCAGGCCCCTGCCCCTTCTAATTTCCTGATTAGTGTTCCTGACGTCAGGCCTCCCCTCCTCTGGCTGTCAGCTTCTCTTGGGCTTGGAAATAACTCCCCTCAACGCAGTGCATCTATTCCCCCCACCCCCAACCTTTTCCTAAAAGAAAAATTTCAAACATATACAAAAATATAGGCCCTCCATGTCCCTGTCCACCCAGTCTCAAAGATTATCAGTTTATGTCCCCGATCCCTATAGCATTTTGAAGCAAATTCTAGACATACTCATATCTCAATACACACCTCTAAAAGATAAGGAGTCAGGTTTTTCAGCCTAATTATAATGCCACTGTGACATTTGAAAATTTTAACAATAATCCCTTAACATCTTTAAATAGTCAATGTTCCATTCCCAATTATGTTGTCCCTGTCAAAATTTAATCTGCTTGCTGGAGTCAGAATCCAAATAAAGCTCCTGCTTTGAATTGGTTGATGTGTCTTTTGTTTTGGTCTATAGGTTCTCCGAAATTTCATTTAGTTTTCTCTTTGTTACAGAATGACAGAAAGATGGCTCACCTTACTACATCTCTACAGCTTTCTTTCTTTTTTTTTTGCTGATCACAGGACTTTGCAAGCTACATCTCTGTGGTATCACTTAGAAGGCTCTCTGTCCTCTGCCCTTCTTGCAATTAAGTCATTAGTCTAAAGACTTTGTCATATTTGGGGGTTTTTGTTTTGTGTCTACAGATGCCCTGAAATTGTACCAATACTAGGTGGGCTGAGCCCCCCAAATTGCTGAACAAAACCACCAGCATGCGTCCTCAAGTTCTCAAAGGGGTCTGGGACCCAAATCATGGTCGAGCCTGTCTTTGGGCTTTTGTGAAAGTTCTAAGGAAGAAGGAGGCGATGGAGGGAGGAGAGGGGAGTCGATGACACTTGCTGGATTAGGAAGTGGGGTGACCCCGCCCCGGGACTTGGCAGCGCTGCAGTGGCACCAGGTGCACTCGGGCTGCACTGTGAAATGGGAAAGCGCCTGCTGCATCAGGAAACAAGGATGCCACAGCTATCCGTGATTCCAGCCCTCCCACGTGGGCTTCCGAGCTGGGCCCCACTCCCTGCACGAGGAACTGAAGGATGTCGCAGCCATCAGCAGTTCCAGCCCTCCAGCGTGAGCCAGAAGGCCCTAAGGGAATTCAAGAGAGAGAAAAAGTTCTCCTTAAATGTGCAGGGTGCTGGCCCCAGATAGCTGAGATGCGTTATGACAGGAATGACTTCAATGATCCCAGACTTGCATCTTCCCATGCATAGAAGAACACTAAATTCCTTAACTTGGTATCTGAATTTCCTTACTTAACAATCTTTGATGTTCAGACTGCCTGCCCTCCTTGCTGCAAACTGGTGTATAGCTTGACTCCCCTCCCGCCCCCTTGGAACGGTTTTCTCAGGGTCACTGAGATGCCCTCTCCCGAGCTTGGAATCCTTAACATTCCGGATAAATAACTCTCTACTTTCAGGTTGCAACTGTATTTTTGTAGTTGACAGAACCATGATATGTTTACTTAGGTTTGTTTGTAGAAGCTTTGAGCTAGATTATGCCAAAGTATTTCTCATGAACAGACTCTATTATCTTTCTAAGAAAATTATTTAAAAACTGTGATTAAAAGTTTTATGCATATAATAATAAACTATGTCAGGTTTGTAAGAACTGTTCCGTATCAACTGCGGAAATGCTTCCACTTCTCAGTGTTAACAAGATTGTTGCTGTTGTTTAGTTGCTCCGTTGTATCAGACTCTGCGACCCCGTGGACTGGAGCCCACCAGACTCCTCTGTCCATGGGATATTTCAGGCAAGAAATCTGGAGTGGGTTGCCATTCCCTTCTCCAGGGGATCTTCCCAACCCAGGGATTGAACCCTCATCTCCTACACTGTAGGTAGATTCTTCACTGCTGAGCTATTGGGAAGCCTGGTCTTTACCATCATGTTAAACCATGTAAATTATGCAAACTCCTTAGGAAACCCAGGCTTTGGGCTCCTGGCTGCGTTGATTCTTCATCTGGAGGCTCTCCATTGCTTTTCTATTTTTTATGTTTCCTCCCACTTCTTACATTTGCTTCTCAACTGCGCAGCCTCATAAACTCTAACTGGTCAACCCTGGGTCTGTGGAGGTGTCTTGGCTGCTCCGAGGCTTTTCACATCCCTGTGTTAAGTCCTCGGTCTCCACCGTCTTAAGCTGTTCCAGTGGGTTGGTCCATGCTCTGACCTCCTCTTAGCCGCACACCATTAAGAAATGGTCCTGTGCAAAAATCGTTCACACGGCATCTGGAGATGCCAAGTGCTTGCTTTGTTTCACAGGCAGAGCTCCGGGCAAATGTCTTGACTGCAGCTCAGGAAAGAGTCAAATCCACACAAGCTTCTGTGCTGGTGTCTGAGGGTCCACTGAGCAGAACGAGCCGTGTCGGGTGGCTGATGAGCGGCCGTACCTGTCCTGCTGTGGTCTGGTTTTTCAAGTCTGCCAGCTGGAACAGAGCAGGCCGTGGGTGTGACTCCCGTCAGTCAGGTGCCCCAGGCAGGGCCTGGAGCACTCGGCCACCCGGCCACCACGGTGCTGCCCCCAGCCAGGAGTCACCTGGCAGGACTTACCCTGCAGCTCTCAGAGCTGCCTGGACAAGTGGTGGAGTTTACAGTAGTTACTCAACAGTCTGGGCAGGGTTCCCTGGCACCATCTGCCCCATATTCAATGTCACTAATTGTCAACAGTCAGGAGCTGCTTCTCATAAAATGACTTTTGCCTTCCCATTAAAAAAATAGCAATATTTTGGTTTTGGTTATTTAATGTTTCCTCTGAAACTGCAACAAGGGTATTTGAAAATGCAAATTCTCAACAAGGGTGTTTGGTTTAGTGCAGTACGCTGTCGTGAAGCACTCCCCAGGCAGCCTCAGGGCTGTGACTGCCCTTCAGGCTCAGAGGTCACCCTTGGCGGGGACCAGACCTGTGGCTCACGGCCGAGCCCCACCTGTATGGTCAGCTCAGGGCTGTCACAGAGTCAGCATCAGAAACCGCTAACTTCGTTTTAGAATTGGGTTTCAGTGTCTCTTCCTGCGCCCTTCAAAGTTTTCAGACAAAGCACCCTGCTGATCCCATTTTCAGGAGTAACTCCTGGTCGTCGGTGGAGTGGCCTCTCATAACTCAGTAAGCACATGGGGTAATGACCGGGCAGAACCCGGTTGATGGGGTGAACCTAGAGAAGGCTGTGTTCACCGCTGGGTTTAGCTCCAGGGAGGTGCAGGCTGGACAGGGCGAAGGACAGCATGCGAACACAGCTCCAGTTACAAAGTGTCCCCACGTCGGTCAGGACTTTCACAGGCTGGTGTCCGTCACCGCCTTCAGGAAGGATGCTCTCAGTCACATTGCCCGCTTTGACTTTGTGACATGATCTTTAAAATCCTCTGTGACTACAAACACGGACATTCACACGCCCCATACTCAGTGGCCTGGACTGTGACAGTTGCCATTGCGGAGACAGAAGGTTCTTGTCTTCATAGGAAACTACAGCCACGCCTCATGTGCAGGCAATTGAGGTTTACCACGCTTTCCGTCTACATGAAGTTGTCGACTTAAAAAACATTCACAACCTAAAAAGCTGAGAGTTATGTTTTATTTGGTGGGAATTTTTCGGGCTTAAGCCCAGGAGGCAGAATCTCAAGGAACCCTGAGAAAACTCTTCAAGGAGCTGAGGGGAGGAGCCAGGTTACATAGAAGTTTTGTGACAAAGGGCAGGTAGTCTGAACATCAAGACTATTGTTGAAGAAAACCAGATATCTCAAGTGAAGGAATTTAGTGCTTTTCTATATATGGGAAGGCACAAGGGTCTGTGCTCATTAAACTGTTCCTTTCATATGCTGTTGGGGCAAGTAACCTGTATTTTCACATCCTGAGCTCCGCCCCCAGGACTCACTGTGGGTAGTAGCCGCTGTCAGCTGCTAGATCATAGGGATTCTCCTCCTTCCTGAGCACCCTTAGGACTCACCAGCTCACACTGGAGAGCTGCCATCGCTGAGGACTATGACACCCTTGTTTACTGATATGGCGGGAAATATGCTGCTGCTTTCAAGATAACAATGCACATCCCATAATAAACAGATGCCAGTTTGAAAAATCTGCCTTAGCTGCAGGAAGAGAATGTCTGCGAACACATTAACTTAAAGAGAGCAGACAGACTGGGAGCTGAAAGCTCAGTAGCTGAGATCACAGGACTCAGGGTGATGAAGAGGGAGAGAAGCTGATTTCTGAGCCCATCTGGCAGCTGGCCACGCATGGGCTGTTCGCTGGCCTGGCCCATATGCTGAGTCAGGAATTACTGGTCTCTGTCAGGGGATGTTTCAACTGTATCAGAGGGTGCCAGCTGCACTCCAGGCCAGTTCCGAGGCAGAAGTCCAGTGCTGAAAGGGCCAATGATCTCGGTAACCAACTGTGCGAGTGAGTGGTGTGAGAGGCCAGAGCTGTTGGACACACAGCTTGCACTCTGCACTCCTGCCTTGACGCCGAGAGCAAGTCTTCCTGAACTGCAGCAGTAAGTACATTAGAAGTGACAGCAACACGCCAAACACACACATCCTCCACCAGGTGTTGGCAGGGATGTGCTAGACTCTCTGGTTGTCTGCTGGATGCAATGCCGGGGAAAGGCCTCCATGGTCACCTCAGAACTGAAAGTCCATTACTGATGACTGGCTGGCAAGGATGGGGGCCAGACTTCAGGAAACTGGGCACCTGGATCAAGAATCCAGGCTCTGGGAAGCTGGCAGCTTAACAGTGACTTCACTTTGTTCAGTCTCAAAAGGCAAACTCCTTTGTTCGATGTGAGAGTGAAGGAGAGATTTATAATGAGTCATGCACAGGACTGAATTTTTTCATCGTTAAGGCAGCATTTCTTTGCTGACTCACATGGAGCCAAACTGCAGGACCTCAAAACCTCCCCAAAAAGGAGGTTCAGTGGATGTTAATCTTACGGACTGCGAGAAGCCAAAGATACAGAGATTTTTTATTATTCAGGGGCTGATGTGCTATTTTTACTGAACTTTCCTGTCTCACTCCCCTGTCATCAAATGTTATCTTAAGAAGAATCAGTAAGATCTACAGAGCTTCATTTACATGGGGGAGGCACGGGAAATGGAATTATGAGGGATGCACAGGCCAAAGAAATCTACCTCGCTGTTCCAGACAGCCTTGATAATTTCCTGTTTCAGCAAAAACCCTTCATCTGGAGGTTTTTTCTCTGCAGACCATGGAGGGTGTGTGATCCCATTAACTCAAATGAAAAATCCCGGCTCATAAAAGGTGAGAGGGAAATGCTTAGATTCCGAGTGACAGTGAAGGGCTGCTTATTTGCAGGGCTGCTCCCTTTAGCCAGTTTCCACGGGAAACTGGAAGAAAGAGGCTGAGTCTTAGAGTTGGGTAGGGCTTCAGATATGGTCTGCTTTTCCAGTTGTATGTTATGGATGGGGAAGTGGCACCTCAAGAAGCAAAGTGTCATGGAGGGAGTGGATAATGCAAACAAGATGGAGCTCAGGACTCCCCCAGCGCTGCCCTCTGCCTCATCCTTGCTCTGCTGGGAAGAGTGAGCATCTCCCCATTGTGAGATGTCAACATGGGGAAGGCAGCCACCTCCCTCTCCTCTTCACCCCATTCAGCACCCAACCATCGAGCCAGCTCTGTCTCACAAATACCTCTGCTATGGAGTAAAAATAAAAAACTGGAGTGGTAACTACATACAGGTAGCCCAGTGAGCAACCTATACCCAACTGCAACTGAAACTGAGTAATGACTTGGTCGGCGGTAACTCCCTCCACTTTCACAGGGTTCGCACCCCAATTCTTGTGCCCCAGGATGACCCCAGGGGCTGAGAGGACCTGTGGCTCAGCCCAGTGCTGAGACAGTATTTCCCAAACCACGGCTGCCTGGCAGGGCTTTCAAACATCCACACGCACCTGGTCTTTCCCCCGCTCTGCAGGAATCACAAATCTGTGGTTGAGAGTCAGAAATCTGAATTTTTGCAAAGCCCTCCTTCCCTGGATTGGGAAGGAGGGCTCTGTAAAAGCCCTTGAGATGACCAAGAAACAGGACACCTGCTCATCAGGGCAGTCCAGGGCTCTGGCTCCTGTGGGTGGTAACTGCCCTCGCTCCCAGTTGTGTTAAAGTGGCTGAAAGAAACACAAGCTGGAATCAAGATTGCGGGGAGAAAGATCAATAACCTCAGATATGCAGATGACACCACCCTTATGGCAGAAAGTGAAGAGGAACTCAAAAGCCTCTTGATGAAAGTGAAAGTGGAGAGTGAAAAAGTTGGCTTAAAGCTCAACATTCAGAAAACGAAGATCATGGCATCCGGTCCCATCACTTCATGGGAAATAGATGGGGAAACAGTGGAAACTGTGTCAGACTTTATTTTTTTGGGCTCCAAAATCACTGCAGATGGTGACTACAGCCATGAAATTAAAAGACGCTTACTCCTTGGAAGGAAAGTTATGACCAACCTAGATAGCATATTCAAAAGTAGAGACATTACTTTGCCAACAAAGGTCCATCTAGTCAAGGCTATGATTTTTCCAGTGGTCATGTATGGATGTGAGAGTTGGACTGTGAAGAAGGCTGAGCACCGAAGAATTGATGCTTTTGGACTGTGGTGTTGGAGAAGACTCTTGAGAGTCCCCTGGACTGCAAGGAGATCCAACCAGTCCATTCTGAAGGAGATCAGCCCTGGGATTTCTTTGGAAGGAATGATGCTAAAGCTGAAACTCCAGTACTTTGGCCACCTCATGTGAAGAGTTGACTCATTGGAAAAGACTCTGATGCTGGGAGGGATTGGGGGCAGGAGGAGAAGGGGATGACAGAGGGTGAGATGGCTGGATGGCATCACTGACTCGATGGATGTGAGTCTGAGTGAACTCCAGGAGTTGGTGATGGACAGGGAGGCCTGGCGTGCTATGATTCATGGAGTCGCGAAGAGTCAGACACGACTGAGCGACTGAACTGACTGAACTGATGCTATTTTTAATGATTATGAGAACTCAGAGGTGCCAATAAAACATCAGGGGCAAAGCCTGGTGAGTAGGTTCCTCTCCAAAAAGCCATCGACCCTCACTCCTCACGACAGGACATCAGAAAAGCCCATTCAGGCAAGCCCATTGCCTGGCAGCTCCCATGCCCCGGCCACCCCATCTTCAAGCATCATCCCTGGCTGTAAACACTCTTCTCTGGAGCTGGCATCTGGCCCCAGACTCAGCGACCGAGCCTCTCGGAGGCTGGCATGTCAGGCAGGCTTGGGCTCCTTCTGGAAGAAAGACTTCTCAGAACCAAAGTGGTGGAGAAGCTGGGTCAGAACAGAGCTGCTTCTCCTGTACGGCCCTTCTGACCTCAAAGTGAAGTGCTCAGAGAAGTAAAGGCAGACACATCCATTGCTGATACTCCGGATCCTCCCAAACAACCCAACCTGACAGCTGGGGAGACATGGTGTTGACCTAAGGAAGGTCCCATGGAGCAAGGTCTTTGGAAATGCACATTTCTGTCAGGCATTGTCCACTTTAAAGTGCACAATGTGCAAAGTGAGGACTGGAGTCCGGGAGACAGCACCTCAGTGGCTCTGAGAAATCACTCCTGAGAAGTGGGGGGGTTGGTGGGGGACAGGAAGGTCAGTACACATGTGATTTTGGTGAAGCGGAAGTTCATGCAATTCAGCACATATCTTTCCAGAACGTTTCTGCTAATCTCATGAAGCTTTTGCTAATCACGAGAAGCAGTTGTCACCATGAAGGGTTTTAGTGCTTTTCTATATACGGGGAGATACAAAAATTGGGCTCATAAAACCGGTTCCTGAAAATATCTGAGTCTGAAGACCTCCCTCCAGTGTTGCCCTGAGCACAGAGGGCCTCATCTCTGCTCTCCACCCTGAACTCCTTGCAGCTTCACTGGTGGCTCAGATGGTAAAGGATCTGTCTGCAATGAGGGAGACCTGGGTTCTATCCCTGGGTTTGGAAGATCCCCTAGAGCAGGGAATGGCAACCCACTCCAGTATTCTTGCCTGGAGAATTTCATGGACAGAGAAGCCTGGCAGTTACAGCCCATGGAGTCACCAAGAATAGGACATGACCGAGTGACTAACTGAACTCCTTTTGAGGGGTGTTGAAGCTCAGCAGCTGTAGCAGTACATGATTTAATCCTTATACATACTCAACATTCAGAAAACTAAGATCATGGCATCCAGTCCCATCACTTCATGACAAATAGATGGGGAAACAGTGGAAATAGTGAAAGGCTTTATTTTCTTGGGCTCCAAAATCACTGCAGATGGTGACTGCAGCCGTGAAATTAAGAGACGTTTACTCCTTGGAAGGAAAGTTATGATCAACTTATACAGCATATTAAAAAGCAGAGACATTACTTTGCCAACAAAGGTCCATCTAGTCAAGGCTATGGTTTTTCCAGTGGTCATGTATTGATGTGAGAGTTGGACTATAAAGAAAGCAGAGAGCTGAAGAATTGATGCTTTTGAACTGTGGTGTTGGAGAAGATCCTTGAGAGTCCCTTGGACTGAAAGAAGATCCAACCAGTCCATTCTAAAGGAAATCAGTCCTGAATATTCAGGACTGATGTTGGAGCTGAAACTCCAATACTTTGGCCACTTGATGTGAAGAATTAACTCATCAGAAAAGATCGATGCTGGGAAAGATTGAGGGCAGGAGGAGAAGGGGACAACAGAGGATGAGATGGTTGGATGGCATCACCGACTCAATGGCCATGAGTTTGAGTGAACTCTGGGAGTTGGCGATGGACAGGGAAGCCTGGCTGCTGCAGTCCATGGGGTCACAAAGGATCAGACATGACTGAGCAACTGAACTGAACTGAACTGAACTGAGAGATATGTGGCAAGTGCCTGTCATCTGTATCTGACAGGATGGAAGCTTGTGACAATAGATGTATTCATAGCTGGGGACACCATTTAGGTTACAAATATTCTACCACCCTGCCCCCTCAGTAGACAGTTGGTTTTTTACTGGGCAAGACCAATATAACTTCTGACATGAGACTCCTTCAGCGTCATCCCCCAAGAGAACAGAACAGTGGGTGCCTCCTCCGTCAGCGTCTGTTCCTGGGGACGCTTGCTGTCGGTTCTGTTCTTCTCTGAACACGAGATGCCCTCTGGATGGGCGCCTCCCTCTTACTGATGCATTTCCAGCCTCGGGAGCAGCTCCCCGCTCTGTTCTGAACTGACCCGTCAGATTCTTGGACGTCTTTTCTGTCTTGGCAAAACGGCCGGGCTGCTGCCTACACCATGCTGAGCGCCAGGTGGGGTGAAAGGCCAGCCGTGCCCCAGGCTGTCAGCATCCTTCCCTGACACCCAGTGACGCCTGGCCGCACAGGAACCAGCGGAGCCTGCCCTCAGGGCTGCCTCTGCCAGCTGAACTTGGAATCGGAATTATGTAATATAATGAGGCTTGGTGTCGCTGGATGAAACATGAGCTTGGAGAAGGAGAAGGCTGTTTCTATGAACACTGGGTTGAATCTCTGGAATGACTCAGTAGAGACCCATCATTAAATGGAACTGCTCTCAGCTTAGGTGTGGCTCAGAGAAAAATAAAGTCTGGAGAAAACATGAAAGATTTAAGATGATTTTGCACCCGGGTGAATGGGACAGGTTTCAAGTTTTTCCTTCAAGAAACTTAAACAGAACATCATAGGTGTGGGCATATTTTATGCAAATAATCAACTTAGATCTTTAATAGGCAGATTCCTACCCAAGTAAGCTTTGGTTATAACTGAAGGAGTTAGCAAATGGATGAACATTTCTGTATTTTAAGTGAAAACACAGGTTCAAGGCATATGTGTATCTTGTATTTTTAAAGGAGTTTCCCTTAATTTGCCATTTTCATCAGTGGACCAAAATGAGGGTCACTCTCATCCTCTGTCTGATGAGAACCCTGACTCCCCCCGTAAGCATCTCACCTGTAGAGACCTCTGCATCTCCATCACATGGCACTCCCACCTGGCATGTGATGGGAACTCAGAGCCAGCATTCCCCACTGCCCCATTGTGCCCCCTCTGCCCTGTGTGCCCATTCCAGGGGGTGGAACCCCTCCTGGTTCTGTCCTCTAGCTCTTCCCATGTCTCCCCCCATCACGGATTCTATTTCCCAATTCCCCAGCAAAGCTGCCCTTCCTGAGTGTGTGTGCGTGTGTGCTAAGTCGCTTCAGTCGTGTCCGACTCTTTGTGACACCATGGACTGTAGCCCACCAGGCTCCTCTGTCCATGGGATTCTCCAGGCAAGAATAGTGGAGTGGGTTGCCATGCTCTCCTCCAGGGTATCTTCCTGACCCAGAGATCAAACCCACATCTCTTATATCTCCTGCATTGGCAGGTGGGTTATTTACCATTAGCACCACAAGGGAAGCCCCTCTGATCAAATTCAGGTCGATGGTGGTTCATTTTATGTGTCAACTTGATTGGGTCATGGTACCCAGATATTTGCTCAAATATTAGTCCAGGTGTTTCTGGGGAGGTGTTTTTTTTTTTTTTTTTTTTTTTAAGATGAGGTTAGCATTTAACTCAGGAGGTTCTAAGTGAAGTAGATTGTCCCCCATAACGTGGGTGGGCCTCGCTCAATCAGTTGAAGTCCTTAATAGAAAAATACTGAGGTTCCCCAGAAGAAAAGAATATTCTAGCAGCAGACAACCTTTGAACTTGAACCATGGCACTGACTCTTCCCTGGGTCTCCAGATTTTGGACCTGCCAGCCTCCACAATTACATGGGTTGATTTCTTAAAATCTCTGCACACACACACACACACACACAGAGGCACACACACACCCTCTACTGGTTCTGTCTTTCTGAGAACCTGGCCCAGTGTAAGATCTTTGTCATTTCCCATTTGAATTGCCTCTGCACTGGCCTCCTTGCTCCTGGGTTTGGTGTGATAAAAGCCAGCCTCCCGTCTGCTACCAGGAAGTTAGTTTCAGTGCTAACATGAATGGGCCCCTTCACTACCTAAAGTCCTTTCCAGTTCAGTTTCCTGGGATACGTGGTTCACCACCCAGGTGAACCTGCTGCATCACTGGGCTCCTTGCCTTCTTCCTCAGGTACTTATGATTTGGCAAAGTACTAGATGCAGAGTACGAGGTGCAGGGTACAAGGCGTAGAGCATTAGGTATAGGGTACTAGATGCATAACGCCAGGCTCCCAGTACTAGGTGCAGGGTACTAGGTGCAGGGTACTAGGTTTAGAGTACCAGGCTCCCAGTACTAGATGCAGAGTACGAGGTGCAGGGTACAAAGCATAGAGTATTAGGTATAGGGTACCAGATGCAGAACGCCAGGCTCCCAGTACTAGGTGCAGGGTACAAGGCGTAGAGTATTAGGTATAGGGTACCAGATGCAGAACGCCAGGCTCCCAGTACTAGGTGCAGGGTACAAGGCGTAGAGTATTAGGTATAGGGTACTAGATGCAGAATGCCAGGCTCCCAGTACTAGGTGCAGGGTACTAGGTTTAGAGTACCAGGCTCCCAGTACTAGGTGCAGGGTACTAGGTGCAGAATGCTAGGTTTAGAGTACCAGGCTCCCAGTACTAGGCGCAGGGTACTAGGTGCAGAGTATTAGGTATAGGGTACTAGATGCAGAATGCCAGGCTCCCAGTACTAGGTGCAGGATACTAGGTACAGAGAGCTAGGTTTAGAGTACCAGGCTCCCGGTACTAGGTGCAGGGTACTAAGCTCCATCCTAGTGCAGGGCAACTCCTCCTCCACCCCATCCTCCACCTTCCCTCTCCTCCTCCTCCTCAGCCCTCACCTGGCGGGTGAGGTCATTCACATGCAGTCCAGCTGGCTCTATAAATACAGCCTCTCCGTCTATCTACTCAACATACAAGCAAAGAAGGAAAGCCATGTTTCCTTACTGCATCAACTGTATTTCACATGTACTTTTTGACAGTCAATGAAGGGCTGATAAGGACATAACTAGTAAATACGAATTTTTAAAAAGTGAAAAAAAATCCCACAAAGACGTGCCCATTAATTTTGTTGCATTACTTCTAAGTAATTTTCTAATTATGGGTAAAGATCATGTGCTCAAGAGATCATGCTGCTGAAAGTATGTAATTCTCCACTCAGAAAAGAATTATTGAGAAACTTTAGAACTAAGTTCTAAAAATGGTGCTGGGGGAAGAATGAGGGAATATGGAAAACAACGGTGACCTAACATATTTATTTACATCTGGAGAAAGGAAACATGGAAACTATCTCAACTATACTCAGCTGAATTAGAGACACAGGAGAGGCCCTGGGCAGGTTTTCCCATCTGTCCAGGTGTTTCTCACCTGAGCACAGGGCAGACATAGCTGGTCGCTGGTGAAGGAACATGGTTCTACACCGTGGAGGTTTAGATCCATCTCGAAACCAGTGCAACATCGTAAAGCAATTATCCTCCCAAAAAATAAAAAAGAGCCTGGAAAAGAACCTGATGCTAGGAAAGAATAAAGGTAAACGGAGAAGAAAGGAGATCAGCCCTGAGTGTCCACTGGAAGGACTGGTGCTGAAGCTGAAACGCCAATCCTTTGGCCTCCTGATGTGAAGAACTGACTCATTTCAAAAGACTCTGATGCTGGGAAAGATTGAAGACGGGAGGAGAAGGGGACGACAGAGGATGAGATGGCTGGATGGCATCACTGACTCAATGGGCATGGGTTTGAGTAAGCCCTGGGAGTTGGTGATGGACAAGGAGGCCTGGCGTGCTGCAGCCCATGGGGCCACAAAGAGTCAGACACGACTTAGGGACCAAACAACAACACAGAGAAAAAAAGAAGTTAAAAAAAAGCCTGTCTTTCAAAAAGAAAAGATAATGAGATACTTTGGAAACCCCTAAGGGACGACGCTAAAGCTTTTTGAGTTATGGGAATAAGCAGACTCTTGCAGTTTCTTGACCTGCTTTCAAGCAACACCTTATTAAGGAGCGTTCCCAAAGGACAAAGGCTCCTTCTCCCACCATGTCCAGAGAAAATGGCATTACGCTGTCCACAAGACTTAAACATTTTGATAGCAGGTGAGGAAATGATACAATTTATGGACAATCCAGTTGTATGAACAAGAGCTTACATGTTATGTGGATCTGTGGATTCCACATGGGATTTCCTTGTTGATTTAGAGAAACTTTCCTATCCTGAAGATATGCCATTTTCCCTAATTGAGAAAGGATGAGGTAATGTTTCCCCAAATCACTGAGCGTGTGTAAATACACCCTTTAACTCACTCTAAGAGACACTCACAAGCTCACAACAGGAGGCTTGAACCTGTAAGGGTTCAGATTCTCTCAACTACTTGGATTATGCTTGGAGAAGGAAACGGCAATGCACTCCAGCATTCTTGCCTGGAGAATCCCTTGGACAGAGGAGCCTGGTGGGCTACAGTCCACAGAGTCGCAAAGAATCGGACACAACTGAAGCGACTTAGCACACATGCATGGATTATGCTGCTACAATAACATGAAGGCTTATTTTTCCCCGAAAAAGGCTGACAGATAATAGAGATGACATTTTCTATTCAGATACTCTTTTTCTGAAAAGAAAAAAAGCTTTCATCTAGCCCAGGAGTTGGCAAGCATTTCCCTAAAGAGCCAGAGAGTAGACAGTAGGTATTTTAGGCCGATGGCCACACGATTGCAAATCCTCCACCTTGCTGTGGCAGGGAGAAAGCAGCCAGAGGCAGGACGTAAGAGAACGGGCAGGGAGTGTCCCAATAAAACTTTATTTGCAGAATCAGGAGGTGGGCTGCATGTGGACCTGGGGCCACAGTGTGCCAGCCCCAGACTTATCCGTTCCACTTAGGAAGGCGTGGACCGAACACAGCTGCAGACACCAGGAAGTGCTGGGTATTTGTACACCAATCGGGATGGCGTGGACCGAACACAGCTGCAGACACCAGGAAGTGCTGGGTATTTGTACAACAATCGGGATGGCTCTATAAGGTCAGCGTGTCAGGGTTTAGACCCAGCCTGAGTGCAACCAAAGCAGATTACTGGGAGGAGTGGGTGGACACACTGCCTCATCGTGGGGGACAGATGTCAACAACACAACAGTGAGAACAAGAACAGCCAGCCGCATACAATCGATCTTGAAGTTCCAACAAAGAAGAGTCACAAATAAGACAGGGAATCAAACGCGAGGCATATGGCTTCAGTACACGGGGGCAGGGGGCAGATCGTGGGCTCCCTGAAGGGACGGCCAGGCTGGGCTCTGAGAACCCAGACAGCCAAGAGCTCCTGACCGTCCTGCGGTCCTGACAGCTGGGGGCTGGTCCTCATTCCAGCTGCTGGAGGACAGGGGAGAGCTTGGGAAGGCCCCACAAGCGGTGTGGGCCAAGGTTTGCGCCCAGGGTCCAGCCTGCAGGCAAGGCACTCCCTGGCTCCCTTTCTATGCTTACATGTTGCCCACTTTGTGCCCTGTGCCCTTCCAAATGCTTATGTGGATTAACCCACTCACACACCCATCCGTCTAACAACCCCAGGGAGGTGTTGTCAGAATTCTTATTTTACAGATGAGGAAACCGAGGCCCGGAGACGGTGGAGCCTGGACACAGCTCAGGCTGCGAGTCCCTCAGGCTCTGGACAGTCAAGGTCACACTGCCGGGAAGCAGCAGGGCCAGAGGGAACAGGGGAGAGCCGTGCTCTCAGCCGCCCTGAGTTCTGCTGCTCAGTGAGTCCAGGCCTCTGCAAAGTGGGCCTTTTAGCTGGGAATCGAATGAGGCTGTTGTTCATTGTGGCTTAGCTCTAAACCAGCCCAGGATAAATGCCTATATTGGGGGGGAGGGGCATTAATCTTGAGTGGGTAGTTAAAAATTTTATGTGTATTGCTTCCACATACGTGTAAGTGTGGAATTCACTGTTTAAAGTAAATGCTGTGTATTTCTACTTTATGGATCATCACCATATAAAGCACTTTTTTCAAAAGTCCATAATGATTCAGTATTGAATCAGTGCTACGGTTTCTCCAGTAGTCATGTACAGATGTGAGAGCTGGACCCTAAAGAAGGCTGAGTGCTGAAGAATTGATGTTTTCGAACTGTGGTGCCAGAGAAGACTCTTGAGAGTCTGCTGGACAATAAGGAGATCAAACCAGTCAATCCTAGTGGAAATCAACCCTGAATATGCATTGGAGGGACTGATGCTGAAGCTGAAGCTCTGATCCTTTGGTCACCTGATGAGAAGAGCCGACTTACTGGAAAAGTCCCTGATGCTGGGAAAGATTGAGGGCATGAGGAGAAGGGGGTGACAGAGGATCAGATGGTTGGATGGCATCACTGACTCGATGGATATGAGTTTGAGCAAGTTCTGGGAGTTGGTGATAGACAGGGAAGCCTGGCGTGCTGCAGTCCATGGGGTTGCAGAGTCAGACAAGACTGAGTGAGCAACAACAAAACACAAATACTCAGTTAGGTCCATGCTGTTTCCAAATATTTTTCTCCTCAGTCACCACGACATCCAGATTTTCTGCAACATCTGAAATATCTCTTCCTGCCTCTCAGGAAAACCTGTTTAGTGATGTCCTAGGGGAAAGCCTATGTGTCTAAAAGGAATTTAAACATTTCAAAACTGGCTTAGGTTCAGTTTTCTTTCTTTTAAAATGGATGACCTTCCCAGAGGAGAGGGCTTAATTCATCTCTCAAGGTGCAAAATGTGATTTAAGCCGTGGAAGATTCACTAGGAAATTCGTGGAGACTCACTTTCTTCGGATCCCTGTTTTCCTTGGAAGGCATGTCAGTTTCTTGTTCTAATACAGAAGTTGAACTGTCCCTACTGTGGCTTCTTGTTTATGAGGAGGATTTTAAAGATGATGGCATCACTCCTACAGTTTCAGGCGTTTCTGGGATTTTTGCTGTAGCGTTTGTTGGATCTTCACTCCTAGATAAATACTTTGCAATGATCTTCTGCAGACATACGAGTCGGTTTCCTGAGAATGCTTTCCAGGTGGCCTCGTCCAGCACATCTGGATGGTTTGAGCCTGACCACAGGCATTCAGTTCCCAGGGATTCTGCCCTTGACCGGGACGAGGGCTCAGAGGGGTCTGGGCCAAGGTGGATCAGTCACTTAGAGCCATCTTCAGAGGGTTTTATGTACCAGGGCTGCCAGGAATGGATATAAATCTAATGGGTTTTAAGAGGGAAACCAAAGAAGCAGATCGAAGTCATACTGCACACAGAGCAAATCTGCAGTCAAAGTGACACCGTAGACGAAATCAGTGTCAGTATCCTGCTCAGAGTTTCAGTCACACTCTGCTGGAAGGTGGTAGGAAACAGTAAGAGCATCACGGTCACAGGCTCACACAACCTAAGTCCCCGATGGAGCCACAGAGCTTCCTGAGTGCTGGTGGTGGTTGCTGTTTAGTTTCTAATTTGTGTCTGACTCTTTGTGGGTTGTAGGCTGCCAGGTTCCTCTGTCCTGGAATCTCCAGGCAGGAATACTGGAGCGGGTTGCCATTTCCTCCTCCGGGGGATTTTCCCGAAAGAGGGACTGAATCTGCGTCTCCTGCTTGGCAGGCAGATTCTTCACCACTGAACCACACTGCTACACGACTCTGGTTGAAAGCTGTAATGAGAACTGACTGACACCTGGGAATATGAGGCATAAAGCTACACAGAGGTTTGGGGTAAAGAACTTAACAGTAAGGGACAGAAATGATAGCAGACACACGGATATTTACTGTGGTTTCCACAAAATGATGGCAGGGTCTGACTTTTTACAGTGATTTCAAAGAATCTCCAGGTTTGATGTGTTAAGCTGTCAAACAGCTTCCAGACTGAGGTCCAGGTGTGAAGGCACCCCATGCCAAGATGCGTCTGCTGACCACGGGAGGCTATTAGGCTAAGTGCCTGCCAAGAACATGTGAGTAACATTTGATGCTGGTGTCTTCTTTCTCCGGAGGGCGGGAACTGTTCCATTCTCTGCAGGAAGCAGGCTTCTCACCGCAGTACTTTGAGGAGATTAATCGGATCCAGGAAATGAACACGTAAGAGTATGTAGAACAATATTTATGTAACCTCCTGGCTCCTGTCCCCAGGAAACTACCTTCTTAAGTTGCATTCATTCTTCTTCAAGACACTGAAGATCACTTATTTCTTATCTTCTTACCAAGTCTTAGGTACACATTGGTTGGACTGCATCCTATCAGCTGTGTTTCATGTCTTTGTAAACACTGAAAGGCTGTAACACTTTAGGGAGTATTTAGTTAAGGAGCAGTGCTGCTTATTTAGTTGCTTAGTAATTATTTAGTTAAACGCTGTTTTATTCCTCGGAATCACTTTCCTAATCTAAAGCTTCATATGAAACATTACAAAACTTACCAGAGGATCCATGTAGTAAATGTTATATTCATCCGTTGTTGTTTAGTCAACGAGTTGTGTCTGACTCTTTTGTGACCCCATGAACTGTAGCCCACCAGGCTCCTCTGTCCACATGATTTCCCAGGCAAGAATGCTGGAGTGGGTTGCCACTTCCTTCTCCAGGGACTAAATCCATGTCTTCTGCATTGGCAGGAGGATTCTTTACCACTGAGCCACCAGGGAAGCCCCTGTATTCATCTACTGCTCTTAAAAATGTTGATGCTCAAAGACCAAAGCAGTGTGAAAAGGCATGTGTTCATACTATCCTGGTATCACATTCAGTGATATTTGCTGTATTACACTTGCCATGCTTGATCAGCCTGTGCTGCAAAAGAGCCTAATAATTCAACAGTACTTACATTATCTATATAGACAAAAGAAGGCCCTCTATTTTATATTTAAAAGCTTTCTCATATGCTCAATATTCTTACAACAGGTTGAGGCAGGGAGAAGCCCCACATGTAAAGACTTCATTCTCTAACTCGGCTGGTTTAAATGACTCAAATTGGGATAGCAGCCAAGCAGTGTAGCATTTATGATAATTTATTCCAAAATATCATATGCAGAACATGGAAACGATGTCTGGGCAGTTTAGACAGTACGATGATGTCTTTCTTTAACTGCCCGTATGATGTAAGGTCTACATTTGCACAAGTAGCCATGAGAGAATTGCCTTAGTGTCCACAGACATAGGATGGAAATCAGTGGAAAATTTGCTTCTTTGAACTAAATAAAGGGCCTCCAGAGGAACAGCAAGTAAAGGCATCAAAAAGTGCTGAGGTCAGTATGGCTCCCTGTGCATCAAACAGGCGTGGAGTGACATCGGACAGGCTGTGCAGGTTTTCATTGTCCTAGAGAAACCAATAAATTTTCCAAGTCCTGAACAATCTATAGCCAGATGATCTGGGCTAATGAATCCAATGCCCATATCCCTCTAGTCTACCGGGTTCCGATAGTACTAGTGATAATGGGGCGGTGGTTTAGTCGCTAAGCTGTGTCTGACTCTTTGCGATCCCATGGACTGCTGCCCGCCAGGCTCCTCTGGCTGTGGGATTCTCCTGGCAAGAATACTGGAGTGGGTTGCCATTTCCTCCTCCAGGGGATCTTTCCCGCCCAGGGGATCTTCCCTGCCCAGGGGTTGAACCCGAGTCTACGATAGCTAGCATTCAATGAGGAGCTTTAGCTATGTTAACTCTTTCTCACAACAAATTTATATTACAGGTGTGCTTATCATGCCCATTTCAGAGAGGAGAAATTGAGGTTCAGAAATACTAGCTTATGTGTTGAGGATATGTGGGGACACATGGTAGAGCCAGGATTCCAGAGTTGTGACTGACACCCGCGATTCCCAGGCCATCTGGAAGGATGTCACAAACACAGGTGACATTGTGGTTAGCTACCCATTCTGGAGAAGAAGAGAAGTGAAAGTCGCTCAGTCGTGTCCGACTCTTTGAGACCCCATGGACTATACAGTCCATGGAATTCTCCAGGCCAGACTAATGGAGTGGGTAGCCTTTCCCTTTGCTGGGGGAATCTTCCCAACCCAGGGATCGAACCCAGGTCTCCCACATTGCAGGCAGATTCTTTACTATCTGAGCCACCAGGAAGGCCCACCCATTCTGGAGAAACCCTTCACAAATGTCTTTGCTGCAATCAGGATAGTAACATTGTCTTACGTGGTGTGCCTGCTCAGTCACTCAGTGGTGTCTGACTTTTCGCAAACCCATGGACTATAGCCTGCCAGGGTCCCTGTCCATGGCAGTCTCCAGGCAAAAATACGGGAGTGGGCCGCCACGCCCTTCACCACGGAAGGAACTAACCTCTTCTGTCTCCTGCCCTGGCAGGCAGGTTCTATTATCGATCAATAGACCGGATTTTGAGTTAATGACTTTGATGACCAGAGGTAGGCCAACGAGCGATTTGATGAGTTATGAACACTCTTTGAAAACTTGATAAAAAGGCACATTTCCCTGAAATCTGTTTTGGTTAATTAAAAAAATCATAGTGGAGATTTTGGGAAAGACAGTGCAAGTGAGGTAGCATAGAGATTCCTTTTCTCCAAAGCAAATAAATGGCTGAGAAGTTGTGAACATATGAAAAGAATCAAAATAGAGGGATTACTCACGTTACACATCATCCATGTTTGCTCCATAAAGCACTTGGGAAAAGTACACCACAGGAACAAGGCCAGGCGGAAGGAGACCAGCTCCATTTGGGGATGTAAAGGACTTGGATGCAGATTCCTTGGTCAGAAATGAGCTGAGAAAAAGGAACTTTGTATGGAACCTAGGTGAAGATTGCAGACAACCTTCTTTCCATCAAATGCACGTGCAGAAGAGATACACAGCATTCAGAAAACAAAACAAAAAAAGGAAAATGAAGTATTCTCAAAGAAGATGTGCTCATCAAAAACAATTTTACAAACTAGAGTTACACTGTCAGGGAGCTTGGAAGCAAGCAAGAGGTCAGATGACAGAAGGATGTGAAAGGCAGCTAGGAGAGAAGCAACAGAAGGAAGCTCCCAGACGGGTAAGGAATTTGGCTTCCCAGGTGGCACAGTTGGTAAAGATACACCTGCCAATGCAGGAGATTCGATAGATGTGGGTTCAGTCCCTGGCTCAGAAAGATCCCACAGGGTAGGAAATGCAACTCACCCCAGTGTTCTGGCCTGGTAAATTCCATGAACAGAGGAACCTGGTGGGTTACAGTCAATGGGGTTGTAAAGAGTCGGACATGACTGAGCATGCACTTTTTTAAAAGGAAATTCATGATTTAATTATCCTAATTGAAAACTCTCTTAAGACACACTCCTGCTGACCAGGAAAACATTTAAACTGCTAAACTCAAGAATGAGAAAGCTATTGTATAAGAAAAGACTGGTGAGGCCACTTTGTTCAGTGTTCAGTTGCTAAATCGTGTCCGAGTCTTTGTGTCCCCATGGACAGTGGCACGTCAGGCTCCCTGTCATCCATTATCTCTGAGTTTGCTCCAGCTCATCTCCATTGAGTTGGTGATGCCATCCAACCATTTCATCCTTCGTCATCCCCTTCTCCTCCTGCCTTCAATCTTTCCCAGCATCAGGGTTTCTTCCAATGAGTTGCCACTGGATCCATTTAAACAGACAGTTTCACTTAAACAACTGTGGTCACAATTGTTACACAGAATTAACATTCTATAATTATTGAAGTGATAGAGGCGCATGATATAAAAAAATAATAACACTAAAGCCAAATGGAAATGAGAAACCTGCAAGCAATTATAACAAAGATTAAAGCCTGAACTGAAGTGTGAATAGCAGAGAATGAAAGAAGTAGAAATGTTCTAATCATCTTATTTTTCCAAATAGGGTTTAATTATATAGATTTATATAATTCTATATATATATATATATATATATATATATATAGCTTTGTGAAGTTGATAAATCAAAAAAGAACAGCCTAAGTATATGATTTTAAACAGTACAGGCATCTAAAGTAGACTGAGAAATATACTGTATGTTTCCGAAATAAAAAGAGGGGTGAAAAGGCAATAAGTCAAAAATTAGAAAAGTAACTTCCCTTGTGGCTCAGCTGGTAAAGAATCCGCCCACAATGCAGGACACCTGGGTTCGATCCCTGGGTTGGGAAGATCTCCTGGAGAAGGGAAAGGCCACCCACTCCAGTATTCTGGTCTGGAGAATTCCATGGACTGTATAGTCCAAGGGCTCACAAAGAGTCGGACATGGCTGAGAGACTTTCACTTTCAACAGTAGAGAAACATTAAATAAAAATAGGAAGCAAACAGATGAAATAATTACAAGACTTTATCTATCAGAAGCAGCACACAAATGAAATCACAGATTAATGTTATGAAATGTATGAAAATCACAAAGAAATCTGTACAATTAAAGCATACACAGCGATGGCTGGAGTGAATGATGGGAGTGCAGGGATCACAAGAGGAGAGCAGGGAGCCCAGGCCTCATTAATCTCAGGCTGGAGAGTGAGATGTGTTTTTCTTTCCTTCACAAATTTAACATCACAAGTGTTCACTTGCTTGGATGATGAAAATGCATCCTAGTTCCAGCGTCCTCCAGCGACTTGGGGCTGACACTTGGATATACCCTCAGAGCTTCAGTCGACACTCATAGAGTGTGGTCCCTTGGTCCCTGCGAGCTTCCGTCTTTTGCCTGTAAAGCCCACAGACCTGTGTGTGTAGAGAGGGCCAATATTCTTGATCCAAGGGATAGTCACCGAGACACTCTGGCTATAAATCCTAAGGTGACCATGTCCTCCGGGCTTCCTTGGAGGTGGGGTGGGGATAGGAAGTCAGCTCTGCCATGTGCTGAGTGCAGAACCTCACAAACTTCATAAAACGGATTCGTCAGCTTCTTTTCTTAAACCTCTCCATGTCTGCCACAAAACTGCTATGTCAGGAAGAAAAGGCACTGGCCAAAATTCAGTATCTCCTGAGAGAACAGAAACAAGTGGAGTTTCCAAAAGACAAACAAATAGAAATGCAATGGATGGCTTTTATTAAGTGAAGAACCAGCACTTACTTGTAAAAATGTGGATTCAGACCAATAGGGATCAATAAAAAAGAAAGAACATATTTTAGTATTATTCAGAAAGCATACGCCATTGAAACTAAAGTGGGGTGGAGGTGAACGATGGGTATAAACAGTGGAAAAGGAAGTCAGCACTATCATCGTTAGTTTACTAATATAATGTTAAATATGTTTACTACCGAAAAATTAAAAAATATAAAATTTTAGTGTCAGGGTACAAAGTCACTATTTCATTGTAGGAAAGAATAACTAAGTAAAATATAATGGCATAAAATTATGAAATATTCAGGAAAATAAAATATATTTACTTATGGAAATAAATCTATGAACTATTCTTGAAGAACCCAATGACTAAATGGAATGATGAAGGAAAAAAACCTTGGTAGCTTCTATATTTTCAAGATTTCAATTACCAATTAATTAGGTCTAAAGGAACCTAGTAATGGAAAATAACCTCAGTTGAAATGTCAAAAGAATTCTTTTATATTCCTTAGCTTGACAACATGAATTCACCTGGAAGAAAGGATTCAAGAAGAAACAGGAAAGTTTTAAGAAAGACAACTGGTTTGTGAAACACTACAGGCATCACACAGTGAGATTCTGGCCCAGGAGGATAAACCACTGAAACGGCGGCCAGCACTAGAGCCGGTCAAGCAGTTACAGCCACAGATACACGTCGTCCCAGGTCACTGGTGTGAGACATGGGGGTGAGAGTTGGACTATAAAGAAAGCTGAGCGCCGAAGAATTGATGCTTTCACTTTCATCCTATTCAGAGGGAGTAGAATCTGTGGGTCATTCCAGTCCTGAATATTCCTCGGAAGGACTGATGCTGAAGCTCCAATGCTTGGGCCACCTGATGCGAAGAACTGACTCATTGGAAAAGACCCTGATGCTGAGAAAGATTGAGGGCAGGAGGAGAAGGGGATGACAGAGGACCAGATGTTTGGATGGCATCACTGACTCGATGGACATGAGTTTGAGCCAGCTCCGGGAGTTGGTGATGGACAGGGAAGCATGGCGTGCTGCAGTCCATGGGGTCACAAAAAAGAGTTGGATGTGACTGAGCGACTGGACTGAACTGAAAGTACGAAAAACTTTCTCTGCTGTATGAATAAGATTTTACTGAAAACACAAACTTCATTGCATATTAATTTAAAAATATCATGTGACCGTTATAAGAAATGTGTCTGACAAGGTCCTACAACAAATTTCCCCAAATGATTATCTAGAGAGCAAGGGTCACATGCTGATCAACCAAATAGTTCATCATCCAAACTAGGACACTCTGGAGGGTAAAAGAGCACCGTTACTTACAGCAGGACATCAGGAGCTGGGTAACTGGACGAACTGGAACTGCTCTGCACAAACTGGAACCTATGGGACTTCTAATTTCTATGTCACACACACACATACACACACACACACACACACACACACAGAAAACCAGTGAAGACAAGGAGTTGTACATACAGTTTCACACTGACTCACGTACAACAGCTGTCTGGTTGGCTCAAGTGCTTCCTTGATCATTTTCTTGGGTACACTCTCCAAAGCCCATCTGCCTTAGTTCTGCACATCTAAACCCCGGGGTTGGTAACAGTATCCAGATAATAACTGAGGCTATTCTGGGGATTGATGGCTTAATCCCTCATTTCATTGAGCACTACACACTTGCCAGGTAGTATGATTTTATCATTATCATCATCACCATCACTGGGGAGATCTAGGTTTGGTGGGGCCTGAAGCTTATATAATTGAGGTCAACTCCTGTAAGGACAGTAACATCAACACTGGGAAATCAGATGGGATCGAGAGGAGCCTTCTAGCCTCAGCTCTGGGGGCTCCACACAACCCCCCAACCACTAACATTCCCTCAGTGACATTGCGCCTGGGTTCCTTGGGCATTCCTACTCCTCTTTGGAAAGTGATGTAGCAGTGAACACCACTGGTTATAAGCATTTAGAAGAGGCATTTTCTACCATGATTCAACTCTTACAAGTCACACAGTTGGGGGAGAGGGCAGAGTGACCAGCTGCTCTCGTTGGTCTGGAACTGAGAGGGCTCCCCAGACAAGGGACTTTTGAAGTCAGGATCATCTAGGTCATTTGGGCTGTGCTGATCACTGTAGGAATAACTTACTTTCTTTTCTTTTCAATACAGAACTGATTTAACAATGTGAAGTGAAGTTGCTCAGTCGTGTCTGACCCTTTGTGACCCAATGGACTGTAGCCTACCAGGCTCCTCCATATATGGGATTTTCCAGGCAAGAATACTGGAGTGGGTTGCCATTTCCTTCTCCAGGGGATCTTCCTGACCCAGGGATTGAACCCAGGTCTCCCGCAATGCAGGCAGACACTTTACCATCTGAGCCACCTGGTAACCACAGGCATGTGTAAAAATTTCCAATAATTTTCCTCCATATTTCCATTGCCTTGCTTCAACTTACCACCGCTAATAGCACAGCACTGTGCCGATTTCGTTATCTCACGGCTGTTTAGCTGTCAATCTAATGACAGCAAACAGATGCCTGTAGTGAGACGTGGTGGATCAAGTCCGCATGTTCACCCCTGTTGCCTCCCCCGCTGCTAGTGAAGGCCAGGAAGGAGGTTTCCCCTGCAGAGGCTGATGTGGGAGAACCCGGGGGTTGTTAGAATGGGAGGCTCTGAGACCCCCTGCCCCGGGGCCCATCTCTGCTGTGCTGGGCACAGGAGCTGGCCTGCTCCCGATACACATGCATCTGATAACGGGACCCACTGGAGAAATAGATGATTCCAGGGGAAACTCTGGCAAGGGACAGAGCTGCTGAAGAACGCTGTCTCAGCCCGGAGATTGTCTAATGAGCATCTTGATGGCGGAACAGAGGATTGCGAGGCATCGGAGGGAGATGCCAGCACAAGATGGAAAGAGAAACCCCCACCACACGACTGTTAGAGGAGAGCAATACAGAGGGCATAGGACCTGTGGGTAAGGGGGTGTGGCGCAGGGGCAGAGGGAGGGAGAGGGAGGCAGGACATGAAGAGAGAGAAAAAGAAAAATAACAGAAGGGCAGCAATATATAATGTTTTCTTTTTTTGAGAATTTTCAAAGAGAAAAAAAGAAGCAAAATGTCTTAATACAGAGGGAAGAATCAAAAACAAAAAAAAAAAAAAAAGAAAAAAAAAGTGTGTCAGGTACTTAACAACAGGCTAAACGGTCCACAGCAGAAAACTTCAAAGGTGAACCTTAAACATCTCCTAGAACAAAAAAAGAAAGAGACGGCATTTGAAAAGAAAACGAGCACGTTATAATCCAAGCCTAATGCATCCAGAGTTCAGAAGGCAAGAATGTGCAGAATGAAGGGGGAGGTGATTAAACCCATTTTCCCCCTAAACCCGCAGGGCCCATGTAGGCTCAACAAACAAATGAAGATACGACAACATGAAAGCAGATGAGAAAGTTGGGAATAAACAAAAGAACCCTGCGATTTTACAAAAGGAGAGGTAAACATTAAAAAAAAATACCCCGTTTCCAAGTAAATGACTGAGAATCCAAATAGTAGCAGACTTCTCAGCAGGCGCAGGGGACGGAAGAGGTGATGTCATGCCCATAAAAGTCCAAGTGAGCGTGGCCTCCACCCCTGAACCCTCCTTTCAAACTCTGTCATCCCTGAAGCCTCAGAAAGTTCAACTCCCCCGAACGCTTTCTCAGACAGGAGAAAGAGGCTGTTTCCTAAATACGGTGTCAGCCAGCGGAGACAGACAATGGCCTGGCAATCAAGAAGCAGTGGGATCCACATGGCAGAGAAAGAAGGGGTGTTCAGGACGACGGGCTGGAACAGAGGCAGTGGCACTGGTTCCCCCAGTGCCCAGGCCCCAGGACGAGGTCCCCAGGGAGAAGAGACTCTCTGGCACGTTTAACCAAGCGAGAAGCATGGGACAGACCTGGGACACCCTCACCTCCTATAAACCCTGTCCACACTTGCTCACTGAGGTCTGCCCGACACCCTGACCCTTCTGCTCCCATGGTGCCAATCTCCTCTGCCTTGCTCTATTTTTCCCTTTATATCCATGGTTCTTATCACCTTCTAAACATGCCATTGTTTCAAAAATACACTATGTTTATTATTGACTGTCTCTTCCCCACTAAGCTTCTCAAGACTTGGACCTTTATCCCATTGATAAATGCTGAGTGCCCGGCACAGAGTAGACACTCAACATGTATTGGTTAAATGAGTTCACGAACGTGAATTTTTTTAAGGGTTTATGTAAAAAAAAAAAAAATTCATGCAATCATTAGCTTTTAGAAAATACAATTTTATATACAAAAGGATACAGAATCAGGATGTTCTGCTTAACAGAGAATAATAAATAACAATGTCAACAATGAATACCATTTGGGATATAACCTTACCGGAAGGATGGAGGTAAAGGAATTTGGTGTGAAGAGAGAGCTTAGTGATGTGAGAGTCACACAAAATGATGCTGAAGAGCTGCAGGCTCCCCTGTGGCGGATCAAAGGGTGGTCTCCAAGCCCTCACAGAGGAAAATGATGACTACACCCAGTATTGAGAAATACTGGAACAGACCCCAGAAGAGAGAACCAAGGTAAGGGAGTTGTTCCTCCTGGTCAGTGGGGCTGCGTGCGTGGGACAGGGAGTGTGGCCTCTCAGAGTAAGCCTTTAAAAAGCAATTAAAACAATGCATGTAAGAAGCAAAGACCAAGGTTTAGTGCAAATGCAGAGTTTTGAGGATTTAAGTGAATTCTTCTCTTCAGTCTTTTTTATTGTTAGATGTCATAAATGCATGAAAACAATTAAGAATCCCAGTAGTTGGAATTCTGTTTGATGTAGGGATAAAAGAAGGCTGCTATCACATGGTGGCTGGAGGCAGGAGGGGGACACTTGTGTGTTTTCCTGTGTTGTGTGGGATCCAGACAAATCTAAACATTCTAGGAGACTGCAGTCTTTATGACAATTACATTCCTGGTGACCACAGTCAAAGTGTATTAAGAATTTGTCCTCTTCTAGGTCTTTGGCCCTGAACTAACACGGAACCTGTTAGTTCTAACACGGAAACCAAGCTGAATGCAGAATCTTTCATTCTGCCATGTGGTGCTATTTCATCCTGCAACACCATTTCTTTGTTGAAATGAGGTCCTGTCTGGAAAGGGGTATTTTAATTGAAAATGTAGTTTACCTAAACAAATATATATGAGGATCTCTTTGGCTCTGGGAATACTGTTTAAAAATTATGCATGTCTTTAAAATGCAATGAATCATAAGTAATATTTATCAGAAACTATAAATAAAATAGGGACTGCTGAAGCAGGAACACTGTCAAAATAAGATGAAAAATAATCTAAGATTCAATGATGATATTCATACTTGTCATAATATCTTATAGCCACATGCTAAAATTAATTTAAAGTTACACTCCTTTTTTCCTGAGACTTTAATGTTATAAAGTCACCACAGTTGGTGAATATGCTTGGCAAAATCATGTGGCTTGTAGATGACTTTGGAATGACAAGACATCAAAAGTCCATCAAAACTAAGAAAAGTCTAATGTGAACAGCAAAATGAATGATTAAACTCCTGTATCTGATTCTGGTCAATTAGTTCGGCTGCCCTCTTAGGCGACAGCTCTTTCAGGGTTACATGAGTTCACTATACTCATTTGCTCAATTTTCCTAGTCCTAGGAGTTTGCTGATTTTTTTCTTTTTAATTTAGTGAAAGTATTTTTAAGGTGGCAGGGGGTGAGGTGGGGTGGGGTGAGGAAGGCAGGCAAAAAGGAGGATTATAATGGAGGGGGAAAAAAAGAATTTTTCTTCCAAAATAACTCAGGTAGCTTTTCAGGGAGCAGAAAAGTGCCATGTCACACTTTGCTGCTGCTGCTGCTAAGTCGCTTCAGTCGTGTCTGACTCTGTGTGACCCCATAGACGGCAGCCCACCAGGCTCCCCCGTCCCTGGGATTCTCCAGGCAAGAACACTGTAGTGGGTTGCCATTTCCTTCTCCACTTTACCATGTGGTATCATCTTGTAAATTTGGTCTGAAACCTTAAAGAACCATATGGGGCCTCTATGAGTCAGAAGCCCACCCTCTGCAGAGGTTGCTATGGAGACAGATGTGAAGCTGAGATCCCGCCAGCCTAGAGTGCAGACTTTCTAAGGGGATGGAGGGGTGCAGCCCTCAGAAGGGTTACAGGGAGATGCCACCTTTGCCTTCTTCCACTCCCTCCCCTGCCCTCCCCCTTGACCTGCTCAGTTTGGACTTGTGGGCTCATCCTTAGGGAAGAAATAAAGGCCACATCCCCTCCTGCCCTTCCCAGGTTCATGCTGACTTCTGAATCTGGGATAGCAGGGTAGGTTGCATGTTACCTCTGAAGAGAAGGTTCAGGGATTTGTCTGATGCTACGGCCTTGGATTTGTCATACATTAAAACAAAATAAGGAGACAGGCTTCCTAAGGGCTTCCCAGGTTGTGCTAGATGTAAAGAACCTGCCTGCTAATGCAGGAGACTCAAGAGAAGCAGATTTGATCCCTGGGTGGGGAAGATCCCCTGGAGGAGGGCATGGCAGCCCACTCCAGTATTCTTGCCTGGAGAATTCCATAGGCAGAGGAGCCTGGCGGGCTATAGTCCATGGGGTTGCAAAGAGTTTGGACACGACTGAGTAACTAATGCTTTCACCTTCTTGGATTTTTTTTTTCTTTTATCCTAATTCTTGTTGAGCTAACTGTGACCACCACACCTGTACCCATGACCTGTGTGATTAGGCTCTCTGTAGGACCTGCAGACCCAAGTGGGCACTCAGGGAAGTGCCCACCTGACTCACATGGCTGTCCAGGGCACTGCCCATCTCACCTTCTCCTTCCCATCAAGGCAGCAGCCTGTTTTCCTGACGCCCAGGTGGTGTAATGGAGCAGGACCCTGCGGGCCCTTCCCAGGACAGATGCCCCACCTCCTCTACCTGACTCTTGCTTACAGGAAAACCTTAGCCCAAGAGTAAATGTCATCAGAGAAGTGACAAAAATCCTGAAGCAAAGAAAGGCCAAAAAAGACAAAATCATATTGATAATAGTTTAACCATTAAACGAAGTCAAGGACCTTTAGTTCCTCCTCAGGGCAGGATTATATTTTGGATCATATACTTTGAGCTGCTGTGTAGATGCCAAAATCCCCACCCAGTGGAAGGAGTTACCTACATGATGATCAGACTGTAGCCATGACATCAGCTGCTCTATCTTGCACGATCCCAAGAACTGGGAACCAACCACCCCAGGAACTGAAGACTAACTGTACTTAAAACAACCAAGATGACACTGATCAGATCACAGGTGACAAGCTTCCAAGGTGACTGTCAAGGGCCGACTGTATGTGCAGCATGAAGCCCCCTTCCTCCTGTGCATCCCCGAAATGCCCCCTTTAAAGCTCTTCCCTGTGACTGGCAGTGGGGCGTTAGCCTTTGGACATGAGTCCACCTTCTTCCCAGGTCGCCAGCCTTCTGAATAAAGCAAACTTTCCTTTGTACCAACACTTGTCTCTGGAGTATTGGCTTTCAAGCGGCAAGCAGCCAGACCTGAGGTCAGTAACAGAAACGCTTAGCTTTTTTTTTTTTTCCCCCACTGGAAAAACAAAAGCAATGTGGCAGGAGCTTTCTCAGCTTCCAGCCCCCACTTGCCTGGGCGTGTCCCTGCTCCTGCCGAGGCCCCACCCTCACAGCTGCTCTGTGTCCCTCCCTGGTCATTCCTGAAGCCGAGAGGGCTCAGCGCACCAGCTCTCCCACGAGGCGGGAAGCAGCCGCCCCTTGGCTTCGTGGCCATTTCCAGGTGCAGCTCCTTCTGTCCTTTATGGCGAGATTCACCAGGGACGGGCCCGTCCTCACCTGCTCTGCTCTCTTGCCTCTCTGGAAATCCCACGTCTTTGCTCACCACCCGCCCCCACCGGACATGCTCACGCGGTGCTGATGATCCAAACCTTCCTAAACTTTACCAGCACTCGGGGTGCAGGAGGCAAGGGCCCTGCCTCCCAGGCGGTGCATGCTTGGACCCCCCGCTTCCCACAGGTGTCTTTTGTCCGCCTCCTCGCCCTCCTCGGAGAATGCACCCAGAGAACTCGAGCAGCACTGTATGAACGATCTGTAAGGGGCTCCACTCCAGTGTGAGCGCTGTCACAGCACACTTAGCTTTGTCTATAAATCCCTTATTTCGGAGAGCTTCATAATAATTGTGTGTGGGCAACCTGAAGATGTTTTTAAAGTTACACTAATTTATGTGGCTGTCTGTGTTATTTATCTATATCAAAAAGCAGTGGTGTGAAAAAAGGAGAGAAGGTAGGATTTCCTACAGTAGAGGCCATACTACTACTACTAAGTCACTTCAGTCGTGTCCGACTCTGTGCGACCCCATAGACAGCAGCCCACCAGGCTCCCCCGTCCCTGGGATTCTCCAGGCAAGAATGCTGGAGTGGGTTACCATTTCCTTCTCCAATGCATGAAAGTGAAAAGTGAAAATGAAGTCGCTCAGTCGTGTCCAACCCTCAGCGACCCCATGGACTGCAGCCTTCCAGGCTCCTCCGTCCATGGGATTTTCCAGGCAAGAGTACTGGAGTGGGGCGCCATTGCCTTCTCCAGTAGAGGTCATAAAAGAGTAGAAAGAGAATTGTACACATTCATTAGAGAAGAGAACAGGCGTGAAGCGATCAGACGCATAGACGATGGAAGACTCAAATCCTAAATCCTGACCTAGATTTATTAATAATACACGAGCAGCCACATCTCATGTAGACAAGCTAAGCGTGTAGGTAAAAGATACGCTTGATTTGATAAATTCAAAATCGAACAGAAAATTATCCAAGGTGAAGAGAAACCTAATAACAGAGCTATTTAAAAATACAGACAATGAAGAAACGTAAGGCAGGCCAAAAACAAGTAAAGGTAGCCTAGTGCCATAATGTCAATGAAAAAAAAAATAGATCATCCACTAAAGCCATATTAGGAATATTGGGAAAAAGCAGTATTAGGAATAAGCATGGCTATTGTTCAATATAAAGAACAATTCATGCCAAAACTAGACCCCTACCTAACAACATAAAGTAGAATTTTAATGTTAACTATAAAGCAAAATTAACAGAAGAAACAGAAAAATAAACAATCCTAATGTGAAATTTTAAAGTGTTTCTCTCAGAAGCAGACATACTAGATGGAACATATTTGGATAAAGAAGAAGCCTGATCTGTCATATAAATAACCCTAATACAACACAAAACACACATTCCTTCATTCCCACAGAAAATATTTGTAAAAACTCCCATGCCTAAGGCAGAACGGAAATCTTGGAAATGCTAAAAATTACATACTTTTTAACTCTTTCTTTGATCTCAATGTAGAAACATCTGAAATAACAAAAAATTCACCCCGAAGCCTCAATAAATTTAGAAATGCAAAACCACAATCACTGTAAGTAATTCACGGATCAGACAGTGAAACAATGGTGTCTAACCTTACTTAAAAAACAACATACTGAATTCTCCTCTCAGAAAGATATGACTCTGAGTGAAGCTTCAGTTTTCAACAAATATTTCCAGAAGACCTGACTAGGACACTTGCAGTGAATATACACATGTACCTATAGAGTTTTAGTAAAGTCTATTCTATTAATATCAATAACCTCAGATATGCAGATGACACCACCCTTGTGGCAGAAAGTGAAGATGAACTAAAAAGCCTCTTGATGAAGGTGAAAGAGGAGACTGAAAAAGTTGGCTTAAAGCTCAACATTCAGAAAACTAAGATCATGGCATCTGGTCCCATCACTTCATGGCAAATAGATGGGGAAACAGTGGAAACTGTGTCAGACTTTATTTTTTGGGGGGCTCCAAAATCACTGCAGATGGTGACTGCAGCCATGAAATTAAAAGATGCTTACTCCTTGGAAGGAAAGTTATGACCAACCTAGATAGCATATTCAAAAGCAGAGACATTTGTCAACAAAGGTCCATCTGGTCAAGACTGTGGTTTTTCCAGTAGTCATGTATGGATGTGAGAGTTGGATTGTGAAGAAAGCTGAGCGCCGAAGAATTGATGCTTTTGAACTGTGGTGTTGGAGAAGACTCTTAAGAATCCCTTGGACTGCAAGGAGATCCAACCAGTCCATCCTAAAGGAGATCAGTCCTGGGTGTTCACTGGAAGGACTGATGTTGAAGCTGAAACTCCAATACTTTGGCCACCTCATGTGAAGAGTTGACTCATTGGAAAAGACCCTGATGCTGGGAGGGATTAGGGGCAGGAGGAGAAGGGGACGACAGAAGATGAGATGGCTGGATGGCATCACCGACTTGATGGACATGAGTTTGGGTGGACTCCGGGAGTTGGTGATGGACAGGGAGGCCTGGTGTGCTGCAGTCCATGGGGTCGCAAAGAATTGGACATGACTGAGCGACTGAACTGATTCTATTTATCTATAGATCTACCTACCTATGTTGAGAAAGATTGAGGGCAGGAGGAGAAGGGAGTGACACAGAATGAGATGGTTGGATGGCATCACTGAATCGATGGACATGAGTTTGAGCAAGCTCTGGGAGAGTGAAGGACAGGGAAGCCTGGCGTGCTTCAGTCCATGGGGTCACAAAGAGTCGGACGTGACTCACCATCTCAACAACAGCCTGCCTGTCTTTCTAATTGCCACCTATCTATCTACCTTTCCATCTATCATCCGGGTATTCCATTTATCTATTCGTAGGCTTCATTTTCATTTTTATTCCAACATATTCGAAGCATATGCTCTCATGTGTATTATTAGGACACTTGGTGAATTTTAGTTCATCATATTGAGGTCTCAGGACCAGAATAATAAAACTATTATGATCATTACAGGTACTATTTAACCTTTGTAAGTAAGTTCCCTGAAATATAAAAGTATTTCCAAAGTGCCTTTTTGCCTTTGCTCACATGGATAGATATACAAAACAACAAAATACTCACACACATATACTGACACACAAACATGCACCAAAACAAAACAAGTAAGGCAAGACAAATAAGGAGGCCCCCCCAAAAAACACCCCAAGTATTTTACGGAACTACGTAAGGCAGATTTCTGGTGTGAAATGAGGACTCCAGATCTAAATAGTTAGCTCACTTCTATAGCTCCACTTCTGCAATGATTTTTCCATTTTAATATTTCAGTGACCGAGGAAACAAGTCAAGTCAGCCTTGATTAGGACCAGTCCGTCCATATTTGTAACTTGGTTTTCATTATGGATGCGCTGTAACAAACGTCACTATGATGGTTTTCATTACGGATGCATTGTGACAAACACCTTTATGAGCCTGAATGTACTCTAACTTCCTTGTTTTGGTTCAGCCACATCTTTCTTGGGGGAGATACAGTAAGACACCCCCGTTTACACTGAGACTGTCATATCTAGGTGATGACGCAGTCACCTAGTCAAGTCTCGATGCTCAGCCCCTGCACTGGCAACTTCACACTTCACACCGAATGGTTCTCCAAAGACTGTCAAGTACAGAGATGACCTAACGTTTTTTGTTTCTCTGGTTAAAAGGAGACAGCTAGATGCCTTTTCAGTGGGGGCACAGCGGCGGGAGGACAAGGTTTCTCAAGAAGAGGAAGGGCCCCTCAGGAGGCGGCGTCTGTGGGCATGAACCCTATGTAGCGCCAGGTTCCCTGACAGTCAGCTCAGTCCCAGAAGAACAGCAGCGGGAAGTGCAGCACCTGGGGGACGCGGGCTCTGCAAAGCTCCCCGACCTGTGGCTTCACGCGTCCACAAGGGTTCTGAAGTTCGGCAAAGCTGATGCTCATCCCGTAAGTGGAAAGAGATAAGTGTACCAAGTCTCCTATATCCTTCATCGCCACTGTCATGTCACCAGAGAAATCCATGATCTGAAAAGAGACAGCTAGAAAGGACAGGCTTGTGGACACAATGAGGGAAGGACAGGGTGGGATGACTTGAGAGCACCATGGAAACACAGACACCACCAAACGTAAAGTGGGTAGCCATGGGAATTTGCTGTGCGATGCAGGGAGCTCAAAGCCGGCGCTCCATGACCACCTAGAGGAGAGGGATGGCGTGGGAGACAGGAAGGCGGTTCAAGAGGGAGGAGACATGCCTCTGCCAGTGACTGATTTCGTGTTGCTGTGTGGCAGGAACCAATACAATATTGTAAAACAATCATCGCCCAATTAAAGATAAATAAATGTATATAACAAACAAAGAAACAGTTAAGTAACATTAAAAACAAATGAGGTTGTGCTCAACTCAAGGGGGACGTGTAATTGATTTACTAAAAGAAGAAACACTCTAGTACGATTCCCAAAGATTCCAGAATTAATGGTGTTGAAACAGAAGTTGGGCTGCTAGGTGAGAGGACTGGCTCTGTCCTTTGTGGAATCCGGTGCCAGGTGCGAGACCACGAGGGATTTCAAGTTGGCAGCATTGGATAATTAAACCAAGTGGGGAGGGTTTCCAGCACAGGGCCCTGAGCCATGGGCAGGGAACACGCCCAGGAGGCTGGTCCTGCAGCTAGTTTATTCCCAGTCACTTGAATAATTAAATGAACTGACATACTTCCTTACCATCCTGGGAGTTAAACCCCTTCACATATATGGACCGCCTCCATGACCAGGGTCCTCTTCATCCCTGGGTAACCTGCACACTACCAGGTGTGAATATTTTCAAGGCTTAAACCTAGGCTGCTGTTGCTCAGTTTCGCAGTCGTGTTCGATTCTTTGTGACTCCATGGACTGCAGCATGCCAGGTGCCTTCACTATCTCCCAGAGTGTGTTCAAACTCATGCCCCTTGAGTCAGTGATGCCATCTAACCATCTTGTCCTCTGTCGCTCCCTTCTCCTGCCGTCAGTCTTTCTCAGCATCAGGGACTTTTCCAGTGTGTTGGCTCTTCGCATCAGGTGGCCAAAATATTGGAGCTTCAGCTTCAGTATCCGTCCTTCCAATGAATATTCAGGATTGATTTCCTTTAGGATGGACTGGTTGGATCTCCTTTCGGTTCAAGGGACTCTGAAGAGTCTCCTCCAGCACGACAGTTGGAAAGCATCAATTCTTCCTGTGCTCAGCCTTCTTTATTGCAGGACAAGTGTTACTGCCCCCTCTCCTGTTCCTGGCAGTATTGCGGTAAGAAGATCATTAGTTCTTCATAATCACTAGAACATGACGTTCCCCTGCTCATCTCCTCCCTCATTTCTACCAAATGGACGCAGTCACCCTCGTCTGGATCTCGGCTGTAAAAGAAACAGTTCTGCTGATGGGTTTGTAGGAGTCAGCAAAATGTAGACAGGAACAAGAGGACCATCCAAAGACCAAGCGGGAGGAAAGCAGAGAAGGGCTCCGTTTGTACCGGGAGGAAGCATCGAATGACAAGACGCTTTATCTACACCCTTCCTCTGCATCCCTAGAAGAATCCTGCAGAAAGAGGCGAAGCATCCATTAACCATCTGGAAAGTATTTCCTCTAGTTCTATCTTCAGCCGGTTGACCAGGAAGGCGTGCAGTGAACGCTTGTGCTTGGAAAACGAGAGCGATAAGAGGAACAACAGGAAGAGCCGCTCCATTTAGATAAACTGAGAAATCGAAACGAAATAAGTATCCGTATGATTTATGGCTCATGTATCAAAAGCAAGCCATAAAAATGCCTGATCCTCGCTCAAATGAGCCGGGGGAGTGCCGCGCGTTGCTGTCCGCGCGGGGCCGGCAGAGCCTCCTTCCAGGCGCGCGGAGGCGGCGGCGCGGGGGGCCTCGCTTGGTCACCAAGGCGCGGCGCGAAGTGCCGATGCTCCACGACCGGGCCGGGGTGCCCCCGCTGGCCCCCGCCTCGCAGACATTTGAGATCACCTTCCTCCAGGCTGGGAGGCTCCCGGACTCCCGGCTATCTGCCCGCGGAGATTTACGACCTGGGTTCGGACCTGGGGCCCTTGTGTGCCCCAGACGCAGCGGTGCGCACGTGTGGATGGAGACCGATGGGGGCGCAGGGTGGGGGGCGGGGGAGTGGGGAGCCGCAGAGCTGTTTTTTTTGGATCACGTCCGTTATAAAGAAGACTAGCTGTGATTAAGATGTTTTAAATCGCCCCCCGCCCCCCGCCCCCGGGTCCTTCGGGGAGCCTCCCTCATGAGGAGCAGGAAACAGCACATTGCTCCCCGCTCCATCCTCTGTGCCCCGCTGTGAACCAAAGACGGTGGGAGGCTGAGCATGCAGCTGTGCCCTGTGGCTGCGGAGGCTTTGTGGGGCCCGGAGAAGCGGGTGGACCCTCCGCTTGAGAGGGTCATGGATGGACGCCTCGCAGGAGGCAGTCTAGTAGGAAAGACATAGGCTCTCCCAGGCGTCTCCCAGTGGGTGTGCCGCTCACTTAATCAGGAAGGAGAAACTGGCAGTATTCTGGGCAAGAAAGAAAGGTATTTTACATTTCAGAGGACAACAGAACAGCTTTAAAATTAAGATCTATTCTCCCAGTGCAGTTGGGTAATATGACAGTGCACAGGGACGGGTGCATGTAACGTAGTTCCTTCTTCTGTTTGTCATTGACCGTCAGTAAATAACTAATGCGAACTTGTTTCTTCTTTCCGGGCAAAAAAGCAAAGAGCCAAGATTTAGTGAGTGTTTTAGCACATGTCCTGGACTGAGTGAGAGCTTTTACATGGATTCCCTCAACACTTCCTTGACCTACACTTCCCTGATAAGTACAAGGTGAAGGTACTAATATAATATAATATAACATAATATAATATAATATATATAACATTAAGAATATAATATGTCCTTGTGCTCAGTTGTGTTTGACTCTTTGCCACCCCATGGACTATAGCCCGGCCAGGCTCCTCTGTGCATGGGATTCTCCGGGCAAGAATACTGGAAGGAAAGTATTCGTTTCCTCCTCCAGAGGATCTTCCTGATCCAGTGTTTGAATCTGTGTCTCTTGTGTCTCCTGCCCTGGCAGGTGGATTCTTTACCACTCTGCCACCTGGGAAGCCCCCAAAGACCCTGCTTTCTGTTTTTGAGGCCAAGTTCAGCAAAGCCAGCTACTGTGGGTCTTTAAAATCAAGATGCATGAGGCCACATGTGACATGGTGAGTGCCTTGGTTGTCAGAAGGGCCTAGTGAGCTTCCCTTTTGTAAACACGTTACTCGGATGCTTTTGACAACGTCTCTGTGATGATGAAGCCTGGGAGATGCAGACAGACGGTGGGCGAGCCTCGGGGGTGACAGCTGGGGGAGGCAGGGCAGGACCTCGGCTGCCCCCCCAGGCTCCTGCCCGCACCTGAATCAGGGGACCGGGGCTTTCTTGAGGAGCGTGTCGGGGCGGCGGTGCTGGGGACGGGTGACCAAGATGGCTAAGGCTTGCTGCCACATTTGCACAGGGTCCACCCTCCCCGGACAGCCGGGACAGGCCTCACCACGGGCTTTCCTAACACATTTCACTCGGTAAGGACAGGAGACACTGGGGCAGGGCACGGAGGCTTGGTGGGAAAAAGTTCCCCTGCCCATGGCCCGCTGCCCCTCCCGCAGCCTGAGCCGATAAAAGCCAGAAAAAGCGCCGTCCACTCTGAGACCTTCTGCGCCCCTGCCCAGATGGGCCAGGCCTGCCCCCACCCCGAGCACACTTTCTGTGGCTCATCTGTTCAGGCAGCTCTTGCTCCTCTCACTTCTGCCATCACGGATCACGTGGCCTCGGTTGGCACTTCTAGTCCCTAGGCTCAGGAGCCCCGAGGATTGGGCCTTATAGCTGCAAACCCCTGACACTCGTTCAGAGGGACGCGGCAGTTCTTACCTGGGGGGACAGGCAGACACCTTGCAGGGCACGACCCCTGTGACCGGCCGGGCGTCAGGGCTGCAGAAGGAGGCGTTCACTGGGACACGCAGGTCTCTATAGCAGGCTGCTCTCGCGGTCGTCTGCCCTGTGAGAGAGAGGGATGCACGGTGAAGACCACAGACACGACCCGTGGTAAAAGCAGGCGAAGAGCTAATGCCGTCTCCGGAAACTCTGTTCCTGCATGTTAGCCTGTTTTTGCATGAATGACATTTGGCTGACTATGATATTCCACTTCTCTGATCTGTCTTGATGACTTTTTTTAGTGGAATTCATCAGTTCTAAGATGCCTTGTATCTTCCCCCTACATTAAAAAATATATATATTTATTTTTATTTTTGGCTGCATGCAGGCTGTTCATTGTGGCGTGCGGCCTCCAGAGTGTGTGGCTCAGAGGTTGCCTTGTACTGGCTTAGTTGCCCTGAGACATGTAGGATCTTAGTTCCCAGACCAGGAATTGAACCCCTGTTCCCTGCATTGGAAGGCAGATTCTTAACCACTGGACCACAAGTACCCCACCCTGCCTACATTTTAACGTCTTTAAGTGTGTGCCTCGTTATTGGTGCCAACTTATATTTGGTGAAACTATCTGCCCCCCCATCCGGTCTTAGCCCCGACATCCCCAGGCTGGCCTCCCGGGCTCATGGAGCTGGCTGTCTAAGAGATACACAATCCATCAAATGCATTCAGAACAGGCTTCCTGAAGCCCCTTCTCCGGGGTCTGTAGTCTCTGTGTAGTCAAAGGATCAGTCTTGTAAGCCCCTGATTCCTACTCCCATGCCTTGCTCTGAGTCCACTGTTTAACTGATACCACCTATATTTATTTCCTTTACACACACACACACGCTCACGCTGCTCCCAGATTAAAAGCCTGCTCTTCTCTCGTTAAACTGGAGACCTCCTGGCCTTGTCCTCCAGCCTTACACACAGACACACACACACTCACACACTCTCACACATGCTCACACTGCTCCCAGATTAAAAGCCCGCTCTTCTCTCGTTAAAGTGGAGACCTCCGGGCCTTGTCCTCCAGCCCCGCTGCCTCCCTCTTGTACCAACATCTCCCCTGGTCCTCTGACCCCCAGAGCCCACCCACAGCTGTGTCTGTATGTGGAACTTGGTCCTCATCCACTGTCCCCGACACACCTGGTGGAAGTCCTCTCATCCCTCTATGGCAGGCCCACACCCTGTCCTCTGACACAGCACCTTCCCCTGCTCAGGGTTCTCAGACTCGAGTGTACATCTGAATCCTCTCGTTAGCTTAAACACACTCCCGGCCACTTCCAAAGCCTTGGATCCGGCAGGCCTGGGATGGGTCCTGAGAATGTAAGTTTCTAACACGTGCTCAGATGTCCAGGAGCTGCTGCCCCGCAGACCACACTTTGAGAACTGCTGCTCTAGGAAATATCAGAAGCTGCCACTTTAATGTCTCCTGTTACACAGGTGTGACAGAGTAAAAGATGAATACTTGGTCTCTTTCCCTGATTCTTGGAACAGCTCCTAGAACCTTTGGAGTCTCCTTTGTGAGCTACTGAGCAGACTGGTTGGTGGGGGGAAGCCCTGCACAGCTTATGGATGGAGCTGGTCCCAGAAAGACCAAGGCGTGATGCGAGGGTTTGCAGCCCAACCCTGGACCTCTGGGGAGGAGACGGGCTGGAGATTTAGTTTAATTACCAATGGCCAAAGACTTAATAATCCTGCCTGTGTAATAAAATCTCTATAGAAACCTGTAAATAATGGGGTTCAGAAGGCTTCCAGGACGATCTCTCTCTCAACTGCTTCAGTTGTGTCCAACTCTTTGCAATCCCATGGGCTGTAGCCCACCAGGCTCCTCTGTCCATGGGATTCTCCAGGCAAGAACACTGGAGTGGGTTGCTGTGAATGCCAACATCTCATCCTCTGTCGCCCCCTTCTCCTCCTGCCCTCAGTCTTTCCCAGCATCAGGGTCTTTTCAGTGAGTCACCTCCTCACATCAGGTGACCAAAGTATTGGAGCCTCAGTTTCAGCATCAGTCATTTCAATGAATATTCAGGGTTGATTTCCTTTAGAATTGACTGGTTTGATCTTCTTGCAGTCCAAGGGACTCTCAAGAGTCTTCCCCAGCACCACAGTCCAAAAACATCAATTCTTCAGTGCTCAACCTTCTTTATGGTCCAACTCTCACATCTGTACATGACTACTGGAGACACCGTAGCTTTGACTATATGGACCCTTGTTGGCAAAGTGATGTCTCTGCTTTTAAAGATGCTATCTAGGTTTGACATAGCTTTCCTTCCAAGGAGCAAGTATCTTTTAATTTCATGGCTACAGCCACCATCCGCAGTGATTTTGGAGCTGAAGAAAATACAGTCTGTCACTGTTTCCACCTTTTCTCCATCTATTTGCCGTGAGTTGACAGGAATGGATGCTATGATCTTCGTTTTCTGAATGTTAAATTTTAGGCCAGTTTTTTCGCTCCTTTTTTCACCCTTATCAAGAGGCTCTTTAGTTCCTCTTCACTTCTGCCATTAAAGTGGTATCATCTGCATATCTGAGGTTATTGATTTTTCTCCTGGCATCCTCGATTCTAGCTTGTGATTCATCCAGTCTGGCATTTTGCATGATGTATTCTGCGTGTAAGTTAAATCAGCAGGGTGACAATATACAGCGCTGACATACTCCTTTCCCAATTTTGAATCAGTCCTTCATTCCACGTCCTTTGCTCCATGTTACTTCTTGATCTGCAGATAGGTTTCCCAGGAGACAGGTAAGGTGGTCTGATACTTTTATCTCTTTGAGAATTTTCCACAGTTTGTTATGATCCACACAAAGGCTTTAGCATAGTTGATGAAGCAGATGTTTCTCTGGAATCCCCTTGCTTTTTCTATGAGCCAACGGATGTTGGCAATTTGATCTCTGGTTCCTCTGCCTTTTCTAAATCCAGCTTGTACATCTGGAAGTTCTCAGTTCACATACTGCTAAAGTCTAGCTTGAAGGATTTTGAGCATAACCTTACTAACATGTAAAATGAGCACAATTTTATGGCAGTTTGAACATCCTTTGGTACTGCCCTTCTCTGGGATTGGAATGAAAATTGATCTTTTCCAGTCCTGTTGCTACTGCTGAGTTTTCCAAATTTGCTGACATATTGAGTGCAGTACTTCAGCTGCATCATCTTTAAAGATTTTAAATAGCTCAGCTGGAATTCCATCACCTCCACTAGCTTTGTTTGTAGTGATGCTTCCTAAGGCTCACCTGACTTCACACACTCCAGGATGTCTGGGTCTTGGTTAAGTGACCATACCATGACCATACTATCATGGTTATCTGGGTCTCCTGCATTGCAGGCAGATTCTTTACCACTGAGCCACCAGGAAGCCTAGTGATTTAATAATGCTTGACAAGAAATCATCATAATATAGGCATATAGGCATATAGACATATTCTATAGGTATATTCTTTATTCTACAGCACCTGGGAAGAACTGAACACAATTTTGATGATTCACCTATGTATCAATGTAGAGATGAAATCTGAATCAATATTTTATGAACTTATTTTTCCACTTGCTAACAGGGAATAAGAGACAGGGAAAATTAAAAAAAAAAAAAAAGAAACAGACGTCACTTTAAAGCTGTTCTGTAGAGAATCTTGTAAACTCCCTTACATTAAGCCAACTAATCTTAATGACCCAATTTATAGGAGGACATACTGAACAAGAGTATCATTTTTTTAAACTGTTGGAGGTCAGTTATAATGAGTAGAGAAGGAAAATTAAACTTTTCTCTTATATGATCACTTAAAAGTCCATTTTAAAATTTTCTAACCAAAGTCTTCTGGCATTTTTGGTGTGACTCTGTGAATAATGACTTTGGTTTGGGTTCCAGTTTTGAGACTGAAGACGTGACATTCATATGACATATGACATTCTTATGCTCAAGTCTTAATGAAGAGTCAGGCCAAATGATTCTGCTGAGCAGGGTACAGGCTCTCGGTCAAACCAACAGGAAACTGCTTTGCTTTCAAACAGAAACAGAAGTGTCCTGTGTTAACATATTCATTTCTCCTTCTTGGTGGAGATGTTTGTCTGACTTTGGTGCCAGTCAAGTCCCAAGCTTTTACCTATTAATTGGATAAGGGGGAAATCTACATCTAGTCACTCTTGGAATGATTTTAGTAACAACATGATAGGAAAAATATAACCTAAAGGGAATCTGCCCAACACATTTCTAAGTTCACTTTTTTAAGCTGCTGACATCGGAGACCTCTCACTTTTCCTACTGGGGCACTATTGGCATTTTAGGTAAAAACATTATTTGCTGTGCAGCGTGGTTGTCATGTTGTAAAATGTTTAGCATCCCTGGATCCTGCCCACTAGATGCCAATAGCCACCCATGGCAACTAACATGCCTGCACACATGTCCAAATGCTTCTTCTAAGGAACAGTGCAGCCTTTGGTTGAGAGCACTGATAGACCACAAGCAGATAAGGAAGAAAGTACATGCTTAGGAAAAAAGAAAGGGAAAATGTAACATGTTGCTTGGAAATCTTTAGTAATTCCTAGAAACAAGATCAAAACAGGACAGTGGTCATCAGGTTCATAGCAAAATTCATTTAAGAAAATGACAATGACAAAAATGCTACAAAAAAAGAATTTATGGTGTGTAGCTCAAAGTGAGATCCAGAGGGTATTTCACGGCCTTAAATACCTACAGTGATAAAGATAGGTATGAATGGAAATAAATGAATCTAATACTAATTATGGTGTTAGAAAAAAGGATAGCTCAAGGGCTTCCCTGGTGGCTCAGCTGGTAAAGAATCTGCCTGCAATGCAGGAGACCTGGGTTTGATCCCTGGGTTGGGAAGATCCCCTGGAGAAGGGAACAGCTACCCACTCCAGTAATATGGCCTGGAGAATTCCATGGACTGTATAGTCCATAGGGTCGCAAAGAGTCGACACGACTGAGTGACTTTCACGGAAGCAGAAAGAAGGAATTGATATAGATTGGAACAGAAGTCAACATATTAGAAAATGAACAGACATCAATACACTTGCAGACAAACATGTGAAGCAGAAGTCAGTATGTCAGGAAAGAGAAAATGATGAATCCAGAAGCTGATATTTGGGAAAGGAGCTTATCCTCAAGCACAACAACCTGAAACTCTGCTCACCCCACTCTTTCTAGCTCTTCCCTGGATTATAGGGGTTCCAGGTGGGCCCTTCAATCTCTACATCTCTTGTCTGTGAGGCTGTTGGATAGATCCCATCACTGAGATGCTTGAGCACATGATGTGGTCAGAGCCGCAGCATCATGTTCCTGGCAGCAAGGATTTAAAACGTGGGCTCTGGCAGATGTGAAGTCTGCTGTAAGTCTCCAGACATTTTTCTGGGAATCACATACTCCAGTGCTGGCTTAGCTCTAATCCTCGCCAGGAATTTCTGGAATGTTCAACACATTCCACCTCTTTAGTAGCCAGAGCAACTCTGAGACCTAAATGGGCCTCTCTTTGACTTTTACTTCCCCAACTTTTCCAACTATTTTGTAAACATACGACGCTTTATAGTAAATACCTTCCTAGGATACCTAGGATGGATTCTGTTTTCCTGGCTCAACTGTCACTGACATACTAACTTAATGAAAAAACAAACAATAAGCACAAATATACAAAACAAGAAATCAGAGTAAGGAAATAGCCACAAGTAGAATAAACAACTGGAAAAGACCCTGATGCTGGGAAAGATCGAGGGTAGGAGAAGAAGGGGGTGACAGAGGATGAGATGGTTGGATAGCATCATTGACTCAATGGACATGAGTTTGAGCAAGCTCTGGGAGATAGTGAAGGACAAGGAAGCCTGGTGTGCTAAATCCATGTAGTTACAAAGAGTTGGACACAACTGAGTGACTGAGCAACAAGAAGAAACAAAAATGTTTTAATCAGAGTACTTTGTTCAAATATATTAAAATATTATTTAAAATCCTAAAGGAAAAAAATGGTTTTAATTAGTAAGACTACTCTCAAAAGAGATAAATAATCTAATTAGTCTAACTACCATACATATTATAAAAAAAAAAAATCAAAGATCTAATGCCTGAAAAGGTATCAGATTCAAGTACTTCAAAGAAATTCTACCAAATGTAGTAGATGCTACTGCTGCTACTAAGCCGCTTCAGTAGTGTCCAACTCTGCACAACCTCACAGACGGCAGGGTCCTCTGTTCCAGGGATTCTCCAGGCAAGAACGCTGGAGTGGGTTGCCATTTCCTTCTCCAATGCATGAAAGTGAAAAGTGAAAGTAAAGTCGCTTAGTCATTTCTGATTCTTCGTGACCCCATGGACTTCAGCCTACCAGGCTCCTCCATCCATGTGAGTTTCCAGGCAAGAGTACTGGAGTGGGGTTGCCATTGCCTTCTCCAGTAGTAGATGCTGCTGCTGCTGCTGCTGCGTCGCTTCAGTTGTGTCCAACTCTGTGTGACCCCTGAGACGGCAGCCCACTAGGCTCCTCCATCCCTGGGATTCTCCAGGCAAGAACACTGGAGTGGGTTGCCATTTCCTTCTCCAATGCATGAAAGTGAAAAGTGAAAGTGAAGTCGCTCAGTCATGTCCAACTCTTCACGACCCCAGTGGACTGCAGCCTTCCAGGCTCCTCCGTCCATGGGATTTTCCAGGCAAGATTACTGGAGTGGGGTGCCATCACCTTCTCTAGTGTTTAAATCATTACAGAGCAGACAAAATAGGAAAGATTTCCAACATTTAAAAAATTTCGTATATTTTAGGATGCAAAGGAAAATTATATTAATAACTTGATATATTTTCACCCTGTTCATTTAACTTATAGCAGAGTCCAATTATGCTAAATGCAGGGCTGGATGAATCACAAGCTGGAATCAAGATTGCTGGGAAAAATATCAACTTAAGATATGCAGGTGATACCACTCTAATGGCAGAAAGGGAAGAGGAACTAAAGAGCCTCTTGATGTGTGAAAGAGGAGAGTGAAAAAGCTGGCTTAAAACTCAACATTCAAAAACCTAAGATCACAGCATCCAGTCTCATCACTTCATGGCAAATAGAAGGAGAAAAAGTGTAAGCAGTAACAGATTTTATTTTCTTGGGTTCCAAAATCACTGCAGCCATGAAACTAAAAGATGCTTGTTCCTTGGAAGTAAAGCTATGACAAACCTTAATAGTATATTAAAAACCAAAGATATCCTTTTGCTGATAAAGGTCTATATAGTCAAATTACGGTTTTTCCAGCAGTCATGTACAGATGTGAAAGTTGGACCATAAAAGAAGGCTGAGCACTGAAGAATTGATGCTTTCAAATTGTGATGCTGGAGTTGACTCTTGAGAGTCCTTTGGACAGCAAGGACATCAAACCAGTCAATCCTAAAGGAAATCAACTCTTGGATATTCATCGGAAGGACTAATGCTGAAGCTGAAGCTCTAGTACTTTGGCCACGTGATTCGAAGAGCCAACTCATTGGAAAAGACCCTGATTCTGGGAAACACTGAGGGCAGGAGGAGAATAGGGTGGCAGAGGATGAAATGGTTAGATGGCATCATCGACACAATGGACATGAATTTGAGAAAACTCTGGGAGATCACTGAAGACAGAGAGGAGCCTAGCATGCTGCTGTCCATGGGGTTGCAAAGATTCAGACATGATTTAGCACCTGAACAACAACAACCCTTAGAAATACTAATGGAAAAAATACAAAATAAAACAGGACAGAATCTAATAGTACCTTGGGGGAAAAAAGACATCAGATAATAATTCTCAGTAGGAATATAAGAATGATTTAGTGTTAGGAAAATCATTCCTAATAGTTTAGTGTTAGGAAAATTGGCTTGGAGAAGGCAATGGCACCCCACTCCAGTACTCTTGCCTGGAAAATCCCATGGATGGAAGAGCCTGGTAGGCTGCAGTCCATGGGGTCGCTAAGAGTCGGACACGACTGAGTGACTTTACTTTCACTTTTCACTTTCATGCATTGGAGAAGGAAATGGCAACCCACTCCGGTGTTCTTGCCTGGAGAATCCCAGGGACGGGGGAACCTGGTGGGCTGCCGTCTATGGGGCCGCCCTGAGTCGGACACGACTGAAGCGATTTAGCAGCAGCAGCAGCAGCAGGAAAATTGGCTAATATATTTCACCATTTTAATGGATTAAAGAGTAAACATAAAGTTCTTCACAAATGTAATACATTTCAGCATGTGATAAATTCTGCCTCAATTTTGACAAAAATGTTTACAAAATTGACAACTGATGAATACTTAATCAATATATCTATATTTGCATGAGTATACATATGTGCATATCTATATCTATGTATCTACATAGACGTAGGTATTTACACGTTTATTTAAACCTAGAAACCAGCATTATGGTAAAAACTATAAACAGTCCCATTAAGGTTGAAGAGAAGTGAAGTGAAGTTGCTCAGTCGTGTCCGACTCTTTCTAACCCCATGGACGGTAGCCTACCAGGCCCCTCCATCCATGGGATTTTCCAGGCAAGAATACTGGAGTGCGTTGCCATTTCCTTCTCCAGGAGATCTTCCCAACCCAGGGGTTGAACCCAGGTCTCCTGTTTTGTAGGCAGGCACTTTACTGTCTGAGCCACCAGGGAAGTCCAGACTATAGGTTAGGACCATTAAGGTTAGGAATAAGAAAAACATATATCATCATGCAGAAAACCTGGGTTGGATCTCCAGGGAAGATCCCCTGGAGAAGGGAAAGGCTACCCACTCCAGCATTCTGGCCTGGAGAATCCCATGGACTGTATAGTCCATGGGGTCACAAAGAGTCGGACACGACTGAACGACTTTGATCATTATCATTGATCATATCATCATTTCAGTTAAGACCATAAGGAGATACTGGCTCACACAATTAGATAAGATAAAATAAGGGTTATGAACATTGTAGTGGGGAGAAACTTCAGGTGGTATCACTATATATCTAGAAAACTCAAGGAGGAGTAGGTGTAAAGATGTTGGAGGAGGGGGAGAAAGAGCAGACTCTTGGGTACAGAGAAAAGACAAAGCGTGGACACAGACTGAGCTCAGAAGCAAAGAGAAAACAATGCCTGTCGCTGAGACAGTAAGAAGTTGCTCTGATGTGAGAGCCGGTATCACCAGTGTGAGGCCGAAGAGCACAGAGATTTGTATCAAAAGACCCTCATACGTAAGTGATGATGGGGAATCAAGGGCAAACCAGCCCCCTGGGGGAGGAGATGAAGACACAGGTGCTAGGCTTGTGGTGCACCTGCAGTAAGGAAGTTAAGGGACAGGACCAGTGACAAGACGGTGCTGATAAAGGAAGGAGGCAAATGGGCAAGATGGATGTCGGAAATCAAGAGCAGAGAAAGCTGGAAGGAATCAGGTCAATGGTGCTAAGGGCTTCGGGGAGGCCAGCAGGAGGGGGCTGAAGAAGGGCTTCTGATGTCATCACAGGGTGGTGGTCACTGCTAGAAGCGTCTCAGATATGAAACCAAGAAGCTGTAAGGATGACCAGCAGGGGCTCCTGGTTGGCAGTGGGGCAGGAAGTGGAGGTTATTCTCAAGGCAAGAGAGAGAAAAAGGAAAGAATGGGAGACTGATGGGAAGGCTGAGGAAATCTGAGAGGGGGAAGACGGTGGGGCAGGGAAGAGTGACTTGAAAGGGAGGAAGGTTGTGTTTTGGTGGTGAGAACTTTGTGTGATGAGGTCACGGGTGAAAGCGGAGTATTGAGGTTGGGGAAGGGGGAACATCTCCCTGGGGCAGAAGATGCAGAAGGAATGAGTCGCAGAAAATTCTGCTGTGGTTGGTGGGAACCAGCTGACGTTTACACTGGGCTTAACCCTCCCCACACGGGGGATGGAAATCGCCCACATGTATGTGCAGAAGCAAGCTTGTGTAGAGACATATGGAACCTATTACAGCAGGACTCCACAACGGGTCTGGCTTCCAATCTACTAGGGCAGTTCAAGTGCTACCTTTAATCTATAATCTATAAGGCTCAGTAGAGCTTGAGGTCTGTTAGCAGGCACTGCTTCCCTCCTCTTACAAAATTACCATGATTAAAAGCATATGGAGAGGGGGCTGCTAATGGTCCCTGGACTCGCTTCCTGGGTGTGTTCCAGGAAATTTCTTGTCTTCAGTTCTCCCACCCATCCACTGTTGTTATTGTTGTTGTTCAGTCGCTAAGTCACGTCTGACTCTTTGCAACCCCATGGACTGCAGCATGCCAGGCTCTTCTGTCCTCCACTTCTCCCAGAGTTTGCTCAAATTATTGTCCCTTGAGTCAGTGATGCTATCTAACTGTTCATCTTCTGTTGTCCCCTTCTCCTTTTCCCTTCCATCTTTCCCAGCATCAGGGTCTTTTCCAATGAATCGGCTCTTCCATCAGGTGGCCAAAGTGTTGGAGTTTCAGCTTCACCATCAGTCCTTCCAATAAATATTCAGGGTTTATTTCCTTTAGGATTGACTGATTTGATTTCCTTGCTGTCCAAAGGACTCTCAAGAGTCTTCTCCAGCACTACAATTCAAAAGCATTAATTCTTTGGCACTTAGCCTTCTTTATGGTCCAAGTCTCACATCCATATGTGACTACTGGATAAACCATAGCTTTGACTAGACCGACCTTGGTTGGCAAAGTGATGGTTTTGCTTTTTAATACACTGTGTAGTTTGTCATAGCTTTCCTTCCAAAGAACAAGCATCTTTTAATTTTGTGGCTGCGGTCACAGTCCTCAGTGATTTTGGAGCCCAAGACAATAAAATCTGTCACTGCTTCCATTTTTTCTCCCTCTATTTCCCAGGAAGTGATGGGACCAGATGCCATGATCTTAGTTTTTGGAATGTTGAGCTTCAAGTCAGCTTTTTCATCCCACTAAACCTGTCTTAACTCACCTCTCAAGGAGCATTAAAGCATGGACCTTTGACCATCACAGTCCCTGGTGGGAAATCTTCTGACTGACATTTAAAAATTAACTGTAGGGTTCAGTGAAGTTGTTGCTCTTCTTTTAGAGCCAGTTCCTCTTGGAGAAGTGGTCATCCCTTGGTATTCCTGAATGCCAGGGACTCCACAGATGCCTCCGAGGGCTGCTGGGGCACTGAGCAGGGGAGAAGCCCTAGCCAGTGGGTTCCGCCTACAGTAGAAAAGTCCTCTCGGCAGAAGCACAATTGAAAGTGACTCCCTGAACCAGGGGTTCTCAATGTGCTTCATCACCAGGAGCTCTTAGTATAGTGCAGTCTGCTGGCCCATCCTTATTGCTAGGACTTCTGACTCAGCAGGTCCTGGGTGGGCCCAGCAGTTTGCATTTCTAACAGATTCTCAAGTGATGCTAATGATGCTGGCCTGGGGCCTACAATTTCCACAGCAGCTCAGTGACTTTTGCATATGATTCTGTAGAAAGTGACCTTAAACTGGGAGGCACCCTAGTTTTGTGAATGCGAAATCAGAATCTTCTATAATTTTTTTTATGTCAGATCCCATGCTACCATTCAAACTCTGCATCCACAAGTGAACAAATCTGCATGTGGGTGTCCACACATATGAGGCAAGGTCATCCCAAGAGAAGCCATCTTAGTCTTCTAGGAGTAAACCCTTCCGATTGTGTGTGTAAGTTGTGCAGTCATGTCTGACTGTTTGTGACCCCATGGACTGGGGCCCACCAGGCTCCTCTGTCCATGGGATTCTCTAGGCAAGAATACTGGAGTGAGTTGCCATTCCTTTCTCCAAGAGATCTTCCTGATCCAGGGTTCAAAACTGCGTTTTTCACATTGCAGACAGCTTCCTTACTGTCTGAGTCACTGGGGAACTGAGTCACCAGTTCCCCGTAAAGAACCTGCCTGCCAGTGCAGGAGACGTAAAAGAACTGAGTCTGGTCTCTGGGTTGGGAAGATCCTTGGAGGAGGAAATGGAAACTCACTCCAGTATTCTTGCCTGGAGAATTTCATGGACAGAGGAGACTGGTGGGCTACCGTCCATGGGGTGGCAAAGAGTCAGACACAACTGAAGCGACTAAGCAACAAGCACAACTTTCAAATACTCTCCCTAAAAGTGGAGCCAAAATGTATCATTTCTGGAGCAATTTTTGGGGCTTTGGAAGGATTCACTATTTACAGTTCATTTTAAGTGTGAAAATTCATAAACAGAAGCCTCATTTAAAATGGAGTTGATTTTGGTGCTGACAACTTTTCAGTTCTTTATGTGCAAATACGCTTACTTTCAAAAATTAATCTATATTCTTCAAAAAAATTAATATGAAAATATGACTAAATATTCTGATAATACTAAGGTTTTAAAGGACATAATGTGAAATTCATGAATCTTTATTGTGAGCACTTCAACACTTAAAAGTACTTGACACACAAAGTGAAGAATAGCAATACACACTGGTTGAATTAGTCAACATAAACTACTGGCTACCAAAAGAGTTTCAATGCTGACATCTTACTTAAAACTAGTATAGAACTGCACACAGAGACCATTTAAAAAAATTTATATAGGAATAATGCTGTTTATGTCCAAAGAAATAAGAGTCATTCAGGTCTCTTATATCCAAAAATAAAATTAAAGGACTCAGGAGGCCAGAAGGGCCCCAGCACTGGATGTCAACTGCATTGCCAACAAGAACAGTACCTTGCGGTGTGTCCAATAGGAAGGTGATTACTTTACTACCAACAGGAGGAAGAATCTCTCTTTGCCTAGCAACAGCCCAGCCAATGAGAAACCTCACAACTCAGCCAAGGAAAAAATCAGTATATTTCAAACTCCCAGTTTCCTCCAATGGATGTATTGTTATGATTTTTAATAACAGCCGCTGTCAACTCCCCCTTCTCCTCTATAAAAGACCTTTCTTTGTTCATGGGGCTTGTCTGCGATTGTGTCTAGAATTACAGTTCTTTGTTGCTCCCTGATAAATCCATTTTGCTGGTAAAATAACTAGCTGTTTTATTGTTTTAGGTCAACGAAAGTATCAATAATGCTTCAACATATTTGCTCAAGAATGTGAACTCCCCTGTTAAAAAGGAGCCACTGGCTTAATACATAAAGAGGAACTCTTTGCAAATGAAGGATACAGATGAGGTGATAACAGGGAACACTTATCAGTCAGGATCTTCTAAAAGAGGGCGCACACATGGAAACCTGAATGTGGGAGGAAGGGATGAGATGGGACAGGGTTTACTGAAGTGTCTGCAATGACCTTGGGTCAGGGGGAGGTTTGTCTTCTGCATTTTCTATGGTTAGGACACTTGCGGTTAAAAAATAATTCCGACATCCACAGATTGGAGCCTCCATGAAAGTGCGCCTCCTCTCCTGCTGACATCCTGGGCAGTCTTTTCTCAGGAGCATCGGGCAGGGAGGGATGGCCGGATGGAGGGGTGCTGGGCCTCCCGGGTGACGCTCACCTGGCTGCCTACGAGCCTGCAGCCCGTCTGCCCACCCACCTGCTCTGGCCTCTCCTCCTCCTTCCTGCTCTTTAACCCCAGCAGACTCAGTTTTGGAAGTCCAAGAGATGCACCAGGGAGGGGGAAGCGAGGGCAGCTGACAGTCGGGTTTCTCTTTTGATCCACCTGGTAACTGTTCACTGACACAGAAAATCGAACTAGAAGGCTTGTCAGGGTCCCTAAAGCACACCCCTACACGGGCACTGAAGAAGCAGACAGGGTTCTGGGCCTGTTCAGAGTCCCTCCTCAGCAGAATGTGGAGTGGAAGGCAGGCTCTGACTGTGCCCTGACACTCACAGCTGACACCTGAACCCTTAGGGAGCATCCCAGGGGTCACACGGCCAGGCTGCTTAAAAACGGCTTTGGGTTAAGGTTTGATAAGCCATTTTTCACAGTTAATCCAGGGCCGCCAAAAACCCCATGAGATCAGAAAGTCTGTGCTTCGTTTGAGAACCTGAAAATCTGAGTCTGCAGGCCTGGCCAAGAATATCTGCGTTTCTTTTTTCATATTTCTGATTTTGCCCCTTAATTTCCGTGTTGTTCCTGTCAGACCACTTCTCTGTTACTGGTTCACTCCGAATGAATTCTCTCTCAAATGCCTGCTGTATTTCAACCATCCAGTAACCTCGCCTGAAGGAAAAACAGTGAGCTGAATATTAAGTGAAAGAGATGGCCCACATGTTCGTGTGCAGCACCTAGACCTTTTTTCCCAAGGGTTTTTCTCGGGCCCTTGGTCCAAGCTTTTTGATCACAGTGTGCACGTAGTCTAAACACTCGGGTTGTCGGGTTGAGCGTTTACCTGGACCTGAAGTCAGGCAAGCAGCGGGGCAGGCGGCAGGCTGCAAACTGTCGGGTCAGATGCTAAGCCTGGGTAGAGAAAGGGAAACCAGGAGCCCCACAGGACAGGTTTCAGGACCAGGGGAATAACTGGAGCACTCAGCATGGGGCCACGTGCTCTGCAAGCTCAGGACCGTCAGTGTGAACAGGACCACGTGCTGCCTTATCACACCACGTGCTGCCTTATCACACCATGTGCCAGGGCTGAGTCCACGTAGTGAGCCGAGCCTGCCAGGGAAAGGCACACTCCACCCAGGAGGCTGGGGAATCAGCCTGAGCGGCCCCCAAGTCCTGCCCCCAGGCCACTGCCCCTTCCAGGCAGGAAAAGGGCTAGGCCACACTTTGTCCACTCGCCGTGGTGGCTACCAGCCTACACACCCTCTACGCACAGAGACACACTGCGGGCACCTCTCCAAGTGTGTGTGTCCTGCACATGCCTGCCCACATGAGTGTGCAGAAGATGGCAACACAGTTCAAAACAGGGAGGAACGCGTTCATCACCCTTGCCTGGGGCCACGTGACTAGTGTCATTGTGGAATTTCCTTTGGCTTTAAGGGTTTAGTAACCCAAACAGTGCGATTTCTTAAGCAAAGCTATAACACTAACGGAAGAGAATAGAAGCTGACATTTACTTGGCTAGACGGAGTGTGAGAGCTTTACAGGTTTTTCTCTCCTGTAATCCTTAAAGGAACCCTATACGGTTGATTACATGATTATTCTACTTTACAGATGGGCTCACTAGTGTGTAAAAGGCTTAAGGAGCTCACAAGGTCACGTGTTTTAAAGGGCCAGGACTCAATCTCTGGCAGTCTGGCCAAACCCCCCGCTGCAACCTTCCAGCCTCGGTGTGATGGGTCACTGGCTGGCCTGGTCCTTCTATCCAATGTGATGGGCACGTGTGGCAATTGTAACCTCTTGTTTGATTTTTGCTTGAGAAGGAAGGAGATTCATAACATTTTCTACTTCAGAACCCGTCACACACTGGAGGGCAATTTCTTACACTCTGTTTCACTGGGAGTGGAGTTTAAGGCTGGAAGTAATGAAATGTGAATTCTAAGCCATCCACTTTCAGGCACGCTCCCTTTTTTCACACACAGCAGCAGGTGGATGAGAAGCATAAGGAGGCCCTGGGGACGCCGCCGTGGAGGGGAGGCGGCTGGCTGACCCTGTGTCATCATTTCCATCTGTGCCCTCGTGTGTTTATAAATCAGAAAGTGGTCGAGGTCTTGCATTCATCCTTCAACAAAGCAATGCCTGGTGCCTAGGCTGTGTGGACTCTGTGCACACAGCAGCTGATAATACACAGGAAACATCACCAACAGACCACCACCCCAGACCGCTCCATCACCGTCAGTGAATCTCAACCACAGAGACAAAGAAGTGACAAGTGCACACGTCAGGTGTAATCGAGCCGTGAGACAAGCGCCTGGGCGTGGAAGCTGCAGGAGGCACCGCCTTGGGGTGGCAGGGACCGTGGCCTGCTGCCTGAGTGCCTCCTAGAGCTGATCACTGGTGAGCAGAGCAAAGCCCACCAGAGGTGCAGAGAAGCTACAAAAGCCCTTCCTCAAACCCAAGGGACGTTCAAAGCATCAAGAAAGCTTACAAAATTGAAACCAGTGCAACAGAAGAAATCAAAACCAAAGAAAGGAAGAAAACGTCCTGTCATCAGTCAACACAAGAGCGCACTGGAATGATGAGATGTGAGGACGCATCATACGAAGCCTTCCCTCGGCAGGACACTTAACATGTCCAGGCAGAGGCTGGCCTGGGAGTCTACAGAAAAAAATATCCTTTCAATCCCACTACAGTCATCCCCTCCGTTCCTGCATTTTCAAGGGAACCACACCCAATGTCTCTGTGCATTTTCACCAAGATTAAGTCAGGTGGAGAATAAGACAGGCTATTGGTCAGCTCTCAGATGGGGAAACTCAGGCAGACTGTCGGTCAGCAGTCTTACCACCCATGGGCTGGGTGCCTGCACACCAGGCTTCTCAGGCTGCAGGCACTCCTGCTTCATGCGGACAGACACTGGTGAACGGATGAAACATTACCTGCCAGGTGCCTATGGGATGGCCCAGTGATGCCCCAATCCTAGACTATTAAAATGGAAACGGCAAGGCTCAGCTACCTTCAACATTCTCTTCATTGAACTCATGTCCTTAGGGACACTCAGGTGTCAGCGCCCACATCCCAGGGTGAAGAGCATCACCGCAGGTCCTGCCAGACGGGAGGTAGTTGCCTACGGATATGCATGCTCAGTCGCTTCAGTTGTGTCCATCTCTCTATGGCCCCATGGAGCATAGCCCACCAGGCTCCTCTGCCCATGGGATTTCTCCAGCAAGAATCCTGGAGTGGATTGCCATTTCCTCCTCCAGGGGATCTTCCCGATCCAGGGATCAAACCCTCATCTCCTGTGTCTCCTGCACTGCCAGGCAGATTCTTTACCACTGAGCCACCTGGGAAGCCCTGGATATGAGGATAGGAAAACACTCCTGACTCGGGATCTCTGATCAAGTCAGAGCATTTGAGTTGATCTGAGATTTTCATAGGGATTCAGCCTGGGAACGCTCTGCTTTATTCCACATGGAAATGCTCAGGAATCTAAAAGTCCAGCAACGCGCCAAGGGATGATGAATTCTGGAGGTCAAATCTGCTTGTGTGTGGTAGGGATGCTCGAGGTTTTAATGTAAAATTAATTTTCCATATAAACAAAATAGATGTAAAGGTGAATTTAAATGTTTCTCTTGTTTTCAAATATCTAAATATCCTGGGAAAATATAGACAGCCATATGGCCAATGGTATTTAGGGTTTCTGGGTTCTATTTCTACACTAGATTTTAGATAATTATGTTTTCAGATGAGTTTCATGTGGGATGAGGTCTCGTCAGCCACCTGGCTGAATGTTTGCAGAGACTCAGGTATCATTTTTCTGACCAAGGGCACAGCTGTAAAGCAATTTCTCAACTGTACTTACAATCTCTCAACTATTTGTCAGAAAGAAAAATCTGTGAGTCCACAGGAATGTTAGAATCAAGCTGGCCAACCTTCTAAAATGATCCATATTAATAGATAAGAGAGAAGCAGAGTTAAAATTCAAAGAATAAATAAAAAAAGACAGAATAATCCTTTAAATGGGAAAAACCCAAAGCTGAACCCTGGCCATGGAAGGTGGTGAGTTTAATGAGCAAAGAGATGAAGCTCTATCTTAATCTTTTTACAGAAACCAGCTCTGGCCAGCTCTTTGGAAATCATTTTAGAATCTTCATACTTTGCCAAAGTATCTGGAAGAAGAGTATTCAGTCTTAAAGACGGTGATTATATCAAAGAATCTCTACGTTTTCAGTCATTCTAATGGCAGAATGATTTCCAGCTGTTGCCAAAAGCCTTATCCTTCTTTTATAAAGGCAAGGAAGCCAATCCTGTAAGCAAAACTGCCCAGGAAACCGGAAGATATTCCACAAACAAAGCACGTGCTTTCACAAGAAGTGTGCGCCATGCGGACACGTGGTGTCTGTGTGCTGAAGGGCCTTGAAGGTGGAGAGGGTTGGTAGCTCCAGGAAAGCAGGGTGGGGGAACTCCTGGCAGCTGATGCTCAGAGTCTAAGCTGTTCCCATGTGTGCCTGAGTGTCAGCTTTGCTGGCATGATCACGCCAGGCTTACGGAACCTGAATGGGCACCTGAGCTTGGAGGGTGGCGATGACTACCATTTATGGATGGCCCGTGGCATCCTGTGTCAGTTCTGATTGATGAGAAACTGGCCCGATATCTGAGTTCCCCGACAGCATGGGCTGGTCCAAGGTGACAGAAGGACATGCCGCTCGTCTTGTTTTAGGTGGGCATTCCCCGTCTTTAAGGTCCCAAGTTTGGTTAACTGAGATGTGGGCAGCAGGACTTGAAACCCACACAGGCACACACACAGACACACACACACACACCCATGGCAAGAGGGGGGAAGGAACCAGTCATGACCACATGACCACCATGGGCCTGTGTGAGGGACTAGACCTTGGGCAGGTCCCAGTGCCCCAGAGGAGGGGGACTTTGCAGGACTGGGAGACTCTGAGAAAGGGAAGAATTCCTACTCCTTGGGATGAGCTGGGCTTCTGCAACTTACCCTGCACCTTTGAGGGTGCTCCAGGAGAGGAATGGGGTGGACATCACACATGGCCCCTGAGGACAGTGGCCCCTGTCCAGGGATGAACTTTGTATTCCTCTCCTCTGCTTTTCTGGTGGGTAAGAGGGCTAAAGGAGGATGTGCTTTGCAACTTCTCAGGGTCTTGGATAAAGACACAGAAGTAGTTTCATGAATTTGGCTCAAAGGTGACCCGACACAGGGAGGAAAAAGCCAGAATCATTTCAGTTGATATCTGGGACCTAGAAGGACAAGCTCAAGCCTTTAAAGTTTAAAAAAGTAAAATGCACATTTACTTTAAGACTCAAAGCATGTAAGGATGTTCTAAATGTATGGATGGGGGAAATCTAATTTGAAGTAGTTCCTGTGAAAAAGATATGACTTTTAGCCAACTAGAGGAAGACTATGAACAGTTGATGTTCAAAAGCGGTCCCAGGTCTCCACCTGTGACTACTCCAGATGCTCAAAGTGCAGCTCCCCAGCGCTCTCTGTGCCGGGTTCCTGGGGCTCTGGGCTCTCACGGACCCCGGCACACGACAGCATGTAGCCTTGCATGTTGCATAGGTGGGTATGCATGTTTTTGGGGACAGGGCCAGTCTACATGATTCCTCTTCACAGACAGAACTCGGCGTGGTGCCTTACACATTTAAGGAAGAACAAAAATGCCCCATGCCATAGAGGTTCAGTTCAGTTTGGTGGCTCAGTCGTGTCCGACTTTTTGTGACCCCATGGACTTGCAGCACGCCAGGCTTCTCTGTCCATCACCAACTCCTGGAGCTTGCTCAAACTCATGTCCATAGAGTCATCCAAGCATTTCATTCTCTGTCGTCCCCTTCTCTTCCTGCCTTCAATCTTTCCCAGCATCAGGGTCTTTTCCAATGAGTCAGCTCTTTGCATCAGGTACCTTATAGAGGTCCCATGTTTCAGTCAGCCATATTGCTAGTAAGTCACTCAATACTTTTTAATAAAAGTAACAATTACATTATGGGGCTTCCCTGGCGACTCAGATGTAAAGAATCTGCCTGCCAATGCAGGAGACATCAGTTCAATCCCTGGTCTGGGAAGATCCCCTGGAGAAAGAAATAGCAACCCACTCCAGGATTTTTGCCTGGGAAATCCCCATGGACAAAGGAGCCCAGTAGGCTACATACAGTCCATGGGGTCACAAAAGAGTCAGACACTATTTAGCAACTGAACAAGAAAAATTACACTAGTGTTTCATCATCCAGTTCAGAGACAGAGAGGTTTAAGCAAAGGTCTCTACATTTTCCCCACTTGATTTAAAAGTTTGAGGTTCAGCACTTTTGAACTGTGGTGTTGGAGAAGACTCTTGAGAGTCCTGGGTGTTCATTGGAGGGACTGATGTTGAAGCTGAAACTCCAATACTTTGGCCACCTGATGTGGAGAGCTGACTCATTTGAAAAGACCCTGATGCTGGGAAAGATTGAGAGCAGGAGGAGAAGGGGATGACAGAGGATGAGATGGTTGGATGGCATCACCGACACAATGGACATGGGTTTGGGTGGACTCTGGGAGTTGGTAATGGACAGGGAGGCCTGGCGTGCTGCAGTTCATGGGGTCGCAAAGAGTTGGACACGACTAAGAGACTGAGCTGAACTGAGGTTCAGACTGATACTTAGAAACATTTGCTGACTGGACAGTAAATGAATAAATGGTTTCCTATCAACAAAACAAAGGCAAGGTTTCCAATATGTAATTTTATTCTATTTTCTAAACCTCATCACTAAAATTAAAGTTTAAGCCCTAGAAATATCTGCAGCTGATGATGAGAACATTGCTGGAAAAGCGTAAGAGAGCTTGATTTACAAGTCAGTCTTAGGGTTTGTCTGAGGAACACTAACTGTAAATCAGAGGAATTATTCCCATTTGAAAAAAGAGATCATCCCCAGATACTGCATGATATGTATCAGAGAGATTAAATGTAACTATAAGCCATGCTGCAGTCCATGGGGTCGCAAAGAGTCGGACACAACTCAGCAGCTGAACTGATAAGCCAAATCTGAATAAGCCTTTTCATGTGAAAGTAAAGCAGTGGTTTGAAATTCATTACTGTTTGAAATACATTGAGCCAACGGAGTCACCGAGGTTGATTTTTAAAAAGCACAGCATAAGTAACTTTGAGAAATAGCTGATGCCCTTACACTGGAAACAAGAGTCTGCTGAAGCCATTCCCGTGTCTGAAAGTCCCTATCTTAGAGTCACACTTAATCGGCTAAGTTAGATCCTCCCCTCAAATACTCTTGGCTTAGCATCTCCCTGTGTGAATCCTTCCTCCACCACCCCATCATGAGTGCCCCAGTGAGAGTCCGGCAAAGGCACAACTAAGCAGGATTACTGAAATAAAATCCCATGGTTATGTCACAAGAGTGAGTGGAAAGGAAAAAAAAAATGAGCAGAGGACGCTGCCAGAAAAGATGAGAGGCACTGCCTGCCTTGTCAGGAAACCTTGCTGTCTAAAGAGAAATGGCCCATTAGAACAGATAAGGGATGGGACTGTCCTTTTTTTTACAGAGGCCAGGTGATGTTTCCAGAATGAAACCAGGGCTGGGGGGTTTCCCAGGGGTCTCCTCCTGGTTTACTCGTTCCCTAGCTGTTTCTCCAGCTTGTAGATGTTAAAGTCACAAGAAGGAAACTAAGCAAAGCATGCTTCAAGTGTTCCAGCCTAGGTTAGGAAGAGGCCTAGGCAAGTGGAAATCTTCAAAACGTAAAATATGATGCAGATGAAACAAAACCCAGACCTGAACCTGATCTGGCTGCCTCAGGTGGGGTCTTTCTGTTTTTAAGCCCCGTTGAGGAAGGAAATCAGTCCTGAATATTCACTGGAAGGACTGATGCTGACGCTGAACCGCCAATACTTTGGCCACCTGCTGTGAAGAGCTGACTCATTGGAAAAGACTCTGATGCTGGGAAAGATTGAAGGTGGGAAGAGAAGGGGATGACAGAGGATGAGACAGTTGGATGGCATCACTGACTCAATGGACATAGGTTTGAGTAAACTCTGGACATTGGTGATGGACAGGGAGGCCTGGCGGGGTGCAGTTCATGGGTCGAAAAGAGTCGGACACGACTGCGAGACTGCACTGCACTGAACTGAACTGAGGGTTTCCACAAGACCAGGCAAGTGACAGGACGCGGTAGGTGCCCAGTTAACCACAATGTTGTGTTTCTTATTTTTATCTTGTTTGTACAGAAAATAGGATAATCCTGGGGGATGCAAGAGAAAGAGTGGGAGAAGGGAAGGTGTGGTCTTGCCCTTTTAGGAAAATATAGGAGGGTCCACTTCAAGCCAATAGCATTTAAACAGTGCCCTTTCCTTAAGCCCACCTACTTATGCTTTATTAATATACGAAAAAATAGGCAAGAGTACACATGGAAAAAAAATGATTTCTTCAATAAGTGGTTCTGGGAAAACTGGACAGCTACAGTCTTCCCAGGTAAAAGAATGAACTTAGAACATTCTCTAACATGTATACAAATATAACCTTAAAATGGACTAAAGACCTAAATGGAAGATCAGATACCATAAAACTCCTAGAATAAAACATAGGCAGAACAGCCATTGACATAAACTTCAGCAATATTTTCTGGATCTGTCTCCTAGAGTAATGCAAATAAAAATAAAAATCAACAAATTGGACATAATTAAACTTAAAAGCTTCTGCACAGCAAAGGAAACCCTAACTAAAATGAAAAGGCAGCCTATAGAATGGGAGAAAATATTTGGAAGAGAAGTGACCAACAAGGGATTAATTTTCAAAATACACAAACAGCTAATGTCAAAGAAACAAACAACCCATTAAAAAGGTGGGAAGGAGACCTAAACAGACATTTCTCCAAAGATATACAGATGGTGCAAAGGGACATGAAAAGATGCTCAGTACTGCTGATTACTGCTGCTGCTGCTGCTAAGTCGCTTCAGTTGTGTCCGACTCTGTGGGACCTCAGAGACGGCAGCCCACCAGGCTACCCCGTCCCAGGGATCCTCCAGGCAAGAGTACTGGAGTGGGTTGCCATTGCCTTCTCCGGCTAATTACGAGAGAAATGCAAATCAAAACTACAATGAGGTATCACCTCACACTGGTCAAAATGGCCATCAAAGAGTCTACAAAAAGTAATGGTGGAGAGAGTGTGGGAATATAAATTGGTGCAGCTACTATGGCGAACACTATGGAGGTTCCTTAAAAAACTAAAAGTAGAGGTACATCAGATCCCGCTCCTGGGCATATCCAGATAAAACTGATTCAAGACGACACACGCACCCCATCATCCATGGCAGCACTGTTTACAACAGTCAAGACAGTGAGGCAACCTAAGTTGAATGGACGAAGATACAGTAATCTTGACACAATGGAATGTCACTCGGCCATAAAAAAGAATGAAATAATGGCATTTGCAGCTACATGGACGAACCTAGAGGTGATATACTTAGTAAGTCAGAAAGAGAAAGACCAATATCATATGGTATCAGTTACATGTGGAATCTAAAAAAAAATGTTACAAATGAACTTATTTACAAAACAGAAAGAACCTCACAGACATAGAGAACAAACTTACGGCTATGTAAGAGGGAAGGGGAGGAGAGATAAGTTAGGAGTTTGGGATTAACAGAGACACACTACTACACATAAGCTAGATAATCAACAAATATATTCAATATAGCACAGTACATTCAGTTATACATATGCGTATATGTTATTCAGATGTATATGCGTTATTCGTATACATACTTTGCTATGCCCCTGAAACTAATGCAAAATTGTAAATTAGCTATACTTCAATTAAAAAAAACTTAAGATGCTCTTGGTTAGGCACTGAGTCCTGGGAGCTGCACAGCCTTGGCATTTCCACTGGAAGACTGTATAAAAGAGCCACCTACTCCACAGGTGATGATAAAGGATGGGGTTAGACATCCCTTCTAGCTGTTGAATTGAGAAACCTTGATTTTCCATGAATTTTCCATTGAAGTTAAAAACAAACAACCACTCACTGACTCTATAACACAATTCTTCAGGCAAATGACTAGGGGATGGGTTTTGGGTTGATTTCCTCTAGAAACCTCAAAGTGAGAATTATTCCTTAGGTGGACCTTGGTGATTTGCAAGCATGCTCAGCATCTGCTAGAGTGTTTCAGGCTACTGAGGCGGCCACGTGGTTGGAGCTGAGGAAACCCAGCGTCCTCTGCATGCCTGGCTCTCCCAGGGAGGATACGGAGAGAAGCCCTAATGAAACATACTCATGGACCAGCCGTCCTTACACGTGCTGCCATGTGACTCGCTGCACTCTTTTAGCCACATGAAAATCTACAAGGATGCATCTGAAAATTATCCTTACACAAATAGAAGGCTTTGTGGTTTATTATTTTAATCAAACACTGTTAGATAATCCTAAATAGGGACAGTTAAAATCAAATGCAGCCAATAGGGAGCAGAGAGTCGTAGGGGATGGCTGTGAGACCAGAAGAGAAAGGGAAGGAGAATAAATGGGATTAGAGTAATAGCCAGACCACACACAGGATGCCCATGAGTACGGCCTGTTTTATTTCCCAAATGGGGTAAAATTATAGCTGATGTGGGTCCCTCGTCAGAGTAGATACCCCACATTTTCTCTGGCTGCCTTTAGGGTCATTTGTTGCTAGTCTGCATTGCAGAAAGGGATTCTATTTTGCCTTAGAAAGCTCCTAAAGTCAGAATTTAAATAGGATTTAAACATTTTATTTTTAATGAGAAGAATAAATACATATTGAGTACATGGTGTTAACTTTTCAGACTGTTATTTTTTAATTGTTCAATTTTTCTGTGTTTCCTTCCATTCATTGATTTAAAGCAATTATTAAGAAGACACGAGTTCAGTTTTTTCCTTATCAACTCATTTTATTCTTACTTTATAAAATGTTCATTTGTGTCCTATTATACTTAAACATATGGACTTCCCTTGTAGCTCAGCTGATAAAGAATCTGCCTGCAATGCAGGAGACTCTGGTTTGATTCCTGGGTGGGAAAAATCTGCTGGAGAAGGGATAGGCTACCCATTCCAGTATTCTTGGGCTTCCCTGGAGGCTCAGACAGTAAAGAATCCGCCTGCAATGCAGGAGACTCAGGTTTGATCCCTGGGTTGGGAAGATTCCCTGGAAGAGGGCATGGCAACCCACTCCAATATTCTTGCCTGGAAAAGTCCATCAACAGGGGAACCTAGTGGGCTACAGTCCACGGGGTTGCAAAGGGCTGGACATGACTGAGAGACTAAGCACAGCACACAGCATGTACTTAAATTTACAGTACTGTTTAGACTAATTTCCTAATTATTAAAACCTGGAATGTACAAAGCTGAAAGCCCTTTGGCCATATGGAAACGTGTCTGTTTTTCAATATCAGGTAGAATTTAATATTTTGTCTCTATAATTTGTAAGTATTTATTCTCCATCCTTTCCCAGATAGCACAAAGTGGCTCTAGCTAAAAATATCTCTCCAGTGAACTGGCTTCCTCAACTCAGTCATGGGCTGAAAATTCTTAAGGTATTAAGATGACAAACTCATCTTCTGTCAAATGAAATTCTTCTTTTTGACATGTTGTTTCTTGTCATTTTTACTGACTCTTTCACGAAATTCTTATAATTTCTTAGTGAATTTAAGTATATGACTTTATAGCAAATTTCTTTCCAATAAAATGTTTGAACAAGACCATTTGATAAAGGGCTTCCCTCGTAGCTCAGTCAGCAAAGAATCTGCCTGCAGTGCAGGAGACCCAAGCTTGATCTCTGGGTTGGGAAGATCCCCTGGGGAAGGAAATGGCAACCCACTCCAGTATTCTTGCCTAGAGAATCCCACGCTCAGGGAAGCCTGACAGGCTACCATCCATGGGGTTGTAAGAGTTGGACATGACTTAGCGACGACATCACCACCATTTGATAAAAAATTATCACTCTGTATCACTTGCTTCCACAAAGGTTTCTATTTCTCATCATCAACAAGAAATATATAATAATTTGAGTGGCTTTCATCTGAATGATGGAGGCTGAACAACACGCTGCTGAATAACCAACAAATCACAGAAGAAATCAAAATTTGCATAGAAACGAATGAAAATGAAAACACAACAACCCAAAACCTGTGGGACACTGTAAAAGCAGTCCTAAGGGGAAAGTTCATAGCTATACAGGCATACCTCAAGAAACAAGAAAAAAGTCAAATAAATAATCTAACTCTACACCTAAAGCAACTAGAAAAGGAGGAAATGAAGAACTCCAGGGTTAGTAGAAGGAAAGAAATCTTAAAAATTAGGGCAGAAATAAATGCAAAAGAAACAAAAGAGACCATAGCAAAAATCAACAAAGCCAAAAGCTGATTCTTTGAAAGGATAAATAAAACTGACAAACCATTAGCCAGACTCATCAAGAAACAAAGGGAGAAAAATAAAATGAATAAAATTAGAAATGAAAATGGAGAGATCACAACAGACAACACAGAAATACAAAGGATCATAAGAGACTACTATCAGCAATTATATGGCAATAAAATGGACAACGTGGAAGAAATGGACAAATTCTTAGAAAAGTACAACTTTCCAAAACTTGACCAGGAAGAAATAGAAAATCATAACAGACCCATCACAAGCATGGAAATTGAAACTGTAATCAGAAATCTTCCAGCAAACAAAAGCCCAGGTCCAGACGGCTTACAGCTGAATTCTACCAAAAATTTAGAGAAGAGCTAACACCTATCCTACTCAAACTCTTCCAGAAAATTGCAGAGGAAGGTAAACTTCCAAACTCATTCTATGAGGCCACCATCACCCTAATACCAAAACCTGACAAAGATGCCACAAAAAAAGAAAACTACAGGCCAATATCACTGATGAACATAGATGCAAAAATCCTTAACAAAATTCTAGCAATCAGAATCCAACAACACATTAAAAAGATCATACACCATGACCAAGTGGGCTTTATCCCAGGGATGCAAGGATTCTTCAATATCCGCAAATCAATCAATGTAATACACCACATTAACAAATTGAAAAATAAAAACCATATGATTATCTCAATAGATGCAGAGAAAGCCTTTGACAAAATTCAACATCCATTATGATAAAAACTCTCCAGAAAGCAGGAATAGAAGGAACATACCTCAACATAATAAAAGCTATATATGACAAACCCACAGCAAACATTATCCTCAATGGTGAAAAATTGAAAGCATTTCCTCTAAAGTCAGGAAAAAGACAAGGGTGCCCACTTTCACCATTACTATTCAACATAGTTTTGGAAGTTTTGGCCACAGCAATCAGAGCAGAAAAAGAAATAAAAGGAATCCAAATTGGAAAAGAAGAAGTAAAACTCTCACTATTTGCAGATGACATGATCCTCTACATAGAAAACCCTAAAAACTCCACCAGAAAATTACTAGAACTAATCAATGAATATAGTAAAGTTGCAGGATATAAAATCAACACACAGAAATCCCTTGCATTCCTATACACTAATAATGAGAAAACAGAAAGAGAAATTAAGGAAACAATTCCATTCACCATTGCAACGAAAAGAATAAAATACTTAGGAATATATCTACCTAAAGAAACTAAAGACCTATATATAGAAAACTATAAAACACTGGTGAAAGAAATCAAAGAGGACACTATTAGATGGAGAAATATACCATGTTCATGGATTGGAAGAATCAATGTAGTGAAAATGAGTATACTACCCAAAGCAATTTATAGATTCAATGCAATCCCTATCAAGCTACCAATGGTATCCTTCACAGAGCTAGAACAAATAATTTCACAATTTGTATGGAAATACAAAAAACCTCGAATAGCCAAAGCTATCTTGAGAAAGAAGACTGGAACTGGAGGAATCAACCTGCCTGACTTCAGGCTCTACTACAAAGCCACAGTCATCAAGACAGTATGGTACTGGCACAAAGACAGAAATATAGATCAATGGAACAAAATAGAAAGCCCAGAGATAAATCCACACACATATGGACACCTTATCTTTGACAAAGGAGGCAAGAATATACAATGGATTAAAGACAATCTCTTTAACAAGTGGTGCTGGGAAAACTGGTCAACCACTTGTAAAAGAATGAAACTAGAGCACTTTCTAACACCATACACAAAAATAAACTCAAAATGGATTAAAGATCTAAATGTAAGACTAGAAACTACAAAACTCCTAGAGGAGAACATAGGCAAAACACTCTCCGACATATATCACAGCAGGATCCTCTATGACCCACCTCCCAGAATATTGGAAATAAAAGCAAAAATAAACAAATGGGACCTAATTAAACTTAAAAGCTTCTGCACAACAAAGGAAACTATAAGCAAGGTGAAAAGACAGCCTTCAGAATGGGAGAAAATAATAGCAAATGAAGCAACAGGCAAACAACTAATCTCAAAAATATACAAGCAACTCCTACAGCTCAATTCCAGAAAAATAAATGACCCAATCAAAAAATGGGCCAAAGAACTAAATAGACATTTCTCCAAGGAAGACATACAGATGGCTAACAAACACATGAAAAGATGCTCAACATCACTCATTATCAGAGAAATGCAAATCAAAACCACTATGAGGTACCATTTCATGCCAGTTAGAATGGCTGCAATCCAAAAGTCTAGGAGCAATAAATGCTGGAGAGGGTGTGGAGAAAAAGGAACCCTCTTACACTGTTGGTAGGAATGCAGACTAGTACAGCCACTATGGAGAACAGTGTGGAGATTCCTTAAAAAACTGGAAATAGAACTGCCTTATGATCTAGCAATCCCACTGCTGGGCATACACACTGAGGAAACCAGAATTGAAAGAGACACGTGTACCCCAATGTTCATTGCAGCACTGTTTATAATAGCTAGGATATGGAAGCAACCTGGATGTCCATCAGCAGATGAATGGATAAGAAAGCTGTGGTACATATACACAATGGAGTATTACTCAGCCATTAAAAAGAATACATTTGAATCAGTTCTAATGAGGTGGATGAAATTGGAGCCTATTATACAGAGTGAAGTAAGCCAGAAAGAAAAACACCAATATAGTATACTAACGCATATATATGGAATTTAGAAAGATGGTAACAATAACCCTGTATACGAGACAGCAGAAGAGACACTGATGTATAGAACAGTATTTTGGACTCTGTGGGAGAAGGAGAGGGTGGGATGATTTGGGAGAATGGCATTGAAATATGAATATCATATATGAAACGAGTTGCCAGTCCAGGTTCAATGCACGATACTGGATGCTTGGGGCTGGTGCACTGGGACGACCCAGAGGGATGGTATGGGGAGGGAGGAGGGAGGAGGGTTCAGGATGGGGAACACATGTATACCTGTGGCAGATTCATTTTGATATATGGCAAAACCAATACAATATTGTAAAGTTAAATAAAATAAAATTTAAAAAAATGAATGATCTCAAATAATAAAATTACCTTTTAAAAAATCTTATACTAGACAAAAAGGAGAATCCAATTCACTAAACTTTAAGGGCACTTGTGGACACAGCTGAATTAGAAAAGGGAGCCCAAGTTCTCAAGGGACACTCGGGACCACTGCTCAGACACTGCCTCTGGAAGAGTTAAGGAGCCCTGGGGTCCTCATCAGGACAAGATGAGGGTCAGTATATTGTGATGAGGACCAGGGCACGTGATGGGGACCAGGGCTAGATGTTGAAGACCATGGCAGTGCGTCCCATGGCCCAAAGAGGCCTGGCACCTCTGTGCCCATCACCAGGTCAACTGTGGGATGAGACTTACCTCCTCCACAGGAGACGGAGCACTCGGAGTGGATGGTCACCCACGTGTAGCTGGGCTGGGCTCCAAGCTTCTTCTCAACCTCCAACCTTGGCATGGAGTATTCCCAGGCAATGCCTGGGTTCCTTCCCTGAAACAGAAGCTACAAAATAAAAAGGGAAAGAGAAAATGAGTTAAAGTAGAACATACAGTAGGTAACTTGGGATTCCCTGGTGACTCAGTTGGTAAAGAATCTGCCTGCAATGTGGGAGACCTGGGTTCGACCCCTGGGCTAGGAAGATCCCCTGGAGGAGGGCATGGCAACCCACTCCAGTATTCTTGCCTGGAGAATCCCATAGACAGAGGAGCCTGGCGGGCTAGAGTCGATGAGGTCACATAGAGTTGGACATGACTGAGCCACTAAGCACAGCACAGAACCAACATATAGAAGGTAATCTGTTTTAAGCTCTTGAAGCATTAGTCATGTCAATAAGAAGATGATCGTAATATTAAACTAGACTCAAATACATCTATAAAAATATATAGACATTTGATTCTTTTGCTGTATGCATATTCCCTTCATAGTCTTTGCAACCTAACAAAGGGATCTGGTTCTTTTCCTGGGTGTTTCCTGGAAAGCCCCAGCCATCCTCCCCAGCTGAGCAAATCAGAAAGTGATACTTAAAAAGCACCTTCACAATTCCTAGTGAGTTCCAAACAACCAACAGTTGAGTGCATCTCATCTCTGCAGGATGGAAGCTAACTCTGAGTCCTTTCTCGGGGGATGGGATGCAGAGATCTTCTGCCTACTGACATGTTCCGTGTGGGCGCAGGAGGAAAGATGCCCTCTCTGGCTGGGCACACCTGTGAGCCATGCTTAGCACATGGAATGGCACTTGGACTCTTCACTTCCTAGCTGGAAACCTGACCACACGGGCCAACTACTTTTTCCTCCTAAAGGTATCTGATCCCTTGATCTCGATGACAGGCTTTTTTGTGTGTGTGTGTGGGGAGGGGGGAGCATGGAACTTTGCCATTAGCCTGTTACTAGAAATCCCATCTCTGAAGCCTTCACTGCTTCTTAATGGGAAGGCTCAGTGGATAGTCACTGGATCTTCCCCGACTCCCTGGCACCACAGTCCCGTCCCCGACAACACAGCTAAAATCTAGTTGGGCAAGATGCTATAGGACAGGGATAAGCCCTGGACAGATGGCCGCACTGCAGGCCATAGATTTGCTCTTGCACCTGACATCCTGAAATGGGAAACGGGGTTCTCAGTAAGCCTCGATCACTTTCAACCCTGACCGATCTCTGTTTCTCTGTGAGTAATAAAGCTAAAAGGGGCTTCCCAGGTAAAGAAACTGCCTGCCAATGCAGGAGATAAGGTTCAATCCCTGGGTCAGGAAGATCCCCTGGAGGAGGAAACGGCAACCCACTCCAGTATTCTTGCCTGGGAAATCCCATGGACAGAGAGCCTGGTGGGCTACAGTCCAAGGGGTCCCAATGAGTCAGATAGGACTGAGCACACATGCGCGTTAAAGCTAAAAGCCTGAGATGGTGGGAGAGAAATAACCAAGGCAGGAATCCAGGGTGAACATGTCTACAGAGGGGAGGGGGAGCAGTCCCAGGTCGAGAGGGGAGACAGAGGTGGGACGTGTGGAGATGAGGCATCTCTCAGGACGATGCAAGGATGGCGGGATGGAGCTGCGAGGCCCACGTTGCAGGTGGAGGGCACCTGGGGGGCTTCACAACTGCACACACAGGTGCAGGCTGAGGGGGCAACTTTTGAACCAAGTTTTTCCTTTAAATGTGCACAGAAACGTAAAAACGCGTGAAATTAGTGTGTCCGCTGTGTGTTGCCACCATCTGCCTGGTCCCAAGGGGACACATGACATTGCTAGAAGTTGCTCAAGCATATCTCATGGGCCTGTGCCATCTTGGGCAGAACACAGAGGGGCTTGGGTAGGAGGTGAGTGTGCGGGTCCCTGCCTGGCACTGGGCCCAGGCGGTGGGTTCTCATCTCACTCCCGTTTCCACCGGACTCAGAAGAATCCTGATCCCGCCTGAAACACAGGCACAGACAGAGCCCCCCACAGCGGCCGCTTCTCACGGCCTCAGAGCTTACAGAAGAGAAGCAGGCTTAGGTCACAATCCACTAATAAAGATGGAAAACCCAGGACTGCATGCTGTGTGTCCTTACAAATTTCATCACGCGTCTAGAGACGAAAGACGAGCGGTCCACTGGCCCACTCAGTCTCTGCATTGATTAGTCTTGTTTCCGAGACATTAACTGCAAACAACTTTCTGGGGACGTGATATTTTGCCAATATAGCCTTGAACCTACAGAAATGCCCCAAGACCCCCCGTCCAAGCCCTGAGAGCAGGAGGCTGGGGTTCACCTCCACGATCAGCGTTTCGTTGGTTGGCCCAGGAGAGGCTAAGCTCTCAGGCTCCTTGTAGGAACGTCTGTAGTCAAAGGTGGTTCCTGAAAACTTGTACTGGCCAGGCCAGTCCACCGTCCAGTGTCCGTTCAGGTAGTACTTTTTGAGTGCATTTCGCACGGAAATGTAGGAGGTAGATACGTTCGTTTCATAGATGCGGATGCTCCGGGCTCCGGAGGGGATGGTGACCATCTGGTAATACTCTGGGCAGAGGAAACGGGAGGGGAGAACGTGGTGTTTCAGCAGCGCAGGGCCAATCCCAGTGCCCGCGGCTCTCTGTGACCAGCCCTTGGGGATCAGAGTTTGGAACCTGGAGGTCTAGTTTGGCCATCCAGGTCCATGATTCCTATAAAGGAGTTTTTTTCTTTTTTTTAATTGGAACAGAGCTATTGTAATATTCATGGTTTCTAAAAACTACTTTAATTGAAATAACCTAGCAACCACTTCTAATCAAAACAGAGGGTTTGAGAAGCAAAGCAGGCCAGGAGTCACACAGGGCTCTCAGGACCCTGCCTATTGGCTCTTTTCACTACACCCTCCTCCTTCCCACAGAGGGTCCCTTTCCGTCTCTGCTTAGGTGATGGGCGGATCCCACGGGCGGACTCACGGTTGGCGCGGTGCTGCTTGGCGTAGAGGCCCTTGTGCATTGTGCAGCTGGAGTTGTTGCCCCGGCACACGCCGCAGGCATCTTCCGTAGCATCGGACCCCAGGATATTGTCACACCCCACTCTCTGTGGGACCCACGAGGCCACGGGTCATTCATGAAAGACAAGACAACAGGAGCGAAGTCACAAACCTTTCCCCGGAGAGTTGAAAAGTTTCACCAACACGGGAGAGTTAACAAATATTTATTGGATACCCAGTATGTGCACTGTGAGACTGTCAAGCTATGCTTCTGTCCAAAGGAGACCTTCTCATGGCAAACACAGCCTGTCCTCTTTGGCATTGCTACATGACTGTCCTGTCTGGAGCCCTGGATTACACCTATCGGATTGTCTTGTGGGAGACGTGGGTAAATTTCAGCCCGACGTGAAGAGCCAAGCACAAATGACAAGAGATGTGGCCTCATGGGGGTCCACTGGAATTCACCTCATGCTTGTGAATTGTCTTGTGTAGAGATAAAGAAGGAACGTAGGCCATGGGACGATTATTCCCAAATTATAGCACGTTTGGCTATGGTCTTAGAATTTTAGCAGCTCTTTATAAATTCTATGACGCTTGCTAGTCTTACATTTCCTAACAAAAAATATAGGCTACCTAAAAAAAAAAAAAAATCCATTCAGAAATGAAGTAATCAGGGTCCACAATCCCTTGTTTGAAATACCAGGACCAGATACAGTGCAGAACTCAGGGTTTTTGGACTGCAGGAAGGTGAGTAACATGTTATACATAAGATGTGGGGACATCGATGATGTTTGTAAACTCACACACTGAGCGGGATAAACATAACTGAAGACAGTCTCATCAATTCAAGGCAGCTTTGCAAACACATAAATTCAAGTTGCCTTATATTTTACAGCCAAATAAACTTTCCATTTTGCAGCTCTTTGGACTTTAGAATTAAAAATAAGGAATTGTGACACTCTATCACTAAGAGTACATAAAAGCAATGAGATATTTAACAAATTGACTGATAATCAGACACGGTGGGTGGAGACCTGAGCGTTTTAAAGCTGAAAGAGATCTGAACAGTGTGTTTGTGTGTGTGTGTGTGTGTGTGTTAGTTGCTCAGTTGTGTCTGGTGTCTGACTCTTTGCAACCCCATGGACTGTAGCCCGCCAGGCTCTTCTGTCCGTGGGGTTCTCCAGGCAACGCACTGCACTGAGTTGCCATTCCCTTCTCCCAGGGATCTTGCCCACCCAGGGATGGAATCCGGGCCTCCTGCACTGCAGGCGGATTCTTTACCGTCTGAGCCCCAGGGAAGCCCTGTGTGTGCTGCTTTAGTCTAACCTCACAGTGCTGGTCCAACTTGACCGCCGTCACGGTTTACACTTTTAGAGGAAATCAGATCTGGGACCAAGGTCTTTGGACTCCACTGAATACAGATACTGAGTCACTTCCCTGAAAAGCCCGGTATTTGTCACTGCACATAGCCCCCTCCCTTTGTTTATTAATGTAACGAAATGCTCCCCACATCTCACTTCTGCACATGGTGATAAGCTCAGAGCTTTGGGTCCACACAGCATCCCCTGTTTCCCAGCCCATGCCCTGAGTCCCTCTCCAGCAGGAGTGGGGCTGTGATCTCCCCAAGACCCTGCCAGAACGATGCAGTGGCCCCTGGCTCTAAGCTGTCCCTGGCTTCATTCACTCTGACGCCACTGCCAGGTGACTGCCGTCTGATGCTGCGACTCTGCCGGTCCCCAGTCGCAGTGTCTTCCACTGAAATGTGAGGGTAAAACCGAGTCTTCCAGCAAATGGCCCTTTGTGAGCACCTCTTCCTCCACTCACCACCCTCAGCGCCCCCAGCTCCTGCCTGCCTCCTTGTTCTCTGACCACCAAACCCGTTCCTGCAGCCCATGATTCCTGTACCACCAGGTCCCCCTCCCCGTTTCCCCCTCGGCCCTCTTCCATCTCATCCTTTCAGGTCTAGCTCCCCTCCCCAGCAGTCCTGAGAGTTTCCCGGGTCCACATCTAAGAGGGAAGCAGCTTGTCCCTCCCGTGGAGCTCTGCACACACCTCCACTGCCAAACTGCCTCCTTCTGTGCTCATGGATTTCTCTCCCTCTGGGCTGCAACAGGGAGGGAAAGGGTGTGGTTTTCGGTGTTTGGTCTCCCTAGCCCCTTACAGGATGCCTGGCACAAAGCAGACTGTTGGGAGATGTTTGTTGAACGAATGAATGATCATTATTACCTCACATATCCCATCTATACAAACATTACGGCTATCCTCCGAGCATGGAGTCCCATCTGTGACTTTATTTGACAAAGAAAAGAAGAAATCAAATCCTTCTGCGATACAGTAGAGTTTGCAGAAGTCCTGATCTTAAAAAGAAATACACACACAAACACAAATAAGAAAGATACTTAAGCTCTGATCACTTTTTGCTCTAAATGTTATAGACTATTTTTTTTCTTTTTTTGCCCATAAAAACTCCCACACAATAATACATAGCAAAGACATTTTTAAAATTGCCTCTTTTGGCTTCATTTTCCCTTTCATTTTTAAATTATTTTTTAAAGCTTCACTATTAATTTTTATTTTACTCTACTGTGTCCTTTATTGATACTCATTCTATACACAGTGGTTGGCACATAACAGGCATTCAATAAACATTTGTTGACTTGAACTACATTCCTGTTCAACTATTTTACTAGTATAATTAATTGATCTGTGTATAAATGCAAAAAATCACTACCATTGTGCAGCAATATACAAAATTCTTACAAATAAAGTATAATAAAATAATTGAAATAATCACAAAATTTCTTAATTAGCTACTATATTTACTAAAACACATAATATTTTTAAACTGATAAAGGAAATAACTTTTGGATGAAATCTCCAAAGAATATTGGTTTTTCTTAAAAAATATAATGAATTGCCAAAAATATTGTAACACGGAGAATATAGATCTCATTATGTACTTAAGACTGGAAGATCAAGTTCACACCCCCTCTCGGTAATCCATTTCAAGGATTTATGATTTATATGGCTAATATGAACTTTTGTAGAAATTTTTTTCCTTTGTTCTCTTCTCAGTAAAGAAGGGAAGAGTTGATAATAAATATTAAACAAGGGAACAGTTGATAATAAATATTTACCTGCCTTAGGAATTTTCATTGGCCCAATGCTCATATACAAATATGTCCTTTATTGTGCAGGATAACAGAACTGACTGAATAATGCTAAGAATCAAATTTAATATTTGTTTTCATGATCAATGACCATATTTACTGAAGACTAGGAAAACCAGAAACAGCACACAGATTTTTTGACCCTGATCTCAAGGTTCTTTCTCCTTTATTCTTCTGCTTACTTGTTTCTTACTGGCTTAATTTTTACTGAGTATGGAAGTAATAACCCAACAAAAAAATCCTTTGTATAAAACTGCTTCAATTTTCCTTACAGAATTTATTGATTTCATAAACCTCTCACCATGATAACATTATATATATATTGAGATAGTTAAAGTGAGTGCCAGGTGAGATAAGGCCCAACTTATGTATTCCCCAAGTATTTCCTGATAATATTCTCAATTCCAAAGAACACGATGATTAGGTGTTCTTTGAACTTATTCTCAAATTATACTACTATATTATACTTATTCTCAAATTATACTCAAGTTATTATAATGATAAGAATAATGCATATTTCTCTCCACCTGGAGAGTAAAATCTTACATACAGTACAAATAAGCTTCTTGGTTCCTAAATTATAGATCAAACCTTTCCAAATACAGTATAGTATCTGATTTTCCAAAAGATACGGATATTTTATCTTTCATTTTTCAGCAATGCTAATCATTCAGTGGGCGATACACTCATCGCCATATCACCATCAACTACTGTGATTTGTAATTTTAAAAGAATTGATTCATTATCAATAAATCATCTACTTTGAGTGTTTCATCACTTCTTTAAAGATTCCACGGTATTTTGCACAGACTCACTATCTAGCTTGCTGTTTTTCTGAGCACACAGCTCGTCAGGTTTAAATAAGATGCCTTGGGGCAGGTAGAACAGACCTAACAACCAGAACAGAATCTGTGACTGGCCTCACAATATTCGGTCTACCTGGACCCACTCTACAGACTATGCAGTTCTTTAAAGAGTGAAGAAGCCGAGGCTGCTACCAGAAAGCATGATTTGAGATTTACCTTCCACGTGGGTGTATGGCTTCCACTTGTAGAACCATCCTCGGAACCGTTTGCCATTGAACTCGGCGCACTGCTGGGCGCGGAAGTCGATGCTGTTGTGGGGACATGTGTGACTGTTGCAAAGCTTCAGAGTTCGCGTGGAGCCCACACAAAACTTGCCTCCATGCGATGGTCTGAAATGTGTAGTTCATGGTTAGAAACTCGCCTTAGAACAGCTACTTAACCCTGCCTTGAATCGGGCTTGTTAGGGAGAGGGAGCAGGTAATGTTAAGGTATTTACTGTCACCAGTCAAGGAAAGTGCCTTTCTAAGAAGCCCCTTGCACTTGTTACATACTTACAACATGGGTAGTGTTTTCCTTTTTTATTGGGTGTATTGTTTGCAATATTGATACAACAGGTTAGAACTTTGAAAGCGGGTGGCATGTATTTGCTCGTCTCCCCACTGACTCGATGGACGTGAGTTTGAGTGAACTCCAGGAGTTGGTGATGGACAGGGAGGCCTGGCGTGCTGCAATTCATGGGGTCGCAAAGAGTCGGACACGACTGAGCGACTGAACTGAACTCTAGGAGGCAGGTGGGCACCTCTGTTCTCTGATCTAAAAGCAGAGCATGACTAAGGGCAGTGGTGAAAAGCAGAAATGAGCCTAAAATTCAACTGCTTCATTCTCCAGATGGCAGCTTCCTTCCACTCCCAGCTTCCTGTGACAAGGAAGGGGATGGAAGGAGCAGTCGTCCTCCACTGGCTGCAAGGGACAGTAAACAACCCCTTCACCCCTAGAATTCACGCAGGCACCCCCGAAGGGGAGCACCCTGCCAAAGCAGGAGACCACCTGGGTCTCATGCATTAAAGACAGGACTAATATAAATCATTTTGCTTAGTGTCAACGTAAGTTAAACAAATAAAGGTGTACAATGAGGGCTGAACACCCTTTCACTCCACCGCACTGAGTTCTGCTTCTAACACCCTTGTCTCCCACAGAAGACACAATGAAACCACACACCGCGCAGGGAAATATCCTTGATGAAAAACCAAGGCTTTGTTTTTCTCACTTGAAAAAACTGTCCCTACTGATTCTCACTCATTTGTGTTCTCTATATTTTTCTTATGACTTATTTCCATATTTTAGGCAGAACCTTGGTATTTCATGTAAACGGACTACAATTGAGTTCCTGAATATTGTTGTCGGGTCTGTTACTTTTGGGGCTTCCCTGGTGACTCTGCTGTAAAGAATCTGCCTGCTAATGCAGGAGAGTTGGGTTCAACTCCTGGGTTGGGAAGATCCCTTTAAGAAGGAAATGGCAACTCACTCTGGTATTTTTGCCTGGGAAGTTCCATGGAGAGAGGAGCCTGGTAGGTCTATGGGGACGCAAAGGGTTATATATGACTGAGAAGCTGAGCATCCATGCACAGTTACTTTTGTTGTGGTCAAATAGTTACAAGCACCTTAAATCATATCACAGAGACATAACTATACAATAAATGCCTGAGTGAAAGGGCTTTCTGCCTTGGAATTCTTTTGCAGTAATACAAGAAGTACAGAATTATTTTCACTGAGCTTCCTTCCACATACTCTTTGGGAAGTTTGTCACAGAGAGATGGCTCGCTGGGGAGGACGGAGGTCTGAGCGCTCACCTGGGGTTTGTGCAGAGTCTGTCCCTGTGCGACACCCCTCCTCCGCAGGTCCTGGAGCAAGGAGACCAGGGAGACCAGTCTGACCAGTGACCATGAGTGGGCTTGGGGCCTTCGTCCCCGTATTTCACACACTGTCCTCCGCGGCACCACTGAAAATTAAAACAAAAACAAGAACAGTGATCTGACTGTGGGTGGAGACTGACTTCATCACTACAGCAATGCTCAGCCCTGGAAACTTGGTAGTATAAGCAGATATCAGTCTCCCTGCCCTCAGGAGCACATAATGAAAATGCATTTAACGCTTCTTTTTTTTTTTAATTGAAGTATAACTGCTTTACAGCATTGTGTTAGTTTCTGCTGTACCACAATGTGAATCAGCCACATGTATACTTATGTCTCCTCCTCCTGGAGCTTCCTTCCCAGACCCCCTCACCCGCATCCCACCCCTCTGGTCATCATGGAGCACCAGGCTGAGCTCCCTGTGTTACACCGCAGCTTCCCACTAGCTGTCTATTTCACACACGGCAGTGTATATATGTCAATGCCACTTTTATTCTTTCCAAAGTTAGCCTTGTTCTATAAATCTGCATGAAGGGAAGATACAGAGAAGACTAGTTTTCAGGCATCTGTCTGAGCTGCTGGAATCTCACACATGTAGTCAAGTTTTGTTGTAGGAACACGTAGTCCAACTGTTCACCTCTCAGGTGTGTGAACTCTAATCTTCCCTGGCAACAACACGCTCTTCATCTCTTGCTGTCAGAACAGACTGACTGTCAGGCAGAAAAGTCCAGCTGGAGGGTCTGTGTGTCTCAACACCTTGTCATTTCCGTCCGGTGCTTCGTGCTTTTACTCCGAAGCACCTGGGCTGGGAGCCTGGAGGCTTTAAGTGATGCCTGTCAGAGGTCACACAGCCTTCTGAGGACACGAGACAACCCACACAGGGCTCCACCTGTCCTGGGGAGGCCGGGGATGCTATCAGCTCCCCTTCCTCCAGAGAAGCGCCCATTGATGTTATTCTGCTAAAGTCCCCGTGGTTCCTGCACTGGCACCACGTGCAAAAGCTACACAAGATAGAGAGCTGCATTCAGTGGCCTGGGTTTTCTCACTGATGGACTTACGCACTGGGCACAGTCGGCATTCTGATGGCAAACACTGTGTAGGAGACTAGAAAATAATAGTTCTAGGAAGGCAAAAACAACCTACCAATATTGATATGGTCGCTGAAAACAGCTTATGATTCCTTCTAGTACTTGGTGTCTACTGCATACATTCGACCTGAGATGCAGAAAGCGCTGGGTTCGATGCTCGATACTGGATGCTTGGGGCTGGTGCACTGGGACGACCCAGAGGCAGGGTATGGGGAGGGAGGAGGGAGGAGGGTTCAGGATGGGGAACACATGTGTACCTGTGGCAGATTCATTTCGATGTTTGGCAAAACCAATACAACATTGTAAAGTTTAAAAATAAAATAGATAATGTAACAATAAAAAAAATAAAGTCACTTGGCTAATTCCTCTGTCAAGTCATGGTTAAGCCAATACCTTGACTTAAAGCCTAAATGGGACTTGTTTAGGTTAAATTATTTCATTTTTCTTGGGATGCTTATAAATTACTTTAATAAAATTTGGTCTAGTTTTATTTTAAAATGACATAAAGTGTTTACATGATGTAAGGATTTGTTTTAAAATGACACAAAGAATCAGAGATCAAATTGCCAACATCCACTGGATCATAGTAAAAGCAAGAGAATTCCAGAAAAACATCTACTTCTGCTTAATTGACTATGCTAAAGCCTTTGACTGTGTGGATCACAACAAATTGTGGACAGTTCTTCAAGAGATGGGAATACCAGACCACCTTACCTGTCTCCTGAGAAAGCTGTATGCAGGTCAAGAAGCAACAGTTAGAAACAGACATGGAACTACAGACTGGTTCCAAATTGGGAAAGGAGTACATCAAGGCTGTATATTGTCACCCTGCTTAATTAACTTATATGCAGAGTACATCATGCGAAATGCCAGGCTGGATGAAGCACAAACTGGAATCAAGATTGTTGGGAGAAATATCAACAACTTCAGATACGCATACACCCTTATGGCAGAAAGTGAAGAAGAACTAAAGACCCTCTTGATGAAGGTGAAAGAGGAGAGTGAAAAAGCTGGCTTAAAACTCAACATTCAAAAAATGAAGACCATGGCATCCAGTCCCATCACTTCATGCCAAATAGATGGGGAAACAATGGAGACAGTGACAGACTTTATTTTCTTGGGCTCCAAAATCATTGCAGATGGTGACTACAGCAATGAAATTAAAAGACACTTGGTCTTTGGAAGGAAAGTTATGAAAAACCTAGACAACGTATTAAAAAGCAGAGACATTAGTTTTCCAACAAAGGTCCATAGAATCAAAACTATCATTTTTCCAGTAGTCAGGTATGGATGTGAGTGTTGGACCATAAAGAAGGCTGAGCACTGAAGAACTGATGCTTTTGAACTGTGGTGTTAGAGAAGACTCTTGAGAGTTCCTTGGACTGCAAGGAGATCAAACCAGTCCTGAAGGAAATCAGTCCTGAATATTCCCTGGAAAGACTGATGCTGAAGCTGAATCTCCAATCCTTTGGCCACATGATGAGATGAGCCAACTCATTAGAAAAGACCCTGATTCTGGGGAAGAGTGAAGGCAGGAGGGGAAGGGACGACAGAGGATGAGATGGTTGGATGGCGTCACTGACTCAATGAACATGAGTTTGAGCAAGCTCTGGGAGGTAGTGAAGGGCAGGGAAGCCTGGTGTGCTGCAGCCCATGGGGTCACAAAGAGTTGGACCCGACTGAGAGACTGAACAACAACAAAGGGTTTATGTAATGTTTTTCTGAAACTTGGAGTTTATTCTTTTATTTTTTGATGTAAGCAAATAATGTAGATTAATCATTCCTTTTCTTTCATAAATGACTCCATGTTACCCACATCTTTTTCCATTCTCTTTTTTTCACTTAACTCTATATTCTGTAGTTCATTCCATAGAAGAAGGTAGACACATCCCTCACTCCTTTGTTGCAGCAACAAAACATTCCAGTAAGTGTGTTTCCAATCCATGTCCTTCTGATGAACACTTGCATCATTTCCAGGCTTTTGCTCTGATAATCATTGCTTCAATAATTGTATTGCAAAAAACAGAATTTTTTTTTTTGCTGTTTTTGTCAGAGTGTACTTTTGTAAAATTGAAGTGAAGTTGATTTACAATACTGTGCTAGTTTCAGGTTTATGGCAAAGTGATTCAGTTATACTTACATAAATATGTACTTTTTTTTTCAGAATCTTTTCACTTGTAGGTTATTATACAATATATAATATAGTTCCCCATGCTGTAAAGTAGGTCCTTGCTGTCTACTTTATGTATAGTGGTGTGCATCTGTTAATGCCACGCTCCTACTTTATTCCCTTTTGGTTGCCATATGTTGTTTCCTATATCTGTGAGTCTATTTCTGTTTCATTTATAAATTCACTTGTGTCATTTTTTAGACTCCACATATCATATGATATTTGTCTTTCTCACTTAGTACGATAATCTCTAGGTCCATCCGTGCTGCTGCAAATGCCATTATTTCACTCCTTTTTATGGCTGAGTGATATTCCATTGCATACATGTACCAAATCTTCTTTATCCATTCATCTGTTGATGGACATTTAGGTTGCTCTCATATCTTGGGTACTGTAAATAGTGCTGTTATGAACATATGGGTGCATGTACCTTTTCAAATTATCATTTTCTCTGGATATATGACCAAGATTATCCTTAAGTGAATATTCTTAAAAATTATTTTTAAAAAGTTATTTTTTTTGTGAATTTGAGGAGAAGCCATTACATCTTCTCCCAAGAAAGTTGCATGTAGACACACAAACATACATACACGCACACAATTTCGAGCATAATTTCTCACAGGTTGCAGACCCCTGCAGCTGGTGAGTGAGGTGGTCAGCATAAGATCTTTGTGTTAAGTAGACACACAAAATGTCTGAAGAAGCACTGGTTGTATTTCTAAGAACCATTCCATTTGGTCGCAGTTTTATATTTTATTGATGACTTGAAAGAAGGCTTTCTCTTGGGCAGTGTGATGTCACCATGAAGCACACATCCTGTTGTGATGCTGACCACGAAATCCACTGTCACTCTGAAACCCAGTACAGACAGGGAAGCAGCATAATGAGTCACGAAAACTGATGCCGTGGAGGAGAAAATGAGCCCTACATATCAGCTCAGCCAGGTGCATGATCTGGGCACTGACTCAGGTGCCCTGAGCCTGCCCTCCTCTGAGTATCAGGCATGATGGAAACCACCAGACTGAGTTGTTCCAGGGACCCAAGGTAATGACCCAGTCCTTGTACCAAACGTAATCACAAAGTGAGAGCTGGTTTAATTTTACATTAGGGATCACTGAAGAACCAGAGTCTGCTTTGGCATGCATCCAGGCTGTAGTCCTCATCCCCTTGCTATGGATTTCTCATGGCGAGAGCACAGGGAACCCAGTGTCTTTTTCCTGGAAGAGTTCTTGGGTCTACAGTGGGGGCTACCGTAGGTTTACCCTCCGGATGCTTGTGGGGATTCAATGTATATAATGCTCTAAGGACAGCTCTTGTCACTAAAAGATGCACTGACCACGGGTCAGGTGTACCAGCATGCAGGTCCACCCAGAGCCTCATTGTTGTAGCCGGTGGAGGGGAATAGGCTCCCATTCAGGAAAGAGATATACAGAAGCTTGAGAGCTACTGTCAGTTATCTAGAACATACCCACTGCTCTCGAATACCCCAAAGTACTGGCACACTGACTTTTGGTAATGCTCGCTTCTCAGTCAGTACACCTCATGGACACTGTGGACCAGTGATGCACAAAGACACACCACTAACACCAAAGAAGTTTTACAGGGGCCTCTGATGCTTGTCCCATCCTGGCCACTGGGCACCCATGAGATTCTAGGCAGAACACTTAACGCCGTGCAATTCGTAAGGATCCATTCTGGCTTAATATACACTGATTCTTTTCAATTTGAAGGAAAAAGCTCTATTTGGAAACATAATGAAAAAAAAAATACCACGGAAAATCAGCAACAGAGGATGAGATGGTTGGATGCCATCACTGACTCAATGGACATCAGTTTATGCAAACTCAGGAGATAGTGAAGGATAGGGGAGCCTGGTGTGTACTGCAGTCCCTGGGGACCCAAAGAGTCAGACACAACTTAGAAATTGAACAACAACAATTGTGCTTTCAAGGTAAACAGAATGTAATGATAATACACGGGTAGCACCAGAGTTATTACATCATCCCTGAAAAATAGTAGATTTTAAAGAAAGCAGGCTGCCTGGAGAGCCAAGCCACACTGGTGTGCACCATCACCAGGGCAACAATGGGAGGGCTACCAATCTTTCAAGAAATCAGCATAATTTTGAAAACTTTGCAATCAAGTATATGCAGGGAGTCATGATCACCTGCAGCTTAAAGCTCAGGTAAATTGCCTGGTTAAAGTGTCAGTCACTCAGTTGTGTCCAACTCTTTGGGAACCCATGGACTGTAGCCCACCAAGCTCCTCCGTTCATGGAATTCTCCAGGCAAGAACACTGGAGTGGGTAGCCATTTCCTTCTCCAGGGGATCTTCAGGACCCAGGGATACAACCTGGATCTCCTGCATCATGGGCAGATTCTTTACCATCTAAGCCACCAGGGAAGTCCAAATTCCCTGGTATCCTGTGACAACTGGCATTTCTACATTGCAGTACCTCAGCAAATGCATTTCCTCTTTTGAGAAACTATTGTTTAGTCGTCAAGTCATGTCTGACTCTTTGCGACCCCATGGACTGTAGCATTCCAGGCTTCCCTGTCTCTCACTATCTCCCTGAGTTTGCTCAAGTTCATGTCCACAGGATGCCATCCAGCCGTTTTATCCTCTGTCACTCTCTTCTCCTTCTGCCTTTTGAGAAACTAAAAGCATTCTTATTAGACTTTTTTGTTATGGACTAGTTTACTGCTGTATATATCACTAGACAGATTTAAATATCAATCTCACCCTTGGAAGGTCTGAAAATAAAGCATATTAACAGATGTAGGACGAATGGTTCTTAGGTGCTATTCCTAGGCAAATTTACCTCACTTCTCTTCATTTTCTCAGTCAGCGCTGCAATAATTTAACCTGAAAGCACGTTAACATTGTTTCTTAATACTGTAAATCCTTTCTTTCTGTACTCACATTTAAATATGTTTATAGTGTAACAAAGTTTACTTCAGAATTTAAATGTACTAGATCAATAATATTCAGGCATATGTTTCTCTTTTGTACTTGTTAGCATCACTAAAAAGTTCAGATATATAGAAGAAAAAATGGCTACAGTGACAATTCGGTTCTGACATATTTCTGTCTTTTTCAGTAGCCTTTTATAGTTTGAAAAATACAATCACGCAGCTTAAATAAAAATAATTAAAATATTACTCTTTAGCAGTAAGAGAATTTAATTTTCAGTTTTAATGACAGAATTGTCATTGTCTCCCAGCTAGTAATGAACTTGCCATCTTATGAATTTTCTCTTTTCCCCAGGACAGCATCTTATTTTCCCAGGAGCAATAGTCAAAAGGCTCTGTTCAACAGTCTTCAATGGATGCTCTGAGGCTTTATCAGAACTACTGAACACTAGTTCTTTGTATGATTATAAGGTAGTCAAGAGTTTAACATTATCCCTCATTAAACAGAATCAGCCATCACCTGTTGCCTGACATCAGTGTCTAGTAATTGCAGGTATCTCATCAATGCATCACTAGAAAAGTGAGAAGGGGAGTCAGTCCTCTTCATAGAATTAATATAAATTAAGCAATCTTTCGACATAGTATCAGTTCAGTTCAGTCGCTCAGTTGTATCAGATAGGAACATAAAGATCAGGAAGACAGGCTCAGAAATACAAAGACAAAAGGAGGAAGGATGCATGGCTGAAAGGCTGACATGTGAATATGATGTCTGTACCTAAGGTGAGTTTCTTACCATGTCATGCCCACAAGTAGTGCCTTCTGCAGCTGGCATGAATTTAGTCTCACATTTCCTTCCTATCCGGTGGCACCACAGGGCTTTACAGATATCCTAAAATGGAAAGAAGTTCATTAGTATTACAAATAGTCCACACAGCTGTGATAAAATGTTGTCATTGTTTAGTTGTTAAGTCGTGTGTGACTCTTTTGCCACCCTATGGACTGTAGCCTGCCAGGCTCCTGAGTCCATGGAATCTTCCAGGCAAGAACACTAGAGTGAGTTGCCATTTCCTCCTTCAGGGGATCTTCCTAACCCACGGATCAAATATGCATCTCTTGCTTTGGCAAGTGGGTTCTTTACCACTGAGATACCTGGAAAGCCCAGTATTACTGAAAAGTTTAAGGGAAAAACAACTTATATAAATTAAAAGCTAATGTCTACTCAGGAGTAGGTACTCATGGTAGACTAATGACCCAGAAGTCTCATGTTCTAGACATGGTCCAACTTCATTCTATCCCCGAAGCTCTATTTATTTCTATTTATTCATCATACATTTAACAAAATTATACTTCCTAAATTAAAAATAAAATATGCTTAATCCAGACATTGAAGAAAAGTACAAATAATTAAAAATTAAGAAATTAAAAACCAATAACACATAACATTTTATAATTCACTCTTGCTCCTACCTTTCACTAACTTCTGCAACTCTGAATCCTCATTTCCATGTTAAAGATGACTATGAAACTTGCTGACGTGTCCATTTCTCTAGCCAGTCATCCATTCATTCATTTACCCACCCATCCACCAACCCCAAATCTTTGATGAAGGTCTAGAATGTGCCAGGTATCTAGATAGGCATGGGGTTTCATAAGCAATATGACCAGACCTACTCTCTCAAGAATGGTCTTAGAGGGAGTAGATCGGTGTAAATCACCACTGGTGAACACGGGAAGAGGTTCCCCTGCTACAAGGGAAAGAACATGGTGCAGGGTGGGCTTGCCATTAGAAAAGAGCTTCGCCTGAAGGACCCAGGAAAGGAGTGGGAGAAGATGGACAGATGAGTCAACTCTTCAGATCAAGTCTGGCTCTTTCCGAAGAGAAAGAATGAAGGGTTCATGCAAAGAAAGATGAGAAAGAACAATGGCATGTGCAGAGGAAGGAAGCTCCACATGGCTGATTCGTGAGCAAAATAAAACAAGATCTGAGGTTTAACCACAATAAAAAGCCTCTCCAACTGTAAGAAATTATTTATGCTTTTAGATCCAAAGGAACATCTTAGTGAAGGGTAGACCGTGGGGCTCATGAAATGATGGGACCTTCAGGAAAGCTGGTGGGGGCTGCAGTGCACGTGACGAAAACATTTCTTAAATGACCTGTACAACTGTTCTAAATACTTGAACCAGTGCTGCACTATTTCCCAAGACATTTAATATCTGCATCTACAGGGTGCTTCCTGTTATAAAGAAAATGCAACACAGCAAAACTTCCACATGGTTCTGTCTGAAAAATGGCATTTCACGGCATCTGTGCCTCTACTTCCAGTTTCAGGTGGCGCTTCAGAGTGACTGTGCCTCTATTCCTGTTTCAGATGGCACCTCAGGGCGTCTGTGCCTCTTCTTCTTGTTTCAGGTGGCGATTCAGGGCGTCTGTGACTCTACTTCCTTTTTCAGGTGGCCTTTCACTGCGCCTGTGCCTCTACTTCCTGTTTCAGATGGTGCTTCAGGGCGTCTGTGCCTCTTCTTCCTGTTTCAGATGGTGCTTCAATGCCTCTACTTCCTGTTTCAGGTGGCATTTCATGGCGTCTATGCCTCTAATTCCTGTTTCAGGTGGCGTTTCACGGCGTCTGTGCCTCTACTTCCTGTTTCAGGTGGTGCTTCAGGGCGTCTGTGCCTCTACTTCCTGCTTCAGATGGAGCTTCAGGGCGCCTGTGCCTCTACTTCCTGTTTCAGATGGTGCTTCAGGGCGTCTGTGCCTCTTCTTCCTGTTTCAGATGGTGCTTCAATGCCTCTACTTCCTGTTTCAAGTGGCGTTTCACAGCGTCTGTTCCTCTACTTCCTGTTTCAGGTGGCGTTTCACGGCGTCTGTGCCTCTACTTCCTGTTTCAGGTGGTGCTTCAGGGCGTCTGTGCCTCTACATCCTGTTTCAGACGGTGCTTCAATGCCTCTACTTCCTGTTTAAGATGGCCTTTCAGGGCGTCTGTGCCTCTACTTCCTGTTTCAGATGGCGCCTCAGGGCGTCTGTGCCTCTACTTCCTGTTTCAGATGGCGCTTCACGGCATTTGTGCCTCTACTTCCTGTTTCAGATGGCGCTTCACGGCATTTGTGCTTCTACTTCCTGTTTCAACGATGCTAGAGATGAGCTCACGAGGCTTTCTGCATTGTATGAGTGACTAATTGAAAGATTTTCCTTTTAGCAATCCATATGGATTTTACCTTCACAAAACATAATTCTGAAATTTCCATAAATTTATTCATTATATATTTAACAGTTAAAATAGCTGTTAAAGACCCCCCCCCCCGCCCCCCCCCCCAGCTTGTATCTCTCTCACTGAAAAGACAGATTTTCAGAACATGGAATTTTAAGAAGCTTTTGATGTTTTAATTTGGATATCAATTCATTGCTTTTATTTTGAGGTGTTCATAGTAATCTCCTATGGTTACAATCATGGTACTGTTAAATTGTATTTTCTCTGGAGCCTGACAGAATCATGAAGTGCTACTGGGGCAAACATGTCATGCCTGGTGGTCAGTGTTGCGCCTGGTTCTCATGACATTAATTAGCATGCTGTACCAGGGGTCTCTGTTCTTGGCCGGAATGGTGTTTAGAGATCAGAGCCATAAGAAGACCTAAAGGCATCCATAACATCAGGGGGCTGGGTGTCTGTAAGTCTCCAAAGGGACAACTAGGAAGCTCTGTTTGCACGGATGACACACAGATTTCAGACAGTGGTGCAGGGGAGGGGTACCTGCCCTGACGTAACCTAGTGATTCGGGCAGCTGGGCAAGCACAAGCAAGGGGAAGGACACACAGATGGATAAGTGCATGATAAGGGAATGGTTAGCTCCTATGACTGGGTTAGCAGGAGACATAGAGGCCCGGGGAGGGTTTGGGCTTCTGAGAAGGTATCTGGTGTAAATTGGGCAGGACAGATAGGGCAGGCAGAACCCGGGTATCCTCTTTGTATGCAGCTGCCCATCAACTTGTCCCGGGGGCCACATGAAGTGTCAGAGGTCCTGTGCCCGCTTTAGGGCTTGGCACCCGACAGGCACCAAATTCATGCCAGTGTCCTTTCTCAATTCCGATCATGAGGAGATGTGAGCTCACTTCCAGTTCCCAGCCTGGTTCATGGCTGTGGCTGGAGGGAGCCAATGCTGCTAATTCCTGGGGCGGTTTCGGAGATGATGGAAGAGGGTAAAATAAATGGGGCTTTAAAATATTAAATTATTTTTATGTTTTTGTCATCAATACCTGGAACAGTGCTTAGCACCTGGCTGGCTTTCAATAAATGCTTTCTGAGTGAGTCAAACATCTGTTAGTTTGTTTCTGTGGAAACGTTGGACAGAGTGAGCAGAAACTTCTTTAGTGTAAAATGATCATAATAGTGATCAGTGGATTGTGATCATGAAAACATCTACGATAATTTAGGAGGGTAACCTTATGATATGAAAATGCTACACCGAGACTACTGCTAAAAGTATTTTCATAGTCTTCTTACATGATAGTTTTGGGTAACGTTCTGCAGAATATAGACATATAGATGGAAGATACTAATGAAAGTGACGGTTTTTAAGTTTTTTAAATAAGAAGCTCCCATGTAGAGGAGGCTGGTGGCCGTCAGCACACCACTAAATCATATGATGTGTCTCTTCTTCAGCCTGTGCCCAGTTTTTGCCATCTGTGTATTTCAGCCCCATCCTTCAAACTGCTCAGTCCCCAATTCTAGGCCCCCAGGTAGAAATAAATCAAGAGTTACAAGAGCCTTGAAATATATAATTCATGTTATTGTGTTCTAACATGTCAGAAAGTATTCGAGGCTTTGGTGTCTTTATGTAAATGCTGGCCACTTAATAACAATGTGACATTCTATCCTGGAAAACAAATAGAAACCCTAGTATCTCAAATGATGTTTATTTTGTTATCTAAACAACTCAAATCCAATTATTCCCTCTTGGTTTTATCATATTTTGACTTTACTGCTAACTTCTGGATTAAGTACAAGGGTGGTATTAAACTAACATTATGATCATTACATTCTTAATAAAATTTTAGGGTCCTCTTGGAACAAAGATACTATTAAATAATGGTTCCAGGGATAGGAATGTGGAATGCAATAAATGCTGGATGGGGTGGGGTGGGCACAGGGCGGGGGGCTTCCCAATTTACCAACAGTACCCAGGACACTAAGGTGATAAAATTTCCAGTTCTCACATGCTGCACCTCAGATTGTCAGTTCAGGACACCAAGCGATGTTGATGAAGCAGAATAGGAACTTAACAAAGACAGTGTTCAAAATAACTAAAAATGGTATAGATGATCCTATTAGCAAAGCAGAGATAGAAAGAACAAATGAATGGGCACCGAAGGAGGAAGGGGAGCTGGATGAACTGGGAGATTGGGACTGACACATATACATTACTGATACTGAGTGAGTATACTTTCACTTTCATAAAATAGGTAACTAATGAGAACCTACTGTATAGCACAGAGAACTCTACTCAATGCTCTGTGTTGGCTTAAATGGGAGGGAAATTAAAAAAAGAGGATACATGTAAACATATAGCTGATTCACTTTGCTGTACACAAAAGTACACAACACTACGAAGCAACTATTGTTGTTGTTCAGTTGCCCAGTCGTGTCTGACTCTTTGTGACCCCATGGACTGCAGCATGCCAGGCCTCTCTGTCCCTCAACATCTCCCGAAGTTTGCCCAAGTTCATGGCATCAGTGATGCCATCCAGCCATCTCACCCTCTGAAGCCCTGTTTAACCCTGTCTAAAATATCATCCATCCATCTGTAACCCTTCCCAGCAAATTTGTACTGAGTGGGTCTTAAGTGCCAAGGGTTGGTTTAGGCACTGGGTAGTTTTTCTGTTATTTATTATTTTATATTCTCCCATCAGAAAAGTTCAAGATCTTTACATTTCAACTTAATCAAATAGACTCATTCTTAGAAGATTTCAGCAGGAGGTCATTTGAAAAATTAAATTTTGTAATTGAGAATTTCCTGAGATGCTTCAATTCATATAGAATATATAGAATCTAATTGTCACTCTATATCTAAAGTTGAGATTCTTTATATTAGAAGGTTTGGCCACATGAGTAGAATTTAACTTCTAAAAAGAAAACTATGTCAATTTTATTTGTATTAAAAAACAATTTCACATCATAGGGAATTATGTTACAATACTGACTTTGATGGATTTTTTTTCAAAAGGTATCTTCTCTATTGTTTATGGTGAAGTAACTGGTACTAGGCTTACTTTTCTACATTTAAAAATTATAAAACTGGCTAATTGTTTCAGACTCTTGCAACAAGCAACACAGTACATAGTTCTCAAGAGAAGAGAAATTCATCAGGTGAGTGCCACCTCTGCCCAACTCCCCCCCTGGGTACATTTTGCTGACCATGGTACAGAAATGTGGATCCTACGCAGACAACAACGGTCTCACCGAACTGAGAGTACAGAGATCCAAGTTGGGGCTGCAGAAGTAGCCAGAATTTGTGGGACGACGATCAGAAAGGAAAAAGTTAAATTGAATAGGGAGCCCTGAAGATTCCCTTCAGGTCCTTATCTAAGGGGTGAATGGCTGATACACAGGATGAGACTCCAAGTGGTCTGGCAGAGCGCAGCATCTTTGAGCTGATAGCTGATAAGGGTTGGAAGATTGTGCATACACAATGCTGGGAAAAAGCAGTGTTCTGGCCCACACAAAGTGAGCATCTGGGCATCCAGTGGAAAGCCCAAAGTCCACGTCTCATGAGTAAGAACCATAAGCTGTCTAATAGGTAGAGTACAGGCTGTGCCTTAGACCTAAGGAAAACCTTATGGCAGAAAGTGAAGAGGAACTAAAAAGCCTCTTGATGAAAGTGAAAGTTGAGCGTGAAAAAGTTGGCTTAAAGCTCAACATTCAGAAAACGAAGATCATGGCATCCGGTCCCATCACTTCATGGGAAATAGACGGGGAAACAGTGGAAACAATGTCAGACTTTATTTTTTTGGGCTCCAAAATCACTGCAGATGGTGACTGCAGCCATGAAATTAAAAGACGCTTACTCCTTGGAAGGAAAGTTATGACCAACTTAGATAGCATAATGAAAAGCAGAGACATTACTTTGCCAAAAAAGGTCCATCTAGTCAAGGCTATGGTTTTTCCTGTGGCCACCTATGGGTGTGAGAGTTGGACTGTGAAGAAGGCTGAGCACTGAAGAATGGATGCTTTTGAACTGTGGTGTTGGAGAAGACTCCTGAGAGTCCCTTGGACTGCAAGGAGATCCAACCAGTCCATTCTGAAGGAGATCAGCCCTGGGATTTCTTTGGAAGGAATGATGCTAAAGCTGAAACTCCAGTACTTTGGCCACCTCATGTGAAGAGTTGACTCATTGGAAAAGACTGTGATGCTGGGAGGGATTGGGGGCAGGAGGAGAAGGGGACGACAGAGGATGAGATGGCTGGATGGCATCACTGACTCGATGGACGTGAGTCTGAGTGAACTCCGGGAGTTGGTGATGGACAGGGAGGCCTGGCATGCTGGGGTTCATGGGGTCGTAAAGAGTCGGACACGACTGAGCGACTGAACTGAACTGAACTGAAGGAAGAATAATGGTGGCTCAGACGGTAAAGGATCTGCCCGCAATATGGGAGACTCAGGTTCAATTCCTGGGTCTGGAAGATCCCCTGGAGAAGGAAATTGCTACCTACTCCAGTATTCTTGCCTGGATAATCCCATGGACAGAGGAGCCTGGAGGGCTACAGTCTATGGGGTCACAAAGAGTCAGGTATGACTGAGTGACTAAAAAAAAAAAAAAAAAGGAATAATAAAACAAAGGCTCAGGGGATCGAAAGAATTCACCTACTCTAACAACATAATATTAATATACATAACATAAAATAATATATCATGATATATAATTGTAACGCAAGTGATATATTCAAAAAACGGGCATAAGTGAACAAGTAGGATATTCTCTAGAGACATACAGACTATAAAAAAGAACCAAATGGTGATTCTAGTATGAAACTTAAAATAAACCAAATGCATAGTTTGATGAATTGTCTAAATAAATGACTAGGAATGTTAGAAGAAAGAGACAAATGATGACAAACTTTTATTAGAAACAGCTGAGTCAGATGAAAATGGAACTATGTCTTTAAAGGGTCTAAAGGGAAAAAAAGGAACAAAGAATGGACTGTTCAGAATTTTATATTCAGAAAAAAAGTGTTCTTCAAAACTGAGGGTAAATTAATGACATTTTTCAGATAAAGAAAACCTGAGATACTTTATGGCCACAGATTTGTGCTACAGAAATGCTAAAGGAGGTTCTTCAGGCCGTAAGGAAATGACACAGTTTGAAACTGATGAACAGTAAATGGCAAATGTGTGGGTTAACATAAAAGATGACCCTATTTTATTTAAAAATAACCCATTATTTTAAAACACAAATTGTAACAGTGTGCCATGTGGCTCATAGCTTGCAAAAGAAATAAAGTACATCATGACAATAGCACAAAGAGTGAAAGAAGGCTACATGGACCCATTTGTTGTAAGGATCCTGCATTTTGCATAAAGTGACATGATGCTAATTCTATATAGGTTGCAAGTTAAAGATGCAGCTTTAGAGCAACCACTAAAAGTGCAAGAAAAAGATAGCTAAAAAGCAAATTGGTTCAAAAAATAGAATTTTTGAAAAGACATTTAATCCAAAAGAAAACAGAAACAAAAAAGGAATGAGAACAGGAAACAAATAGCAAAATGGGAGATTTAAATCCACTGTGTCTGTAACTGTTGTGCTTCGTCGCTCAGTCGCGTCTGACTCTTTGTGACCCCACAACCCTCAGTCATGTCTGACTCTTTGTGACCCCAAAATAAAACAGAAACAAAAAAGGAATGAGAACAGGAAACACATAGCAAAATGGGAGATTTAAATCTGCTATGTCAATAATTGTTGTGCTTAGTCCCTCAGTCGTGTTCGACTCATTGTGACCCCGTGGATTATAACCTGCCAGACTCCTCTGTCCATGGGGATTTTTCAGACAAGAATACTGGAGTGGGTTGCCATGCACTCTTCCAGGGGATCTTCCCAACCCAGAGATCAAACTCAGGGTTTCCTGCATTGCAGGTGGATTCTTTACCATCTCAGCCACCAGGGAAGTCCCATGTCAATAATTACATTAAACATAATGGATTAAACATTCCAGTGAAAGGCTAGAAACTGTTCAACTGGATACGAAAGCAATATCAAACTAAAGGATGCTACAACAGACACATGTTACATAAAAACACAAAGAAACGGGCAGTTAAAGAATGGGGAAAATATGCAAAGAGTATTCTTAAATAAGCTGATGTGGCTGTATTAGCATAAGATAAAGTAGAATTCAAGAAAAGTGACATTATCAAAAGTAAAATAAAGTTATTGTATATTAATGAAAGGATCAGGAAGACATAAATCCAAAACCTGTATACACCTAAAAACCTAGCTTCAAAATACACAAAGCAAAAACTAATAGAACCAATGGGAAAAACAGAAAAATATATAACCTTTGTTAAAGATTTTAACACTCATCTCTGAAATCATTACATAACAAGTAACAAATATTGTAGAGGCTACAGAAGCTGTAAATACTATTGGCAAACAAACTAACAGAATCTCTTACCAAGCAAGGACCAAGAGGGGACCTCAGTTTGATAAAAGGTTACCAGGTAAAAATTTAATTGTCAACCTAAAACAAATGCATTTCCCTGAGTGTAAAATTTCCTCATTAATAGAAAGATGTCTGGAAAAGGAAATGGCAACCCACTCCAGTGTCTTGCCTGGAGAATCCCATGGACAGAGGAGCCTGGCGGGCTACAGTCCATGGTGTCACAAAAGGGTCGGACATGACCTAGTGACTAAACAGTAACGACAATAGAAAGACATGCTGCATTTAACTTACTCCCTGTATTTCCCAAACATTATTAGTTTACCACGGATGACAGCCTACAGTCTCAGCAAAACAGTGTGGAAACCAGGAGTATGCTGTAGAACACTCCACCTTTGAAAGAAAATGTTAGATGTGGGCTCCTTTTCCTTAGCAAACAGAAGAGTAACACAAAAAATTCTCAGGGATCTTACATATTCCTCCAACGGAAAAAGCAACACTGGGAATACTGTGTTGATGCTAGCTGATTTACTATTCTGGTTCCAAGCTGAGATTACCCAGCTGAGGAGATAAACATCCAGTTCTGGCAGACAGTTGTAACTGACTCTACGGGGAGACCTACTTGAGTTTAGAAGAAAGAAGATGATCATGTTGGATTTAAATTGGGCATATTCCCAACGTGTTCTGAAATGTTGGAGATTTCTGGAGGACTATATATTTTTGTCCACTTTACTTTTGATTTTATTATAAACTAGGATAAAAGAAAACTCGTGTGACCCCATGGACTGTAGCCTGTCAAGCTCCTCTATCCGTGGGATTTCCCAGGCAAAAATAATGGAGTGGGTTGCTATTTCCTTCTCCAGGGAATCTTCCTGACCCAGGGATCGACCCCAGGTCTCCTGCATTGGCAGGTGGATTCTTTATGGACTGAGCCACCAGGGAAGCCCCCAAAATCACTACTTTCATTCCATTTATGGGTGGCTTTGATAGCAGTTTAGTAGAGCGAGTTATGAAATCTTCACATTCCCTTGTCTAGCAAGACCACGTGTATCTGTGTTACATGGGGAATCTATGTGAGAAAACCGCTCTGCTGGTGTCCCTGGGGTCAGGAGACTACTATGAAAGGCTTCTCTAGAAATACTTCATTTGAGGAATTTAATAATCAGAAGTCCCAGACAGGCTACTGCCTTATCGTAAATTCTGTCTCTGTCTGAGGAAGGTAGGGGAGCAGAGGCAGTGCGCACTGTTCCTTAAACACCATTTGAAAAGAATACAGTGTATTAATTTGCCACCTTCCACCAACCAAGAGTTCTCACTGAACTCGCACATGATAAATCAGAAGGAGCTGACCCAAGAGGCCAAGTCAGTACTCGAGAGAAAGCTGATACCTACCGCAGCATCCACGGCCATCTTCTTTGCCAGTAAAACATGTGTTTCCTGTTATACAGGGCCAGCCCTAACACACAGGATTTGACATTTGGTAGGTACCCAATAAACGCAGCACACATCAACGTCAGCTTCACCGAATAAAACGGTTTTATGAAGCATTTCGCGCTGAACACTTGCCGACAATCGCTTGCCTTTTTGAAACCCAGCGTGCAGAGCTTGGCTTCCTCTCCAAATTGCCACTTGCACTGTGTGTTCGCATCGTATAACTCTCCGGGCAGCTTCTCCGGATACTTGTACTCCTTCACGGGCTTTGGCCGGTCGGCAAGGCAGGTAGCCTGGGCGGTGCTAGAACACAGAAGAGCTGCTGGTGAGGCCAGGAGTTCCCAAAGGTGTACACGCAATCAGGCCTTTTGTTTCCCCTCATCAGTGGCACCCCACTCCAGTACTCTTGCCTGGAAAATCCATGGACAGGGGAGCCTGGTAGGCTGCAGTCCATGGGGTCGCTAAGAGTTGGACACGACTGAGCGACTTTACTTTCACTTTTTACTTTCATGCGTTGGAGAAGGAAATGGCAACCCACTCCAGTGTTCTTGCCTGGAGAATCCCAGGGACAGGGAAGCCTGGTGGGCTGCCGTCTATGGGGTCGCAGAGTCGGACACGACTGAAGTGACCTAGCAGCATGAAAATCTACAACATGTCTTGTGCAAAGAAGAGGAGACTTTTTTTTTTTTTTTTCCTGAGGTCGAAATAAAACATTTATCTTAATCGTATTTCAATATAGGGGCCACAGTTTCTAAAATTGTTCAGAATCTATGTCACATTTTCTGGGGAGGCCATTTGCTCTTCCTGGGATCTCTCACTTAGCGTGGGGAAAGTGGGAAGAAATGGTACAACCAGATGTTCGATGCAAGAAGCTCCTATAACAGACACTGTCTAAAGTACACTCTTTTCCAGGAACAATAAAAAGATGAAATGAGCATTGTTAATAGCAGAAACATGATCAACCTGTGTCAAAGGCTGTGATTTTCTTCTTCCTTCCTTTCCTGCACAATAGCTTCCAGCTTCCGCATGGAACATGTGCAGTGATTTCCATCAGAAATGCTCTATACGAAGGCTGATTTCTGACTAGATTCCCAGGCCTAGAAGAAGTTCATTCTCTCCTTCAGTTCACTAGCAGATAGTTAACCACCAATTGGTGATTTCTTCCTCCACAAACAGGGCATTCTGTTCCCTACAGAGACGTGCTTCGGGATAATTTTGCATTGGGAGGAAGGAGGAGAAACAAGTGTTTGCAAATAGCAACTAAATTCTGCTTATAAATTTCCATAAGCAAAAGTGAACAGCAAACAAACAAAAATAAAACACTTCTGTAATCACAACAAATTCCACAGCAGTAGGTCACCTTAGGCATCTCCCAACTTTTCTTTGTGGGGTTGTTCACCTTGAGGGGAATCTTTACCTCACCCTACTCACCCCAAAGTAACAATCTGTTCTCTGTTTCTGTTTTTCTTTTCAACATCCCACACATTCATGAAATCATACAATGTCTGTCTTTCTCTGACTCATTTCACTCATTTCACAACGCCCTCAAAATTCATCTATGTTGTCACATGTGATTGAACTTCCTTCCTTCTCGTGGCTGAATGATATCACACCGTGTGCATGTGTGGATATAGACACAGTACACATACGAGCTTCCCAGCTGGCGCCATTGGTAAGGAATACACCTGCCAGTGCTGGAGACACAGGAGACTTGTGTTCGATCCCTGGGTTGGGAAGATCCCCTGGAGAAGGAAATGATGACCCAGCCCAGCACTTTTGCCTGCAGAATCCCATGGACAGAGGAGCCTGGCAGGCTAAAGTCCATGAGGTCGCAAAGAGTCACTTGCGACTAAACACACGCACGCACACACACACCAGTGCGTATACACATGTAAACATCACATGTACATCACATGTATCAAGTCCTCTTTACTCTTTCACCCACTGAAGGACACTCAGGCTGTTTCCAAGACTTGGCCATTGTGATGTGCTCCAGGTCATGACCTCGGTAGAAGTTACACCAAAGTGTGTGTGCATGTGTGCTAAGTCGCTTCAGTCATGTGCAACTCTGTGACCCTATGGACTGTTGCCCCCAGGCTGTTAAATGTTATTGAGCTTATAATTTGGTACATATATATTATATATGTGGTCAAGCACAGCAAAAAATAACAATGAAGAATATTAGGCCAAGCCAGAGGTTCAATAAGAAAATTTCAAAGTCCTTTTCCCCGCCATGACTCATGAACCATAACAGGTTAAAGACTTCCAGAGATTTTTTTTTTCTTTTTTTTACCTTTACCACCTCTTCTTCCAAGAGAGGACACGGGCCCTCAGAAAAGGCTACCTACTTGCCACGGTCAAGGTCTCCCAGGCTTACGTGGGGAAGTCCAAGTTGGCGCATAAGCTGATTCCCTGGCTGATCTACAGGAAACTGCTCGTCCTTCCGTCTCACAAAAACTACACTTAGCCATGACTCGAGGGCTTGTTTTTCTTAAGATCAATATTAAACAGCAGGGCAAGATGTAAACGGAAATGTCTTATTTCTCTTATGCCCCCAAACAGATTCTTTCAGGCCAAATCAAATTTTCTCATCCACAGGGTGGTCTGGGGCACGCCAGGGCATCCGTGCCCCTTTAAACTCCTGCTTTCCTGCAATGACCTTTCTCATGTATGGATGTGGATTATGTGATGAGAGGGCTTCCCTCGTGGCTCAGACAGTAAAGAATCTGCCTGCAATGTGGGAGACCTGGGTTTGATCCCTGGGTTGGGAAGGTCCCCTGGAGAAGGGAATGGCACCCCACTCCAGTATTCTTGCCTGGAGAATCCCATGGACAGAGGAGCCTGGAGAGCTACAGTCTTTGGGGTCGCAAAGAGTTGGATACATCTGAACAAATGTTTCAGTTCAGTTCAGTTCTGTGATGAGAGGGGAGGTGATATTTTCTGATCAGCAGTTCATGATTCAAACTTTCAAGCAGCAAATTGAAGATGAACCCATGTTGCCATTAAATTTAAAATAATGAGTTAAAATTTCCCTAAGTCCTAGGCCTCCCAGATACAGACATGAGTAAATGTGATGAAGTCTGTCTGCAGGAAGTGACATACGTCTTTACTGATGAGTCTGAGGAATTTACTGTAAACACTTTTCTACTAAGTATAGAGAAAAGTCGTGCTGACAACTTCAGGCCAATTGAGTTTCCTTATTATATATAATTTTTCTGTATACCTAATGCTAAACTGCTAATAAAAGAAAGCAGATTCATCTTCGAAAAGTTGGTCACTTATCCTTACTCATTGTTGGGATCACATCCAAATTGCTGACTAACTGGTGGAGAATATAACAGTGTTTTGATTACTTAAAAGTTAGGGAACCAGAAAACATGTAAAAGAAGATGGATTCAGGGTCATTAAGCCAACGAAAAATCAGGGTTGAAACACTGGGCACATTCAGTTCACAGCCAGACATCTCAAGTGCTAAGAATCCGAAGAGTGAATCGGACAATGAGAGGCTTTCTTGGAAAACTTGATCTTTCAAGAAAACACATTTCTGAGCATGAAAAACATCTTATTATTATTTTTTTATGTGTGGTCCAAATTTTTATTATTATGTGGTCCAAAGAAATTAGTAAACTCCCTGAAAACAACTGTTTATTACTGCACGGCTAGAGAAGAGTTTTAATAATCGGCACAAAAATCAACGGAACAAAATGGCTCTGGGCTCCAGACTCTCATCGGTCATTCCCAGGGCCGCATTTTGATTTGGCCATTATACCCCTGATTAGTGGCATGGAGAGAATTATTGTCTCAGACTAGGACTGCTCTCTTTCCGTGAGTTCCATATTTCTTGGCAGTTTAAAACCCAAACTCTCTCATGAAGCTGATCTTCATGCAAGCCCACACTTTGTATCCCTGATGCCTGCACTTTTCAGGTTTTCAGAGCACATTTCAAAAAATTTATGATGTTTATATGTCTTCATCAAGACCAGTAAGATGAAAAAGAAGTAAAATTTTAAGAATATAAAATTTATACAAAGGATTTGAGATATAAAAACATTTAAAATTTTCCTTGTCAATACACTTCTTTGTTAGAGAAAGCAGAATCCTTCACACACACACACACACACACACACACACACACACACACACACAAACACACACCCCTAAAAATTTGAGCAGCTACATGAAGCAGCAAAAAACAATGCTAACAATCCCCAACTTGACCCCAAGAGAACACTGTGCAGAGAAAAGCAAATGTTGACAGGACCCATTGTGCCCTGCCAGTTGAAGAAGAGTGTGAATGCTGCCCTTTTGGTAACAGAAGTTTTAAGAAGCGATCAAGTGTGTATCCCTGGAGCACAGGTTTATATTACAGGATACAGATTTGTTATTGTTGTTGTCTAGTCACTTAGTCTTGTACAACTCTTTTAGCACCCCATGGACTGCAGCCCACCAGACTCCTCTGTCCCTGGGATTCTCCAGGCAAGAGTACCGGAGTGGGCGGCCATGCCCTCCTCCAGGGGGTCTTCCCCACCCAGGGCTGAGCCTGCGTCTCTTGCGTCTCCTCCACTGGCAGCGTCTTCTCCACCTGGGAAGTCCTAGGGTCTATTTGTGTGTTTCCCCCTGGTCTTCTTTCATTTGTTTTCTCTCTCTGACTTTCAAGTCTACTAATTTTTTTTTTTTACTTTTTTCTTTTTGATTTATTTTTGGAGGCTAATTACTTTACAATATTGTATTGGTTTGGTTTTGTCATACACTGACATGAGTCTGCCACGGGTGCACATGTGTTCCCCATCCTGAACCCCACTGCCTAATTTTTTTCTTGTGATAATCTGCTACAAACTCTTAAGGTAAGGTGGTTTCATGTGTTAAGTTTTTTCCCCAAGAACGTATAATTGAAGTACGAGTGGTAACGCTCACACTCTCCTTGATGACGCTCAGACATGTGAATGTGCTTAAAGAGACCTAAGTAGCCACTTCCCTCCTGTTTCTTGCCAGCATGCGAGTATTTTGAAAATAAGGAAGCATGCTCTTTGCATCTCCTTTACAACAGGGGTCCCCAAACCCTGGGCCACAGATCACTCGTGTTCAGAGGCCCCTTAGGAACCTGGCTGCACAGCAGGAGGGGAGCGGCTGGTACACATGAGTCTGGGGACCGCTCCAACGGGACTTGGCGGACCCAGCCGTGAACGTCAAAGGCAGCGCGAGACACACAGCCAGCTGCGGGGCTCGTACCTTAAAAACCTGTGCAGGTACTGGCGGCTGCAGGGGGACCAGGAGAAGACCCCGTTGCGTCCTGCCAACGTGGGGGACATTATGTTGCCTTCCGACTTCTTGCACACGTTCCCCTCTCCGTCATGGACCATGCCGAAGCTGTGGGAGAGAAACGGGTCTGTCAGAGCAAAGAACAGGGTCAGCGATTGCACTCGCTCAAACCAACACAGGTCAGCCCTGTGAAGACCACTCCTCCTGTGTGCTAGGCAGGCTGGCAAGGGGAAACCAAACCAGGGAAAATATCCACGTGGTCATGGACCCTTCCGGGAGAAACTACCATTTGTGCAGCTACTGAAAGTGCCCACCATCAAAACAGAGCCCACGGCCAGGTATCTGTGAAGGGCAGACAATTCAGTTATAAAAAAGCGTTTCCAGTGTGGGGGATGTGTGCGTGTGTGCTCGGTCACTCAGTCATGTCCGACTCTTTCAGACTCCATGGACAGTAATCTGCCAGGCTCCTCTGTCCATGGGATTTCCTGGGCAAGAGTACTGGAGTGGGTTGCCATCCCCTTCTCCGGGGGATCTTTCCAACCCAGGGATTGAACCCAGGCCCCCTGCATTGCCGGTAGGTGTTTTGCAGATGGTCAAAACCCAAAATGCCAACAGTGCATCCTTACTGTCCCTTGAGAAAACTGCAGTCTCGAGCTTATAAGAATCCCACTGACAGCTGCTACGCGTGCCCATTAAATCAGCTGCTGCTTACCTTCCTGAAGCTAGTCCTGTAGGATCGCCTCAGGCTGCCGTCTTCACCCACCTCGGAAGAGCACAACTTGCTGCACTGGGAAGGAAGCCTGGGGGACTTGGCAGCTCCTTGACCTGGAAGACTTCCCATGGCGGCGGACACATTCTTGGAGAGTCAAGCCATTTTTAGCCTTTAGTGCCTGGTACCCACCCGCTCAGGCTTCCCTGGCAGCTCAGCTGGTAAGGAATCTGCCTGCAGTACAGGAGACCCCAGTTCGATTCCTGGGTCGGGAAGATGCCCTGGAGGAGGGCGTAGCAACCCAGTCTAGTATTATTGCCTGGAGAATCCCCATGGACAGAGGAGTGTGGCGGGCTACAGTCCATGGGGTCTCAAAGAGTTGGACGTAACTGAGCGACTCAGCACAGAGCCCACCCGGTCACTGTACGGAGTCCCAGAAAGCAGTTCTGAATGAGCGGGATACAGAAGGAAGGGGAAGGGAAGAGAAGGAGGAAGCTAAGAGGGGTGGATGGTTCCTGCATCCATGTGGGCTTTCCTCTGCCGAGAACCCCATGATGAATGGAGGGAGGGGCACAGGGCTGGGAGACAGGGACACATGGGAGGTAGCTCCCAGGGGGCCAGGGAATCTGCACTTGTGGCAGAGGCTGAAGACCCAACTGTTTTCCTTAGAGCTGTTTAATAATATCAGGAAGAAGAACAACTCCCATTTGTAAGCACTACTTTTCAGGTATGGAGAAGGCAATGGCAACCCACTCCAGTACTCTTGCCTGGAAAATCCCATGGACATTAAGCACATTAAGTATTATTTTCTCACTACAGGTCTACAAGGTAGACATTATATTTGTAACGATAGCAAGATGGGAGGCCGGAGACAGCCTAGTCCAGGGTCTCAGAGCTGGGACTGGAACCCAATACTCTTGATGTCAGAGCTCGGGCAGGACCCATGCAATAGTGTAATCTGAGCGTGGTTGAAGGGTGGGTCCAAGAAACCTGCTGCACAAACACTGTCCAACTTTTGCACGATTCCCGCTCAGGACCAAGGGGATGCAGATGCAGTCACTCCGGCCTCCACCTGAAATCCCATTAAAAGCACTCAGTCAAGGCGAGGTAACCGTACGGCAGAGGGGATGTGCCCCAGAAATGGAGGATTCAGGCGTCATCCATGGGAGGCTGCCTCGGGGAGAAAGTGATGAAGATGAAATAGCAAAGTACCTTCCCCTGGATGGCCCTTGACTCGAATATGAAGAAAACACATTAGGGTCCAGCAAGTGCCCTAGATGAATCTGCTACCAATTCTGCCTTCATTTCTAAGGAATTCAAAACCACAGTATCCCACATCCGGGGATTAAACATCTTCATCAAAGTCATTTTCAATGATTCTCAGACTTGTCTGAGCATCAGAATATCTGAGAAATGTACCACACACTGGCTCCCCAAAGCCTACCTGGTAGAGTTTTGATTTAGTAATGTTGGGGGTTGTTGTTGAGTCACTCAGTCCTGTCTGACTCTCTGTGACCTCATGGACTACAGTTAGCCTGGCTTCCCTGTCCATCACCATCTCCTGGAGTTTGCTCAAACTCTTGTGCATTGAGTCGATAATGCCATCCAACCATCTCATCCTCTGTTGCCCTCTTTTTCTCCTGCCCTCAATCTTTCTCAGCATCAGGGTCTTTTCCAGTGAGTTGCCTCTTTGCATCAGGTGGCCAAAGTATTAGAACTTCAGCTTCAGCATCAGTCCTTCCAATGAATATTCAGGGTTGACTTCCTTGAGGATTGACTGGTTTGATCTCTTTGCAGTCTAAGGGACTCTCAAGAGTCTTTTCCAGCACAATTTGAAAGCATCAATTCTTCAGCGCTCAGCCTTCTTTATGGTCCAACTCTCACATCCATCCATAACTACTGGAAAAACCATAGCTTTGACTATATGGACCTTTGTCAGCAAAGTGATGTCTCTGCTTTTTAAATATGCTGTCTAGGTTTGTCATAGGTTTATTCTTTACCATTTGAGCCATCAGGAAAGCCCAAGTTGGGGGTTAGGTTCTGGTGTTTGGGTGAATCCTCACAAAATGATTCTGATACCCAACCAAACTTCAGCACTACTATGTTTCAAGTTGTTCTTGGAAGCAATACAAACCCTAAACTGCACTGAAGGAGTGTGGGGGATCAGCCTAGTGGCATGAAAGTGCACACAATAATCATAGTTGATAGTAACATTAATAAAGTCACGGAAGAATGACTAGGGCACATTTTGAAGATAAGGTTGGTATTTGGCAGCTAAGAAATGAAAATACTATTCAAGTTGCACATGCCAGACATTTTTTTTTTTTAGCTTCCATGACTCACAGTACTTTATTCCAAGTGGTTACTATTCTATATTTTAAAACAATACATATTCCCGCTTTCTTGTGTACTAGCTTTTAAGTTTCTAGAGAACAGAAGGTCTTCTTAACTGTGCTCAGAGACCCAGCACTGGTGGACTTTCTAGCTCATAACAGGAGCTCCAATGACATTTGCTGAATGAATAAGAAACGACCTTCCAGCTTTAACAGCAACTCAAATACCCAAATGTAAACATCATTTCACATCAAACTGGACTTGAGAATTATATTCAGTGTCACATGCTTTTAATGTCTTTTACAGAATTTTCTTGAGTTATTCAATGACATCAGCCAGTATTTCCTTGTTACTAGGGATATACCCAGGCTTCTCAGGTGGCCTAGTGGTAAAGAACCTGCCAATGCAGACTTAAGAGACCCGGGTTTGATTCCTGGGTCAGGAAGATCCTCTGGAGGAGGGTGTGGCAACTCACTCCAGTATTCTTGCCGGGAGAATCCCATGGACTGAAGCCTGGTGTGCTATGGTCCGTTGGGTCGCAAAGAGTTGGACATGACTAAAATGACTTTGGCATGCATGCAATGATATACCCAGGATGAACAGCCAAGCATTTTTAGAGGTTGCATCAATATTTCAGGCTGATCAGACAGCAGTGGTTAAGACAAAGGGAAGACCCTTCAGAAGTAACGATAGGTCAGAGTCATCTGGAAGGTAAACCACACACTGGCTGTGATGATGGTGCCACAGGTAGGACTTGTCCAGACTCGGATGCAGGCTTTTCAAGAAGCAGACCCATCCTTCCTGACAGACAGGAAGCCGACATGGGGACAGCAGTCAGGTGGGACTCTTGAAGCCAGGGCAGGTCAGATAACCTGGGAGAACATGAGTTGCGGCGGTGGGGGAACCTCCAGTCAGGGTCTTGGCCCTGTCATTCACAAGTGGTTTGATGTGGAGCAAATTTTTCAAGTTCCTGAGTCTCAGTTTTCTTACCTATAAAATGGGATAATAAAACTTGCCTCCTAAACTGTTCAGCATATCTGGCATCATGCATGTAAAAAAGGGAAAATTCAAAATATCTCTTTCCCTGATTCACATGTGGTCTTGATCAAATCTCAAGACACCTAGATGCCAGCTATCACTTGCATACATAACTTTGGTGTGTGTGTGTGTGTGTGCATGCCTGTGTGTAAGGGCGGTAATGAGGAGGCAGTTCAGCCGAAGGTCAATGGGTTTCGAATACTTTTGGTCACAGAAACAAAAATCTTAAGAGGAACGACAATAAATAAAATTGGTAAGAAATGATGCTCCATTGTTTTCTAATCTCCAAGTAGGAAGGTAGTGTTGCTTTCTAAGCTACCACAGTTGACTTTATTCTTCTACTCTGAAAAATGTTCACTTGTTTGAGTGTATATAATATATATAAAGGGAGCCTTAATGGATTTGTTTTCATAATTTAATATTTTTGTATTTGCTCTTGTATAATTGTTTTTAATGGAAAGTATTACAGAATTAAGGGTGGATTCTTAGAACCAAAGTTATTCTTAATAAAAATCACCACATGCTTGGACCATAAAAAAAAAAAAAAGAAATGATGCTCCAACCTGCTGGGGGTCCTGGGGGACAGTCTGACAATCACCACATCAGATGATCTTTAAGCAACTGTTGCTTTGATATTCTTTAAACCCTTAAAATCACCCAGTGCCTACCCAATCCAGCTAGAGGCTCAGGCTGATGGCAGAGAACAGCCATAAATCAGTGAGGTGCACACATCACCAGCCAGTGCTTGGAAGGGCATCTAATATCAACAGCTAAGGACGGCAATGGACCCCACTCCAGTACTCTTGCCTGGAAAATCCCATGTACAGAGGAGCCTGGTGGGCTCCAGTCCATGGGGTCCCTAAGACTCGGGCACGACTGAGCGACTTCAGTTTCACTTTTCACTTTCATGCATTGGAGAAGGAAATGGCAACCCACTCCAGTGTTCTTGCCTGGAGAATCCCAGGGACAGAGGAACCTAGTGGGCTGCTGTCTATGGGATCGCACAGAGTCGGACACGACTGAAGCAACTTAACAGCAGCAGCAGCAGCAAGGATGGCTAAGCAGAATGGTATCCGCACACCAATTCTGTTTCTTTCCGAAAGACTTCCCTGATCTTCCTTGCACATCTTGCCATGCTGCAGCCCTCACTGCTTGGCCTCTCACATGCCATGTCTATCTTACCTGGCTTTAGGCTTTTGGAGGGCATGGACCACTAGTCAGTTTGTAGAATCCTACACAATGGTCTGCTGGCACAAGGCAAATTGCACCTGGTGAATGGATCAGAGCATGCATGTGTGTGTGCAGTCATGTCTGACTCTCTGTGACCTCATGGACTGTAACCCACCAGGCTCCTCTGTCCATGGGATTCTCCAGGCAAGAATACTGGAGTGGGTTGCCATGCCCTTCTCCCAGGGATCTTCCCAATCAAAGATCAAACCTACATTTCCTGTGTTGGCAGGCGAGTTCTTTACCAACTAGGAAGCCCCCATATGGATTGGTAAATAGTGGAAAAAAGAGGGGGGCAGGATGATGGCTCATGCATACTCTTGAGCGCAGGATGTTTAATATCATCTTGATGGTCTGCGATGACCATGAAAATTATGTATTTTAGCCAACTTCATATACAAGCAATGCTCAGCTCAAGTAACACAACTCAAATTGCACCTGCTGAGGTCTCACAGACTCTAGGGGTTTTATATACAGAAACCTATGGAAGAGGAGACCAGGCTATACACCACAGTCATGGTCAGGCTGCCAGAGAACCACAGGGTATCTGGGATCTGAGTTCCAAGGCCCTGCCCATCGAATGGCATGACTTCCTTTGGCAAATGAGAATTTTTCAAATGGATTCATGCCCAGATGACACATTTTCCAAAATGTGTAGTTGAGCCCTCGTGCCTCTGTGCCGATTCTTCAACACCTCCATTGAGCAAACCGCACATGCTGTGTGTGACAAGTGACTCAGTACAACCAGGAAGCCCACCCTCCACCAGATCTGGCTCAACCGCACACTCGAAAGGAGCAGACACGTGCTCGTTTCCAGTTCCAGTCTCTCTCCTCCCCTTCCCAACACAGATCCAAGCCATGGTTCTTAGCAATTCCCGTTTCTAGGTCAGATTCCCTAGTGGAAACCACAAGATGCCTTGAGATTAAAAAAGAACCAAACCTGGTGGAAAAAACGGGCTGGACATGAACTGAATCTTTTTGAGCTGAAGGTTAAGAATCTATGGCTGAAAGGCTCTGAGCCTTACATATATACTGCTGTGCATAATATAAATGCATTACAATTACATTATCCACTGTAATGATAAACCTGAATGATCAGGTCCTCTGAACATAAACCAAACTTCACCTGTGAAACAGGATGCTTTATAACTCAATAAATGTAATCACTTCTCCACTGATCTCCAGTGGCACCCAATATGCTACTGGAGGTCAGTGGAGAAGTAATTACATTTACTAAGTTATAAAACATTCTGTTTCACAGGTGAAGTTTGGCATAACTGACTCAATGGACATGAGTCTGGGTAAACTCCGGGAGTTGGTGATGGACAGGGAGGCCTGGCGCGCTGTGGTCCATAAGGTCGCAAAGAGTTGGACATGACTGAGTGACTGAACTGAACTGAAATGTAATTACTGTATAAATGTAAAATTACTTCTTAATTCTTACGGTATAGAACTCAGAAACTGCCTCTGCTTAGAGCTCCCTGCTAAGGATAAGGTGAAGGCATGCTGCTGGATCCCTGCCTTAAACCTATGACTACTTCTCCGAGTAGTAATAGTTATTAAGTGAATAAACTGAATCACTGGGTTTGTTTGTGATTCACCTGAAAGGCATGGAGCCACATTTCTGAGCCTCCCTGCCACGGCCCCCTCATCGGACGCAGGTGCCACAGTGAATGATGTGTTAGTAACACGCCCCCTTATGTACAGACAGTGAGAGGGAAAGAGAGGCGAGATGAACTGGGGAATCGGGATTCACACACATACACTATTGATCATTGTTGTTGTTCAGTTTCTAAGCTGTGTCTGAATCTTTGCGACCCCATGGACTGTAGCCCATCAGGCTCCTCTGTCCATGGGATTCTCCAGGCAAGAATCCTGGAGTGGGTTGCCATTTCCTACTCCAGGGGATCATCCCAACCCAGAGATTAAACCCAGGTCTCCTTCATTGCAGGCAGATTCTTTACCATTTGAGCCATCAGGTCGCTGACACAGATGCAAATTTCCATTCATTACATGCATGACCCTAACAGACAGGGCTACCATTCCAGGCTATTTGCTATGGCAGCTGGCACATGCCTTTTCTGTGCACACCTCCCACTGTACTTCCTATTTCCTTAATACGATCAGAAGCTATTTCACTGGTGACATGAAACACTCAGGGCTCCCGGACTCTCTGACTCTTGCACAGTGGTCTCAAGCAGCAGGTGCTGGAGAAGGAGGTCTCAAGCAGAAGGTGCTCACTTCCTGGGGTCAGTTCTATTAGGAGTGGGACTTCTCTGCACCCACACCTCTAGAGTCCCTTTCCTTCCTCTCATCTATATCCCCACTTGCAAACAAAAGCACTTTTCTCTTGTTTGGAAGAAATTCTTTTTCTACCTACACTGAGCCCTAGTGACAAAAGGAATAATAGCTGGCTTCTAAGAGAAAGGGGCTTCCCAGGTGGCATTAGTGGTAAAGAACCCACCTACCAATGCAGGAGACCCGGGTTTGATCCCTGGATCAGAAAGATCCCCTGGAGAAGGAAATGGCAACCCACTCCAGTATTCTTGCCTGGAGAATCCCATGGACAGAGGAGCCTGGTGCGTTACAGCTCATGGGGTCACAGAGAGTTGGACACGACTGAAGTGACTTAGCACAGACGCACCCACTCTAGGAAAAAAATAAAAGCAAACGCTGATGCTTGTTGACATGGAAGATGGGGAGTCTTGACTTGGATGTACAGGGTTGAATTTAGTTAAATTCACCAGCTGTGGCTGCCAGGACTGCCAGGGCCCAGATCACAACTGCTTATCTAATGCTGGTTTGTTCAGCCCTTGATGACTTAAATATTTCTTACCTTGATTGTTTAATTAAATTTAGGTATGGTTCAGAGGACAGCAAGAGCCCCATGTCATAAAAATAATGAGAGTTTTTGAAGTTTTAACTCCAGCAGCCCATTTACAATTATGATTTAATTGAAAGCTTTGTAAAGTGTAGGTGCAATTTTCTAGGCACTGAAAACGTCAATCATTACCTGTAATGATGAAGGGATCAGTAATAAGATATAAAGCTTCACTTTCAGGTCATCAGTTCACACAGAGCCTAAATCTGCGTGGCTTCTGTGAGATCCTATTAAAGGCAGGCACACGTGTGTCCACACACACACACTCAAACACACACACACACACACACACACAGATGCTTTGAACAGGTCAGGATGATACAAGTGGCCTCAGTCCAATTTCTAACCAGATGGAGAAGTCAGTTTTGCAAAAAACAAGTGACAATCAATGCCTTTTGCAAATTTTGTGATTAGCAAGATCATTGAGGATGGAAGTAAAATTAGAAAAAAATTGTAACTCCTGGTTGTGGGCTTTCTAGAAGCTTCAAGTACAATTTCAATCCAGAAGAAAAACATTTGTGTTATTATTGCTGATGTTCATATAAACAAAGCAATTGCAGCAAGTGAGCCCCATTGAGTAAAAAAAAAAAAAATTAAGTAGATGGTGCCTCAAAGTGAGGCGACCTATAGATTATTAGAGTAAGAAAGCTTGTTTAAGAATAACAGCTGCTAGAAATAACTGACAGAAGTGTTTCATTTTTACAGGAATAAAGGTAAGCTTCTCACTTGAAAAGATATCGCTAATGACAAGCCACCACCACTGAGAATTGCTTGGTCCTGCACTGTCCATCCGTCCGCCAAAGCCCCAGGCTCCCCACTCACCCTGTTGCTGCTTCACTTTACAACTGACAACTGTGGGCACGTGGGGATGTGGAAGCCAACCAGCTCCTACCAGACTGTATCTCTTGTCCTGTCTGCATTCCCCAAACCCTGCACACCAACCACAACCCATCTCTACAAATGATCAGAGTGACATCAGAATGCAAACTTTCGAACAGTAAGTTACCAACGTTTACCATCCTCAGCTACGTGGGGTCCTCCTGCAGGAGCTAACCAGGGAATGCAGTCAGCCCACAGGACAAGCTCAAGACACAGGACAGAGGAGCAGGGACAGACAGACAGGTCTGCAGTGTGTGGTTTTTTGCACATGTGTGAGCAGGAATGGATGAAGAGAGGGAGCAAAGAGCAAACGCGTGGATCACCACCGCTTGAGATCGAGCACAGCGAGGCATTCAAATGGAATAGATGCACCTACGAGATCATCTCCTATGGTCCATGGCATTCCTGCTGGGATGTCCCCTTACAGACGTGACCTACCCATCACCATTTCAAGACAAACATCCAGCCCAGAGGGGATGCCAGGCTCCGCCCTCCCAGGGAGATGCACTCACTTGTGTCCAGACTCGTGGGCGATGGTGAAGGCCAGTCCAAGACCCGTGTCCTCATTAATCGTACAGCTGCGGTATTTACTGCACATGCCACTGATGGGTGCGAATCCTACGAGACAAATGGATGGAAAGAACGTACAGGCCGAGCACCGTAGGAAAACAGAGACGGGGCACAGCACACACGTGTGTTCATCTCTGTCCTTCCGAGACGCCTGGTTCTCGTCTTGGTCAGGTGAAACGTGAAACAGGAAACCCCTGTTAAGGGCCCTGAATAACGTGGGAGGGGGCATTTGTTCTCTCTTCATGGAAAACAGTCCACAGTTCTACGTCATGTTCCAGTTACAGGTTACAAGGGGGCAACATCCAAGAGGGGGTTCCGTGCTGAAGGAGGAGAATTTCAGCTTTTTTCCTACAAACGTCTGTGTCCTCAGAGGCCCGACACAAAGTGCTGTGGGGAGAGGGTGTCGGTGGCCCTCAAGGCCGTGCCAGGGTGGACGACCTGCCGGCGGGGGGCTGTTCACAGGACTCAGCATCTGTCCTGCTCATGGGTATAGTTTAATGTGGATAAAATGATAAAGTGTAGAATCAGCAGAGGGAGCGAGCACCTGGGGAAAGGCCTGGGGGAAACCAGGCGCGAGGACCCGGGGTCTTCCCTGCAGTGGCCTTGCACAAAAGGACTTAATCCCCCACAGGAGGAATAACGCCGACCAGGGGTTCTCAGCAGAGACTCAGGTCCAGGTGTTGGCTGGGGGCTGGCCACAGGGCACCTCGGCCTGGTGTGGGCCCCGGTTCCAGGCCCCAGAAGTAAAGCAGGCGTTCCAGGTCAGCCTCACGGCATGCATGGTGTAGGCCCAGTGGGTCAGGCTCGCCAGCTGGCGGCCGGGAACTCTGCTGGATCCCACAGCCGAGGGCCCACTTTGTATGCAGGCCTTTCAGGGAACAAGGAGTCAGGACTGACCTCTATCAAACCCAGCCTTGTTTTAATGTTTTTGTAACAAAGAGACTTCTTCCCCAAGACCTTGGAAAGAAATGGAGAAAGAGGGAAAAAAAAAAGTCCAGGAGCACCTCTGTCAGTAGCTCACTGTTTACACTATTTCACACCATTTGCAAAAAGACCGCCTCATGGACATTGCCCCCATTGTAACCTGTAACTTGAACATTACACAGAACTGTGGACTGTCGTTCCACACAGAGAAAACAAACGCCCTTCTCCCACCTTATTCAGGGCCCTTTGTGTGATTGTCCAAGGGTTTCCTGTTTCACATTTCACTGTTTACACTGTTTGGAAAAGTATAAAAAAATTTGCATCATAAAGTACCACTAACATTCAGTCAGCCCTTTAAGCATGCTAAAAGTGGCTAAGATTGAGATATTTATAGAGAAACAGAAAGATGAGGAACACAATATTATTGTAGTATCTCTATAAATATTCACAAACATATGTCTTTCCTATCATGAGAGACCCACTTGGACCTCTTGATCCCACTCTCACAATTAGAGGAAGAAATGGAAGAAATTATTTCTTAAATTAGAAGAGACAGGAGTTCTTGAATCTGTGAGACCTTTCCATGGGAAAGAAGTGATTTTGGTGACGACAAGCGCACTCTTATGTTTGGCCAACGTTTATGCAGGGACGGCGTCTGTTTCTCACAAAGGCACTCAGCAGCAGCTGCCACTTACGGATCCAGGTAGGAGGTGAGAACCCTCCGTATCCCGGGCTGCTGACGGAGCACGGCACACACGAGTCTGTCAAAGCCCCAGCAGAGGCTCTTACCCAGGGTGTCACAGGGCTCGTTCTTCCAGGAGCATATGTCCAGGCCGGTGAGTAAGATGGCGTGGTCGTGGCGAGCCCCATCTTTCCCCGTCAGTCCAGACTGCCACTGGCAGAAGCTGCTCAGGCTGTGGTCCGCGTGATGGCTTATCACCAACCCTGGCTGCGTGGGAGGGCGCCCGAGAAAACAGGAAGAGAGCATGTCAGGCAGCGGCACTGGCATCACCGCACACTACCACTGATTTGGATTTCAGTGACGTGGTGAATCTGAATGGCAGACGAACTAGTCTATCCATCTCATGTATTAAAATACAAAGGAGGGCGTTGTATATAAAACTTGTAGATGCAGTGTAGACGCTCATGTCCCTTTCTCCAGTTCTGTACAAAAACAGTGGGGATGCATTCAATCACTGATCACACTTCGATGACCCAAGAAACATTACTTCTGTGTCTGTAACTCTTCTAAGAGTTATTACTACAGCATTAAATTAGGTCAGTTTTACACGGATACACCATGTTGTAAGAAGGGGCTGCTCAACTGACAAAGCTTTATTTCTTTATGTCTAGAAAGAAATTTCTTTATTTCTAGAAAACAGGCTGGAACTAGAAGGATAGTTCCAGGTGACGTTCAGCCTCCTCCATGTATTGCTATTGTTGTTCAGTAGCTAAGTCATGTTTGACTCTCTTGTGACCTCAAGGACTATATCCTGCCAGGCTCCTTTGTCCATGGGAATTCCCAGGCAAGAATACTGGAGTGGGTTGCCATTTTCCCTTCCAGGGTATCTTCCCAACCCAGGGATCAAACCCGCATCTCCTGCACTGGCAGGCAGATTCTTTACCACTGAGCCACCATGGTATATATACCAAGTTCTAATAGATCAGCAATGGAAGATCAGAATGAAGGTACCTGAACTCTTGGTAAACGAAGAATTGGGGGGGCTGGTAAGAATAGCTCTCAAAGCTGGCAGATGAGTTATTTAAACCTTATCCATAGGTTCGATATATTTTCCTATGGATGGTCACAGAAAACCAGCTTAAACATCTCCATTTCAGGACAAAACTTTAAAGCTTTTCTGACCAGAGTGTTGGGCTGGAACCGTGTCTCTCAGTCACTAACACGCTTTCTCCTTCAGTGCTATTGTGTCTTTCCAGAAGGCCAAGTGCACCCAAGCTTAATGCTGCACATCAACCCTGGGACATGCCTTACATTCTTCAGCCGGTGATTTCCAGGAAAACTGCATTAATTAAAGTTAACACAGGTGTATGATCAAACGATAACCTCGCTTATTCTTTGCTGCTTGGATGAATTCCAAGGTGAAACATTTTAATGCAGAGAATAATTAACCTGTCACCTGGGAATCCCTGCTCAGTCAGCAGCCCCCTCTGCAGACACACACGAGAGGCAATGGAGTTGTACTTCGCTGACTATTCAGTCCAGAAACATGCCTGCCCCTGCACACCCCGCCTGCATGGAAAGAGGGCCTCAGCCCAGAACCTGCAAATCTAAAGGCATCTGAGATCTTATCAAGGATCTCAGAGTTCATCTAAAAATTGTTTGTTTCATAAACAAGACAACCATGGCTAACAGGAGACTCTGCCGAAACACCAGTAAGGGTGGAACTGGAGGTTGGGTGCCTGACTAGGACCCGGGGTTCACTCCCTGACGTCCAGTCAATGACCAGCTCAGGGCAAAATAGAACTGACAGCCCTTGATGGCTAAGAAACTCCCCCTTACTTCTGCCACAAGACACCCACCCGAGGTGCACTGTGAACGGCGGTGCACCTCTGTGTGTCCACACAGAGGTTCTGAAATGAAGGCGCCAGACAATCTTTTCCCCACTGCTCCCAGGATCCAGCATAATTTGGAGGTTTGCACGCAATGAGAGAAATGTGCCTGACATTCTAGACTCTAAGAATAAAATGCTGAGACTGAAGGTGGTGAAGGTGAGTGTCAGCGCTTGGGAGGTAACAGAGTACAAGCACACAGAGCCGCATGGTACGGTGCCATCTCCGGGCTACGGGGCACTATTAAACGCCTTCCAACAAAAGACGCCACCTCCATCCTCAGGCTCACAGTGGAACACGCTTCGTATTCCAGGTGTATTTCCCACCCAGGTGTTACAGTAGTTCTTTTTGGGACTTCCACAGTGGTCCAGTGGCTAAACCTTCACGCTCTCAATGCAAGGGGCCTAGGCTCAATCTCTGGTCAGGGAGCTAAATCCCACAGGCCACAACTAAAGAACCCTGCACGCTGCAATGAAGGTCGGGGATCCTGAGCATCTCAACTAAGACCAGTGCGGCCAAATAAACAAATATATTTTAAAGTTACTTTTCCTTTCCATTTTCTTATTAGCCAAGCAAATGAGTATGCTTTACTTCTCTGCACAAAAATCACAAACAAAAGTCACATAAGCATTATGGGAACGGACAAGAAACTGACTGTATTATACACAATATCAGAACGTTTCTGTCCTCAAGGGAAAGAGAAGGAAAGAATCCATAGAAAAATTACATTTAGGAAAATGAATATTTTGCACGTATTTTTCTGAGGGGGGGAAGCTGCTGGTATCAAAGATAGGATACCTGTTCCTCTTCCAGAAGAATCAGGGCGACAATGGCAATGTTGATATTCCCTCCTATTGTCCCGTCTTTGAATAAAGCAGACACCTGGGAAAGACAGGTAACTCACGTCAGTCCCTGCACATGACACCCTTTCCCCCAGCCCTTAGCCTGGAGTTCACAGCTGAAGGCCAATCCCGTGTTCTCCACGTGACAGAGCAATGTTCGGTTTCTTACACTGCTAGACACACAGGGATGTGAAGTGAAAGTGTGAAAGTGAAAGTGTTAGTTGCTCAGTTGTGTCTGACTCTTTGAGACCCCATGGACTGTAGCCTGCCAGGCTCCTCTGTCCGTGGGATTCTCCAGGCAAGAATACTGGAATCGGTAGCCTTTCCCTTCTCCAGGGGATCTTCCCAACCCAGGGATGGAACCCAGGTCTTCTGCATGGCAAGCAGATTCTTTATCATCTGAGCCACCAGGAAAGCCCAAGACACACAGGTATGGGAACATCTAATCACACCAACTCTTGGGTCCTTATGGTTGGTGCTTGGAAGTAAAACAATGAAGTCTGGGGAGGTAGGTCCCACGTGTTATCAAACACCAGTGAAGGGCTCACAAGTCCCCTTAGTTGGAAAGTGTCCTCATTAGACTACAAGGAAGTTTCTTTTTTAACTGACAGTGATGACCCACAGGTAAGCACTCCCCAAGCTGTCCCAGTGAAAGATTCCAGAAGCATAAGAGAACTTCTTGGGAAAAGACCAGAGGATACAAGAAAGAGAAGGAAATCAATGCAGAAAGACAGTGATCAAGGGGAGATGCAGACGTTAGAGGTGAAGGTCACAGGAGTAGAAACGAGTGATCAGAGTGATCAGGCGTCACCTCAGGCATTTGAGGCGACGAGTGAGGACGAGTCAACGGTCACGGGAAGCTCCAGGGAACTGATGTAGCACCAGGATGTGGAAATGAGAGAAAAGCTCAACAGAACAGAGGCAACGTTTGCAAATGGCAGAGACCTGCAGTGGCGGGTGCCTCTGGGTGACCACCTGCCTCAGTCCCCTGGGAGACCGGAAACCACGAGGGTCTGGCCGCCAAAAACAAGGACGGTGAGAGCAGCCATGCCGAATCATGGCAAACTGAATCATATTTAGGGGTACTCTGTTTATCGGGATGTGAAACGTATGTTTCAAATAAAACTATTTTAAAAATTCACTTTGATGGCCCCAAATTTTGTCTTCTGTTATGCAGATTCCACTTAGGTGGAATGGGGCTTAGACACCTCTCGCTACACTTTAGTACAGACTAGAGCTGCCAAGCAGACACAAAGCCAGACACATTTCTATCTGCAGTGACATTTAAAAAAATTATTGGAGTATAGTTGCTTCACAGTGTTGCGTTAATTTCTGCTGTGCAGCGGAGGGAGCCGGTCATATGTATCATATCTCTACATCATTTGCTATTGTTGTTAGTCACAAAGTCATGTCCGACTCTGGCATCCCATGGACTGCAGCATGCCAGGCTCCGCTGTCTGTGGGATTTCCCAGGCAAGAACACTGGAGTGGATTTCCATTTCCTTCTCCAAGGGATATTCCCGACCCAGAGACTGAACCCATATTTCCTGCACCGGCAGGTGGGTTCTTTACTGCTGAGCCACCAGGGAAGCCCCATGTGTACACACATCCCCTTGATTTTGGACTGCATTTCCATTTAGGTCACCACTGCAGTGACATTCTAAACGGTGTACTGCTTCTTGTTCTTGTAGATAAAATAATGCATCTTTTATATTCATATTCCTAAAAAGATGAGCATTTTCTATGTGCTGTGTTTTAAGTCACTTCAGTCATGTCCAACCCTTTGTGACCCCATGGACTGTAGCCTGCCAGGCTCCTCTCTCCATAGAATTCTCCAGGCAAGAATACTGGAATGGATTGCCATTTCCTTCTCCAAGGGATCCTCCCAACTCAGGGATCAAACCCAGGTCTCCCTCATTGCAGGTGGATTCTTTACCATCTGAACCACCAGGGGAGACGGGCATTTGTACAGGGCCACCTAAAATCACACATATATACTGCTGATGGGCAGACTTACTGCACTCAAAGGTCTCAGCATCCTCTTGGAGATTTCTGATAAATGGAGACATCGTAAACTTGAAATATTGTTCATATTTTTTTTTCATGCCAAATTGTTCATCCTCCAAATTTTATTCTCTGAAGGATTGAAAATGGCTCTTCTGATTGGAGCATAGTAAAAGTGAAGGAGCTATCATGGATGAAATATTTCTTGAGTATGAAACATAAATCCACAAGTAAAAGAGGGAGGCAAACGCACACACTACACCCACACGAGGCAGAATCACACACGCGGCTCAGAGAGCAGGACGAGCCTACCATGTTGAGAACTGTCAGCACGTAGGTGGTGATGTTTTCATGGCCATGGTTTTGCATCATCTTTTTGTCAACCACCACCAGCGTCTCCACATTCAGCTCTTCATTCCTATGGGACTTCAGAAGGGAGCGCTTTTGCCTTACACATGATTTATACTCATCCGGCAGGATGAAAAGGTCTTCTTTGGGAGGCTTGGGCATGTCTACAGGGGGGGCATTTGGAGAGGAAGTAAAAGCAAAGTCATCACACAAGACCTGTGGCAGAGCTCGCGCTAAAGAAAATGGACTAAAAAAATGAATATTCATGAAATGAACCATAAAACCCTTAAAAGTATGATGCGAAACTTGTGTTAAGGTGGGACACTACATTTAAATAAAGTTTGCGCAGCCTAGATGTCATAGAATTCATCACTATATGGACTTTTGTATAAATTTCTCCTGATTTAAAACAAATTGGTCTGTATAGTCAAAGCGGTGTTTTTTCCAGTAGTCATGTACAGATGTTAGAGTTGGACCATAAAGAAGGCTAAGCACTGAAGAATTGATGCTTTCAAACTGTGGTGTTGGAGAAGACTCTTGAAAGTCCCTTGGACTGCAAGAAGATCCAACCAATCCATCCTAAAGGAAATCAACCCTGAATATTCATTGGTAGGACTGATGCTGAAGCTGAAGCTCTAATCCTTTGGCCATCGGGTGTGAAGAGCTGATTCACTGGGAAAAAACCTGATGCTGGGAAAGACTGGCAGCAGGAGGAGAAGGGAACGACAGAAGACGAGATGGTTGGATGGCATCCCCGATTCAATGGACATGATTTTGACCACACTCTGGGAGTTGGTGATGGACAGCGAAGCCTGGTGTGCTGCAGTCTGTGGGGTTGCAAAGAGGAGTTCACGACTGAGCAACTCAACAACAAAAACAAAAAGATCACTTTGGTTCTGAAGTGCTGCTGCGTCTAAAAGCAAGATGTTCCGAGATTGTGAACATGAGGGTATGTGCAACAGGGGCTCCGAAATGGAGTCACTGACAGAGCAATAAAACTAATAATTACAAAAAGAAGTGCTGTCTTACACGGTGTTCTCATTTGAAGACTTTTAATGACCTAAGAGGTTTTAAAGTTGATTCCCGGGTCTGGACACACAGCTGGATAGTCTGTAGTATTTCCAGTGGGTTATAAACACACAGCCAGATTGTCTGTAGTATTTCCAGTGGGTTATAAATGCTCCAGACAGATCCACTGTAGAGCTGAATTTCCTCAAAAGTATTATAAATATTTACCTAATTTAACTGGAAGACAAAATAGACTTGATCTTCTTAGTGCAAGCTGTTTAAAAATAGTTTTGGCTTTGATAATCGGGAAGTTGACACTATGCTAAAAATGGTCAAGTTTGGTGGATGCCTCAGAAAACGTGGTTAGAACTGCTCCGTGTGAAAGTATCCAGGTATTAGGTGGCAGTACTTTACTGAATTAGGTGAATTACTAAATTCAGTCAGTCGGTTCAGTTCAGTCGCTCAGTTGTGTCTGATTCTTTGCGACCCCATGAATCGCAGCACACCAGGCCTCCCTGTCGATCACCAACTCTCAGAGTTCACACAAACTCACATGCATAGAGTCAGTGATGCCATCCAGCCATCTCATCCTCTGTCGTCCCCTTCTCCTCCTGCCCCCAATCCCTCCCAGCATCAGGGTCTTTTCCAATGAGTCAACTCTTCGCATAAGGTGGCCAAAGTACTGGAGTTTCAGCTTTAGCATCATTCCTTCCAAAGAACACCCAGAACTGGTCTCCTTTAAGATGGACTGGTTGGATCTCCTTGTAGTCCAAGGGACTCGCAAGAGTCTTCTCCAGCACCACAGTTCGAAAGCATCAATTTTTCGGCACTCAGCCTTCTTCACAGTCCAACTCTGACATCCATACATGACCACTGGAAAAACTAGATCCTTGACTAGATGGACCTTTGTTGGCAAAGTAATATTTCTGCTTTTTAATATGCCATCTAGGTTGGTCATAACTTCCCTTCCAAGGAGTAAGCGTCTTTTAATTTCATGGCTACAATCACCATCTGCAGTGATTTTGGAGCCCAGAAAAATAAAGGTGGCACTAATTCAAAAGCTATGCCAGCTCTGCTCATGGAATACTCAGCTAGAAGACACTGTTTTGATTGACTGATACTCACATCCACTGCATTTTACTCTCTTTGCTAAAATACTTGCAAACTTAAAAGAACTCTTGGGAGGATAACAGTTACACCACTACAGTTTAATAAGCACTCATCACATGCCATTTGCATTGACGCAGTTTACACTGATGTGGGCTCCCCCATAAAAGATGTCTATGTATAACCCACTCACTCTCTACACCAGCTGTGGGTAGGAGTGAGGCCACCGAGACACGGGAGATGAACATCACTTTCTCAAAATCCCTCCCTAGAAGGCACTGGGAATGGATTTCAGATCTGGCATTGTGGTCCCAGGGCCCTTAGTCTTAATTTCCATAAGTACAGGGTACAAGCGGAGATGGGAACATAGCAGTTCCCCAGGCCCTCAGTACTGGAAAAAGGCAGGAGCACAGAGGTGGTGGTCTCACTGGCCTGGGGTCTGAAAAGCCCCTCAAAACAAGCCATCCGCTCAATATGGTCCCACAGCATCTCCCACCACACATGAGTCCCAGCTCAAAACCCACCCATGATGCCTCAGCTAGAAGCAGCAAGCTACTATTTGAGCCTGAGGTTCAGAGTCACAATTGATTTTAAGCAAATCAGCCTGCTTTTCTCTGCCCTTTTCAACAGAAAGAGATGCCTAAACCCACAGGAAAGTGAAAGGGTTAGCTGCTCAGTCATGTCCGACTCTTTGTGACCCCGTTGTCTGCCCATGGAATTCTCTAGGCAAGAGTCCTGAAGTGGGTTGCCATTTTCTTCTCCAGGGATCTTCTCCACCTAGGGATCAAACCTGGGTCTCCTGCATGGTAGGCAGATCCTTTACTGTCTGAGCCACTGCTGCTGCTGTTGCTAAGTCACTTCAGTCGTGTCCGGCTCTGTGCGACCCCACAGACAGTAGCCCACTAGGGAAGCCTGAACACACAGGAAAATCCCTCATCTCCTGAGCAGAGACTCCAGGAAAGAATCTTTGTAGGTGTAAACCCCCTGAGACAGAAGATGGAGATACCTCTAGGGAAGCCCAAAGCCTCATGGATAGTGTGGGAATATCGTGTCCCATGCTGTCAGATAAGTGAGCCTTGAGGACTAAGTGCTCAGCCCAGAGGGACTGTGCCAATTCTGCTAGGCGTGGCCCCAGCTGCTCGGGGGGCCCAGGGCAAAGAACTGCCACGTGCCCTGCAGAAGCGGGCAGAGATGGCAAGTCAACAGCACCAGATCAGCCCCTGACACGGCCCACATTTTCTGCCACCTTTTTTCTAGTTTTATTATGAAAACATAGTGCTTTTCAGGTCTACTATAGCCTTCTTCTCTCTATATTCGTTCTATTAATTTCTGAGAGTTTGATATTGAAACTCCAACTAAAAATCTTCATCTACTTAAAAAAAACTGTAATATATAGTGGAACTATATGTAACCTTGTTCTGTATATTCTGAGACTCCTGTAAATGAGTTATCATACTTTTGTAATTTAAAAATTAAGATTAAAAAGGAGAAAAAAATGGCTACATTTTTCCATTTTCCAGCTGCGAGTCTTATTGTATAATTTAGTGTCTTATTCAGATATCTCCCTCTCAACAACCAGACTCCACTACTGAGATTCTGAAATGCCTCTGGAGACAAATGCATCGACACAGGTGCACAGACAGCCCCACCAAACAGAACAATCGTACTGCCCTGCATGCCCAGGTGCACTGCCTTTGAGCTATGGGTCTGAATGACTCCGATCACCTCCAGATAAGAATGAAAGGGTCACATTCATTCCAGAAGGGTCAGCACTGCTGGATTGCTCAGAAACACTGAAACATCTGCGTTGGGCCCTGGAGCGGCCTGTCAAAGACACGTGGACAGCCCTGCCCATCTTTCCTGCCTGGATCCAGGTGCTTGGTCAGCTTTCTGTCTCTGACACATGGAGTCTGTCCTACTCTGACTACACCCTCACCGGGAGCCCTAACAGCACCTTCCTGGCTCTGACCTTGTCTGTGCCTGAGTCCTGCCTCTCTGTCTGTGCCAATTGGTCTCGACCTGTTTGGCCCCGCCCCTGACCTGCCTGGCCCCGCCATTGGTCTGTCCGGCCACGCCCCCCCTCCTCCCCACCCCACTGGCCCCCGACCTCCTCCCTGTCTGCACAGACTCAGGAAGCCACTGCTGGTCAGTGTGCCCTGTTCTGATGCTCAATCAGCTGGACTTCCCTGACCTTCTCACCCTCCTGTTCGCTCTCCTTGTGCTCAACACTGTTCTTCCTGCTGCCTCCCCTAAGACCCAGCCCACTCTTGGTCGGTTTGGGATGAGATTTTTGAGACCGTCTGAATGTACTCTGAGACTGATTTACAGGCCATGCGTTCAGATGACACACGGGTGCGAACAGGTCAGCCGCGCTCGTTCTTCTGTCGTAGGTGCCAGGTGATTCTGGGTCATTCTCTCTTCTCTGCAGTGTGTTATGGACCCCTGCATGTGCCCACACTTATGTGAGGGTGCTGGCCCAGCGGCCAATGAAGCTAAGCAGCAGAGAAAGGTGGGCTTCCAGAAGTGCTTTGGGGAAGGTTTGCTATTAATAATTAAAGCCATGCTTGAGGGGAAAGCTGAAGCAAATGAGAACACGTTCAGAAAACACTGATCTTCTATTCCTGAGTCTGTGAGAGGGTCCTACATAAAATGTAAGTATCATTTCTCTTCCTCAATGTTCATGACACAAACAAAGAGGACTTCAATAAAGCCTTGGTGAAAAATTGTAGGTAAATTACACCATGCATCCTGTGTCTTCTGACGTGATGAGTGAAGTATATAAACCTACCTAGGGATAAATCACCTCAGTGGGAAAAGCATGTCAGCTTTAACAAATCTGCTGCTAAGTTGCTTCAGTCGTGTCCGACTCTGTGTGACCCCATAGATGGCAGCCCACCAGGCTCCCCCATCCCTGGGATTCTCCAGGCAAGAACACTGGAGTGGGTTGCCATTTCCTTCTCCAATGCATGAAAGTGAAAAGTGAAAGGGAAGTCTCTCAGTCATGTCTGACTCTAGCGACCCCATGGACTGCAGCCCACCAGGCTCCTCTGTCCATGGGATTTTCGAGGCAAAAGTACTAGAGTGGGATGCCACTGCCTTCTCTGATTAACAAATCTAGACCTCAAAAATAAAGTTACTGGGTAGAGACACCAGGATTCTTTTGAAGATGTCTTGTAGAGGAGTCCACATTTCTGTGAATCATGTCATTTAGTTTGCCCAGGGAACAGCTCTTAAAATTAAAAAAAAAAAAAAAAAAACTACCTTTATCCATATGCCATGGAAAGATGTTTTATCCTGAACATCCAGACAATGGGCTCTCTTTGGAATCTTTACTTAGGATTAGCAAAGGTGGTCAATAAATTTCACCTCGAGGGCAGACTACTTTGAAGAAAATGAAAATACTCCAGTGTCTTACTTAACATCCTAATCGTTAAATTACAAAGACAATCGTCCTTACATACATTTCTTGCGCCTTCCGCAGAAATGCTGCTTCTGTGGGTGCCTGAAGCTGAAGCCGCGTGGGGACTGATCTTCGTGGTGGAAGAGATGGTGGTTTTCCAGCCCCCACTTTTTCTCCATCATCGCGACCCGGTGGGGCCCCACGGCCGGTGCCTCGGTGGATCTCTTGTACAGGATGTGGGAGGGAGGCCTGCCCCCCGTGGAGTCACTGGGGCTCCCTGCCAGGTGTGAAGGGAGGGGCTTCAGGAAATAGTCCGCTTCCTGGGTTCTTATCACGCCTGACTGCAGAAGAGAGAGGGAGAAAGAAAGGTGCATCGCTCCTTTATCATCTGCTCACAAACACGATGTTCCCTCCAGCGATAAACCTGGAATGGGAAATGACAACCCACTCCAGTATTCTTGATTACAGAATTCCATGGACAGAGGAGCCTGGAGGGCTACAGTTCATGGGGTCCCAAAGAGCAGAGAAACACACACACACACACACACACAGACAAAAAACACACGGTTCCCTCCAGGGAGAACCCATGTGGAAAAGGGTCATGTAGGGGGCTGAGAATTAGGGGATGAGGGGTCCACCCCATCTTTTCAGAAACAGTGGTGTGGTGGTCAAAGGACTTGACTCTTGGAGCAGAGAGAGATCTCACAGCATACCAAGGTCAGGTTCTTTACTGGAAAAAATGGAGGAGAAAGCACACACACAGCCCTAGATAGTAATACGGGTCAGGGTTGGTGGGGGAGCTCTCAAAGAAAGACATAAATTTATAAACCTATTATACAGAGTGAAGTAAGCCAGAAGGAAAAACACCAATACAGTATACTAACGCATATATATGGAATTTAGAAAGATGGTAACAATAACCCTGTGTACGAGACAGCAAAAGAGACACTGATGTATAGAACAGTCTTATGGACTCTGTGGGAGAGGGAGAGGGTGGGAAGATTTGGGAGAATGGCATTGAAACATGTAAAATATCATGTATGAAACGAGATGCCAGTCCAGGTTCGATGCACAATACTGGATGCTTGGGGCTAGTGCACTGGGATGACCCAGAGGGATGGTATGGGGAGGGAGGAGGGAGGAGGGTTCAGGATGAGGAACACATGTATACCTGTGGTGGATTCATTTTGATATTTGGCAAAACTAATACAATTATGTAAAGTTTAAAAATAAAATAAAATAAAAAAATTTATAAACCCAGTATAGTCAGCTGTTTTTTTCTAGTTTTATGCACTGTTCATTGAAGAAGGCCTTCTTGTCTCTCCTTACTATTCTTTGGAATTCTTTATTTGGTCGAATGAAACTTTCCCTTTTCCCCTTGCTTTTTGCATCTCTTCTCTAGAAGAAAACAACAGAAGAGGAAAGACTAAAGATCTCTTCAGGAAAACTGGAAATATCAAGGCACCATTTCACCCAAAGATGATCACAATAAAGGACAGAAACAACAGAGACCTAGTAGATGCTGAAGAGATCAGGAAAAGATGGAAAGAACACACAGAAGAGCTGTACAAAAAAGATCTCAATGAACCAGATTATTATGATGGTGTGGTCAGTCACCCAGAGCCAGACATTCTGGAGTGTGAAGCCAAGTGGACCTTAGGAAAAACTGCTGCTAATAAAGCTAGTGGATGTGATGGAATTCCAGTAGAACTATTCCAAACCCTAAAGGATGATGCCATCAAGGTGTTGCATTCAATATGTTAGCAAATCTGGAAAGCCCAACAGTGGCCACAGGACTGGAAAAGGTCAATCTTCATCACAATTCCCTCGGACGTGGAGTAACTCCTCTCGTCACCGCCCTTGACCTCGGACACTGGGTATCTCCTCTCAGCTGCACCCCCTGACCTTGGACGCGGGGTAGCTCCTCTCGGCCGTTCCTGCGCCGTCGCAGTCTGGTACTCTCGGCCACTACCCCTGACCTCGGACATGGGGTAACTCCTCTTGGCTGCCGCCCTTTGGGCATGGGGTCCTCCCGGCTTCTGCCCCTGACCTCAGATACAAAATGATAGGATACTGAAAGAGAAATTCCCCAGGTCAGTAGGTGCCCAATATGCTACTGGAGATCAGTGGAGAAATAACTCCAGAAAGAATGAAGGGATGGAGCCAAAGCAAAAACAATACCCAGCTGTGGATGTGACTGGTGATAGAAGCAAGGTCTGATGCTGTAAAGAGCAATATTGCATAGGAACCTGGAATGTCAGGTCCATGAATCAAGGCAAATTGGAAGTGGTCAAACAAGAGATGGCAGGAGTGAATGTCGACATTCTAGGAATCGGTGAACAGAAATGGACTGGAATGGGTGAATTTAACTCAGATTACCATTATATCTACTACTGCAGGCAGGAATCCCTCAGAAGAAATGGAGTGGCCATCACGGTCAACAAAAGAGTCTGAAATGCAGTACTTGGATGCAATCTCAAAAATGACAGAATGATCTCTGTTCATTTCCAAGGCAAACCATTCAATATCATAGTAATCCAAGTCTATGCCCCAACCAGTAATGCTGAAGAAGCTGAAGTTGAGTGGTTCTATGAAGACCTACAAGACCTTTTAGAACTAACACCCAAAAAAGATGTCCTTTTCATTCTAGGGGACTGGAATGCAAAAGTAGGAAGTCAAGAAACACCTGGAGTAACAGGCAAATTGGGCCTTGGAATACGGAATGAAGCAGGGCAAAGACTAATAGAGTTTTGCCAAGAAAATGCATTGGTCATAATAAACACCCTCTTCCAACAACACAAGAGAAGACTCTATACATGGACATCACCAGATGGTCAACACTGAAATCAGATTGATTATATTCTTTGCAGCCAAAGATGGAGAAGCTCTATACAGTCAGCAAAAACAAGACCAGGGGCTGACTGTGGCTCAGACCATGAACTCCTTATTGCCAAATTCAGACTTAAATTGAAGAAAGTAGGGAAAACCACTAGACCATTCAGGTATGACCTAAATCAAATCCCTTATGATTATACAGTGGAAGTGAGAAATAGATTTAAGGGCCTAGATCTGATAGATAGAGTGCCTGATGAACTATGGACTGAAGTTCATGACATTGTACAGGAGACAGGGATCAAGACCATTCCCATAGAAAAGAAATGCAAAAAAGCAAAATGGCTGTCTGGGGAGGCCTTACAAATAGCTGTGAAAAGAAGAGAAGTGAAAAGCAAAGGAGAAAAGGAAAGATACAAACATCTGAATGCAGAGTTCCAAAGAATAGCAAGAAGAGATAAGAAAGCTTTCTTCAGCGATCAATGCAAAGAAATAGAGGAAAACCACAGAATGGGAAAGACTAGAGATCGCGTCAAGAAAATCAGAGATACCAAAGGAACATTTCATGCAAAGATGAGATTGATAAAGAACAGAAATGGTATGGACCTAACAGAAGCAGAAGATATCAAGAAGAGATGGCAAGAATACACAGAAGAACTGTATAAAAAAGATCTTCATGACCCAGATAATCATGATGGTGTGATCACTGACCTAGAGCCAGACATCCTGAAATGTGAAGTCAAGTGGGCCTTAGAAAGCATCACTACGAACAAAGCTAGTGGAGGTGATGGAATTCCAGTTGAGCTCTTTCAAATCCTGAAAGATGATGCTGTGAAAGTGCTGCACTCAATATGCCAGCAAATTTGGAAAACTCAGCAGTGGCCACAGGAGTGGAAAAGGTCAGTTTTTATTCCAATCCCAAAGAAAGGCAATGCCAAAGAATGCTCAAACTACTGCACAATTGCACTCATCTCACACGCTAGTAAAGTAATGCTCAAAATTCTCCAAGCCAGGCTTCAGCAATATGTGAACCGTGAACTTCCAGATGTTCAAGCTGGTTTTAGAAAAGGCAGAGGAACCAGAGATCAAATTGCCAACATCCGCTGGATCATGGAAAAAGCTAGAGAGTTCCAGAAAAGCATCTATTTCTGCTTTATTGACTATGCCAAAGCCTTTGACTGTGTGGATCACAATAAACTGTGGAAAATTCTGAAAGAGATGGGAATACCAGACCACCTTATCTGCCTCTTGAGAAATTTGTATGCAGGTCAGGAAGCAACAGTTAGAACTGGACATGGAACAACAGACTGGTTCCAAATAGAAAAAGGAGTTCGTCAAGGCTGTATATTGTCACCCTGTTTATTTAACTTATATGCAGAGTACATCATGAGAAATGCTGGACTGGAAGAAACACAAGCTGGAATCAAGATTGCTGGGAGAAATATCAATAACCTCAGATATGCAGATGACACCACCCTTATGGCAGAAAGTGAAGAGGAACTCAAAAGCCTCTTGATGAAAGTGAAAGTGGAGAGTGAAAAAGTTGGCTTAAAACTCAACATTCAGAAAACGAAGATCATGGCATCCGGTCCCATCACTTCATGGGAAATAGATGGGGAAACAGTGGAAACAGTGTCAGACTTCATTTTTCTGAGCTCCAAAATCACTACAGATGGTAACTGCAGCCATGAAATTAAAAGACGCTTACTCCTTGGAAGAAAAGTTATGACCAACCTAGATAGCATATTCAAAAGCAGAGACGTTACTTTGCCAACAAAGGTTCGTCTAGTCAAGGCTTTGGTTTTTCCTGTAGTCATGTATGGATGTGAGAGTTGGACTGTGAAGAAGGCTGAGCGCCAAAGAATTGATGCTTTTGAACTGTGGTGTTGGAGAAGATTCTTGAGAGTCCCTTGGACTGCAAGGACATCCAACCAGTCCCTTCTGAAGGGGATCAGCCCTGGGATTTCTTTGGAAGTAATGATGCTAAAGCTGAAACTCCAGAACTTTGGCCACCTCATGCCAAGAGTTGACTCATTGGAAAAGACTCTGATGCTGGGAGGGATTGGGAGCAAGAGGAGAAGGGGACGACGGAGGATGAGATGGCTGGATGGCATCACTGACTCGATGGACGTGAGTCTCAGTGAACTCAGGGAGTTGGTGATGGACAGGGAGGCCTGGTGTGCTGCGATTCATGGGGTCGCAAAGAGTCGGACACGACTGAGCGACTGATCTGATCTGATCATCACAATTCCCAGGAAGGGTAGTACTAAAGAATATTCTAACCATTGGACAATTGCACCCATCTCCCTTGCCAGTAAGAGTGTGCTTAAAATCTTGCCTGCTAGGCTTCAGCATTATGCAAACCAAGAACTTCCAGATGTCCAATCTGGGTTTAGAAAAGGTAGAGGAACCAGAGATCAAATTGCCAATATTCACTGAATCATAAAGAAAGCAAGGGAATTCCATAAAAATATCAATCTCTGTTTCATTGACTACACTAAAGCCTTTAACTGTGTGGATCATAACAAACTGTGGAAAGCTCTTAAAGAGATGGGAATACCAGACCATCTTACCTGTCTCCTGAGAAACCTGTATGTGGGTCAAGAAGCAACAGTTAGAACCATGTACGGAACAACTGTTTGATTCAGGATTGAGAAAGGAGTATGACAGGGCTGTCTGCTGTCATCCTGTTTGTTTAACCTATATGCTGAGCACATAATGAGAAATGCTGGGCTGGATGAGTTACAAGCTGGAATCAAGATAGGTGGGAGAAACATCAACAACTTCAGATACACAGATGGTACCACTCTAAAGGCAGAAAGTGAAGAGGAACTAAAGAACCTCTATATGAGAGAGGAGCAAGTCAGCTTAAAACTAAATATTAAAAAGCTAAGATCATGCCACCCAGCCCTATTATTGGATGGCACATAGAAGGGGAAAATGTGGAAGTAGTGACAGATTTCCTCTTTTTGGGCTCCAAAATCACTGTGGATGGTGACTGGAGCCATGAAATCAGAGGACAACTGTTTCTTGGCAGGAAAGCAATGACAAACCTAGACAGTGTGTTGAAAAGCAGAGACATTACTCTGCAGACAAAGGTCCATATAGTCAAGGCTGTGGCCTGCCCAATGGTCATGTATGGTTGTGAGAGCTGGACCGCAAAGAAGGCAGAGTGCCAAAGAACTGATGCCTTTGAACTGTGGTGCTGGAGTAGACTCCTAAGACTCCCTTGGACAGCAAGGAGATCAAACCAGTCAATCCTAAAGGAAATCAGTCCTGAATATTCATTGGAAGGACTGATGCTGAAGCTGAAGCTCCTGTGTTTTGGTCATTTGATAAGAACAGGCGACTCACTAGAAAAGTTCCTGATGCTGGGAAAGATTGAGGGCAGAAGGAGAAGAGGGCAACAGAGGATGAGATGGCTGTATGGCATCACTAATGCAATGGACATGAACTTGGACAAACTCTGGGAGATGGTGAGGGACAGGGAGGCCTGGTGTGCTGCAGTCAGTCCATGGGGTTGCAAAGAGTCAGATGTAACTGGGCAACTGAAGGAACGAACAGATATAGTCAATAGCAAAACTCTATTCAAACCTGAATATGATGTGACACTTTCTATAAAAGCGTAACAATGAAATCAATCCAGTAGGAGGCAAAAAGGAATAGTTTAAGGAATTGGGGAGATCTTTCTAAACAAGGTATTTGGGAAATAGAAAAGAATTGATTATAAAAGTAAAAAAAAAAGTACAGTATAACAGACAATGAAGCACAATGGCAAACATAGCTTAAGTGAGAGAAAACAGAGACCCTTTTACATTTAGAGTGACAAGGACTTTCAGAGTTGATAACTATTGGGAACAGACTGGCAGTGTGGCCCCGGGAAAGGGTGAACTGGGGCCCCGCCCGGCTCATCTATCAACACTGAAAATGTATCATTTGATTCCAGGATTTTAATCCTCTGGAATTCTTGCTTAATTTATTTTAATTGAAGGATAATTGTTTACAATATTGCAGTAGTTTCTGCCATACATCAACATGAATCAGCCACAGGCATACATATGACCCCTCGCTCTAGAACCTCCCTCCCACCTCCCACTCCGGCCCACCCTCTTAGGTTATCGCAGAGCATGGGGTTTGAGCTTGTGTGATACAGCAAATTCCCACCAGATATCTATTTTACATATGGTATTGTACATGTTTCAATGTTATTCTCTCTATTCTTCCCTAGAGGCTATTACACAGAGTGAAGTAAATCAGAAAGAGAAAAACAGCTATCCTATATTGCCAAATGCTTCTAGCAGGCTCTCCCGCAGTACTGATACACATTTGTGAATGTATAATTTAGTCACTGTTTATAATCATTTAAAAGTAGAGACAAACAAATAACAAAAATAAATAATGTTTATCAATTAGTTCAGAGTGGTTTTTAAAGTACATTTTTTTGGTATTTGGAGAGTATATAACCATTTTAAAAGGCCAGTTAATTATGTCCTGATGATAATCTTAAGTAAACACTTTTGTGTGAGCTCCTAAGATTATGGCCAGCATTTCCTATATGACACCTTATTTATCACAGACATCCTGGAAGGTTGGTATCACTCCGCTCTTCCTTCTATGGACAAGGAAATACAGAGTCTGGCTGATTAAATAACATATTCAAGGTTACCTGGGAAAGTACAAGAATTTGAACAAAATCAGAGTAAGTTCAAAACCTGTAAGGTTTAGGCTTATAATGTAGGGTTCCCAGAAGTTGTTAAATTTTTTTTAAAGTGTATGCTGCTACTGCTGCTGCTGCTGCTAAGTCGCATCAGCCATGTCCGACTCTCTGCAGCAGCCCACCAGTCTCCCCCGTCCCTGGGATTCTCCAGGCAAGAATACTGGAGTGGGTTGCCATTTCCTTCTCCAGTGCATGAAAGTGAAGAGTGAAAGTGAAGTAGCCCAGTCGTGTCTGACTCTCTGCGACCTCATGGACTGTAGCCCACCAGGCTCCTCTGTCCATGGGATGCTCCAAGCAAGAGTACTGGAGTGGGTTGCCATCGCCTTCTCCTTTAAAATGTATAATAAAGTATACATATAATGTATAATATATGTATTATACATATATTGTAAAATAAAGTATATAGTGTGATTCCAAATGTGTTCATTTTTTTAAGTGTGCATCTCCACTTAAAGTATTTTCCTAGAAGGGCTAATGAAAAATTGCTGAAGCTGGTTATGTTCAGGGAGAGGAAATCAAGGAGGAGGGATGTAAGAAGAGAATTCCACATCCATTTTTACATCTTTAGGCATTACTCAAGTTTGTAAAATCTGTGTACATCCTTACCTTAAAAATATCAATGGCATTGCTGGATCGTGGGATGACAGATAAGCTTTTAAAATCCTTATGAGTGTTTTAAAATATCTTTATAATTTTAGAATACAGTTAATTATTCCTACAGAACTATTAAGGTATCGCTTAGCATTCTCCAATATAGTATTATAAGAGTGCGGATATTTTCCTAATTATTTTCTTAATTCAGCACGTGATTAGCACTTTCTAGGTACTCAGAGACACTGGTGCTCAGGTGCTTATTCTCAGCGAACATCTGATTTAGGACCTGAGGCTGACCCTCATCTCGGGGGGGGGGGCCCAGTGCCCATCACCACCCACCAAACTCAGTTCTGTGGGTGCTGAGCTGTCCTGCACAGATCTGAGTGTTTGCACAGGGTGGGATGATAGACACGGAGAAGCCCTTCTCAGATCTCGGGAAAGTGTCAAATGCAGCTCTCAGGGACAGGAGGGTGGGGTGGACACAAATGAGAGGGGAGACCAGGCTTATCGTGCATTCAGAGGTGAAGCCCTGGCCACAGTGTTCCTGCAGGTGGGGAAGAGGGAGACCAGATCGTGCGTGAGTGCTTAGTCACTCAGTCATGTCTGACTTTGTGACCCCGTGGAGCCTGCCAGGCTCCTCTGTTCATGGAATTCTCAGGCAAGAGTACTGGAGCGGGCTGCCATTTCCTTCTCAGGGGAAGAGAAGGTTAACAGCAGTAAACAATCAGTGAAAACATCAGCACCTTGGGGGGTAGACCTCCCAGGGCAGAAATGCCAGCCTGCAAGGAAAGGTGAAATCCTTGGAATGTATGCTGCAGATCCAGGTGGTGGAGGAGGAGGGCTGGGGAGGCTGTCCCTGGTGCTCTCCATGGATGCCTGGGAAACCTTTTTGGCTAAGTACTCTACCAACTAAACTAGAAGAGACAATACTTTAACATCTGCAGTGCTATCAAGGAAAAGTCAAGTGTGGGATTAAATAAAAGCTGGAGCCAGGTGGGTTTCATCCTGTTGGCAATTAAACTAACTCAGGAGTAGCAGGAGCAGTTATGGGTGTGTTCAGCCTTGTGTGATAACATACCCAGGAGTTTCCACACTTGCAACTAGTTGAAGTGTTACATTCAGTTCAGTTCAGTTCAGTCGCTCAGTCGTGTCCGACTCTTGGAGACCATGAATTCTGCTGAATTCTGCTCATGAATTGCAGCACGCCAGGCCTCCCTGTCCATCACAAACCCCGGAGTTCATTTAAACTCATGTCCATTGAGTCAGTGATGCCATCCAGCCATCTCATCCTCTGTCGTCCCCTTCTACTCCTGTCCCCAATCCCTCCCAGCATCAGAGTCTTTTCCAGTGACTCAACACTTCCTATGAGGTGGCCAAAGTACTGGAGTTTCAGCTTTAGCATTATTCTTTCCAAAGAACACCCAGGGCTGATCTCCTTTAGAATGGACTGGTTGGATGTCCTTGCAGTCCAAGGGACTCTCAAGAATCTTCTCCAACACCACAGTTCAAAAGCATCAATTCTTTGGCACTCAGCTTTCTTCACAGTCCAACTCTCACATCCATACATGACTACTGGAAAAACCAGAGCCTTGACTAGATGGACCTTTGTTGGCAAAGTAATATCTCTGCTTTTGAATATGCTATCTGGGTTGGTCATAATTTTCCTTCCAAGGAGTAAGCGTTTTTTAATTTCATGGCTGTAGTCACCATCTGCAGTGATTTTGGAGCCCCCCAAAAATAAAGTCTGACACTGTTTCCACTGTTTCCCCATCTATTTCCCATGAAGTGATGGGACCAGATGCCATAATCTTCATTTTCTGAATGCTGAGCTTTAAGCCAACCTTTTCACTCTCCTCTTTCACTTTAATCAAGATGCTTTTTAGTTCCTCTTCACTTTCTGCCATAAGAGTGGTGTCATCTGCACATCTGAGGTTATTGATATTTCTCCTGGCAATCTTGATTCCAGCTTGTGCTTCTTCCAGCCCAGCATTTCTCATGATGCACTCCGCACATAAGTTAAATAAGCAGGGTGACAATATACAGCCTTGACGTACTCCTTTTAAAAACAGTCATTTTTTTTTCCTTAAAAAACCCTTTTCTCATATGCAAATAATGTCTTACTGTTCAAATCACCTGGAAATACGAACAACTCCTGTGGGTTCTCTAGAGTCAATGATGTCCAGCATCTCTGACTGGAGCCCAGATGGACTTACAGAGAACAGAGAGATGAGTCTGATACCCATTATTCGATTCTAACATTACAATCTTTGTGCCTTTGGACGAGTTACTCATTCCCTCTGTGCTGTTCTGTCCTCTAGGGAGTGGATACAAAGACAGCCACTTGCCATGAGTTTGTAAGACTTAACACTAATATATACCTAAATACATAAATGAACGCTCAGTCATGTCCAACTCTTTGTGACCTCATGGACTATACAGTACATGGGATTCTCCAGACCAGAATACTGGAGTAGATAGCCTTTCCCTTCTCCAGGGGATCTTCCCAACTCAGGGATCGAACCCAGGTCTCCTGCATTGCAGGCGGATTCTTTACCAGCTGAGCCACAGGGAAACCCATTTAAAATACATGACCTCCAGTAAATAAGCAAAAAAAAAAAAAAAATTGCTGCATAAATGAAACAAGACTGCAGATACCATGCTTCAGCCTGAAGATCTATGATTCCCTTTGGATAACGCAGGAGGTTTTTGTCGGATGGTTCACTCTACAGTACAAGATCCCTCTGAAGCCTGAGTGTGGGGGTGCCCCAACAACATCATCATCACCCCAAACACACCTTGGTTCCTGGCTTGCTGCATTGGCCTTTCTGGCTTACTCCCCTAAAAACACTTGGGTTCTGTGAGCACTGTTCCAGATTCAAGCCCATCTCCTTTTTCCCTTGGGTTCACTCTGGGTGGCCCAGAGGACCAGACTGTCAGGCAAGAGTGACCTCCACCCCCCCACCCAAAGGACTTCTGAATGTTCACTGACCAAGCAGTCAAGTGTCTATGCTTGTTTCATTTATAATTCAGTCTGAGGCACAGTATTCTGTGTTTAAATAATCCCCATGTTCATTAAATACATAGAATAAAATAACTGATAACACTGATATTTTGATATTCCTTGATAATCAATACACAACGAAAAATACAAGAGGAAAGTGACCCCACTGTCTTGCTGCATTATTAGTTTGCAAGCTTATTTAAATGATTATGTAAATTGTGGAAGATTAATGTTTTCTTCTTATCAAAGCTTTTCTTCACTGAATCAAGAATATTTACTTGGAGGCTCATAAAATGTCTGGTGTACACCTGCCCACAGTCACCACTGGGAGGTCAGCTGGGTGGATTATTAACCGGGCTTCAGAAAAGGCCAACATCCCCCAGACATCACAGGGGAGCTCTCCAGATGCCTGCATCTCTCATCGCCAGCTCTGTAAATCATTTGGCACTGGGGAACTCAACACTAGCATTGCATTTATAAGAAGAGGAAGAGTAAGTGCCTTGTCAGTGATGAGAATGGGCAGCTCCTCAGACTCACAGACACAAACAACAAAGTTGTGGTTTGTCTACAACAAAGTAGACAAGCAGTGACTGGGAGGGGCGATATAAGGGCAGAGGATTAAGAGGCACAACTATTATGAACTAAGCTATGAGGATATATTGTACAACATGCGGAATACATCCAATAATCTATAACAACTATAAATGGAGTATAACCTTACAAATTGTGAATCACTATACTGAACACTTATATTGCACAGCAACTATATTTCAATAAAAAGAACATTTTAAAAAAAGAAAAAAGCTGCTTCTGAGCAATGTGAGTAAAGAAAAAAATATTGAAGCTTGAAAGTAGGATGTTTACTGTGTTATATTTGTTGCTATTCGCCCTTAAAGGTTGATAGACCTTTATTTAAGCGTGCTTCCCAGGTAGCTCAAATGGTAAAGAATACACCTGCAATGCAGAGACCTAGGTTTGATCCCTGGGTTGGGAAGATCCCCTGGAGGAGGGAATGGCAACCCACTCCAGTATTCCTGCCTGGAGAATTCCATGGACAAAGGAGCCTGGTGGGCTACAGTCCATGGGTTGCAGAGAGTCAGACATTGAGTGACTAACACACACACACACATACACAGACTTTTATTAATGTATATCTATTTAGAAAAGTTGTCTGTAAAAGTTGTGTGAGTCAAAAAATAAAGTGTAAATTAGGAAGTGATGAGCTTGGTGGGGCGTTCACATCGTGCTGTCGTGAAAGGGAATTCCCACTGAACTGGGGCCAAGCTTGTCTCGGGTGGCACCATGCTCCCTTTGCTCGAGAGCTAGCTATCAGTCAACACAGGGAAAAAGAGATCTAGCTCATTAGAAGAAATACGCATTTCAGTTCCAATTCATTTCACTTTTTACTCAACTTCTTTGTCATTTCTTCCAAAATGTGGTTTGTCTGGGGACTATTCTACTCACTCTAGTCTTCTTAGTGACGTTTCTAAAGCACAAGACAAATGCAGCGTTTATAGATCTTTCACACTTACTTTGTCTCGGGCACCGTCTATGTGGCTGCTACCGCCCTAGGTGTTTTGCTTTATTTATTATCTTATCCTAAGTATTCTTGCCTGGAGAATCCCAGGGATGGAGAAGCCTGGTGGGCTGCAGTCCATGGGGTCACTGAGGGTCAGACACAACTGAGCGACTTCACTTTCACTTTTCACTTTCATGCACTGGAGAAGGAAATGGCAACCCACTCCCGTGTTCTTGCCTGGAGAATCCCAGGGACGGGGGAGCCTGGTGGGCTGCCATCTCTGGGGTCGCACAGAGTCGGATGCGACTGAAGCGACTCAGCAGCAGCAGCAACAACAAACATACGAAGTGAGAATCACAATTCCCATTTAAAGGAATGGGACACTAAATGCAGACATTTGCCCAAGACGGAAAAGCTAGGAAGTGGGGTAGCTAAGAGGGAAATTGAGTCTGAGTAACTCAGATTTACACGCCACTGTCAGCAAACCATGTTACTTCTCTACCACCATGTACCCTGGAGAATAATACCAATGGTTGTGGTCACTGAGAGTGAACTCGACTTAGTTGTAAATGTATATTGCAAACACTAGAGCAAAAAAAAAAGTTTTTTTAAGTATAACTGATATGCTAAAGAAGGATATAAAGTATGATTATAAAAATGCTAAATTAAACTCACAAATAGCAGAAAAACAGTTGAAGGCAAAATATGAATAATGAACAAAGGCAATGGTAGAAAACTGTAACATATATAGTAGATATTATTTCAGAGTTACATCCACTTTGACTGTCAATGGTTCAATGTACCAATTAAAATACAGAGATTGTCACAGGGCAGAAAACATGATCCATCTATATGCTGTCTACAAGAAACCCATTTAAAATATAAAGACACTTATAAATTAGCAGTAAATGGATGCAAAAATATACCTTGATAACACTAATCAAAAAAAGGCAAGAGAACTATATTAATTTCAGAAAGAGCAGACTTCAAAGTAAGAAAAGCTATTAGAAACTAAGAGGGAAATTAAATAATGATAAGGGAGTCAGAACTCTAAGAAGATGCAGCGATTCTTAATACATATGTACTTAACAACTTAACTACATGAAGCCAAGTCTGGTAGAACTGAAAGGAGAAATAGATGAATGCACTATGGTAGTTGGAGACTTTATTGCTCCTTTTTCAGAAATGGACAGATTCAGCAGGCAGAAAATCATTAAAGACATAGATGAACTCAACAATGCTGTCAGTCAACAGGATATAAACGACATCTATAGATAGGAAGCTGTTGGGCTTCCCTGGTGGCACAGTGACAAAGAATTCGCCTGCAATGCAAGAGATGTGGGATCTTCGATACCTGGGTCAGGAAGATCCCCTGGAGAAGGAAATGGCAACCCACCCCAGTATTCTTACCTGAGAAATCCCATGGATGGAGGAGCCTGGGGGACTACAGTCCATGGGGTTGCAAAGAGTCAGACCCAACTTACCAACTAAAAAACAACATATATGATTTCATCCGACAACATCAGAACACACTTATTTCTCAAGCTCATTTAAGACATTCATCCACATAGACCACATTTTGGGCCTTAAAACACACTGCAACATATTTAAAAGAATGGGAATTATACAACGTCTGCTCTCAAACCACAAGAGAATTACACTGGAAATCAATACAAAAAAGTAACTGGAAAATTCCTAAATAAGTAGAAATTAGACTACACACTTCTGAATAACACATGGATCACAAAGAAATTCAGGAGATATTTTGAAATATTTTGGACTAAATTGAAATGAAAACCCAATTTATCAAAATTTGTGGGTTGCAATAAAATGCTAAATGGGTAATTTATGATACTGAATGCAGACATTAGAAAAGAAGGAAATTCTAAAGTCAGTTATTTAGGTTTCTGGCACAGGAAACTAGAAAAAGAAGAGTGAATTAAGTGCAATGTAAGAAGAAGAGAAGAAATGATAAGAATTAGAGCCTAATCAATAGAATGGAAAACAGGAGACCAACAGAGGCGGGTCAGAGAAACCACGAGCAGATTCTTTAAAACTGCAAGATGTTCTCATGCTGCACTTGGAGAAATTTGAAGTTCTAAATGCTTTCCTTTTAAAAAAATAAAGAAAATAAACCAACCAAGTATTAAGTCAAAGGGTTTTTAAAATTGCAATGAATGCCTACCTAGAAACCAGAAAAAACTTATTAAAAATAAATTCAGAATAAATGAATCAGTAACTACTAAAAGAATGTGGTTATTAAATTGAAAAAGCCTAATAAAGTCAAGATCAAAATGGGTATACCTCATGAAAAACAATGAATATGAAAACAGTTAAGAACATAGATAAACCTAATAGGCCATGGCAGTTATTTATAAGGGCAGATCAGATCTCTCTTGGAGCTTAAATGTTATGGCTGTGTGTAGTCTTATTTTTCATTAGCAAATTCTGGGGTTCAGCTTTCAATTTTATGACCTCTTTCAGGTCAATCTATTACAAGGATTTTAATTTCTGCTAGAGGAAAACTTCTAGATATGTGCTCTTCCAAATGGTAGCCACTAATTTTAATTAACATTGAAGAAAATTAAAAATTCACTTCTCCAGCTGCTCAACAGTCAAGTTTAAACAAATTAATATCAATTCAAGTTGAAAAGGTAGTCTTGCCATTCCTCAATAGCCACATGTGACTAGCTGCTCCCATACTGGACATCACAGATAATAATATTATGGCACAAAATTTTATGGAAGAACACAGTTCCAGAACAACTGGTAATTAACAAATCTTTGGGGGCTTACTTCTTAAGACTGGTCTCCTAATTCATGATAGTTGGCTACAGTACTTGTCTGTAACAAGTAGTACATATCATATAATTAGGAACATTCTTATAAATCACATCCACCTAGCATCTTTATAAAAGTTTGCCAGCTACAAATCAGAACATGTCCTAGACTGATGCTTAGTAAGACTGCCTTTGGTTGACACGAAAGTATCTAAACTAAAAACAGCTCAAACTCTCAGATCCTGTGTTTCTCTGTACATTCCCAAGACACAAAAAGAAATGTCTATGCAAATAGTCATTTAGTCAAGGCAATGGATACATTGCTGCTACCTAATGTAATAAAAATACCATGGATTAAACGCTCCAAAAAATTCATTTACAGAGTTGCGCAACATTGAGACATGAATTTGATCCTGTAGTGGAGGAAATTCACAAATTCTCTCACCCAAGAAATGTGCAATATTGTATATTCATTCATTCATTCATTCATTTAATTAATTCATTCAATTAATTGCATATTATGAGCTGGGCTCTCTCTTGTCTTAAAGAGATGGGAATACCAGACAACCTTACCTGCCTCCTGAGAAACCTATATGCAGGTCAAGAAGCAACGGTTAGAACCAGACATGGAAAAACAGACTGGTTCCAAATTGGCAAAGGAGTATGTCAAGGCTGTATATTGTCACTCTGCTTATTTAACTTATATGCAGAGTACATCTCGTGACATGCTGGGCAGGATGAAGCACAAACTGGAATCAAGATTGCAGGGAGAAATATCAATAACCTCAGATATGCAGATGACACAACCCTTACAGCAGAAAGCAAAGAGGAACTAAAGAGCCTTTTGATGAAAGTGAAAGAGGAGAGCAAAAAGGAAAAAGCTGGCTTAAAACTCAACATTCAAAAAATGAAGATCATGGCATCTGGTCTTATCACTTCATAGCAAATAGATGGGGAAACAGCAGAAAGAGTGACAGATTTTATTTTGGGGGGCTCAAAAATCACTGGAGATGGTGACTGCAGCCATGAAATCAAAAGATGCTTGCTCCTTGAAAGAAAAGTTATGACAAACCTAGACAGCATATTAAAAAGTAGAGACGTTACTTTGCCTACAAAGGTCCGTCTAGTCAAAGCTATGGTTTTTCCAGTAGTCATGTATGGATGTGAGAGTTGGACCATAAAGAAGGCTGAGCACCAAAGAACTGATGTCTTTGAACTATGGTGTTGGAGAAGACTCCTGAGAGTCCCTTGGACTGCAAGGAGATCCAACCAGTCCATCCTCTTTAAGACAAGAGAGAGCCCAGCTCATAATATGCAATTAATTGAATGAATTAATTAAATGAATGAATGAATGAATATACAATATTGCACATTTCTTGGGTGAGAGAATTTGTGAATTTCCTCCACTACAGGATCAAATTCATTCAGGAAATCAGTCCTGAATGTTCATTGGAAGGACTGATGCTGAAGCTGAAGCTCCAATACTGGCCACCTGATGTGAAGAACTGACTCATTGGAAAAGACCCTGATGCTGGGAAAGATTGAAGGCAGGAGAAGAAGGGGACGGCAGAGGATGAGATGGTTGGATGGCATCACCAACTCAATAGACATGAGTTTGAGCAGGCTTTGGGAGATGGTGAAGGACAGGGCAGCCTGGCATGTTGCAGTCCATGGGGTCGCAAAGAGTTGGACATGACTGACTGATTAACAACAGCTCTCTTGTCAATCCAGATACAACAATGAACAAAATAGACAAATACAACTTCCCTTGTGAAGTTTAAATTCCATCTTGGGGGCTTGGGGGCTTGGGGGACATATAATAAACAAAATGGATGACAAAACTAAATGTAAAACTATAAGCTTATAGAAGATGACATAGGAGAAACTAGATGACCTTGTCTGGCAATGACTTTTTAGACCCAATGCCAAAAAGATCCATGAAAGAAGGAATTGATAAGCTGGACTTCACCAACATTTAAATTCTCTGCTCTAGGAAAGATACTGTCAAAAGAATGAGAAGAAAAGCCACAACTGAGGGAAAAATGTGCAAAAGACATACCTGTCCTTCAGTAGGTTAATGGATAAATAAACTCTAATGCATCCAGACAATGAAATATAACTCAGTACACTAAAAAATAAGCTATCAAACCATGAAAAGGCAGGGAGGAAGCTTAAATACATATTACTAAGTGAAAGATGTCAGTCTGAAAAGGCTACCCACTGTACAATGCCAACGATATGACACTTTGGAAAAGACAAAACTATGGAGACATTAAGAAAAAAACAGCAGTAACCAAGGCTTAGTGGAGCAGAGCACAGAGGACTTTTAAGGCTGAAACTATTTTATATGACACTGAAGAAGACTCTTAAAAGTCCCTTGGACTGCAAGGGGATCAAACCAGCCAATCCTAAAGGAAATCAGCCTTGACTATTCATTGAAAGGACTGAAGCTTCAATCCTTTGGCCACCTGATGTGAAGAGCCTACTTACTGGAAAAAACTCTGATGCTGGGAAAGACTGAGGGTGGGAGGAGAGGGGGACGACAGAGGATGAAATGGTTGGATGGCATCACTGACTCAATGGACATGAATTTGAGCAAACTCTGGGAGACAGTGAAGGACAGGGAAGCCTGGTGTGCTGCAGTTCATGGAGTCGCAGGCAGTCTGGCACAACTGAGCAACTGAACAGCAGTGACGATGAATACACATCCTTACACCTATCTGTGTATGGGTGTGTGCGTACTCCGTGTCTGACTCTGCGTGACCCTATGGCCTGTAGCCTGCCAGTCTTCTCTGTCCACAGAATTCTCCAGGCAAGAATACTGGGGTGGGTTGCCATTTCCTTTTCCAGTGGATCTTCCTGACCCAGGGATCAAACCTGCGTCTCCTGCACTGGCAGGTGGATTCTCTACCAGTGAGCCGCCTGGGAAGCCCATACGTATTTATCCAAACCCAGAGAACGTGTATCACCAAGAGTGAACTGTAACATAAACCATGCACTTTGGCGATTATCAGATGTCAACAGAGGTTCATCAGTTCTGACAAACGTACCACCTGGTGAGGGATGTTGACGATGGGGGTGGGTGGTGTGTGTGTGGGGGCAGGGTGTGTATGGGAATTCTGTGGACTCCATTTTGCTGTGTCCTGCTAAAATTGCTCTGAAAATAAACACTATTAAAACATAACTCAGAAGGCAGAAGAACACCAGGAGTGTAGGAGCGGGGGTTTCAGTCTTAGACAGGGTAGCCAGGAAGGCCTCATTGAGAAGGTGCATTTCAGCCAAGCCCTGATGGGTGGGGAGTCGGCTGTGAGGTTCCACGGGGAAGGCTGCAGGCCCGGCAAGGGAGCAGCCCTTCCAGCGGGCCTGTGGCCCAACGCGGCATCAGCCGATGCTGTGTTTGCTGCAAAACGTCTACACGTGATAGACTCACCAACGAACAGTGTTAACAATCATTCAGCAGGGCCTTGCTTGGACTGCATAGACTTTTGAGGAGGCCTCTTGCGGCCCATCGAAAGGGGGGGCACATAAAGATCCTTCTGGCTTTTCCACCTCCACCTTCTCCCGTAGAGGGCTACGCTTACTGTCCGCCACTTCCACTCTTATCCTCCTTCTAAGGTTTCCTCTGCTTGTTTGGAGGAAAGAAGAAGCATCAACCAGATCACTGACTATATACAACCTTGCAGTTGCATCTTCTGATTTGAGAGCACAGTCCTGGAGCCTCCCCCGCTCCAGCCTGTGTCGATTTCCTTCCAGGTGATGCTCCTGCCGCCTGCCCTGGGCTCAGGACCCTCTGCTGCACCTGCCGTCCTGCAGTCTCAGCAGCACCTGGGCACCTTCTGGCCTAAGAGTCTGGGCTCCCACTTGTCCGGCTTCCTATGTACACCTGCACAGACCTCCACCAGCCTGGCTCTTCCTCCCCTCTCAGTCTGGAGTGACAGGGGGAGGCGTGGGGCCTTGCTTGCCCTGGTGTCACTCTTAAGGGCAGAACAGATGTTAAACCCAGCCTCATGATATGTGCTGCACTGATGCAATGGCCAGCAGTCACCACTGAGGTCCAAGCTCAGGTTCAAGTCCTAACTCCACCTCTCTTCCCAGGGCAAGCCTGTGTATGTGTGTGTATTTACTTGTATGTGTCCTGAGTGTTCTAGTGTGAGCTGCTCAATCATGTCTGACTCTCTGCAACCCCATGAACTGTAGCACATCAGGCTCCTCAGTCCATGGAATTCTCCAGGCAAGAATATTGGAGTGGGTAGCCATTTCCCTCTCTTAAGGGATCTTCCCAACCCAGGAATCGAACTGAGGCTTCCTGCATTGGCAGGTGGATTCTTTACCAGCTGAGCCTCCTGAGACCTAGTTCCTATCTTTGCAAATACAGGACAATATCTACAGCTATTTCCCAAGCTGACTGTGCAGATTAAATCTATACACTTCAGAGGTGGCCAGGCTTCCCTTCTGGCTCAGCTGGTAGAGAATCCAGCTGCAAGGGGGGAGACCTGGGTTTGATTCCTGGGTTGGGAAGGTCCCCTGGAGAAGGAAAAGGCTACCCATTCCAGTATTCTGGCCTGGAGAATTCCGTGGGCTGTTTAGTCCATGGAGTCACAAAGAGCTGGACACGACTGAGTCACTTTCACTTCACTTCACTTCAAATGTGGTCAAAAAACAGTACTTTAAAGACATCCATCAAGATCCCAGCAGATACCGTGGAAGAATGAGGGCAGCACCTCACTTGGAAAGCTGCAAAGAGAGGAGGCAGAGAGTGTGCAGGGCTGGGCAGGTTGGCAAAGAAAGGCCAACAGGCCAAGGGCAGCTCCAGAGGGTCCCAGCAGAGCCGGTCAGCCATGGCCGCAGTCAGGGCAGAGAAGTTGCCAGAGTCGCGAGGCGGGGCAGGCACACATGTTTCTCATCAGAGGCCCTGGGGCCCCGGGGTGTTGTCACCTGGATCCCCGAGCCATTGCTGAAATCACCCCGGTTTTTCCGCACACACTCAATCCATCCCAGTGGATGATCTGGGCACTCCCCCCCCCCCCCCCCACCAACGCCAACAGCGGCAGGCTGCTAGCTCTGGGAGGCTTCTGTTATGAGCTCATCAAGCTGACACTTAGCTCATGAATCAGCTGGTTTTTCTATTTAATTGGCAGCTGGGGTATTTCCCTTCCCCTCTGGTCTTGGTGTTGATATCTAGTCTCTGACAACAGTGCCCTTTAAGCTCCGGGTTCCAGGACTGTGACATCATGTTTCTCTGAGCCTGTTAAGTCCCTTCAGTACTCTTTGCAACCCCATGGACTGTAGCCCACCAGGCTCCTCTGTCCACGGGATTCTCCAGGCAAGAATGCTAGAGTGGGTTGCCATGCCCTCCTCCAGGGGATCTTCTCAACCCAGGGATGGAACCTGCGTCTCTCATGTCTCATACATTGGCAGGTGGCTTCTTTACCCCTAGCGCCCCTTGCAAAAACTTAATCATCTTAGTATCGATGCCATTCTGCCTATCACACCACTCCTCTGTCCCAGGGACTGGGATACCACCTTCTTATCAGTAATCCTCAGAACAGGATTGCAAGGGAGGGATCGGCAGCTACATTTCTGCAGACAAAGAAACAGGGATGCTCAGAACCCAAATATCCATCAACTGGTGAATGGGTAAACAAGATGTGGTGCGTCCTTACAATGGAACACCGTTGGCAATGAGAAGGGATGCAGTATGAATAAACACGGATGAATCCAAGTGTGCGGAGTGAAGAAAGCCATACCGTGTTGTGTGATTCCATCTCTCTGAGATGCCCAGATGAGGCTAAACCATGGAGGCAGGAAGCAGAGCTGTGGTTGCCAGGCTGGATGGGAGCAGGGAGTTACTGCTGGCACAAGGGTTCTCTCCTGGGTGAAGTGCATGGTTTAAAACTGAATCACCGTGATGGTTGCACAACCCTGCCTGTTTACTGAAAGACCACTGAACTGTGCACTTGAAGCAGTGAGGTTTTCTTAAGTGAATTATATCTTGGTAAAGCACTCAGAGGGGCTTCCCTGGGGGTTCAGTGGTAAAGAACCTGCCTGCCAGTGCAGGAGACATGAGTTTGAGCCCTGGGTAGGGAAGATCCCCTGGAAGAAAAACTGACAACCCACTCCAGTATTCTTGCCTGGGAGATCCCATGGACAGAGAAGCCTGGTGGGCTATGGCCCATGGGGTCACAAAAGAAGTCAGACAACTTAGCAACTAAAAAACAACAAAGTGTCTAGAAAATAAAACAAACCTGGGGCCCCAGGAGTGCGGGCTGAATGAGGGCAGCAGCCAGGACGGCTGGGCTCCACTGGCCTTTCCTTGCACACCTGGGGCTTCCTGGGTGCACATCGAAGTCATTCAGAGACGTGCCATCACCAACAACCCGCCTGATAACCAGCACAACACAGACTTCACGGCCCTCCAAGGGGTCAGATTCCTCACGAGCGATCACAGAGGCAGCCGATGAAGCTGAGAGACTCAGAAAGCCCAGGGGCCAGAAGCCTGGTCCGGGTGGGAGCTGTCTTCCCCGTGATCCACCTGGGGCATCCTAGCAAGGCTAAATGCGAAGCCTCTGTCCACTTCACTTCACCTTTTCCACGAACCCTGTCACTAAAGATGATGAACACTGGAGATCAGTTCTTCACCGGGCTCCTCCCCGCTGCCCCGGGACCGGGCAGAGCACAAGGCAGGGGCATGAGCTTTTCATCTGAGGGGTCCCTGCTGCAGACACACCACAGGAACTTCATGTGCACCCCCCGAGGAGGCACTGGGTTGGGGAGGGTATCACTTATGCAGACCGTGTATCCAGTGGGGACTCCAAAACCTGTCCATGAGAATCCTCTGAGAAGCCCATGGAAACCCACACTCCCCTTCCCTGCCCAACGTTCTGAATCAGCAGATCTGGGTGGGGCTTGTGACAATGTGCATGTTTAATGAGACACATCGACGTGACACTGAGACACACCCAGTCTCTGTGTCTCCAAGGCCAGGGCGGGTACATCCCACACTCACCTGGCACCTTTCACTTTCCAGCCCTGCGCTCGGGGAACAGGACCCGCGAGACCCCTGTGGGGTCAAACAGTTTTGTCAGATGTCTTCTGCTTACTGAACAACTTGCCAGGACACAATTCAACTTCACGAGAAGCTTGCTATAACTAAGCTTCCTTGTTTGCAAGCAAGTTGACATCAGACTTGCTTGCTGTCAGAATCAATATGGCCCCATACTGGCTTTTGTAATGTAGGGCCTGGGACGGTCATCTGTACCAACACTGTGTGTTTGACACGACTTCTGTGACACATGTAACCTTCCAGGCAGTTTCTTTAAACATCCGTCACTATGGATACCAAATCTGACCGTTCACAAATTCCAGCCTCAGTCATATATATGACTGCACATACTCTCACACACATGTCAGAATCCCCAGGGGGTTATAAAAGTTAGACCCATCCTGTTTCCAGAATGTTAACTCAAATTGCATGATCATTATAATGTGGCAAAGCATATTCGAAATGGTCTATTTTAGAATGACTTCTTTTTAAAACATGTTTCCTGATTCCTTCTTTAGTTTTAAAACAGCTAACAATTACAAACAGGAATGCATTTTAATTTTAAATATTCAAATTTAGTTGGACACAACTGAAGCGACTTAGCAGCAGCAGCAGCAACATGTGCTACATATTCCTACATTAAATGATTGATTGGAAATAAACAATAATAGCACCATGATGGGTAAAAACAAGAGAGAATGCCTTCTTAATAAGCTGGTGGTATCAAGAACCCATTAGGCAAATACCATCTCTTTTTTCTTTTGGTAGAAATTCCCTAATAGCTCAGTTGGTAAAGAATTCAGCTACAATGCAGGAGACCCTGATCTGATTCCTAGGTCAGGAAGATCCACTGGAGAAGGGATAGGCTACCCACTCCAGTATTCTTGGGCTTCCCTTGTGGCTCATCTTAAGAATCCGCCTGCAGTATAGGAGACCTGAGTTAGATCCCTAGGTTGTGAAGATCCCCTGGAGAAGTGAAAGGCTACCCACTCCAGTATTCTAGCCTGGAGAATACACAGTTCTGTATACTCCATGGGGTCGCAAAGAGTTGGAGCAACTTTCACAACTCACAACAAAAGCATTGAACACACTAAGGCAAAATCAGTCCATACGAATCTAGGGGTATTCTACACAGCACCTTCTCAAGGAGAATGCTCACTGCAGAAAACGTGGACAGATCCAGCACTTCCAGAGAGGGAAAGCAACAACAACAACAAAGAAAAAAGACAAACAGCAACAAATAGGAAAGAGAAACCGGGCCAAGGCTGGTTCCTTCCTGTGATTCACAGCTCGCTCCCCTCGTGGCAGATTGCCTTGGCCAACCAGTGAGGAAAGGATTCAGTTCCCATGATGGCTCAGAGAAAAACCTCCAGATTAACCTGGTATCAGCTCTGTCCTCCTTTCCTACAGCCATGAGAACCACCCAGCTACGCAGACTGAGCCTGTGGTCCTAGGGGTGGCAAACAGCTATTCCAGACCATGCAGATATACTGTTCTACCTTAACTGGGTTTACTGCTGATTTAGCCTCCTCCACAACTCACATTCAATTATGTCAACCACCAAAGAGCCCCCCAAAAGGATGAACGTCACCTACATTATTTCTCCCATAAGCATTTGTGCTCAATCAGATCAGTCGCTCAGTTGTGTCTGACTCTTTGCGACCCCATGAATCGCAGCACGCCAGGCCTCCCTGTCCATCACCAACTCCTGGAGTTCACTGAGACTCACGTCTATCGAGTCAGTGATGCCATCCAGCCATCTCATCCTCTGTCGTCCCCTTCTCCTCCTGCCCCCAATCCCTCCCAGCATCAGGATCTTTTCCAATGCTGTATGTTAATCACAATTCAAATCCTTCTGTCGTCAGTCGCTTCTCTGGGAACCCAGAAGCAGGTATCATGGCTCAGCTGGTCCTTCACATTCTTGGGAGTATTTTGTATATATTTTAGAGCAAGCATATCTAGAGAACTTGTCAAATAGATGATGGTGGATGGGGATCATTCAGCTGCCTTGAATGGTGCATTAACCAGTAACTCTGTGGTGCCTTGGCTCACTGATCTCTGGCCTTTTCACATAAGTCATGCACATAAAGCAATAACTGTTAAAGACTGAGACCCAGGTTCAAGTGACTGGTTCTTCTACAGGTCAGCACATTGAAACCCTTGGGGGTGGTCCCCATGGGAACACTCAAAATCCATGGGTTATGCTCTGCAGAAGGGTAAGATATTGCTCACATACTAGGATTACATATTATGATTAACATATAGATAAGAGCTAGAAATATAGAAGATGATCAGTACATAAGAACTCCGTGTCTCTGATCAGATCATAGACTTGGTATTAACAGGGCAACTCTTGGACCAGTGAAGTTAATCACACTCAGGTTACCTCCCATCCCATCTAAAAGTATAGCCCAGAAAGTTAAAAAGTTTCTGGAAGGACATTTTTTTGAAATTGGTATGAAAGAAAAGTGAAAAGTGAAAGTTGCTCAGTCATGTCCAACTCTTTGCAACCCCAAAGACTATACAGTCCATGAAATTCTCCAGGCCAGAATACTGGAGTGGGTAGCCTGTCCCTTCTCCAGGGGATCTTCCTGACCCAGGAATCGAACCCAGGTTTCCACATTGCAGGTGGATTCTTTACCACCTGAGCCACCAGGGAAGCCCACCAGGGAAATTAGTATAAATTAGTATGTATGAGTATGTATGTGTGTATTTAATGGACAAAGATGATTTCTGATGAGATAGTTTATTTATTTTATTCACATAAGAAATTAAAAAAGAGAATGCCTGGGACCAGTTCTCAGTTATCTGCAGATGAGACACTCATTTCTCTCAGTCAGCCTGTTATAGCTACACTCACTGTGCTCCCTGAGGCTGCCTTTTTGCCAGTTTTCTACATGCATTTTCACCTCAACCATCTGGAAAGGAAATAATGCTATTACACACTGCTTTCATGTCCATAAGAAACGGACAGTGAGTTAGGCTGAAACACAGTGACCAGTCACTGTTTATGATGAGAGATCTCTGTAGCCTTCCTTGATTAGTTTTGGATTATAAAAGCTTTAAACTATGTTCTCTGTCATCTGTCTTTATGGTCTTTCATCACTAAATAATATAAACGTGTGAGTTGTAACCGCTAGAATGCTAAAGGACACAGAAGCCCCCTAAGTTCTCCACAAGAATCATGCCATCTGAGAAAGGTTGTGCAGAATTGCATGGCTATCCTCCATGCAAGCATCAAAGTGATTAAAGGCACAGGTTTTGTACATCTAAGTTCTTCTTGTGGTGCCCAACCTGACTCCAAGGAGAAAGAGGAAGAATGTCCTTCAAGGAGACAAGAGTGTGAGGGGTGGGGGACAGTTCACCATTTGTTCTCAGGTCCGATGAACATGGCTTGGATCCAGACTCTGTCCCTTATAGGATGGCAGCTTTGGGCAGGCTGAAAACTCTGACTGATCCTTGATTCCTCTTATTCACAATGGGAACAGAGATCCTTCTTGTATTACTAATATACTGTGCAAGAGTAATGCAATGAATCTGATTGCAGAAATACCTGGCCTGGAATTAAAGCAAGCACTCACTTTAATATCAATATCCCTCCTTATATTAGTGCATTTTCATGTTATTTGAAACTATTCAGAATGCCTCATTGATACATACTATATATAACACACATGCTCCTATGGTGAAAAAGTTGAACACACCTGGACTTCTCTGCAATGGAAATCTGCCTGCAATTCAAGAGACCTGGGTTCAATTCCTTGGTTGGGAAGATCCCCTGGAGAAGGGCATGGCAACCCACTCCAGTATTCTTGCCTGGAGAATCCCCATGGACAGAGGAGCCTGGCGGGCTGCAGTTCATGGGGTCACAAAGAGTCGGACACAACTGAGCAACTAAGCACACACACCACATGTTTGCTCCATAAACACCAAAAATGGAGTCCAAATTAAAAGCAGGACTTTTCAAAATGATGGCTCATTGGTACCCAGGTACATTGAGCATTAGAAGAATTTTATGTTCAGATTTTCCCCAAAAACTGTGGTTCAGAAGTTGGAGGAGAGCAGTTGGTAGATTAAAAGATGGTTAGTTAGCATCACTGACTCAATGGGCATGAGTTGGAGCAAATTCCAAGAGATAGTGAAAGAAAACTATGACCAACCTAGACAGCATATTAAAAAGCAGAGACATTACTTTTCCAACAAAAGTCCATCTAGTCAAGGCTATGGTTTTTCCAGTGGTCATGTATGGATATGAAAGTTGGACTATGAAGAAAGCTGAGTGCCGAAGAATTGATGCTTTTGAACTGTGGTGTTGGAGAAGACTCTTGAGAGTCCCTTGGACTGCAAGGAGATCCAACCAGTCCATTCTAAAGGAGATCAGTCCTGAATGTTCATTGGAAAGACTGATGTTGAAGCTGAAACTCCAATACTTTGGCCACCTGATATGAAGAGCTGACTCATTTGAAAAAACCCTAGTGCTGGGAAAGATTGAAGGCAGGAGAAGGGGACAACAGAGGATGAAATGGTTGGATGGTATCACTGACTCAATGAACATGAATTTGGGTAAACTCCAGGAGTTGGTGATGGACAGGGAGGCCTGGCATGCTGCAGTCCATGGGGTCACAAAGAGTCAGACACGACTGAGTGATTGAACTGAACTGAACTGAGTGAAGGACAGGGAAGCCTGGCATGCTGCTGTTCAGTGTCACAAAGAGTCGTATAGGACTTAGCAACTGAGCAACAAGACTGGAAGAGGAAGAAAGTGAGTTAAACAGCTTTCCCATGAAATCATCACACTTCCCCTGTTTGTCTGTTGACAAGGAACAGTTGAACCACCATTTCCCAAGAACCACAAAACTGAAACAGGTCAAAGCTTAAGAATGTGTCCACTTTCCTATGATAGAAACAGTATTACCAGAGCCTACCCATCTGGGCAAGAGCTGGAAATGTGGGATGTGAGATTATTAATATTAAAAAAAAAATAAAAGCAGTGGAAAGAACATGTGAATGAAAGATGATTAAAACACCACAGGAATTTGAAAAGTTAGCTCAACATAAAAGGAATTCTCTAACCACTATTCAACTAAACACGACGGCAACAGTGACCAGAATCTTATGATACATCTGTCTCTATACCTGACATATACAAGAGCACATTATCGACTGTGTTTATGGATCCCACAACCTTATCCACATGCGCATATCTATGATGTGTCATGGCCCCTCCATGCCCTGTAGAGCTGGAACGGGCCACATCTTTGACAAAGCAGAGATGAAAGGGCTTGAAACCAGAGAAAGGAGAAGTTTGTTGGGGTAGACTTTGAAACCAAGATCAAACAAAGAGTGCATGAGATAAAGGAGAAATCTGAACCATGAATAATTGCCAAATGAGAGGGTAAATCTGCAAACTACACAGTGGAACATGATACAAGGTCACAGTGTAATTAATATTCTTGACCTTCATAGTTGGAAGTCAATGTTGGATAGAATGGATGTTAACCCCTGATTTTATTTTAGTATACAGTATATAGTATGAGATGGTTGGAAGGCATCATCGATTCAATGGACATGAGTTTGGGTAAACTCCATGAGTTGGTGATGGACAGGGAGATCTGGCGTGCTGCAGTCCATGGGGTTGCAAAGAGTCGGACACGACTGAGTGACTGAACTGAACTGAGCTGATATAGTATATACATAAACAATAATATAAGTAACACACTTGGATCTATGTGACTGAGGAATGCCACTCAACAACTGATTTTTTTTTATTTTTTTAATTGAAGGATAATTGCTTTACAGAATTTTGTTGTTTTTTGTCAAACCTCAACATGAATCAGCCATAGGTATACATATATCCCCTTCCTTTTGAATCTCCCTCCCATCTCCCTTCCCATCCCGCCCCTCTAGGTTGATACAGACACACTTTTGAGTTTCCTGAGCCATACAGCAAATTCCCATTGGCTATCTATTTTACATATGGTAATGAATTGGTGATCGCAGCCATGAAATTAAAAGATGTTTACTCCTTGGAAGGAAAGTTATGACCAACCTAGATAGCATATTCAAAAGCAGAGACATTACTTTGCCAACAAAGGTCTGTCTAGTCAAGGCTGTGGTTTTTCCAGTGGTCATGTATGGGTGTGAGAGTTGAATTATGAAGAAAGCTGACCACGAAGAATTGATGCTTTTGAACTGTGGTGCTGGAGAAGACTCTTAAGAGTCCCTTAGACTGCAAGGAGATCCAACCAGTCCATCCTAAAGGAGATCAGTCCTGGGTGTTCTTTGGAAGGACTGATGCTAAAGCTGAAACTCCAATACTTTGGCCACCTCATGCGAAGAGCTGACTCACTGGAAAAGACTCTGATTGGCAAAGATTGAGGGCAGGAGGAGAAGGGGACGACAGAGGATGAGATGGCTGGATGGCATCACCAACTTGATGCACATGAGTTTGGGTGAACTCCGGGAGTTGGTGATGGACAGGGAGGCCTGGTGTGCTGCAATTCATGGGGTCACAAAGAGTTGGACACGGCTGAGCGACTGAACTGAACTGAACAGAATGAATTTAAGTGATGGGCTTTTAAGAGATTTTTGTGGTTGAATTGCAATCTATGAAACTGTCAAACTATTCTTACTGATATATTCACATTGTAAGACAGAAGTGGCCAAACCATTTCGAACACATATGTTCCTTCATATGTATAGAGGCACAGGGGTTCTGGGGCACCTGGCCTTTCTGATGAGGCTGAAGCTGGGTTTGCCCATCCTCCCAGTACCAATGCACTTCTGTGATACAGGCCTGGGGTGAAGTTGGGGTTTGGCTTTGTTGTTTTTAAAGTTTTAAATCAACGTGGAGAGTATTTTCATTACTTTGAAGCAAAACTTTCTATCCCCATAAAGCCCCTGCACCAATCGCAGCTTGAGGGCTGTAGTCATTTTGAGCCTTTAGATGTAGGTCGCTTTCAAATCTATGGGCATAGGTCATTCCTCTACGGTTTTCATACACAAAGTGCCTCCAGTTCCTCCTCCAATAGAGGAAGCTGTGATGCATGTATTACTAAATCTTCACTGAGGGTTGTGTATGCATGCATGTGTGTATGCATGTACGTTTAGTCGCTCAGTCATGTCTGACTCTTTTTGCGACCCCATGGACTGTAGCCCCCAGGCTCCTCTGTCCCTCGAATTCTCCAGGAAAGAATACTGGCGTGGGCTGCCACTTCCTTCCCCAGGGAATCTTCCCAAACCAGGGGTTGAACCTGCAGCTCCTGCCGCATCTTCTGCAATATAGGCAGATTCTTTACTGCTGAGCCACTGGGTTAATAACAGCAAACTTGAAAGTGTTGGGGATTAATAAGCTCAATTTTATTAGCATATACAGCACATAAGCTACTCCCCATTGGACAACATATTGGATTTTTGGAGCTAGAGGTAGGAAATTATAATTGATATTAAATTCAGAAAAGTTTTTAATAAGGAAATATATAACTATGGCATGTATCAACGTTAAAAATTCATAATATGCTACCAAGTGGTTAATTGGTATATTATATTATATTATAATATATTATTGACCTTCTTTAGAACATATAATGACTTCTGTTTCCATATATGCCACACTTACACTGTACAGTACTTATTATACATTTAAACATTTACCCTTCATTCTCCAAAGTCTTCCATGCATACTTGTACATTTCAGCTACACATAGATGGGTGCTATAAAATGTCCTAGCTTCTCTTTTGGCTTATTATTATGCACTCCATCACTTTTTATTTTATTACCTAATGATGACCTGCAAAGGGAATAGTCAAAACTCCCCCAGCTTCAGTTAGAGATAATCTCTGCATATAAAACAAGGTTTATAGCTCCTTTGGCTGCTTCAGGAGTATACAAAGCCAAGATGTCCGCTATTCTGGGCATTTTTCTCATTTATGATACCTTGTAAGCACAAAGGAATCTCCCAGGTGTTAGGAGAGGACTGCTTTCTTTCAAATGTGTGGAAATAAGCAATGCTTCTAAAAAGTGCATAAACAGCTCCCTTGGATTTTAAATTGCTTGTTTAAATGATGTCTTTTAATCATCCTAAGTGCTTTCAATAAATCACCTAAGAAGTTTTAGTGTATTCTAATCCAGTCCTAATCCTATTCCCATGCCATCTGTAGGCCTTTTCTGAAGGTCAGTGGAGCTTCACTCTATGTTCTTTAATACCACTTGAATTTGCTTACCTGACAGTGTATTCAGTCATATTCTAATAAGATATTTTTGAATCTTGTTCTTATACTTTAACAAACTATTTTGGAGATTTTTCATGTTCAGTTAAGAAGTGCAGTCATGTCTGACTCTTTGTGACTCCATAGACTGCAGCACACCAGACCTCCCTGTCCATCACCAACTCCCAGAGTTTACCCAAACTCATCTCCATTGAGCTGGTGATGCCATTCAACTACCTCATCCTCTGTTGTCCCTTTCTCCTCCTGCCTTCAATCCTTCCCAGAATCAGGGTCTTTTCCAATGAGTCAGCTCTTCTCATCAGGTGGCCAAAGTATTGGAGTTTCAGCTTCAACATCAGTCCTTCCAATAAACACGTAGGTGTTCATAGGTCCATCCATGTCTCTACAATGGAACATAGGTCCATCCGTGTCTCTACAGATAACCCACTTTCACTACTTTTTCTGGCTGAGTAATATTCAATTTTATATACTGGAGGGCAGGAATAGAGACAAAGACATAGAGAACAGATGAGTGGACTTGGGGGAGGGGGGATGAATTGGAAGATTGGGATTAACACATGTGTATTGCCCTGTGTAAAACAGGGCAGCCAGTGGGAACCCAAAAGGCAGAGAGCTCAGCTCAGTACTCTACAGTGACCTGGAAGGCTGGGATGGCAGGGGAAGTTCAAGAGGGAGGGGACATATGTATACATAGCGATTATTCACTTTGTTGTAGGGCAGAAACTAACACATCATTCTAAAGCAGCTATATACCCTAATTTACAAAATCAGGTAGATATTTATGTCCTAACATGAAAATCACTGCAGATGGTGACTACAGCCATGAAATTAAAAGACACTTAGTCCTTGGAAGGAAAGTTATGACCAACCTAGACAGCGTATTAAAAAGCAGAGACATTACTTTGCCGACAAAGGTCCGTCTAGTCAAGGTTATGGTTTTTCCACTAGTCATGTATGGATGTGAGAGTTGGACTATAAAGAAAGCTGAGAGCTGAAGAATTGATGCTTTTGAACTGTGGTGTTGGAGAAGACTCTTGAAAGTCCCTTGGACTGCAAGGAGATCCAACTAATCCATCCTAAAGGAGATCAGTCCTGAGTGTTCATTGAAAGGACTGACGTTGAAGCTGAAACTCCAATACTTTGGCACCTGATGCAAAGAGCTGACTCATTTGAAAAGACCCTGATGCTGGGAAAGATTGAAGGCAGGAGGAGAAGGGGGCAACAGAGGATGAGATGGTTGGATGGCATCACCGACTCAATGGACATGAGTTTGGGTAAACTCTGGGAGTTGGTGATGGACAGAAAGGCCTGACTTGCTGTGGTCCATTGGGTCGCAAAGAGTCGGACACGACTTGGTGACAATTGAACTGGATGGACCTAGAGTCTGTTATACAGATGAAGTTAAGTTAGAAAGAAAAAATAAATATTGTATGTTAACACACATATGTGTAATCTAGAAAAATGGTGTAGATGAACCTATTGGTAGGGCAAGAATAGAGATGCAGATTTAATTATGTTTTTATTTGCATTCATAGTTTAGTAATGGGGGTTACTGAGAAGAACAGATACTTGCTCAGATCCTACTGGGAGTCCTCTGATAAGGCCTTTTCTATATATGTTGCCTCATTAATTCTCATGTGACCCTATGAGGTCAGAGTTATCTATAAATTAAAGAAACTGAAGGAAAGTGGTGAACCATTTGGCTAGTAGTAAGGGAAGTTAGATTTGAACAAAACCTTGTGTGATTTCAAAGGCTGTGTTTTTCATTAGATTTATCTTTTGTTTACTTTAAGAAGTCATTTTACTCTGCTTCTTATTTGAATGTCTGTCTAAGTAAATATCGTCCTTCATGTGTGAAGAGTTCATGATTTTCCCTCCACTTGCAGCTCTGAAAAACTACCACAGCCCTAAAATTGCAGCTTCTCCAAAATGCTTGTTGACTAGCTTGGTTCTAAATAAAATAGCTGCTTAATACTTATCTTAAATAAATGAAGTAAAAATGGAAAATTTCTTATTTTATGAGAAGTGTCAGCTTCTCATCCCTGAAAGTTAGTATAGAATAAATTTGCTGCATCACATTTTGTGAAGGATTCATGATGAGAAGAATGTAATTTCTCAGACATTTTCATGTGCAGTAGGCAATTCTCCTTGGTCATAAGCTTGATAAACAAGGAAGACAGCCATCCAAGAGACTGAGACACCCAAATCACACTGTAAAAATCACAGTATCTCTATGCTCATGTAGGAAGGTATAAAAGGCTAAGAGGTGGACATGTGCCACTGAGTTTCTTAAACCATTTTTTTACATAAATCATATTATATCTTCTTGTCTAAGTATATTGCGATGCCTCTTATTTAGGATTTGCTTAGAGATACTCTGTCATTAGAAAAATTATTAATATGGTTAGGCCTGTAAAGTGCTCATTTGCAGATTGCATTTTCTGAAACTACGTGAATGTGAACAGCACTTGTTCTGCTCTTTTCTGCTGTGGAGACACACTCCCAGGCCTCAACAGACAGGCTTCAATCTGAGTGGTGCCTGGGAAATGCATGCTGTCCAAATTTAAGCTAAAGCTGTTTCTAGACAGAGCTTTTCACAGTCACTACACATTCTCTCTGGAAACAGGAGCTTTCTCCAGTATAGCTGGAACTAGTATCTGAAACGAGGATCCTCCATCCACCCATCCATCCATCCACCCATCTACTCAGCACACCTCTCATCTACTAACTCCTTCCACGGTCCAGGAACACTGCTGGGTGCTCTGATCCTTGAGGTATCCTGACAGTTAGTGCTACCATCAGGATGCTGACTATCTACTGAGAGAGGTGGGTAAATACTAAACTGGTGACCAAAATAAGAATTAAATTGATATCATTCTTTAAGTGAGTCATGAAGGTATTACAAGGGAACTTACCCTGGTCTGGAGCATCAAAGAAATAGGACTTCTGCAAGTGTCTTTCCAACTGATGCCTAAAGAATAAAGAACACTTAACTGGAGGAAGAAGGATGGGAATTGTGTTCCAGGCAGAAGGAACAGCATTTGCAAAGACCCTGAATAGAAGAGAAGCTCAGCATTATTATGAAAGAAAGAAACTGATGTCACTCGAGCCTGGAGAGTTTTCCCTATGAGGCTAAAATTGTAGGCAAGGGCATACTCCAAGGGCATCTTCAGTCATACTGAGGAAGTAGGTTTCCCCAGAGTGCTATGGGAATATACTGTTGTAAAGGAATGAAAAGATTGGAACTGTGCTTTACAACCTCCACTTAGGCTGTAAAAGTAGGAAAATGGTAGGGCTGCAAGCAGTTGGCCTCAACTTTCACAGAACTGTCTCTCACCCCTCCGTCTCCATATCTGTGCATGGTTCCTAGAGCCCAATTTGAACTACCTTGCATGGAGGCCCTGACTACTTCTGAAGCCCAATCAAATCTAAGAATATTCTTTCAAAATGCTCTATTGTGTAAACTTAAATGTAGGCTTACCTATATTTAAGCTTACATACGGGACAGCCCTGCTTTTTCACCTAAGAGAAGAAGATACAATGCATTCACATGAAAATTTAAACTATAATGAAATGAAATAACCCTAAGGTCATCAAGGCAAATATTTTTTTCAGACTTTACATACTGAAAGAAATCACCAATTACTTAAACTACATGTTACTTTACATGTATTACTCCAAATTTCTAATGTCTTAAGGGATGGAGCTGTAACTATTCAGTGACAGAAAATTGGAAAATTGGATAATATCTGTCATTTCTGAAGCTTTCTATTATTTTAGTGTGTGCACGTGTGTGTGTGCGTGTGTACATGCACTCCCTCAGTCATATCTGACTCTTTGTGACCCCATGGACTGTGGCCCACCAGGCTCCTCTGTCCATGGAATTTTCAAGGCAAGATTACTGGAGTGGGTTGTCATTTCCTGCTCCATATTATTTCAGTACTGTTTTTAAAACTAAAGGCAGCCAGTCATTTTAACATGACTGCAAATCTGGTAACAGCTTGTATTTTTCTTTTAGTTTTTGTTTCAGTAATTTTTGTTTCAAAACTGGTAACTTTTACTATATTGACAGTTCATACCTCACTGGACATGCTCCTTCACTGTCAATTAACTATACAAAAAAAAAAAATCCTGCCTACATTTCTTTAGATTGTCATTTTTAAAATGAGATATTATAGTTAGTTTTCCTATAATTTCACAGAAATAGAGAAAATGAAATTAGCATTGATTTTGCTACTAATTTAAAACATGGAGTTACTTAATGTCTTTAAAATACATGTTATTCTTATAATATTAAAAACAAGCCCTTGAGTAGTGAAAAGTATGTGCAATAAAGGACAAAGAATGAATACTGTTATTAAACAAAGGAATAAAATCAGCAAAAATGACATGTACTTGGAATAACTGGTAACTGGAGTAGAAGTAGAAAAGCAAATACTAATATAGTTGAGCTCTGAGGCTCAGGGAACCTGAGAGTTGGGGTGGGATTACTGAGAATGGCTGTTGTCCAGAATGAGCAAAGACGAGATCCACTAAGTGTGTAAATTCACGTTGATACCGAGCCTGTATATGATGATACTCCAATATCTCCTTCAGAAGTGGTTTAGAGTAACCAGACTCACAGACACTATACACACACACACACACACACACACACACACACACACACACAGGAGCCCTGAGTGCCAACTTATTCCTGTGTAGTAAGCAATGAAATACTACTTCCAGCCTACTGAGGAAACTCACAGTGTGATGCTTCTCTCTCCAGGCAAGCAACACATGGGACTTTATTTTATTTTATTTTTAATTTTATTTTATTTTATTTTTAAACTTTACATAATTGTATTAGTTTTGCCAAATATCAAAATGAATCCGCCACAGGTATACATGTGTTCCCCATCCTGAACCCTCCTCCCTCCTCCCTCCCCATACCATCCCTCTGGGTCGTCCCAGTGCACTAGCGGACTTTATTTTAATCAAGTCAGGAAGAAGGGCAAGAACAGCCCATCTCAGGGGAGGAATGTCTGCATGCAGGGGTCTCACAGCTCCACCCTCTCACAGTAATATGCCTGCTACCAGGCCTCGGGAGATCTATTTCTTGAGGTCCAGCCCTTTCCCTAAATAGGGCTGTGATGTTCCTACTATGCTTTGTTTTTCCTCCCCCACACCTCTTCCGAGCAGTGCCTGTGCAAATGATTTTTGCAAAGCAGCAGAATTTCCATTTCTCCATTAAAAAATAATTTGTTCATAGAATACCTTTTTATTGAGGATTTGAAAGGTCTGTCTAGTCAAGGCTATGGTTTTTCCAGTGATCATGTATGGATGTGAGAGTTGGACTGTGAAGAAAGATGAGCACTTAAGAATTGATGCTTTTGAACTGTGGTGTTGGAGAAGACTCAGTGTTCCCCCTGTTCTCTACTCACCTTTAATAACAGCCAACACAATGCGGGATTGGATAGAACTAGGAAGGTGGAAGAATGTGTTCCTTTCTTCCCATCTACTTCCTGTCTGCACCCTATGAACTTCCTGTCTGCTCCCAACTGACTTCCTGCCTGCTGCTTGTGGATTTGTGGACGCTCTATCTGCTCCTCATGAACTTCCTGTCTACCACTTATTGACTTCCTGCCTGGTTTCTGTGGACTTCCTGTCTACCCAGTAGACTTCCTATCTGTTCCATGTGGACTTCCTGTCCAGCCCCTGTAGAATTCTATCTGCCCAACATGGACTTCCTGTCTGCTTCCTGTTCCTGTCAGCTTGGTTTCATCCTGGCAGTGGCAGTTGATTCTAGTAATTGGCAGTGATAGCAGCTTACAGCAGTATACAGGTGACTTAAAAACCCAGCTGCAAGGTGCCCCCTCCCAGTCCTGGCACCAGTGGGCCAAGTCCTCCTCCTCAGGGGTTTGAGCCCAGCTCCAAGCATCTAAATTTTAATGATCCTAACTTCTTCCTCAGTCCCTCAACTTTAGGTCCAGTGGCTACTTCCTGCACTTGCTATGCTGTGATGTCTGGGTATTTTCCTTTTCTGTTTTCAGTTTTTTAATATCCGATTAATGCACTGTATTAATTCTCTCTTTTCAATTAGTTTATGTGGTTTGTGTCCCTAACCAAGCTATAATTAATATTGATAATGATAAATCTGAGTAGAAACATAAATCTGGGAAGGGAATAGGAAGTACATGTGAAAGGAGAAGAATAGGCAATTTTAGATGGTGGTGGTGGGGGGTGGATCAGGGAGGTCCTCTTGTTGAAAGAGATATTTAAGAAGAAAAATGTTACATGTGATTTATGGAGGTACAATCAGACTGCTCTGGTCAAACCTCAGGCAAGACAGGATCACACTTTAAGGACCTTGCCTTCATCTGACCTCCTTTTTATATTCTCTCTGGCATGGACTTTCTCTGAAATAGCCACTCTCTAAAAAGTAGGTTTCAGGTCCTTTGAAAAATTCCAGACATGAATCATCCCTTAGAGGGATCACATCTTGGCTCCTCCAGGGGATCATAAGGCTGTTCTCAGGTTGAACTTTGCCTCGTAGAAAATCCTGGTCATACTGGTTGTGGAGATGAGCACCATTCCAGTGATCCTCACAGTAAATGTTGTACTGGCCACAGAGAGTGCTTATATGGGAGCTGCCATATGGGGGAGGCACTTACTTCCAACAAAAAGATATCAGGAGTACCAAACACTAACCATAACTGAGCATCCCACTCTGTCTTCTCCCTATGCTACCTGCCCCAGATCTCCAGAACAAGGATCACTTGCTTTATCATTAACATCTTTGGCATATATTTGAACATAGAAAGTCTTCAATTGACTCTTCCTTGTAATGAAAACTAATAGTATCCATTTCTGTTACAGTGAAAACATCCCTGGATGGAGAATCTAAAGACAAACATCCTAGAACTTCCTAAACCTTACCTGCCTTTATAATATTGACCAAGTCATTTCATCTCTTTGAATCTCAGGTTCATCACTTGAAAAGTAAGGTAAATGGAATAAAATCAAGATTTTATACTTAAATTTCTCTAATCATCTCATTTTCTTGGTTTGTTTACAATGAATGGTAACCTAATAGAAAAATATGGTCACATCAAGTATATGTGTGTTCAGTTGCTCAGCCGTGCCCAACTATGTTGTGATCCCGTGGATTGTAGCCTGCCAGGCTCCTCTGTCCATGGAATTTTCCAGGCAACAATACTGGAGTGGGTTGCTATTTCCTACTCCAGGGGATCTTCCTGACCCAGGGATCAAACCCACATTTCTTGTGTCTCCTGAATTGGCAGGTGAATTCTTTACCACTGCCTTTGACTGTGTGGATCACAATAAACTGTGGAAAATCCTGAAAGAGATGGGAATACCAGACCACCTGACCTGCCTCTTGAGAAACCTATATGCAGGTCAGGAAGCAACAGTTAGAACTGGACATGGAACAACAGATTGGTCCCAAATAGGAAAAGGAGTCCATCAAGGCTGTATATTGTCACCCTGCTTATTTAACTTATATGCAGAGTACATCATGAGAAACGCTGGGCTGGAAGAAGCACAAGATGGAATCAAGATTGCAAGGAGAAATATCAATAACCTCAGATATGCAGATGACACCACCCTTATGGCAGAAAGTGAAGAGGAACTAAAAAGCTTCTTGATGAAAGTGAAAGAGGAGAGTGAAAAAGTTGGCTTAAAGCTCAACATTCAGAAAACGAAGATCATGGCATTTGGTCCCATCACTTCATGGAAAATAGATGGGGAAACAGTGTCAGACTTTATTTTTGGGGGGCTCCAAAATCACTGCAGATGGTGACTGCAGCCATGAAATTAAAAGACGCTTACTCCTTGGAAGGAAAGTTATGACCAACCTAGATAGCATATTGAAAAGCAGAGACATTACTTTGCCAACAAAGGTCCGTCTAGTCAAGGCTATGGTTTTTCCAGTGGTCATGTATGGATGTGAGAGTTGGACTGTGAAGAAAGCTGAGCACAGAAGAATTGATGCTTTTGAACTGTGGTGTTGGAGAAGACTCTTGAGAGTCCCTTGGACTGCAAGGAGATCCAACCAGTCCATTCTAAAGATCAGCCCTGGGTGTTCTTTGGAAGGAATAATGCTAAAGCTGAAACTCCAGGACTTTGGCCACCTCATGCGAAGAGTTGACTCATTGGAAAAGACTCTGATGCTGGGAGGGATTGGGGGCAGGAGGAGAAGGGGACGACAGAGGATGAGATGGCTGGATGGCATCACCGACTCAATGGACGTGAGTTTGTGTGAACTCCGGGAGTTGGTGATGGACAGGGAGGCCTGGTGTGCTGCAATTCATGGGGTCGCAAAGAGTCGGACACAACTGAGAGACTGAAATGAACTGAATTGAACTGAGCACCACCTGGGAAGCCCCACATCAAGTATATTATAAATGTTACTTTATTGTTACTCACTCAGTCATGTCTGACTCTTTGTCACCCCATGGAATGTAGCCCACCAGGCTCCTCTGTCCATGGGATTCTCCAGGCAAGAATACTGGAGCGAGTTGCCATTTCCTTCTCCAGGGGATCTTCCAGACCCAGGGTTCAAACCTGGGTCTCCCGCTTTGCAAGCAGATTCTTTACCTTATGAGCCACAAGGGAAGCCAAAAAGTTACTTTGACCTTGTTCTAATAATAACATACATTCCATTCTGTCAATTTAAAGATTTGCATTATATTTAATCTTAAGTAGTTAGCAGAAATTTATGTAGTGATTCAGTACATGAAGTTCCCCATACCCACTTTTAAAATCTCCTAATAATCAATACTCAGGCCATACTTCACCCAAAAACTTTATTTTTTGTACAGTTTTCTTACATGCCTCCTAAGGCTGACCTATTTTCAACTGGTATGCCATCACTGGTCTTCTCAGATAGTGACATTTTTCTTTTAAAACTCATATTAGCTTTGCTAACCATCTCTTGTGTTGGTCCTCCCTTTCTGCTCCTGTTTTAGTTTCCTGGCTCAAGAACATTTTTCAAAGTCAGTTACAAATTTGGCAACATTTCAGACAGTTCCTAGGATTTATTGGGTGCATTAGGAAAACCCTCAATGACTAGGTTTTCCAGAGAATCCCTGGAGTTTGTGTCTGGAAATGAAACGTCATACAGTTCAAAAAAGGGCCCCAAGTAAGTCTCCAACCAAGTGAGGGAATTTGAAAACTTAAGTAAGAACTGTGGCATTTACAAGGTTTGCAATACTACTGAAAACAAGAAAGTAATTAGATTTTAGGAGAAGTGGTATGTATCCTATGCATTAACACCTTAACAAACTACACAAGAGGAGCTAAAATTCTGCCAGATTTTGTGCCAAGGACAAATGATAGATTTAATATCTTTTTTTTTTTTAAGTACTAATCCAAGTATATGTTTCCCTGGTAGCACAGCAGTAAAGAATCCACCTGCAGTGCATAAGACGCAGGTTCAACCCCTGGGTCAGGAAGATCCCCTGGAGGAGGGCATGGCAGTCCACTCCTGGAGAATCCCATGGACAGAGGAGCCTGGCAGGCGATGGTCCATGGGGTCGCAAAGAGTCAGACATGATTTTGTGACTGAGCACAATCCAAGCATAGGACTGGCATAAGACCCTTTGAGAAAATCTAATTCTGTTATATGCAACAGAAGACAGTTCCAAAGAAAGCTCATTTAAAGTATTGACAATGGAAGTTTCTAAAAATAGCCTGTCAGAAATCTTATTGATTAGACCATTTCTGAAAAAAAATGTACTTCAAAAGAAAAAGAAAATTTATATTACTTGACATTAGTCACTAAAGGAAATCATACAAAATGTATTATAACATGAATTTTATATTTATTCATATCTCAAAATAGAGATTGAGAAGACGAAATATTTTTGTTTGTGAATGTGAAATACAATCATTCATTGAGAGAAAAAAAAAGGAACTCAGTGTTAACAGGAACTTTGGAAAAACAAAGATGAATAAAACAATATCTCTTCAAGGATTCACAGTCTGGTATAAAAAAAACCTATAAATAAATAATTGTGGCATTGAAACATGTATAATATCATGTATGAAACGAGTTGCCAGTCCAGGTTCAATGCACAATACTGGATGCTGGGGGCTGGTACACTGGGACGACCCAGAGGGATGGCATGGGGAGGGAGGAGGGAGGAGGGTTCAGGATGGGGAACACATGTATACCTGTGGCGGATTCATTTCAATATTTGGCAAAACTAATACAATATTGTAAAGTTTAAAAATAAAATAAAATAAAAAATAATTGTGGAATGAATCCATGTTTTTCAATATAAGGGCCTAATATATTACACATCACCCACTAAATTCAAAGAAGGCTTGATACTGAGGAAGGTGGCCTTGAGGTGGAAACCAAAGGAAAGCATGCTTACACTTCAGCATATTCAAGGATGATGCAATGGAATCCACATAAACAGCCTTGTGGGTCCCTGTGGTGCAACAATGACCTCATGATCAGGCGAAGCAAGACAGTCCTGTAAGTTCAAGTGCTGTTTCTGAAGTCACTCAGCTTAGGTCAAAATCCCACTCTTTCAAGAATTATCTTGGGAATCATCTGTAGAATGGCCATAACAAAATAGCTTTGGGCAGTGCTTTGCAAAATATGTTCATAATAGCATCCAACAGAGACTGACTTCCAGAATGGCTGTGTAAGGAATGCAGAAGATTCTCTCTCAAGTGAGACAGCCATTTGCCTGGTGAAAATCACACACACACACACACACACACACACATCATTGAAAGTCTCTAGAAATTGTCCTAAGGGCATAAAAAGTGGAAAATCTTTTCTCATATAGATTATCACAGACTACAGAGTAGAATTCCCTGTACTGTGCAGTAGGTCCTTGTTGATTACCTATCTTATATGTGTATAGTAGTGTGTGTGTGTTCATCCAAAGCTTATGATTCACTTCTCTAATACTCTAATAAAAAAAAAAATGAAGGACTTCCCTGATGCTCTAATGGCTAAGACTCCATGCTCCCAATGCAAGAGGCCTGGGTTCAATCCCTGGTCAGGGAACTAGGTCCCACATGCCACAGCTAAGAGTCTGAATGCCACAACAAAGATCAAAGATCCCAAGTGCCGCAACTAAGACCCAGTACAGCCAAATAAGTAAAATAAGTAAATGTATTTTTATAAAGAGTGGGAAATCATCTATTGAATTAAATTTAGTAAATCTGTAAAAGAATAATAAAATTTGGTTGTATTTGAGCCCATGGTCTAGTCACATATTACCTTTTCCCCTGCTCAATATGACCACACTCCCTACGGCCTTAACACCCAATCTAGGGCTATATTTTAAAGTCAGGAGACACAAGGCGCCAACACTTCTTATCCCCTTGGTACCATATATATATATGGTATATTATATATATATATATATATATATATATATATATATATATAAATCCCATGTTCAAGGGCAAGGAGAAGCCCCAAAAAGACAGTAGGAGGGGTGAAGTTGCATAGAATCAAACCCCATACCCACTAGAGATGCTCAGAAGGCTCAAACAAAACCTTGTGCCCACCAGGACCCAGGGACCCCACAGAGACTGAGCCAGACCTGCCTTTGAGGAATGCTTGAGTGTCTCCATCAGAGGCACGTGTCAGCAGTGGCCTGCCCCCGGGACAGGGGCTCTGGCTGCATCAGACCTTGGAGGCACAGTGTGCGAGCCCCACTATAGCCACCAGGCAGACAACCCACAAACTGGAGAACAATTATACCAAAGAAGTTTTCGCAATGTTGCAAAAGTTCAAGGGCCCACAACACATTTCCCAACCTGAGGATACACCAAAGGGAGTGAGAACCCCTAGGGAATGTGACTTTGAAGACCAGTGGGATTTAATTACAGAGCTTCAACAGGACTGGGAAAACAGACTCTTAGTTCAGTTCAGTTCAGTTCAGTCGCTCAGTCGTGTCTGACTCTTTGTGACCCCATGGACTCCAGCACGCCAGGCCTCCCTGTCCATCACCAACTCCTGGATTTTACCCAAACTCATGTCCATTGAGTCGGTGATGCCATCCAACCATCTCATCCTCTGTCGTCCCCTTCTCCTCCCACCTTCAATCTTTCCCAGCATCAGGGACTTGGTGGGCACAAACAAAACCTTGCTCCTTGGAAGAAAAGCTATGCCATACCTAGACAGCATATTAAAAAGCAGAGACATTACTTTGCCGACAAAGTTCTGTATAGTCAAAGCTATGTTTTTTCCAGTAGTCATCTATGGATGTGAGAGCTTGACCATAAAGAAAGCTGAACACCAAAGAATTGATGCTTTTGAACTCTGGTGTTTGAGAAGACTCTTGCGAGTCCCTTAGACAGCAAGGAGATAAAACCAGCCAATTTCAAAGGAAATAAACTCTGAATACTCACTGGAAGGCCTGATGCTGAAGCTGAATCTCCAATCCTTTGGCCACCTGATGCGAAGATCTAACTCATTTGAAAAGACCCTGATGCTGGGAAAGATTGAAGACAGGAGAAGGGTACAAGAGAGGATGAGATGGTTGGATGATCTCACTGACTCAATGGACATGAGTTTGAGCAAGCCCTGGGAGATGGTGAGGGACAGGGAGTCCTGGCATGCTGCAGTCCATGGGAGCAAGGAGTGGGACACAACTGAGCGGCTGAACAGCAACAACAACGTGAGTGTGTGTGTGTGTATTTACATGGATAAATATATTTTTGGCCATACCACATAACATGTGTCATCTTAATTTCTCAACCAGGGATCAAATCTCTATCCTTTGTATTATAAATGGGAAATCTTAACCTCTGGAATGCTAGGGAGACCCCCACCCCCACCACAGTTCTATATTGCAGAAACTCTATTAAGGACAGGCATGGATACGTAAGCTGATTTGCCTTCTGCTAAGCCACCCCCACCACTCCTCAAGATTTGGTGATAGACAGGGAGGCCTGGTGTGCTGCACTCCATGGGGTCACAAAGACTTGGACATGGCTTAGCAACTGAACTGAAGAAACCCCTGATCACAGGATGGAAGCTCTACATCAGGCTCAGCAGGCTGAGAATAACAGATCCTGGAACCCCTCCAACCTAGAACCTTTGTATAGTAAGGGTTTCATGTTTGGAACCAAAGTAGACACAGCCAGGAGCTACTATTAGCATCCAGAGCTCCACTCAGAGATAGGGGTGTTACTTTGGAAGGAAAAGTATATATCAGTTCCAGCTCCTTTACAGGCACACAGATTTTTCCCAGGAGGAAAAACAAGTTCTATGAACAAGAAGCTCACTTTAAAGGAATGATTCTATTTGGAACAGACTGTGAAAGTTATGCCTAACAGCATTATAAAAAATAATGGGTATTCTTTAGGCATGCAATTAAGAGAAAGCTGATTGCTCCATGATACACATACCAATAAATGAAACAGTACCCCAACTGGAAGTTTAGCAGAGAGATTTAGGGAAAAAGACAAGAGGATTCTTCCTGCTGTTGGAGTAATCTCAGTAACTGGCCACATCCTAGTCCTGCAAAGCTCTTCTGTAATCAAATTAGACTGTGGAGCAATTCAAGACCAAGCATGCTATTAAAAATAATGCAAAAAGATCACCTAGTAGTTAATGTAGGCTAAGAGCTGGGTGTGATACCAATAGAGGCAGATTAGCACAGGCTTTCAGAAAGATTGTGCACATGCCCTAACTCTGCACTCTCTGAGAGGCCACACTGCAGGCTGCATGTTGCAAAGAAAACAGACTTCACTGACCTGGTCACTAAACAAGCAAGAAAGAAAGCAACAGCGACAGTCACTTGAGTGGTGGCATATGCTCAGTCTCAGAGTATCGAGAGTTGCTAAGATATATTATCTATAATGCTCAGTATTCAGCAAAGAAATTATGAGAAACACACACACACACACACACACAAAACAGAAAAGTGTGACCCATACACAGGAAAAGAAAGAAGAAATGGAAACTGCTTCTAAGGGGATCTAGGTGTTTAACTTAGTAGACAAACACTCCAAAGCCACTGTTACAAATATATTTAAAGAACCAAAGGAAACCATGTCCAAAGTATTAAAGAAAGGCCTAATAGCAATATCTCATAAAGTACAGAATAAGAGAAATTATAAAAAGAACCAAATTGAAGTTGAAAAGTACACTTTCCAAATAAAAAAATTTACTACAGAAGCTTAATAATAGATTTGAACTGCTAGCAGAGAATCAGTAAGCTTGGTGATCAATCAATTGAGACCATACATTTGAGGAGCACAGAGGAAAATGAATGAAGAAAAATGAGTGGAACCTCAGAGAAAAGTGCTACATCATTAAACACACCAATATATGAAGAGCAAGAGCACCAAAGGAGAGGAAAGAAAGGAGAAGGAAACATAGTTGAGGAAACAGTGGTCAAATACTTTTCAAATTGAGGGAAGATATTAATATGAATATTCAGGGAGCTCATATAATTCTAAGAAGGATAAACTCAACCATACGCACATCTATACACAGCATATAATAATGTTGAAAGACAAAGACCCATTGAGAGCAGCAACAAGAGCAGAAACCCCCAATGCTTTATGAATAACAAAACTACAGTGAGATAAATAGAAGACTTCTTAACAGAAACAATGCCAATGGCGGCAGGATGGAATATGCAAATGCGGATGGAAAAGCACACAGCAAACAATGAAAACTGAAAGAAACTGTCAACCGATCATCTCCACCTAGCAAAGCAAATCCAGAGCAAGATAACGCTTCATATCCACTCGGATGTCTCTAAGAAGAAGAGATGGACAAGAACAAACGTTTTCAAGAATGTGGAGAAACTGGAATACTTATACATTGCTGGATAGATGCAAAATGGTGCAGCTACTGTGAAAAAATGGTTCAGAATCTGATAAATATTAAGCACAGAATTCCCACTTGATCTAGCAATTGCACTTCCAGGTATATACTCAAGAGAAATGAAAACTTATGTCTACACAAAAGCTTGTACACAAATGTTTATAGCAACACCATTCACATAACCAAAGAAAATACAAACAATGCCTATCAACTGATAGACATCAAAATAAAAAGTGGTGTATGTATACAAAGGATTATTTACCAATAAAAATAATGAAGCCTTTAAACATGTTACAACATGGATGAATCTTGTATTCTGTATACTAAATGAAAGAAGCTAGTCAGAAAAGTCCACATATCTTATGCCTCCATTTATCAGAAATGTCCAGAGTAGGGCAATCTATAAACACAGAATGTTACACTAATTGGTGTCTACGACTGACTGATGAAGGTTTCAGAGAAATGAGAGGGACCGGACTATACAAAAGTTTCTTTTGGGGATGATGTAAATGTCTCAGTTTGTGGTAATGTTTGCACAAGTCAGGGAATATACTAAAAAAAAAAACCCATCAAATTATACATTTTCAAGGGGTGAAACTCTGTTGACATATAAATTATATATTAATAAAGCTCTTAAAAATAGTACCTATCTCTTAGAGATATCATTAGGCTAAGTGAGATAATGTGATGTGACTGGTGACAGAAGCAAGGTCCAATGCTGTAAAGAGCAATATTGCATAGGAACCTGGAATGTTAAATCTATGAATCAAGGCAAATTGGAAGAGGTCAAACAGGAGATGGCAAGAGTGCATTTGACATTCTGGGAATCAGCGAACTGAAATGGACTGGAATGGGTGAATTTAACTCAGATGACCATTATATCTACTACTGTGGGCAGGAATCCCTTAAAAGAAATGGAGTAGCCATCATGGTCAATGAAAGAGTCTGAAATGCAGTACTTGGATGCAATCTCAAAAACAACAGAATGATCTCTGTTCATTTCCAAGGCAAACCATTCAATATCACAGTAATCCAAGTCTATGCCCCAACCAGTAACGCTGAAGAAGCTGAAGTTGAATGGTTCTATGAAGACCTACAAGGCCTTTTAGAACTAACACCCCCCAAAAGATATCCTTTTCATTATAGGGGACTGGAATGCAAAAGTAGGAAGTCAAGAAACACCTGGAGTAATAGGCAAATTTGGCCTTGGAATATGGAATGAAGCAGGGCAAAGGCTAATAGAGTTTTGCCAAGAGAACGCACAGGTCATAGCAAACACCCTCTTCCAACAACACCAGAGAAGACTCTACACTTGGACATCACCAGATGGTCAACACCAAAATCAGACTGATTATATTCTTTGCAGCCAAAGATGGAGAAGCTCTATACAGTCAGCAAAAACAAGACTGGGAGCTGACTGTGGCTCAGATCATGAGCTCCTTATTGCCAAATTCAGACTTAAATTGAAGAAAGTAGGGAAAACCACTAGACCATTCAGGTATGACCTAAATCAAATCCCTTATGATTATACAGTGGAAGTGAGAAATAGATTTAAGGGCCTAGATCTGATAGACAAAGTGTCTGATGAACTATGGACTGAAGTTCATGACATTGTACAGGAGACAGGGATCAAGAACATCCCCATGAAAAAAAAAAAATGCAAAAAAGCAAAATGGCTGTCTGGGGAGGCCTTACAAATAGCTGTGAAAAGAAGACAAGCCAAAAGCAAAGGAGAAAAGGAAAGATAAAAACATCTGAATGCAGAGTTCCAAAGAATAGCAAGAAGAGATAAGAAAGCCTTCCTCAGCAATCAATGCAAAGAAATAGAGGAAAACAACAGAATGGGGAATACTAGAGATCTCTTCAAGAAAATTAGAAATACCAAGGGAAGATTTCATGCAAAGATGGGCTCGATAAAGGACAGAAATGGTATGGACCTAACAGAAGCAGAAGACATTAAGAAGAGGTGGCAAGAATACACAGAAGAACAGTACAAAAAAGATCTTCATGACCAAGATAATTACGATGGTATGATCACTCACCTAGAGCCAGATATCCTGGAATGTGACGTCAAGTGGGCCTTAGAAAGCATCACTACGAACAAAGCTAGTGGAGGTGATGGAATTCCAGTTGAGCTCTTTCAAATCCTGAAAGATGATGCTGTGAAAGTGCTGCACTCAATATGCCAGCAAATTTGGAAAACTCAGCAGTGGCCACAGGACTGGAAAAGGTCAGTTTTCATTCCAATCCAAAAGAAAGGCAATGCCAAACAATTGCACTCATCTCACAAACTAGTAAAGTAATGCTCAAAATTCTCCAAGCCAGGCTTCAGCAATACGTGAACTGTGAACTTCCAGATGTCCAAGCTGGTTTTAGAAAAGGCAGAGGAACCAGAGATCAAATTGCCAACATCCACTGGATCATCGAAAAAGCAAGAGAGTTCCAGAAAAACATCTATTTGTGCTTTCTATGCCAAAGCCTTTAACTGTGTGGATCACAATAAATTGTGGAAAATTCTGAAAGAGATGGGAATGCCAGAGCACCTGACCTGCCTCTTGAGAAACCTATATGCAGGTCAGGAAGCAACAGTTAGAACTGGACATGGAACAACAGACTGGTTCCAAATAGGAAAAGGAGTTCGTCAAGGCTGTATATTGTCACCCTGCTTATTTAACTTCTATGCAGAGTACATCATGAGAAACGCTGGGCTGGAAAAAACACAAGCTGGAATCAAGATTGTAGGGAGAAATACCAATAACCTCAGATATGCAGATGACACCACCCTTATGGCAGAAAGTGAAGAAGAACTAAAGAACCTCTTGATGAAAGTGAAAGAGGAGAGTGAAAAAGTTGGCTTAAAGCTCAACATTCAGAAAAGTAAGATCATGGCATCTGGTTCCACCATTTCATGGGAAATAGATGGGGAAACAGTGGACTTTATTTTTTGGGGGGGTTCCAAAATCACTCCAGATTATGACTGAAGCCATGAAATTAAAATACACTTACTCCTTGGAAGGAAAGTTATGACCAACCTAGATAGCATATTGAAAAGCAGAGACATTACTTTGCCAACAAAGGTCCTTCTAGTCAAGGCTATGGTTTTTCCAGTGGTCATGTATGGATGTGAGAGTTGGACTGTGAAGAAAGCTGAGCGCCAAAGAATTGATGCTTTTGAACTGTGGTGTTGGAGAAGACTCTTGAGAGTCCCTTGGACTGCAAGGAGATCCAACCAGTCCATTCTAAAGGAGATCAGCCCTGGGTGTTCTTTGGAAGGAATGATGCTAAAGCTGAAACTCCAGTACTTTGGCCACCTCATGCGAAGAGTTGGCTCATTGGAGAAGACTCTGATGCTGGGAAGGATTGGAGGCAGGAGGAGAAGGGGACGGCAGAGGATGAGATGGCTTGATAGCATCACTGACTCCATGGATGTGAGTTTGAGTGAACTTCAGGAGTAGATGATGGACAGGGAGGCCTGGCGTGTTGCGATTCATGGGGTCACAAAGAGTCGGACATGACTGAGAGACTGAACTGAACTGAAGTGAGATAATAAATGGGAAGCTATTAGGCAAGTCTTTGGCAAATAACATTCAGTAAGTTACTGTTGTTCCTTCTGCTACTGTTATGGTCATGGTTGTTTCTTATGGTGTAATTAGCCCCATATTTCCATCCATTATTTAACAAATATTGAAGAGCACCTACTGTGTGGCACACATTTATGTGCTTGTGACTAGTAATCAGAACAGCTTTCTGATGTTATTTTGGTAGAGATGTAAGTACAGCAGATACTATTTTTTTATTAACCTTATTTAGCAAAATGAGTCAATATACTCTTGGCAACACCAGAGTGACTCTAGAAGTCATTTTAGGGCTTCCAGATCTTATTCAGTTTACTATACTTGGGCTTCATATACAAATATTAACTCCAAATACTCATGGATGGTGTTACCAAGGACCCATGAGCTTGACTGATGTTCACGATCTTCCCCGAGACTGCCTGTGACTCCTCCATTCACAAGCATCACACTCCAATTCTACAATAAGGATTCGGCTTGCACAATGTTTCCTCCAGAAGACTACTCTGGCACTGCTGCCCCTCACCGCTTAGAGCGAGGCGTCTTCATTTCAGTTCTCCTAACACCCATATCTGTCTTTATTTTATCACTCTACAGCAAATTAACTACCTCTGGCTTCTCTCATCAGACAATGCATTCCTTGGACCCAACTCTGATAGGCTCTGGCGAGGCACACTTCTGAAGCACATTCACTATTCACAGACAATTAAAAACGAAATGTTCATTTTGGTTTTGTCTTTCTTCTTTAAGAGTATGTACTTACTATAAATCAGAACCACACTCCTGACTCCCATCAGATCACTGCGTTATCTAGAAACCCAGTAAAAAAGGGCTTAACTGATATTCACCTGGACCTTTAATTAGAACCTGAAAGAACCAAGAATAACAATAACAAAAAAAGGCAGCATCATGTAATATAAAAGGCATGCTATTTTTCTTCATGTGTTAACAGGTTTGGAAGAGGAGGGATGGGGTAACCATCAATCAAGGAAGGAAATCACAGACTTGGCAGCGATTCATGGGGCATCTCCATTCAATAATTTTATTATCGGGCTAAAGATAGAGGACTTCTTAACCCTCCTTTTTTCTTCCTTCTAATGCCTTTGATTTGTCCTATCATATGGTAAATGCCCCTGAAATGCACACTCATAAGTCTAACTGAGGTCACGTATGAGGTCATGTCCACACTCTATGGACAAAATATCACTTTAGTTGGAACTAAGGTATTTGGAAGATTAATAGTGAAAGCACACAGCTTTCTATTCCAGTCACCAAAGTATTAAATTCCAACGTTTATTATGCAGAGGAGTCTTTTTCTGTTCCTCTCACTATCTTTTATGTAGTTGTCATTTACAGCTTTTGGTGTTAACTCCCACTGAGTTCAAAGAGAGCCAGAAATCTCAAGCTGCTGCCAACCAACTCTATTCATGGGACAGACTCCAGGGCATAGCTCAGCCATCATGGAAAAGCCTTGGCTCACAAGACCCAAGGCATCCATGAGCCTGCGCCCCTGCTGGGTTAGTAGGGAGCCAGTGCCTTACTCAGCCTCCACAAACAAATTCAAGGGTGCTGTGAAGGGCATGGTGCACCTCCCTACCACAAAGGTGGCTCCCATGCCTGGTCTGAGCCTTTGTTGAAGAAAGCCAAGGAATCTTCCTTTGGAGCCTTATATGAAGAGTTATAGCTCTTTCATTAAGGAAGATCTATGCTTCTCAAGAGAACAATGGAAGAACCTGACCACACCATCTTCATGCTTAACAAGTGTGCCAAGTCACCACCATCCTACCCTTGACAATTCTCCACTGTATCCATTCTCAATCCAAAAGCCTTTCCAAAGATAGTAGACATGAGCCCAGACCATACCAAATTCTCCCTAAAAAGCAGAATGCTAATATATATATTTTTTTAATTCACAGGACACAGCATTTTCACATATTTAGTATTTCAAGGAATTAACTTTGAATGCCCCTTCAGCATCTAGTATTCATGTACATGCACACAAAATCCTTACAAGATGTAGAGTCTGAATTCTCTTTCCAAACAGGGAAAGGAATAAGACAGACTTAGATGATTTTCTGGAGATGTAACAAACGTACAAAAACCCGGTTGCCAAACACGATCAAGACCTTATTGCTTTGACCACACATTGTTTTCAGCTTGCTACTTATGTCATGCTTCCCCCATATGTGTCTGACTAATTAGCTTGTGTCCAAGAATTTAAGCATCTTCTAAGCTTTTGTCTTCTAAAATGGAAATATTTTAAGAAAAGTAAAAGACAAGCCATTAAGACTTCAGCTTAGGTCAGCCTGAGGGATTCAGGTACCTTTTCAAGTTGACCTGATGCTCCAAACTCTGGGTTTGGAGCAAAGAGGACCACCTGCAGTATCGAAGATGTTTAATGGCTAATTTAGATAATAGGCTTCTCTGGTGGCTCAGATGGTAAAGAATCTGCCAGCAAAGCAGGACACCCATGTTCAACTCCTGGGTCAGAAAGAACTCCTGGAGAAGGGAATGGCTACCCACTCCAGTATTCTTGCCTGGAGAATTCCATGGACAGAGGAGCTTGGCAGACAGTCCATGGGGTCGCAGAGTCAGACATGACTGAGTGAACGTTTCATTTCAGTTCAGATACTAAGGACAAGAAGAAAACACCATAGCATCACCAGCCCAGTAAGACCAGCTCTGCCCTGCCATGGACTCATTACTATATTTGAAATGAATGCTCAAATCTGTAAATATGTCACCAACATCAGAATGACAGAAATAAGGAATTTTTAAGCACTAGCTCAAATAGCCCACATGGCCAATCAGTTGAATACCATTGTTCTATTCAAAATTAAGACAATCCTCCAGTGCTAGTAAGTGAGAAACCTGTTTAAGGAACCAATAAGTCAGAACCAATAACCCCGAAGAATTCACAGCCTTCAGACTTGGCCATAAGTTCTTATGTAGTTTTCAAGCTGCAGTACTCTGCCTCACTCACTGTAGAATAAAAACAACAGAAGTCAGGACCTTCACGCTGCTTCCAAGCAGGGAAAGGACGCAACCCAGCATATTTTAGAAAGTACCTCTTGGCAGTTTTTCCTCCTGCTTTGACAAATCAGAGAAGTCTGTACTGCAGTGGTGGGAGAACAACCCAAGGTGCAAGGGAAATATTGTCGCTTGTCCCCTTTTCCGTGTCCCCATCACTTCACGACCAGCGGCATGAGCTGTACTCACCAATCCTTTGCAGGTCGAAAGAGCCACTGAGGAATTTTTGTGGGATCGCAAGGAGCCTTGATAAAAACAGAAATCCTCGGGTGGGAAAGCCTGCACCGACTTCGTGCCCTGCTTTCCCAAAGTCTGGATGAGAAATCCAGGTGCCACCAGTTTGCTGGAGGCTTTCAGATCCAGGTGGAAGTCATGCCTGAAGCCTTTCAGCCGAAGGTGCAGAGAGTCAACTCCGAGCTGGGCCAGAGCCCTTTTCCTCCTCTGGGGGTGGGTGATTTCATGGGACACGTAGTTGCCCTTGTGGTCAACCTCGTAGGGAGACACCAGCTCATAGTCTGAAATCAAGAGAGGATGTGTGGCTGAGTAATTTCAGAGTTCTGAAAAGGACCAAGAAGTCTTCAAATATAATTTACACTGGATGATATTTTCACCCAGCAAGAAAGATGGTGGAAATGTCAACCTCCACCCATTCAAATCCAAACTGAACGCATAAAATCAGAGTTTAAAGGGGAAATCTTAAAAGGGGGCTTTGGAGAAGTCACTGTTGTCCCTATAATGTGATATTACCAATCCAGCAATTGCTATGACACTTCTAAGGAGAAAGAGATTACAGACCAAATGAAGCTAAGACTGGGCTTTTTGGATCACTAGAATAATTATAATAAGTAATCATTTTTATATCCTTAAACATTCTTTTAGTCATATTGTCTTTTACCAACATCTTCATTCCACTGATAAGAAATTTTAGCTTAAAAATACTGATAATGTTTCCGAGACCAATTAACAAGATTCATGTCCGACTCTTTGCAACCCCAAGGACTGTAGCCCACCAGGCTCCTCTTTCCATGGTATTCTCCAGGCAAGAATACTGGAGTGAGTAGCTATTCCTTTCTCTGGGGGGTCTTCTATCCTGGTGTTCACTGCAGCACTATTTACAGTAGCCAGGATAGGGAAGCAACCTAGATGTCCATCAACAGATGAATGGATAAAGAAGATATGGTATATACATAAAATGGAATATTGCTCAGCTATAAAAAGGAAGGTATTTGAGTCAGTTCTCATGAGATGGATGAACCTAAAGCCTGTTTTACAGAATGAAGTAAGTCAGAAAGATAAAAACAAGCATCGCTTATTTTTCATTGCTTGGATCAAAATTCTCTCTTTCATCCCCACCATTAACACATCATCTCTGCCATCGAGAGGTCAGGGAGCAGTTTTTTTCTGGGCAGAGGGACAGAATGTGGACCACAGACATGGGGTGGGCTTCACACCAGGGATCGTATCTTCCTGAACTGCCATGCTCTAAGCTTGAACCTGGGCTTTTAGACCATGTGAAGGTCAGTTTGCCAAAGTCGGACATGCTCAGTCCTGTCCAACTCTTGATGACCTCCTGGACTATAGTTCACCAGGCTCCTCTGCCCATGGGATTCTCCAGGCAAGAATACTGGAGAGGGTAGATATTCCCTTCTGCAAGGGATCTTCCCAACCCAGGGACTGGGCCCATATCTCTTGTGTCTCCCGCATTGGCAGGTAGATTCCTTATCACTAGCACCACCCAGGAAGATCTGAAGGCAGATTTATCAAAGCTGAGGCTATGAAATATATTAGCCAATGTGTTGGTTTGATTTACATCTTTCAAACATTTAAACATATCTTGCATGTCTCTCTATCTGTGTACTAGCAATGGGCCTGCACAGCTTTGGAGAAGACTTGCTATCTAGCCTGCATTTTGTCTAAACACCAGGAAATAGCAGACAAGAAAGACATGGGCCTTCTCCAAATTCCCTCTAAGATGCCTCTGAAAGGGGTGTCAGACCCCAGCACCAGAGGACTAGACCTGCACCATGGTGCTCAGACCTGAAAGACAGGATGCAACCTCCTCTTAAATGTAGGACAAGACTTGATCCTAATATTCTCATCCGGATCCTCCACCAATAAATGTTCTCAGGAGACAGTTTGATGCTTAAGAACTGGTCCTTTTGCATGGGTTGGACATGTTTCCTGGAGTCATAATGTAAACTAAAACATTGTCCTACAGAAGTGGCATTTGGTCATTTGGCGAACAATCCTAGCTAGGTTTTTATGTTTATTCTTGCCACCTCTTCTTAATATCTTCTGTTTCTGTTAGGTCCATACCATTTCTGTCCTTTATTGTACCCATCATCATATGAAATGTCCCTTTTGTATCTCTAATTTTCTTGAAGAGCTCTCTAGTCTTTTCCATTCTATTGTTTTCCCTTATTTCTTTGCATTGATCACTTACGAAGGCAGTGATCAATGCCTTTTGTAAAGAAGAACTATACAAAAAAGATATTAATGACCCAGATAACCACGATGGTGTGATCACTCACCTAGAGCCAGACATCCTGGAGTACAAAATTAAGTGGGCTTCAGGAAGCATCACTACTAACTAAGCTAGTGGAGGTGATGGAATTCCAGCTGAGCTATTTCAAATCCTAAATGATGTTGCTGTGAAAGTGCTGCACTCAATGTTGCAGCAAATTTGGAAAACACAGCAGTGACCACAGGACTGGAAATGCCAGTTTTCATTCCAATCCCAAAGAAAGGCAATACCAAAGAATGCTCAAACTACTGCACAATTGCCCTCATTTCACATGCTAGTAAAGTAATGCTCAAAATTCTCCAAGCCAGGCTTCAACAGTATGTGAACAGAGAACTTCCAGATGTTCAAGCTGGATTTAGAAAAGGTGGAGGAATCAGAGATCAAATTGCCAGCATCTGTTGGAACATAGAAAAAGCAAGAGAGTTCCAGAAAAACATCTACTTCTGTTTCATTGACTACACTTAAGTCTTTGACTGTGTGGATCACAATAAACTACAGCAAATTCTGAAAGAGATGTGAATACCAGACCATCTTACCTACTTCCTGAGAAATCTGTATGCAGGTCAAGAAGCAACAGTTAGAGCCAGATGGAACAACAGACTGCTTCCAAACTGGGAAAGGAGTATGTCAAAGCTGTATATTGTCATCCTGCTTATTTATTTGACTTCTATGCAAAGTACATCATGTGAAATACTGGGCTGGATGAAGCACAAGCTGGAATCAAGATTGTTGGGATAAATTATCAATAATCTCATATATGCAGATGACATTACCCTTATGGCAGAAAGAGAAGAGGAACTAAGAGCCTCATGATAAAGGTAAAAGAGGAGATTGAAAAAGCTGGCTTAAAACTCAACATTCAAAAAACTAAGATCATAGCATCTGGTCCAATCACTTTGTGGCAAAAAGATGGGGAAACAATGGAAACAGTTACAGACTTTGCTTTCTTGGATTCCAAAATCACTGAAGATGGTGACTGCAGCCATGAAATTAAAAGCTGCTTGCTCTTTGGAAGAAAAGTTATGACAAATCTGTACAGCATATTAAAAAGCAGAGACATTACTTTGCCAACAAAGGTCTGTCTAGTCAAAGCTATGGTTTTTCCAGTAGTCATATATGGATGTGAAAGTTGGACCATAAAGAAAGCTGAGTGCTGAAGAACTGATGCTTTTGAACTGTGGTGTTGGAAAATACCCTTGAGAGTCCCCTGGACTGTAAGGAGATCAAATCAGATCAGATCAGTCGCTCAGTCATGTCCAACTCTTTGCGACTCCATGAATCGCAGCACGCCAGGCCTCCCTGTCCCTCACCAACTCCCGGAGTTCACTCAGACTCACGTCCATCCAGTCAGTGATGCCATCCAGCCATCTCATCCTCTGTCGTCCCCTTCTCCTCCTGCCCCCAATCCCTCCCAGCATCAGAGTCTTTTCCAATGAGTCAACTCTTCGCATGAGGTGGCCAGCTTTAGCATCATTCCTTCCAAAGAAATCCCAGGGCTGATCTCCTTCAGAATGGACTGGTTGGATCTCCTTGCAGTCCAAGGGACTCTCAAGAGTCTTCTCCAACACCACAGTTCAAAAGCATCAATTCTTCAGTGCTCAGCCTTCTTCACAGTCCAACTCTCACATCCATACATGACCCCAGAAAAAACCATAGCCTGGACTAGACGAATCTTTGTTGGCAAAGGAAATCAACCCTGAATATTCATTGGAAGGACTGAAGCTGAAACTCCAATCCTTTGGCCACCTGAGGTGAAGAGCCGACTCATTAGAAAAAACCCTGATGCTGGGAAAGATTGAAGGCAAGAGGAGAAGGGGGCAACAGAGGGTGAGATGGCATCACCGACTCAATGGACATGAGTTTGAGCAAGCTCTGGGAGATGGTGAAGGACAGGGAATCCTGGCGTGCTGCAGTCCAGGGGCGTCCCAAAGAGTCAGACACAACTGAGAGACTGAACAACCACTAGCTAGGTGGCGACAGTGGTAAAGAATTGGCCTGCAATGCAAGAGACATGAGTTCAATCCCTGAGTCAAGAAGATCTCCTGGAGGTGGAAATGGCAACCTACTCCAGTATCCTTGCCTGGAAAATCCCATGGACAGAGGAGCCTGGAGGGCTACAGTCCCTGGGGTCATAAAAGAGTCAGACGTGATGAGTACCCCTCACACACGTGGGAACAGTACTTGAGTAACTCTTTTTCTGAAAAAAGAAATTTTCCTTAACAACCAAAGCTCTTTTGGTATAGGTACTTGCCCACAAGTCCCTGGGCCATCCTGGCAGGTATCTGAAGGGTTACACTGGACCACAGAGAGTGGGTGGCAGCCAGTAGATGGTCATAAAAGCAAGTGTCTGGTTTGGGCGAGGCAGAGAAGGTGGGGATGATAAGGCACTGTGCAGAGCCCCTGGTAATGAGTTCCTCAGCAAGGTGAGTGTCAAGGGCCCGGCACTCAGCCCATAACCGAACGCTTGGCTATGGCCTGTTTGAGCCCAGGCTTCCTGCTTCCTCGGGTCAAGGGCTTTGACGTCAACCCCTGGAGGGCTATTTGCAGGCTTACAGACCTGGCCCATCGTCCAGGTAACTGGTGATCTGGGGCCCATACAAATTAGACAGTCAACAGGTGCTGGCTGGCCAATGGACAACCAAACTTTGCAATATCTATCAAAGCAGGGCCCTGGTGTCTGATATGGGAGAATACACTGTGATTATTTCACATTTTAGTTAGGAAAACAAGAAAGTAAAACAAACCTGCTTGAATTCTATGCAATAATTTTAAAAGGGGAGGAAACAAATTAGGTATTAACATCCTGGTGTAAGTGTGTGACCCCAGTCACTGCTTGTAGTTGGTCAGTCACTCAGTCGTGTCCGACTGCGACCCCATGGGCTGCAGCACACACCTCTCTGTCCCTCTCCATCTCCCGAGTTTGTCAAAGCTCATGTCCACTGAAGCATGATGCCTTCCAACCATCTCATCCTGTTACCCTCCTTCTCCTTCTGCCTTCAATCTTTCCCAGAATCAGGGTCTTTTCCAGTGAGCTGGCTCTTTGTATCAGGTGGCCAAAGTATTGGAATTTCATCTTCAGCATCAGTCCTTCCATGACTATTCAGGGTTGATTTCCTTTAGGATGGACTGGTTTGATCTCCTTGCAGTCCAAAGGACTCTCAACACTACAACTGAAAAGCATCAATTTTTAAATGCTCAGCCTTCTTTATGGTTCAACTCTCACCTCTGTACATGCCTACTGGAAAGACCATAGCCTTGACTATATGGACCTTTGTTGGCAAAGTGATGGCTTTGCTTTTTAATACACTGTCCACTGGGGGAAGGAATGGCAAACCAATTCAGTAATTTTTCCATGAGAACCCCATGAACTGTATACAAAGAAGTCTGTCCCTGGGCACTCCAAAAAACAGGGAAAAGCTCTTGCTCATGTAGTTGTGTTTCCCCAACTGCCTTCCTCATCCCGCTTTCTGAACTCAGGGGAAAAGCTAGTGTGATGTGGCTGTGTTAACACCTTTCTTCCTGCCCTGCGAGCCCTTGGGGAGTCTCCACCTCACACCCGCCTGTTTCCATCCCGACAGAGGCTCTGGAATGAGGACAAAGCCTGGGGACTGTTCCAAACCCTGGTAACGAGCAGATTTATTGCACATAAAAAGATGATTACCATTCAAAAAATCAGATTGTTCCCAGATGACATAAAGTCATATTCTTCTGACCTTTACTTGGGAGGACATACAATCTTTATCCTTTATGGGGAAGGGGGACCTACCACAACTCTTTTTCAAAGTAACTTTTAAGCCTCTTTTACAGAAACACACACAGCATTCTGCTGATGCTTCTTTCACAACCAGCTATGGTGGGGGTGGGGTGGGGGGATGGCCTGGTGGAAAGCATTTGCCAATTTCCATGGTATAAACACTCCCACCGAGGCTGATGTCAATTGCCCAGGCGACATCACTGAACGTGGAGTTTAGAGGTTTGCAAGGTGGCACATGGTTACAAAGCGTCTCCATACAGAGGAGATGCTGCTGTCGCTCAGCCGCTAAATCATATCTGACGCTTTGCGATCCTATGGACTGCAGCACACCTGGCCTCCCAGTCTCTCACCATCTCCCAGAGTTCACCCAAGTTCACTGAGTCAGTGTGCCATCCAGAGAAGGTGGGATGGTAAGGCACTGCTCAGAGGCGACACAGGCAAGTATTGTCAAGAGGATAAACAACAGCAAAACCTTTAAAAACTGGGAAGTGATGAGATTTCAGTGTTTTAGTTTTGGTCTTTTTTTATTTTATGTTACTTTATTTGCTTATCTATTTTCTGGACCTTGGTACCCAGACCAGGGATCGAACCCAAGCCCCCTGTAGTGGAAGCTAACCACTGGTGCCCCAGAGAAGTCCTAATCTTCTTTAGAACATGATGGTTTCCCTGCAAGTTTCTTTTGATTTTCAACAAACCAGCTCACAAATTTCCTGATGAGGTTAAGAGTCAGCTCTGGAGACCTGGTGCATGCTTGCACAGCACACTGGCTCCAACAACCGAGAAGCCGCTCACTGTCACCAACCACAGTCCCTTCCAGGATGAAGGGGAACAGAAGTGAAAACTGAGCCCAGTGGCTCTCAGCGGGGTGTTACCCTCCCCCACCCCCAGGAGATGCTGGGGACATTGGGGGACACTTTGGTTTTCAGAAAGCAGAAGGAGAGGGCAGTGCTGTGGGGGTATAGTGGGTGAGTCCAGCAAGGTTGGTACATATTCTTCCAGGCACAAGACAGGCTGCCTCAACAAGAGATCTAGAGCATCTCCAAGGTGGGGAAACCCTGGCTCTTCTATCAGGCAGCAGTCCTCCGCATCAAATACACACTGTCAGTTCTGTGTAGATGACTGTGCAGAGGCTCGTAGCCACAGAATTCTATGAATGAACAAAGTAAGCAGAGCTTCTCCCCTGTCCACTTACTACTACTCCGAGAGAAGGTGATATATCATTGGTATAAAATGATAGTTTCAAACTAACTCTCAAGCTTAAGGTTTAAAATGATAATCCCCCAAACTACTGGCTTGTAAAATCAAGAAAAAAAAATTAGTGAGATTCCTGATCCTTTAGAATCCCTGAAATAAGACCTCAGCCCTACAGAGGCGTTTTTAAGGAGAAGAAACACACACGTGGCTGCTGCAGTCAGCACCCTGATCAACTTGATTTCAAGAGCTGTTTTTGACTAAGCACCAAGTCTAGGGAGAGTCCAGTCTCAGACTGAGTGCATGATGCATGGCCCACCTGTGAGTGTACACGGTCTGCCCGGTGCCAGCTCTGGAGGACGGATTTTGTCCATTGAGTCCTAACTGCACGTTCAGGGCCTCACACGCATAGCTTGTCATCAGCCACGGCGGGAGCATTTAGCCCATGGGAACCAGAACACGTAACAAATCAGAGCCTCCAAGAAGCTGTTGTTAAACAGTTACCAGCAAAGCACTGGGCCAGCCTGCCCTGTCTCAGGGTATGTGAATGTGTGAGTATAAATCAATATAAACTATGAATGCACACACACACACACAGGTCTCTCTTGTTCAACAAAACAAAATTCTAAAAACTTCCCACCCTTGACCTGGAAGCTTAGCTTACCCTAGATTTTGAAAAGTTATTAATAACAAGCTCATGCTATATCTTTGGGGATTCCCTGGTGGCTCAGATGGTAAAGAACTGCCCGCAGTGCAGGAGAGCTGGGTTCAACCCCATCGGCCAGGAAGATCCCATGAAGAAAGGAATGGCTGTTGTCTTTGCTCTGAAAAAGACCTGCTATTATTATGACAAAGGTTAATTTGTAGAAAAAGCATTCAAGTCTTCTCTTAAGGAAAAGCAATGCTGAATCAGCCAAAATGAAAGGGGTGCACCGAATGTCTGAAAATAGAATTGATCTCAATGAACATATCTACTGTTGCTCACAGAATATATGGAGTTCTATTTCTAACTGCATAATTACTCCAGACACCCAGGAACATTGACTATAGAGGTTAAAATATGTGTTAAACAAACCTTTTGGCCAAAAGAGTTATTTCAAAGCCAGATGTAGGTTTTGAAAGAAAAGAAAGTGTTAGTCACTCAGTCATGTCGGACTCTTTGTGAAGTCACAGACTGTAGCCTGTCAGGCTCCTCCATCCATGGGATTCTCCAGGCAAGATACTGAAGTGGGTTGCCATTCTGTTCTCCAGGGCATCTTCCTGACCCAGAACTCAAACTCGGGTCTCCTGCATTGCAGGCGGATTTTTTATCATCTGAGTCTCCAGGTTTTGAAGGCATCCCCAGACATCTAGCAGTCAGCTAACCCCAGCATCACACAGTCTATTCCATCTCTGCCATCCTAGGTCGAAAGAGGTCACTGCTGAGCACAAGGAGTCTTTCCCTGATCCTGTGGGAGCTTTCCACTGAAACTCACTCTCTCAAGTTAGCCATCTATAACTGGACCCGAAACACCCACACAGTGGGAGATGAGGGGGCGGCGTGTCCCCTGGGCTAGAACCTCCCTGACGATGGCGCCCACCTTCCCCATGAGGTTCCAACCAAGCCAGCTAACTGGTTCTTTCAGGAACTCTGGGCTTGTGACCCCCAGCTGAGGAGTTAGGTGATCAGAGCCACGTGCCTGCCAGGCTGGAGTCCAGTTCACAGGATGCTCCTCCAGGGAGAAGGGCACACTTGGGCAGGATGTCTTGGGTTCTCCTCCTGGAGGTGATTATGTATCTCCAAAGCTTTTACCTCCCAGAAAACCCCATAAATGTTAAGAAACACTTTGAAAATTCTTCTGAGACCTTCAGGAGTTCTCATGATTCTAGAAAGCTAGAATTTTCAAAAAATCTTACTTTTTAAGTGGGGAAAGACAATTAACTACAGTGTAAGTCATTACATACTAGAATGAAACGTAAGAGAAACGCTGAGGATGAGGGCAAGCCCAAACAGGTGAGCTTGAAATAACTCTGGCAAATATAGGGACAGAAACGTTTTCTATTATTTACCGCTGGTGCCCTCTGGTGGATTTGGAAAAGGTCCTACGTTCCCACATTTCATTTATCACTTTACAGGCTCTTACAGGCAGAATCTCAATAATTAATGCATATAATTCAATGATTGTCTTTAGGAGTTTTATTAAGAAGCTACATTCAGGAGTTCTGAATTATTAACTCATTTTTTAAGGTTTACTGAAAAAATATGATGGGATAATCAAACCTGATTCTTCTTCTATAAGTCACTAACAACATTTGAGATGGCAATTTCTTCTTGGAATCGATGCAAAGTATTCATATTCAGCAACTGCCAATGGACTGGGTTCAGATGAAAAGCCAGCTAGCAACTGAAATTAAACACCTGCTTTCTGATCTACCCTAAAGCAGGTCAGGACAGGGAGGTCTCTCCCCCTGACACATGAAATAATAAATGCCTCTTGTGAGGAGAGAAAGTACAACCACACACTGCAAAGTTCTGACCTGCTTTTATGTCAAAACAAGGCATGGACTTGGACACTGCTCTTACAGTCCCATGGACAGAGGACCCTGGTGGGCTACAGTCCATGGGGTCGCAGAGTCGAACACGACTGAGCGACTTCACTTCACTTCACTTATGAAGTCACAAGACGCTGATTACCCATCCCACCAGCTCTCCAGGAGCATCCCTTTCGATGCTAAGGTGGTAACTACTGAGCAGAACAGCTGTCTTTTTGTCTCCTGCTCTGGCTTCCCAGGTGGCTCAGTGATAAAGAATCCACCCGCCCATGCCGGAGACCTGAGTTCCATCCCTGAGTCGGGAAGATCCCCTGGAGAAGGCAATGGCAACCCACTCCAGTATTCTTGCCTGGAGAATCCCATGAACAGAGGAGCCTGGCGGGCTACAGTCCACCAGGGGCAAAGAGTCGGGCACGACTGAACAGGCAGGCAGGCAGGGTATATGCCCAGCAGAGGGACTGCTTGGTCCTATGGTTGTTCTAGTTTCTAGTTTTCTGGCAATGGAGGGTGTTCGCTGTAAAAGGCCAGAAAGGGAACAGGTGAAGGAGGGGACGAGGGGATGGAGAAAGGCGTTGTAAGCTTTGTAATCGCTTTGGTGTCTGCATTAATATAACTCCTAGGTTATTTCTCCCTTCTATTTCATCTAAATACATTCCCTTGCTTTCTTCCCTAATGCTTATGGTAATAACCCTGGTAAATCGCATCTGTTTTACTGGGAAATGATATAAATATTGCTGAAAGTTGACTCAGCGGTGTTCGCTGGGAAGCGCCGCAGCGTCTTACAGGGAATTCCCTGAGTTAGGAACCTTCGCGGCGCTTTGTAAACCAGCCTTCGGGCGTTTACAAGCTGCTCCGCGGAAAAGGTTCGAACCACCCTTCCGCCCCGCGCGGACTTACCGCCCTTTTCCCCCCAGCCCGGCCACTCCGCGGGTCCAGGAGGACGCCGGACGCTCGGGCTCCCGGGCGAGGCCGCTGCGGGTCCCACGGCGCAAGCAGGTGCCTGCGGGAAAACAGCGGCGAGACCTCGGTGAGACCCGGCTGCGCGAGGGGGGCTCCGGGGAACCCCGCCCGCGCCGTCTGGACCCACCTGCACACCCACCTGCGCCAGCAGCAGCACCCAGAGCGCCGCGCGGCCGAGGACCCGCATGGCCCGGCCGCCCAGCGCGCCCCGCGTCCGCCGCCCGCGCTGCGCCGCCGCGGGGAGAACGCACGGCTCCATCTAGGGGCGCTCGGAGGGGCCCGGGCCGCGGGAGGCTCCCCAGCCTGGCGGCCCTGCGAAGCGGGCACCGAGGACCAGCCGGGTCGGCACGCAGCACGGTGTCCTGCGGTGGATGCGCCGCCCGCGCCGGGGTTATTACTGCGGCTCCGCGCCGCGCGGGGGGCGGAGTGGCGGCCGCGGGGTGGCGGGGGCGGCGGGGGCGGCGGCGGAGCGCCCGCCCGCACCGTGGGAGAGACGGGGAGGGCAGGCGAGGGGAGGGGACGGGGAGAGGCAGGAGCGAGGGCGGCGGGGTGGGGCGCGAGGAGAGGAGGACCTGGGAGAAGCCGCGCGCTCCCGGGCTCGCAGTCGGCGCGCCTGGCCGGCCGTCCCGTGGGCTCGCGGGTGGCCGGGGCGGGGGGACCCGGGGTGGGGGCGGTGAGCCGCTTGAGGCCGCCCGCCCCGAGCGCTCCGGCCTGCAGTCCGCGGCTGGGCAGGGCTCGCACCTCGCGGCGCTGCGCCCCGGCGCTCCCCGGTCCCCACTCCTGAGAGCCAGGCTTGCGCATCCAGAGGCCGACACCTGCCGCCCGCCGGCATGCGGCGGGACAGCAACCCCTGGGCCTGCCCTTCCGCCCGGGGCGGGGCGGGGCGGGGGGGGGTCGAGTGTGAAACAGGAGTGCCCAGACCTTCTGGCCGATGCGCGCGTCTGAGAGCAGAGGACGCGAACGGGCATCGCCCGCCGACTCGGCAGGCGCTGCGGGTGGGGAAAGCTCCGGCCTCCGTCCCGTCGGCCCTGGGACCTATCGGCGCTCCGGGCTCCGGGGATCCTGGCCGCCGCGGACTGGCCTTGCTCTGAGCGCGCCTGTCCCGGGGCCGCTGGAGCCCTACGTGCAGCCGATAGGGAAGGCTTTGGCTTTGCGGGTGGGTGCGGGCCGGGGCCAGTTCCTGCGCTGCTGTGTCAGTCGCGCTAGGAGGCTGAGGACGCGCCGCCACCCGCCCGCCTACCAGCCCAGCCCGGGTTCTACACCTGTTGATGGCTCTGTGTGTGAACGCACGTGTGTGTTTGAACGTGAGCGCACACGTACCTGCGCTAGGTGTACGTGAATGTGCATTAGAACCGGTTTCTGTGTCCTTCCTCCCGCGTCCGCCGCCGTGCCTGTGTGCGCGCTGGAGCCTCAGCGCACCGGATTTTCCGGCGTGTGTCCTGCCTGTGACCACTCCGTTCTACTCACTGCTCCTTGGCCTCCCAGACCTCTTACCTCCTGGAGGTCTCCGGAATCTGGGCTCCTGCTTCGTGGTCCCAGTCCCCTGCACATTCAGTTAAGCCCGTCTTGGCCGGTTTTTGCACATTTTGGAGTGGAAATTGGTGGCAGTGGTCTCTGGACCCCCCTTCGCCCGGCTCGCCCTGAGCCAGTGGGTGCCTCTGATTTCTGGCAGCTCGGCGGTGCAGGCTTGCTGGGCAGACACGGAGCACCCTCAGGCTGTGAAGGGCAGACTCCGTCTCCATCTCTCGCTCTCTTTCTCATATTTATTTATTTTAAAACACTCTGCAGAAGTGGGAGAAATTTTACAAAAAGTCGTGCTTTGGGAAGTGGGCTTAAGCCCCTCCCCATCCCCTCCTCCACGAAGTTCCTAACTGGTGTGTGCCTTGGTGTGCCCACAGCCAGTCTGTCAGGGGCTCATTGGAAGCTAGCAAAGGTTCTGCAGGAGGCAGAGAGTCCCTTTGTCTTGAGTACTGGGCATTGCATGCTTGGTAAACCGGGGATCTCTAATTATCGCTAATTGCGTCGAAGGTAACATGCAAGGGCATCAGGTTTTCCAAGTTTAGCTACCATCATGCCCATGGCTCTCTTTAAGTTCATCAGATGGAATGAAAGAAGAATGGCCAGTAAAAAGGATCCACTTTTGGAATTCTTTTATTCCCCTTTTGGAATACAACCAAAATCAATCTTTCCATCGTTAAGAAGCGATATCCTTTACAATGATGAAGGTTTTCCAGGTTTTTTAGCCCCTCATTGAATCTGGTGCTCATCCTAGATGACATAGATGAAGGGTCTACTGCAGCCTGGGGGCAAGGTTGGGGGTTGAGATGAAGGAAATGGATGGACTGGGTATAGAAGGGCCATAGAACACGGTGGAGCCCATTTGTGATTTATAATAAGATATGTGTATTTGGTCTCCTCCAATTCCTAGCACAGAGCGCTCCAAATTTGTAATTTCCTGAGTGCTGAGAGAAATAAAGGTAGCTTTTGTTATGTTAATGTGGTGGCTTTGCACCCAAGGGGAGACCAGTTGCCCAGGGACCTAATCCTGTGGCTGTGTTGTGCTCAGTTGCTCGGTGGCCTCTGACTCTCTGCGACCCCTTGGACGGAGCTGCCAGAAGCTGCCATAATTCCAAGAATTGGCCTCAAAGAAATGGGAACCAACGCACCCGGGAACTGAAAATTAACTGTACCTAAAACAATGAAGATGATGCTGATCAGACCACTGATGACCAATTTCAAGATGACTGTCAGAGTTGACTGCTGTTTCTGCGTATAGTCCCATTCTGTGCAGAAAACCTCTTGCTCCACTGGTTGCTAGGGATGGGGGGGGGGGTCAGCCTGCAGACAGACGTCCACCCCGCCCCACCACAGTTGCCCACATCAGAAATAAAGTGAACTTTCCTTTCCACCAACCTGGCCTGTTTAGTGGCTTTTGGGCAGCAAAGAGCCAGACCCCACCATACACCTCTCGGCATCATGACTGGTAAATGCTGGTCGTCTTGCCTGTCCAGGCAGGTGTCCTGTGTCTGGCTGTCCTGTAACCCTAGGGCAGGGGACCCCTCGGGACTGGAGAGAAGGGGAGGTGAGGAAGCACACGTGTGCAGACTTCCTTTTCAGGTTTTGTTTTGGCCACTTTGTAGAATGAACTGCAAAGACTTCCAGGTGATTTCTTTGCTCTGGAACATTTCGAACAAGTGGCCATTGTCTGGGCCTCCCCAGGATGCTGAGTCATGGTAGAACGTTAGCGTTTTCATTCCCTGTGTTCTGCTGCTGCCGGTTTTTCCATCTCTGCCTCTGGAATTCACCCGACATGTGCCCTACTTGGGCTTTCTGGGTGGTGCTAGTGGTAAAGAGCCTCCCTGTCAATATAGGAGACATAAGAGATGCAGGTTTGATCCCTGGGTGGGGAAGATCCCCTGGAGGAGGGCATGCAACCCTCTCCAGTACTCTTGCCTGGAGAATCCCAAGGACAGAGGAGCCTGGTGGGCTACAGTCCATGGGGTCACAGAGTCAGACATGACTGAGCAACTAAGCGTAGCACAGTGTTTAGCACTCAGTTCAGTTCAGTTCAGTCGCTCAGTCTTGTCCGACTCTTTGCGACCCCATGAATCACAGCACACCAGGCCTCCCTGTCCATCACCAACTCCCAAAGTTCACTCAGACTCATGTCCATCCAGTCAGTGATGCCATCCAGCCATCTCATCCTCTGTCGTCCCCTTCTCCTCCTGCCCCCAATCCCTCCCAGCATCAGAGTCTTTTCCAATGAGTCAACTCTTCACATGAGGTGGCCAAAGTACTGGAGTTTCAGCTTTAGCATCATTCCTTCCAAAGAAATCCCAGGGCTGATCCCCTTCAGAAGGGACTGGTTGGATCTCCTTGCAGTCCAAGGGACTCTCAAGAGTCTTCTCCAACACCACCGTTCAAAAGCATCAGTTCTTTGGTGCTCAGCCTTCTTCACAGTCCAACTCTCACATCCATACATGACCACTGGAAAAACCATAGCCTTGACTAGACGGACCTTTGTCGGCAAAGTAATGTCTCTGCTTTTTAATATGCTGTCTAGGTTGGTCATAACTTTCCTTCCAAGAAGTAAGCGTCTTTTAATTTCAAGGTTGCAGTCACAGGTCAATATAGAGTTTAGAGAACTGCTGATGTTACAAAATAACAAAAACCGTTACTGAAAAATGGAAGGTATATTTGTATGTATGTCTAAGCAAGGTTGATAAAAATTTTACTCTACAGGTGAGATGACTATACTCTAACATACACTGCTTTCTTTGTAACTGAATATCAGGGAATTAAGCTAAAATCCTTTTGAAAAAGTGAAAGTAAATACTGGTGATAAAAATAATAAGATACATGGGAAGAGAAAAGTAATGAGATTTTGAATATTTAGAGAACAGCAACAGAAAAATAAAAATCAGGCATAGGTGTGACAACCGAAGATATAAAAAAAATTAGTACACATGATAAATTAAATTTGCTTATTATAAAACAAGATCTTAGATTTTGTTATGGAAGTAAAACTTGGTCATGTACTCGTAAATGTACCATGTACTGCAAAGGAAAACTGAAGGACTGAATGAATTGTTATTTTCATATTAAATTATTTATCAGGTAAAATTGAGAATGCCAAGATAAGATGCTAGGTCTGTTTCCTATCCTATAGGAGGCTTCATTTTCCCATCTGTGTAATGGACATGATAAAAATAGAAACTACTCCAAAAGGTTAGTATGAGGACAGATAAGTGAATGTTTACAGAGAACTTAGAACAACGCCTGGAATGTAGAAACTGATATGTGAATTTAACAGCACTTTAACTTAAATGCATTTTAGTGCACGTGGATGAAAAATAATGCATGTTATTTTAAAAAATAGAACAAATGAGAAAAAAACCAGTTGGCAGAATCAGATGAGTGTAGAGCAAATTCAGCATGAGCATCAACATTCCCCTTGCTCCAACCGTTGCGTCCAAGCCCAGTTGATTTACATGGGAAATAGTTGCAATGATCCTTCCAGAATAAAGATTGCATCTCTTGAACAGAGTTCAGCATTTCTGCAGCCCCAAGACTGAGAATTGCACAGCAAATCTGATGTGACAAATTGGATTCCTTTTTCCCATATCACGTCTCATTTGTGAAGACTTGGATAACTGGAAAAAACTGCCCATCTGACTCACACAAACTATGGGGAAAGAGAACCCAGTCTTTCTCTTTGCTAAAGGATCTGGGAAAAGTCTGGATAATTCCCAGAGATGAAGAATGCCATCTGTAATGTTGTGAACACCACAGTTTGTGTTTAACTTAATGCCCTGGGTAAGATTCAAATGGGAAACCATGTCTTGGACAACTAATTAACATCATGACTCTGTCACTGAGCAATTTTAGTTCAGCTGTCTCATTCTATCTTCATGAGGTGGAAAAAAAAACAAAAACAAGTTCTCAAGCTATAAAATTTCAAATCAGTAACCACATGACACTATTTTACAGATCTCTATCTGTATCAGAGTAAATAAATACTCTATCAGAGTATTTATTGGTATTTTATTAAGGTTGCTTTATGAACAAAATCAGCTGTGGGTCTGTAAAGTCACTAAGATACAAAACTTTCCATTAGTTCCTGATAACTGAGCAATCCTATGTTTGGGGAAATTTGGATTTGAAATGATTACTTCTTAATAATGCAAATAAAATCTTCTCACTTGCTAGCTTTCTTTACCCATTCCCTCAAAAGAACCAATGAGTTTGGCTAATGTCTCTAAAATATCTTTGAGTCACACTTCTGTCATGTGAGTGTATGTTCCTCGGTTCTTTGTCTCGTCACAACAAAGATTTGGAGCAACGGACATTAAAGCCCTTGGCGCGTCACAGCTCTCAGGTCTTGGACAAACTGTGCTACAGCTCTTAGGCAAATCAGTGTTACAGCTCCATTTTATTTAGAAGATAGCAGGAGAATCCAAGACTCGAAGAGAAGGGAGTGGAGGAGTGCATGGGGAAGGAGAAAGAGAGAGAGAGAGAGAAAGAGAGAGAGAGAGTGTGCCCATGCATGTGGGAGAGAAAGTCCGAGAGAAAGCGCTTTGGCTCCTCCTTTTATATGTTTTTTCCTCCACCTAGGCCTGCCCTATGCAAATTGGGCTTAGCCAGGAGTGCTGTTTGTTCTGTTTGTTCTGCCTGAAGTCTTCACTCTGGTCCTTGGACCTTCCTTGTCTTTTAGCCACCGCCATTTTGGACTCCTTTTCCCTATTCTACTTACCTAACACTTCCAATGTGATAGGAAAGATCGAGGGGAGGAAAAGAAGGGGGTGCCAGAGGATGAGGTGGTTAGATAGCATCACTGACTCAATGGATGTGAGTTTGAGCAAACCCCAATAGACAGTGAAGGACAGAGAAGCCTGGCATGGTGAAGTTTGTAGGGTCACAAGGAGTCGGACATAGCTTAGCGACTCAGCAAAAACAACAACTGGTGTGATAAGCGTACAAATCTGATAGCATCCTTCAACAAAATTTGGGATTGAAAAATAAACTTGATATATAATAATGATTAATTAAATCAATACAAATGCAGATTATACTTTTTCAAACTGCCTTTAACATTCAGGAGCCCCTCTTAGCAGGGACAGGCATGGGTTTAGACATTGAAAAGTCAGTGTGTAGAAAGAAAGCACTGTCGATCAATCTTGGGAAGCACTGTTCTCATACTTCCCTGTCCTTTCATGTCTGAAGGTGTGCTCACAAATGCCTTTCTCTTGTCTGGGGCTTCCCTGGTGGCTCAGCTGGTAAAGAATCCGCCTGCAATGTGGGAGACCTGGATTTGATCCCTGGGTTGGAAAGATCCCTTGGAGAAGGGACAGGCTACCCACTCCAGTATTTGGGCCTGGAGAATTCCGTGGACTGAATGGGTTCACAAAGAATCAGACACGACTGAGTGACTTTCACTTTCACTTTCTCTGCTTGTCTGGCTTTCTTCTTTCTCTTCCTCTGCCTGGTATGACATTCTCTGTTTGCTGGGGGGCCTTGTTTCTTGATCACCTTTCCGCTGGAATGCCTTGCTCGCTCCCACATCTCCCCCACCCAGAGGCACCCAGAATGCCATAGGGTTCAATACCTGTTAGTTACCTGGATGGTGGAAGATATCTACCTCTGAGTTTCCTTTTACCTTTATAATTCTCAGGAAAACTCATAATTCTCACTCTCCTGGACAGTCATAGAAGAGCTGGTATCTTCTACTCCATTCTGCAAACCTCCAAACTCTGCTTCAGTGATGGGCGGAAAGTACAAGCCCCCCAAGGGTATTTCAGCATGCCAATGGTTGGAAGAAGGACATTATTTTTCTGCCCAGAGATGGAGTGGCTAGCATGAAGAAGTTATCTCCCCAGGTGGAACGCTGATTAACTGTGGACACTTAATCTCCGTGTCCTCTCTCTCGTCCATACGCTCTGCAGTTGAGTACAGCGAGGAGAATCTGAATCTGTGTTTTAGAACACAAACCAGAGTCAAGCCTTTCAATTCAAAATCTGCCCTCACATTTTAAAAGATTTGGGCTGCTTCTTTGTCATGCTTCAAGTCTAGATGGGGGCCGGAGGCAAAGTTGATCAGATTCCAGGAAAGGATCTGAACCAGTGAGATTCAGCCGCTGGTAGACCCGGGGTCACCTGGCGAGGGGAGACCGGTGCTCAGAGCTGGACCACACAGATGTCAGATCAACTCAGAGCAATGTGGCAAAGCTGGGGCTGCAGTGGCTCCAGGCCCAGAGTGGAGACTCAGAGACAGAAACTGAGAGCAAAGGCCCATCGAAAGAGCGCAGCACAGGTGAGGTGGCCAGGTGGAGGAGACAGCTGTGAGCGTTTCTGCCCTTTGAGATGCTGGCACTCAGCAGCGCCTCCTCCTCCTGGTGTCTGTTTCCTGTTCTGAGCGGGTTGTGTGGTTTTTGATACAAGTGCCAACAAGCTGGGGGCTCATTCTCCTCAGTGAGATGGGTTTGCAATTCTGCCGGGGTCCAGCCCCGGTAGATCCAGGGAATTCGAAGCGGGGACGGCGTCGGCAAGGATCAGGAAACAACTGCTTAATTAAACGTTAATTAAGGATATAAAGAGTGGTTAAATAAGGATAGCTCAGCGAGGAAATTCAGTGGAGAAAAGAGGCTGAATAATTCAGCCAGAAGGTGAGAGAAAGAACGACATGGGGAGACCAAGTTTCGGTGAACAAGGCCTGCACTTTATTTTCCAAAGTAGTTTTTATACCTTAAATTATGCATAGAGGATAATGGGGGAAGGGGTAGAGTCATGCAGTAAGCCAGGCTTTCTTCCTGCAAACTTATCATATGCAAAAGTTTAGGTGATTTGCATCATCTTCTCGCCTGGAGGCCTGTTAACATTTTAAGACCCTTTCTTCAGAAAACTTATTTTTCTCTAAAGGTGATTAGTCAGGCGCCACCCTCCAAAAGCATTAGATAAAGTTGCATTCCTATAGGGCAAAGGTGTGGTGGGCTACAACAAGAAAAAGAATTAACTCAAGGGTCCCAGGTTACAAACATTAAAGCTACTACTTACACCAATTATATTAATCAATACACTGCCAGGGACACAGCAGGTAAGGGATATGGAAACTTAGCATCAAACATTGGCCCAACAAGTGAAAAACCCTTCACCAATACAATTTCTAATCAATCTTTTAACTGCTCAAAGGAATCTGTATTTAGACAGTTTAGAACATTTCATGCCTCTCACAGTTGGGAGGTTCTGAACAATCACATGTGGCCAGAAAAACCTATTCAGGCAGGCTAGAGGACTTCCAAAGGAGTTTATAGGTTGAAACACTATTACACCCAGGAACTTTATTAACTGGAGCTGTAAGTTAACTCTTTTTTCAGAGAGATGGTGGGGGACAGCCCCCCATTGAAGTCAGAGGTATAGGTGAGAGCACAAAGCAGAAAGTAGGCAGATTCTGGTTTTGGAGGTAGATGCTCGAGAATTTCCAGGGGGACTCCTGAGGCTCGATCCCACCTTTGCGTATGCCGAGCCTCCTTCCTCATGACCTTTGCCATGGGTGGAGCTCCTCACGCCAGCTCCTGGGACAATTCCAAGAAGAAACCTCCCTCCCTAGTTCAGTTCAGTTGCCCAGTCATTTCTCTTTGCCACCCCATGGGCTGCAGCATGCCAGGCCTCCCTGTCCATCACCAACTCCCTGAGTTTACTCAAACTTATGCCCATTGAGTCAGTGATACCATCCAACCATCTCATCCTCTGTCATCCCCTTCTCCTCCTGCCTTCAATCTTTCCCAGCATCAGGGTCTTTTTCAATGAGTCAGTTCTTCGCATCAGGTGGCCAAAGTATTGGAGTTTCAGCTTCAGCATCAGTCCTTCCAATGAATATTCAGAGTTGATTTCCTTTAGGATGAACTGGTTGGATCTCCTTGCAGTCCAAGGAACTCTCAAGAGTCTTCTCCAACACCACAGTTCAAAAGTATCAATTCTTCGGTGCTCACCTTTCTTTGTAGTCCAACTCTCACATCCATACATGGCCACTGGAAAAACCATAGCCTTGACTAGATGGACCTTTGTTGGCAAAGTAATGTCTCTGCTTTTTAATACCCATCCCTAGATTCATCCCCAAATGAGTTGCAGAGCACATGAGAGCATGGTGCAGTTCACAAGAACCCCTGCCCCGTTCCCTTAGCCCCTTGTGTTTGTAAAGATCAGATGTGGACTTGATCATGTTCTCCAGCCAGTTCAGGTTTGCCTTTCTTTAGGAGCCCATGGCGCCCACTCCAGTGCTCTTGCCTGGAAAATCCCATGGATGGAGGAGCCTGGTGGGCTGCAGTCCATGGGGTCACTAAGAGTCAGGCATGACTGAGCGACTTCACTTTCACTTTTCACTTTCATGCATTGGAGAAGGAAATGGCAGCCCACTCCAGTGTTCTTGCCTGGAGAATCCCAGGGACGGGGGAGCCTGGTGGGCTGCCGTCTATGGGGTCGCACAGCGTCGGACACGACTGAAGCGACTTAGCAGCAGCAGCAGCAGCAGCAGGAGCCCGTGGAAAGCAGCAGCTGGTGGTTTCCTCTCTACGTCCTAGCATTTGCTCTCAAGTGGAAGAAATATGCCAATGATGAGCTTTGGGTTAAGAGGGAGGCAGTTAAAAGAGAGAGTCTGCCTCTGCTGGGGAGAAGCCTTCCAGACCGAGCTCAGTTACAGCCGCTTATAGCTGGTAGCTGAAAGAAGTCAGGGGAACAACATGCGAAGGGCATCTCGGGTCTCATCCAGACCCTTTAATTTGCCTCCAGTCCCTGCACACTCGGGCACCATCCAAAACACCAGGCTCCGACCCGCACGTGACTCCCAGGCTCAAGTCTAAGTCATCTGTCTTAACTCCCAGCCTGTTCCTGTGGCTCCTGACCCTGGTCGGGCTGGGCCCCCTGGAAGCAGCCCCCATGTGACCACCTTCATCCCTCCCTTTGCTCCCTGTCCATGTCCTCTCTGACTCCCACCAGCAGTCACTACCCGACCATGAGGTCCTGGACGACTCACAAGCCTGCCTGAGCCCCAAACCGACCCCCCCCCCATGCCAGCTCCTGGCTTCATTCCATCACCTGTCACCTGCTGCCAGGCCACGCTCAGAACCTGGAGCTTTAGGGGAACCTCCATCAGGTCATCGTTTCTCTTTCTAGGCTCCAGGCTCGGGTCTCAGAGGGAGACCGATGGAGATTCAAAGTTAGGTTCTTTTCCAGCCTGGGTGGGTATGACTGGGGGGGCTTGATTCATCCTTACCTGCAGAGTCTGACTCATAAACACACTCTCACACACACATACACACCCATCCTCACAGGATGTTCTGGGAAACCCCAGCGCCCCCCTAGACAAGGACAGAGCCCCCTGGTGCCCTCCACTAAAGAACAGAGTACATGTGCTTCTGTGGAACATCTGACTCTGGAAAAAGGAACCCTCAGGGGGTCCGGAGAACCCCAGGATGCTCTCTGTAACCTGGCGGCACCAGCACCAGAGGAGGGGTCTCAGGGTGAGGGGTCTTGGAGGAGGCGACCAGGCAGGGAGGTGCTGACCACACCTCCCGATGTCTGGACCCCTGCCCCTGAGGGACCCCTTGGTGACACTGGCGGGGAGCCAGTGGCCTGGGGCGGCCTCTGAAGGAATTGGAGAGCCCTGATCAGGGAGGGAAGTCAGTGGTCAGCCCCTGCCACTCACCTCCGGGCCCAGGGAGCAGATATAGAAATTCTGAGTTCAGCTGTTGAGACCATCCAGGGCTTGAGGCTGCAAAGTGCCAGCCGAGTGCACTTAGCAGCTGAGGACCTGAAAGTGCTGAGTGGGGACTCACAGTCCAAGTGAGCAAGGAGAGGGCATCCCGAGGACAGTGGCCACTGCAGCCCTGGGTCAGAGGTGAGCACTGAGTTCTTGGTGGAGAAAAGGGCTCTCCTGAGGGAACCCTAACGCCAGGCTCTGATCACCGAGAAGCAGAGCACAGAGGCCTCGGCATGGACTTGGTTCTATGGCCCAAGCAGGAAGGATTCAGGGTTTGAACCAGAAGAATTGCTATACCCCAGAAGGGGATAAGGGCCTTTCCCGGGGTTGGTGGGGAAACTGGAGGGGAGGCCTGGTGGCCAGAGGGGCAGGGGGAAGTCTGTCCTTAGGGGGCGGCTCGTGTTATGAGGTGCCAGGGCTTCTCAGGTGGCTTAGTCAATAAAGGATCTGCCTGTGAGGTCTGCAATGCAGCAGACCCCGGTTTGATCCCTGGGTCAGGAAGATCCCCTGGAGGAGGGCATGGCAACCCATTCCCACATGCTTGCCTAGGAAATCCCATGGGCAGAGGAGCCTGGCAGGCTGCAGTCCACGGGGTCCCAGTCACACATGGCTTTGTCACTAAATCCCAAGAAACCATGACTTGCAGTCAAAGCTGTGTGGGTCATCAGAGAAATAGGGGTGCCTGAGAAGCTCTGAATTTCAGAGCAGAGGGGACTGCTTGCTGGCTCCTTTGGGAACTGGGTGGGGGAGAGGGAGCTGTCTCAGAAATTGCCTCCAAGGCTCCTGAGCAGACATCCCCGGGAAAGAGGTGCAGGGACCCCTGGAGGGTGAGTGACCGCAGTGGAGCCGGCTCCTTATTTTTAGCTTCCACGCCTAACACACCTATGACGCAGGCTGAGAGTTCACCCTGGTTTTGTGTTTTCTTTTGCTCCTGCTATTAGCTAGGCAAAATGAGGGCTTGTACCCAAAGTGAACTCAGGTTCAGAGGAAAAAGAAAGGCACATTTCTTCTGTGCATTTTGGTTATTTCCACTCATTTTAAACGTGGCATGCTGAAGTCCCCCCTACCCCAGGGACATTCAGACATCCAACCTGGGCGCTCCTGACCATGTGGCTGGCCAGAGAGGGAGAGTCCTGTTCTGGTACCAGCCTGTGTCTGGACAGGAGATGGTTGGTGGGGCTCAGGCCCTCTGTGGTTGTCTATGCGGCCTCTCTGGACTTCTCTTTCTGGAATGTTCCTTTGTATCCATGGAGTATTAAAAGTCATGGTAGGGAGGTGTGCGACTTGGCTGCTCACTGACATTTTTTCCTTTTCTTAGCTCCTTAGCTCCTGTTTCTGGTATCTGTTGATCTCCCGGAGCACAGATTTGAAAAAGAAACGTTCCCAAGAACACCCGTAGGGATGTTACATGCTTTTCGGTACAGTAAAGAAGGGTTGTGAAAATGTGGTCTGTGGAAATGCCTTTCTTCTCAGGGACCCTGGTCCTTGGGTATGAGCTCTTCACTTGCAACAACTTGCAGAGTTGGCATATAACTAAATAATCCCCTCCGCCCTGCCGAGAGGCTGAGCCGTGGTTTACTGGTGAGGATGAAATGCTTGCTGGGACTTGGTGTCTTTCAACAGATCTTTTCTTGAATTTTGTAACATGCTTCTGCTGCCATCTGCTCAGCTTGCCAAGTGAGTTAAATATCGGATTGGCCAAAAAGTTCAAGTTTTCTGTAACATCTTACAGAAAACCCCAAACGAACTTTTTGCCCAGCCCGATATAAAGAGGGGCTGCCCTTTCTCCTCTGGGTCCTCTGTAATGGTATCCCTGTCTCTTGGCAACAAATGCGGTCCTCTTAGAGTGAATCTCTTCCCTGATTTCATAACTGTCCCATATGGGAACCTCTGTTGTATAAATTCTACCTCCTGAATTGCTTTTATTTTTTTTGGTATCCAGTTCATCAGCCATCTTAAAATTTTACTTTAGTTTCTAGAGTAAAAGGAACTTCACATTACTCAGTGAATAGTTGTAATTAACTAGTTTCCAAAGTTGGAATATCACACATTTACCCTAGCTTATTGTTGGGCTATAGCCTTTAAGGTCTAATGTAGTTTTTATTTTATTTATTTTAAAATTAATTAATTTATTTTTGACTGCACTGGGTCTTCATTGTGGTGTGTGGGCTTCTCTAGTTGTGGCTAGCAGAGGCTTAGTTGCCCCATGGCTGGTGGACTCTTAGTTCCCCGACCAGGGACCAAACCCAAGTCCCCAGCACTGGAAGGTGGATTCTTAACCACTGGCACACCAGGTAAGTCCTTAATGTCGGTTTCAAAATCTAATGATTTCACATAAGTCAATATATTTTAGATTTTTCTGGAAATACTTAAAAAAATGTTTAACATAATTTTAAAGAGTTTAAATAAAATTTTTGTAAATTTGGTGTCTTTTTTTTTTTTTTATTGTGAAGCACTGACACATAAAAGTCAGCTTGTGAATGCAGCATATTTGAAGGAATGACACTCAGTTTCCCAGCCAACCTGGAAATCTGAGGGTAGCAATGATAAAAGCTTCTTTAACCCAGATTGTTAAACCCACAAAGTAATCATCTGGAATTGACTGGTCGGCCCTTAAAGTGAAAGTGTTAGTCACTCAGTCGTGTCCAGCTCTTTGCAACCCTACGGACTGGAGCCCTCCAGGCACCTCTGTCCATGGGATTCTCCAGGCAAGAGTAGTGGAGTGGGTTGCCATGCCCTCCTCCAGGGGATCTTCCTGACCCAGGGATCAAACCTGCATCTCTTCTGTCTCCTGCATGGCAGATGGGTTTTTTTTTTTTTTTTTACCACTAGTGCCATGGGAAACCCATGATTGTATATAGTAAGTCACGAAGGGAAGCCCATGATTGTATATAGTAAGTCACGAAGGGAAGCCCATGATTGTATATAGTAAGTCACGAAGGGAAGCCCATGATTGTATATAGTAAGTCACGAAGGGAAGCCCATGATTGTATATAGTAAGTCATGAAGGGAAGCCCATGATTGTATATAGTAAGTCACGAAGCTTGGCTTGTGGACGGATGGGCCCCGCTCCTTCTTACAGGGCAGGCTTTACTTCTAGAACAGAGAACGGCCTAGATCTCTCTTCCTGTTTACAGTCTGTCTCCTCTGTGTGTTCATGTGTTCTTTGGGTCCAATTCCCTCTTCCAGGCAAGTGAACTTGGGTGCTAACCTGGCTGAAAATCACTGGCTTCCAGGGATCTGGGGTTGGGTCTAGGGTGATAGAGGAAGTTTCTCTGTAGGCTTTATTGGGTCAGATGCAAGATTTGATCAGAGGGGGAAAAATTAATCCTGGAGAGAAGCCTCGCTGGATTCAAGGCCCTGGGGCCCTGCAGGGCTCTGCCAGGTGCATTTGGAAAGGAAGCCCAACCTTGACCATGAATTAGCAAAGAAGCAGCATGAAGGACACCAAGCAAGCTCAAAGACCCAGGCCCAGGGTGCCATTAACATCGGTTAGCTGAGTGCATAAGCCAACACGTGTATGTTTGTTGATGTAAGGAGGCTTTAAGAGCTCACTAATAGAGTGAGCTGCCCCGGGAAATTCACAGCATCCTGGGTAAAAGTTCAGAAAACAAAATTCTCTCTGTGTTCTGTTCTACCCACCTGATGGCTAGAGGGACAACTGATACCCGTCTAGTGATTGCAAAGTGAAACGCTGGATATGGCCCAAAGGCAGATTTTGTAAAAGTTCTTTCTGAATTTCATGAGAAGCTAAGCATTTGTTCCACCCGGTCAGCACATACTTTGTTTTGGTAGCGTCTCAAAAGTCAAATGAACCTTTGGCTGCAAAGGCTAGGCTCTCTTCTCTGTGTTAGAAGGCTAGTGGTCTGGAGAAAGATTTTTCAAAAATTGCTCTTAGTGAGCACAGCCTCAATGAAGGGGGCCTGGGGAACTGACAGCCACAGGATACCAGCTAAGTTGCTTCAGTCGTGTCCAACTCTTTGTGACCCCATGGACTGTGGCCCCAGGCTCCTCTGTCCATGGGATTTCCCAAGCAAGAAGACTGGAGTGGGCTGCCATTTCCTCCTCTAGGGGACCTTCCCGACCCAGGGATTGAACTCATGTCTCCCGCATCTTCTCTGTCTCCTGCACTGGCAGGCGGCTTCTTTACCATTAGTGCTACCTGGGAAGCCCAAGTGTCTCTTAAAGGACTGAGCACAATCAATGCCCTTCGTAAGGGGAAGAGTCCATGTGTTGCAGAGAAGAAGCCGATTCTAACCCCTTGAAGGAACTGTTTCTTTGACTTGCTTTTAGCGGCTTCTGTTATTATAATCATACAGAATGGCCTGCCTCAGAGGACCCTGCCCCTCTGCCTGACTGTTAAACTAAACTGTCTCTGTTCAGAACCCTGCCCACCTGTGCATGGCAGGCATGGAGAAATTAACACATCCCCTGCTTGCCATTCTCAGAGATGTTTGCAGGATTAATGACTTTTTTGCTTTGCTTCCTCACCTCCCCCATCTCTAACAAAAGAACCTGGCATCCAGACCCCTATAAGATGATTATTTTGAGGCACCAGCCTGCCATCTTCTCAGTCAGCTGCTTTCTGAATAAAGTCGTTTTCCTTGCCTCTTCTCTCAGATTCATTGCTCTGTTGTGCAGTGAGCAGAGCCGAGTGAGCTTGGACTCGGTAACCAAATGCCACCCCTTTATTCCACTGAAGCCAAATGCAGTTACACCCCAATGCCTTCAGTTTGAGCTCATGTTCCCCCTCCAGCATGGAAACAAGAACGAGCTAGTCCCCCATGCCTGGGGAACATTTCCCGGGCAGAGGCAGTACCATTGAGATTGACTGTGTCTTGCTTGTTCCACAGGCCTCGCATCTCATCCGTACAGTTATGGTTGGGGCACCAGCTCTGGGTGGGATGGTTTGTATATGAAGGGCCTGCTTGAGGGGGCTGGCCCTGTAAGGGGAAATCTCTCTAGGGTTAGCAAGGCTTAAATGTCAAAGCACCAAAATTACAGAAAATGAAAAGGCACGATGATACTCTTCTCTTGGCGCTTATTCTGCCATTGATTATTTTTTTAATGGCAGTGCGGCTGATTTACATTGCTGTGTTAGTTTCAGATGGACAGCAGTGTAATTCAGTTATACGTGTGTTTGATCTATGTTCTTTTAAAAAATTCTTTTCCATTATAATTTCTTGCAAGACACTGAATATAGTTCCCTTTGCTATACAGTAGGACCTTTTTTTAAAATCTATTTTATATACAGGAGTGTATATCTGTTAATCCAATATCCCCAGTTTATCCCTCCCTTACCTCCCCTTTGGTAACCATAAGTTTGTGAGTCTATTTCTGTTTTGTAAATAAGTTCATTTGTATATTTTTTAAAAATTCCACATATAAGTGATATCATGTGATATTTGTCTTTGTCTGAGTTGCTTCACTTACTATGATAATCTCTATGTCTGTCCATGCTGATGCAAATGGAATTATTTCATTCTTTTTTATGGTTGAGTAATATTCCATTATATATATGTTCTGCTGCTTCTTTATCCATTTATTTGCCAATGGAAATTTAGGTTGCTTCCATGTCCTGGCTACTGTAAATAGTGCTGTTATGAACACTGGGGTGCATGCATCTTTTCAAATTAGAGCTTTTGTGTTTTCTAGATATAAACCAGCAGTGGGATTGCTGCGTCATATGGTAGCTGTATTTTTGTTTTGAGGAAGTTCCTTACTGTTTTCCATAGTGGATGCAACAATTTACATCCCTACCAGCGCTGTAGAATGGTTGCTTTCCTCCACACCCTCTCGCGTGCGTGTATTATTTGTAGACTTTTTGATGATGGCCATTCTGATCAGTGTGAAATGATACTTCATTTTAGTTTTGATTTGCATTTTTCTAGTAATTAGCAATTTAGAGCATCTTTTCAGGTGCCAATTGGTCATCTGTATATCTTCAGATAAATATCTATTTCAGTCTTCTGCCCATTTTTAAATAGGCTGTTTGTTTATTATTATTGAATTGTATGAGCTGTTTGTATATTTTGGAAATTTAGCCCTTGTCAGTTGCGTCATTTGCAAATATTTTCTCCCAGTCTATAGGGTGTCTTTTTGCTTTGTTTCTGGCTTCCTTTGCTGTGAAAAGCTTATAAATTTGACTAGGTCCCATTTGTTTAATTTTGCTTTTCTTTCCATTGCTTCAGAGACCAGTTACAGATTATTAGTTGTTAACTTACCTAGCTAACTTACTGTCTTAATAAATGGATGCTTCCTGTTCAATTTTGTATATTTTGCAACATCCTCTAGTGTTGAATGATTATTGTAAATATTCAGTTGTGTCTGTTCACCAAAAGACAGCACAAGAGACATTTTCCTCGGGATGTGGCAGATGGAGAGAGCAGCAGAGAAAAGCTAGGCGGTTATAAAGTGTTTCAGGCCTGGGGCACCAATAAATAAATTGAACATGTGTACTTTGTCTGCAAGACTCACCATTGCCCTGTAAATGGATCATCTATTAGTAATCATCCAGTGTGTTGACTCTCTAAAGAAAACCTCACAAAATGCAAAAGCATTAGTAAATCATGTAAGAACTGAAGGATGAACACTTATACCTTTCCTGCATGCGTATGTACTCAGTCATGTCCGACTCTTTGCCAACCCATGGATGGCAGCTCGCCAGGCTTTTCAGTCCATGGAATTTTCCAGGCAAGAATACTGGAGTGGGTTGCCATTTCCCACTCCTGGGAATCTTCCTAAGGGATAGAACCCATGTCTCCTGTGTCTCCTGTTTGGCAGGTGGGTTCTGTACCACTAGCGCCTCCTGGGAAGCCCACCTTTCTTCACCTGGTATTTATTTCCATGTCCTTATTTTTAGCACCACCTAGAAAAAGCCAATAATAATTCAATTACAATGTGAGTGCTTGAAGTTTTTCTGATTAGGCAGATTGCACGTGAAATGTGCAGCCTGTTTATTTTACAAGTGTGGGTGTGAGTGAGTATGGGCTTCCCTGGTGGCTCAGATGGTAAAGACTGTGTCGGCAATGCAGGAGATCTGGGTTCCATCCTTGGGTTGGGAAGATCCCCTAGAGAAGGGAATGTCTACCCACTCCAGTCTTCTTGCCTGGAAAATGTCATGGACAGGCGAGCTGGCAGGCTACAGTCCATGGGGTCACAAAGAGTCAGACACGACTGGTGAGCGTACATGCTTACTAAATTTGCTCCCTTTTGGGTGTTGGGAAAATGGCCCGAGCTCGATGGCAGGGCTCACATCCCTGAGATGATTTCAGGAGACAGATGCAGAGGCAGGGACCCAAAAAGCCACAAGCCTCTGGGAAGTTGGCCACAGCTTGGCTGCAAACCAATCTTTCAGATTAGATTTGCAGATGCCTCTGTTCCTCGGTGGGGGGATAATGGACAATTTGTCCAGTATGTGTTAATCTAATAATCCATCTCCATTTAACAACTTCAAAGCAAAATAAACACAAGGCACTCATTAATACTTACAAGTGGGGCGTAAACCTAGCCAGACGATTTGAACACTGAGGTTTGACTACAAGCTGCTTTTGGAAGGTGGCTGTCTCTGCTCTGACTTGACCTAACCCTGAGATATCGTTCAGCTTTCCTCTCTGAGCACAGGATTTCAGGAATCAGTCCAGCAGCAGCGTTGAGGGGAATTGCCCAGGAAACAGGGCTAAGGAGGCCAAAGGGCTTGTTTTCAAATTAGCGGCACAGTTACTAGGGTGGTCCCCTTGCTTTACATATGAACACAGTGAACTTTGTGTAAATGCCTCAATACAGACAAGTCAGTTCAGTTCAATGACTCTTAGTTCCCGTTTCACACAGAGGAAAACCTAAAAGCCCAAAACCAGAGAGCATCAAGCTATTTGTTTAGGGAGCCAATGTAGCCCTTGAACTCAGATCGTCTAATTTCATTTCATCATGATTCAAACCAGTCCATCCTAAAGGAAATCAACCCCGAATATTCATTGGAAGGACTGATGTTGAAGCTGAAGCTCCAATACGTTGGCCACCTGATGACAAAGAGCCGACTCACTGAAAAAGACCCTGATGCTGGGAAAGTTCAGTTCAGTTCAGTCACTCAGTCATGTCTGACTCTTTGCGAACCCATGGACTGCAGCATGTCAGGCCTCCCTGTCCATCACCAACTCCCGGAGTTTACTGAAACTCATGTCCATTGAGTTGGTGATGACATCCAACCATCTAATCCTCTGTCGTCTCCTTCTCTTCCTGCCTTCAATCTTTCCCAACATCAGGGTCTTTTCAAATGAGTCAGTTCTTCACATCAGGTGGCCAAAGTATTGGAGCTTCAGCTTCAGCATCAGTCCTTCCAATGAACACCCAGGACTGATCTCCTCTAGGATGGACTGGTTGGATCTCCTTGCAGTCCAAGGGACTGTCAAGAGTCCTCTCCAACACCACAGTTCAAAAGCATCAATTCTTCAGTGCTCAGCTTTCTTTATAGCCAACTCTCACATCCATACATGACCACTGGAAAAACCATAGCTTTGACTAGACGGACCTTTGTTGGCAAAGTAATGTCTCTGCTTTTTAATATGCTGTCTAGGTTGGTCATAGCTTTTCTTCCAAGAAGCAAGCATCTTTTAATTTCATGGCTGCAGTCACCATCTGCAGTGATTTTGGAGCCCCCCAAAATAAAGTCTGCCACTGTTTCCACTGTTTCCCCATCTATTTGCCATGAAGTGATACTGGGAAAGATTGAGGGCTAAAGGAGAAGGGTGTGGCAGAGAGTGAGTTGGTTAGATGGCATCCCTGACTCAATGGACATGGATTTTCTCAAACTCTGGGAGATAGTGGAGGCCACGGGAGCCTGGCGTGCTGCAGTTCATGGGATTGCAGAGTCAGACGTGACCGATGGACTGAACAGCAGCAGCATTACTCACTCTCAGGAAGAGTTTGAATCTCAGTGATGCTAGAGAGGAGAGATGAAAAATAAAGAGAAAAACTCCCCTGGGAGAAAGCCACTTAGAAAGGCACACACCCTGGTTCTCGGCTGCCTGTCCTGTGTCCACAAGGAGATTTGGGGGACTCTGTAAGACCTCAAGCTCTCTCCTCTCCCTCCACCTGCTTTGGCGTGAAAACTCATAATATTCTCACACCCTCCCACTTGAGGGAGAAAACAAACAAGCATGTGCTTCTCATCACCCTTGTTGACTTCCTTGTCTCTCTTCAAGGTCATTGGGGAGAAAGAAACTGTAAACAGCAGACAAAGTAGGAATTTTAATCTATCAAGTGACAGAGCTTTTATAACAAACTTATAAGGCTGACAACAAAACTTAACCAGAAAATAAAAGGTCTTTGGGATTAAAGCATTTAACAAACATTCGCAGACATCAGTTTAAAACTTGACTTTATACCAGACCGTTTCTTTTTTCTCATGAGTCGACTACTTGGTCACATAAAGAATGGTTGCTCCTTATCACAACACAAGAAAAGCAAAAATTGCTTGTTTATGTTTTTGGTCTATTAAGCATAATCGACATAGCATCGAGTGGCACCTTTGAGATTTCCAAGCAGATTCTGAGTTCTTTCTGGTATAACTTAACTTACACCCACATTTTCCAGCTTCAATCAACTCCCTTCTCACAAATGAACTCTTGATTATTTTAGACAGTCACTCATGCCTCTAAGACTGAGTGTCTGTTATATCTTCCCCCCTTCAGTTCTGACTCATTATAAAGATGTGAAATAGCGCCCCATCACTGCCTCACAAATTCCTACCAGACAGCAGATGTAATAAGGATAATGGGAAGAAAACTGCGTTGTCATCGACAAATGGGAACCAAACCAAGATGGCATCCTGAGGAGCCTGGAGAATTCCACGGACTGAGGAGCCTGGTGGGCTACTGTCCATGGGGTCGCAAAGAGTCAGACACGACTAAGCAGCTAACACTTTCATTTTCACAGACAAGAAACTTGGAAGGGTTTCTGCAAGGAAGTCAAGGCAGGGCAGGTTTGAGATGAAAACCTACCAACTGGCAAAGGATCTTTAATGAGCACGAGGGACTGGGAGGGGCTGGGGTGGGCATTGGGCTGAGGACTAGATGGGTGGGACAGTGATGGAGGGGGATATGCCTGGAGCTCTGCACTACCTCCACCCTGGAGCTGGAGGAGGGGAGGCTGGGTGCCAGGGGAGGGTTGGGGACCCCTGGGACAGATGACAGGGGAGCAGTGGAGTGGGCGGGGCCTGGCTCTGAACAGGGGTCATCCTGCCCTCTTCTGGATGCCCTCTTCTGGAAGTCCTGCATAGACGTGTTCCATTCTCTCAGTCTGTCTTCTGGATCTAACTCCCTTTTCTATTCTACTTTGAAATCACTTTACTCTGTGTTTAGCTTCTGTTTCCGTTTATTGCTTTTCAGTTTTGTTTTTAATTTTTTGTTTGTTTGTTTCTCTGGGCTTAATCTGAAGAAAGTTCTTCAGCCTGGCTACTCAATATATTACCTCTGTTTGTAGGCAGTTGAGAGTCCCTCCTGTTGTTTGGTTCCTAAGTTGTGTCCAACTCTGTGTGACCCCATGGACTGCAGCTCACCAGGATTCCCTGTCCTTCACTGTCTCCCTGATTTTGCTTAAACTCAAGTCCATTGAGTTGGTGATACCATCCAACCACCTCATCCTCCAAGCTATTGCTAATTTTTGTTTTAATGATTATAGTTTTTTTTTATTTCAACTCCAAGCTTTGTTTGTATTTTACACACAGGTTTGGCAGAAACCCCTGGTGAGGATTTTCTTTAGAGGATTGTTCACTATTTAGATGGTGTATAACTTTAATTGGAACCTACTCCTTCAGTCATTAAAGCTTCAAAGACTTATTAGTTTCATTCATTTAAATAGAAAACCTACCATGAGTAACATTTGAAAAAATATTCCCACTTTAAGCTTGGGCCCCTGAGTAGCAGGCCCCCTCAGTAAGGTAAAGTGAAGGTCAAGTTCATGAGCTGAAGTGCTGTCTTAGGTACAGATAAAGCAACAGGTAGAGAGATAAGACTTTGGTGTGAGTTTGCAATTCTGAATTGCTTGCTAAAGGAACTAGGGTGAATCACATTGCTTTGAACCAATATCCTAATCTCTACATGAGATCAATCCCTTTTTTGCTCATTTTTACTGTGAAAATTGACTCACTTGAATGTGAAAATAACAGAATGATATGTCAAACTGAACCACACCGAAAACTATGAAGTGATTATAATACGATGCTACTGATAGTCACACTGTTCTATAGTTCTACTATGGATTTTTATATCATGGGTTCCTTTGATTCAACGTTATCAGTAACAGAAAAAAAGGTGGCAGGGATAAAAAGGAATGAATTTGAGTCAGTTGAACTGAGGTGGATGAACCTAGAGCCTGTTATGCAGAGTGAAATAAATCAGAGATAGAAAATGTCACATATTAATGCATATATATGAAATCCAGACAAACAGTACTGATGAACCTATTTGCAGGGCAGGAATAGAGACACAGATGCAGAGAATGGTCATGTGGACCCAATGCGAGAGGGTGGGATGAAGGGAGAAAGAAACACTGACATATGTACATTACCAGACGCATTAGCACAGGGAGCTCAGCCTGGTGCTCTGTTATGACCCAGATGGTTGGGATGGGGGGAAAGTAGGAGGGAGGTTCAAGAGGGAAGGAATATATGTGTATATATATCCCTGGTGGCTCAGATGGTAAAGAATCTGCCTGCAGTGCAGGAGAAGTGAAGAGAAGTGAAAGTCACTCAGTCGTGTCTGACTCTTTTTTGCGACCCCATGGACTGTACAGTCCACGGAATTCTCCAGTCTAGAATACTGGAGTGGGTTGCCTTTCCCTTCTCCAGGGATATTCCCAACCCAGGGGTCGAACCCAGGTCTCCTGCATTGTGGGCGGATTCTTTTACCAGCTGAGCCATAAGGGAAGCCTATTTCCAGGTTCGATCCCTGGGTCGGGAAGATCCCCTGGTGAGGGAAATGGCAATCCACTCCAGTATTCTTGCCTAGAAGATTCTGTAGACAGAGGATCCTGGTGGGCTACAGTCCAAAGGGTCACACACGACTGAGAAACTAACAGAACAGAGCATATATACGTGAATCAGCCGATTCATGTCTTTGTATGGCAGAAAGCAACATAACACCGAAAAGAAATTATCCTCCAATTAAAATAATAATAATAAAAAAAGTGGCTGGGGAGTTGGTCAAGAAACAGGCAGAAGAAGGAAAGGGAGAGGGCAGAAGAGGCTCAGCCACGTGGTGGGTGTCTCACCCACCAGCTCGCTTCAGCCTGGAGTTCAGTCGCTCTTGTTAGAAAGTGGATTCTGAAAGGTTTTACCCGAAAATGATGAATCACAGCACCGAGGGCCAAGCTGGTCCTGCGGGGCAGCTCCCAGACCCATCCCAGTGGCCACAAGCAGGAAATCAGCAGGTATCGGTTAATGGCACCAGCAGTAAAATATTTTATGCTGAGATTCTCAACATAAAATCCCTCTCTGGGGAGACAGCTGATGAGAAGCTAGACCTATAAAAATCACATTAGCAGATCCATCATTGGCTTTGAAACAGTAGTAATGAAAAGTGGCAACTAACTTTGGTTGGAAGGCACGATAGCCTGGCTCGACTCTATCTTCAGGGACTCTTCCGCCAGCCAAGCCCGCCGCATCTGTTGCCCGCTCATCTAAGCGCGCGTTTTACGTTAACTGCGTTTCACAGGTAGAGTGAGCCCCTCCAGGCCCACCGGGCCCTGCAGCGGAACGCGTCTAAGACGGGAGTGGGACCATGGCTGGGAGGTCACGGTGCCCAAACTCTCACGCTCACAACCTGCAGGGACCAGAGACTGTCACGCAGCCTCAGCTTCCTGACCTTTAACATGAGGCTGGGGGAAGAACTGCACGTCCAGAGTCTCAGGAAACAGCAACCTAGAGGGAAGTAAGGAGAAATGTGGTATGAAACTGCTCATAAGCCGAATCTAAAAAGAAATGATACAAATGGGCTTATTTACACAGCAGAAGTGGACTCACAGACTTCTGTTATGCTTACCAGGGGGGTAAGGGTGCGAGGAAGGGATAGTTAGGGAGCTGGGGACTATGTTTAAAATGTTACCTATGTAGCAGGCTGAAATGGAAAAGAATTTGAAAAAGAATATATATTATCTTTATATATCAATAGATATCTATATAAATATATATTTATATACATAATTATGTATGTATTATATTTATATATTAATTAAATTAATACATAATTATATTAACATTAAATATATCAATCCTATAATTGTATATAATCATATATATTATATTTAATATATAATATAGTTATACATTATTTATATTTAAATTATTTATATATATTAATATATTATATAAAATATATATTAAACACATACATAATATGTGCACTGCTGCTAAGTCACTTCAGTCGTGTCCGACTCTGTGTGACCCCATAGATGGCAGCCCACCAGCCTCCCCTGTCCCTGGGATTCTCCAGGCAAGAACACTGGAGTGGGTTGCCATTTCCTTCTCCAATGCATGAAAGTGAAAAGTGAAAGGGAAGTCGCTCAGTAGTGTCCAACTCTTTGTGACCCCATGGAGTGCAGCCTACCAGGCTCCTCCATCCATGGGATTTTCCAGGCAAGAGTACTGGAGTGGGGTGCCATTGCCTTCTCCAATACATAATATATAAATATATATTATATAAACTTTATATATATTAATTTATATATTTAATTATTTATATAAATATATTCTTTATATAAAATATATAAAATGAAATATATAAATATATAAACATAATGTTTATACATCTTTATAAATAAATATATATTATTAAATATATAAAATAATGTACAAATATATAGAATATATAGAAATAAATATAATTAATATATTTAATTATATAGATTATATTTAATATAAATATATTTATATATTATTTCATGTTTGTGTTCTTTAATTATTTATATATATTTATATAAAATGTATTTATACATATAGATATATATAAATAATATAATATACAAATAAAATATAAATATATATTCTTTATATAAAATTCTTTATATATGTGTGTGTATACATATAAAGCTCAATCACTTTTTGTGCCCCTGAAACTAACACAACATTGTAAATCAACTACACTTCAGTAAAAATTAAAAAGTTAAAAAAATAAGGATAACTGGCTAACTAAATAAGAGGAAATAAAAATAATCCGTGAGCTGTGCAGTCCTTGACGAGGCACCCGTCACAGTGGGGACTGCTGCAGCAGGGACTGTGGGTGGGGTGCCAGCGTTGGCAGGAGGGCCCTCCCTGCCCCCGAGCCATCCCGCTGTCAGGAAGCACAGCAAGCGGTGTGCAGCGCTCGCCGGCTCCCGGGGTTCGCCAGAGCTGAGGGAGCCCTGGGATGTGAGGATGTGGGCTTTCCATTCGGGAATTCCTCACGAACTGGTCAGGGAACCTGTTTCCAAAGGAGGACTCCTAACGGGTGTCCAGATCCAGTTGAGAATGGCAATGCTTCCGTGGACAGAAGTTTCAGCTGTATTTTCAGAATGCGCTTGGATGAAGCCCTTATGAGGAAATGGAGACTCCAGTGCATGCTAAGGCATGGCATTACTAGGGACGGTTCCGGAGTCAGAAAGATAGAAAAAGTACCCAGTAACGTGAGAGGCCCCATGGCTCAGCGGTAAAGAATCTGTCTACAGTGCAGGAGACAGGGGTTCGATCTCTGGGTCAGGAAGCTCCCCTGGAGGAGGGCATGGCAACCCACTCCAGTATCCTTGCCTGGAGAATCCCATGGACAGAGGAGCCTGGTAGGCTACAACCATGGGGTCACAAAAGAGTCGGACATCACTTAGCAACTAAACAACAGCAACAAACCCAGTAACTCAGAAACGTAAAAGGAATTTGAATTGCGTGATGAACGTCACCTTGTAATGACTTATGTATTCTATTCTTGTTATAAGAAGAATGCATAGAGCCGAGCCAGCAAATTGTCGTCCCTTCTCCCTGAGTAACAGTGCCCTGATTTTTATTCTCCTTTGGGCGTGTGGCCATCCTGAACAGAGATTAGTTTCCTAGTTTCCCGCGAAGCTCGGAGAGGTCAGCAGGGCGGGCTGGTAGGATGTCAGCACCCTTGGCATGTTCTCCTTCCAGGGCATGGCCTCAGAGAAGTGTGTGCTCCTCCCTGCCTCTGTCCTGCTGGCTGGAACATGGATGCAGTGGTTGGAGCTCCGGTGATAATCTTGGACACTGAGACAGTGCCACGCTGCATCCAAGGTTGGGTGGCAGTCTGATGGCAGGAGCCTTTCAAAACGCCCTGCAGGCCCCCAGCTCCCCAGTGTCTGCCCAGACTCCTCTTCAAAGCGAGAGAAACACGTGTTAATCCTGTTTCACCCAAACCTACTTCTTGAAGCAAGTATTAATCGCTCTGTTGTGCCCAACTCTTTGCAACCCATGGATTGTAACCTGCCAGACTCCTCTGTCCACGGGATTCTTCAGGCAAGAAAACTGGAGTGGGTCTCCATGCCCTCCTCTAGCAGATCTTCCTGATCCAGGGATCAAACCCAGGTCTCTTGCATTGCAGGTAGACACTTTACTGTCTGAGCCACCAGGGGGGCCTGCTTCTTGGAGGTAATAAGGGACAGTTCTGTATGTCACTCCCGGGTTAGGAGACTGACTCAGGTCCAGAGTGACACCCAGTTATCTACAGACAGACAGTAGAATGAGGACAGTGTAGGCATTTCAGGAAACAGTAACATCCTGAAATGGGATAGGAAGGACTTAGTATTCACCCTTTGAACCTGAGCTAGGTTAGGGAGGCTAGGCCAAGTCACTTCAGTCATGCCCAGCTCTTTGTGACCTTATGGGATTCTCCAGGCAAGAATACTGGAGTGGGTTGCCATTTCCTCCTCCAGGGGATCTTCCCCACCCAGGGGTTGAACCCACATCTCTTCATGTCCTGCATTGGCTGGAGGATTCTTTACCACTAGTACCACCTGGGAAGCCCTGAGCTAATGATTAAATTAAAAGCAATATATTTTTCTTCAATTTTGTTAGCATTTGTATGTAAATGATATTTTATTAACTGATGAGGTATTTTGCTGTTTGTTGCCATAATCAGAGAGCTGGCTTGAATGACTTCCTTTGCTGGGCATCAGGATATGACAGTTGTTTTTCCGGGGCACAAAACACTGGGGTGTGGGTACTTAGCCTGTAGATCAAAGCAGCTGCTTCCAGGGGACACAGTCATACTGAATACAGCATCTCCATCCAGCGTGTGGTCATGGGGAAGGGGCCCTCATAAGACAGATACAGGCAAAGCTACTTGCCACTCCCTTTCCTATGATGACCCTCACTGAAGCTGGGAAAGATTGAGGGCAGGAGGAGAAGGGGAAACAGAGGAAGAGATGGTTGGATGGCATCATCAGCTCAGTGGACATGAGTTTGAGCAAACTCTGGGAGATCATGAAGGACAGGGAAGCCTGGTGTGCTGCAGTCCATGGGTCACAAAGAGTTGGACACAACTGAGCGACTGAATGACTCAATCATGTGAAGTTTCTTCCTTCTGGTTTTGGTTGGAGAGCACCATGTCCCCCAAGCCCTGTGTTACCCACCCGCCTGCCTCTGCACCTGGGTTAATGCTTCACCCTTCATGTGACTTACTCCTGACCCCCGTGGAATTTCCCAGCGTTCCAGTGACCGCCCTCATCACTCAGTAACTGGGGGTTAACACAGACCGCATTGCCATAGCCCCTCAGAATTCTTCTTATATCACATTGGGAATTCTGTTTTCCTTTGACCGAAAGAATAATGGTTTATCTGAGCTGACTCCGTAACCCCAAGAGGGGCAGTGAAGCTCTGAGGAGTTTGGCTAAGGTTCTGGGACAGAGTAGCACCTCCAGGTTCTGAGAGTGGCAAGAGCCCAAATGGAGGATGAGGACACCCCTGTCTGAGTTGGTGGGGGGCTCCCCACGTGGACACACTGGAGCGCATACCACGTGGGGAGGCAGAGGAGACCCTGCCCGTGTGTGCTGGGGTCACTGCAGACTCCCTGTGTTCTCAGGAACACCATTTTCCAAAGCACAGAACTGTTGCAAGGGAGAAGAGCTGAAGCATATTGTGCAAGTCAACATTTAAACAGCTATTGAAACACAAATGGAAGAGCACCCTGCTTGGCCACCCCTGGCTGGCACTGCTCGCCTTTCTGCTCATCACGCGGGGCACAGATGCCTGTTGCTGGGCACAGGGCCCCAGACTGCACTCCTGCATGTCTGCCTGGTCCACAGACTCTCAAAGCCAGCTGCCTCCAGTCTCTTGGACACTGGAGGCTTTCCGGTCTCATATTTGTTTTCAACCAGGCTCCTGGTTAAAGGTGTGCCAGATTCGACTTCAGGCATTTGCCCGTATTGGGGGAAAACACTTTCCGTTGAATGTGATGCTGTGAAGCAAGGCTGGCTGTTTGGCGGGGGTTGGGGGGGGGTGGGGGGTGGGCAGCAAGAAGGAGTGTGGCTGGAGTTCAGAAACAGGGATGTCAGGTCCTCTTGGTCCTAGAGGACCCCCGGGTGTGGTCCTGGTTCTCTGCCCCCTGTGTATGGTTGCCCGGAACAGGTAAGGAACAGGCTGGGGAAACAGAGATCCTCATAGCTGGCCATGTGGCTCATGAGAGCACCAGGAAGGCTGCACCCCCCCCTCCCCCGCCACATATATTATAAGTTTCCAGTGACTGCTGACAGTCCATGGTACCAACTTTGCCAGAGACTCTGTTGATCAGCCTATTTAGTCGCTGTCACTCTCGGTGGTATTGGAGGTGGGGAGAATCTCTATTTTGCAAAGGAGGACACGGGGACCCAGAAGTGTGAAGGTAAAACCATGGCCCAGGTGGGGACTTGACCCAGTCATCTGGCTTCAGCATCCTGCTTCCACCACCATCCTTCCGTCAGGGGCTCGTCACCCACCGCAGGCAACAGAGCTGTGAATGACCAACTGGATTCATGTGCGGCCCTAGATGACCCCCAGGCTGCCGGGCACCAGGAGAGAACCATCTTGACAAGGGTGACTCCATCAGGATTTATAGCAGTGACTTCCCACTCACTGCACACCTCTTTGGACAACTGGCTGTCAGAGAACATTTGTCCTGACCTCCCAAGGCCAGTGAGCACTGGTGGCCTTTTTGATATGAAGTAGGTCCTGAATAATTAATTGTTTTGCCAAATGCAGGACTTGAGTTCCCCACCCCCACATTATGTGCATGCCTGATGCTCAGTTGCACAGTCGTGTCCGACTCTTTGCCACCTCGTGCACTGTAGCCCCCCAGGCTCCTCTGTCCGTGGGATTCTCCAGGCAAGAATACTGGAGTGGTTGCCATTTCCTCCTCCAAGGGATCTTCTCCACTGAGGGGTTGAACCCAGGTCTCCTGCATTGGCAGGCAGATTCTTGACCACTGAGTCCTCTTAGAAGTCTTTCCCCCAGACGATGGAACCCAAGTCTCTGGCATTGCAGCTGGATTCTTTACCAGCTGAGTCACAAGGGAAGCCCAAGAAATGAGGAAATACAAGGAAATCACCACATTTACAGTCTGATTTCCTTTCCATGCATTAAAAATGAGACTAAGGCTGCCAATCTAAACACCAGCATACTTGTTTCTTGTTTTTGCATTTTCTTTTCTTTTTTTTGGCTGCCCAGCAGGGCCTGCAGGATCTTCGTTCGTTGACCAGGGATCTAACCCAAGCCCCTTGTACTGGAAGCATGAAGTCCTAGACACTGGACCCCCAGGGAGGTCTCTGTGCGTTTTCTTTTGACAGCATACCCCACCGCTGCCATTCCTGGTCAAAGCTCCCTGTTTTGGGGCTAACGTGAGGAGTGAATAGCTGCAAGTTAGTTTTGGTCCCTGTGGGTGATGTCATGGCTGATTTTATCGCCGGGCTGCCCCCTGCATTTGATTTTTGAGCCCTCTGATCAAACTTTGCCATGTGCACTCATTTCATTGTCTTTTGCATGCCATTTTGAGATTGTCTCAGGTTAAAAAAAAAAAAAAGCATATTGGGATATTTAATCTTTGTGACTAGCAGTCAAGTTTTACTCTACCTGAGAACATCTCCCAGGTCCCAGCCTCCGAGTGTTTATTCCTGGGCGTCTTCACTGTATTAGGGAAGTGGGACTCTGACTCCATATTCAATCTGCTTCTTTTAATCTTTGCACTCTACTGGTTTTGCTTCAAGTTAAGAATCTTGCCAATAGGTGGAAATATACAGGATAGCCCATTCTCCCATTCCCAAGGCTTTGACCTTATATAGAGCTACAAAGTTGCAGAAAGAGAACATCTTTCATCTTGTTGGAGGTTTATGGGAAGGTGATGACTTGACCTACCTGGTTAGCTGGAAGAACACAGAATTCCAGTACCAAAATGTTTGCAACAACCAACCACATCTCTCCCTCAACTGACCTTTAAAAATGCTTTGCTGAAACCCTTTAGGGAGTTCAGGGTTTTGGAGGCACAAGCATCTGTTCTCCTTGACCCTGCAATAAACCTTTCTCTGCTCCAGAATTTGACATTTCAGTTCGTTTGGCCTTACTGTTCCTCATGCACGTGAACTTGCCTTCAGTAATATTTCATGATGAAGGAATCTGTGACCAAGTCCATCTCAGAAAAGCACCGTGGAACTTAGCTTGCACTTTTCCTCTATAGAGAACTTCCAGAGCCTCTAACCTGCTAAGGGGGTAGGGGATCAGATGGGATGAGTCAGGAGGGAGGGCTGACCACGTGGAGCTCAGGGAAAGAGACACAAAGAGAGGTCCCATCTGAGGAGGGACCCTGGGCTGGGGTCCAGGCAGCCCCTTCTAGAGTAGTGTCTGTTCTCAGCCATTTTAGAAAATGGCCCTCCAGGTATGACATGGCCAGAATCGGGCAGAATATTCATGTACACACACACGTTATCACTCAGTTTATAGCAGAGAAGAACGAACCCGACTCCTTCTTGAATCTGTTCCTCCAGCTCTAACTCTCGGTCAGTTGCCTGTGCGTAGTCACACTCCCTTTTGTAAGAGTGTTCTCTATATTCTGAAAGACGCAGGGCAGCCCATTCTCAAGTCTCTGACCTTTAAAAACATAACACTTTTCAATTTAAAAAGTTGAGTAACAGAAAATAACATTTGTCTTGGAGGCTTACAGGAACTTTGCGATCAGACCTACTTGAGCAGCTACAAGCACAAAAGATTCAGGCAGCGAGAAGTTCTCCACAACCAACCACTCTCCTTGCCCTTTCAGTGTAAAAGAAGCCTGAACTCTGAGGTGGGCAGGATGTTCTTTAAGGATGCTAGTCCACCATCTTCTTGGTCTGCTGGCTTTCTGAATAAAGTCGCTATTTTTTATCCCCCAAACTTGGTTTATTGGTCTGTTGTGTGGTGAGCCTGGACTCGGTAACAAGTTGTTTGGGATAAAACATATGCGGTGATGAAAATTCTTGAAGGTTGATGAGCTGCACTTTGGAGAATGTAGTCTCCTTTTAAGGGGCACAGAAAGGAAAAACAATGTGATCTCCACATGTCGGTGAAAGAGTGGTGAGATCAGGGTAGGGACTGAGGGCGGATTCAGGTAAGGAGACACATAAGGAAACAGGATCATTTAAGGTGACGCTGGCAACTCTGATGCGGAAAGCCACGCCTTCCCAGGACTGCGCCTGGAAGGCCCGTGAAGGGATATGAGAGTGAAAGTGATGGGTAACACTTAGATGCCTAAATATTTTCTAACTGTTCCCCTTTAGATTGCCCACTCTGCTAGAACGTCCTTTTTTGTTGTCTAATAATCCCCCTCGTTTCTTCCTTCTCTCTGGCACCACTGCTTCTTTCCCTGGGGCACCAGCTTTGAGGTCAAGGGTTCATGGTTTTATCCAACAGCAAGTCCCTAAGACAGAAGACACCAGCGTGAGGAGGGTGTCCCAGGCTGGTAAAGAGCCAGTCATCTCAACCTTCTCCAGGTTTCTCATAAATCCATCAGTTCAGGTCAGTCACTCAGTCATATCTGACTCTTTGTGACCCCATGGACTGCAGCATGCCAGGCCTCCCTGTCTATCACCAACTCCCAAAGCTTGCTTAAACTCATGCCCATTGAGTCGGTGATGCCATCCAACCATCTCATCCTCTGTCATCCCCTTCTCCTCCCGTCTTCAATCCTTCCTAGCATCAGGGTCTTTTCCAAAGAGTCAGTTCTTCACAAAATCCATACTTTATGTTAAAAATAAAATGTCAACATGGACACCAGGAAGAGTGGCAATCTGGAAGTTAACTTGCTGCGTCTCTGGAGAAGAGAAAGAGAAGAATTGGAGCAGAAGATCCTGTGGCCTAACAGGGGAGAGAGAGGGCAGAATTCAGAGGAAACCAGGGGAAATTGTGCACTGCACACACACACACACACACACACACACACACACTCTTAAACTCCTGGGTTTAGAAGGCCACACTGTCACAATGACAAGAAGACTATTTAGTTTCAAGATACTGGGAGACAAATGCCCTCCAAGAAAAAGTAAAAATTCCTTATGGGTTTATATAACTCCCAGTCCTCAAAATTTCTTACACTTTTAGGAAATTGTGTCTGAAAACAGGGGATTCTAACACCAGCCACTGTGCAGCCTGACAAGGACTTCCAGGCTGGGCTCGGGACAGACTGGGAGCCACAGAGCCCTGGGCTGCACACGAAGGCTGTTTCCTGGCCTCTGGTGAAATCCTTTCTCTCTGCAGAGCCGTTCTTCCCAAGGACAGTTTTGTATGGGGTGAGGAAGACTTCCAGTGGGCAAGGGGTCTCAGCCACGTGGGACAGTGGCGAAAGCAGCTGCCAATCAACCAAGTCATAACAACCAGCAAGGAGTCGTTGCTGGAATGCTCAGAGTGTTTGTGGAGCAAGCCAAGGGGCTTCACACTCTGTTCCTCCAGCCCTGAGATTCCTGCACGCTTCCCCTTGCATTCCAGAAATGTTCAGGGCTGCTCCTCAAATAATTGAATGAATGGCTTTTCCCACCATCAGGTCCATTTCAGCCAGGCTTTCTGACTCTGCACAACTGCCATCTTTCCCCAATACTTTCTATTTATACTTTTATTTTTTATTGTTTATCCTTACTGTGGATTTTTCTAGCTACTTTTATGGATATTTTTGTTTTATACCCATAACACAGTCAAGTCAAAGAGTTTACTCTCTCAGACCTCGTCTTCAACCTTCTCTACTGGGGAGCAAACTATCCAGTTTGATTTCAGAATCCCAGAACTGGGTTCTGCGGGGGGGGTGCAGGACTTGAGGGGTGAGTGTCTGGGTGGGTTCCCTGTGGGAGGGACACTGCAGAGATGTCACCTTCCCTGGGCACTGACTACAGACACAGTGACACTCAGAGGAGAAACTCCATTGAGGACAAATGATCAGGGCCCACGGAGACTTCCAAAGAAAAGAAGCAAGATGAAAGTGAAAGTGGCTCCATGGTGTCTGACTCTTTGAGACCCCATGGACTATACAGTCCATGTAATTCTCCAGGCCGGAATACTGGAATGGGTAGCCATTCCTTTCTTCAGGGGATCTTCCCAACCCAGAGATTGAACCCAGGTCTCCCACATTGCTGGCAGATTCTTTACCAGCTGAGCCACCAGGGAAGCCCGAGACTTCAAAATAAAGTGTGAAATGTGGGATTTTCATGTTGGTTTCTGCCATACATCATCATGAACCAGCCAGAGGAACACATATGTCCCCTCCCTCCCACTACCCACCCCATTCCACCCCATCCCTAGATTGTCACAGAGCCCTGGATTTGAGCTTCCTGTGTTGTACAGCAAACTCCCACTGGCTACCTAATTTTGCATATCAGCCAGTCAGTTCAGTCACTCAGTCGTGTCTGACTCTTTGTGACCCCATGAACCGCAGCACGCCAGGCCTCCTTGTCCATCACCAACTCCCGGAGTTCACTCAAACTCATGTCTATTGAGTTGGTGATGCCATCCAACCATCTCATCCTCTGTCGTCCCCTTCTCTTCCTGTCCTCAATCTTTCCCAGTATCAGGGTCTTTTCAGTGAGTCAGGTGGACAAAGTATTGGAGTTTCAGCTTCAACATCAGTCCTTCCAATGAACACTCAGGACTGACCTCCTTTAGGATGGACATATAGTGATGTATATGTTCCAGTGTTATGCTCTCCAGTTGCCCCACCCTCTCATTCCCCCAGTGTATCCAAAGTCTATTCTTAGAGCATTTGAGGTTTATAGAACACTTAACACGGGAGGAACAGGGATTTCCCATGTATTCGCTTCCTCTCACAGTTTTCCCTTTCGTTCTTAACAATGTGAACTAGTGTGGTACACGTCTTGCCACTGATGAGCCAAAACTGGTGATTTAATTTTAATAAAGCCCTGACTCTTTAGCCTATGCTCATCACCCAGATCACTGCCGAGAATCTGACTTAGAAAATGTAGCCGAGTCCACCAGCCTCCTCTGCATCTGTGGAAATGAGGCTAGAGGATGAGATGGTTGGATGACATCATGGACACAATGGACATGAGTTTGAGCAAGCTCCTGGAAACAGAGAAAGACAGGGAAGCCTGGCCTGCTGCAGTCCCTGGGGTTGCAAAGAGGTGGACACGACTGAGCGACTGAACAATGACAACCACCTTGTGTCTGGGACATCCCTCCAACTAAATGCTTATTCCAGGTCAAAACTCAAGGGGCTTGCCTGCAGGCAGTAGATATAGCCCTCTCTCTGTTGTGTCAGAAGGTTCCAAGCTCCACTTCCAGGACAGGAGCTATGGGGAGGAACTGGAGGGCTCCCTTTTTTATTCCTTCTACGTCCTTAGCAAGGGGCATTTGTGTGGAACTGTGGAGGCAGCTAAAAGTTAGTGGGAAAGAGTGTAAATCACTTCATGAATGTATTCAGGAACTCTTTTTTTAAACAAAAATGTGTATCTTGAAACATGGCCAGTTCAACCCAGCAGAACTGCTGACTGCTGAAAATGTGTGCCTGGTACTCAGTCTATGGGCTCCGAATGCTGAAAACGCAGTTTTATTCATTTAAGTACCCTTACTCATGAACCTGAATGGAGGGAAAGCGTCAAAATGGGGGAGGCTTGGCAGGTTTGCTAATACACTGGTTTTCCTTTTCTCAGATTCAATAGCAGCATGTCTATCAGTTAAAATGTCCTCAGTTGTCTCCGAGGATGGATGAAAAGAAGAGTCAGAAATCAGGTGAGTGAGACGTGCAGGGCCGGGGGTGTGTGGGAGACCGTCCAGCCCCGGGTCTGCTTCTCAGCTGGGGACTTGACTGAGCCTGGAGCCCATGTCTCCTGTGAGGGCTTTCCCAGCTCTGCAAACAGCAAATCTGCAACAGTGCCATAGCGCCCAGTGTGCAGGAAACACACATTTTCTTACAGCTGAATTTGATTCAGTTCCAGGAAGCCTGTGTTCATCTGATCAGAAAGTCACGGATTGCCCTTAGTATTTACTCTATGGTGGATACCACAGCAGGCACCCTTCTTGTACAATTCCCACAGTGCTTCTGTGGCTTCTTTCTGGGGTGGGATGGTTTAAGGGGGGCTGGACACTGATGTTTTTATTTTTAATTTTTTAAAATTTATTGGCATAGACTTGATTTATTATATTGTGTTAGTTTCTGCTGTGCAGCAAAATGAATCTGTCACACATGTACACATATCCATTCTTTGTTTAGATTCTTTTCCCATATAGGCCCTTACGGAGTACTGAATACAGTCCTCTGTGCTCTGCGGGATGTTCTGATATATTTACTTTGTATATCAGATCAGATCAGATCAGTCGCTCAGTCGTGTCCGACTCTTTGCGACCCCATGAATCCCAGCACGCCAGGCCTCCCTGTCCATCACCAACTCCCGGAGTTCACTCAGACTCACTTCTATCGAGTCAGCGATGCCATCCAGCCATCTCATCCTCTGTTGTCCCCTTCTCCTCCTGCCCCTAATCCCTCCCAGCATCAGAGTCTTTTCCAATGAGTCAACTCTTCGCATGAGGTGGCCAAAGTACTGGAGTTTCAGCTTCAGCATCATTCCTTCCAAAGAAATCCCAGGGCTGATCTCCTTCAGAATGGACTGGTTGGATCTCCTTGCAGTCCAAGGGACTCTCAAGAGTCTTCCCCCAGACCACAGTTCAAAAGCATCAATTCTTCGGTGCTCAGCCTTCTTCACAGTCCAACTCTCACATCCATACATGACAACAGGAAAAACCATAGCCTTGACTAGACTGACCTTTGTTGGCAAAGTAGTGTGTATATATCAGTTCTAATTCCCAATTTTTCCCTGCACCCTCTCATACCCTGGCAACCATACGTTTGTTTTCTACATCTGTGACTCTATTTCTATTTGGTCGATAAGTTCATTTTGGCTATGCCAAAATGCCAGGAGGGATCTTGGTTCCTAGATCAAGGATCAAACCTGTGTTCTCTGCACTGGGAGCGTGGACTCCCAGCCACTGTACTACCAGGAGATTCCTGCTCACTGATGCTCTTGAAGCTTCATCTACTGTTCATATCTTAAAGGTGTCACAAGAGCAAACCATTTCTTCTCTTAGTTGCCAACATTTCAGTTGGGGCACCTGTGAACAAATTGCATTTCAAGGGATTTTCTTGAGAAAAGAAAAGAGAATTAGAGTTCTGTCAGGAAACGTGAGGTCCTTATCTGCCTCTTTAGAAAATAGATAAATGGTTCTCTCTCTTCTCATCTCCTTAATCAGCAATTCTCAACCCTGGATAGATGTTAGAATGACCCTGAGAATTTAAAAAATTCCAGCGACTCCATTTGGGACAAGGCCAACTCAACCAGGGTCTCAGGGCAGGGTGTGTGTGTGTGTGAGCTCTTTTCTCTTGGAAGGGCAGGGGCTGTGTCTGTTTTGGTATCTGCAAGCTCCTCTGGGGGTTCTGATGGGTGGTTCAGCCTGAGAACAGCTCCCTGTAGGATGCCCACTTTTTGGTCCTTTTCGGTTATTTTCCCACAGTCCATCCTGTCACAGTTTACTTTCTTGTTTATTTATTCAGGCTGCCTTCATTGCAGCGTGCAAACTCCTTGTTGCAGCCTGTGGGATCTAGCTCCCTGACCAGGGTTTGAACCTGGGCCCCCTGCACTGGGAGTGCAGAGTCTTAGCCACTGAACCACAGGGAGAAGTCCCTGTAATTGACTTTCTAAGGCAGCAATTCTCAAAGCACGGTGCTCTGAAGAGCAGCAACAATGCCCGTTCCCGGCCCCATCCCAGCTCTGCGGACTCAGGTCCTCTTTGAAGCAGGGACGTTTCCAAGCGCCCTCTGGGTGATTCTGTGAATTGAGGTCTGGGAACCACCTGTCTGAGGCATCTGCTCTCCCCTCTCCCAGCACGACTTAAACTTCCCATCTTCAGCTTCATCCTGGTAGGTTTCAGGCGTCCATCTGAATGTCCCTGCAACCGTGTCAAACAGGAAACCAAGGCTTCTCGCTCTCCATGTCTACTTAGCTCTCGATGTTATTCACCAGGATTCTGGACATTCCTGCTCAAGATCTGACAGTCGCCTTCAGTTCCACCTTCCTCCTCTTCCCGGGAACCCGTGTGTCCCCGGGTCTGGGTGCTTCTCCTCCACTGCTGTCACCAGGCTCGGCATTCTCTGCTCATCACTCTTCCATGGACACGGCAGAAATCCTCCTGAGGAGGACAGGGGCTGTTTCCCTCCCTCTTGACCACTCTCTTCATCATGCTATGCCTCCAGGGTAACTTGTAGGTCCCACCTGACCCCTCTGCCCTCACCGCATATCACAAGCAAGCAAACCCATCAGTTCCTCGGAATTAGTACAAGATGCAAGCCTTGCTCCCCCGTCTGCCTGCTGACACTTGTCCACACTGAACTCCTCTCTGTGGCCCCTGCCACAGACCCTGGGTTTCTGGGGGTGTCAACTGCCTCCAGGCCTCCTGCCTCCATGTCTCTGGTCTACTCCTCTGGACACACCGATTTCACTACTGTCCACCCTTCAGAGTCAGCTGAACTGTGACTATGTCCCACCTGGAAATAATCTCATTTGAATGCCTTTAGCATTTGCCTTGCAACATTTTGTTAACACTGGACATATTAGTAAGAGTCTCATGTTTTACAGACACTGAAGTAACCTCAAAAAGCTCCCTCTCTGTCTTCACCAGAGCTTCCTCCATGGATGAAGCACTGGGCCTTTTCTCTTTGTCCTCGGGTTGACTCTCCCTTCTTTAATCCCTGGCTTGCCATGTCTGCGTGGGATCAACTGTGTCAGTCGAATGCCTTACTGGGGTCTCTCCAAGTGGAGTTTCTCCTCATTTCTCTGATCTTCTCGATGATCTTAACTGTATCCTTCAAGATGCATTTGACACTCTTCTCATCAGCTCCCATATTTATTGTTTGCTCAGATGTATGGTTTGACTTTCTCTCTTGTCTCTTGACACCAGACGAGAGAGTCTCCTTACCATTTCATGCCTGCTAAATGTGTAGCAAACACAGGTTGGAACAAGTCCTCAGGTGAGTGGTGTCCTTTTCCTGGGCTCCCCAACTCTGAGTGCTGGATCTTAACACAAGGAGCAGGTGAGTTCCAGACCCAGACAGTCAGGATGAGCACCCATAGCTCTACATGGAGAAGCCATTACTATGGACAGCTTGACACAAACTTAGTTACTTCTGGAAGCATCTATTGGGCTTTAAGGAAGGTTAGCCTCATGCCTCTGTGGGGGCTTCCCAGGTGGTGCTAGTGGTAAAGAAGCTGCCTGCCAAGGCAGGAGACATAAGAGACACTGATTTAATCCCTGGGTGGGGATGAACCCCTAGAGAAGGAAAGGGTAACCTCCTCCAGTATTCTTGCCTGGAGAATCCCGTGGGCAGAGAAGCCTGGCAGGCTACAGTCCACGGGGTTGCGAAGAGTCAGACAGGACTGGAGCAAATTAACATATGTGCCTTTACATGGGTATAAGCCCCTCCCAGCAGCCTCCATCTTTACACCTGCCCAGGTGAGGGTGTGGAAGGGACTGGTCTTCCACATGTGCCAGGAGACACAGGCTGAGTTCTGGCCCCAGGACAGCACCTGGCCGGAGCTCCTGCAGCTGAGAAAAGCCCAGCAAGAGGAGAGTGGGGGACCAACCTGAGTCTCCACTCCAGGGGCAAGGTTTGCCGTCTGACCATTTTCCTCCAAGACCCTCGGAGGAATGGATGTACGGCTCTTTAACAGTATAGCTCAATACAGCTCCCATCTGCTTTCCCCCTTAGTTGTTAATGGCCTCTTATATACTCTGGACGGGGTGAGTTCATGGTCCCACACTGAGTTTGTCCCCACGGGCACTGCATACATGGTTCAGCCTCTCTCTCCCAGATGTGGCCTCCATGAAACATCCTCCTCCGCTCCCACACCTCCGTGCCCATGACCTCCGCTGCTCTCCCGTCTCTTCTTCTACTCAAGTCTGCAGGGTGACATGCTGATCCAGTGTGTGCCTCTGGCGGTGTGCATGCATGCATGCGCACACAGGACTGGGCACATTTTTTTTCAGATCTGGCATTTTCACTTGATCGATAGTAAAATAAAGATTGACTTAGAGATACTAAGTGAAGTAAGTCAGAGAGAAATACAGATAATATAGGATATTATTTACATGGGGAATCTTTAAAAATAGGTAAAAACAAACTTATTTACAAAGCAGAAACAGACTCAGAGGCATAGAGAGCAAACAGGGTTACCAAAGGGGACGGGTAGGGGGAGGGATAAATTGGGAGTTTGGCACTAAGAAGTACAAACTATATAGAAAATAGATATTCAGCAAAGGCCTCCTGTAGAGCACAGGAAACTCTGCTCAGTATTACATAATAACCTAAGTGAGAAAAGAATTTAAAAAAATAACAGATGTATGTATATGTGGGGCTTCCCAGGTGGTGCTAGAGGTAAAGCACCCACCTGCCAGTGCAGGAGTCACAAGAGACACGGGCTTGATCCCTGGGTCGGGAAGACTCCCCTGGAGAAGGAAATGGCAACCCTCTCCGGTATTCTTGCCTGGAGAATCCCATGGACAGAGGAGCCTGGCGGGCTACAGTCTATGGGGTCGCAAAGGGTTGGACACGACTGACCGACTTAGCACGCACGCACATATGTATATGTATAGGTGAATCACTTTGTTGTACATCTGACACCAACACAAACTGTAAATCGATTATACTCTAGTATCAAATAAGCATTTTTAAAAATTAAAAGGAGATCCCGCCAGTTCTGTTCCCGGGCCAGTTTTATGTCCTCTGTCAAGCTTTTCAAAAGATTTGCTATCAAGGAAATACTGCTGCCCGCTTTGTAGCTCCCTGAAGCTTCTATTGTTTATTTATTTTAAATTTAACATCCCAGAGCACGCTCGTCTCTGCCTTTTCTGCCTGACCAGACTTCCAGGGCTGAGGAGGATCCCAGGGGAGCCAAAGACCAGGATCTTCTTTCCCAAAGCCCCACTTGTGGGTCTTCAGATGTCCAGTAACTTCAGCCTGTCTCTAGAAGTTATCTGGGCAGAATGCCAGCTGCCATGGATCTAAAGCTAAGGTCTTTGTCAAACCCTAGGACATTTCTTAAATATGTCAACTAATATTTATTGCTGGTATGTTTCTAATTCAGTTTCTTTAAATATGACCCAATGTTGCTAATGTTGAATGAAGCAAAATTCTATATTAAATTGCATTTAAATTAAAATGTTCAGTTTACTCATAATTAACAACCATGTTTATTTATTAATGTCACCTTACTTTAAATCATTAGATCAGCCTTCCAAGTTTATCCCCATGCTGATTTTCACAAACGGTTTAGGAATAGTTCAGGGAAGTATATAAAAAACCCAACCAAGCTTCCCCTGTGGCACAGGTGATAAACAATCTGCCTGCACTGTAGGAGACCTGGGTTTGATCCCTGGATGGGCAAGATCCCCTGGATAAGGGAATGGCTACCCACTCCAGTAATTCGAGAATCCCATGGGTAGAAGTAGCTTGGTGGGCTACAATTCATGGGATTGCAAAGAGTCAGACATGACTAAGCGACTAACGCTTCTCCAAGATGAAGACATTCTTTATAGCCAAAGAAACCCAACTTTTCTACTTCTGGTCATTCATTTGTTCACACTAATACACAGTTTTTTTTTTTTTTTTTAACTCTTTAAATGTACATTAGTAACCATATTAAAAAAAAATTCTCAAAATGATCTTGTCAGTTTCTGCCTTTCGCTGTCAAACTCTGCAGTGTATTCTTCAGAAGTCAAGAGATTCCTTGTAGGTGTAGGTGCCTGAAATGGGGTGCACCTTTCTTCAGCTGCAACGCCGATTGATACATGTCAATCGGATCAGAGGCAAAAGAATTCCCTGCCCCTTACTGTGTCAACAGAGATCTTCAATGATTAACCTGAACCATGTGAAATTGTGTAAATAAAAAAGCTGAATCTCAACAGTTTCAAATGTTTATTTTTTTAATTTATTTTTAACTGGAGAGTGACAGCTTTACAGTAGCTAGGACTCAGAAGCCACCCATGTCCAGCGGCTGTTTCATCTGGTTTAACCGCACATGTACGTCAGCACGCATACATTTTTATGGGACATTTTTCAGGGAGTGTTTTCTGAAGCCTTGCCAAGAGGGGGTCCTCATTTGTCCCTTTCCTTCATAGGCGGGGTTTAAAATTTAAGGTACACATCTTGACTGTGGTTCATGAGAAGAATTAAAAATATCCTCCACGGCACATTGACCAGAAATTACCTGTAGAGACTTTATAGAGACAGACTAAGTCCCTGGGCAAGGCCCCACCCTCATGGTCCCCACACTGAACATTCTCTTTCTCAGCCTCAAGTCCACCCCGCCCCCTCGCTTCTGGAGTTCTCAGGGCTCAGCCTGAGCCCACTGGCCTGTGGCTTGCAGCTCAGTTTTCCCCCCTCTTTTAAGACACAGCCTGGCAATGTGTTTTTTTTAAATTTTAAGTCCTTTTGGCCTCATCCCAGGAAACTACTTGCTGCTTTGGCCCTGGCCCCATCTCAGGGTGACCCTTGCTCTTTTCCAGCCTTCTGCGGAACATCCTGGGCTCAGGGAGCTTCAGCTGCCCCAGCTTCCTGTGGAGTCTCAGAGCTGTGCTTTGCAGCACACACACGCATATAATGTATGGTACTAATATATATATATATAAAGAGTATATAAAGTAAAGAGTCTGCTTGAAATGCAGGAGGCCAAGTCTCGATCCCTGGGTCAGGAAGATCCCCTGGAGAGGGCAATGGCACCCCACTCCAGTATTCTTGCCTGGGAAATCCCATGGATGGAGGAGCCTGGCAGGCTACAGTCCATGGGGTTGCAGAGTCAGACATGACTTGGTGACTCACACACACACACACACACACACACCCCACACACACATCTCTCACATCTTCTTTATCCATACATCTTCTTAATATTTTAAACTTACTTTTCACAGCTTTTCAAAAACCATTGGTGGTTTAGAATTGCCATTTATATAATGATGTTTAGATGATTAGATATAGTCAAGTGAAACATCTCTTCAGCTCTTTTCTCTCTCATTCCATATCAGAGCAATATGAAATATCCAGTCTATTGGTGTTTGCTTGGGGTTTTGTAAAGCTCTGAGTGATCTATAATTAGTTTATATCTAAGAGTCCCCAATAGCTATGTATCTCGTGGAATTATTTTTTATTGAGCCAGCAGGAATAAACTTGGAGTAGTTATTGTTTAATTCTCCCTTAAAATGTGGGGTTGGCTTTGGAGTGGTGTTGGCTGCTCTGTGGTGGCCACGTGCTCATGGATCTGAGTGTCCTGTGGAGTTTCTGTCCACCCAGCTCTGCTCACCCAGTGTTTCCACCTCACCTCCCCTGCCCTGGGTGCACAGGTAGCCTCTCAGGCTGAGTATACACAGACGTCATCTCCACAGCATCAGTAAGTGTCCACTCCCAGGGAGCACAGTGGTAAAGAGTCCACCTGCCAGTGCAGGAGACCCAGGAGACATGGGCTCGATCCCTGGGGCAGGAAGACCCCCTGGAGCAGGAAATGCCAGCCCCCTCCACTATTCTTGTCTGGAAAATCCCATGGACAGAGGAGCCTCGTGGGCTACAGTCCACAGGGTTGCAGAGTTGGACATGACTAGGTGACTAAGCATGCATATGCTCACCCTTTGGATTTCACTCCATGTGGAAGGCCAGGGTCGATTGCAGATTCCTGAAGAATGGAGACCTGGTCTTCTGAGAGATGATCATAGAAGTCAAGGAAGCCAGACAGAGAAAGACAAATATCATATGCTATCACTTTATATGTGGAATCTTAAAAAATGATACAAATGAACTTATTCATAAAACAGAAATAGACCCACAGGTTATTTAATAGACTCTAAGGTTACCCAAGGGTTAAAGGGAGGGATTAATTAGAAGTTCGGGATTAACATATATATGTATTAACATATATACTACTATGTGTAAAATAGATAAGCAACAAGGATCTACTGTATAGCACAGGGAACTATACTCAATATTTTGTAATTATATATATATATAAATAAATATAATGGAGAAGGCAATGGCACCCCACTCCAGTCAGTACCCTTGCCTGGAAAATCCCATGGATGGAGGAGCCTGGTGGGCTGCAGTCCATGGGGTCGTGAAGAGTCGGACACGACTGAGCGTCTTCACTTTCACTTTTCACTTTCATGCATTGGAGAAGGAAATGGCAACCCACTCCACTGTTCTTGCTTGGAGAATCCCAGGGACGGGGAGCCTGGTGGGCTGCCATCTATGGGGTCGCACAGAGTCGGACACGACTGACGTGACTCAGCAGCAGCAGCATACATATATAAAACTGAATTCTTTGCTGCACACCTGAAACTAACACAACATTGTAAGTCAACTACTGCTCTTCAATTGAAAAAAAAAAAAATGAAAGAGCCATCCTAAAACCCACATATCATTTTGGAAGAATGAGAAATCCTCCAAATACAACACGTGTGTGGGGCCAGAATCACTTGTGTTTCAGGAACAGATACGCTCTGTGATTGTCAAGCGCTTGGTCCACCACTGAGAAGGACAAGCTGCTGACTCTCGCACTGACGGCATAGCCAGGGCTCTGTTGCGTCGGAACCCCGAGTCTTCCTGCATGTGACCTGCACCTGGGGTAAAGGAGGGGTCCGCGCAGCACAAGAACACAGCCAAGCTGGGGGCCCCTCTCGGAGAGCCCACACCCACTCGGGCACAGCCAAGCTGGCGGGCCCCTCTCGGAGAGCCCACACCCACTCGGGCACAGCCAAGCTGGCGGGCCCCTCTCGGAGAGCCCACACCCACTCGGGGGACGCGTCTGGCCGTGAGCCAGTCACAATGAGCTAGCAGAAGGAGAAGGACGCTGAGTCTTTGTCCAGGAAAAAGGTAAGTTTTTGAATCATAACAAAAGAGTTTGGCAAGATCAGTCTAAGTCCTGTATAAATTGTGTGAGTGTGCTTGCTAAGTTGATTCAGTTGTGTCTGACTCTTTGCGACCCTATGGATTGTAGCCCACCGCCAGGCTCCTCTGTCCATGGGGTTTCCCAGGCCAGAATACTGGAGTGGGTTGCCATTGCCTTCTCCTCTGACCCAGGAATTGAACCCCACATCTCCTGCTGCCCCTGCATTGGCAGGCAAATTCTTTACTGCTGAACTACCAGGGGAGCCCTGATACAAATGATCATAGCATATACAATCAGGGGATTTCACTCCACTTAAATCATGTATAGGGGAAAAGCCTGAAATAGTCCTCAAATATTACTAAGGTAAATATTAATATTGTACAGACTGCTTTAAAAATAAGTAAACTTTGTCATGGGGGACCTGGAAAATCACTTCAAGACTAATAATATTCCAGGAAATTCATCTCTGCTCATTCTGAGCAGCAGACATAACCTGAGTTACTAATCCCAGCCGCTATGATTGGCCAAGTATAACTAGTTGTGAGATCATAACAGGCGCCTATGGGCATGTCTTAAGCAAAAGTCTCTTGGTTTGAAGGTTTGGAGCACTCCCTCTGGACTGTCCAGCCAAACTCAGCCATCATGTCTAGAAAGACCTCTGGAAGGACACTCTCCACTACTTTTATGAGACTGTTTCCCCTCAGTGAGAATGGAAACCTACTTTAAATGATTATTGGAACTTAAACGACTTGGTCTATTAAGAATGTAACGTGCTTGTCCCAACCCGTCCCTAGAAATCTGCAAAGTTATAAGTGGGAGATACTATGGCCATCGGATTTCCCCAATGGCTCAGCGGGTAAAGACTCCTCCTGTGATGCAGGGGACACAGGAGACTCAGGTCAGGAATATCCCCTGGTGGAGGAAATGGCCACCCACTCCAGTGTTCCTGCCTGGAGAATTCCATAAACAGAGGAGCCCCGTGGGCTACAGCCCATGGGGACGCAAAGAGTCGGACATGACTGAGCAACTGAGAGAGCAACTGTGGCCATGACTGTGAACCAAATGTCAACATTTATTTCACACTATAATGTGAAATTTTAATGAACTGCCATTTCTCCCAAATCAGGTACACTGTATCTTGATTCTCCATTTGCTCACAGCTCACACACAGGCTACAGCCTGTATTTTATTTTTACAAGAGGTAGGTAAACTGACACCAAGCCTTGTAAAAGGAGGACCACAGCAACAGCAGCAATGACTGCAGTAGTCAAACACAAAACACACTCATACTGTGTCATACTACTGACATTCAGTCCAGTAATCCTCCCTTCTAACAACTCCTTTATTTTGAAGTGAAAATTGATTTATTTAATTTTTGCGCCTGAACTGTTGTGGAATTCCTAGTTTTGTTTTCCTTCCTACCCCTCCCTTCCCCTCACTCTTCTCCATCAATTGCTTCCTTGCACAAATTGGCTGTCCAATAGGAGGCGGGAACACTGCTGGGATGTGGGAAGCCGAAGGAGCCCCACTGTGGCCACACAGAACATAGGAGGTGACAGGGTGACTGAGTCAGATCCTGGGGGGCACAGACAGAGGGGAGGGGATTCTTTCTGCTTGGTTTTGGGGAATCCCTGGAAGGTTTCAAGAGTCTATGAGAGAGAGAGTGAAGTTGCTCAGTCATGTCCAATTCTTAGCAACCCCATGGACTGTAGCCTACCAGGCTCCTCCTTCCATGGGATTCTCTAGGCAAGAGTACTGGAGTAGGTTGCCATTTACTTCTCCAGGGGATCTTCCCAACCCAGGGATCGAACCCAGGTCTCCCGCATTGCAGACAGACACTTTACCATCTGAGCCACCAGGGAAGCCCCAAGAGTCTATACTGTTTGATTATCAGAATTAATATCTCACCAGTTGGAGAGGGCAGAGAAAGCCGGAAACGTGAGTGAGAGATGCAGAGACTCTGAAAAGATAGGTGCTTTCTGGTGTGACCTGTGCATGAGATGGCTGGGGCGGTGTTCATTTTCAACTCATAGCTTGAGGTTGGGTATTGAAGGACTTTGAGGGTTATGCATTCAATTTGCAATCAATTGAAATTTATTTTGAAGAAAGTAGGGACATTTCATATTTTCAAGGAAGGGAATTGTATGAACTGATCTATGTTTTCTAGAGGCAACTCTAATAATAAGGATGGGAACCAATCACAAGAGACGTGCCTAGAAGCTTTATTATTTTCTTTTGCATATTTTATTCTGTCCAGTTAGGCTGGTTTTTGTCTCTAGTGTGAGGTAGTAGGCAAGATTCATGTTTTGTTTTGTTTTTTTCCTATATAGATGTAGGATTCACGAATACTACTCATGGAAATGATCACGCTTTTCACACTGAGCTTCAGTGCCTGCTTCACTGCATATCAGTGGTAGATTACCTACGCTAAGATCCCAGTGAAAGTCTCCTCTGTATCCACTCATTGGCTCTAGAACACCTGTTCCTTCCAGTTTGAACTCAGCCCCATGACTTACTTTGACCAATTAGACATCCCATGGACGGAGGAGCCTGGTGGGCTGCAGTCCATGGGGTTGCTAAGAGTCGGACACGACTGAGAGACTTCACTTTCACTTTTCACTTTCATGCATTGGAGAAGGAAATGGCAACCCACTCCAGTGTTCTTGCCTGGAGAATCCCAGGGATGGCGGAGCCTGGTGGGCTGCTGTCTCTGGGGTTGCAGAGAGTTGGACACGACTGAAGTGACTTAGCAGCAGCAGCAAAGAACATCAACGTGCATGTGAATTTTCACGTGCCCTCCGACATGATCATGCCTGCTGTCTTTAGAATCCTCTGAACTTAACATGATGGCATGCATGTTGGGATGGAGGATATGAGGGACCTGTGGCTGAGAACCCAGGCATGTTAGCCCTCATAGACCAACAAGAGCCAACTGACCCCAGACGAGCAAGGCAGCCCAGACTCCATCAGCAAAGGCACTGCCAGGAGCTGCAGTTGACCAGGGTGTCCAGATGGGATCCGTAAAACTATCCAGCTGGCCACTGACACAGGGCATAATACACGGGCACGCTTTAAGGCACTGCCTGTCAGGGTGGTTTGTAAAACACCTTTATCATGATAATAGGGAGCTAGTGTAGACACTGCTACTTCAGAGTAGGGTGGTGCTGTAACAAAAATATAAAATAACCATCATTGCACTGGGGCTTGGTGGTGGGTCAAGACTGGAAAAAATGGATGGAGACTTTTCAGGAGGCTGGAATTATGGAGGCCACGTTGTTGTTGGTGGTACAGTTTGTAAAACCATGGTGGGTGGTATCTGAGAAACAGCAAATGTACTAAATAAACTTTTGGATTTGAACAATTATATTTTGAGGCAGAATGCTGAATGTTCAGCTGGCTATTATTAGCTAAGTAAAGAGCTAAGATAAGAACACAGCATTTTACAGGTAGAATTTAGAGAAAATATGAAAGAACCAAAATTTTCAGCGTTGGCATATAAAACTATTTCTCATCTCCAGTATTTGCATCTGGTGAAATATTCTCTGGCTAAATTTTCAGCATCGTACATCTTCTCAGGTATGTATAAATTTTACCTACCATCGAACATTAATCAAACTGGGAAATATAACAAGGATATCCACTAATCCACAGTTCACTTTCAAATTTTAGCAATTTTTCCAGTAATATTTGTTGCCCTTACTTTATATTTATACTCCAGGGTCCAATTCAGACTCCCACATCACATTTAATTGCCATGTCTATTTAGTCTCCTTTAATTCAGAAAATGTACTCAAGTACTTCTGTCTTCTATGACTTTGACTTCAAGAATACAGCTGTGTTATTGTGTACAATCTCTCTCAATGTGGGTCTGTTGCATGCTTCCTCATAATTGATTTCAAGTTATGCTTTTATGCATAAATATTAAAAAATGATGTTTTCTTCACAGGACATTATATCTGTAGGCAGAGGATATCAGTTTGTCTCATTATTAGGGATATTAACTCAGGTTACTTGGTTAAGACTGTGTTTGGTGAACACCTTGTAAAGTTAATGTTCCATTTGTAATTAACAAGTAATTTTTCATCTACACACACCTCTATTGTTTATCAAGTGTTCAGTGGTCTGTTTTTGTACCTAAAGAACCCAGCTTGACTCAGTTATTGCCATAGTGACGTTCTTCATTCTTCACCAGGCACAATGACACTCAGTGTTGGTGGTTATACGTAAGTGAATGGTAGATTGTTACAAAAAATCATGAGAACAAATCATAAAATAGTAGAGACACTCTGAGCGTGTCCCACAGGCATCCTCTAAGGGGATGCAGTCAGGAGTGGCACCTGCCTCACACCATGGGATTTCTGCAGCAGGAAGCCACACTGCCCTGCTCAGCCCAGCCTCTGCAGACAGCTCTGTGGTGCTTGGTGTGGGTGTCAGGGCCCGACCTGGTGGACAGGTCTCTACCCTTCCCCTCACCACCCTGGAATCCATAGGGCACCTGTTTTTTACATGTCCTGGTTTCTGGATAGAAGCCACGTTCGAGTTTGTCCAAACAGACTGATTGGTGGAGCCAAGGTCACAAGCCTGCAGAATAGCTGCAAGGGAGTCTGGCGTCCAAGTTGTGGTTTCTTCCTTGTGAGACAGGAGCATCAAGCCACAAGTGAGGGATTCACTCACCTCTGTACGGGAACATTTGGATGATTTTTTTAAATGATTAATTTTAACAACCTCATTTTTCCTTTCTTTTTTATTTTTCTAAAATCACTTTCTACCAGAATAAAACACTTTCTTCATTCTTTTTTCTCTCTTTAACGTTATCCATGCTTTTAATAATTGTGGCTCACTCTAAATTGTGTAACAATGTTTGAAACTATTTAGGCTTTCTAATTTTCAACAGTAGGATAAAGAGCATGCTGTGCTTTAGCTAGCCTCCTGATTCTGTTCCTATTATCTAGAATTTCAGTGCCAGCTCTTTAACCACAAAAATCAAATTTAGGCTCATAATTAATTATGGTATCACATGTATGTTACCAAGGTCTTAGATGAGCAAGGTTTCTGTATTCCCACTCCAAGCCTCTGCCTACACTTTTCTTCTTTTTATTATGTTTAATTTCTTCTTCAATTGTAAGATGTTTGTTAACTGGCTTAGAATTTAAAATTGAAAATGTCTTTATTATATTGTATGGGCTTCCCTGGTGGCTCAGGGGTAAAGAATCCACCTGCAATGCAGAAGATGCAGCAGGAACCACAGAGTTGGATCCCTGGGTCAGGAAGATCTCCTGGAGGAGAATCTCACTAGCAACCCACTCCAGTATTCTTGCCTGGGAAATTCCACAGACAGAGGAACCTGGCAGGCTACCGTCCAAGGGGGTTGCAAAATTGTCAGACATGACAGAGTGACTAAACAACATTATTATATCATAAATTTGAAAGACCATGGATCAACATATAATTCAATGCTGATCTTTCCCCCTTTAACATTTTCAAGCCATTATTCCAGTTCTTTCTTTATCAATTTAACCAATGAGAAGTCTGTTAGTCTAACAGATATTTCTTTTTATTTATAAAAATTCTGAAAACTTTTATTTTTTTTCCTTTGCTTTGCTGTTCTAAATTTCCCTGCCTTACAATCCTATGTGAATTTTTCCTCTCAACTCACTTTGATATCAGATTGAGTTTCTTATAGAAGACACAAGGCTTTTATTAAATGGGAAAATGTTTCAGGCATCAGCCCTTAGACTGTTGTTGCTACTGAGGGTTTGTTGGAGTCTTTCAGTGTATCTCTTTAAGTGTCTCTCAGTTTTCCTTGACTTTTCTCTTAATCCCTTCTTAATAAATTCCTCAGTGTTATCTTACTACCCAGTAATCCTCTGGGAAGCTCAACTTTATCTTGCTTTTCACTCTTATTTTCACTTTGACTATCTTCACTTTTGTTATAGTATCTATGCCAATGGTTAAGAAAGATTCATTCACTCACTGATTCAATACTCTTGTATTTCATGTATCTAGGCATGCTTTCAGTATGACTTCACTGAGTATCTGTTGGCATTGCAGTCTGTGTTAGGGAAGACTATTTCATATTTTTGTTAGGTTAGGAAATGGGCCAATTTTTCTTTACTTAAATATTTTTATTATCTTAGTTCAAGATAAGAGAAACTTGGTCAATCAATAACTTAAGCCTCAAGCTATCACTCTTAGCAAACATTGAATTAAATTTCCGTAACTGGCTCTTAGGAGAAACCAAAGACTTTCTTTCTCATTCTAACTCCTTGTTTGTGGGCATAAAGCAAAGAGTCGGACACAACTGAGTGACTGAACTGAACTGATGCTTTTCTGCTGTGGGTCACATGGTCAAACCTGTCCCATTAATTATCCCACGATGGAAAAATTCAGGCTACATTTAATTGTTCTTTTCTTTTTCAATGCATGCATTAGAAATAATAATTATTCTTTTTTGATAGATGGCTGGGGTTAAGTCATCTTAAAAGTCTACTTTTCTTCCCTTTCTCTGTTCTTCCTTTCCCTGTTCTTCTCTGTTTTCCTTTTTCCTACCTTTGCCACATGTTTGCTATCTATCCCATGCTGGATGCTGGCAATCCTCACAACAAAATACCTGGCCCTTGACTTCCAGGTCTTCAGATTCTCTTGAGGAGCAGATTTAGCTAAGATTCTAACCATGGCATGGACACGAATTTGAGCAAACTCCAGGAGATCATGAAAGACAGACAAGGCTGGCGTGCTGCAGTCATGGTGTTGTGAAGAGTCTGACAAGACTTAGTGACTGAAAAACAGCAACAAAAAATAACTAACATGGCAGAGCTCCTTGCTTTATCAGGCCTGGGGTGATAATGGAAGTCATCAACTGGAAGACCTCCTGGTAAATCAGAGAGACTTCGCAGAGCAGCTGAAGCTTGAATTGAAGCATTCAGGTGTGTGTCGTTGTTGTTCAGTTGCTCAGTCGTGTCTGACTCTTTGCCACCCCATGGACTGCAGCATGCCAGGCTTCCCTATCCTTCACCATCTCCTGGGGCTTGCTCAAACTCATGTCCATTGAGTCAGTGATGCCATCCAACCATCTGGCCCTCTGTTGTTCCCTTCTCCTCCTGCCTTCAATCTTTCCCAGCATCAGGGTCTTTTCTAATGAGTCAGTTCTTTGCATCAGGTGGGCAGAGTTTTGGAGCTTCAGCTTCAGCATCAGCCCTTCCAATGAATATTCAGGACTGAATCCTTTAGGATGGACTGGTTTGATCTCTTTGCAGTCCAATGGACTCTCAGAGCATTCTCCAGCAGCACAGTTCAAAACCATCAATTATTCAACGTTCAACCTTCTTTATAGTCCAACTCTCACATCCATACATGATTACTGGAAAAACCATAGCTTTGATTTACGGACCTTTGTTGGCAAAGTAATGTATCTGCTTAAGATGCTTTCTAGGTTTGTCATAGAACCTAGAAGATACAAGGCTTCTAATAATTTCATGGCTGCAGTCACCATCTGCAGTGATTTGGAGCCCAAGAAAATAAAGTCTCTCACTGTTTCTGTTGTTTCACCAGCTATTTGCCATGAAGTGATGGGACCGGATGCCATGATTTTCATCTTTTGAATGTTGAGTTTTAAGCCAGTTTTTTCACTCTCCTCTTTTCACCTTCATCAAGAGGCTCTATAGTTCCTCTTCACTTACTGCCATAAGGGTGGTGTCATCTGTACATCTGAGGTTATTGATATTTCTCACAGAAATCTTGATTCCAGCTTGTGCTTCACCCAGTCTGGCATTTCACACAATATACTCTGCATATAAGTTAAATAAGAGGGTGACAATATACAGTCTTGACATTCTCCTTTCCCAATTTTGAACCAGTTGTTGTTCCATGTCCAGTTCTAACTGTTGCTTCTTGACTTGCATACAGGTTTTTCAGGAGGCAGGTAAGGTGGACTGGTATTTCCACCTCGTGAAGAATTTTCCACAGTTTTTTGTGATCCACACCATCAAAGGTTTTAGCGTAGACAATGAAGCAGAAGTAGATGTTTTTCTGAAATTCTCTTGCTTTTAAGATGATCCAACAGATGTTGGCAATTTGAGCTCTGGTTCTTCTGCCTTTTCCAAATCCAGCTTGAGTATCTGGAAGTTCTTCGTTCATATACTGTTGAAGCCTGGACTTGAAGAATTTTGAGCATTACTTTGCTAGCATGTGAGATGAGTTCAATTGTGTGGTTATTTGAACATTCTTTGGCATTGCCTTTCTTAGAGATTGGAATGAAAACTGACATTTTCCAGTCCTGTGGCCACTGCTGAGTTTTCCAAATTTGCTGGCATATCGAGTGCAGCACTTTCACAGCACCATCTTTTAGGTTGAGATAGCTCAACTGGAATTCCAACACCTCCACTAACTTTGTTTGTAGTGATGCTTCCTAAGGCCCACTTGACTTTGCATTCCAGGGTGTCTGGCTCTAGGTGAGTGATCACACCATCATGGTTATCTGGGTCATGAAGATCTTTTTTTGTACAGTTCTTCTATGTATTCTTGCCACCACTTCTTAATATCTTCTGCTTCTGTTAGGTCCATACAGTTTCTGTCCTTTATTGTGTCCATTTTTGCATGAAATATCCACTTGGCAGCTCTAATTTTCTTGAAGAGATGTCTAGTCTTTCCCATTCTAGTGTTTTCCTCTATGTCTTCGCATTCATTCACTTAAGAAGGCTTTCTTGCCTCTCCTTGCTATCTTTTGGCACTCTGCATTCAGATGGACACATCTTTCCTTTTCTCCTTTTCCTTTGGCTTCTCTTCTTCTCCCAGCTATTTGTAACTCCTCCTCAGGCAGCCATTTTGCCTTTTTGCATTTCTTTTTCTTGGGGATAGTTTTGATCACCACCTCATGTACATTATGAACCTCTGTCCATCGTTCTTCAGGCACTCTATCAGATCTAATCCTTTGAATGTATTTGTCACCTCCACCGTATAATAGTAAGGGATATGATTTAGGTCATACCGTAATGGCCTAGTGAATTTCCCTCCTTTCTTCAATTTAAGTCTGAATTTTTCAAAACGGAGTTCATGGTCTGCACCACAGTCAGCTCATGGTCTTGCTTTTGCTGACTGTATAGCGCTTTTCCATCTTTGACTGCAAAGAATATAGTCAATCTGATTTCAGTGTTGACCATCTGGTGATGTCCATGTATAGAGTTGTCTCTTGTGTTGTTGGAAGAGGGCATTTCCTCTGACCAGTGCGTGGATGGGTATGTATAGTAGAGATAGTGTGTGGGGCTGAGTCCCAGCATTAGTAATTGTTAGAGAGAAAGAGAAGCTTGGTTCATACCCAGTTCTTCCTCTGATTGGCAAATGCTGAACACATCACTTAACCACTAGAGCTTCAGTTCCCTCACTTGCACATGGGTTGCTAACAGCTGACCCAATAGAGTTCTGTGGGGCATAAACCAGGGGATACACTCAGACCCTGGCACAGTGCCTGGTAGGGGGAGCCTTCTGAGGGTGGGGCAGCTGTGACCTCTGTGTGTTGGGGGACGGCCAGGTCCTGAAGTGAAGTATTAGTTGCTCAGTCATGTCTGACTCTTTGCAGCCCCATGGTCTAACCATGGTATTCTTCAGGCAGGAATACTGGAGTGGGTAGCCATTCCCTTCTCCAGGGGATCTTCCCAACCAGAGATCAAACCCCAGTCTCCTGCACTGCAGGCAGATTCTTTACCATCTGGGTGACCAGGGATGCCTTTCTTTCTTTTCTATTTTCTTTTCTTTCTTTCTTTCTTTTTTTTTTTTTTTTTTTACCATCAAACCACTAACACAGGCCTAACTGTCTGCCTTGCTGAGGTCATGGAGTTCACTGGAATAAGGGCATGCCCCCACTTCCAAGCATTATGTGCTGTGTTATGGTCATTGGTGGCTTCTTCTCCAGGAAGCTGTAGATGTGCTTGCCAGCAGCCATCATCAGCTCTTAGAAAGCAGGTGCTTCTGCTCAGCTCCCTACTGGGACCAATGAAGCAATGGACCGAGAGTGCAGGATCAGTGGTCAGATGTTACTGCCTGCAAGGAGGTGTGTGTGCCCTGGGAGCCAGGCCACGAGGCATCCAAGGCTCCCGCTCCATGTCAGGAGGGAGGGCAGAGAGCATGAGGCCAGCCATCCGCTGGGCAGCTCTCCTCTCTGCCTTGTCAAGGACTTTGCACAGACCTGGATCAGAGTACCTGCTGAGTCTGACCCTGTGCCAGGGGCTTAATGGTGGCTTTGAGATGTCCAGATGTGTCCTCCACCTGCCACAGCTATCCCGATGGCAGGGAATGACTTTCAGATCACTATGATCATCAATGGACAAACCAATCATCAATCAAATAGAACTTGGCTTTGGCACTGCATTCCAAAAGAAAATAGTATGGATTCTGTTGAATAATTTAGAATAAAGATGAAACGAGTACTTTGATACAACCTGTGAGTGCTCAGTGGCTCAGTCACATCTGACTCTTTGTGACCCCGTGGACTACAGCCCACCAGGCTCCTCTATCCATGGGATTTCCCAGGCAAGAACACTGGAGTGGGTTCCCATTTCCTTCTCCAGGGGATTTTCCCAATCCAGGGATCAAACCTGCTTTGGCAGGTGGCACTTCACCACTGAATCACCGGGGAAGCCCCAAGTCTGAAGCCACTTTATTACAATTCCACCCTTGAACTTGGAGAAGATTGACGTTATTTTATTGGCTTTCTGGTTCAGTGTGGTGTCAGATGTGACAGTGTTTGTACAGGTTTCCTTTATTTCTCATTCTGAGGGTAGATCAAGATGCCAGAGAAATTTGGCATCTAGATTTGGAGAGAAAAGTCCTGGGAGTCTTAGTAGGTGACACAAACCACTTATGTTAAATCCTTTAGGGACTGTTCCTTTTTGGGCAGGAGGTACCCTCAGGAATCTCCCTCCCCCAAGCCCCAACCACACCCTTCACCACTGGCCTTGAGTGGAAACCGTGGAGTTTTAGGATGGATCTGTCAGCCATTTTCTTTCCTTCAGAAAGTACTAATTTGGGGATCTATAAATATTTCTCAAAAGGCAAATACTTCACTTTTCTCTTAATTTGTTGTTCAGTTTCTCAGTCATATCCGACTCTCTGTGACCCCATGGATTGCATCACGCCAGGCTTCCCTGTCCTTCACTATCTCCCTGAGTTTGTCCAAATTCATGTCCATTGAGTCAGTGATACTTTCTAGCCATCTCATCCTCTGTCACCCCCTTTTCCTCCTGCTGTTGATCTTTCCCAGCCTTGGGGTCTTTTCCAATTATTCAATTCTTCGCATCTTCTGGCCAAAGTATTGGAGCTTCAGCTTCAGCAACAATCCTTCCAATGAATGCTCAGGGTTGATTTCCTTTAGAATTGACTAGTTTGATCTCTTTTCAGTCCAAGGGAGTCTCAGGAGTCTTCTCCAGCACCACAACTTGAAAACATCATTTCTTCTGTACTCAGCCTTCTTTATAGTTCAACTCTCACATTGCTAACAATTATTGAATATTTTCCTTGTTGGACTACTTTTGACCCCAGGAATGGTGGAACTAGAAACTAGCTCACCAGTCTATGGTTGTTGTTCAGAAGGGATATTGTGAATGTTTCGACTTGAAATCAGGTTTGTCATTGAACTTTGGGTGAATAAACAGAATATTAATGGCAAAAATATGTTTCTAGCCCAAGATTGCTTTTTCTCCCTATGCTTTATGGTCTTAAAATCCACATCTGGTAGAAGCACTGTTAGGTGTTGAAAAAAATAAAGAATCTGGCCATCTGCACAGAGTAAAGCCCTTTGAGAAGTTAATATTAGTGAGAAGAAAGGAAAAGAGCTGTCTCTCAGTGACTGCCCTGATCCATGTCATAAGGGCTAAAAAATGACTATCAGTGCTGAGTTATGCAGTCAGGGTCACCCCACAGTCAGGCAGGAGTCACTGTATGGAGAAATTTCTGTTTCACTTTCCAAAAAGAGGAAAGGGCAGTCAGGGAGAACTAGACTGGAAGGCTGCTGGCAGCCCAAGGCAGGCGGTGGACCACGAGCGTGTCGTCTTCCCAGAGGACCTTGGAGCCGAGCCCTGTAATAGAGCAACCAGAGGGAGGGGCCAGGCGCAGTCTGGTCTGTCTTGCCCAACACATTCTCTGGGCCACGTGCTTGCTTGATGTCTTCTCACCTGGGACTGTATCATCACAGAAGAAGCCTCACACTTATCCTGCCCACAAACAAAAATTATTAAACTTATTAATACTAACCTCAAGTGCTTACATGCTCAATTGTGTTCCACTCTTTGCATGAACTGTAGCCTGCCAGTTTCCTCTATCAGTGGGATTTCCCAGGCAAGAATACTGGAGTAGGTTGCCATTTCCTACTCCAGAAAATCTTCCCCACCCTGGGATCAAACCTGCATCTCCTGAAGTTGCTGCATTGGCAGGCACATTCTTTACCACTTGAGCCACCTAGGTATAATCTGTGAAAAGTGAAAGTGAAAGTCACTCAGTCATGTCCGAGTCTTTGCAACCCTATGGACGATACAGTCCATGGAACTCTCCAGGCCTGAATACTGGAGTGGGTAGCCTGTCCCTTCTCCAGGGGATCTTCCTGACCCTGGGGTCGAACCCAGGTCTCCCGAATTACAGGTGGATTCTTTACCAGCTGAGCTACAAGAGAAGCCCAAGAATACTGGAGTGGGTAGCCTATCCCTTCTCCAGCAGATCTTCCTGACCTAGCAGGACATATATTAAGTTAACCTTAAAAATGCCTTCCAATCTACAGTAGGTGCAGAAAAATACTGTTTGATTCCACTTTATAAGAGGTGCCTAGAATAGTCAGTTTCACAGAGTCAGAAAGTACATTGGTAGATGCCGGAGGCCTGGAGGTGAGGTGGTCGGGGTGGGGAGGGAGGGATGGGAGGTTAGTGTTTAAAGGAGACAGACTTTCAGTTAAGGAAGGAGATGGATGATGGCGAGAGTTGCACAACAATATGAGAGTACTTAGTGCCGCTCACCTGAATGGTTTAATATGGTTAAGGTAGTGTATTTTATATTATGAAACTTTTACCACCACCACCACCACCACAACAAAAAACATTAAAAAAACTTACAGGTGATTTCAGAACAAAGATGAGGTCAGTGATCAAATGAGAGGTGGCTTAGTTTCTTTGGGCAACCAGAGGTGGTCAAGGAGGTATTGTTATAATGGAGCTCTGGCCTCCTGCCTTTATCTGGAGAAGACTGCATACAGGTTTCTGTTGAGAGCATGGGGGCAGCACAGCGGTGTCCATGGGGCAGATAAATCGAGATACACGTCTAAAACAAGGCTTTCAGTTGAGTGTGTGGGCTCCATGGTAATCTCAGCAAACTCAGGTACTAACATGGGCCACTGAGCAATCATTGCATGTCAGCAAAGTCTTCCTCTCTGCCCTGATTAAGTTCAACGAGCTCTCATTAGGTGGTTGTGTAATAAAGGGCAAGGGACTTGGACGAATCCTATGTGGTATAAAAAAGAGAAGAAAGAAAGTAAAAGTGAAAGTCACTCAGTCGTGTCTGACTCTTTGCAACCCCACTGACTATACAGTCCATGAATTCTCCAGGCCAGAATACTGGAGTGGGTAGCCTGTCACTTCTTCAGGGGATCTTCCCGACCCAGGGATGGAACCCAGGCCTCCCTCATTCAGGTGGATTCTTTACCAGCTGAGCCACAAGGGGAGCCCAGGAAGAGAAGAGGGGCGTGTAGCTCACTGTTCCCTTTGCTCAGTCCCCGTGCTGGGCGGGCTCTCAGGCTCACGCACCTTACCCTGCAGTGTGCTGCGGAACCTCACACGGATGAGTGCAACCTGAGGCAATGCCCCTTCTTGCCAGCTTCAGTGGTTGGGTTGAAGAGTGCGATTCTTTTAATAAAGGGGTGAGCAGAGACCCAATGAAGGAGGACCTTGGAAGACAATCTGAAGGGTCTTACAATAGGGCACATATCTTTGTGGGGGACAAAAAGACGGTGAGGAGATGGACAGACAGTGGGATGTTTTAAGGTGAGTCAGGGTAAAATTTCTTAGAGATTAAGAAACAAAAGAAGAGGAGATGATCATACGTCTGCTAATATTCTTCAGGGCCACCATACAGTCCAGACATATGTGCTGAACTGTGCCCTGCCCCCTAAAATTCACGTTGAATTCTAACTCTAACTCAGAACATGACTCTCTTTGAAGGCAGGATCATTAAAGAAATGATTAAGGACAATTAATGTAGCCCTTGTAAGTGGCGCAGTGGTAAAAGAATCTGACTGCCAAAGCAGGAGACGCAAGTCTAACCCCTGGGTCAGGAAGATCCTCTGGAGGAGGAAATGGCAACCCACTCCAGTATTCTTGCCTGGAAAATTTCCATGGACAGAGGAGGCTGGTGGGCTACAGTCCATTGAGTTGAAGACTTGGACACGATTGAGCAACTGAAAGCAAGTAAGGGTAAATTGAGGCCATAGGGCTGGGCTCTCATCCAATATGGCTGGTGTCCTTGTGATAAGAGGAGATTAGGACACAGACAGCACAGACTGAGAGGCAGTCCTGTGAGGGTGCAGAGCTGTCTGCAAGCCCAAGAGAGGGACTCGGAGGAAGCCAGCCCTGCCAACAGCTTCATCTTGGACTTTCAGCCTCCAGAAGGGGGAGGAAGTCAGTGTCTCTTCATTAAGCCACCCCGTCTTTGGTATTTTATTATAGCAGACTAAAACTTCTAGGACATGTTCATTTCACTAGTTCAGCAGTGGGTGCAGAGCACTGAAAAATTTTTAATGTTATTATGGCAGCCTCGGATCTGAACACAACACGGGGCAGCGGAGTGGTAAGTGCCTGCGGGCAAAGACAGGCACCGGCGTGACTCTCTAGGCCAGCACCTCACTGGCTATGTGTACCTGCTGAGCACCTGAACTTGGGCCAGTCTGAATTAAGATTTGCTATCATTGAAAAACACAGTGGATTTCAGCCACATGGTACAAAAAGAGAATGTGAAACATCTCACTTAACTGTATATTTATACTGAACAGTGTTGTTCCGGCAACAAGAGACCCTGGAGAAGGTGGAGGGTGGGCACAAGGTGTGCAGTAACAGAGGTTGACCAGATGCCTGGATGGAGCTTGAGGGTGAGGTGGTGGGACCCTAAGAGCCAACCTGTTTGGAACAGGAGTGGTGGAAGTGGAGGGACCAACTCGTTTTGGAGTGGGAAGGATGATTGACGTGTCACACGTGGTTTTGATGTGCTGAAGAGTTCAAGTAACTGGTTGAACATCACCCATTAATGTGGGTCAGAGTTGTGATTTATAAACAAGGACTGATAATGGTCATCCCCCAGGGGTCACTCACCTAGCAAGGGTGCAGGGACATGAAGTTTGATCTCTTTGAGGAAACGAGAGGAGTAAGAGAGACAGATTGGGAATAGTTCGTGCTCTAACAATGTGAATACGGGATATAACAATAAATATCTTACCGTTGGGATGAACAGCGCTGAATGGGTGTGCTCAGTCTCTCAGTCATGTCCAACTCTTTGCAACCCCATGGACTGGGGCCCACCAGGCTCCTTTGTCCTTGTAAGGGACAAGAATACCAGAGTGGGTTGCCATTTTCTTCTCCAGGGGATCTTCCTGACCCAGGGATCAAACCCTATGCCTTACATCTCTTGTACTGGTAGGGCCTTTCTTTACCACTGCGTCACCTAGGAAGCCTAGGATGTAAGTGCTACCCACATTTGGGCTAACTGACTTGGGTGAGCTGATGAGCCTGAAAGAGCTAGGAAAAAGGACCTTTAGATACAAATGACAACACTTGGGTACTGATTAGCTGGCCAAGTGCAAGAATGATTAAGGCATGACTTAGCACTTGGAGTTGGGGTGACTTGGAGAAAATGGTGATGACTGCAACATACAGGGAAATTGGAGGGGGCAGTTAGTAGAATGGGTTTTGTGTTTTCCAACAGGGGCAAATGGCATTTGAGGTGGGATAATACTGTATAGGACTGTGACTCACAAGGTAGAACATACTACACGTGTACAGCCAGGATTCTGGAGGATGGCACAGGATGCTTGTATAGAGCAAAGACGGCCTCTGCTTGAAGAACTAGGCTGAGTATCAGTGAAACTCACCCATAGCACACAGGCTGGATCCCTGTCATTCTCCACACTCTCTGACTCAATGCCTCCTCAAAGCCACCCTGGAATGCCTGTCATGCCCCAAGTCATCAGTGATTTCCTTTAAGGGGCTACTTTGCATTTGGATAGGCATTGATATTTGAAAGAGTGTCCCTTGACATGCCTCCTGAATGGGAAACAGAGGTTGCTGCTCCAATGTGTAAAGAGCAGGTGCGTTCCTGGAGCTCTCAGCTCTACTCATTCAAAATCCTTTACCATCCTCCCAGCTCCTACAAAATGAAATCTCTATTTTTGAAGTGTATGTGATCACGTGGCTTCCATGGCCTGTTTTTTTATTTTTTCCCTACCCCAGCCAACAAAGGGATCTTCTCTTGTGGCTCAGCTGGTAAAGAATCTGCCTGCAATGTGAGAGACCTTGGTTTGATCCCTGGGTTGGGAAGATCCCCTGGAGAAGGGAAAGGCTACCCACTCCAGTATTCTGGCCTGGAGAATCCCATGGACTGTATAGTCCCTGGGGTCACAAAGAGTTGGACATGACTGAAAGACTTTCACTTCACTTCAGGGCCAACAAAGAGAGAATCCAATCATGCATTTTTAAGGTTATGTTTTTATTGTTGCTGTTTTGGGGCTTCCCTGGTGACAGAATAGTATAGAATCTGCCTGCTGCTGCAGGAGACACTGGTTTGATCCCTGGATTGGGAAGACCCTTGGAGAAGGAAATAGCACCCACTTCAGTACTCTTGTCTGGAGAATCCCATGGACAGAGGAGCCTGGCAGGTGACAGTCCACGAGGTCACAAAGAATCAGACATGACTTAGTGCTTAACCAGTAACAACAAACAGGACCAATAAGGAGAGAATGCAGTCATCCCTTTCTCAAGGTTGTATTTTACAAACACTATGTCCTAAATATACAATATAGGCTTTTAAAAATAGACTTTTAATATTTACATTAGTTTAAGGCCTGGAACTTATTAATCTGATTTACTACTAGCTTCAGCATCACAGTATATTAAACAAATTACATATCTAAATAAGATAAGAATGAAGAGCCTAAATGTTTTCCAACATTTTGAAATTGAAAGAGTTTTCTTTCAACTCAATGAACAGAAAATCATCCTGCTCCATAGGTACCTACAATTAAAGCTTGGAAACATTTCTGTGATGAATTCAATAGAACGAGATTGTTCTACTGAGATTGGATTAAGATTTAATAGTCTTTGGGGAAATCATTTAACCTCATGGAAATTGAACAGTTCCTTGGCTGGTGAGGCAAGTTTACATACAAAGAACTTATGAGAAACTGTAGGCAAAAGCACTCTGCAAAACAATGACGAATTTGAGAACGGTAGGGTTTGTTCTTTCAACATCACTCCCTGAAAATGACGTGGGTCAGAGGCTCCCTCACGCTCCTTTCAGAGAGTGGGATCAGGTTCAGGCATCTTACAAAAGAATCCAGCGGAATGATAGCCTCTTTGCAAAGTTTTCTAAAACTTTTGAATCAATTCCCTTTATGTTCTCAGGTCACTGAGATTTGCAGACACAAACCAGAGGGGTTGAAAAGATAGTTTTTTTAGGGGAAAAAAGAGAGTGAATTTCAAAGAAATCAAGAAAAACACAATTAAACCAAGAATATATACCCAGGTTAGTAATTCTTGGCTCTTCTCCACACCTGAAACTCAGACAGATTACCCTCCATCATTAGAGTTCTCGTGACAAAAACATAGAAAATAAACTACTATCCCTTATTCAGGACTGAGAAAAACTTCTTCAAATTTGGGCAAGATTTTTTTTTTTAATTCTTGGTAATTTTTTTTTAACATAAAAATGTGGAGTTTTAAGTTAGATTGCAGTTAGTGGAGTGATGTAGGATTTCTGAGCTCACAGCCTGAGCTCAGTTGTGCTATGAAGCTGAATTCTTGTCCTAAAAATCAGAAGTAATTGGTGTATAGCAGTCTGCAACAGGGCCTCCAAAACTCACCCGAGAGTGACTTCTTAGAACGGCTGTTGCAGCTGTAAGTAGGAGAGAAGCGTGCTCCACTAAGAGTTACTTTTGGCCAAAGTGCTTAAAGCAATTGTCAGTATTATCAAGGTCCTACCTGTTTTGATCCACCATCCACAATGAAGCATTTGACCAAGAAGTACCCGTGAGAACTGGTCCTCCAGGCTGTTCATGTCTGAGACACGCAGCTGGTGGTAGATAGACCACATAAAGATAGAGCGAATGGTTCTAATCGAGACCATGTAGTAGCCTAAGAATAAAACCCAGAGAGAGATCTGAGTGCTGAATAAGCTGGGCTTTCTGCTGAATTGGATCCAAACCACTGTGTCCAACATGTGGCCTCCAGTTTCAGGAAACTCATCTCTCTGTTCAGGAACAAAGAGTAGACAAGCAGAGTGTGCATTGGGTGCAGGAGGTCCCCCAGACTTGTGAAGAGGTCACTCTTCAGGTATCAGGTCTGCCATCTCTCACACTGAGACCCTCTGATGACCAATTTCAAAGGCTTGAAATGTTTCAGAGTATGAAACAACCACCCACTCCAGTACTCTTGCCTGGGAAATCCCACTGGCAGAAGAGCCTGGCAGGCTACAGTCATTGAGGTCACAAAGAGTCGGACACGATTGAGTGACTGAGCCCACGCACACACTAAGTATGAATGCAGGTGTAAAGATGAGAGCAGCGACTCCCAGTGTAGCATCAGAAGAAGTGCGCAGTGAAAGACTTACTGAAAAAATAGCTTCTTACAAGAAAAAAAAAGAAAGGTGAAAAAGAAGCCATTTGCACTAAATCAAAGCAAAGGGCGAATGAATAGGTAAGTGCATTGCCAGGCACTTCTGAAATTTTTTTGTCCTGAATGTCATCTATCACAACACAAAGGGTAAGATGCAGCTAAGCATGGACTTAGAGACGTTAGTACATGGCTCTGGACACCCTGCAAGACAGGAAACAGAAGAAAAGTCCAGGTTATCAGACAGGGCATGAGATCTGAAGGGCAGGGTGAGTGTCCTGTGACAAGACAGCAGAATAATCACCAACAGGTCAGCTCAAACCTGCAATTCCCTGAATTAGAATTCTTATCCTGCCCTGGCTGCATGAGGACAGATCACATATGTAGGAGGAACTGAGCCTGGACGTGAGGATCAGTGTTACCAACTGTTGGGAGAAAACCTGCCCCTGACTTGGTTCCTTTGAGTTGGTCTGACGCGCCCCCTGGGGAAGATCCGGCCCCAGTCTCATGCTCTGTGATCATCCAGCCTGTTGCATGCTTCCAAGCCCACTTGGTCCTTCCAGATTCCGCTTCACTTCCAAGCCTTGGCTCACTCCCCTGGTTGCAGTCACTTCTTGCCCACATGGCATCCTCAAGTCACCCCAGAGGCTTATCTGAGACCCTTCCTAGAGATTCCTTCTGATTCAAACCCAGAGAGAAAAGGATCCTGCTCTGCTCCTTCCCAGGATCTAAGGCATCACTGCACACGGGGCCCAGGGGTTCAGGCAGGGCACACGGGTATCACTAGATGTGTCACGGTACTAAGAAGGCACTGTCCATCCCTAGATGCATTACGGTACTAAGAAGACACTGTCCATCCCTAGATGCATTACGGTACTAAGAAGACACTGTCTATCCCTAGATGCATTACGGTACTAAGAAGGCACTGTCCATCCCTAGATGCATTACGGTACTAAGAAGACACTGTCCATCCCTAGATGCATTACGGTACTAAGAAGACACTGTCCATCCCTAGATGCATTACGGTACTAAGAAGGCACTGTCCATCCCTAGATGCATTACGGTACTAAGAAGACACTGTGCATCCATTACCTCATCCTCCATCTTATCCAGGCAGGAGAATGATTGCTACTGCTGTTAAATAGATGAGGAAACCCAGGCTCAGAGCTCTATAAAGTGAAAGTGAGAGTCAGTCAGTCTCCAGGCCAGAATACTGGAGTGGGTAGCCATTCCCTTCTCCAGGGGATCTTCCCAACTCAGGGATCAAACCCAGGTCTCCTGAATTGCAGGAGGATTCTTTACCAACTGAGCCACCAGGGTAGCTCAAGAATATTGGAGTGAGTAGCCTATCTTTTCTCCAAATTGAACTGGGGTTTCCTGCATTGCAAGAATTCTAGAACTCAGCCTCAAACCAAACTTCTAAATGAGAGTTTTGTAAAGATTAGACAAGAAGAATTGACGGCGGCAATTGCTCAGGGATGTTTGTTTCCTTCCCGTCCGCTCCGTTACGCCCTGTGTCACACCGCAAGAATGCTCTGATGGCGTCCATATAGAGAAGGCCACTGGTGCCAGATCCAGGTGTTTACTGGCTGCATGTGTGGGTGAGAATAACTAGAGCTCTTTTAGAAGATTTTTGGCAATTTTATCATGTGATCCTTAAGCAAAAGAAATGTGTGGCTGGAAAGACAGAGCAAAAGACAAAAGGATGTATCTACTACACACATGCAGACACAGATGTGCACGTATATACACATAAACATGTACCTATATTTGTGTGTATACACACCCCCCCCCACACACTCCCACGCTCATCCTTCCACCTTGATCCTTAGCTTGGCCCCATCAGGTGGACGAAGAAATGATTGATTGTTAGATAAGTCTATGTAATCCTCTGCTTATAGCTATGACTATACCATGGAACTGAGAGTTCATCAAGACTCTGGCAATTCCGTTGCTGTTACGTGAGCTCTGCTCCTTCATGCAGCCTCTCAGAGGTGTGGGACTCCTGTCATATTTATACTGCACATGTTTCTCCAAATTCTAAATCCAGGGATAGAAGGAAACCTTGAGCGCAGGACCGGTGCTTTATATTCAGGAAAGGATAGTGGAGCAGTTAAAAGATGTCAGAGACACACTTATGAAGGACTCAAGCTGCTCATATTTTACATTGGTAAGTAACCAGCTGCAAGTGAACCTCAGAGGATACACTGATACAGTGAAATTAAATGTGGCCATCTGAGCACAATGTATTTTTAGCAGGTTCTAAACTAAACACCAACCATATTTCAAATTCCTAGTTAATCTTCACCAACTATTTAAACTATTTAAAATTGAATACATGTCTTGGGCTGTGCTAAGTCACTTCAGTCATGTCCGACTTTTTGTGATCCTTTGGACTGTAGCCCGCCAGGCTCCTCTGTCCACGGGATTCTCCAGGCAAGAATACTGGAGTGGGTTGCCATGTCCTTCTCTAGGGGATCTTCCCTACCCAGGGGTTGAACCTGTGTTGCTTACATCTCTGCATTGGCAGGTTGGTTCTTCACCACTAACGCCAGTTGGGAAGTTAAGAATATATGTCTCCAGTTCAGTTCAGTTCAGTCGCTCAGTCGTGTCCGACTCTTTGCAACCCCATGAACCGCATTACACCAGGCCTCCCTGTCAACCACCAACTCCCGGAGTTCACCTAAACCCATGTCCATTGAGTCGCTGATGCCATCCAACCATCTCATCCTCTGTTGTCCCCTTCTCCTCCTGTCTTCAATCTTTCCCAGCATCAGGGTATTTTCCAATGAGTCAGCTCTTTGCATCAGGTGGCCAAAGGATTGGAGTTTCAGCTTCAACATCAGTACTTCCAATGAACACCCAGGACTGATCTCCTTTGGGATGGACTATTTGGATCACCTTGCAGTCCAAGGGACTCTCAAGAGTCTTCTTCAACACCACAGTTCAAAAGCATCAATTCTTTGGCGCTCAGCTTTCTTCACAGTCCAACTCTCACATCCATACATGACCACTGGAAAAACCATAGCCTTGACTAGACGGATCTTTGTTGACAAAGTAATGTCTCTGCTTTTTAATATATATCTTAAAAGATTTTAAAACAAACACACACATGGATATCTTTTGCTGTATCTCTGCCTATGAAACACACATGTGTGAGTGTGTATGAGGTGAGCGTGGTGATCACTTAAAATGTAGAGAAGCTGTACAAACCCAGCTGGGCTGGTGGACTCAGAGCCATTTGCTTTAGCATAAATGCTGCTTATGGAAGCCTCCTTGGCAGGAGCCCAAGTCAGGAAAAGGGACCGCGGTTGTCTCAGAAGCAGAAGGCATCCTGCTGTTTCACCGTCTTGGGTTACAAGGATCCCTGGGTGATAGACAAATTTAGAATGCATTTGTAAACTGCAATTCATTGTAAGATGCTAATCGGTCCTTGCTGAACTTTCCCAGTGGGCATATTTCCACTGCAGTATGGGAATTGACAGTTACATTCTTTTATAGACTGGTCACTTTTCCCAAGAGTATTTGAAGTTCAGGCTCAGAACCCTGGATTATCCAATTTTCCATCCACAAGGAAGAATTCTATAATAGCCCTTCAGACATCCATTTCCCAAGCTTCTGTTTGTCAGCTCAGCTGAGGTCTCAGTGAGAATCCCATGAAGGTATTTCAGAGGTCACTCACTTGCTGGGTTTCAAGTTCCCAGAACTTTTAAGTGAGGTGAGGAAACTAATTTCATACTTCTACATTTTATTGGAAGTTTTCATATTTTTATTGAAAAATCAGTCCAGTTATATGTTTATTATTAACATCAGGTAAGCCCTTACTCTCCACCCTTGCCCATCAGTAGGTTTTACCCACACAAGTTCATTATCTGGGGTGGTTTTTGTTCTTCTGTACATGGTGGTTCCTGGGTGCCTAGCAAGTCCCTAGTATGTATTAGGCCTGAGTGCAAGTGTGTGTTGAGTCACTTCAGTAGCATCCAGCTCTGGGCAACCCCATGGACTGTAGCCCACCCAGTCCTCTGTCCACGGGATTTTCCAGGAAGAACACTGAAGTAGGCTGCCACTTCCTCCTCCAGGGGATCTTCCTGACCCAGGGATCAAACCCGCATCTCTAGTGTCTCCTGTATTGCAGGCAGATTCTTTACTGCTGAGCCACCAGGGAAGCCCAGATATTGGCCTTCTGCTGGTTGAGTAAATGAGCATGATATGAACCTACTTTTGGATGTCCTGCTGTTGGCCCATTTGATAGATGAGGAAATGAAATTGCAATAAGTATTCTGATCCACTCACCCAAAGCCGCACAGCCTGGAAGCTGAGCTGGGATTTGAACCCAGCCTGTCAGACATCCAGAGGTCTGTCGGTGAGAACATTGAAAAAAGTCCCTGTGCTTCTCCAGGAACGAGGGTTTGGGGGAGGTGACAGACTGACCCCTGCTTCCCTAGCATCCAGTGAGAAGGACAGGTCAAATGTAAAGGTGTTTGGAGGTACATAATCTGACAGGCATCTTTGCATTGAGGCTGTGTCATCAGCTCTCCCCAAATCCCGTGTCTGGTGCAAAGTACCTTGTCTGCCAACTGCTCTTCCTGCTGCTGAAACAGCTCCGTGCGTTTTGTATTAACCCCTTTGAACTCGATCAGTGAGGGAAGCTGCCAGGATCAGTGCAGGTCTTAGAAAACAGATCAGAGCAGCAACACTGTGTGAGGAAACAGGAATATGAAATCTGCAGGGAAAGTAAAGTGTGGCACGTTCATATTCTATTCCCCCCATAACAGATCACAATAAATTCAGTGGCTTAAACAACTAGTTTACTGCAATGCAGTTCTGTGGGCCAGACACGTGGGTTGCTGGGCTACCTCAAGGTGTCAGCAGGCTGAGTCCTTTCCCCAGGGCCCTCATTGTTTATTGCTTCCAAGAGTCACTCGGGGTTTCCCTGGTGGCTCAGCTGGTAAAGAATCAGCCTGCAGTGCAGGAGACCTGAGTTTGATCCTTGGGTTGGGAGGATCCCCTGGAGGAGGGCATGGCAACCCACTTCCAGTGTTCTTGCCTGGAGAATCCCACGGACAGGGGAGCCTGGTGGGCTATAGTCCAGGGGGTCACAAAGAGTCAGACACGACTGAATGAACTAAGCACAGCACAGCGCAGCAAGAGTCTCAGAATCTTTGGTTTGTGGACTCAAAGTTGCCAAGCAGCGTTTCTCTAACTATTTCTCTTGTCACATCTCTTTTCTTGTCACACCTCTTTCTCTGGTCTTACCTGAAAGAAACCATAATTCAAGGGATTCAATTAGGCTCAGTGGGATATTCCAGGATCATCTCCCCATCTTCTTCACTTCAGTAACATCTGCAAAGTCCTTCTGGCATGTGAAGTTCTGGGAACCAAGATGTACTCATCTTTAGGGACTACTATTCTGCCTGCACCATATGGCTCTGTCTTAGACTTGATGTCTGCCAGGAGATTAAAACAGGCCCCAAGGCTTCAGGGTGAACACTTTTCTGGCTAATGGTGCAGCTGATAATTGAGACTGGGGGGCTGATCAGATGTGAAGTCTTGTGAAAGAAGGTTTCACTCTTATTCATTTAGGATGATGACCTCTTACCTGCTCATAAAAGCCCTGGATGCGACAGGACTATTTTGGAATAAGTGTTGCAAACACTAAGAAGCATAGAGCTATACATAGAAGCTATTTGTGAGCTTTTTAAACTTTTATTTATTTTTAAATTGTAGGATGGTTGCTTTATGATATTGGGCTGGTTGCTGCCATACATCAACATAAATCAACCATAGGTATGCGTATGTCTCTAACTCTTGAGCCTCCTTCCACCTTACACCTGATCCCACACTTCCAGGTGGTCACAGCACACCAGGTTTGAGCTCCCTGCATCACACAGCAAATTCCACTGGGCTATTCATTTTACAGGCTTCACTGGTGGCTCAGCAGTTAAGAATCTACCTGCAGTGCAGGAGCTGCAAGAGACATGGCTTTGATCCCTGGGCCAGGAAGATCCCCTGGAGGAGGTTATGGCAACCTATTCCAATATCCTGTCTGGAGAATCCTGTTAATAGAGGAGCCTGGCAGGCTACAGTCCATGGTGTCACAAGGAGTTGGGTACTACTGAAGCGACTTAGTACGCACATCCATTTTACATTTGGTAAAGTATTTATTTCAGTGAATGGATAAAGAAGTTCTGGTACATATATACAATGGAATATTACTCAAGCCATAAAAAGGAACACATTTGAGTCCGTTCTAATGAGGTGGATGAATCTAGAGCCTAAGAGAAAAGCAAATATCATATATTAATGCATATATATAGAATCTACAAGGATGATACTGATCAACCTATTTTCTGGGTAACTATAGAGACTTGAACACTGTAAACATTTGGTTTTATTGTATTTTTCCCTTTCATTCTCTCCTGTGTATGACAGCCATGATCTAATATTTCACCTAATTCCCTATCCTGTCAGCTTTTCCCAAAACCCAAGAAGGTAAAAGACAGCCTGCACTGTTCATACCCCTCAAAGTTCCCAGAACTCTGAGAAATTCTTAGAACCACAGTTGCTGCTAAAGTTGACTTTCCAGGCCAGGGGCAGTGATCAGGGTCGTGATGCGTTTGTCAGTTTCTGTGGTGTGAATATTCTCACTCTATTTGATTTTATGTTCCCCACATTTAAAATCAGTTCAGAGTTTTATTTAAGCTACTGTCTCTCATGAGCTGTAGCATGTGGCTCCAGCATACCAAGGGACCAACCCACTTTTCTCAGTAGCCTCAATCTTTTTCTTTTCTCTGACTTGGGACATCCTGTAATCAAAAGTGTAGTTTTTTCCATCCTAAGAAAGCATACTTTTCTTTGTGTGTGTGTTAGTTGCTCAGTCGTGTCCCGACTCTGTGCAACCCCATGGATTATATCTTGCCAGGCTTCTCAGTCCTCGGAATTTTCCAGGCAAAAATACTGGAGTGGTTGCCATTTCCTTCTCCAGGGGATCTTTCCCACCCTGGGATTGAACCTATGTCTTGCATTGGCAAGTGGGTTCTTAACCATCTAAACCACCAGGAAAACCCTTAAAATTGTGCTCTGGGTCACTCCAGACCACCCCTCTTCCCTTCTCCATCTGCTCCATGCCCTGGGCATCTACCTGTTTTTGAACGAGTTCAGTCGATGGGAATCAGAGGGAGGGAAGGAAGAGGGCTCGGGATATGCCTATTCCCTTTACAGTTTCCATAGTCCAGCCAATTCCTCCATTAAAACCTGCAGCTGCTGGTGGAGGCCCTTCTCCTCACCAGTCTCTAGGTTTCATTAAACATTCTCCAGTCTTGGGGATGGCAGGACCCACTGCGAAAATCTCCAGGTATGACTTTTCCCACTGTCTTTTTACACCTTTGTAAAAATCCCTTCATTAAATTATTTGGAAAACAATCACGTTTAATATCCTTTCTCTCTCCCATTAGGACCCACGCTGAGCCAGTGCTGACTTCAGTCCTTGTGTCCACATTTTAATGACGGTCCCCACAACCGAAGAAGGTTGCTGGTTCCTCATCTTGAAATCAGTATCTTACTTTTACAGCCATTTTCTCTTTACTGAAGCTGATTCCTCTGAGATCCTCACACCTTTATTACTGAAATACCCATAGGTCACATTGCAATCCTGACTCTGGATATTTGGTAGGGACTTTCTGTTGGCTTTCTGTAGGCTTATGATACAACATCTGATTTAAAACAAAACTTTTCCCTTGGAGTTCTTGGCTTGTGCTTCATTTTGGCTTAACTTACAGCCTTTTTGACTGTCCCTGGGGTTTTATCCATCCCTCTGTTGTCTCCAGAAGGTCACATGTATGAAAATAATGCTTACACTTCTGCCTCTAGACCCTCCTTCATGGGCAACCCCCTGTGTATGTCGAAGGCCCCACTTAAAATTACCGTGTGAAACCCTGCATCCTTTCTTACTTCAGGACAAGCTCAACATGCCCTGCCCAATCCAGGCCCTTGTCCAGGCTTCCCCTTGACCTGTCCAAGGGGCCACTGTGCTTTAATGACCCTCTAATGCCCCAAAGAGAAGCTATTTATTTCTTAAAGGGATATTCAAAACCGTGGGAGGAAAATTAAGCTATCTGAAAGCTTCACTTATTTGGCATTTTGTTTAAACGAGGTTTCCCCCCACCCCTTGTTTTATATATATTCCTATCATCAAGCCAAGCAAGCCATGGGTACATTTTAACCTGTTACTTAAATGCTTTAGTTTTGCATCCTTGGTTATACTATCTATTCTTTTGAAAAAAATTTTTTTTCTGTTAAACGAGAATCTACTCTGTAAAAATGCATATCATTGAGCTAGGAGAGATTCATGTCTCTCAGCACCTCATGCTCACAAAGGAAATAAGAAGGCAGATCAGTTCTTTCAAGTCAGGAGAACTCCCTTGGATCAGGGCAGAGGGCAGTTAGGAAAAAGGGGATGCCTGTGAATCATCTCTTTCTATCAGGAGACCAAGCTAATGCAACTGAACGTGACTTTGCCAGCATCTGCACTGAACAGCAGTCCACTAGGGCTTTATATTAATGACATGACACAGTGTCATAAAGTCAGACAGAATTATATTTCCATTTTGCATATTTTTATTTGATAAAATAGGTCATAAAAATTGTAGATGAAACTTGAAGCAAATATCGAAGCTGGAGGGATCCCTCTAAGGATTCCTATCAGATTCTCTGTTTTCAATCTGTAGCTTCCATTCATGGGGGAAAACCAGGACACAGTCCAGTAGAATAAATCTGATGAGCTGCTTCTGAATACACGTGCAGCAAAGACAGAATCGCCGGGCATAGCTCAGCAACCGGGGTGGAACTCCTCTCATCTTTTCCTATTCTACTTTCCAACTTTCTGAACTTCCCTCCCCACTGGCTTTTCCAATGTGTATTGTGAAGCGATAGAAATACAGTTGAAACAGCCACATAATGGCAGTGCTTTAAATCATGGTCCCCAACCTTTTTGACACTAAGGATCAGTTTCATGGCAGACAGCTTTTCCACCAACCAGGAGGAGTGGTGGAGCGGTTTAGGGATGATTCAAGGGCATTACATCTATTGTGCACTTTATTTCTAGTATTATTACATCAGCTTCACCTCAGATCATCAGGTGTTAGATACAAGAGTTTGGGGACCATTGCTCTAAATCATGAAATGACTCGGTGTTTTCAACATACACCAAAAAAAATCACAAGGCAGTAAAAGAAACTTTGTACATCTGAGCATGACATTTATTTTTTATCTCTTTTAAGATGTACTTGTATTTGTACATTTGGCTGCACCAGGTCTTAGTTGAGGAAGGTAGGGTTTTCGATATTCACTGCAGCATGCAGAGGCTTTAGTTCCAGTATGTGAGCTCTAGTTACCTGATCAGGGGTCGAAGTCGGGACCCCTGCCTTGTGAGCTTTGCGTCTTAGCCACCGGGCCACCAGGGAAGTCCTGGACATGGAGTCTGTGATGCCTGCTCACCACTGGCTGTATCCCTGCCCCCTTACTGTACTTTATAAGGAGGGAGACAGCCTCACCCCCACATATGCCACTCAGGGTAAGAGCTCGCTGACATAGTTCACGACATGCTGCCTGAGCTGACCCTGGGCTGCACAGCCTGCTGGCAGCCTGAGAACAGAAGGGCCCACTGTTACAGCAAGGCCCCGGTCTCTCCCTGGTCCAGCACTCAACTCATCAGCAGTATCAGGGAGGGCGGGCACCAGGCGCATCAGGATTATAAATAAGTCACAGTCCTCCCCACCCACATGCAGACGCATCCTGAACCAAACAGAGAGTAGGAGTCGGTAATGCTTTGTATGTTGGATAGCTTTTTGTTTTACGAAGTATCATAAAGTACTTGTATGCATGGTAAGTTGCTCAGTCATGTCTGACTCTTGGGGACTCTGGGGACTGTAGCCTGCCAGACTCCTTTGTCCATGGGATTTCCCAGGCAAGAATACTAAAGCAGGTTGTCATTTCCTTCTTCAGGGGATCTTCCCAACCAAGGATCAAACCTGCATCTCTGGCATTGGCAGGCGGATTCTTTACCCCTGAGCCACCTGGGAAACCCCGTAAGGTACTTGTTAGCATGAAAAACTTAGTTTACTTATGTTAATATAATATTTAGAACATTTATGTTCAAACCATATCATTTTCAAGTCTAGTCTTGAATTATTTGTTTATAAATTAAGGCAATCAAATAAATCTCAAAATTTTCCAGAAGATGCTCATATTAATATTAATAAATCAAAACACCTTAAAATAACAAAACATAAATGCTTTTGCATTTTTAGTGAACTGAGTGAAAATCACTGTCATGTCTGACTCTTTGTGACCCCATGGACTATGCAGTCCATGGAATTCTCTAGCCCAGAATACTGGAGTGGGTACTATTCCCTTCTCCAGGAGATCTTCCCAACCCGGGGATCGAACCCAGGTCTCCCACATTGCAGGCAGATTCTTTACCAGCTCAGCCACAAGGGCTGTAACCTTATTTTTTTAATGTTTACTTTACATTGGAGCTTAGTTGATTAACGATGCTGTTAGTTCCTGATGTGCGGCAAAGTGGTTCAGTTTTACATACACGTTTATCTATTTTACAGATTTTTTTCCATTTAGGTTTTTATAAAATACGCTGCTCGGGAAAATATTCTAAACTTAAATTTCCTTTAAAGTGATTTCATTTAGTTAAAGAAGATGTATCTAGTACCTCCTCAAGAGGTATTAATGTGACTTGATGTGTTAGAGGACAAACAAATGAGCTGAACAGCCCTTGTTCTCCATCGAGTCCTTACGTGGGCAATAAGCCAGACACTACAAAAATGAGTGTCAGGAGTGAGTGTTTGGGAGAATGGAGTGAGCATGTTGTCAGACCTTCACGGAGCGTCTGTCACTTGAGCTGCCCTTGAACTGCAACGACACTAGGAACAGAAAACAGATTCCTCGTGACCTAAGTGAGTAGAGCTGTGAACAGTCACGGGACTCTTCAGAAAATAGGTACATTCTTGGTTCTTGGAAGAAATTTTTTGAGTCAAAGTTGGAGAAACAAGAAAGCCAGAAAAAAAAGCATGACATAGACGTCGGTCTAAGGGTAGAGGGTCGGATGGATGTTACAGTTTCCCAAAAAGCCCCGTTTTATTAGATTTATGACATAATCCATCAGGATTCAGTTTTATTAATTTCTGAACAGCATTTAATGGATGCAGATACAGTAATAATTTACACTTGGCTTATGTTTTTCTTTCGTTATTTCCACAAGGGCACAAATTCACTTAGGGGAGAAACAATAAAAACGTTAACACAATTTATGATGACCATGGGAACATGTATAGTAATTATTCTTTTCAAAACATGGCTAAAGAAGAGCTACAAAATTATTTTCCCTCTCCACATCTAGAATTTCGTAGGAAATTATTTTTCCCTGTTTTCCAAAGGGAGAATTTATTTTTCAGGCTAAAAATAAATGCCAGATGTCAGACTGAATTAGGGTGCATCACCTGACTTCATGATGTAACCCCATGCTCATCTTCCATGTTGCGAGTTTTTGGTCCCCCTACAAGCATGAATTGCCCAGGGAAAGAAGGAGGCTAACAGTGTTTATTTTGGTCAAATTTGATTTTTGTTTTCTAGGAGGTGATGAAGAATTAAGAGTTCACTTTAAAGGAGAGAGAGGTTTCTTAGGCAGGAGTGTGACTTTGACTGAGTTGCATTTTTGGAAGATAATTCTGGAGTCAGAGATTAAGATCGAGAGGACAATCCACCAACACCCAAGGGCAAAGGAACTGCTTTGTGGGACCGCGTGCTGCTCGGTAGATGGAGGAGCAGGAGGAGACGTTTTCAGAGGAAGAACCCAGAGGACCTGATGACCCCAAAAGGAAGCAGTGGTAAAGAATCAGCGTCTCTTCTTTCTATTGTGGGTTTACAAAATTAATTAGCAAATACTCATTGAATATCGTTGTTTGTGATTCACTAGAGCTAATTTTCAGTACTCATGTATGTATGTGAGAGTTGGACTATAAAGAAAGCTGAGCACCAAAGAATTGATGTTTTTGAACTGTGGTGTTGGAGAAGACTCTTGAGAGTCCCTTGGACTGCAAGGAGATCCAACCACTCCATCCTAAAGGAGATCAGTCCTGGGTGTTCATTGGAAGGACTGATGCTGAAGCTGAAGCTCCAATATCATGGCCACCTAATGAAAAGAACTGACTCGTTGGAAAAGACCCTGATGCTGGGAAAGAATGAAGGTGGAGGAGAAGGGGACAACAGAGGATGAGACGGTTGGATGGCATCACCGACTTGACGGACATGAGTAAGTCCCAGGAGTTGGTGATGGACAGGGAGGCCTGGAGTGCTGCAGTCCATGGGTCACAAAGAGTCAGACATGACTGAATGACTGAACTGAATTGAACTGAGGGCTAATTTCATATCTTATCGATAAGAAAATACAAGTGTTCTAATATTTTTTTCCTCATTTGCATGATATTGTTGACATTTAATCAGAATGGCAAACATAGATGAATCTGAAAATCCTGATAAACGATTGAGCTACAGAGCAGTGTGGTTAAGCCAGGTCCCTCTGATCTGTCTGTACCCAGAGCATCTCCAGGGCCCCCACCCAGCACAGCACCAAGCCACACCATGGCCACCTTCACCTGATGTGCAGGTGAAGGACTGGTTGATGCCACACAGAGGAAAAGAAGCTAGGTTTTCGTAATCCAGAAAACCTTAATTTCTATCTCTCATCTTATTTAAGTGTTCAAGGCTCACATCAAGTCTCTCTCTTGATAACTACTTAACTCACTAGATTACATGAACATTTAGTCCCGCCAGTGGCTCTTCTTAAAATTTTATGAATCAATCAAAAAATAAAGAGTGTCAAATCAGCTTATAGTTTTTCATATAAACTGTCCTTAATAATCTATAATGTGGTACCTTTTAAGCTAGTTAGATTACTAGTGGTCATACGAGTACATAAAATGACCTTACCAGCCAACTTCCAGTTTTTTTAATTAATAGAAGTATTTTTTATATTTCTAATAATGCTGGAATGAGGAAACTAAAGCTATCATTATTTTAGGTTTACTGATTAAATAGCCCGGCAATCTGAATTAGTCAACTAAAAACTAGAATGATAAATTTATTAAAGTAGCTAATTAAAGGAAAAAACAGAAAGCTAGTCATTTGTATCCATACAATAGTGACTATCTTATAATAAAGCACATATTAAGTACTTTTGGAAGTTTAAAAAGTTAACTATTAATATCATATTATGGAAAAATATAAAAAAAAGGAACAGCTCACAAGAGTAATATTCGCTCTCTTGACTTTTAGAAAAAAAGACAGAAAAATCTACAGAAATAAAATGAAGTGAAAGGACCAGCAGCAGTTTGGAAACATTTGCCTCAAGTGGTTTGGATAAAGAGCCATTATTAATAACACGGGGACTTCCCTGGTGGCTCAGATGGTAAAGAATCTGCCTGCAGTGCGAGAGACCTGGGTTCAATTCCTGGGTCGGGAAGATCCCTTGGAGGAGGGCATGGCAACTCACCCCTGTATTCTTGCCTAGAGAATCCCCATGGAGAGGAGCCTGGCGGGCTACAGTCCATGGGGTCACAAAGAGTCAAACGTACTGAGAGACTAAATATATAAATATATAAATAATTTATAAATATAAAAATTTATAAATATAAATTATAAATATTTATAAATATATAAATATATAAATAATATATAAAACTGCACTGGAGTTAGGAGAAAAGCTTCAGGATGCCATTTATAAAATGACTAAGTTGTAAAGTATCTTATAACTTGTAAAAAAAAAACTTTAGGATGCTGATACGAGATGAAACCAGGGCAGCTGTTTATTGCAGGCATCACGATGAACCCATAACCATGGAATCAGCATGACAGCACATGGGAAGAGCTCTACAGATATCCAAAGACTGTGAACTCTCTAGAAAATCTCTTAAGAATTTATAAGATGGAACAGTTTCCCAGATGTGAAGAACCAAGTCACCCCAGCTGAGCTACCAACGATAGCAAACAATTTCAAGTATTCTAAACAGCTGATGTTAGAGGGAAGTAGATACTTCACTAAGTTGGTTAATATAAATATATTATATATATATATATACATATAATTATTTGTATCACATCTCTTTCCATAGAATACTTGAGGCTGCCTAAAAGAAATATCTGTTAAAATAGTAAAATATGTATAAAGCAAAAAAAAAAAAAAAACACTAAGGAAAAGGCATACAAAGTTCACATGAGAGTTGGCCTTATTTCTATGAATACATTTTAGATGGGGTTTAGAAGCCTATGGATGTCTTAGGCAAGAAAGAAAATAGAAATATATACAGAATTCCAGTTATGAGAAGAACACCCCGAGTACTAGGTGACCAAAGAGTTTCCTTCCTCCTAAGTTCCAAAATGACATCCTTAAACAGAAGTTGGACACTGTGTCATGAGGAACAGTTATGTTACTGTATACGGGGGCCTGCATGATCCAGTTAGGAGCAGACACAGGATGACGTGTGAAGAGGTGCGTGAGAGTGAGAGGTTTATAGCACCCATAGGCCCTAGAGCAGGGGCAAAGCAGGGCACCGCAGGGCATGCTGGGGTGTAGCAGGGCACACTGGGGCATAGCAGGGCACATCAGGGTGTGCTGGGGCATAACAGGGCATGCTGGGGCATAGCAGGGCACAGCAGGGCATGCTGGGGAATAGCAGGGCACAGCAGGGCGTGCTGGGACATAGCAAGGCACTCTGGGGCATAGCAGGGCACGCTGGGGCATAGCAGGGCACAGCAGGGCACGCTGGGGAATAGCAGGGCACAGCAGGGCGTGCTGGGACATAGCAAGGCACTCTGGGGCATAGCAGGGCACGCTGGGGCATAGCAGGGCACAGCAGGGTGTGCTAGGGCATAGCAGGGCACGCTGAGGCATAGCAGAGCACACTGGGGCATAGCAGTGCACAGCAGGGCGTGCTGGGGCATAACAGGGCACACTGGGGCACAGCAGGGCATGCTGGGGCATAGCAGGGCATAGCAGGGTGCGCTGGGGACCATGCAGAAGGGGCATCTGGCAGGTGGGGGCCAAGAGTGAGGCCCTGTGGGCAAGGATGTTTTTGCGGGTCAGTGTGGAATACAAAAGCAAAACAAATTGTAACATATTTAACACAGTGTCTCATAGAAAAGCTTATTTTAAATGGTGACTATTATTTTAGAAGTTATTGACATATTTTTGGTGGATTGTACTTTTTCTTTTGCTGGTGGTGTAGGGATTCAAGTGATCTTGTGTCTTTAGTTTTTTTTTTTAATTTATTTATTTTTAAAATTAATTTATTTATTTTAATTGGAGGCTAATTACTTTACAATATAGTACTTTTATATTTGTATAGAATTTAAGCAGTATGGGCCCGTAGGAACTCTCCCTCCAGAGTGGAAGAAATAATTTAGGCAAACTCACATAAGAAACATCTTTAAATTAATTAAAACTCTCTTTCTGCAGTTTGTGTAACTATTTTAAGTATTGAACGTCAATGAAGGAAATAAAAGCTTAACTTGACTGGGAAAAAAGTTAAAAAAAAAGGTGTGTGTGAATGTCACTAGTCAGAGTCAGGTGAGGACAGGAAGGGAACTTGTGATGAAGGCCAGCCTCACGAACCCTGTGGACCCGGTCACCCATCAGGGGCGCTCACAGCCTGTTTGTGGGGGTGCTAAGGCAGCAGGCCAATGCACAATTTAAAGCCTTACAGTGCAAACCTGGAGGATGTGAGCCCGTGTAACGACTGAGTAGCCCGGTGTGGCCAACCCCTGATCTGATGTCTTCAGTATCCTGATGGAGCCTTTCCCCAGAAAAAGTGCTTTCCTGGATCTGGGTTAGCCTCTGTGCTGTGTACTTAGTCGCTCAGTCATTTTAGATTTTAGATTCCTAAACATTCCTAGAATGTTGACATTTAGGAATCAGTGAACTAAAATGAACTGGAATGGGTGAATTTATCTCAGATGACCATTATATCTACTACTGCGGGAAGGAATCCCTCAGAAGAAATGGAGTGGCCATCATGGTCAACAAAAGAGTCCAAAATGCAGTACTTGGATGCAATCTCAAAAACGACAGAATGATCTCTGTTTGTTTCCAAGGCAAACCATTCAATATCACAGTAATCCAAGTCTATGCCCCAACCAGTAACACTGAAGAAGCTGAAGTTGAACGGTTCTATGAAGACCTACAAGACCTTTTAGAACTAACACCCAAAAAAGATGTCCTTTTCATTCTAGGGGACTGGAATGCAAAAGTAGGAAGTCAAGAAACACCTGGAGTAAGAGGCAAATTTGGCCTTGGAATACGGAATGAAGCAGGGCAAAGACTAATAGAGTTTTGCCAAGAAAATGCACTGGTCATAGCAAACACCCTCTTCCAACAACAGAAGAGAAGACTCTACACATGGACATCACCAGACGGTCAGCACTGAAATCAGATTGATTATATTCTTTGCAGCCAAAGATGGAGAAGCTCTATACAGTCAGCAAAAACAAGACCAGGAGAGGACTGTGGCTCAGATCATGAACTCCTTACTACCAAATTCAGACTTAAATTGAAGAAAGTAGGGAAAACCACTAGACCATTCAGGTATAACCTAAATCAAATCCCTTATGATTATACAGTGGAAGTGAGAAATAGATTCGAGGGCCTAGATCTGTTAGATAGAGTGCCTGATGAACTATGGAATGAGATTCGTGACATTGTACAGGAGACAGAGATCAAGAACATCCCCATGGAAAAGAAATGCAAAAAAGCAAAATGTCTGTCTGGGGAGGCCTTACAAATAGCTGTGAAAAGAAGAGAAGCCAAAAGCAAAGGAGAAAAAGAAAGATATAAGCATCTGAATGCACAGTTCCAAAGAATAGCAAGAAGAGATAAGAAAGCCTTCCTTGGCGGTCAATGCAAAGAAATAGAGGAAAACAACAGAATGAGGAAGACTAGAGATCTCTTCAAGAAAATTAGAGATACCAAGGGAACATTTCATGCAAAGATGTACTCGATAAAGGACAGAAAAGGTATGGACCTAACAGAAGCAGAAGATATTAAGAAGAGATGGCAAGAATACACAGAAGAACTGCACAAAAAAGATCTTCATGTCCCAGATAATCACGATGGTGTGATCACTGACCGAGAGCCAGACATCCTGGAATGTGAAGTCAAGTGGGCCTTAGAAAACATCACTACGAACAAAGCTAGTGGAGGTGATGGAATTCCAGTTGAGCTCTTTCAAATCCTGAAAGATAATGCTGTAAAAGTACTGCACTCAATATGCCAGCAAATTTGGAAAACTCAGCAGTGGCCACAGGACTGGAAAAGGTCAGTTTTCATTCCAATCCCAAAGAAAGGCAATGCCAAAGAATGCTCAAACTACTGCACAATTGCACTCATCTCACATGCTAGTAAAGTAATGCTCAAAACTCTCCAAGCCAGGCTTCAGCAATATGTGAACTGTGAACTTCCTGATGTTCAAGCTGGTTTTAGAAAAGGCAGAGGAACCAGAGATCAAATTGCCAACATCCGATGGATTATGGAAAAAGCACGAGTTCCAGAAAAACATCTATTTCTGCTTTATTGACTATGCCAAAGCCTTTGACTGTGTGGATCACAATAAATTGTGGGAAATTCTTCAAGAGATGGGAATATCAGACCACCTGACCTGCCTCTTGAGAAATCTGTATGCAGGTCAGGAAGCAACAGTTAGAAATGGACATGGAACAATAGACTGGTTCCAAATAGGAAAAGGAGTTCGTCAAGGCTGTATATTGTCACCCTGCTTATTTAACTTCTATGCAGAGTACGTCATGAGAAACGCTGGACTGAAAGAAACACAAGCTGGAATCAAGATTGCTGGGAGAAATATCAATAACCTCAGATATGCAGATGACACCACCCTTATGGCAGAAAGTGAAGAGGAACTCAAAAGCCTCTTGATGAAAGTGAAGGTGGAGAGTGAAAAAGTTGGCTTAAAGCTCAACATTCAGAAAACGAAGATCATGGCATTTGGTCCCATCACTTCATGGGAAATAGATGGATAAACAGTGTCAGACTTTATTTTTTGGGGCTCCAAAGTCACTGCAGATGGTGACTGCAGCCATGAAATTAAAAGATGCTTAGTCCTTGGAAGTAAAGTTATGTCCAACCTAGATAGCATATTTAAAAGCAGAGACATTACTTTGCCAACAAATGTCTGGCTAGTCAAGGCTATGGTTTTTCCTGTGGTCATGTATGGATGTGAGAGTTGGGCTGTGAAGAAGGCTGAGCACCAAAGAATTGATGCTTTTGAACTGTGGTGTTGGAGAAGACTCTTGAGAGTCCCTTGGACTGCAAGGAGATCCAACCAGTCCATTCTGAAGGAGATCAGCCCTGGGATTTCTTTGGAAGGAATGATGCTAAAGCTGAAACTCCAGTACTTTGGCCCCCTCATGTGAAGAGTTGACTCATTGGAAAAGACTCTGATGCTGGGAGGGAGTGAGGGCAGGAGGAGAAGGGGACGACAGAGGATGAGATGGCTGGATGGCATCACTGACTCGATGGACGTGAGTTTGAGTGAACTCCTGGAGTTGGTGATGGACAGGGAGGCCTGGCATGCTGCGATTCATGGGTTTGCAAAGAGTTGGACAGGAATGAGCGACTGAACTGAACTGAAACATTTGGTGGTTGTCATCATGAAGCCGGTGCGGTGCTGTGCTCAGTCGCGTCTGATTCTTTGTGACCCCCTGGACTCTAGCCCGCCAGGCTCCTCTGTCCATGGAATTCTACAGGCAAGAATACTGGAGTGGGCTGCCATGCTCTCCTCCAGGGGATCTTCCCAACCCAGGGATTGAACCCAGGTCTCCCTCATTGCAGGTGGATTCTTTACGAGCTGAGCTACCAGGGAAGCCCCTAGACTATCAGTCTGCTTACTTCCAAGAGTCTAAGAAGCTGAGAGTGGGTATTTCGAGCTGAACTGTATCTCTCCAAAATCCGTATGTTGGAGCCCTGACACCCAGCACCTGAGAATATGACTGTGTGTGGACAGAGGGGTCTTAAAGAGGTGGCTTAGGACCTCTAAATAGGTTATATGGGTGGTCTTTAAATCTATATGACTGGTCTCCTTACAAAAAGAGGAGTCCAGGACTCAGAGAGGCACAAAGAGATGGCATGTGATGACCCAGGGAGAAGACAGTCATCTACAAGCCAAGGTGAAATCTCAGAAGAAATCAACCCTGCCAACACCTTGATCTCAGAGTGTCAGCTTCCCGAGTTGTGAGAAAATAAGTATCTGTGGTTTAATCCACCCAGACTGTGGTAGTTTGTTCTGACGGAGCCCACGAGTACAGCAGAGAAGACAGGAGCAAGACTGCTTTGCTAAAAAGGAACACTGGAGACATGCATAAGAAACTAAAGACTGCTGGGGAAGGGGTTGCCGGGAATGGATCAGTGGCTCCAGGCATCAGAGGGAAACGCTCTGAACCAGGAGGACGTGTTACATATTTAATGGACAGCAAAAGGAACTCCAATCCTTTGGCCACCTGATGCGAAGAGCTGACTCATTGGAAAAGACCTTGCTGCTGGGAAAGGTTGAAGGCGGGAGGAGAAGGGGACGACAGAGGATGAGATGGTTGGATGGCATTTCACTGACTCAACGGACATGAATTTGAGCAAGCTCCAGGAGTTTGTGATGGACAGGAAAGCCTGGCGTGCTGCAGTCCATGGGGTCGCAAAGAGTCGGACACGACTGAGTGACTGAACTGAAAAGGAACACTTGTGATAAATGGCTGCACTGTTACTGTTTTACTATCTGACTTCATCATCCTCAGCCTATTAATACAAAGCCCCCCACCTCTCTGCTGCTGTTCATGACATTCATGAAAAACTCTTCCTCCTACCTCTCAAGCTGCCCTGTTACTAAATTCCTGATTCATTTCAGACCTAGAGCACATCACAGTTATGATCGTCGTTTACCATGACATAACCCCAAGTTACCCCTAAGTGATTCCTTTCTGGTATTTGTTGAAAAAAAAAAAGGTGAATTGCATTATCTTCAATTCATCCTCAAACTTCCCACCAGTTAACTTTCCAAATTCTCCTTTCATCCTTTGTTCCACGATTTTCGAGTTCCTGCAGAATAGAAGCCTGACGTTTCAGGGCTGTACTTAAGGCTCTCTGCTATGGTTTATGACAAATGCACACCTCTGTGGGTCCTGCCTCATGGAGTGACTTGAAGGGTCTCCCATCCTGCCTGATCCACACACACACACACACACACACACTCAGCACCCTGCCTGGCCCTGCGTCTCACAAAGTCCCTGGACAAGATCAGCATTGCTGCTCCTTATGTGCTGGAACTGCCCACTCTGGGTCTAGTGCAGACTGTGAGCGCAGTTGTATTAGCTGAGTTCCCATCATGGTCTTGTCACCAGCAAAGCCTTGCCAGGAATGCCATCACGGCGTCAGCTGTCAGACAGGGAGACGAGCTGGGTCCAAAACCTGCTGCTCCGAAGCCGAGCCCAGGAGCCTGCCTTAGAGAGGGATGTGTGGAGGCAGGGGGCTTAGTCGACCAGGATCGGGGTGCATCCTTGGTGAGGGTGGTCATCAAAGGGAGGAGAGACTGAGCCTGGATTAATGGACCTAGAGCATCCGGGGTGAAGGGAGTTATGGCCTTTCTCTATGGCCTCTCTGGCCTCATCCGAACCTCAGCATTAGTTCCGGATGCCTCACTGGGAGGGTGTTTAACAAGCAGAGCACAGTTGGAAAACCACAGCCAGAGCGCGTGGCGGGAGAGAGCCTGGGAGAGGGCGGGTGGAAGCAGGGACAGCCGTCCACCTGCTCACAGAGGCTTAGAGTGAAGTGCTGCTTTTGCCTGTTTGGAAGGTCGTGTGCAGAACCAGCTCTGTGCTGTGCTCCGGATGGGCCTGGTAGGTCCACCAAGTTCAAGTCCTGATGGCAACTCCTGTCTCAGTGTGACAACAAGGAGGCTGTCCAAAGATGGGACAAGTCACAGTGCTGAGACGCTCCCTGGAGGCTTCCAAGCGTCGCTGCCTGACCAACTGGCAGGCGTGAGGCGGGGGTAGTTCTCGGATGGGGCTTGGAAAGCGATTTGAGTCACCATACCCAGGGGGCACTTCCCTGGTGGCTCAGCTGGGAAAGAATCCGCCTGCCATCCCTGGGTTGGGAAGATCCCCTGGAAAAGAGAAAGGCTACCCACTCCAGTATTCTGGCCTGGAGAATCCCATGAACTCTATCATCTATGAGGTAACAAAGAGTCAGACTCGACTGAGCGACTTTCACTTCAGACCCAGGTAGCGCTAGTGGTAAATGACCCACCTGCCAATGCAGGAGACATGAGATGCAAGAGACGCAGGTCCCTGGGTCAGTGAGATCCCCTGGAGGAGGAAATGGCAACCCACTCCCGTACTCTTGCCTGGAGAATCCTATGGACAGAGGAGGCTGGTGGGCTACAGTCCACGGGGTCGCAGAGAGTCGGACACGACTGAATGACTGAGCATGCGCTCCATCACCAGATGGAGATCTGCCTGCATGAGATTCTTTACTTCTCTAAGCCCCTTGGCATTTGGGGTGCACACCCGGCTCCCCTCCCAGCTCTGCAGCCTCCGTCCTCCTTCTGAAATCTTTCCAGACTCTGCAAAAATCCTGCCACCACCCAGAAAAGGGCAAGTCACATGCTGTTGCTAGAGATTCCTACATCCATGCTGCAGACCAGCTCTGTCAGGTAGGTCTACCTTCCAAGGTGACTACTAACACTTACACTCCTTTGATCTCCTGGGCCCATGGTCCAAGACTTCCTCACACACCCAGAGACACTGCCAAGGTCCTAGCTGGTCCTCTGTCCCCTCCTCCCCTCCTTCTGGCCCAGGCTTCATGCAGCAGCAAACAGACCTTCTCTAACATAAGTGAGATCATGTCATCCCAGCTTAAGGGACTCCCCAGCGGACCCTGGACTTCCCAGGTGACACTGGATTCCGTGGTGGCTCAGACGGTAAAGAGTCTGCTTGCAATTCGGGAGACACGGCTTCGACTCCTGGGTCAGGAAGATCCCCTGGAGAAGGAAATGGCAGCCCACTCCAGTATTCTTGCCTGGAGAATCCCATGGGTGGAGGAGCCTGGTAGGCTATGGTCCATGGGGTCGCAAAGAGTCGGACACGACTGACTGACTTCACTCTCTCTCTTTCTCTTCAGGTGACTCTGCTGGTGCAGAACCGACCTGCTGATTCAGGGGACATGAGGCACGGGGCATAAGAGACACAGGGGACACGAGGCACGGGGGATAAGAGACACAGGGGACACGAGGCACGGGGGATAAGAGACACGGGGGACACGAGACACAGGGGATAAGAGACACAGGGGACACGAGGCACGGGGGATAAGAGACACGGGGGACACAAGACACGGGGGATAAGAGACACGGAGGACACGAGGCACGGGGGAGAAGAGACACAGGGGACACGAGAGACGGGGGAGAAGAGACACAGGGGACACGAGAGACGGGGGAGAAGAGACACGGGGGACACGAGAGACGGGGGATAAGAGACACGGGGGACACGAGGCACGGGGGATAAGAGACACGGGGGACACGAGAGACGGGGGATAAGAGACACGGGGGACACGAGGCACGGGGGATAAGAGACACGGGGGACATGAGACATGGGGATAAGAGACACAGGGGACACGAGGCACAGGGGATAAGAGACACGGGGGACACGAGGCACGGGGGATAAGAGACACGGGGGACACGAGACACAGGGGATAAGAGACACGGGGGACATGAGACACGGGGGATAAGAGACACGGGGGACACGAGGCACGGGGGATAAGAGACACAGGGGACACGAGACACAGGGGATAAGAGACACGGGGGACATGAGACATGGGGATAAGAGACACAGGGGACACGAGGCACGGGGGATAAGAGACACGGGGGACACGAGGCACGGGGGATAAGAGACACGGGGGACATGAGACACGGGGGATAAGAGACACGGGGGACACGAGGCACGGGGGATAAGAGACACGGGGGACACAAGAGATGGGGGATAAGAGACACAGGGGACACGAGGCACGGGGGATAAGAGACACGGGGGAGACGAGAGAGGGGGGATAAGAGACACGGGGGACACGAGGCACAGGGGATAAGAGACACAGGGGACACGAGGCACGGGGGATAAGAGACACGGGGGATAAGAGACACGGGGGACACGAGAGATGGGGGATAAGAGACACGGGGGACACAAGACACGGGGGATAGAGACACGGGGGACACGAGGCACGGGGGATAAGAGACACGGGGGACACGAGGCACGGGGATAAGAGACACGGGGGACACGAGGCACGGGGGATAAGAGACACAAGAGACACGAGACACGGGGGAGAAGAGACACGGGGGACACGAGACACGGGGGATAAGAGACACGGGGGACACGAGACACGGGGGATAAGAGACACGGGGGACACGAGAGACGGGGGATAAGAGACACGGGGGACACGAGACACGGGGGATAAGAGACACGGGGGACACGAGAGATGGGGGATAAGAGACACAGGGGACACGAGAGATGGGGGATAAGAGACACAGGGGACACGAGGCACGGGGGATAGAGACACGGGGGACACGAGGCACGGGGGATAAGAGACACGGGGGAGACGAGAGAGGGGGATAAGCGACACGGGGGACATGAGGCACAGGGGATAAGAGACACGGGGGACACGAGAGATGGGGGATAAGAGACACAGGGGACACGAGAGATGGGGGATAAGAGACACAGGGGACACGAGGCACGGGGGATAGAGACACGGGGGACACGAGGCACGGGGGATAAGAGACACGGGGGAGACGAGAGAGGGGGATAAGAGACACGGGGGACATGAGGCACAGGGGATAAGAGACACAGGGGACACGAGGCACGGGGGATAAGAGACACAGGGGACACGAGGCACGGGGGATAAGAGACACGGGGGACACGAGGCACGGGGGATAAGAGACACAGGGGACATGAGGCACGGGGGATAAGAGACACGGGGGACACGGGGCACGGGGGATAAGAGACACAGGGGACACGAGGCACGGGGGATAAGAGACACGAGGGAGACGAGAGAGGGGGATAAGAGACACGGGGGACATGAGGCACAGGGGATAAGAGACACAGGGGACACGAGGCACGGGGGATAAGAGACACAGGGGACACGAGGCACGGGGGATAAGAGACACGGGGGACACGAGGCACGGGGGATAAGAGACACGGGGGACACGAGGCACGGGGGATAAGAGACACGGGGGACACGGGGCACGGGGGATAAGAGACACAGGAGACACGAGGCACGGGGGATAAGAGACACGGGGGAGACGAGAGAGGGGGATAAGAGACACGGGGGACATGAGGCACAGGGGATAAGAGACACAGGGGACACGAGGCACGGGGGATAAGAGACACAGGGGACACGAGGCACGGGGGATAAGAGACACGGGGGACACGAGGCACGGGGGATAAGAGACACGGGGGACACGAGGCACAGGGGATAAGAGACACAGGGGACACGAGGCACGGGGGATAAGAGACACAGGGGACACGAGGCACGGGGGATAAGAGACACGGGGGACACGAGGCACGGGGGATAAGAGACACAGGGGACACGAGAGAGGGGGATAAGAGACACGGGGGACACGAGGCACAGGGGATAAGAGACACAGGGGACACGAGGCACAGGGGGATAAGAGACACGGGGGACATGAGACACGGGGGATAAGAGACACGGGGACACGAGACACGGGGGATAAGAGACACGGGGGACATGAGACACGGGGGATAAGAGACACGGGGACACGAGACACGGGGGATAAGAGACACGGGGACACGAGACACGGGGGATAAGAGACACGGGGGACACGAGGCTCGGGGCATAAGAGACACAGGGGACATGAGACACGGGGGATAAGAGACACTGGGGACACGAGACATGGGGGATAAGAGACACGGGGGACATGAGACACGGGGGATAAGAGACACGGGGGATAAGAGACACGGGGGACAAGAGACACAGGGGACATGAGACACGGGCTCAGTCCCTGTGTCAGGAGGATCCCCTGGAGGAGGGCAAGGCAGCCCACTCCAGCATTCTTGCCTGGGGAATCCCCTGGACAGAGGAGCCTGGCGGGCTACAGTCCATGGGGTTGAAAAGAGTAAGGCATGACTGAAGTGACTTAGCATGCAGACACAACCCAGATGAAGCTGCTTCCCACGCTTCCCGTTGGCTTTAGGATAAACCAGAATATCTCTGCTGTCCCCAGGGCCCAAGTTGTGCTCACGCTCGTCTCTTCCACACTGTCTTGGGCCGCCTTCCACCCCATGCCTGCTGCCCAGCCCCACTGACTCCTCTCGGGCCCTTGGATGAGCCAAGTTCTTCCCTACTCAGACCTGGACCCGCCACTGACTCTGACGGACGCGCCTGCCTCCCCCAGGCTTGGTTGGTTCCTTCTCTGTGGTCAGCTCTGCTCTTAGGTCCCCAGCTCAGACGGGCTCCCCTCGGCCTCTGCAAGGGCAGCCCCTCCACCCTGGTCCTGCCCTGCAGTCGCTGGACCTTCCCACCGCTCACTGCTCAGGGCTCATGTTTACTTTGACGACTGGCTTCCTTCCTTGCGGTTGTTTCTGTCCATAGGCATAGACACTAATTCCATGGTGCTCGTGGGTCACCTGTTCACGTATGCCACATCACCCCTGACCACCACCCACCAAGTCACATTCCTGACCCTACTTGCTTGTTGGTTGGTCAATTTTTTGCTGTTTCTGTTTTCATAACACTTGACTCTGATGGACACAATTTTATTGACTTAATGCTTCCCATTTTGCTCCCCACCTGCAGAAAAGCATAAGCTCTATTAGGGCAAGAGTTCTATGGTCTCAAACCTATTCCAGTCCTGGGCACACCTAAGGTGCCTAATAAGTGCTTACTGGCCATGTGTTCTGTGAACAAATGTGTTATTGAATTTTCTCTAGTGCTTATCAGTGTGCCCCATGTATAATCAAAGCTATGGTTTTTCCAGCAGTCATGTACGGATGTGAGAGTTGGACCATAAAGAAGGCTTAGCACCAAAGAATTGATGCTTTTGAACTGTGGTCCTGGAAAAGACTCTTGAGAGTCCCTTGGACTGCAAGGAGATCCAACCAGTCCATCCTAAAGGAAATCAATCCTGAATATTCATTGGAAGGACTGATGCTAAAGCTGAAGCTCCAATACTTTGGCCATCTGATGCGAAGAACTGACTTATTTGGAAAGACCCTGATGCAGGGAAAGATTGAGGGCAGGAGGAGAAGGGGACAACAGAGGATGAGATGGTTGGATGGCATCACCAAGTCATTGGACATGAGTTTGAGCAAGGTCTGGGAGATGATGAAGGACAGGGAAGCCTGGTGTGCTGCAGTCCATGGGGTTGCAGAGTTGGACACAGCTGAGTGACTGAAAAACAACCCATGTATAAGAGGTACCCAGAAAGCTATTTAGCAAATGTGGAAATAGACAGCAAAATGCCTTCTTGGCCACCAGTAGGATCTAGGTGTTTTTACGGAAGAGACTGAAGACCAGGAGTTAGACGACCCTGCATTGATGTTCTAACCGTGTTTTTCACTCTGTGGGATGCTGGAAAAGCCACATGACATGGTTACAGTGCAGGGTCTCACCTTCAAAATGGGACAATGGCATCCTGCTGTCACATAACTGCAGAGATGATCAAGAAGAACAGGACATACGGGTCCCTGGACTCTCTTGGTGAGAGAAGTCTCCATCTGGCGCTGGGGTCGCTGCCCACTTGGGATCCTGAAGACCTCACCCAGGACACTGGTGTCAGTGCTTTTGTTTGTCAGGGAAAGGAAAAAAGAGTCACAGTGAGAAAGATGCATTTTCCAGCAGAAATTAAACAAACATTGCAAAAAGAAGTGCATTTATAGTGTTATGTCACTAGAGACCCTATAGTTTATGGGAGATGGATATAGTGTATTCTATATTCTGGTGTTATCTGAGACTGCTTTTATCTCCTTGCAGTCCGAGGTACTCCCAAGAGTCTTCTCCAGCACCATAGTTCAAAAGCATCAGTGGGACTGTAGAAAAACAAAAACACAAACATAGAAAATGAAAGATGTATCTAAAGAGACCTCCTGGAACCTGCCAAAAAGTCTACTGTACTTTCAACCAAAAGACACTGACATGCAATCCATGGCTTGTTTAGAAAGTGCTGTGATGACATTTCCTGGCAGCGCAGGAGCGTCTCAGAATTTAGTTCCAGTCTGCTAGCAGAGTGTCTCCTGCTCTGCCAGCCCCACACGGTGTGTGAGCACGCCATGAATCACTCCTGGATTTTCTCTGGGCCTCTGCCACCGCGCCTTCATTCAGGAGGCTGACCTCCATCCAACATACTTCCCTGGACCTTTTTAAAATCCCATAAAACATGGACCTGGCATTTACGGGAGACAGGACGCCAAATGACATGCTGTTAATTAGTTGCTACCCTCAGACCTTCAAACCCCCGGATGACGGCTTCTGTTGAATGCAGAAAGGATAAATAGAGATTTCAAGTTGAGATTAGCATAGAGAAGTAAATACTATACACAGCACAAAGGAAAAAAAGAAACTGAAAGATTTGGGGAAAACAAAATGCAGGGAGAAATCACTCATTTCCACTTTAAATGATAAGCTTACATTTAAATGGAGAGAGTGGCATGGAAAGGTATACAGGATCACATGTAAAATGGATAGCCAGTGGGAACTTGCTGCGTGTTGCTGGGAGCTCAAACCCCATGCTCTGTGGCCACCTGGAGGGGTGGGCTGGAGCGGGAGGTGCAAGGGAGGTCAAGAGGGAGGGGACATACGCATACCTGCGGCTGATTCCTGTTGATGTATTGCAGGAACCAACGCGATGTTGTACAGCAATTATCATTCAACTGAAAATAAATGAATCAAAAAAATAAAAACACATGCACGGTTACGGGGAAGATTTAGCATGGTAGTCAATGCTTTGCACAAATTGTGATCTTTTGTTTTGTTGAATGTTCTGAAGTTATTTGAGAAAACAAGCATGTATCTCTTTTCTATTTGACAATTATGTGGAATATAGCAGATTATAGTTTAAAAATGTTTATTTTCTCTGTCTGTGGATGTATGTCTGTTTTGTATATAAGTTCATTTGTATCATTTTTTTGATTGCACATGTAAGTGATACTGTATATTTGTCTTTCTCTGTCTGACTTAATCACTCAGCATGACAATCTCTTGCTCCATCCATATTGCTACAAATGGCATTATTTCATTCTTTTTATGGCAGATTAATACTCCATTTCATATATATTCCACATCTTCTTAACCTTAACCTTAACCTATAACCAATAGGTAAATGAATAAACAAAATTCTCCTAAGTTTTGCTATGTCTACATAGAGTGTAGAATTCTTGGGTTTGAATGAGGATAGTGGGAAGCAAGGGAAATTAAAGCACTTAATCGAAAATTTCTATTAAAATAGAAATTATAGCATTTTTAACTACATATTTGTTAACATTTTAGATGAAACTTCATATATATATATGTGTATGTGTGCATAAGCATACATACTGCTCACACACCCAATTTATTATGGCCTAAAAGAATTAGGCTTTTTGAAAAAAGTTAGTAGCTTTTTAAAAAATCACATGATTTTCTTCCATCACTTTGGCCAATGTGGTGCATTTCAAATTCAGGCAAACCAAGTTTGTTTTGTGTTCAGCACTTACTTCAGACAAGTCAAGCCCACAGGTTTGGATGGCGCTCACCGTGCGTGCGAGGGGACTGTGTGTGCTCCTGGCCGTTTAGAAGATGAGTCGCCTCCGTGGGCCCTGGAAGTCCAAAGGGAGAGCGCGGGGCATTTTCACCTGGGCGCATAGACAGGGACCTGTGATGTACACAGTGGTTTCCTGTTGCTGCTGTAATAAATTGCCATGAACTTGGTGGCTTGAAAGAACGTGAAGTTCTCTGATTGCTCTGGAGAACGGAAGTCTGAAATCAGAAACAAGGACCAAACTCAGGAGGTCAGGAGGGCTGCACCCCTGGAGGCTCCGGCAGAGGGTTTGCTCTCTGCCTCCTGTGGCATCTGGTAGCTGTAGCATTTCCAGGTTTGTGGTCATGTGGGTCCACTCTCTGCCTCCTTGGTCACATGGCTTCATGCTATTCAGAGTGCGTGGACCACCCTTCCCTAAAGGTACCTGGGATTGCATTCAGGGCTCACCCAGATCATCTGAGATAACGTCCCCATTCCAAGATCCTTGATCACATCTGCAAAGATGCACACTGGCCACAGAGGCTAACACGTTTTCTAGAAATCAGGAGATAGATGTTTTTTGGGGGGAGTGAGGAGACGTTCTAAAGTCTACTATGGTTTAATAGTTTTCCCTTTAGAGAATCAAAGATGATCAAGATGTCTATTTTAGAACCTAAGGCACATTTTTTAGTATTAGCTTTATCTTGGAACTTGCCCTTGAATGTCTGCTCTCCTCTAACAAGTTCAGGTCAGTTCAGTCACTCAGTCGTGTCTGACTCCTTGAGACCCCATGAAATGCAGCTCTCCAGGCCTCCCTGTCCGTCACCAACTCCCAGCCTTTACCCAAACTCTTGTCCATCGAGTCGGTGATGCCATCCAACCATCTCATCCTCTGTCGTCCCCTTCTCCTCCCACCCCCAATCCCTCCCAGCATCAGGGTCTTTTCCAATGAGTCAGCTCTTCGCATCATGTGGCCAAAGTATTGGAGTTTCAGCTTCAGCATCAGTCTTTCCAATGAACACCCAGGACTGATCTCCTTCAGAATGGACTGGTTGGATCTCCTTGCAGTCCAAGGGACTCTCAAGAGTCTTCTCCAACACCACAGTTCAAAAGCATCAGTTCATCTAACAAGGGCAGGATCTAAATGCTATTGTCCCAATACAGCTGCTGGGTACAGGCAGAAGAGGACTCAGGGTGAGAACTGCCATCAATTCTGCTCATGCTGCAACAGGACAGAATTGTTTTATACATCTCCATGCCTTTTATTATTTATTGTTTCCTGTAAGTGTAAATTCTCTGGGCTAGATAAATAAGTCAGACTAAGATTCAAGGCTGAGCTGCCCTTTTCCAGTAACCACTTACCCTTTCAAGGCCTGTTTCTGCCTTTCTCAGTGGGCATTCAAACCAGCTCAAGAAGATGCTGTGATGGTTGGTTCAGGGCCCCGTCCAAATGTGCCCTCTTTCAGACAAAACCATGAAAACATCTGGAAGAAAAGTTCGCGCTTTTGGCACCATTTTCAAATACTCTGACTCTGTAATGCCAACCACTGGATTTTTAGGAACTAAAAGCAGATTCAGAGCATCACACTGCCTCTCCTCTGAAAGTGTAATTAGTTGGAAGACTGAACATTGCCTTTTCTCAAATTTTGGATGAAAAGGATGAAACCGCATATTTTGGATAACACGATAATGTGTACCATTCTCATATAAGGCTTCCCAGGTGGGGCAGTGGTAAAGAACCCGCCTGCCAGTGCAGGAGATGCAGGAGACATGGGTTGGATCACTGGATCGGGAAGGTCCCCTGGAGAAGGAAATGGCAACCTGCTCCAGTATTCTTGCCTGGAGAGTTCCATGGACAGAGGAGCCTGTTGGGCTATGGCCCATGGGGTTGCAAAGAGTCAGATGTGACTGAACACAGCATAGCATGGGCTCCATGATGACACATTTTTAGGAACTGAGAAAGATTCAAAGGAGCACACTGCCTGTCCTCTGAAAGCTTAATTCATAGGAAGATTCAGCATCTCCTTTTCTCGTATTTTGGATAAAACAATAATGTGTACCTTTCTCATATAGGCCTTTCTTTTTAAATTAATGTTACTGAGAAATGCTTTAAAGGTACACAGCCAACAAAAGAGAGATTCTTTTCTCCTTTAGGAATTGGCAGAATCTTTAAATCCCTTTTGTTTGATATTCCCAGTAAGGAATGCATGGATTCTGTCTTGAGAAAATTAAACATGCACAGTGAGGATGTGAAATGAAATATTTGCTTTGCAAACCATACACAGGGTGAAAGAGTTAACAAACGTCTCCCCTGTCTCTACACTTGGCGTGTGTTAAGAGGAAGAGCTAGGAGGCAGAGAGACGAAGAATGAAATAGCTGCTGTTACAACTCAGAAGGCTCTTTGCACAGAGCGGCTTCCATCTCTGGCAAAAGAGGGATTCCTATTCAGCAGCTTTGAATTAAACCCAACCAGCTACCGGCTGAGAAGAAACCCTCCGCTTCCCCTGCCCTTGAAAACCTACAACAAGGAAGATCAGAGCGCAGACGTCTGCTTGAGACACATTTCCAAATAAAAAGGGTAGGCGAGCAGAACGGGCCTCCTCTTTCCTCCTGTTTGCGAATCACAGCATTCATGCCTTCTCTCTTTGGGAGGGGTAAGTGGGTAGAAAAGAGAGGCCAAGAGCACAAACTAACCTAAAAGGAGACCTCCATGTGGAAAGAGAACATTTTTTTTTCTATTAAATTTGACATCATTTCCTTATATGTCTGATTTGTTTGGAGAAGCCAACATTCACATCATAAAAGTAGTAAAATTTCTCTGAGAGTCCCCAAGCCACCATAATGAAGCGTCTTCCATCCAGCTAAGCAGGCATATATCCTGGGATGCTTTAAAGAGACACACTGGTAGCAATCAGAATATTAGCCAAAGTATAACTCTGAGGCAGGGAAACAGTCACAGACAGGCCCTGCTTAGTGTGACGCAGGACAGAGATTTTGCTCTTGTGCATGACCCTGGGTCATTGAAAAGAGAATCTACAAAGCGCCAGAGAATTTAATGCAGGGAAACCATTGCACAGATGAGGGAGCAGCTGGCGGGCGGATGTAGAGCTTAGCATGGCAGGAAGCCTCTGCACCCACGCCTGCAGGTGCTGGCAGAGAGGGTGGAGCTGAGCTGAGCTGCAGCTCACCTTGGAGGGTCTTCCTAAGATGCTGGGGTTACCACGGTGCTACTGCCGCTGACAGCAGACCGCACGAAGACTAAGCTGGCTCTTCCCTTTTCTCCACTCCCCAGGCTCTCCACCCGTAGGGTCTGGCAAGGCTGCACCCAGCCAGTTTCTGATGGACTAGGATCTGGGGAAGCAAACGTGGATCCGTGGGGCTTGCAGCGCCAAGCAGAGGAGACAGAGAGAGGAACGGACCCGGCGGCCAGGATGCCCAGAAGTCATCAACAAGAGGAATGATTTTCTATCCCACTTTAAATCAAGGAAGCATGTAATACTCTAGAAAGATTTCTGTAGTCATGGTTATTTTGCTTAATGGATCTAAAGTGGAAAGTTTCAGTGACTTGGAAAACAGAGGGAAATATAAAAAAAAACAGAGCAATTTGAAGTAATTTAGCGAAAAGATATATTCCCAGTAAAGCTCCAGAGGTTTTGAGTGTTATTATATAACAGGGAGAAGTAGCAAACCATTACATCAGTTTCAGTGGATGTTAAATAATCTGGATGTTGGCTTTCCTATTCGGAATGGAGAAAATAAAAAAGTATATTTCACAAACTTCTTAGCACGGACAGTATTTAAAGAGTGATAAAGATGCTTGTTATGGACTAATACTTGATCCCTCATCCAAGTATCATAGTTGTCCCTCAGTGTGATGTTAGGAGCTGGGTCCTTGCATCTATAAGAACAGATGAAGTCATGAGGGTGGGCCCTCAGGAATGGGATTAATGTACTCATTAGAGGTGAGAGGGGGCTTGCTCCTTTCTGCTCTCTGCCATGTGCAGACACAGTGAGAAGTCAGAACCCAGAAGCAGACCAGGGCCAGGCCAGGCAATGCTGGAACCTCCATCTTGGACTTCCCATTCTCCAGCACTATCACAAATAATTTTTTACCCAGTTTATGATATTTTGTTATAGCTGCCCAAGTGGACTAAGATAGTCCCTCTTTGACCACCTCAAGTCAGGTTACTCTGTGCTTTCTTACAATTAGCTGACTTGGAGCAAAGCACAAATTCACAGAAAGATGCAAATTAACAAAACAGATTTAAGAATAAATAGAATATTTGAACAGACCTATAGCAATTAGAGATTGAGCTAGTAACTAAAGCCCCGTGAAGAAAAGCTCAGGCCCAGATGGCATCACTGGTTCAGTTCAGTTTAGTTCAGTTCAGTTGCTCAGTCATGTCCGACTCTTTGCAACCCCATGAATCACAACACGCCGGGCCTCCCTGTCCATCACCAGCTCTCGGAGTTCACCCAAACTCATGTGCATTGAGTCGGTGATGCCATCCAGCCATCTCATCCTTTGTCGTCCCCTTCTCCTTCTGCCCCCAATCCTTGCCAGCATCAGGGTCTTTTCCAATGAGTCAACTTTTTGCATGAGGTGTCCAAAGTATTTGAGTTTCAGCTTCAGCATCAGTCCTTCCAATGAACACCCAGGACTGGTCTCCTTTAGGATGGACTGGTTGGATCTCCTTGCAGTCCAAGAGACTTGCAAGAGTCTTCTCCAGCATCACAGTTCAAAAACAACAATTCTTCAGTGCTCAGCCTTCTTCATAGTCCAACTCTCACATCCACACATGACCACTGGAAAAACCATAGCCTTGACTAGATGGACCTTTGTTGGCAAAGTAATATCTCTGTTTTTTAATATGCTTCTAGGATGGAGGAACCTGGTAGGCTGTAGTCCATGGGGTCGCTAAGAGTCGGACACGACTGAAGCGACTTAGCAGCAGCAGCTGCAGGTTGGTCATAACTTTCCTGCTTGGAAAGGAAAAGCGTCTTTTAATTTCATGGCTGCAGTCACCATCTGCAGTGACTTTGGAGCCCCCAAAAATAGTCTGATACTGTTTCCACTGTTTACCCATCTATTTCCCATGAAGTGATGGGACCAGATGCCATGATCTTCATTTTCTGAATGTTGAGTTTTAAGCCAACTTTTTCGCCCTCCTCTTTCACTTTCATCAAGAGGCTTTTGAGTTCCTCTTCACTTTCTGCCATAAGGGTGGTGTCATCTGCATATCTGAGGTTATTGATATTCCTCCCTGCAATCTTGATTCCAGCTTGTATTTCTTCTAGCCCAGTGTTTCTCATGAGGTACTCTGCATATAAGTTAAATAAGCAGGGTGACAATATACAGCCTTGACGAACTCCTTTTCCTATTTGGAACCAGTCTGTTGTTCCATGTCCAGTTCTAACTGTTGCTTCCCGACCTGCATACAGGTTTCTCAAGAGGCAGGTCAGGTGGTCTGGTATTCCCATCTCTTGAAGAATTTTCCACAGTTTGTTGTGATTCACACAAAGGCTTTGGCATAGTCAATAAAGCAGAAATAGATGTTTTTCTGGAACTCTCTTGCTTTTTCCATGATCCAGCAGATGTTGGCAATTTGATCTCTGGTTCCTCTGCCTTTTCTAAAACCAGCTTGAACATCAGGAAGTTCACGGTTCACATATTGCTGAAGCCTGGCTTGGAGAATTTTGAGCATTTCTTTACTAGCATGTGAGATGAGTATACATTGTTTTAAATCCTCAACAACATGGTAGCAACAAAATCCAGCATCATATATGTCATACACGACAAACAAGTGGGATTTATCCCCCCAAAATTCTATTGGTTTAATATCAATAAAAGTTAATATAATTCACAGTATTTGGGGGCTCCAAAATCACTGCAGATGGTGACTGCAGCCATGAAATTAAAAGACGCTTACTCCTTGGAAGGAAAGTTATAACCAACCAAGACAGCATATTAAAAAGCAGACATTACTTTGTCAACAAAGGTCCATATAGTCAATGCTATGGTTTTTCCAGAGGTCATGTATGGATGTGAGAGTTGGACTATATAGAAAGCTGAGCACCGAAGAAATGATGCTTTCAAACTGTGGTGTTGGAGAAACTCTGAGACTCCCTCAGACTGCAAGGAGATCAAACCAGTCCAACCTAAAGGAAATCAACCCTGAATATTCATTGGAAGGGCTGATCATGAAAGCTCAAGCTCCAATACTTTGGCCACCTGATGCGAAGAGCTAACTCATTGGAAAAGAGCCTGATGCTGGGAAAGACTGAGGGCAGGAGAAGGGGATGACAGAGGATGAGATGGTCAGCTAGCATCACCAGCTCAATGGGCATGAATTTGAGCAAACTCTGGGAGACAGTTAAGGACAGGGAACCCTGGCAGGCCTCAGTCCATGGGGTGGTAAAGAGTCAGACATGACTTAATGACTGAACAAGAACAACAAAAAGCTTGAAATAGGCCCATACTTACCTTGAAGGAATAATTTCAAACTAACTTCACTTTGTTTTTCTGAGTATAAAGCAAGCTTGTCTGGTTTTTGACCCTACACTACACTGTGTTCTATAAATTTCTTACACAAAAGTCCAATCTAACCTCTTGTATGTGTCTTAAATACGGGGACTACCACTTCTTTCCTGTCTTCCCCTGTGAACACATTCTGTGTTTGAATGAGAGGATAGGGGCCATTTTAAACATGAAGATTTCACTCACAAACCACAGCCTGTGGATCTGAGATGTCCCAGCTGCTGGGGCTCCTGGAGGCACAGGAAATGCTGTTCTTCAGGCTGGCGCTCCTCAGGCTCTGATTCATCACGTCTCTGCATCTTTTCCCAAAAGCAGACTCTTGACTTGATCCAGTTCTCACTTATAAACTCCATTTATAGGATTTTTCGCACATTTTTGGGACACATTTATTGATTTTTTTTTTTTGTAATGCTCTCACATACCACACATAAGTACAAGTTACTGGCATAGGATAGAAAATAATATTGTGGAACAGTTTCTTAACTTTTAAAGAATGATATCTAAATGTGGCCATTTATCCCAGAATAATCCTAATAGAGGAACATCTCTACTTGGGGACTTAGAAGCACGGTGAGATCTTCCATGCTGCTGCCCCTTCACGTGCTCAGAAGTCATGAATATCACAGACAGATGTAAGAGGCTCCATCAAGGGGCTATGCCTCGCATGCTTTAAAATCAGAGATGACCCTCTATTTCAATGAGGCCTAATTTTGATTTAAATAAACTACAGGACAAAGTTGAAACCTGTCAACGTATCAGGGACCAGGAAAGGGTTACTCTTACGCCCCTTCTCGTCCAGTCAAATGAGACCAAGCGACATTCAAGCAGGGCCTCCCTCATGTCAGCCCTCAGCTGTGGGGGTTCTTCCTTCCCTCACTTCCCCTAAAAGACAGGAGAGCACACAGCTTCCCCATCTAACAGGGGTTCTGCCTCAAAGAACAAAAGCATCTGTCTCCTTCTGAGCCTGTCCTGAGACCGAAAGACGGGCAGAGAGGACATGAGTCATGGTTCCATTGTCTCATTAGAAAGGGCCCAGTGAGGGTCCTTTCTATTTTTGAGCACAAGTATTAAAGAACAAGAAGCTACGGTCTTGTACCGAAAATTCCCATAGGAACGTTGCAAGCTTTCCATGTTCTCCATGCTGTGGTAAAGTGAACAGTTTCTTTCCAAGAAACGTGCTCATGGATCTTGATGAGAATTTCTTGAGAAAACTATTTAGCAGTCACATTTTTAAAAATTGTCTATTTTTTTCCCAGGAAAGAGGGTGGTGATACTCAATGCATGGTGAGCACCAGTAAGCTATAGGACACTAAAAAGGCATTTTACTGAGCCTTCTGGTAGAGAGCCCTAATATATGGAGACAATCTTTAGCTTAAAAACAAGGCAAATTGACCTTTCGTAATCAGATCTACATTTTAAGAGCGTCTGTGGCCATCCCTAGTTAAAAGATCTCTGTGACAGCTCTTCTGAGATTGCAGAATTCCTTCATGATATAAATGAACACCTCCTAGCTTAACAGATGTGTTGCCTGTGTATTGAGTTTTCTTATAAGCATGTCTGTTAGTGGCTAAACAAACCACTGTATATTCATACAATGCAAAACTATTTGATGGTGGACTGTAACAAACTGCTGATGGAGAAGCTGTGGGTCACAGCAGCCTCCCCGCCCCCACCCATCTCACACACACACACACACACACACACACGCACACACACACACGCACACACACACACGCACACACACACACACACACACACACACGCACGCACACACACACACACACACGCACGCACGCACGCACGCACACACACACACACGCAGGGACCAGTCTGGCAGTTTGGCCTCAATGAAGCCCCTTGTTAACCTCCCCTTGTTTTAGCAAGTGGCCACAGGAAAACCTCTGGCCCAGCACTGAAATACCCCAGACTGCTCATTTGCCCCGTACAGGGGAACTGGGACTGTCAAGTGTTTTCTTAACACCAAAAGAAAGTCTCCCTGCTTCCACACTGCACTCAGTGATCCTTCTGTTTACCCCACAAAACTCACTCTCCCTTCTAACACCTTTGAACCCCTGTGGAAATGAAACTAAAAGTAGATGGGTTTCCTTTTGTGAGTTTATGACTACGCAGCCTATGCTTTGGGCTTCCCTGGTGGCTCAGACGGGAAAGAATCCACCTGCAATGCAGGAGACGTACGTTCGATCCCTGGGTCAGGAAGATCCCCTGGAGAAGCGAATGTCTATCCACTCAAGTAGTCTGGCCTGGAGAATTCCATGGACAGAAGAGTCTGGTGAGCTGCTGCCCATGGGGTCGCAAAGAGACGAAACACAACTGAGAGACTAACGCTACTAGCCTAAGCTTTAAACACACACACACACAGAAACTCCTCTTCACACTCACTAGAATGGTTCAAACTAGAAAGACAGATGACATTGTATTTGCCAAAGATGTGCAGTAACCTTAAATCTCCTATATTGCTGGCAAGGATTTAAAATAAGGCAATTCCTTTAGAAAATGTTTTGGCAATTTCTTGTAAAGTTAAATGTATAACTACTCTATAGCATGGCAATTCTATTCCTAAAAATAATGAAAGTATTTAGAAAATAAATGGAAAAGTGAAAGTAAATCTCCACAATAAGAATTGTAGAAAATGTTTATTCATGAAGGTCTAAAACTGGAGACTACCAAAAAATTCTACCAATCGGCAAGTAGATAAGTGGGATGGATAATTATATGTGTCAACTTGGCTAGGCTATGGTGCCCAGAAGTTAGGTCAAATACCAGCCTGCATTTTGCCTTCAGATGTGACGAATATTTAAATCAGTAGACTTTGAGTAAAGCAGATTTGTAAGGTGGGTGAGCCTCATCCAATCAGTTGAGGGCCTTAAGGAAAAAATGACTGAGGTCCTCCAGAAAAAACGGCTTTTGCTTTCAGTCTTTAGACTTGAGCTGCAATATCAACTCTTTCCTAGACCTCCATCCTGCAGCCTCCCCTGCAGAATTCTGATTTCCCAACCCCCACAATCACGTGAGTCAGTTCTTTAAAGACTCTCTGTCCTCTCACATACACCGTCCCCACTCCCCGATATTGACTCTGTTTCCCTGAGGTATGTTGCCTAGTACACAAAGAAAAACTGTGGTGTATTGATACAATGGAACATGGTGCACCAATGAAAACTACTAATGATAGCTATATGAATCTCCAAAAGCTATAATGAGTGAGAGAAGCCAGACACAAAAGAGTAAATACGGTGAAAGTCTGTTTGAAAAGATACACACACACCTATGTTCATAGCAGTACTATGCACAGTAGCCAAGACATGGACATAAACTAAATGTCCATCGAGGGAAGAATGGATAAAGAAGGTGTAATATATATGCACAATGGAATATTACTCAGCCATAAAAAGGAATGAGATAATGCTGTTTGCAGTGACATGGATGAAGCTGCTGCTGCTGCTGCTGCTAAGTCGCTTCAGTCGTGTCTGACTCTGTGCGACCCCATGGACTGCAGCCCACCAGGCTCCCCCGTCCCTGGGATTCTCCAGGCAAGAACACTGGAGTGCGTTGCCATTTCCTTCTCCAATGCATGAAAGTGAAAAGTGAAAGGGAAGTCGCTCAGTTGTGTCCGACTCTAGCGACCCCATTGACTGCAGCCTTCCAGGCTCCTCCGTCCATGGGATTTTCTAGGCAAAAGTACTGGAGTGGGATGCCATTGCCTTCTCTGTGGATGAAGCTAGAGATTATCATACCAAATGAAGTGTCAGAAAGAGAATGACAGATACCATGTGATATCATTTATATGTGGAATCTTTAATAAGATACAAATTAACATGTCTGCAAAATAAAAACAGACTCACAGACATAGAGAACAGACTCACGGTTGCCGAGCAAGAGGGTGAAGTAGAGGAGGGAAGGACTGGCAGTTTGGGATTAGCAGAGGCAAACTTCTATTAATATATTTAAGGAGGATAAACAACCAGATCCTACTGTTTAGTACAGGGGACTATATTCAGTGTCCTGTGATAAGCCATAACAGAAAAGAAAGTGCAAGCCCATATATATATATTTGCAGCTGAGTCACTTTGCCGTACAGAAGAAATGAACACAACCCTGCGAGTCAATTATATTTCAAGAATTTTTTTTTCTGTTTTTAATTTTTATTGAGGCATTATTATCACATACACTGTATTAGCTTCAGGTGTACAACATAAGGACTCCACATTTGTATGTATGGTGAATTTCCCACCCACATTCATCTATTTTGACCACACCCCACACTCCTTGCCTGTAGCAACCACCAATCGGTCGTCTGTGTCTATGAGATTAAGTCTTTGTTTCTTTCTTTGCTTGCTTACGATTACACATATAATGAGACTATATGGTATATGTCTTTCTCTGTCCGACTTATTTCACCTACCATAATGCCCTCAAGTTTCACCTACATTGTCCCAAACGGTAAGATTTCTTCTGCAAGAAGTTATGCAATCTTTTCAACACTATGCTTTGAAAAAAACTTTAAAAATACAAGTTACTAGTGAGAGAAGCCAGACAGAAGAGTAAATACCATAAAATTCTGTTTATATGATATTAAAGAACAAGCAATAGTAATAGAAAATGGTCATAGGATATCAGAATAGTAGCTTTCAGATGGGAGGAGCACAAGGGAAAGATGAGAGATATTCTAAATCTTAATTGATGCTACTTACATGGAGGTACACATTTGTAAAAGTCATTGGATTATTATCTGTATTTCATTATATGAATATTTCATTTCAATTTTAGGAAAACATGTATGTGCCTTGGGCTAGAGTGACAGGCATGGAGGTAGCATGAAATCAGATTTTTGACATATTTTTACTCTAGAGCCAATAGTGATTGCTGTTACATGTCATGTGAACTGTGAAAGCAAGGGAGTTCAGTTCAGTTCAGTTCAGTTGCTCAGTCGTGTCCAACTCTTTGCGACCCCATGAACTGCAGCACGCCAGGCCTTCCCGTCCATCACCAGCTCCTGGACTTTACCCAAACTCATGTCCACCAAGTCGGTGATGCCATCCAACCATCTTATCCTCTGTTGTCCCCTTCTCCTCCTGCCTTCAATCTTTCCCAGCATCAGGGTCTTTTTCAATGAGTCAGCTCTTCACATCAGGTGGCTAAGTATTGGAGTTTCAGCTTCAACATCAGTCCCTCCAATGAACACCCAGGACTGATCTCCTTTAGGATAGACAGGTTGGATCTCCTTGCAGTCCAAGGGACTCTCAAGAGTCTTCTCCAACACCACAGTTCGAAAGCATCAATTCTTTTGCACTCAGCTTTCTTTATAGTCCAACTCTCACATCCATACATGACTACTGGAAAGGGAGTAGTCATGGGTAGATGCAGATTTTTTTCTGTTTTTGCTTGATGAAAGGGAAGAATGGAGTTATTGTTTACAGAGATGGCAAGTTATGAGGAGGGGATAGGTTTAGGGGTCATCTAGGAACTGGTCTGGATCACATTAAATTTTGAGATGTTCAAGTGCAAGTAGCAGTGATGACTCTGTGTAAGAATACAGAAGTTAGGGGGGAGGATCACCCTGGGACTCACTTGTGCACAGATGGTGTGGAAAGCGTGAGACTTGATGAATTTATCAATGAATAATCGTGGATTGAAAGAAACGATTGAGCTCCTTGGTCAGAGAGATAAGGGCCAGTAAGGAAAGAAGGAGTGAGAGAGGCAGAAGCAACCCTCGCAAGAATGAACATCACGCAGTCTCCTTGTCCCCGTGAGAGTGGCTTGTGTACACAACTTCTGCAGTTTAGGGTCTGTTTGACCCAAAGAGCGAGGTTTGGAATCCTTGAATGGTAGTAGACCTGTCACGGGATGTAATCCAGTAGGCAGCTTGCACCACTATGATCAAGTCCTTCCTTAACAATACTAGCTCACTGAAAAGATTCAGAGTTTTGTAAATGACTCTAAACTGCAGAGGATCGTGCACTAAGACCCCTTAAGTCAAGACACGGTTGCAGCTGTGTCAAGCAGCTGCCTAAGTCGACCAGGGAACAAGGAAGGCACTTCTCAGCCCAGGTGTTCTTCCACAAATCCCCAGCAGCACTGAGAGCCACGCAGCCCTATTCTTCTGTGGGACATCAAGACTGCTGAGGGCCAAGGTCAATCCTCGGTTACACAGTCCATGCAAACCGTGAACACACTGGTTCATGTAATAACCTATCCGGATGCTATTTTGGTCCATTCATGCTGCTACAACAAAATATCACAGACAGGGTGGCTTAGGAGCACAGGAATTTATTTCTCATGGTTCTGGACAATGGGCGTCTGAGACCGAGGCACTGGCAGATTCCACGTCTGGTGAGATCCCACTTCTTGGTTCAAGGATGGCCTCTTATCGCTGAGTCCTCACGTGGCGGAAGGATGGAGGGAGCTCTCTGGAGTCTCTTTAATAAGAGCACTAATCCCATTTATGACAGCTCTGCCCTTAGGACCTCCTGGAGGATTCACTCTTGACTCCATCTCCTTGGGGATTAGGGTCTCAATGTTTGAATTTGCTGGGAGACACAGACCTTAGTCTCTAGCACATATTAACTGCTATATGTGAAGTGTTTGTATGTGTTACTTGCTCAGTCATGTCTGACACTTTGTGACCTCATGGACTATAGCTCACCTGGCTCCTCTGTCCATGGGATTCTCTAGACAAGAATCCTGGAATGGGTTGCCATTTCTCTCTCCAGGGGCTCTTCCTGACCCAGGGATTGAACCCAGGTCTCCTGCTTCGAAGGAAGATTCTTTACTGTCTGAGCCACTAGGGAAGCCCAATGGCTGTATATGTTCATAGCTAAAGGAAATTTAACTATTTTGATATTTTTGTTTCTCTTGAAATTTTGATTGGTTAAACATACCAAGAAATGTATTAAAATTGTGCTTGTGTTTTAAATGGTTGAAGTGACCTGGTGTCTTTCATCAGGTGCACCTGTGCACTAGGAGGCAGGGAGCGAGCTCTCTGGGGCAGAGAAGACAGGAGCTGTCATCCCACTGAGAGTGTAACGAACAGGAATGTGAGAAAGTGGGCTGTGCACATGCGGTCAAAATGAATGAATTTAGAAAGCAAAGTTAAATTCTACTCTCTCTATAAAATAATAGGTACATTGATATGTCATAATTAATGAGCTATTTAATATTAATTTGTATACTACATAGGGAGAAGGCAATGGCACCCCACTCCAGTACTCTTGCCTGGAAAATCCCATGGACGGAGGAGCCTGGTGGGCTGTAGTCCATGGGGTCGCTAAGTCAGACACGACTGAGCAGCTTCACTTTCACTTTTCACTTTCATGCATTGGAGAAGGAAATGGCAACCCTCTCCAGTGTTCTTGCCTGGAGACTCCCAGGGACGGGGGAGCCTGGTGGGCTGCAGTCCATGGGGTCGCACAGAGTCGGACACGACTGAAACGACTTAGCAGCATACTACATAGGGAGAAGGAAATGGCAACCCACTCTGGTATTCTTGCCTGGAGAATCCTGTGGACAGAGGAGCCTGGTTGGCTGCTGTCCATGGGGTCGAGTAGAGTTGGACATGACTGAAGCGACTTAGCATGCTTGCATGCATTGGAGAAAGAAATAGCAACCCACTCCAGTGTTCTTGCCTAGAGAATCCCAGGGACAGAGGAGTCTGCTGGGCTGCCATCTATGGGGATGCACAGAGTCAGATATGACTGAAATGACTTAGCAGCAGCAGCAGCATGCTACATAGATAACTGACTTGCTATTAAAGTATATGCACAATACTGGATGCTTGGGGCTAGTGCACTGGGATGACCCAGAGGGATGGTATGGGGTGGGAGGAGGGAGGAGGGTTCAGGATGGAGAACACATGTATACCTGTGGCAGATTCATTTTGATATTTGGCAAAACTGATACAATTATGTAAAGTTTAAAAATAAAATAAAATTTAAAAAAAGAGAGAGATTTATAAATCAAAAAAAAAGTATATGTCCTCTATCAGCTCACAATTTCTTAATAAAATCAAATAATGCTAAAATTTTTGAAATTAGGAAAGTGGTTTATAAGCATTTAATAAGTGTTAATGCAAGCAATCTCCTGAATCAATGCCATGTATGTTATTTACAAGACATTCTGATTTCTCTTTCAGAATTTAGTATGTTGCTGTGACTCGGTTTGCTTATGGTAAGTCCTGCCACCCACAGGTAAACAGGTCTTAGAAGGGCCAGTAAGATCCTGGTGCTCCATAATTCCAGAGGCCAGGCGTATGACTCTGTGTGTGGATTCTGGGAGTGGGTAGCAGCAGGCATTGGCTGATGTCTAAATATCCCCCAGAGTTTAAGACTTTTTTTACTTCTAATATTTTTAAAGCAATCAAATGATAGAAGTTCTGTATTTCTGCCAATTTGCTGTTCTGTTGGTTTAGAGCATGCGTGTTTTAGTCACTCAGTTGTGTCCGACTCTTTGTGACCCCATGGACTGCAGCCTGCCAGGCTCCTCTGTCCATGGACTTCTCCAGGCAAGAATACTGGAGTGGGTTGCCATGTCCTCCTCCAGGGCACCTTCCAGACCCAGGGATCGAACCTGTGCCTCTTGTAGGCGGATTCTTCACCACTCGCGCCGCCTGGGAAGCCTGTTGATGTAGAGCAGTGCTTCTCAAAGGGGGCAGTTCTGGCCCCCAGGGGACATCTGACGGTGTCTGGAGACATCTTGTTGTCACGACTCAGGGGAAGGTGCCCCTGGCATGGCATGGGCAGAGCCTGAGGAGGGGGGTAAGTGTCCTGGGAGGCACAGGCAGTCCCTGCCCCCAACAAAGATTGATCTGGCCCCAAATATTAGCAGTGTCAAGGTTGAGAATGCTGGATTTAGAACCACTGGCGTTATCCTCTGAGGAGCAGTCATTAGCCATCATCCGTCTGGCTGTTTCAGGCACAAGCGATTAGCTTTAGGTTAGTGAACTCTGGGAGTTGGTGATGGATAAGGAGGCCTGGTGTGCTGCAGTTCATGGGACTGCAAAAAGTCAGACATAACTGAGCAACTGAACTGAACTGACTGAAGGATAAGGGACTGAAGTTTTGCCCATGAATAGTATCTGAAGTTCGGTTCAGTTCAGTTGCTCAGTCGTGTCCGACTCTTTGCGACCCCATGAGTCACAGCACACCAGGCCTCCCTGTCTGTCACCAACTCCTGGAGCTTGCTCAAACTCATGTCCATTGAGTTGGTGATACCATCCAACCATCTCATCCTCTGTCATCCCCTTCTCCTCCTGCCTTCAATCTTTCCCAGCACCAGGGTCTTTTTAAATGAGTCACTTCTTCACATCAGGTGACCAAAGTATTGGAGTTTCAGCTTCAGCATAAGTCCTTCCAATGAATATTCAGGGCTGATTTCCTTTAGGATGGACTGGTTGGATCTCCTTGCAGTCCAAGGGACTCTCAAGAGTCTTCTCCAACACCACAGTTCAAAAGCATCAATTCTTTGGCGCTCAGTTTTCTTCATAGTCCAACTCTCACATCCATACATGACTACTAGAAAAACCATAGCTTTGACTAGACAGACCTTTGTTGGCAAAGTAATGTTTCTGTTTTTAATATGTTGTCTAGGTTGGTCATAAGTTTTCTTCCAAGGAGCAAGCGTCTTTTAATTTCATGGCTGCACTCACCATCTGCAGTGATTTTGGATCCCAAAAAATAAAGGTTGGAAAATGCAAAAGAGAGATGTCTATTTATACTAAGGCAACACCAGCTACTTTAAACATAAGCACCCAGTTCTCACGGCACAGCACAATGAAAGCTCATCTTGCAGTCACATCTTAGTGCAATAACAGGGTCTTCTGGTGGAGCACTGTTCACAGGTTCCTTCTGTTTCCCCACCCGTTTTGAGCCCGCTCCTCTGCTTCCTCAGAGCACTCTGCATTCAATCCATGGAGGGGCAGGGAAAGAGGACATCTCATGGGAGGTTTCCTGGAAGCAATGGGAGCCCTTGGCACTCAGCCACGAGGCCACACCTTCCTGCAGCAAAGGACTTCTGGTCCCACATTCCAAAAGAAGACGCTCCAGGTTCAGGCAGCATCCAATCTGTGCCCGCCAGACCAACCAGCCTCTCTAACTGGTCGTGCACATTTCCGCGATGAATACAAAGAGAATTCTAAAGCTGGGAGAACTTAAAAACATCGACACCCTCTCATTAGGCAGGAGGGGAAAATTAGTCCTGAAACATCTGCCTTTGAATAAACAGCAAGTACAGGGCCAGGGACCTACCTCAGAGCCCTGGCCTCACAGTTCAGGTCCTATTTCATAGTGTAGTGCATGCAATTTCTGAGCATTCTGAATAGCTTGGAAATACTGTTACAAGCAGGCTGCGTGCTAAGTCGCTTCAGCTGTATCCTATTCTGTGCCACCCTATGGACCGTAGCCCGCCAGGCTCCTCTGTCCTTGGGATTCTCCAGGCAAGAATACTGGAGTGGGGTGCCATTTCTTTCTCTAGGGGATCTTCCTGCAACCCAGGGTTTGAACCTGCATCTCTCTATCTCCTGCTTTGGCAGGCGGGTTCTTTACCACTAGCGTAGGAAGCCCAAATAGCAGGCTGTGTGGCAGCTGTTTACTTTAGCAATAATGACAGTAACAATAAATTACCTTTATGCAAAGAAAATAGTCTTAGATATCTTAGAAACAACTTTTTCTGCAAAAATGTTGGAGAACAAGAGGCCTTGCTCATCCTGGAGGCATGTCTATTAACCAAAAAACACACCTGTGCCTGGAAAATTCCTGACAAGCCCATTCAGCTTTGGAAAGAACTACCAGCATGTCTGTTTCACTCAGATGCTCCTTGGAAGCAGACTCTAGTAACACTTTCCTGCTTCCAAATATACCAGATCCACTCTCCACAACTGCTGGAAACATGGAGAGTTGGATGAGGAAAAAAAAAGCAAACAAACCTGTACTCACATGCGAGGGCCAGCTGGCTCCTTTATAGTACGCTGTAGGGTCTGGGCTTCCCAGCTGGTGCAACGGCAGAGAGTCTACCTGCCGTACAGAAGATGCAGGAGACAAGAGTTTGGACCCTGGGTCAGAAGATCCCCTGGAGGAGGAAACGGCAACCCTCTCCAGTATTCTTGCCTGGGAAATCCCATGGACAGAGGAGTCTGGTTAGCTACAGTCCCTGAGGCCACAAAGAGTTGGGAGCATCCACACACGTGAAAAGGTATGGAAGCAATAAATCTTAGTACCATCCTCCAGGCAACAACTAAGATGACACTGAGTTGTTCACTTGCTCAGTCACATCCCACTCTTTGCGACCCCATGGACTGCAGCACGCCAGGCTTCCCTGTCCTTCACCATCTCCCGATGCTTGCTCAAACTCATGTTCATTGAATCCGTGATGCCATCCAACCATCTCATCCTTTGTCGTCCCCTTCTCCTCCTGCCCTCAATCTTTCCCAGAATCAGTTCCCCCCCCCCCCCCCCCCCCGCAATGAGTCAGCCCTTTGCATCAGGTGGCTAAAGTATTGGAATTTCAGCTTTAGTGTATGTCCTTCCAATGAATATTCAGGGTTGATTTCCTTTAGAATTGATGGTTTGATCTCCTTTCAGTCCAAGAGACTCTCAAGTCTTCTCCAACACCACAGTTCAGAAGCATCAATTCTTTCACGCTCAGCCTTCTTTATGGTCCAGCTCTCACATCCATACATGACTACTGGAACAACCATAGCTTTGACTAGACAGACCTTTTTTGGCAAAGTAACTTTTCTTCCAAAGAAAAAGCATCTTTAATTTCACAGCTTCAGGCACAGTCTGCAGTGGTTTTGGAGCCCAAGAAAATAAAATCTGTCACTGTTTCCATTGTTCCCCCATCTATTTGCCATGAAGTGATGGGACTGGATGCCATGATCTTTTGAATGTTGAGTTTTAAGCCAGCTTTTTCACTTTCCTCTTCCATTTTTATCAAGAGGCTCTTTAGTTCCTCTTTGATTTCTTCCATAAGAGTGGTGTAATCTGCATATGTGAGGTTATTGATATTTCTTCCAGAAATCTTGATTCCAGCTTGCGCTTCATGCAGTTCAGCATTTTGCATGATGTACTTTGCATACAATTTAAATAAGCAGGGTGACAATATACAGTCTTGATGTACTCCTTTCCAAGTTTGGAACCAGTCTGTAGTTCGATGTCTGGTTCTAACTGTTTCTTCTTGACCTGCCTACAGCTTTCTCAGGAGGCAGGTAAGGTGGTATGGTATTCCCATCTCTTTAAGAATTTGCCACAGTTTGTTGTGATCCACAGTCAAAGACTTTAATGTAGTCAGTGAAGCAGAAGTAGATATTTTTCTAGAATTCTATTGCTTTTTCTATGATATAACAGATCAAGATGACACTAAAACCACAACTTTTCCATAGGAACCACTAAAATATAATCAAATCTATAGCTAGTACTTACGTTTTGATTTTGCCGTGTAGCTCTGTTGCTTATAATGGTTGTCTTTTGAATTTAAAAGGTTGAGCTGGTTTTAAAGAGGATAGTTTAAGGACACACACATGCACGCGCACACACACACACACACACACAGTTGTGCAGATGGCCAAGAGACCCTGTAAGGTAGAGAAGGTAAAGCTACAGGAGCAGTGGTCTCAATGTGCAGAAGTGTATTTCTTACTCAAGATCCGAAACTTTGTCCCCGAGGGTGGGTCACTCTTGTCTAAGCAGGGATTCCAGGACGCATGCTCCTCCCATCTTGGAAGGACTCTTGACCCTCAAGGTGGCATGTCTGTCTACAGCAAGTCAGCAGATGAAGCAAAAGTGTGGCGAGTCTTGAAGAGGGTCTTGAAGGCCAGGACTGAACATGTTACTGAGCACTGGACGCTAGACCTCACATCTATTCAAACCTGTCAGCTTACGCACAGTCACTGCTTCCTCAGCTGTCTATTCAGAGACATGGCTGACGGCCCTTACAGGGTCTCATTCAACCCTGAAGTTCAATGTTGAATCCACCAGGTCCAGTGATTGTCTTCTACAAGGCCAAGTGGGATAAAAAAGTGAAAGGGTTAGTTACTCTTTCTACCTGACTCTTTGCGACCCCATGGACTGCAGCCCGCCAGGCTTCTCTGTCCATGGGATTTTTTCAGGCAAAAAATCCTGGAGTGGGCTGTTATTTCCTTCTCCAGGGGTTCTTCCCCACCCAGGGATCAAACCCGGTCTCCTGCACTGCAGACAGACTCTTTACCGTCTGAGCCCCCAGAGAAGCCCAAGAAGGGTCACAGTCCTCCAAAACACAGAAAGAGCTATCGCCAACTGAAAGCCTCCACTTCTCAGTCTAAGGAGGACAGGACAAGGAGGAGCAGAATCTGAGCGATGCTCCCGGGGTGCACGGTGAGCCCCATGCTTAGTTTGGCTCAGGTGAGTGAACGTCAGAGAGACCTGGGAATTTCTGAAAGCATTCTTCTGAGAAGCAAAATGAAAAAGGGCCAGCCGAGCCCCCATGATTCTGGAATGTACTTGTAAACAGTCCTCTGCTTCTGTAAGAACTGTCTTGGTTTTTTGAGGCATTTGCCCCCAGACGTGTTTTCCCAGCAGAGACTCTGCCTTTGATCTGTGACGGGCCACACTGCCTTCTCACATGAAACCAGCTAAAGCATGCACTCGGCGGATGGGCAAGAGCAGGCTTCGTTAGTGCATCTCGAGAGGGGAGGGGAGGCTGGCAAAGCCATGCCCCATCTGTGAAACTCTCTATAATCATTTATAGATGGCATTCATGAGTCAGGCGCTGGGAGGCAGTTCCCATCCCCGGGTCAGGCTGTAAGTCACTCATCGTGCCCAACAGTTGGCTCTTGTGGATTCTCAGACTAAACTATGCTCAACAACAAAGCCGACAGGCACATGCTAAGTAGAGCTGTTAAGTAATTTAAATAACAGCTTATAGGCACTAGTTTACAAAACAAAAAACGGAACACTGGGATGATTTCAGAGGAGTGATTCATGAAGGGTGACCATTTTAAAATATGCTGTAAATTGAGAAAAGCCACTCAAGAATCATGAGTTTCCCCGAGTCCTTGCGTGATTGGCTCTACATTTGCTCATCAATCAATGAGCAGCAAGATATCTGGGTGCGTCAGGCCCCATGCCCTCCGTAACCTACCCCGTTTAGATGCTAGGAGAGAGGATACGTCAGTTTGGTTATACAACACGTAGTCATGAGGACAAGGATGTGGGTCCATCCATTTGCATGGGTGAGAACTCCAATTCACTTTCAAAGCAGAAAGGGAAATAGGTTCCTGGAGAGAGTTTGGATTGCTGCCTTCTTTTTTTTTTTTTCTAATTTTATTTTATTTTTAAACTTTACATAATTGTATTAGTTTTGCCAAATATCAAAATCAATCCGCCACAGGTATACATGTGTTCCCCATCCCGAACCCTCCTCCCTCCTCCCTCCCCATATTGCTGCCTTCTATCTTCATAGAATTTTCCAGATTCCTGGAAGCACACAGGCTGGTGGCCATACACAGCAAAGTTGGGTCACCTCTTCTGTTGTCATATTTATCTGCTTCGAGGTGAACAGGACCACTGTGAGATATTTATTTGATAAATTGATTAATCAGTTTATCCCCAACCTTTTCTTTTTCAATAGAAATCATTTGTTAAAAAAAATATTTTGGGGACTTCCCTGGTGTTCCAGGGATTAAGACTTCACCTTCCAAGGCTGGGGGTGCTGGTTCCATCCCTGGTGGGGGCACTAAAATCCCACATGCCTTGTGGCCAAAAGACCAAATCATAAAACGTAAACAATATTGTAACAAATTCAATGAAGACTTTAAAAATGAACCTCGTATATATGTGTTAGTATACCGTATTGGTGTTTTTCTTTCTGGCTTACTTCACTCTGTATAATAGGCTCAAGTTTCATCCACCTCATTAGAACTGATTCAAATGTATTATTTTTAATGGCTGAGTAATAACTCCATTGTGTATATGTACCACAGCTTTCTTATCCATTCATCTGCTGATGGACATATAGGTTGCTTCCATGTCCTGGCTATTATAAACAGTGCTGCGTTGATATATGGCAAAACCAATACAATATTGTAAAGTTAAAAAATAAAGTAAAATAAATTAAAAATTAAAAAAAAATGAACCTCATCAAAGCAAAACAAAACACAAAACAACTTTCAACATATGAGGATAAAATAACAATTCAAACCGAAACATGCAAAGGAATCAGACAAAAGAAGAAGGCAGAACGTGGAAGATGACCACCATCCCCATCACCCTCATAGGGGGATTATCCATTGTCTCACTGTTCACTGAACCCAGGGTAGGCAAGGCATGCGCGGAGAAGCTGGAAGAACATGCGAGCAGCTATAAGAGCTGCAGACAAGCTCTATCCACTAGTGGCTAACACAGCAGCAAGGCAGGCATGCTCTGTTCTCTCACGGCTGATGCCAAGGCAAGGGCTTTCCAGGTGGTGCTTACATAGGTGTGCAGAACAAGGGTGGCACGTGGCCAAGCAAGTGCACCATGATGCGTGTGCACATTGCTACCAAGCATCTCAGCTGTCACATAACCATGGAAAGTCATCGGTTACAGACGTGAACCGAGAGTGAGAGGACAGAGGTAACACAGCCTGGCCATCACCATCTTGGCTAATCGCGCTTTCCCTACATCCATCCTTTCATGTTGAAAAAAGTAAAGGCCTGAGTTTCCAACGTGCACACCGTGGGAAGCCAGCCCTTCTCCAGTCGCCCCCCAGGGCTTCTGTGACCCCATATTTCTCCTGGTTTCCTTCCCTAAAACTTCCTGCATCTGTTGAGTTCTCCTGCTCTGTGTGTGTGTAGAGGGGGAACCTAAGACCACGCTTAGGCTTGAGGACTCCCTATTGATAGAAGAGCTCCCAGGGCTCGGGGAAGCTATCAGACATAGAGTTATGGCTTATTTTCATGCACAATTGTGGGGTAATATGGGCACAGGGCAAAGAGACACGGTGCAACACCCAGAGAAAACCCAAGAAGCTGCAGGGGTCCTCTCCCTGTGGGCGTGTGTGGTGTAACCATCTAGGGAAGCTCAGCTGACCCCGTGTTCAGGTTTCTCAGTGGGCCGCAGTCCTGTTGCCTGAAGTGCTTACACGTTGAGGGCTTTATTTCTTCTGAATTTTTAGAATCTCTGTACCAGGCCTGTCTTTAGGCTTGCTGTGTGGTTCTCACCACTTCATCCAGATTAGGGAGCAGGTCACAGTAGAGCAGAGCTTCCAAACTGGGAGCAGCGGGTTAGGAATACTCTTAAGTGGGCAAAGATCCAGCATTGCTCTTTTAAAAGGCTTATGGCACGTGAGTACCAGGTCACCTCAGCCGTGTCCAACTCTTTGTGACCCCATGGACTGTAGCCAGCCAAGCTTCTCTATCTGTGGGATTTCTCTAGGCAAGAATACTGGAGTGGGTTGCCATGCCTTCCTCCAGGGGATCTTCCCAACCCAGGGATCAAACCCAGGTCTCCTGAGGCTCCTGAATTGCAGGCGGGTTCTTTACCACTAGCGCCACCTGGGGTAGATGGCTTATACGGCTTTATGTTTTTTACCCCAGCGCCCCCTAGACTCACCCACACTCTTCAACGTGAGAACGTCCTCTTCTTCTGCCTCTGTGAACACAGTTTTCCTACCAACCTGGTCTTCATCCCATCAGCTGGAAAGACACTCAACGGGTGGGTGTTTTCAGCTACTGGTCTGTGGCCCAGCAACCAGGTCATGCTTCACAATCAGCTGTTTAGGACTTTCTGGATTTTAGCCGCCGTGAGAGGAGCCTCGCTGCTGGAGCTGGGCGCGGGAGTGGGTGCCCAGGGCCACTGTGAGAATGCTCAGGGATGTCAGGTCCCCACATGCAGTGTTACACACGGCGGCTCAGCCACCTCTTTGGTGGGTTTCTGGGGGCACCGATTACAATTTTGGCTGTGAAAGGAGTTACGGGTGACCTAGGATCATTTCTCTGAGTTTGGGAGATTCTAAAAGGCTTGGAAGTGTCTGCAAAAGAAGTTGGAGAAGGATCGGTCTTCACTTGACTTCTGTTGCTGAGGTGTCAGTAATGTGCTAACAAGGAAGATGCTTCTTAGAGAAGAAAACCAACAAGATGGGAAGAGTATGTCTTCCTGGAGGTTCCTCCTGAGCTCCTAGGATGGGACAGATATTTCAGAAGAAAAAGAGAACAAAAGTAATAGCTTTATTGCTGTTATCACAGAATTACGTAAGGTCTTTGTTTTCGAGCCTTGCAGTGCGGTATTGCCATTTTTATCGTGTAGCTTTACAATCTCCCAGGGAGACATAGGCAACTATGATGATGTGTACATAATGGATGAGAAAACTGGAACATAGACTGTTTCATTTAAAAGTCCCTGGTCAACAATGAAAGTGAGAATAAAGGCCATATTTACTCGTTTCTAGGTCCTGAGAGCCACTTATTTAATAATAAAACAGTTTACTATCCCCAGGAATCGAACACTCTGTTAGATGTAGGGGTGAGAGATAAATGTGAGCCAGCAGAGCAAAATATTCAGGCATGAAAATCAGTGTGAAAAGCTACAGTGTGATGTGTGCTACAGTATTGGTGTATGGATCAGTTATTATTTACTCGTTGATTGCTTCTACAGAAATATGTGGAATGATGCGTGTGGGTGATACGCATGGATGAGCAGGGGAGATAGAGTACAGAGAATGAAACATGAGATTCCTGTCTTCCCGGACCTTGCAATCTGGTAAAAAAAAAAAAAAAGACATATTAAAGCACAAATACTTAATTGCCATGATCATACAATGCTGTAAAGGATGAGGACAGGACCCGCTGGGAAATTTTATGAATGATCTCAGAGCTGTAGGAACACAAGGGAAATTTGTTACTATAGGAACACAGGGGAAATTTGTTATTGTTGAGGATGCAACAACACAATTGATATGAACTCTGTATTAGTTTCTTCTACCTTATCAACATCATTTTCAATTTCTGAAAGAGACTGGAAAGAAATGGGACAGTGACCTGACCTGAAAATCCAAGGACATGGGGTCTGAGTCGCCACCTGGGGTATTTTAGACAAAGCATGAGGGATGGACTGGGAGGTTTCCAGGGTCTTCTCCAGAATTCCCTTTCCGTTTGCATTTTCAAAATCTGTTTATTGAACATGCAAGTATTTGAAAAGGAACAGGTGAATTCACTCGAGTAATCTTTAAGCTCACATCACAAATCGTCTCCATAAACTCCTGAGCGGATGCCCTAAAGCCCGCGTAGGTGAACTCCCCAGCGCATAGAGCACTGATGGTCTCCTGGAGAGCGTGGCCTCAAAGCGGTAAAATGACTAACACTGCAAATGGAGTACTTCTGTGTCTATTTGGGATGTTAGCTTAGAAAGTGAAAGTGTCCATCGCTCAGTCCGTGTCTGACTCTTTGTGAACCCATGGGCTGTAGCCCGCCAGGCTTCTCAGTCAATGGAGTTCTCCAGGCAAGAATACTGGGATGGGCTGCCATGCCCTTTAACAGAGGATCTTCCCAACCCAGGGATCAAAGCCAGGTCTCCTGCATTGCAGGCAGATTCTTCACCACCTGAGCCACCAGGGAAGCCCTTGTTAGCACAGAGAACAGGTCTGACTGCAGCTGAATACAGACGTGGGAAAGTAAGGGTGCTGTGAAGAGGCAGTCTCTCATCACTGACTCCTCTTTGCTCTGTGCTGGCGGAACCACAGCCCACTCATCCTCCACTGAATGCACTGCCCTCCGTGGGCATCCTATGTGCTCCAAACATTCGGAACGCAATGCCGTCTGAAGCTCGCTCTTAATCAATGCTATGTTAGAAGACGAGGAGACCCTCAACAATGTCCTTGAAACATATGAAGCTCTTTGCAGTGGAAGGTCACCCAAAAGACCACAAGCTCTAAAAAATATTGTCTCTCTTCAGAATCACGATGGCTCGGATGATAATGCATACTCCTGCAATGCAGGAGATGTGGGTTCGGTCCCTGGTTTGGAAAGATCCCCTGGAGGAGGAAATTGCAACCCACTCCAGTGTTCTTGCCTGGAGAATCCCATGTACAGAGGAGTCTGGCAGGCTATAGTCTATGGGGTTACAGAGAGTCCGACATGACTGAACGCACACGCACAATCCAGAACGCAATCTGTAACAAATTACTTTCTGGATTTGAAATAATATTGAAAGTGTAGGAGTCAGTTTTCATCCTTGGTGTACATGAAAAGCAGATTCCACTATTTCTGTTTTGCTGACAGTGTTTCACATTTGTATTTTCTGCATTCATCTTTAACGTAGCTGCTCCCAGTGCAATGGTTCGGTCCACTGGTGAGTGTGACGAGATCAGTGATCCTCAGGTTTCAGCCCAGAGGAAAATCACCTGGAGGCTCCTGAGGACAAAACCACGGAGCCATATCCCTGGGCTTTGTGATTCAGTCAACCTTGAGTATGAGCTAGTTTATAGGTGATGCTGATACTACTGGTCTGGGGACCACACTCTGAGACACGCTGATCTAGACCATCTCTCACTTGCTGTGGCTGGTGTTTCCAGTGAGGTGTGGTGGGGACCACTCACTCCACTGTCTTCCATGTGAACAGAGATACCACGGGAGCACGGATTACCTCTGCTCAGACTTTCATAGTAACCCAACAAGAAATGCAGGCTCGCTGTTGGGGACCACCAAAGCATTTAAACAAACAAACAAACAGAACCAATTCCTGGTCTTACAGTTACATTTTAAATCTTAGAGCAAAAATAAATGTCTTGACTTTTACCTAGATTTGCACTGATATTACAGAAGCAAAATTAATACTCGCTTGTGAGCACTGACACTCTCCTTAAACAAGGCTCACTGATATTGCCCACTTTAGCTTCACTCACATCACAAATGAGTATCCCAAATTCCAGATTTCTCTAGAAGAATATTTTCTTAAATTTTAAATAAAAAAAAATATTGAGATTGCTTGACCTGAATGGCATTAATAAATCAACTACACACCCTATGAAAAAATGTGTGGACTCAGGAGTTAAAAGCTCACATTGCAGTATTATGAAGTCATGTTAAAACATAATCGACTCCACCCATTTCCCTCCTCTTCTAGGCTTCTGCCTTAGCTTAACAGGTGGCTTGCCAGCAGAATGGGAATCAATTGCTGAGAGATATTCCAAACAAGTCAGGATCTTGGAAAACTAGCTGGCATAGGAAACCACTTGAGCTCAAGTCCCTCTGAGTGAGGTGTGTTTCTACACACTGAAAGGTACACGCATGTATTATTTTTCTTATGCATTTTGATGCTCTTCTTTTACAGCATTGCTGTAAAACTTTCAAGGAACTACATTTTGATTACTGATGATTACTATCATTAATGCTCAAATTTGTATTATTTTTATAAGTTCTGAATTATATGATCCACAATGACAAATAGAATATTTAACACTCCGAAATTTGACATTTAGTTTTTTTTTTTTTTGTCATAGATCTCTTTATAGATTCGGATCTTGCAGAGGTAATTTATATACTCATCATTGCTGTGTTCCAGATTCTATTTTCACAAAATACAGAAAGTTTACCCCATTCACTACTTTTGGACATATTTTTTACTTTTATTTTCCAGAGAATTAAAGCAAGGAGGACAACTCCCTAAAAATATTGTTCCATTTTAAATTTTCTGAGACACCCTCCACTTCATTGTCAGCCATCAGATGGAACTACTTGATTTCTGTAGAACAAATAGAGAAAAAAAAAAAGGGTGGACTGACTCTTGGGGAAATTTTAGTACTCAGTGAAGTAAGTCAGACAGAAAAAGACAAGTATCATATGATATTGCTTATATGTGGAGTCTTAGAAATGATACAAATGAACTTACAAAACAGAAACAGACTCCTAGACTTAGAGAATGAACTTATGATCAACAGGGGCAAAGGATTGGGGGAAGGGATAGTTAGGGAGTTTGGGATTGACATGCACACCCTGTTATATTTGAACTAGATAACAAGGATCTACTGGTATGGCACAGGGAACTCTGCTCAATATCATGTAACAATCTAAATGGGGAAATAATTTTAAAAAGGATAGATATATGTATATAGATAACTGAACCACTTTACTGTATACCGGAAACTAACATATTGTTGTTAATCACATATGCTCCAATATAAAATAAGACATAAAAAAAGAGAGAGAGGAAAGAGTGAAGGCAGGTCCTTTTGACCATGGGCTGGTTTCCAGCATCTTCCACTAGAGAACAGTATTCAGGCCGGACAACACAGAGGTGTAAGCAAAACACTCTTTGTCCTTTGAGGCGGGTAGCAAGAAAGAAAATGACCAGATACTCTGGGAAAGTGCACGTTACAATTCAGTCCCCACCAAAGTTACCACTCGGGGCCTGAGAGTATGTGCAGAGTCTGTGAAATGTGACAGAGGAGTTATTTTTCCATGAGAAAATCCTGAATTGTGGGAGAGGAGCCAGAGGAGTGGAGGAGGCAAATATTTTTCCAATTTCAAAATTGGAAAAACGGATGCATTCCTGAGACCACAGGCCAATCACTTCAACATTGATCACTGACAACAAGGAAGACATGGTTATTAACAGGCTGGTGGGCACGGTAAAAGGAGCAAGGACCACGGGATCCGGCTCAATTAGTTTCAAAAAGAAGCAGCGTGTTTTCTCTTTGTGTTTAGTAAATTCGCTTTGCTGGGTCCTGGCGACACAAGGATTAATGAAGAGCTGTACTTGAACTTCAGGAGCAAATTCTACCAGCGTGTCAGACCTGTCCCTGCCTCCAAGTTTCCCACTTCAGCCCGGCATGGAGCTGTCCTTTTCATATCCCTGTGCACTTGATGAAATCACAGTTCAGTAGGTCAGAACCCCCTCAACAATCTACACAAAGACTGCTACTTAATAATTGATGTCAATCAAAGAGCAAAACCCTAAAACACATAAAACGGTGTCCTGTTCTTTATCATGTGCTAATGTCTGTTCCGTGGTTTGGATCAAGGCACAAAACACATGCCTGGGAGATTTGCACATGACGCAAAACTGGGAGGGATCCCTGATAGAGCAGATGACAGAACTGAGCTTCAGAAGTACTCACAACAGGGAACCAGAACCAAGGAAACGGGATAAAACTTAAGTGGGGAATATACAGTCAGGAGTTTCTAGGAATTTATGGGCAGCGGCTCACAAGATGCCCAGCAGTCACAGTTCATACCTTATCCAGGTTGAAGCTCACAGGACCTGGGTGTGTACTTACGAAAGTGCTGGGGTTTTGGTCCCAGGGCCAGTGGGGACAGCATCCATGCCAGGCAGGGCTGGCGTTCATGTCCAGAGCGATGTGGCTTCTGTTTTCCGAGCATCCACAGAGAAGGCATGCCGTGAAGGGTGTGAGCCTGGGTGAGTGCCCACCCCAGCAGATGGAACCTGAATGTGAGTGGAGCCATCGGGGTGGTATCCACTGTCCTACAGGGCACAATGGGCATGTGGTGGTGCGTTCCAGTAGGAATCAGGTCCTGGCTTTACTCGAAGCCACGTGCACCTACAGACACCTCCATCCAGGGCTGAGCCACGTGTTCCCAGGGGAATTCAAGCCAAGGCTGCAGGGTCATAGGTGACACAATGCGGAGTGGACTCTGCATCAGGGACCGGCCAATTCCAGGCCCTTCCGGCTCTGAGATCCTCGCCTCCCTGGTATGGGCTGGCCAAGTGCTCAAGGGTCCCTTCAGGGAGTGTGTGCACAGGTGGACACAGACACACACTCACACATGCACACACACACACACACTCACACAATATTCTGCTCAAAAGAGAGCCTGGTGTGGAGGAAATGAGAACCATCCAAGTCCAGTTCCTCTCCTGTTGCTGTGGACCCTTCACTCAAAATATGACTCTTTCCAAAGACCATTGAGCAGCACAGTATCCTTAAAAAAAAATTAGAGTATAATTGCTTTACAAGGTTGTGTTAGTTTCTGCTGACAGCAAAGTGAATCAGTCATGTGTATACATCTTCCCCTCCTGGAAGCCTCCCTCCCCCCACGACCCCATCCCACCCTCTAGGTCATCACAGAGCCCCTGCGCTATGCAACAGGTTCCCACTAGCGTGCTGTTTCACACATGGTAATGTGCATGTCTGGCGTGTTTTTCATTCACATTTGCTGCTGCTGCACTAAGAGCTCGTTGGGTCTAATGAGACGCCTGGTCGAAAGCCGCCAGGCTTTAATGAGACTTGGGTTTCACTGCAGCTCACTCTCTCTCGTTCCCATTTGTTGCCTATGGCAGCACTTTGGATGTTGAAGTAATGCTTGTCCCAGGTCCAGCTTCTGAATTAGGAAAGCACGGGTTCTGAAAACCTGATGAAAACATCTATGGACAATTAATGAAGGAACTTTATATTGTAATTAGTGATTTTTTTAATTGCTTCCACAGGAAAGGAATAGCAGGTGTTTTGTTTTTTTTTTCCTGGATAAAATTAAAAAAAATTAGCAGCAGGAAAATGTAATAGATGAAAACTTGAAGACTAATTGAAGAAGACATGGAACTCTCTTTCTTTATAAAGTGAGATAACAGTTATGAAACATTTTGAAAAGTATGAAGTAGTAATGATAACACCGTTTTATTAAATATAGCATTATTTAGTAATTGGCGCTAATAAAACGGCAATCATCCCACATTTTACCTCTGAGGAATAAACTTGCAGACTACAGCAGAATTCTGTCTGTGCTTAATTTTTTCAAAACAGAAAATGATGAGAAAGAACAGAAAAAGATGTATACTCCTGGTGGTGCTCTCATTTTCTTAGACTTCCAAGACATGGCCTCATCCAAACCCAGACAACTACCTTGGCTATATCATTCATTCCTTCATTCATCCATCCATCCATTCATTAATTGAGCCAGCAACAGTTTTTATGTGACTCCTATGTGGTACATGTCCTGGGTGTTCTTTGGAAGGACTGATGCTAAAGCTGAAACTCCAGTACTTTGGCCACCTCATGCAAAGAGTTGACTCATTGGAAAAGATTCTGATGCTGGGAGGAATGGGGGGCAGGAGGAGAAAGGGATGACAGAGGATGAGATGGCTGGATGGCATCATCGACTCGATGGGCATGAGTTTGGGTGAACTCTGGGAGTTGGTGATGGACAGAGAGGCCTGGTGTGCTGCGATTCATGGGGTCCAAAGAGTCGGACACGACTGAGCAACTGAACTGAACTGAACTATGTGGTACATTTCCTATTTGCTTATCTAGTTTCAGTGACTTTCAATGATGTAGATGACAACCTAGAACCTGGGATCATTTTATTTTTATTGGATTACAATTGCTTTATAATGTTCTGTTAGTTTCTGCCACACGACAGAAATCAGCCATATGTATACATGGGGCTTCCCTGGTGGCTCAGACGGTGAAGAGTCTGCCTGTAATGCAGGAGACTCGGGCTCAACCACCGGGGTGGGAAGATCCCTTGGAGGAGGACTTGGCAACCCACTCCAGTATCCTTGCCTGGGAAATCCCATGGACAGTGGAGCCTGGTGGGCTACAGTCCACGGGGTCACAAAGAGTCAGACAGGAGTGAGCAACTGACACTTTCACTCTTCATCCGTGGGACTGCGGGGTCATTAATCTCATAGGAGGAGCATTCGACGGTTACAAGCAGTGAGACAGCTTCTTCAGATGGACAGTCCCATCCACAGGGATGTGGGCACATGGATGAGCCACTGAGACCACAGTGAGCATGAGGAGTCTTGCCTGAGGCACACCAAATATACATCCTCCAGTTCTTGCCGTCAACATTCCAGCCGGTGTTTACAGAGCTGAGGGCAGAGGCGAAATGGCTCTTGTTGTCCCCGGCAGGGAACAGACTGTGTTCCCTTGACAGCATGTTCACTGCTTGGTATGAAAACCATACACTCTTAAACCATCAGGAAGGCCCTGCTAAAGAAGGTTCCAATTAGATGGGTATTTTAACTTGGGTTTACTGATCCTGGCGAGGCATAACTAAGTCCTGAACCAATAGCGGTTGGGCACGGGTCTAAGCCAGGGAAATGTGAGAATCTGGAAAGTTTCAGTCCTTGGTAATAGAAATGTGCTGCTCAGTCAAACCTCATTTGAACTAACATGTAAACCAACAGGAAGAAATACAATGGAGCGCACTTTACTAGACCCGCTCACATGAATGATCTGGGTGGAGATAAAAGCGGAATCGCTGGCGATCTGAGCACAGAAATGAGAGATCTTATAAAGAAAAGAACTGCTTCTGCCCATGCAGTATTAGACTGATTCAGAAGAAGGAAGCTCTACTTATGGTGCAAAGCGGGAGAAATCATTAAACATCCACTTGAACCTCAATAATCTCACAGGTTTTACATGCAGGTTTTTTTTTTTTTTTTTTTTAGAAACTTTGACTGCACCTTTGTTTAATTTGTTTGGAAAGGGCAACTTTAAGCAATTCAATACTTGAGGTCCAGCTGAATGTACTTGTTGGTGTTACCTGGTGTCAGTAAACCCCATCAAAGTGGGATGGAGCTGAGCTCCTGTGCTGTTCAGCAGGTTCTCAGGAGCTATCTCTTTTACCCATAATAGTGTATATATGCCAAAGCTAACCCCCCAGTTCATCCCATGCTCCCCCTCTCTGCATCCTGTGTCCTTTCATCCAGTCTCTATGTCTGTGTCTCTGTTCCTGCCCTGGAGCTAGGTTCATCTGTACCATTTTTCTAGATCCGCATGCAGAGCCACTTCACGGTACAGCAGAACCTAACACAAGCTGCAGAGCAATTATAGTCCAATAAAAAAAAAGCCAAGACACAGACAACCCCCCAAACAAACTTGCAGTGCCATAACAATACATACGTAGGAAGGCTGACATTACAAAGTCCGGCCAACAGTTCTGTTCAGTTCAGTTCAGTCACTCAGTCGTGTCCAACTCTCTGTGACCCCAAGGACTGCAGCATGCCGGGCCTCCCTGTCCATCACCAACTCCCAGAGCTTACTCAAACTCACCTTCATCAAGTTGGTGATGCCATCCAACCATCTCATCCTCTGTCGTCCCCTTCTCCTTTCACCTTCAATCTTTCCCAGCATCAGGGTCTTTTCCAATGAGTCAGCTCTTGGCATCAGGTGGCCAAAGTATTGGAGCTTCAGCTTCAGCATCAGTCCTTCCAATGAATATTCAGGACTGATTTCCTTTAGGATGGTCTGGTTGGATCTCCTTGCAGTCCAAGGGACTTTCAAGAGTCTTCTCCAACACCACAGTTCAAAAGCATCAATTCTTGGGTGCTCAGCTTTCTTTATAGTCCAACTTTCACATCAATATATGACTAATGGAAAAACCATATCTTTGACTAGATAAACCATTGTCCAACTAAACTAAATGTAAAAACCAGGCGGGATGGAAAAGGGTTAGTCTCTGTTGTGTGGGGTTAGAGAAGCAAAGTACAGCCCAGATTCCTTGGTGGCACTGGTACTTTAAATTAGGCTTCCTCTTCTCTTTCTGTGTGTATGTGTGTGTCCAGGGGCTTTCCTGTTGGCTCACGTGGTAAAGAATTTGCCTGCAGTGCAGGAGACTCAGGTTCTATCTCTGAGTCCAGAAGAGTCCCTAGAGAAGAGAATGGCTATCCACTCCAGTATTTTTGCTTGGAGAATCCCAAGGACAGAGGAGCCTGGTGGGCTACAGTCCATGGGGTTGAAAAGAGTAGGGCATGACTAAATGACTTACAAAAAATGCTATCATCCCTCAGTTTGACTGATTTGCTCCTCACAGCTTTGCTTCTGCAGTGCCTTCCACTCCAGCTGCCTGGAGAAGGTCTCCCTTAATTCAAGTTCTAGTTCAAATGTTCCTCCTGTGAATTTTTCTTTGACTCTACTGCCCAAAGTCAAGAAGAAGCCATTTGGGTTTTGAATGACAAGCTTTATCTGGCTTCCTCCTATGGCTGATGTTACAGGAATATTCTGTTTTTTCCCTGGAGGGACAGCAAAGTTTGAAGACTGGACTACTTTCTACTTCTCCTTGTGTCTTCAGAGTCTAGCTGCAGGCCTGGAACATTGTGGTGCTTCAAAAAGTGTCTGTGGGTGTATGAGCTCCCAGGAAGGGTGTAGGCAGTGTGTCTACCCCCCCACAAATAGCCATGTGTGCGGGTTGCTCCTGACCACTGCAATGTCCTCCCTATTCAGAAATCTCCCCTCCACTCCTTGGCCAGAGGGCTGGGACTCTCACCTTGGCTGACACCCTGTGGGGTCTCCTCGTTGCCATGGTGGAAGGCCCTTTCTGCACTTCAGGCCTCTGTACATGCCCCCCCTTTCCAATGGAAATGCACTTCTCTCTCTCCTGGGCACTGGAGGTGAGCCATGAGCTGGGAGAAGGGACAGGGCCTTGCTTCTGACAAGGGTGAGGAGGTACTCCTCAGTTCCACAGGGTTAAATGTTGCTGGTAAAACAAGGCTGAATTACATGCACATATTTCAAGAACTCAGGAGGTTTGTGACCACTGAACAACCACTGTAGACTCCATTTTGATGACCCATTCTCCACAAAGTTCAAGGGCCACTCCCTGGGGGTTGAAATGCATCAGCGGATGAGTATCAGGGAAGCTTGTCAGAAGTGACATTGGTGGGGCAATTACCAGGGGCTAGGAATCGTACACATGGCATGGCCTCTCACCACATCCTCAAAGCAACACTTGCTGTCCGTTGAGCTCCAGTCTCAGTTCCTAGAGCTTATCCACAGCCCTTACCATGCAGCCCTATCCATCTTTAAAGCCCCAGATGGAAGCCCTCTTTCTTATCAAATCCCTCTCGTTCCTTGAAATGACCTCTCCTGACAGGAAATGTTTAGTTCCCTTTAATGATTCACCTGATTTTCCATCCCAACAAAGACACTTTCATTCTCTTAAAGTAAACTAACTTGGAACCTTGATCACACATTAAGTGAACTCCCTCACAGTAATAGTTAGATTAGTGTTTTACATAATAACTGGAAGATGTGCAAATACCAGAGACCAGAGCTTGAGAATGTTAGGGGCATCACAGAATTTTATCTTAGGGGCATCACAGGATTTTATCTACCATAAGAAGAAAAAGCAACCATATTGCACAATCATCTGTTCTTTCATTTAGCAGATATTTACTATTTTGTTCCATGTACTGGTCAAGTAATTACCATAATTCTGAGTTCTTACGAGCTTATGAGTTCACTATATTGCATGAGCAAGGGATATGTAAACAAATAATAAATGAATAGTGTAATAAATGCTATACTCTATTCAATGTGCCCCATTAAGTGTACCATACTGGTAACCAAAAATGGTATAAAACACCTTTTAAAAGTTAAGCCAAAAGGATTTGTTGATAAATCAGAAAAGTAATGGAAAAGTCAGTGGTGTCCGATCATTAACTGGGAGCAACTATCTAAAAACTGAGCCAGTAACTAGGAGGGGAAGGTAGAATAAATGCTGGTTTTGAGGAGAAACAATTAATTGACAATTTGACAGTCTGAGTTTGAAGTACCAAGAGTCATTCAAGAAGAAGATTTTCTGAAAGTACTAGTCAGAGAGATTTTGAGTGTATAACACTGATGCCATTATTCTAAAGTTGAAGGTGCAGCCATGATTAAATACGAGCAAAAAGAGATGAAGGGGGATGGGATGAACTGGGAGATTGGGATTGACGCATATACACTATCGACACTATGTGTAAACTAGATGACTAATTAGAGCATGCTGTATAGCAGATGGTGACTGCAGCCAGGAAATTAAAAGACGCTTGCTCCTTGGAAGGAAAGTTATGACCAACCTAGACAGCATGTTAAAAAGCAGAGACATTACTTTGCCAACAAAAGTCCGTCTAGTCAAGGCTATGATTTTAGTTATGTATGGATGTGACAGTTGGACTATAAAGAAAGCTGAGCGCCAAAGAATTGATGCTTTTGAACTGTGTTGCTGGAGAAGACTCCTGAGAGTCCCTTGGACTGCAAGGAGATCCAACCAGTCCATCCTAAAGGAGATCAGTCCTGAGTGTTCATTGGAAGGACTGATGTTGAAGCTGAAACTCCGATACTTTGGCCACCTGATGCGAAGAACTGACTCATTGGAAAAGACCCTGAGGCTGGGAAAGATTGAAGGCAGGAGGAGAAGGGGACGACAGAGGATGAGATGGTTGGATGGCATCACCAACTCAACGGACATGAGTTTGGGTAAACTCTGGGAGTTGGTGATGGACAGGGAGGCCTGGTGTGCTGCGGTCCATGGGGTCGAAAAGAGTCCGACACGACTGAGCAACTGGACTGAACTGAACTGATGTAGCGCAGGGAACTGTAGAACAGAAGGAAACCCGAAAGGAAGGGCTCATGTGTCTGTGTGTGGACGATTCACTTTGCTCTACAGTAGAAACTAGTGAGCACTCCAAGAAAATTAACTTAAAAAAGATGAATCAACTTTCCTGAGAGAGCATGTGGACAAAATAGCAGACATAGTTAAGGACACGATTTCAGGTAATACTAGCGTTTCTCCTGAGACATGAATATTTGTGAAAGTTTGTTTCATCCTCTAACCTGAAATTTCTTTCAGTTCATGTTGCCATGTGTTGCTCTTCTCAAGCTTCTCCCAGGTCGTATCAGAGTCAGTGTAGTGACTGGCCTACGGTAGCTGTTCAGAGGCTGTTTGTTGATGGGATTATGATAAATTTGTAAATCTGAGTTCCCCAGATGTTAACTTACGCCTAACAATTGTGCCAAATCCTTAGGCCAGATGAGATAATGTATCTGAAAGTATTGTAAACCCAAAAAAGCTCTAATAATACAAGTTATTACAAATAGTGGAAGCAAATGTGACTAGTCCAGATAAAACAGTATGTGGAAGGGTGCTCTGAGGTCTCCCTCCTAAGGGTTTTGCTTTGAGGCACCAAGTCGCAAGCCCCTGTGGGCCTAGGAAAGCATGCCCAAGTCGCAAGTCCCTGTGAGCCTAGGAAAGCATGCCCGAGTGAAAGCTGGGTGGCGGATTGATGGACCTGGAAGTCGTGGAAGGTAGTGAGAATCACTGCTTCACAAGGAAGTCGTGGAAGATAGTGAGAATCACTGCTTCACAAAGAGGAGAATCTCTGGATAGACTTTGACTTTCTCTTCTCAGAGATACTTTGGGAATGTTGTGAGGGCCGGAGTTTGAGCAGGAGTTTTCAAACAGAATTAGGATCCTCATGGGAATTATTCTGTCTATAAGGAACCCCCCAGTATTGGTAATAATCTAAATCCAAATCTAAAATCCTTGGTTCTCCCAGCTGATCTCCATGTCTCCCAGGCATGTGGCTTTGGCCCCTGTGAAATGTCTCGCTTTCCTGCCCACGGTCACCACGGCTCTGTGTACAGAGATGTGTGTGGAGAGTCCTCTGAAGGCTGCTTCTTCACTGATGACTAGCTGTCCCTCAACAACACCTTCTGCAATCCTCCTGGCCACCGAGGCGTCATGTCTGCAGGGCTCCCATCTCACATCTTTAGAAAAGCTGCACAGCGGCTTCCTCAACCCTGTGCCGATCTCATAAAAGAGGCGATTCAGCAACTGAGCACTTAGCGTGTAAGTCGATGAATACTTGTGGTTTCACGTTTAATCTCATCACAATCGGATGAATTCTCCAGTCCTCACACGTACTTTAAAAGAAAATACACACTTTAATGTGGGGAGCATTCCTGCATCTGAAGATGGGAAAAGAGGAAGGAATTGCAGGTACAGAGACAACCATGTTGGGAGAATTATGATTCATCGTCCATGTCCACTGGGTGGAAACTTGGTGGGGAACACTGTGGATGGCCTACACGTTTGTAAAATAATTTAGGGCAGTGGTTTCTTATGTATTTATGTTAAGACTTTCATGCTTGACTCTATATTAGTACACATTTTATGTTCTTATGAATACTTTAAGTGAGAACACTCGAGCATCTAATTCTTAAGCAGTAGTGAATGTGAACCGTCTGTGGAAAAGACACTACTTTCATTTACTAAATCTATCTATTGTACGCTGAAGCTGAAAATCCAATACTTTGGATATCTGATATGAAGAGCAGACATAGTGGAAAAGATCCTGATTCTAGGAAAGACTGAAAGCGAAAGGAGAAGGGGGCGGCAGAGAATGAGATGGTCAGATAGTACAACTGACTCAGTGGACATGAGCAAACTTCGGGAGACAGTGGAGGTTAGAGGAGCCCGTCGTGTTGCAATCCCCGCGACTGCACGCGACAGCAGCAGTTCTATTCACAAGACGGGGAAAACGCTTTTCCTTCTGTTTCCTATCTGGACTTGTCACCAACTGCTGATTGTCCCATTCTAATTTCTTCCATATTCTTTCTCTCTCTCACTCGGCACTGCTGTCACCTGAGCTTAGGCACCACCTCATGTTTGGTCCTCACTGAAATCAGGGCAGAACTGGTCCGTAAGAAAGAGCACTTAAATTCAGTGCAGAACAGTAAGGAGGTATGCTCACAGGACCCAACTCTTCCCTTTCTCCATCTTCTGCTCACCTCTTTCCTCCTTCCTTTCCTTTTGCAGACAGACACTGAGCACATATCTTGTGTTCCCATCTGAGTCTGCATAGGTAAAGAGTAAAATCCTTATCCTTAATGGAGGTAATTAAAAAACACTGTCATAAATGTCACGGCAGAAGACAGAGGGATTGTCTTTCCACTTGGAAAGGGCACTGGGTCTCTAAGGCAGTCATTCTGGAAGAGAATTTACCATCTCAGCTGAAACTTAAAGGATGAACAGGTGGTGAACAGTGAAGGAGGAGGAGTTTGCCACAGGTCCTGGAAGGAGCAGAAGCACAGAAAATTTCAGAAGAGAATACTTTGCTGTTGTTCAGTCCCTAAGTCGTGTCTGATTTTGTGACCCCAGGACTGCAGCATGCATGTCTTCCCCATCCTTCACTACCTCCCAGAGCTTGCCAAATCATTGATTTGGTGATGCCATCCAACCATCTTATTCTCCATCACCCTCTTCTCCTCCTGCCCTCAATCTTTCCCAGCAACAGCGTCATTTTGAACGAGTCAACTCTTCGCATCAGGTGGCCAAAGTATTGGAGCTTCAGCTTCAGCATCAGTCCTTCCAATGAATATTCAGGGTTGATTTCCTTTACGATTGACTGGTTTGATCTCCTTCCTATCCAACGGACTCTCAGGAGTGTTCTCCAGCACGGTAGTTTGAAAGCATCAGCTCTTTGGTGCTCAGCCTTCTTTGTGGTCCAACTCTCACATCTGTACATGACTACTGGAAAAACCATAGCTTTGACTATTTTGAACACTGAGTAGAACATATATGGTTCAGAATGACATGAGAATCGGATTCAAGAGAAAGAGCTAAAACAGAGAGCTCAAGTTGCAGCCGGAGTGAGATTTTGATGGAACTTCCAGACCACGCCAAGTTTAGATTTCTTCCTAAGTCAAATGACGAATGAACAGAAGATTTAAACAGAGAGTCATGAATGGGTTCTCCTTCCTGGTTTGTTCATCCTTCTAAATGTAGATTCGAAAGAGCACAGACATCGCTTTGCTACTAGGATCAAGGAGAGGGCCTGCTGATAGTAGGCACATGGTAAATATATGTGGTGTACATGAACGGATATGCATGTGTCAAGAGCGTTAAGTGGAAAGAACTGCAATGGCCAAGACTTTTTGCGGATCCTGGAAGAAAATGCAAGTAATCCGATGTGCAGAGCCATAATAAGACACAAGTGCAAGTAATCCGATGTGGATGTGCAGAGTCATTATAAGACACATAAAAACTTACCTCGTAACTAATGGAGAAATACACTGAGGGGGGAGGCTCTGTAGCATAAAAGTGGTCTTCTTTAATCAGTGATGGCATCTCCCAGTGACTGCTCTTGAGAGTTGCTGGGAAGCATGCCCATCCCTGAGGTACTTACTAGTAAGGCAGGAGAATCTCCAACTGCACAGAGAAAAATGTCAAGTATGGGGAATGGACAATGATTATGCAAAATGACGCCAAATGGTAGGCTCTGTGGGTTCCTCAAGCCATGTTACATGCAGTGGAGAAAGAAGAGTTAAGCTCTCTGGCTGCCTCCCATGTCATCACACCAGTCCACGGGAATAGTCCCCCAGGACGTCTCTCTGGTTCTCATCTCCACTCCCACATTCCTGGTCCGACCGACCTGCACTCCATCAGACTAATGCTCCCCAAACACTCGTTTCATCATGACATTGCCTGGGTCAAATAGTTACAACCTAGACAGCATTCATCTCACAAATATTTATGACTTGGCAGACAGGGTGGCTGGGCTACAGCAAAGCACATCTAGATAAGCCACTGCCCTGCCCTCACAAACCTCAGAGCTGGGGAGGTGCTGGCCACAGGGGAGCACCTGGGTTGGCGGCTTTGGCTGCTGCCCCGGGCAGGACTGGGCTGTCCTACATGCTGATACAAGCTTGGACAGGCGCTCTATGCTGTGGCACTTCAGGTTGCTCACCTGCCAAGTGGAAACCGGGACTGCCTCTCCGAGGGTGGCCCTGGGATTTTATGTGAGAAGGCATGTGAGGGGTGAACTACCACCCAGGTTCACTGGGTGTCAAGAGTTGTCCTGATGCTTCCCTCCAGATGATAAAGGATGGCAGTCCTGCCATCCAGATGATACAGGATGACATTTTTTAGGACACTCTCTGACTTGGCTCTTGATTGTCTTGGAAGTTTTTTCCTGACACTTCTAACAAACCCACTCCAGGTTGCTGTCCCCACTATCAAGTATTTCATATTTCATGCAGGGAAAGGGACCTTTGGTTGCTTTTAGAGTGAGGGAGAAGATCTCAAGGTCACCAATGACTTGGTTTGTTTCTCTGTCACATGACAATAAGTCTTTCTCTGACTCTCAAGTGCTGGTTCTAAGTACTATTATAAGGTTAATCCTAATTCCATCTCAATTATGTGACGGTGGGGTGCAGAGGCAAACACACATAAAAATGGACTCATGTTTATGATGAGCTTCCCTAATGGCTCAGATGGTAAAGAACCCTTTTGCAATGCAGGAGATCCGGTTTCCATCCCTGGGCTGGGAAGATCCCCTGGAGAAGGAAATGGTAACCAATTCCAGTATTCCTGCCTGAAGAATTCCATGGACAGAGGAGCCTGGCAGGCTACAGTCCATGAGGTTGTAAAGAGTCAGTTACAGTCATGGTTGAATATTTCACACCACTCTACAGAGGGCAGTTTATCACACCAAATTTTTGGATGAGACACTTGAGACTCATGGAGATGGGATGATTCATCTCCAGTCACTCAGTTAGCAAGTGTTAGAGTCACCTTTCATGTCCTTGCTCCAAAGCTTATATGCTCTCCCTTTATGCTGTTCAGACTCTCAGAAGCACATAAGATCATTTCTTGACTGGCTTCTTGAGTTGCCATAGAGGTTTGTTCTTTCAAAGCTGGCAAAGAGCTTTTTGGAATTTGAGTGATGAGACAAGCCTCCTCCAGAGCGGTTGGCCATCAGTCTAAGAGGATGGCCTTGTCCTGCAGAGCCCTGACAAGAAGGCCAACAGGTATTGTTTACAATGTCTTCTCAAGTGGAACCAGTCTGCTAGTTATTAAGTGTCTGGAAGCATTTCCCAGTTTTTAAGTAGCCAGAACATGCTGCTGATACAGTCAGAGCCAGCATGACGCTCACTGCTCATAAATGACTTACTTAGAAAGAGGCAGGACTGTTGTGACTTGGCTGTCTTTCCATTCTTCAGAGATAAGGTAGAAGTTCCTAGTAACGAAACATGAAAACAAACATATTACAGTTCTTTAACATATGTTACAAGTAAATAATTGGATAATGTACATGTGCCTTCTTTCTCCTCTGCCTTTTGTTATTACTTCCTTTGAACTAACACATTCCCCCAGCTGCCAAGCACATGTTTTTCGGGTGATGGAGTCACTGGGAGGGGCGGACCCAGCACGCTTCTTCACGTTCCCATGCCCAGCGGGTCAGTGCTGAGAGGATGAGGTTACACTTCGACACAGCTCAGCTGTGACCAGAGTCCTGCCAGGCTCTAGTAATGGATCCAGTTCAAGAAATCCTCGCTTGTTACTTGCCACAGCACAGCAGCAAAAGGTGCTTTCTCCAGACTCGCCCGTGCTGTAGCCAACTTGTGACAGATCCTTTGCCTTCCAGAGGATCCACGACCTGCCCTTTTGGGAGTCAGTCTGTTCATGGAAGGCAGTGCTGCATGGTGGATATACGTGTGTCCTATAGGGCAGAAAGCTTAAGATGAATCCTGGCTCCATCACTAACTAGCATGGGAAGCTACCAGCTTCCCTATGCCTTAGTTTCCCCAACACACCTTGTAGGGTGTTTGAATGGATTAATTAAATTAGTTATATAAACTCTGAGGACAGCGTCTGACCCATGGAAGCATCATGGAGGTGTTTGCTATGGCGATGATGAAAAAGAAGGTGATGAAGATGCTGATACTAATGCTGGTGCTGCTTGGATTATGTAGAAAACCCTTAAAAAATAATAATCTGAGTGATTTATTGGAATAATTGGAGTGAAATTCTGGTAGAACTAACACAAGGAAGTAAAGATGATTGTAAAGTCTATTATTTTTGTAAATGTTTATATTATTTACTTTAATAAATAAATGGATTATATGTGTCTAAAGAGTTAAGATAGACTGAACAAGAAATATTTTTTTCACTTGTCACCTCATTTTGGAATAAAATTGTTTTATAAAGTAAATTTAGTTAAAATTATATGCTATGATTCAGTCATACACAGATAAACTATTTTTTTAAAATGATCAAAACCTCAAATTTTCCCTAAGTATCTCTCTATTCAGAGAATTGAGTAGTCAAAGTGACATTATTTGTTTGTCCTGAAAGACTCTTGCTCTTTACCTCAGTCTCTTCGGCATCAGTGTCCAGTTGTTTTTTTTTTTTTTTAGAGTTGTTCTCTTCATTAAAAACATATATTTTATTGTAGACTAGTTTTAAAACTACAGAACAATTGTTAAGGTCCTACAGCTAGTTCCATACATCTGACAAGCAGTTTCCCCTCTTATTAACATCTTATCTCAGTACCACGTGAATGTGAAAATGTTAGTCCTTCTGTCATGTCTGACTCTTTGCTACCCCACGGACTGTAGCCTGCTAGTCTCCTCTGTCCATGAATTTCTCCAGGCAAGGATACTGGAGTGGGTTGCCACTTACTTCTCCAGGGGATCTTCCTGACCCATAAATAGAACCCAGGTCTCCTGTACTGCAGGCAGATTCTTTATCTTCTGAGCCATCAGGGAATCTTAATAATAATATATCTATGTCCCTTGGACTGTAAGGAGATCAAACCAGTCAATCCTAAAGGAAATCAACCCTGAATATTCATTGGAAGGACTGATGATGAAGCTGAAGCTTTAATGCTTTGTCTACCTAATGCGAAGATCCAACTCATTAGAAATCACCCTGATGTTGGGAAAGATTGAAGGCAGGAGAAGGGGATGACAGGGAATGAGATAGCTTGATGGCATCACTGACTCAATGGAGGTGAATTTAAGCAAACTCTGGGAGATAGTGAAGGACAGGAAAGACTGGCGTGCTGCAGTCCGTGGGGTCACACAGAGTCGGGCACAACTTAGCATCTGAACAAAATACTTCATATCCAGGTTGCGTTAGTTTTTAAGATGTCTTTTTTTTTTTTCAGTTGTCAATTTTTTTTTACTTTCTTTTTTTTTTTAATTTAATTTTATTTTATTTTTTAACTTTATAATAAGATGTTTTTTTTTTTTTATATTCCAGAATTCCATCCTAGACAGCACGTTGCTTTTAATAGACATGCCTCATTAGTCTCCGCTTTGACGTGACAATTTCTTAGGCCCTTTTTTTATATCCCTGACAGTTTTGCATTCTGGTCAGAATGTCCATTAAGTGGGATTCCTCTGATAATTTTCTTGATTAGACTAAGTAGTGGTATTCGGGGAGGGCTTCCCTGGTGACTCAGCAGTAAAGAATCTGCCTGCAATGCAGGAGACACAGGAAATGTGGGTTTAATCCCTAGATTGGGAAAATCCCTTGGAAAAGGGCATGGTAATCCACTCCAGTATTCTTTCCTGGAGAATCCCATGGACAGAGGAGCCTGGTGGGCTATAGTCCTTGGGGTTGCAAACAGCTGGACATGACTGAAGTGACTGAGCTCACACGCATGCATGCTGTCTGGGGAAGAAGGCTCTGGAGATAAAATACAGTTTTCATCCTATCATAGCATCGTTTCATATACTACCAACCTGATGCATCACTGTTGATGCTGACCTTGACTTCCTGGATGAGGGAATGTCTCTTGAGTTTCTCCACTATCAGGCTCTTCTTTTTCCCCATCGCACACTGTACTCTTTGAAAGGAAGTCACCATTTAAAGCCCACATTCACAGAGTGGACTCTTATCATTTAAAAGTGGAATATTGTCTTAGTCTGTCCTGGATGGTATATCAACAACGACAACAAACAAACAAAACAAACAACACATTTACAGTTTTGGAAACTGATCAGGAGACTGACAAGTCTGAGGTCAAGGCACTGGCAGACCCAGTTTCTTCACAAGGCTCCTGCCTAGCCCACTGATGGCCATCTTCTCCATGTCTTCACAGGGCAGAAGAAGTAATCACTTCCCAAAGAACCGTGTCTCATTATCAACTCATTGAAAGTTAGGTTTAATACAAGAATTTTGCAGAGGTTTTACTATATGAACGTTCAGCTCAAAGCAAGTGTTTATACACATTATTTGCAGTTCTTCTGCATCTAATATTTGCCTGTTTTTCCCCATTTTTTAATTTGTATCATCCTTTATTTATACCAGCGTGGGCTCATGGATATTTATTTTATTTTACAAATTATAAGCCAACTTTGGATTATAAACCAAGACTACTGTGTTTATTTTGCCACTTTGAAGGTTCTAGTCTTGGTCACGGGGCACCCTTTCATTCGGCTCCTGCATCCCTTAGACACACCCCCATCATTTGTGCAGTTTGTGTGCTCGCTTGTTTTTGAGAAACTCCTTACTTCCTGGCACTGAACGATGCTGCAAGCTCATTCTTTATATCTCCAGTTACAGTCCTAAAATCAGCCATTTCTCCAAGTAGTTCCGCTTCTTTATCAGGGAGTGGACTTAGAAATCATCACCCGAAAGCCATATGTGCTGGTTCCTGCTCAGGTGCGGTTGCTTCTTTTCTTTCTCAGCTGACATGGCAAGGGAATATATGTTTGTATTTTAACTACTGAATATATCTACTTATATATCAATGAATACCTGCAAGTATTTCTATATGGAGCACTGTTTGTGACCCCATGGATTGCAGCATGCCAGGTTCCACTACCTCCCGGAGTTTGCTCAAATTCATGTCCATTGTGTCAGTGATGCCATCCAACCATCTCATCCTCTGTCACCCCCTTATCCTTTGGCCTTCAGTCTTTCCCAGAACCAGGGTCTTTCCAGTGAGTTGGCTCTTGGCATCAGGTGGCTAAAGTACTGGAGCTTCAGTTTCATCATCAGTCCTTCCAATGGATATTTAGGGTTGATTTCCTTTAGGATTGACTGGTTTGATCTCCTTGCTGTCCAAGGGACTCCTCCAGCACCACAGTTTGAAAGTATCATTTCTTTTGTGCTCAGCCTTCTTTATGGTCTAACTCTCACGTCTGTATGTGACTGCTGGAAAAACTATAGCCTTGACTATACGAACCTTTGAGTAAAGCTATCTGAATAGAGCGGGTAGCCAAGTCCCCCAGGGAGTTCTGCTCTTTGGAACTGTGGGCAAGAAAACAACATGCAAAACAATGACCTTTGAAAGGAAGATTAAAACAGCAGCTCTTCAACAGGAGCACTTGTGGGAAAAGGGAGTCTGGTCGTGAGGTCTTGGTCTTCCACCATGAATCCAACTTCTCCAGCCAGGGCTCTGAGGTGGCTTCTCATGGAAGGATGCTAGGTGCGGCTGAAAGCCCCAGTCTGCTCAGCTGGCTTTCTAGATGAGGAAACAAGGAGGAAATGGGCTTTCCTGAGCATTGGCATGTCTAAGAGAGACCCAGCAGGCAAAGCAAGTCCAGGTTGAGCTTCATCACAGCAAAGACTCAAGAGTCACCTGACTCTCCCCTGACTGGGAAAGAGCGAGTGTGTGAGAGCCTGCCAGAGGGGACTGGAAGTGTTCTCCGGGCCCTGAGGTATCTTCCCAAGAGCAGGTGAGGACAGGTGGTAACTGTCTCTCTGTTGATGCCAACTCGGCGTTTTCCCTCTCTGTCCTGGCCGTTCTTCATACTTCAGCGAAGACCTCATGACACACACGTTCCAACCAGCCCTGGTGGTAAATCTCAGCTGCCTTGCCCATCGGCCTTCCCTCACACCTGTGGTGGAAACAGCTTCCTGTTACCAGTTTTGGCCTCTGGGTTCTCCACACGGGGGCACCAGGGAAGTGAGTGCTGCTGGAGAAGTCTCACACGACCATGCTCTTTGGGCTAGCTTGCGTTTCTGTGTCTAGTCTGTTATCCCCTCAGCACTGATACTTGACTTCATCAACGCACACCTGTCACCAGTCCCCTCCCATGTTTGTCTAACAGTTACTCCCAAGGTCTCCTGGTCTGTGAGCCTCCACTAACCCCTCCTGTCCAGCACTTGCTCTTTCTTCAGCCTGTCCTTCTCCACTGCTTTCTTCCCCATAGAAACACACCCATACCTACATTATAAAAACTTACAGAAAGAACCCCAAACCTTGTCTTAGTCTTAGGCCTTTTTCAAACACTGTCAGAAACGTCTCATATTTTGGGGGGTTCTCTGTCTAGAAATGCAGGCCTTTGCTTGTCATCCTGTTTCCTCAATTCATATCCCCCTAAGATCGGCAGTCTGCCCTGTCCCCCACACCACTGAACTCTTCTCAGTGGGATCCCGGTGAGAAACCATGAAGCCAGCCAACAGGGTCCATCCCATCTTTACTCGTAGCCACGTGAACGTGACACCATTGACCCCAAACACCCTGCAGACTGCATCTCTGTCCAGTTTGTTTCTGTGTTTTTTTTTTTTTTTTTTCCCCTTTCTAGGTTCTTGCTGCTTCCATTGTTTCCTGCTCTGTCCTCTTTGAAGATTCCTCATATCCACCCAGCCCTCCCACCTTGGTGGTTTTCAGTCTCTGCCCTTGACTCTCTCCTTACGTCTCAGCCTTTCCCTGGACAATCTGACCTGCATTTCTTGAACTACCCTAGTCTGATCTCCCTTAGCCCTTTCACTGATTTTTATTCATCTGTATGCAGATATTCTTCCACTCTGCACAGTAACGTGCCTAACTGGCTACTAGACATCTCTGCCTGGCTGTCTTCAGTCTGGGCACTGTTTGAAACACACTGTTTGTGAACGGGTCACTGCTTTTCATCTCAAGTCTCCTACTTGAGATGAAGGACTGTATCTGTGGATCTCCAGGCCCTAAACAAGTTCTGGGACAGTACTTTAATGGAATCCATTTTTTACAGAGTCTGTTCTGCCCAAGGTCATGTGTGGAGGCCCTGGAGCTGCCAACTTTGAGCATCCTTACTCTAGAACATCTTACTCTTTCTAACTATCTGTGCAAAGTCTTAGAGGTACCTGTTGTATGTAACCCCAAGTGGGTACCTCACCTACTCCAGGTAGCCCACCTGGCTACCTAACTTACTTGAACACCTGACTTGTTGCAGCAGACAAACCTTCCTTATATTTCCAGCTTTGCTATTGAAATTAACTGAAGAGCCTCACTTCCTAATTTTGATGGTTGGAAGTCAGATAAGCAGAAAGCCCTGATACAGTCTTGTGGTTTCAGGAGCTTGTCCACAGTCTACACGTGAACGTAGGCAGCTGTGTCAGATTCCATGAGGAGTCTTCTGTGAGGTGTCCATCCGTAATGCCCTGAATCCTGTTCTTTGCCTACTACGATTATGTTTTTATTTTCTGCTTTAAAAATCTCTTTTAATATAGCTCTTTCTTTCCCGCAGTTCTGAAGAATCTCTCAGACGTCTGATTCATGGACTTGTCCCAAATTCTGTTAATGTTACTCTCAGCTTGACGAAACTTTAGGCGGACTTCTTCCTGATTCTTGGCCCCTGACCGCTCTTTCCTTTGGGCTTCTTCTTTAGGAAACTCATCCTTGTAAATTTGTTTTCTTCACCTTCGATATACAGGGAACTCTTTCTGGAAGCCTCTTGCCCATTTTACAACCCAGCAATGTTTTTCTCAAGAACCTGGAAGCCATACCTTTGAAATATGATCATCAAGGAAGATAGCACCCTTATCTCCTAGTCTCCATGAGATAGGCGAGCCCAGCCTTGGTGGGTGACAGTGAGCAAACACAGATGGCCTGATCACAGAAAGAACCATTTGCAGATGTAGGAATAACTCAAAGTGCTGGACACACCCCACTGATCAAACTCTTGCCTAACATCCTCCAGGACTTTCCACTCCATCACTCCAGCAGATTAAACCCCTACCTCTCTTAGCTTTATCAGAGTTGAGGTCAGTCTGAGTTCTGGTCTCTCTCCCCTGTTGCAAAAGGCTTGTATAAAGTCTTCTTTGCCTGTTTAACCTTGTTCAGTACAATTTCTGTTCTGACAGACTACTTTAATGGGGTTACATTCTTTTCCTTTCTCAGATGTATCAGGTCAATGCTGCAACCACAGAGTTTTAGGAAAGTGATTCACAGAAAATGATGATGCCCACACATAATCAACTATTAAGTAGGTAGGCTGCACAGAGAGACCTATGACACCTAGTGAGACTCAGAAAGTAGTACTGGAGGTTTTCCTTTTCTCTCAAGATGACTTCAGAGGGCTCAGCATTCACTCACTCTTGCTTCTACGACATATGTTCAAGATCTAGATCACTGTAGTCCATACAGATTTCCTTTGTCTCTCGCTCCTATGGAAGAGTCCTTTGTCTTAGGAAAGATAGCTCTCTGTACCCTGGACAAGGTTAAAAAAAATCCCTAATTTATTTCCAAAAAAGCAAAGAAGTGATCCTTCTGGGAACCCACATGCTCTGAGGTCATTTCTGGTGTTGAACTCCATCAGTCACAATTCCCTGGAGAAGATGGGGGACCCTGCTGGCTTCTGGACATCTCTGACCGCCCCCCCTATCTACCAGGGTCCTATCTTTTGTATTCTCCCCCAGAAGCTAATTCTGAGCTTTCCTTGGATACCTCTTTCCAACTGATTCCCAAAGGATCTTGTCTCCATAATGCATTTTTCACACAGCAAGATTAGATCTGTGTTTCAGGATATGCTTTGAAGCAATTTCTGCCCTTAAATGCCCTGTATTTTCAGCAAATGTAACGTTCACACTTGGACACTGGGGCTCGTCGCACTAACCCTTCTGATCCCATCGCTGGTTTAGGTTAGGTCACACATGGCAAACTTGCCATGACACAGCAGGATAGGCTAGCCGGTAGGAATTTTAAAAAGTGCTCTGAAACTTTAAAAGTGTTTTTCTGCATCTGGATTTTCACTTTGAATCATCTGGCTGTACTTTATCAGATTAGGTAATGCCGAAGAAGAAAACCATCCCCACCTCTAAAAGTATACCTCAAGGGCTTTGTTTGTGGTGAAAGAAGCATTTGTTAAATCAAATACATTTGCGATTTTTGACCAGAAATTGCATTAAAGCTTGGTAATTAGAGGAATCTGCGTGAAACATCATGCATCGGGCAGTCTGATCTCCCTCATGACTCCAAACAGTTGGAGGCGCATCAAGCAACTTGATTCATCGAATAAAGGGGATCCATCAGGGCTCTGAGTATATCAGTGATTTACTCTGTAAGTAGCGAACTATTAAAGATGACTTTTGGAATCATTTGAAATCTGAAAGCAAATGCCTACGTCTGCATGGGCAGCTTCTTTCCCTAGGAACATCTCCTCCCCAAAAATAATGCACACCTTCACATTTCCGCATGACTCAGTGACATCTGGGCTCTCTCTTTTTCTTTTTAGCTGAAAGATTAAAGTTCCTTAGATTTTTAAAAGAAGAATGCGTTTCTAAGATATTTCCGTTCTGCTTCCTGCTTCATTTTGTTTTTCACCTGAGAGTCGTCTTTTACGGTTTGGCCCAGCCACGCTTTTATGGCCCATTTTGTATGTTCTGTTTTTTTTTTGTTTTGTTTTGTAGGTCTCAATCGGGGGAGGTATTGTAACAGCAAGGAGATTTTCAAAATGAAGTTCGAATTTAGTAGTAGCTGTGCATATTCTGTGAGTGTCTTTTCAAAATAGGGCAACATGGTTCTCTATTTTTGCAGTCATAGATTTGAGCACATTGCTTTTTACACAGGCAGACAATGTATGATGTTCAAATTGCGTAACTGAAAAGTGAGAAAGGTGATTCATCTCCGGTTAGGGAGCACTGGTGTGGCGTGAACTTTATGGGATCCTTCACTCAAGGCAGGTGTCCAGGGCACAAGACCCATCATATCTGCGACACAAACAGAATGATTCATCCTGCCCTGAACAACATCTGCATCTGTGGTGCGTGCGTGTGTGTGTGTGTGTGTGTGTTCTAGTCGTGTCTGACTCTTTGCAACCCCATGCACTCTAGCCTGCCAGGCTCCTCTGTCCATGGGATTTCCCAGGGAAGAATATAAGAGGGGGTTGCCATTTCCTCTTCCAGGGGATCTCCTCAACTCAGAGGTTGAACCCTCATCTCCTGCACTGACAGGCTCGTTCTTTACCTCCGAGCCCCCTGGCAAGCCCTTGCATCTGTCTAGACAAGCTTAAACTCCACACACAGCAGCAATGGAGACTAAAATGGCTCGAAAGGGTTCTTGTCCTTATGTTTCTGTCTTCAGCAACTGCGAATTGGGAAGAATGTTTGTTTGTGTAGGTTCTGAGATTATAACTTATAAACAGGGTCTGTAACCAGAAAAAAAAAAAAATGCTTGAATGCATTTTCAGTTATTGTGTTGTAATCAGATGGCAAACCATGAGTATTAGGGATGAATTTGTTTTATAATTGCACTGGGTAATGAACAAAACAATAAAATAACAAATAAATAAATAAAATAAATGAACAAAACAATCAAAGTGAACCGCTACTTTTAAATTTAAAAAGCATTACAAAACCCCTTAAAGTACATAATAAAAATAATTGTGCATATTCATTACCAAGTAGAATGCAGCAAAAGAGAAGGCTTTCCAGAAACCCCCAAGGTCACCGCATTTAAGTACAAACCTTCTTTTCTCGTTTTCTGACCCTTGAAATGTGAAGATTTATTTTGATTAACATTATCAGCATTATTTATTGGCTCTGTACCTTCTGAATCATTCAATTTCCAAACTGACCACTGTTTCAGCCTAACTAAGCCCAGAGGTCATTGTCGTAATTACTAGGGTGCTCTCCCTCCTTTAGTCAGACATGAAATTCAGTATTATTTTTGTCTTTGTTAAATCACAATGTTTATCTTTGCTCCCAATACATTTGTTTTTATCACTAAACCAAAGGAGCCTTGGCTTTTTTCACTCATTTCTATCTACCAATTGGGGCAGCATTCTAAACCCGTCCCTCTTGATGAATTATGACATGTGGGTGAGTGCTTCACACTTTTATTGATACTGACACTCAGAGCTAGGAATATTTCACCTACAGCCTCTGACCATAGTTGATGCCCCAACCAAAGTCCAAGAAGAAGTTTGGGAAACTTCCAATACCTTGTTTCCCAGCCGATGTATCAGAACATCAGTAATGGGTTTTAGAAACTCTGTTGTTGTTCAGTTGCTCAGTCATGTCGAACTTTTTGTGACCCCTTGGACTGCAGTATGCCAGGCTTCCCTGTCCATCACCATCTCTCTGAGTTTGCTTAAACTTATGTCTATTGAATCGGTGGTGCCATCCAACCATCTCATCCTCGGTCATCCCCTTCTCCTCCTGCCTTCAGTCTTTCCCAGCATCAGGGTCTTTTCCAACGAGTTGGCTCTTCACATCAGGTTGCCAACATATTGGAGCTTCAGCTTCACCATCAGCCCGAAACTTTGAACTTGAAAAAAAAAAAAGAAAAAAAAATGTGGAGGAAGAGACTTAAGCCCCTTAGTGTTTCCCAAAGTTTTTGGACTGAAAATATATACAAAACTATTTCTTCTTTTAAATGTCAGACTTGCTGACATCAAGGAAACCTGTGCTATATTGACAACATTTGGAAAATGATGCAATTTTGCACCACATTTTAAAAATTTAATGAAACAATTAGTGGAGCTTAAATAGTCTGTGTCTGTTTGCCAGAATTGTTGTGATTAAAAGATCACACAGTGAAGGGCCACTTTGTCAACTAAACAATGAGCTTTAAAGTCCAAAAAGGACTAACAGTTCCTAAACACAGAATCGAAGTTCAGCTCTACACCCTCATTAAAGCAGGGATTCAAAGACTTTGAGAAATGCCTTACAACCATTCGTTTCAGCCATTGATTTGTTTAGACATCTTTCGTGATTACTTAATGATTTTGGTTTGGGTGAGAACAACCAGCTCACTGGGAGGAGAGCTTTGTTTCCAAAAACTGTTTATTATGTCCCACAAGTAGAAAATCATTCCCAAGAATTGTGAGATCGATGAGAATTCTGAATCATTTCATCTTATCAGTCAAAGATCTCTTAGAAGTTCTTGAACTTCCCTGACTTATAAAAAAAAAAACCAACTTCATTAAACACTAGACAATTTAGTGTGTGTGCTCAGTTGCTATGTTGTGTCTGACTCTTTGTGACCCCATGGACTGTAGCCTGCCAGTCTCCTCTGTCCATGGAATTCTCCAGGCACAGATACTGGAGTGGGTTGCCATTCCCTTCTCCAAGGGATCTTTCCTATGCAGGGATCGAACCCACTTCTCCTGAATTGGCAGATGGGTTCTTTACCTCTGAGCCACCCAGAAAGCCCAATTTAGACAGATTTTTAATAGTAAAATTCAGTCTTAAATTTTCTTGCTCAGAGAGTCCACTTCTTTCACATGTGCTATTTGTAAAACATGTCAACACGGATTTCCCTCGTGGTTCAGTTATTAAGACGCTGAGCTCCTAATGCAGGGCATGGGTTTGATCACTGGGCTGGGAATGAGGATTCCACATATCACACCTTGAGGCAAAAAATACAAACACACACAAAGCATCAACTGGAAGCCAGTGGTGATCTCGTGTCTGTCAAGAATGTCACCATTTACTTGTGGGAGGTGTTGTGGTCACATTTCTTAGGACCTAAATGAATGATAACCAAGTAATTATAGTTATAAAAAATGTGCTTTTCTGTTTTATAGACTCAGCAAAAATGAGGCCTAGAAGAGGAAGTATTCTAAGTGGTTGCGTCCTTCTTCTCAGTCTGCCGTGACAAAATACCATAGACTGGATGGGTCAGACAACAGGAATTTCCTTCTCACAGTTCGGTGGCCTGGAATTCAGGAAGAAGGTGCTGGTGTGGCTGGGTTCTGGGGATGGCTCCGTTCCCAGCTTGCAGACGGCCGCCTCCTCCCTGAGTCCTCTCATGACCTTTGCTCAGCGTAAGCCTGGAGACAGAGGTCATGGGACTCGGTCCTCATGACCACAGCTGACCCGTCACCTCCCAAAGGTCCTATCTCTAAACACCATCACACAGGGAGGTGGGGCCTCAGCACACGGACTTTTGGAGGTGCTGTGCTGGTCTCAGCCCATCCATTACGATGCTCTTGGCTTGGACGCCCAGGCCTGCACTGCTTGTGGGAGCCCTAGAGACATCTCCCCAGTGGGAGCCAAGTTCACAACTGGACCAGCCCTTGTGATTTTTATAATAATGACAGGATACATTTCAGCAAAAACCATCAGGGAACTTTGAGAGGCAAGTATTACTCATGTCTTGGAGGGTAGAGGGCACACCCAAAGCCACACAGGGAGGTCGTGGGGAAGGAGAAAGGGAGACGTTGCAGATCTTGGGCACTGCCTTTGCTGGGGTCAAGGGTGAGGGGCCTAGGGCTTTGTGGGTGCCTCTCAATGGGCCCATGGGGTCGAGAAGAGTCAGACATGACTGAGCAACTTCGCTTTCACTTTTCACTTTCATGCATTGGAGAAGGAAAGGGCAACCCACTCCAGTGTTCTTGCCTGGAGAATCCCAAGGATGGAGGAGCCTGGTATGCTGCAGTCCTTGGGGTCTCGAAGAGGCAGACACGGCTGAGTGACTTCACTTTCACTTTTCACTTTCATGCATTGGAGAAGGAAATGGCAACCCACTCCAGTGTTCTTGCCTGGAGAATCCCAGGGACGGGGGAGCCTGGTGGGCTGCCGTGTATGCTCTCGCACAGAGTCGGACACGACTGAAGTGACTTAGCAGCACCAGTAGTAGCAGCTCAATGGGCAAATTTAAAACCTGAGAGCAGGAGTGAGGGCATGGGAAAGGAAGGGGTCACTCAGATGGTCAGTTATCATGTGACCCCGGGCTTTATGAAGAGGGAGCTTCATGGGTGTGTGTGTGTGTGTGCACGTGTGTGCGTGCTCAGTGATGTCTGACTGTGATCCCTGACTGTAGTCTGCCAGGCTCCTCTGCCCATGGAATTTTCCAGGCAAGAATACTGGAGTGGGTTGCTGCTTCCTACTCCAGGGATCTTCCTGACCCAGGGACTGAACCCGTGTCTCTGTGTCTGGCCTAATTTCTTATCTGGCTGTTTTGCTTTGCTATTGTTGTTCAGTTGGTAAGTTGTGTTTAACTCTTTGTGACCCCATTGATCACAGCATGCCAGGGTTCCTGTCCTTCACCATCTCCTACAGTTGGCTCAAACTCATATCCATTGAGTTGGTGATGCCTCCAACCATCTTATACTCAGCTGCCCTCTTCTTCTTTTGCCTTTAATCTTTCCTAGCATCAGTGTCTTTTCCAATGAGTCAGCTCCTCAAATCAAGTGGCCAAAGTATTGTTGCTTTAGCTTCAGTAGGGGTCCTTCCAATGAATATTAAGGGTTGATTTCCTTAAGGATTGACTGATTTGATCTCCTCAGTCCAAGGGACTCTCAAGAGTCTTCTCCAGCACCATAATTTGAAGGCATCAATTCTTCAGCACTCAGCCTTTTTTATGGCCCATCTCTGACTACTGGGAAAACCATAGCTTAGACTAAACAGAACTTTGTCAGCAAAGTGATGTCTCTGCTTTTTGATACACTCTCTAGGTTTGTCATAGCTTTTCTTCTGAAGGACAAGCATCTTTTAATTTCATGGCTGCAGTCACCGTCTGCAGTGGTTTTGAGCCCAAGAAAATAGTCTGTCGCTGCTTCTATTTTTTCCCTCATAATATGACTGGTAATATGTCTATTTGAGATAAATAACTTTGAAAAGGATTCCTCAGCAATCAAAAAGCTTAAGCTCCTTACACTACAAGTGGATACAAACTTTTGGTCTGTAATCAGGAGCTATGTAACAGATGTTACCTCCCAACTAGGAAGCTAACATCACATCACCCTGAATCTCACTTTTCCATGGTCAGCTTCTGAGGCTGGTGCAACGACTGTTCATGTGTTGTGGGTTCTAAACCTGGAGAGATTCTAACCATTGTAAACACGCCAGTGTCCTCTTGTTCCTTCTGCCAAGGCGGCTTTCAGCACTGAGGAAATTCTAAGCCTGCGGTCACAAACAAGAATATCACTGTCACCTTGATTGCGGCAGGGGTACGCAGCAAGTGCACTAGAAAGTTCGTTTGACCTCTCTGCACTTTGGATATTCCAGTTCTAAAGCGGGAGCAAGGATAAAATTCTAATGAAATTGCAATGTAAAAGGAGATATGATATTCATTATTGCCAAAAGAGAAAAATATCCTCTGGATTTATAACTCATATTCTATCAAATATAAGATGGTTGGATGCCATCACCAACGCAATGGACATGAACTTGAGCAAACTCCAGGAGATGGTAGAGGACAGGGAGGCCTGGTGTGCTGCAGTCTATGGGGTTTCAAAGAGTTGGACATGACTGAGAGACTGAACAGCAACGAATTCTATCAAATTCTGTTAGAGTATCTATTGTCTTCTGGACTATTCTTGTCCCATCACTTTCCTTCTCTCTGTGAAGGAAATTTGCCATCTACAAATGCTAACAATTTTAAAGGAGATTAATTGCATTTGTAGAACAATTAGTACTTCCTACTGGACAAACAACTGGCTATATTTCTAAAATGCTCAATAGGAAAAGTTTCATTAATAAAACACAAAGCCTAATTTTCTGTTTATTAAATGAAATTTTCTTTTTTCAGATTTGACTAAGGAATTTCAACCTCATGTGATTATCACATACTGGGATTTGTAATCTTCCATCCTATCTGCATGCGTGCATGCTTAGTCGCTTCATTCGTGTCCGACTTTGCAACCCCATGGACCACGCATGGTCTGCCAGGCTCCTCTGTCCATGGGATCCTCCAGAAAAGAACACAGGAGTGCATTGCCATTTTCCTTCTCCAAATATTAAAAGATATACTCATTTCTAAATTGTATTGTCAGTTAGCCATCTATTTTAGAGAAAACTGCCACGCGCTTAAAATTAAACTTCACCAATATTTCATTTTAGAAAACATTGGTGAAGATCATTTTTATTGATAGAAATTATAGATGAATAAAATACTAAATTCAGTGAAAGAATCTGTTGAAATGCTATTAAAGTGGTAAAATCAGCAAAATAATTCTTAAAGGCTTCAAACTGAAACCTTAAACGAGAGGAATGAGACCTTATTGCCCCAAGGAGCAGGGTGTCCACAGCATCAGCATGAGGCACTTGCTCTCACTGAGCATCTCATCACAGCAGGGATTCAGGCTGTGGCTACAAATGACAGGTGCCCACCTTATATTTAAGCAGTGTCTGATCTTAGAGCGAAGTCTCAGGGTAAAAAAATGAAAAATCAGGCTAATGCCAGTGCCCCCAGAAGTGCTTTTCTATATTCACATTTCCAGAAAAAATTACCAGCTACTGGTGACCCCACCCTTTGTTATGGATCAAATCATGTCCTCTCTAAACTCACGTCTTAAAGCCTTACCCACCGGTGTGACTGTATTTAGAGACAGGGCCTTTAACGAGGTCATTACAGTTATTTGAGGTCACGAGGAGCTCAACCTGATATGACTGGTGTTCATATGGGGAAGTAACACCAGGCAGTCCCTGCCAAGGGAAAAGGCCATGGGAAGACACAGCGTCAGCTCGTCAAGGACAGAAGCCTTGGAGAAACCAACCCTGCCGACGCCTTGATCCTGGACTTCCGGCCTCCAGAACGGCGGGGACATAAACATCTATGTTTAAGGCACTCAGACTGCAGGACTTTATTACGCAGCCTAAGCAGCTTACTGCACCCCTTCTCCACCGGACATTTTCAGTGATACCTGAATGGTGGTGGTTGGTTTAGTTGCTAAGTTGTGTCTGACTCTTGCGATCCCATGGACTGTAGCCCGCCTGCCTCCTCTGTCCATGTGATTTCCCAGGCTAGAATACTGGAGTGGGTTGCCCTTTCCTCTCCAGGAGTGGTGGTATCTTGATCCAACTTGGGTTTGGAGCTGTGTCTTGCAGAAGATGCCCTAGAACCTTTAACCCTCAGTGTGATGAAGGACCTAGTCTCTGGCTTCTTCAGCCACACACTGTACTGGACTGCTAGTGACCCATCAGATGTTTACTGCAAAGTGTAAGACCACGAAAGGCACCCATCTACCAGCACCCAGCCCCAATTTATACAAAGAAAATACAGCAGAGTGTCTGTCTCCATGGAGCTTGCAGCCAAATCTAACAACAGGCAGGGGTGACCTAACGTCAGATGAGCTGGTCTAAGCAATGTCTTCAGCATCTTTGAATGTCTCTTCAGGCCTCTGTTTCTAGCTTGGGCCATTGGAACAGCATCCCCTTACCTGGCTCAGGGGTTGAGCTCTGAGGTTGTTGTTGTTCAGTAGCTCAGTCATGTCAGACTCTTTGTGACCCCATGGACTGTGGCACACCAGGCTTCCCTGTCCTTCACCATCTCCCAGAGTCAGCTCAAACTCATGTGCATTGAGTCAGTGATGCCATCCAACCATCTCATCCTCTGTCGTCTCCTCCTCCTGCCCTCAATCTTTCCCAGCATCAGAGTCTCTACCAATGAGTTAGCACTTCACATCATGTGGCCAAAGTATTGGAGCTTCAGCTTCAGCATCAGTCCTTCCAATGAATATTCAGGGTTGCTGCTGCTGCTGCTAAGTTGCTTCGGTCGTATCCAACTCTGTGCGACCCCATAGACAGCAGCCCACCAGGTTCCCCCATCCCTGGGATTCCGGCAGCCCACCAGGCTCCCCCATCCCTGGGATTCTCCAGGCAAGAACACTGGAGTGGGTTGCCATTTCCTTCTCCAATGCAGGAAAGTGAAAAGTGAATTTAGGATTGACTGGTTGGATCTCCTTGATGTCCAAGAGACTCTCAAGAGTCTTCTCCAGCACCACAGTTCAAAAGCATCAGTTCTTCTGTGCTCAGCCTTCTTTATGGTCCAACTTGCACCAACTCTGAGTTTAGACATCCCCAGTCCTGTTATCCTTGCTGTAGACCTGCTGCGATAGGTCTGCAGTGAGCCTGCCCACAGGCCTCCACCTGGAAGGAATGGTGGTGGTGGTCCCTGCCAAGCGCTGCAGACCCGTCTGCAAGGTGCTGCTTCCGGGACGTCACCTCTTGGCCGCTGCACGCAGGTGACTTACATGCGTCCTTTTGGGCTGCCTGGCTCGAGTCCTCCACACTTTTGTTCTTGCTGAGGTGACCGATTCCTCCAACCACCTGCCATGCGGGGGCACCGGCCTCACACGTGGTGCCTCTTTCCTACTGATGCTCAGGATTTCCTAAATTAGCTGAATCAGGATGCCTCGTATCTATTATCTGGTAACCAATACATTCAGCTACGTATTTCAAACATACACCATGCTATCAGAGGATCCCTTGGCTCACCTTGGACTCCTGGGACCTTGACAAGGCTGTGGTGTTGAGTCATAAGAAGACTGTCACCCTCTAAAAGATAGATCACGCCTCAAGGCTTGTGACCTCCAGACTCTCACAACCCCTATTCCTGTAGGCTCTTCCCTCCCCTCAGTGTTCAGATACAAAAATGGCTTCACTTAACGTCTTCTTTAATATGCTAAGCTTTTCTGAATGTGTAATCTTAGGATACAGGTTTTTAATCAAGTCTCCGGCTCCCTATTTCTAAGAAGAGGAAAATAAAAATCTGGCATTATCTTGGTTATCAGATAAGAGACTATGAAAAAAAGCTTTGTAATCTGCAGCATCCACAGATGCTCCCCCGGCCTCTTTGCTTGTGCATCTCAGGGGTTATTTTTGTCCAGAATTCCTGCTCTAAGAAGAGCCACAGGATCTGATCTGTCCACCTTGCCGCTGTTACCTGGCCCAGGAGTAGGTCTGTGGACCTTCCTCGGTCTGTTGTAAAGCCTCAGCCTTCCTCCACTCCTTTGTCCCTGCCTATTTTTTTCATCCAGGTTTGATTCCCAAACAGGCAGCAGCAAGACAGTGCTCCCTGGGGATGTTTGAATATTGGGGAGAGGAGCACCCACCAGCTCACTCCATCACGAGCTGGCTGAAGGCCGGTGCACTCTCCGGGGCAGCCACGTTCATAAGACCTAAATCCCAAGGTGGAAAAACACAGGACAGCTTTCAAGTCCGCCCCCGCCCCCAAAGGCCAATTCCATCTGTGCCCTTCTAAGCAGCCCTGGGGTTCTGGAGCCAGTGTCTCCTTTGACATAAGTTGTTTGAGTTGGATAAACCCCACTTGCAAAGCAAACCTAGTGAATATAAAAATGATGAGTAAAAAAAATAAATAAATAAAGTCACAGCCCCACCCTGCCTGACAGGGGAACCAAGTGCCAACCGCATAGACTTACTCTTTCCTAAGAACCAAGAATTTGTAATCGAGTTATAGACTCTGTGGTGGTATCATTATTTTCTGTTCACACAGCTTAAGGGTGACATCACTGTCATTCCTGGACTTACACTCTTTCTGTGTGATTGCATATGTTGCAGTTCCGAGCCAAGGGAGGTGGGATTCCAAGCAGCCTTCCAGATCTTGATAACAGGGTCACTCCCTAGGTCAGGGGGGGGCTCTCTAGGCCTGAGGATTCTGTGTCAAGGGAGCATCCATCTTGGTCAGTAAGGGAATCCGTTCCTCCTAGGGGATTTTTCCCTCCCATCCTTGATTTGGGCCACCTGCCTGGGGCTTCCCAGACCATCCACTAAGGAGAAGCTAGAGAGGGTATAAAATCCACATAGTCATTGTGCTAATAAGGAATTCACAGACAATGTATTCCAGGAGAAGCAAACAGCAGAGGGCTTCGACTTATGAAGAAAAAGGCAGCTCAGCAATTCATCATAAGCCTACACAGCATTTATAAGTGACTAAATTGAGTCTTTGACTTACTCCCTGCAAATGGAACTGTCTCACAAAGCGGCACCTCTTTCATGCCAAACACGTTATCCTTCGTGACCGAACGCTTATGTTTTCAACAGCAGAACTTGGTGTCTATGGTGCTGACCATCCTGGCTCATTCCCAACCATCGCATGCAACTGAGGCTTGTGATGCTCAAACGCAACTTGTCATTTCTGTATCAAGTAGATGAAAATCATTTCTGCGTGCGTTCTGGAGCCACTCCTTGTTATTTATTCCTTTCTGGTAAGTAGATGAGCCTGCAGATTGAGACTCGGGAATGTGATCAGAAAAGCACTGTTCTGGCTCTTGGCCTTTCAGAAGTCAGAATATAAACAGTAAAATGGAGAGGATCAAATTGTTCCTTGAGAAAAAAAATATTGGATCTTAAATCAGATTATACAGAGCCAAAAGAAATAAATCATGTTGCTAGTGAGAAATAAAGGAATCTTGGGGTGGAAGTATAGGTCGGGAGTTTGGAAGACTCAAGTTGCAGCTGAGGGTGGGGTCCCTGAGATTTCTGCCACCTGGAGCTGAGGACCAGTTGGGGTCTTGTGGTCAAAGGACGCCTGGGTGACTCATGTCCTGGGGGAGCAGGCGACCCTCTCTCCTCAACGAGTGCCTGGACCCTTGGGAGTAGAAAGAGGGTTACCTTCTTAGGTCGGGCATGGAAAATTATCCTTGACAAGGTACAGAACTGTGTCCTAGAAGGAAAGAGTCCCTCCTCGCTCCTGAGCCTCGGATACTGCCTGGGTCAGGACACTGAGATCAAAAAATTCTTCCCCTGGCAGAATGGGTGCCAGGGTGGGGTCCTGAGACATTCCCATCCTAGAAGAGGGTGGAGCCCCATCTCTGCTGTTGTTCTTATTGTTCAGTCTCTCAGTCATGTCTGACTCTTTGCAACCCCATGGACTGCAGCCTGCCAGGCTTCCGTGTCCTTCACCATCTCCTGGAGCTTGCTCAGACTCATGCCCACTGAGTTGATGATGACATGCAACCATCTCATCCTCTGTCGCCCCCTTCTCCTCCTGCCCTCCGTCTTCCCCAGCAATCCTCAGAATAAAGAAATGGGGGAAGACTCAGGGACTCGGGGGAGGAATTAGGAAAGAAAAGATGGGAGAGAGGGCTGAAGGGAGAGGCGTGGGCAAGGGAGCCACTTGCATCATCCATCAGGACCTGGGAACATTCCCAGGACAACCTAGATGGGAGCTGAGCAGTGAGGGCTCCTCTGATCCAGGGAAGGAGCCCAGGAAACCATATGTTTGGGACTCGATAGGCCTCCAGGAGATTTGCCTCCAGAAAGCCATGTGGTGTGATAAGATGGAGAATTTTGGACAAGATGGAGAATTTATGCCATCTCCTTCTGACCAGGCAGAAGCAGATATTCCAATTGTCCAGCTGGAGAAACCCCAGCCTCTGTGCCCCCACTCCCTGGATATAAGGAATGAAGCCTCTGAGACCAGTCACCAGAATATACTGGGGGAACTGGACCTTACCAGTCGGACTTTTACCACCAACTAGAAACCTCAGAGGAATGTGATAACATGGACAGATCTTGGGGGAGAAGCAAATCGTAACAAAAGAACAAATTAAAACCCATCAGATAAACACACAAACACAGGCTGATTTAATGTCTCCAGAGGCCACCCAAACAGGTCCATGAAAGTGTACACAGGTAACACAGCTTTCTGCATCTAGAGTTTCACGAGCGATGGGACTGGCAGAAACAAAGAAACCAGTGTTCAACTTCTATTTCCTCTTCATCATAACTGCTTTGTGCCATTAGCCAAATTATTTTTCAGTATCCTTCCCAGTTGACTGGGAACAATAACGCGGCCTCCTGCAGACATAAAAGGCACTGTGTAAGCTACAGTTTTTTATGCTTATGATACGGTGCATTAGAACCTGAGGTTCGTTAAACCTGCCTGTGTGTTAAGTTGCTTCAGGTGTATCCAAGTCTGTGACCCCATGGACTGTCGCCCACCAGCTTCCTCTGTCCATGGGGATTCTCCAGGCAGGAATACTGGAGTGGGTTGCCGTGCCCTCCTCCAGGGGCTCTTCCCGACCCAGGGATGGAACCTGCATCTCTAATGTCTCCTGCGCTGGCAGGCAGTTCTTTACCACTAGGGTCACCTGGGAAGCCTCCATGAAATCCATTCGTACTTAACGAGCATTTACCACATAGCATGTGCTTTGCCAAACTTTTAAACGTATTTACTCACTTAATCCTTACAAAACGCCCTAGAGAAGGTTCTACCACTGTCTCTGTTTTACGGAAGATGGAACAGGCGCAGAGAGGCAGAGAACCTTAAACGAAGTCAAGCAGCACACGGAAGACATGTCCAACTTTTCAGCAAAAATAAAACTATGCTCATTTTATAGATTAGACATTCTCGACATGATTTCCGAAGGAGGAGAAGCAGCTTATGTTTCTATTAAATAATTTGTGTAAAAGGTCAGTGTACAGCATGGCTTCTCTCCTGACACAGGCAGATGGACCAATAAGACAGGGGTCCCTCAGAGTTCCACGTGTATCTCAGCATCTGTAGGTGAACAGGGGTCCCTCAGAGTTCCACGTGTATCTCAGCATCTGTAGGTGAACAAAGTGCAAACTAGGTAAATGTGAAAAGAACAGACTGCTCAGTAACCAGCCGGAGAACAGTCTGGAATAAATAAGTCCGTTTAGATCAGGGGTCCCCAAGCCCTGGGCCACAGACCGGTACTGCAGCGTTAGGGGCCAGGCCACACAGCGGCAGGTGAGTGGCGGGCTAGTGAGCAAGCGAAACTCCATCCGCCTTTCCCTGTCCCTCCCCACTGCTCGGCTCACATTACCTCCTGAGTCATCCCTCCCTCATCCCCATCTGTGGAAAAATTATCTTCCATGAAACCAGTCCCTGGGGTCAAAAAGTCTGGGGACCACTGGTTTAGATGCCTGCCTCATACCACCTGGAGAAACAAATTCCACGTGGTTTAAAGATCTAAATACAAGAAAACAAAACTACAAACTAGAAAATGTTGTTCTTAGTTGATAATCTTAGAGCAAAGTTGGCTTCTCTCGGGCACAAATAAAACAAAGAAGCCATCAAGAAGACAACTAAAATAAAGGTTAAAAATTTCAAGCCGTAGCCTAGACAAAATCATTTGCTATGATATTTTAGCAAAATCATTTGCGAAAATAAAAAGAGAGCTTGCAAACCAGAAATAGAAGATCAAAGCCCAGTAGAAAAGTAAGCCAAAGCCTGAAACTTCAAGCCACAAAGAAATGAAAGGAGCAGAGCCAGTTCACAGATAAAAAGATGCTCCTTCCTTGATATTCAGGAAGATGAAGGAGTAACAAAGAGCTGCCATTGCCCACATCCTGAACTTTTACAAGTCTGCATGCTAAACATATCCAGAGATACAAGGAAAGGCAAAACTTTTGCATAAGACTAAGTGAAAGAAAGTGAAAGTGAAAGAAAGTGAAAGTCTCACATTCCTGTCCCACTCTCTGCAACCCCATGAACTGTAAAGGCTGCCAGGCTCCTGTGTCCATGGGGTTCTCTGGGCAGGAACACTGGAGTGGGCTGCCATTTCCTTCTCTAGGGCATCTTCCCAACCCGAGATTCAAACCTAGGTCTCCTGCATTGCAGGCAGATTCTTTACCGACTGAGCCACTTGGTAGAAGTGATCACAGTCTTGGGAGAGGATTATTTGCTGTTAACTCTCAAACTTTAAATGCACTCATGGTTTTGCTAACAATTCCCCTTCAAGGAATATTTCTGAGAGTCTCATAGACAAAAGGCAATCGTATATATCATGTATTTTATCCCGATGTGTAATCACAAATAAAGGGAAGCAGTCACATGGCCATTGCAAGGCAAAGGAAGAACTGTAGCTGTTCTTGTTTAGTCTCTCAGGCATGTCTGACCTTTTGTGACCCCATGACCTAGCATGCTGGGTTTCCCTGTCCTTCACTCTCTCCCAGAGTTTGCTTAAATTCACGTCCCTTGAGTCAATGGTGCCATCCAGCCATCTCATCCTCTGTCGTCCCCTTCTCCTCCTGCCCTCAATCTCTCCCAGCATCAGGGTCCTTTCCTGTGAATCTGCTCTTCTCATCAGGTGGAACTTCAGCTTCAGCATCAGTAGAAGACGCTTGCTGTGTCCACCCTCTGAAACACTGCGACAAAGGAAAACCCGGGGAGCTGGATCCGTGGTGAGCGGTTGAGGCCACTGCCACTCAGACTGTTTTTAAACGTCTGCCAGGTGCATTTTATGCATCTGCCTGTGCAGGCTCAGAAGAAGAAATAAATATCACCAGGTGAAATGGTTGGCAACGTGCTCCATGTATGCCTCCATCAGCAAAGACAAGAGGGAGATGCAAAATCCAGCTGCTCTTGCTCTTGTTTGTATCGTTTGGACCGACCTCATGTCTCCACCGGAGAGGTCAATGGCGCCCCACTCCAGTACTCTTGCCTGGAAAATCCCATGGACGCAGGAGCCTGGAAGGCTGCAGTCCATGGGGTCACTGAGGGTCGGACACGACTGAGCGACTTCACTTTCATTTTTCACTTTCATGCATTGGAGAGGAAAATGGCAACCCACTCGAGTATTCTTGCCTGGAGAATCCCAGGGACAGGGGAGCCTGGTGGGCTGCCATCCATTGGGTCACACAGAGTCGGACACGACTGAAGCAACTTAGCAGCAGCAGCAGCATATCTCCACAGCTGAATCATAAGCACAATAGAGGTGGAAATCACCTTCCTTCTTCTGTCACGTTTCCATGCCTTTAGTACAGAGACTACCATTATAGCCCATAACCAACCCAAACTGTCCCCACCCTGATTCTAACAAGATACGGAGCTGCTTTTCAGAGACTGCAGATCAAAACTACAAGTCTTGCAGCTGAAGCATGCCAAGGAGGAGATTTTTACCTCAACAGTAGAACCAAAGTGTCCCCCCAGGTCACGGAACCAAGATTGCAGGTGAAGGGTCCCTTGTCCAGGAAGATCTGGTGGTTATCTTTTCCGCCTTTTCACACCTTTCAGTAAACGGACCAGTTTAAAGCCCACCAATCAGAAGCTGTCCCACCAGAGCATCTGCGTACCAACCCGTCTTCCCCAAGTCATAATCGTGTGACCACACCCCATCTGGGGAGACGGATCTGAGCCCTGCCTCCTGTCTCCTTGCTGGTCAGCTTCTCAATCAGTTCAGTTCAGTTCAGTCGCTCAGTTGTGTCCAACTCTTTGTGACCCCATGGACTGCAACATACCAGGCCTCCCTGTCCATCACCAACTCCCGGAGTCCACCCAAACCCATGTCCATCGAGTCAGTGATGCCATCCAACCATCTCTTCCTCTGTCGTCCCCTTCGCCTCCCACCGTCAATCTTTCCCAGCATCAGGGTCTTTTCAAATGAGTCAGCTCTTTGCATCAGGTGGCCAAAGTATTGGAGTTTCAGCTTCAAGATCAGTCCTTGCAATGAAAATTCAGGACTGATTTCCTTTAGGAAACCTCTCAATAAAGCTCTCTCTTTTCTCAAGTCAATGCTGTAGTATTGGCTTCTTGGTGTCAGACAACAAGCCTTTTCTTGACAGTACTTGGAGGTATTTTTGGCCGATTCCTTTATTCACAGTGACTCTTATTTGGGGGTGCACTTTCGTCATCTTGGTGAGTGAACACTTCTCCCCTCTTAGGTAGAACCTCTGAAAGGACACGGGTATACTTTGACCCCAGGGGGTCAGTTGTGTCCTGCAATTGGTCCTTAGAGCACGGAAGCCGAGTCCCCCCTACTTGGAAACAGACTCTATGAACGTTGCTGCCAGGGGCTTGGCCAGGAGCTTGGCCATGTGGTTGGCAGCCAGCCTCCAGTCGGGGTTTCTGCTCACCACTGCCATGCAGCAGTTATCTTGGATTTTCCGAATTTGGAAGCTTTGACATCTTGGGGCCCTTGATGATCCTGGGGGAATTTCTCCTCCCAGAGTTAGCCGGAGCTAGGGCTTCCCAGGTGGTGCTAGCAGTAATGAGTCCTCTTTCGTCTCCTCTTGCATGGGCAGGCGGGTTCCTTACCCTTAGCGCCGCCTGGGAAACCCCATGTGAGCTTGAGCACCAGGCCCATTGCGTTTAGAGACTGTGGACAAAGCTAACCTGCAGTGTGCCAAGAGATCCCCTAGGTGGCAGCATCTCACCAGTTGGCCAGACGGACAAACCTCATCCTTCCAGCCCGGAGTGCCCATCGTGGCCATGGCAGGAAGGTTCTCAGAACATCCCCAGGTCCATCAGGCAGGGTGGCCATCCAGGCAGCATCTCCAAAAGGGAAAGGACCCAAGGTTCCAAGGTTGACAGAAAGCTCTTCCCAAGTAAGTGTTAGTCAGTCATGCCCGACTCTGTGCGACCCCATGGACGGCAGTCCACCAGGCTCCTGTGTCCATGAGATTTTCCAGGCAAGGGTGCTGGCATGGGTTGCCATTTCCTTCTCCAGCTCTTCCTAAGAAGGATCCCTAGTCAAGGAGAGGCCGTGGTGGGGGGCGGCATTGCAGATGGATGTGGGGCTAGACGAGAGGCGTTCAGAGAGGCTGTCCTGGGAGGCCAGAGGCCAGTGATGGAGGAGGAGACATCGGGCAGGAGTCAGAGCATCCTGGTGTGGCAGCCTGGGCTCAGCTGGAGATGTGTGAGCCTGGGGGTCACAGGCCAGGGGACCAGCTGGACTGGAAAGTCTGTGAGAGATCAGAGGAAGTCAGGGTGTCACCGAGTTGCTCTGCCCATTGCAGGGTGTCTGAATCTTCCCGAAGGCAATGTCCAGACAGGCACTGGGGGCCGTTACTCACACCACGAGTCAGAAGAAGGTGTTTGAGCATGCTGGGTTTGACTCAAACTGTGATGTTGCTTTAGAAATTACTACTACTACTAAGTCCCTTCAGTCATGTCCGACTCTGTGCGACCCCATAGACGGCAGCCCACGAGGCTCCCCCATCCCTGGGATTCTCCAGGCAAGAACACTGGAGTGGGTTGCCATTTCCTTCTCCAATGTGTGAAAGTGAAAAGTGAAAGGGAAGTTGCTCAGTCGTGTCCGACTCTTACTACCGTGTGTAAAATAGATATCTATTGGGAAGACGCTCTATGACACAAGGACCCCAGAGTGCGGCTCTGTGATGACTGAGAAGTGGTGGGATGAGGGGCTTGGGGGCAGGCTCAGGAGGGAGGGAATATATACGCCTTCATATATACTCATGGCCGATTCTGTTGTACGGCAGACACCAAAACAACATTGTAAAGCAATTATCCTCCAGTTGTAAAGAAATTTAAAAGGCGCACACAACTCCATCTGTAAAGGGGCCTCACAGTTCCCCAAAGGGAACACCATTATTTGTGTTTAAACAAGTCAACCTCGACGTGTAAGGTGTGTGCCTGGTGACGTGACTGTTCAGGTCACTCCAGAGCAGAGTGGGTTTTAAAGAGAAGTGAGACAGAACGTGCTACTGCCGCCAGCTCGGGGAGACCCTGGAGTCTTTATCTCATTGGCGACGTCACCCAGAGCAGAAGACTCGCCATGGTAAGGGGTTGTGTGGGGTCTGTCCTGCCCCAGTTCAGCCGCTGTGTCCCAGGACCCACACCAGTTACACGCAGAGTGAAGTCGGTATACGCTTCTTAAATTGAGTCCAAACCGAGTATAGAAATCAATTGCTTTTCAAATACCCACGGTGACTATCAATCCAACATCTTATGGCTGAGCTTCCCTTGCCGTTCCCAGCTCTGTCTTCAGCCATTAAACAGAGGAAATTGTTGTGAGGACAGGAAGGGACCAGAGGCTGAGGGAGGTGGGAGAGGATGAGTAATCCGGGGAAGGAGGGTCGTGCGGTGAAGTTGCAGAATCAGCAGGCCCAGAGAACACGGTTTTGCAGACACCCTGTGGCTCAGGGAGCCTGGCCCCGCAGGCCGGTCACATCGCCGAGCCGCAGTTTCTGCATTTGCACAGGTCTCTTCTGTGCCAAATGGTGGGAAATTCTGCCTCAGGAGGTTCATGGTTCTCTCCCTTGATTTACATGTAACAGTATTCTTCCTTCCTCAGCTTATACCCTCCATCCGTGACCTCAAGGAGGATCGCAAGGAAATCCCACTGCTCAGTCCTAGGAAACCACGCACAGGACCCACGTGTTGTCCATTCACAGGTCTCTTCCCGGTGAGCCTGTGGACGACTAGCTTTGGAAGAGTGGAGACAAGCTTCAAGACTTTAGTCTACCAGATCCATAACTTTTAAACTATTTTTTCATTTCCCCTGTCAGCTTTTCATCGATTGAAAGACTGTTTTCTATTATAGACTCGTTAACTCTACTGTGATAAAAAGTTTAGGCTGATTTTTTCCCCATAAATATTGTACATGTATTAGAATAAGCAGTAGGAACAATAATGTAAAGGTTAGAAAAATAAAGTTACAACGTGGGTCTCGTATGCACATTCCCAAGGAGTCTATAGACATATTGATTATGTCATACAGTGTCTCTGTAATGGGTGTAATCACAGCATAAGGTAGACATACTCAATACACACTGAGGGCTGCAGCTGAAGTTCCAGGGTGATTAATGTTTCCCCTCGCCAACATGTCTGGAGGGACCTAAAAGAATTTAATAATCCTCAATAAACATATAGACAGGAATTAATGTGGCTAGATTTGACAGGGAGGCCTGACGTGCATGACGTCCATGGGGTCCCAAAGAGTCAGACACGACTGAGCAACTGAACTGAACTGAGATTTCATTTGGATGAAATGTGTAGGAATCCAACCTTGTGATTCACCTGCTGCTACTATTCACCAAAGGAAGACTTTCTCTTGCTTGATAAGACGTCCTGCCTTCTGCTTGGAGGGAGACTCATCCTCTTCCACTAAAAGGCGATCCCTGTACAAACATCCCTGAAAAGCTGGAACAAATGCAGTCAGCGCCTCAGCTCACAAGAGAGCTTGGAAGCAGGAGAGCCCCGCAGAGAACTGCCTCCAACTCCTGCTCCATTTGAGATGCCTGAGAGGCTTGGGCATGTAGTACTGTAGACACGTGTTCCAGGAAACAAACTCACTCAAAAGGACAACGCAGAGTGGAGTGCAGTTTATTACACTGGCGGGCCCAAGGCAGAGTCTCTTCTTAGCCAAGGAGTCCAACCAGTTTTTGTGAAAACCTTGTATACCCTAAGTGTATGTGCCCAAACCCATCTCCCCAAATTCCCTGAAAATAGTCTGAACAAAGGAAAAGAAAGACACAGTCAAAGTTAACCCGTGATTCACATGCCTTAAGCCTCCGTGGTTAACAGTGGGCAGTTATCAGCAGGCCTGTGGTCATACCCCAATAAGCACAATAGAATGTATGATTCTATTCTGTTACACAGATAATTAGGGTATTCTTTTAGGATGGAGCGTCTAGGTATAAGCCCTGGGGCTTTTCCATCCAGGGCCTGGTTTTCCAGGTGGCACGTCGTTTCCACAGATACTGGGCACAGAGCTCACAGTGCACAGTCCGGCCCGAGCTGGAGTGCTGCTTTCAGGACGCAGCCTGTTCTGTCTCTTTCCTTCTTCAGCGGGAGTCGTGTACTCAACACTTCCGAGCGTGTGCAGGAGTGAATGAGAGGCCAGCGATGGAAGAGATGCAGGGCGGCGGTCTGGTAGGTAGGCAGTTGGGTGGTTCCCCGCCCCTTCCTGCCTCTGCGTTGCTGCTGATGGAGCCTGTCTGAGTCTGACGGTGGGGCGGCTGTTTGGACGGCTGACTGATTCTGTGCACGGGATGTTTACAGGTTCGGTGTGCAACATGCAGGGAGTCCCCAGGCATGGATGCCCGACATATTTTTAGCCACAGTTGGTAGCATGACCTCAGCCCCTAGGCAATACCAGCTGCAGAGGGTTTTGCCACTCAGATCTTGAACCACATGCTTTAATTCTCTGCCCTTGATAGTATGAAATGCTAGTTTATTCTTTTTATTTGTTTTTAAAATTTTGGCTGCCCTAGGTCTTCGTTGCAGCGTGTAGGCTTTCTCTAGTTGTGATGTGCAAGGGATTTCTCTGAGATCTTGTTTCGCAGACCAGGGATTGCACCTCTGTCCCCTGCGTTGGAAGGCAGATTCTTAACCACTGGACCACCAGGGAAGTTGCACGTGCTAGCTCCAAAGGCCAGTCTAGATCATCAAGAAGGAGGAGGAGCTGTTCGCGTGTGTTTGGAAGCCAACGGATTCGTATCTAGCCTGTCCCATCCTTGGCATGTTCATTTTCCCCTGCTTTAGGTAATGAAGACTGAGATAGAAGCTCCTCCCTGGGGTGATTTTCTCAATAGTACAGGTGCCCCTGAGGCTTCTCTGATAGCTCAGCTGGTAACGAATCCTCCTGCAATGTGGGAGACCTGGGTTCGATCCCTGGGCTGGGAAGATCCCCTGGAAAAGGAAAGGTTACCCACTCTAGTATTCTGGCCTGGAGAATTCCACGGACTTGAGCTCACAAAGAGTCAGACACGGCTGAGTGACTTTCACTTCACTTTCAGAGGTGCCCCTGAAAGATCAGATCTGCCAGGTTTCTACTGCTGTTGCCGTGGCAACCTGTTGTTATGCAGAGAAAGCCTTGGTCTTCAAGGGACCATTGTGTGCGTAAAGTGGCAAATGCTTGGGGGGTTGTGTCTTGTTTAAAATGACAGAGACCACTTCTCAGTGCATTTATGTTTTGAGATTGTGCTGATTACCAGAAGAATCTCTAGAGGCAGCTTAGACACCCTTGAGTATCTGAAGAGTGCTCAAAGTGCTTTTTTGAGAAAATTTCCTCTGTTTTGCTCTGAAATCCCATTCTGGAACCTTTTTTATGCAGGAAGGATTCATTAGAAGGACTGATGCTGAAACCGAAACTCCAATACTTTGGTGGGAAGAATTGACTCATTTGAAAAGACCCTGATGCTGGGAAGGATTGAAGGCAGGAGGAGAAGGGGACGACAGAGGATGAGATGGTTGGATGGCATCACTGACTCAATGGACATGAGTTTAAGTCAACTCTGGGAGTTGGTGAAGGACAGGGAGGCCAACATGCTGCAATCCATGGAGTCGCAAAGAGTGGGACACGACTGAGCAATTGAACTGAACTGAACTGAAGTGTTCAGATATAAACAATTTCCCCATAGATCTCTATGATTATGTATGTGTGAAATGAAAATGTCCCCTGCCGTATCAGGAAATAAGGAATGTCATAGCCAGCAGTGCTTTCCGGCCTCCAAATGTGAATGAGGGCTCCCCAAACTGGGATCCAGCTGATGCTGCCACTCCCAAGGTGATTGCTGAGGAGCTGGGCGTTTTCTCAGTTACTGAGACTGTCTCCTGGGCGGATTCCTGAAGAGTCCCACCAAATAAAATAGCTCTCCACTTTCAGGCTGTGACTGGATTTCTTTGTCGACATACACGCTGTTCTGAAAACAGTGACCTCACTAGTGGACTACTAGCACGTACAAGGACGAGCAGCGTAGTTTGAACACAAGAGCAAGACACCTGGCCAGACGGTTCTTTCTGGACTTTCAGGAGGTGTAATGGTGTGACGTCACGCCGTGACATCACACCCTGACATTATACCATGGAGTAATCACGACATAGGGCTTCCCAGGTGGTGCTGAAAATGAAAGTGTTAGCTGCTCAGTCGTTTCCAACTCTCTGCGACCCCCATGGACTGTAGCCCCCCAGGCTCCTCTGTCCATGGGATTCTCCAGGCAAGAATACTGGAGTGGGTTGCCGTTCCCTTCTCCAGGGGATCGTCCTGAATCAGGAATAGAACCCAGTTCTCCTGCATTGTAGGCAGATTCTTTACCATCTCAGCCAGCAGGGAAGCTCCGGTGTGGTGCTAGAGGTAAAGAACATGCCTGCCAGTGCAGGAGACACAAGATACATGGGTTCGATCCCTGGGTTGGGAAGATCCCCTGGAGGAAGGCATGGCTACCCACCCCAGTATTCTTGCCTGGAGAATCCCATGGACAGAGGACCCTGGCGGCTACAGTCCATGGGGTCCCAAGGAGTGGGGAGTGACTGAAGTGACTCAGCATAGCACAGCACATGCTATGTTTACAGAAAAGAACAGCAAAGTCTCTGCTACTTCTAAGCAGTTCTAACATATGCACCCTTTAGCTAGTGGCTAAAATGGTTTAGAATCAGGATGTTGACAATTTGGCTGTGTTCAGAGAGGTACATTAGAATATTCCATGGCATGCATTTGAAGCAGTCATGGAGACACACCTAATGTGATTTTTTTTTTTTTTAAATTCAAGCTTGTTCAAGCTTTCTTGCACTTACCCTAGAGAGACGGTGCTGGGGCAAAATGGCCATGTGGGGTTTTATCTGAGGGTAAAATCAGCGGAAGTGAAGTTGCTCAGTCATGTGCGACTCTTTGCAACTCCAGGGACTATATAGCCTACCAGGCTCCTCCGTCCATGGAATTTTCCAGGCAAGAGTACTGGAGTGGGTTGCCATTTCCTTCTCCAGGGGAACTTCCTGACCTGAGGATCAAACCCAGGTCTCCCACATGGCGGGTGGATGCTTTACCCACTGAGCCACAAAGGAAGCCCCAGAATCAATGGAAACAGTCATAAAAACCAATGGATGATTACAATACAGGGTGATAAGTAAAAGCAAGGGAAAGAGAAGACAGTTGTTAGAGCAGATGGTTCAAGGACTCTGGTATTCAAGCTGAGACTTGAAGGTACAGGAAACAGAACAAGAAAGCCTGTCATCAGGAAGGAAGTACATGCGTGTGTGTGTGTTGCAACTCTGAAATGCCCTAAAATATGAAAAATGATTAAAATATAAAAGCCGCACTGTTGACATTTTTGGTCTTGATTTCAGGAAACTAACTTTCCCTAACACTGGAAGTAAAAGATAATAGAGGAAAAAAGAAGAAAGATGCATTTTGTGTATACCAATAAGAGTACTTCATATGTACTATCACAGTGAATTCTCCTGACATATCTACCGCAATAAAACTAGTATTTCCACAACTGTACTTACAGTCAGAACTTGAGCCACCTTCCCGTGACCCCCACCTGGTGAGCTGTCATGTCTAGATCCAAACACACACCTGCTTGATGCCAAAGTTGGAGGATTTCCACTCTTTCATGCAGCTCTATCTGAAGCTTTAAAAACTACATCTAGACCTTATTTATAAATAGTATGCATGTTATGATAATGGTAGTGATAAAGTTTGCTATTGTTCAGTTGCTAAGTTGTGTCCGACTCTTTGCAACCCCATAGAGTGCAGCACACCAGGCTTCCCTGTCCTTCACCATCTCACGGAGTTTGCTCAAATTCACGTTCATTGAGTCAGTGACGCCATCCAACCATCTCATCCTCTGTCGTCCCCTTCTCCTCCTGCCCTCAATCTTTCCCAGAATCAGGGTCTTTTCCAATGAGTCGGCTTTTCACAGCAGGTGGCGAAAGGATTGGAGCTTCTGCTTCAGTGTCAGTCCTTCCAGTGAATATTCAGGACTGATTTCCTTTAGAATTGACTGGTTTGATCTCTTTGCAGTCTAAGGGACTCTCAAGAGCCTTCTCCAGCATTGCAGTTTGAAAGCATCAGTTCTGTGGTGCTCCCTTAGGAATATTCTAAACTCTCCGTGATTTCTACATCATTGAGTTTCTTTATCACTCCCTCCCTTGTGTGCAGGGTGCTGGGCAGAGTCCTTCCTGTGCTGAGTCAGGAGCCTGCGTTCCTGCTCCCTTGAGGGTTGGCCATCTTCAGATGTTAAGAGCTTCCAAGGTCATCAGAGAAAGGGATTGTGTGCAAACGGCCTGTGAGATACATTTACACATCTACCCTGCTTGTGGAGAGAATGCTCAACACCCGTTGTTTAGGACTCAGCCACAGTGTCTGGACCACACCTGACCAAGTAGGGCTGAGCACACGTTCTCCCTGCATGAGGGTTTGATGCACGAGCTTGTCACACATGCTTTTTTACACACAGGTTACACAAATAGAGGGTTTTTTTTTTTTTTCTCTTTTTACAATGCTACTGCTGCTGCTGCTAAGTAGCTTCAGTCATGTCCGACTCTGTGCGACCCCATAGATGGCGGCCCACCAGGCTCCCCCGTCCCTGGGATTCTCCAGGTAAGAACACTGGAGTGGGTTGCCATTTAATAGCACCATAAAAATAAAATAAAACAAAAGAAGACTGTTACTTATACTCATAAAAATTCAAAGACCTGTTGTCTGAATCCCATAATCAAAGAAAGATGTCTAAAGCTGGTTACTTGCTTTAAGCTTGGTCTCTTTGATGACTGCCAGTCACGTGCCTGAAATGTGAGTTAGAGCGGCAGCTATCAGGGAAAATAAGGAGTCCAGGCATCGGTTATTTGACAGAGTATTAAGGCCACACCTTTTATGTTACATTTTTACTGGGGAAAAGGAAAAGGTGCGAGGAATGAGTTTCCAATGCTCCTGAGACTGTCTGTTTGCAAGAAAGGCTCATGCTGAGGCTGGCACTCCCAGGGACATGTCCTTGTCCAGCTGGGGTGCAGTGATGGGACCCCCCGGGGTGCTGGCTCTGCTGGTGTGGGCAACGTTGTCTCAAGGGCAAGGCTAGGGACATGCACTCTGGACTCACATGGATGCTGCATTGCTCAAAAGTGGCCTCCGGAAGCTTAGGGGTTGCCTTGCAATGAAAGGTATTAAGAGAAATTCCCCAGAGGTGAGGGAGGGGAAAGTTCCATTGGGCCACCGTGGGCTTGGAGCTTGAGGAGGTCACAGCTTCTCCAGTGACAGGCCCTCCATGGAGATCCTCTTCTTCTTCCTAGGCCCACAGAGCCCTGCAGGCATTCCTGGGGTGCTCCGTGATCTTCAGAGGCCACAGAGCTTCCTGGAGCACGTCTCCAACCCCGGGATGAATAGCACATTTGCTTCCTCAGCACCCAGGTCCCTCCTGATCACTGACCCTTATGTTCCCTCCTACGTGGATCTGAGCCCACTTGGGGAGAGGGAGCCATGACCGACGCCTGTCGCTGCCTCCTGTTGCTGACCCCTCCTGCAGTGAGGAAGCTCACACACAGAACGCCCTGATGCTCTCGCAGATGTGACGTTCTGGGTTGCAGACTGCCATGATGTAGGACACTGAAGCTGAGAGCCGTGCGTCAGAGTCCTGTCACTGTCTATGCGTCGATTCTGAAGGACAGCAGTGTACCGCTGTGTGTGCCAAGCATGCGCACGGAGCGCACCCCTGGACCCAGCCATACGCATGGTGCACACCCCTGGACCCGGCCCCGCACACGGTGCACACCCCTGGACCCAGCCCCACCCTGAATGTCACCCTGAGCTGACCTAACTTCTGTCTTTATTTTTAATATGTCGTGTTCACCACTGCTTTGCCAGGCAGAGTTCCAAGAGTTTCTCCTTACATGCCTTGCTTAACTCTCAGAACAAACCCACGTGACAGATACTGTGACTTCTATTTTATGGATCCAAATATGGGAGCATCTCCATGTGCAAAATTTTAGCCAAGGACCAATGTGCTCATTTGCAAAGAGAAAAGCATGTAACCCAGGGGGTTCCTTTACACTTCCCTGCAAAATCATTTAATTTCAATCTCTTCTAAATTGAAGTCTTTGTTCCCTTCTAAGAAACCAAAGCAAAAAAAATTCACGTACACATCCTTTATAGAAAGCATCAAATTAATTGATGAACTTGGCAAAATTCAACATTTTTATAGAAATTTGTATAATATTCATATATTTTGCCCTAAAATATAAATTTCTGTAAAAATACTCAATTTTGCCATTGTTGTTCAGCAGTTAATTGCTCAGCTGCCAAGTTGTCATGGGGAGTTGGACACAATTTGGTGACTGAACAATAGCAATGGCAAAATGAAACATTATTACAGAAATATACATTTTAGGAAAAGTTATATGAATATTATTTCTGTTGAGATTATGAAAAGTCCTTTCAATTCATTTACAAGTCAGCACTTTGAACTACATGTTGCAAATCTGGGTGACCCAAGCAATTCTAGCTAGATATAATTTAATATCAATTCAACAGTTATTTGTTCTTTGTGCACAATATGGAAATAATAGTTAATATAGATTTGCTGAGGGGCATCACACACGGGTGGCGAGGGTACCCGCCACTCAGGAGGGCGGTCTCGCCACGCACACCACATGCTGGGGGCCTCTTCGTGGGCTTCGTACACAGTGAATTGTGGTGTGGTCTGTACTCTTTCCTGTCTGGTCTCCTTCATCTAAATTTTATGTTTGAATCCATCTGGGTTGCTGCATGAATCACTATCACGTGAATTTTCATTTTTATGGTATTTCACTCTATGAATATGCACAGTGTCTGGTTACTCTTGGTTGACACTTGCATCCTTTACAGCCTGGAGCTGTGGAGAATGCTGCTGCTGTGACATGTTTGCACACATGCTTTTGATGTGTGTGCACAGGCATCTCTGGTGAGCATCCTGTGGAGGCGTCGCTGTGTCATACAGCGCATGTGTTCAGTGTTAGCCAGTGACTGACTGCTGCATGATCACTGGGAGTTGTGCCGGTTTGTATCCTGTCAGCTGTGAGAAGCCCAGGTGCTCCACATCCACAGTGTCAATGGCATTGTCGAAATTGTGTGCATGTCCATATGTGTGTGTACACATATACATGCACATGTGTGCAGTTTTAATATAATAGTACATATGGTACGTGAGTCTAATATAATGGTACATGTAGTAAATATTCTGGTATTATATAAAATCCATACAGCATAAACATGCAGATAATGTGTATTAGTTTCTGTGTGTGTGTCTGTTGTTGTATAGTCACTAGGTCATGTCCATCTCTTTACGACCCCATGGACTACAGCACGCCAGGCTTCCCTGTCCTTCACTGTCTCCAGGAGTTTTCACAAACTCATGCCCATTGAGTCAGGAGTGCCATCCAATCATTTCATCCTCTGTTGTCCCCTTCTCCTCATGCCTTCAATCTTTCCCAGCATCAGGGTCTTTTCCAATGAGTGAGTTCTTTGCATCAGGTGGTCAAAGTATTGGAGCTTCGGCTTCAGCATCAGTCCTTCCAGTGAATATTCAGGGTTGATTTCCTTTAGGATTGACTGGTTTGATCTCCTATTTGTCCAAGGGACTCTCAAGAATCTTCTTCAGCACCACAGTTCTAAAGCATTAATTCCTCAGCATTCAGCTTTCTGAAGTGCTGACTCACTGGAAACCACTTTGATGCTGGACGATTGAGGGCAGGAGGAGAAGGGGCAGTGTAGCACATGATGGTTGGATGGCATCATCGACCCAACAGACAAGAGTTTGAGCAAACTCTGGAGACAGTGAAGGACAGGGGAGCCTGGTGGGCTGTAGTGACTGAGTGACTGAACTACAGCAACAATCTAAGCACACAGACCTGCCTTCTCCTTTGAAGTCATCCCTCCCCACTCTGGAAGTGTCTGGAAGAGGTCTCCTCTGCTTTCCCCGAACCCCTGTGAATGCCCCTCTGATCAGGCTTGCAGCTGTGTATAGGAATGGTTTGGTCTTGGAGACGGGCATTGCTTGTTCCTGGCATCAAAGCCAAGTGAGATCAGACCACATTTCCACGGCTGGTGCTGAAATCAAGCGCCTCACTCCAGGAACAATTAGGGCCTGGTCAGAGACAGGACTCGCCCCGTGTCCCTGGTTTCCTTTTACTGCTGGGCTGGCCCCTGATTGCAGTCGATGCTTCCCAGATGTTTCCGCTTGCACGAGTGCCTCCCCCAGCTCGGCACCACGCCCCGTCCCCATTCAGAGGGAAGACTGGCTCTCAGGGCAGAGCAGCTGTCCTTAGGGCAAACAGGAGCTTGCATCCTGCAGGAACCTGGCTGCATGTGGACGTCAGTCAGCAAGTTCACCCTTAGAGCTGTACAGGAAATGCTGCTGTAGAGTTCCATGGTTCCTGTGCCCCAAGGGGAGACAGACAATCAATGAGGAAAATGCTGTGAACTGCTGGGCACCCAGTGGGCAGGGAAAGATAGGAGCATCTGGGACTGAGAGGACTGGCAAGTCCCCAAATGATGCTCAGTTAGCAGTTTAGTAGCAGAGGCAGGAAGACCCTACCGCCTTGAGCAGCATATGGGCATCAGGGCTTTGCCCCAGGAAGGCATCTCCTTTTCTTACAAAGTAAGTTAAATGCTAGCTACAGTTTCAACTACAGTCTATGAACTGCGTCTTTAATAGACTTTCCTACTGAAAGCTCTCTCTTTCGTGATGTCTGTGAAGCTCTCACATAACCTCACCATCCTGTGTGACAGCCCGTGTGTGTGTAGCTGTGATCCCTGTAGCACGGGAGGGTCTGTGTGGAGCGGTGTTGCTCTCTCTGAATCCCACCCTCAGTTCACCTGAGCAACTTAACTTTGCTGTGCTTCAGTTTCTCCCTGTGTGAAGGAGGAAGAGAGATAGCATCAACTGGTATGAGTTGTTTTAAAGCTTGAAAAAACTACACTTAGTCAAATACTAGTGACTATAATGACCATCACTGACACTGACCTATTTTTCACTATATTGTTACTCTAGAGAAGAGATTCTCATCTGGGGGCAATTTTCCCCCAGGGGACATTTGACAAGGCATGGAGATATTTTTCATTTTCACAGTTGGTGAGAGTGCTTCTTTCATTTCTTAGGGAGGACAGTAAAGCCGCTAAGTGTCCTGGAATGCACAGGAAACCCTCTCCCACTACTCCCCTCCTCAACAGCCAGTTATTCAGCTTAAACTGTTAGTAGTGCTGAGGTCAAGAAACCTGCTCCAGGGAGAGAAAGAAGGTGGGGGGAGGGGGGAACGAAGGTGAGAAATCTGCAGTCTTGGAGGGTATGGTTTCTAGAACGTTCTTTCATCCCTCTCCCCTGAGTAGAAATGCATCTTCTCCACTCGCTCCCTGAGATTCTGGAATTCTGGTTTTCTACTTATCCATCAGTGAAGGTGGCAAAGCTTAGCTGTTAGGGAGGCATCCATGTTTCCTCATGGTCTGGCAGAGACCATGGGCATCAAGGGGCAGGAAAGGATTCAAAATACTTTCTGGAGACCTCTCCACCATGTCAGTGAATACCTCCTCCCTGAGCCCACTTTAATAACTAGAGCTACTTAATCTTCCCAATTTATGCCTCCAAGCTCTGAGCAGCACAGAGTCAGTTTGGTACCTACATTTCTCAGGCAATATGCTAACACTCTACACAGAGAAGCATCAGATGAACATGGTGCTTTCCATTCAAAAACCAGCATGTGAAATTCACAGATACATCATCAGTGTCATCTCCATGACTGTAGTTGATTTCAGCACTCAAGGTTAATGGTTGGAAATACTCAAAAATGACAGAATTGGCCACTGGACTCCTGGGCTCTTGCCATAGGCAAAGCCAATTGCCGATGTATTTCTATATCCCCAGTGGTCTAGTTCCAAGAATAACTCAATGCCTTAAGCAGCAAAGTCCATAAAACAGAGCTGGAAAGAATTACTCCTGGTGATGCCATAGCAAATAATGAGTTGCCTCAGAAATGGAAGCTCATATACCAGCCCTGCCCCATGGGCACCCAAGTGGTTCCCACATGGAGCAGAAGAGCCGAAGCGGGGCCCAGAGCACAATAGAAATCTGGCTCCTTGGCTGCTTGTTTAAGGGGGGTGTTACATCATGTTAATACACGACCCCGCCAGTCTGTAAAATTGACACCTCAATGCCAGCTGCCTTGACATCACGGAGGAAGGAGAGTGGAGAGGGCACAGTAGCCTTGCTGGAGGTACAGGTCCTTACATGGTGAGGTCTGCACCTTGCAACTCAGTCCTGCTTGTCCTTCATGCTCCGCGTTTTTGGCATTGCCAAGGCATCAGCCACCAGCGCACAATGGCAGGTGTCGCATGCACGGAGTCTTCTTCTCCAGGGTTGTCCTGTGTGGTCCTCTCTGCTCTGGAACCCTGCCCAGATGGGGACTGGCCAGTGAGACTCTCTTACAAGGAGCTGCAGAGCAGCTGTTTCTACACCGAGGGCTGCATCCCTGCTGTACGCTGCTAGCAGGAATATTTAAACACAGGAGGCAGCCTGGCCTTGAACAGTATGAAGCTTTGATTCAAGCCAGGACCTCAGAAAGTGCAACGGCCCTTCCTAGCAGCTTTGGAGAGTATCTTCCAGAAAGATTTGAGAACTCTGTCATCTCTCCTTTTTCCATTGCAAGACTCAATGAGGAGTCTTATGCTAAATATCACAGCAGAAATGTAGATGGGAAAAAACCTATGGTTTCATTTATCTTTCCATGTTGTTGTTATTTAGTTGCTCAGTCATGTCTGACTCTTTGTGACCGTATGGACTGTAGCCCACCAGGCTCCTCTGTCCAGGAGATTCCCCAGGTGTGAATACTTGAGTGGGTTGCCATGCCCCCCTCCAGGAGATCTTCCAGGCCCAAGGATCGAACCTGCATCTCCTGCATTGCAGGCAGATCCTGTGCTGCTGGGCCGCCGGGGAAGCCCCATAAGAGGTGCCTGCTGCTGCTGCTGCTGCTGCTAAGTTGCTTCAGTTGTGTCCGACTCTGTGTGACCCCATAGACAGTAGCCCAACAGGCTCCCCTGTCCCTGGGATTCTCCAGGCAAGAACACTGGAGTGGGTTGCCATTTCCTTCTCCAATGCGTGAAAGTGGAAAGTGAAAGTGAAGTCGCTCAGTTGTGTCTGACTCTTAGTGACCCCATGGACTGCAGCCTACCAGGCTCCTCCATCCATGGGATTTTCCAGGCAAGAGTACTGGAGTGGGGTGCCATTGCCTTCTCCGATGCCTAGAAGAGTCAAATCCATGGAGTCAGAAAGTACGCTGGTAGGTGCCAGAGGCTGGGGGCTGCAGGTAAGGAGGGGAGATGGGGTGTTAGTGTTTAATGGGGACAGGGTTTCAGTTTAGGAAAGGGAAAAATTCAGGAGATGGATGTGAGAGTTCTTCAGAAGACGGTGTGAGTTGCACAGCAGTGTGAGTGTGCTCACTGCCAGGGAGCTGCACAGTTAAACACGGTTGAGATATTATGTTTTATATTAAGTGACTTTTACCACAATAAAAATGTTAAACATTTTTTAAATGCAAAATAAGTTAGACATCATTATCAAAGCTAAGCTAAACTTTCTGATGATGGATGCATCTGCTTATCTAATAACTTGAAGGTTTCTCAGAGATCCTGGCACTGTCTTATCAGAATGAATCACAGATGACATGGTCAATTTATGTTGGTATCCTGTCTCCAGCAGTTTTTAATGCGTTACTGAACACTTTGGAGCGAGGCTGGGTGTCTTGGTTTCAGAGCTCATAACGTTTTACTCAGCAGGGGATGTTCCCACGTCCCAGCTGGGCAGGGGTTGAGAGCCTGATTGTGGCAGTTAGTGGGCTTTGAGATTTCACCTTATTTAGAGCATCTGTGGATGCTATTCTGACTCCAGGGATGCTTGGATCCGTAAGTTCTGTTTCTGGGGTATTTGGGTTAATACTTGATTTCAACATAAATGGCTGCCTGTGTGCATGCTAAGTCACTTCAGTTTTGTCTGACTCTTTGCGACCCCCTGGACTTAGCCTGCCAGCCTCCTCTGTCCATGGGATTCTCTAGGCAAGAATCCTGGAGTGGGTTGTCATGCCCTCCTGCAGGGAATCTTCCTGACTCAGGAATCGAATCATGTCTCCTGTGTCTCCTGCATTGGCAGGTGGGTTCTTTACCACTAGGGCCATCTGGGAAGCTTGACATTAATGGCTATAGTAGATCATTTCAAAGAGGGCTGGGGGGACCCAACCCAGGAGCCTTCAACATTGTGACCAAAGATTGACTTCTCTATTAGCTGTACTAATCACTTGAGAGTGCTACATTTTCCTGATGGAGACATAAGCCACTTATGTCTGTGATGGGTGATGTGGGGAAGTAAAAATAAATGTAAATATCTTCCAAGTATTTTTTTTAATGGCTGCAGCAATCATATTTTATATACTCTAAGCAACCCCTGGAGGCAGGGGGATATTCTTTTTCACTCTCTCTGATCTTTCAAAATACAGGTTTTAAAGTTGAAGGGAGAACTATTATCCCTTCCTGGCAGGTTTATCTCCCCATGCATGCGTGCTAAGTCACTTCAGTCATGTCCAGCTCTTTGTGACCCTATGGACTGTACCCTGCCAGACTATTCTGTCCATGGGACGTTTCAGGCAAGAATCCTGCAGTGGGTTGCCATTTCCTCCTCCTGGGGATCTTCCCAACCCAGGGATCCAGCCTGCATCTCTTGATTCTTTACCAGTAGTGCGACCTGGGAAGCCAGCCCCCTTATGTCCCCACTGGCTGACAATCTCATAGCTGTCTGTCACTTTTAAACAGTTTGAGAAACCTGGTGTTCTCCCCTTTGGATAGAGTGTTATATTGGCTGAGATATCAGGAATTTAGTGATGATGTATAGATGCTCACTCATAGCCCACCATCCTGTAGTATATACCAGATTATATGTTCATTTTAAAGTCCTATTTTGGAGTTCCTGACACATTCCCCTCTCAGGATATAACCAGTAAGTTTCTTCTCAGTTCACCTTGACTGCTCTGCAGTTTACTATGTTGCAGCTGGTGGCGTTTCCAAAACTCGACAGTCTAAACGGGCACTGTAGCTTCCAAGGTTCTTTCAAGGATAGTTTAAGATTTTATACATATAAATAAAATATCCCAACTATTTGAATTTCTCCACCTGAAGGGAATGCTTTCTTCTTTTAAAGGTGAGTTTCTAGCAAGAAACTTGAACATTTATAGTTTTTTTTTTACACTTCCACCACCACCTCTGATTCCAGGAAACCACTGGTGTGCTTTCTATTGCTATAGATTACTTTGTTTTCCACAGAATTTTTACATAGATGGAATAATATGTTATGTACTCTTTTTTGTCTGGTTTCTTTTACTCAGCATAACTTTTTGAGATCCATCAAGGTCATTGCATGTATCAATATTCCACTCTTTCTTACTGCTGCGTGTTATAGGTGTACAAAAGTTTGTTTATACATTAAAAAAATCTACTTCTGCTTCATTGACTAGCTAAAGCCTTTGACTGTATGGATCAGAACAAACTGTGGAATACTCTTGAAGAGATGGAAATATGAGACCCCTTTATCTGCCTCCTAAGAAACCTATATGCAGGACAAGAAAGAACAGAACTGGACATGAAATAAGAGCCTGGTTCAAAATTGGGAAAGAAGTATGTCAAGGCTGTATATTGTCACCCTGCTTATTTAACTTATACTCAGAGTACATCATATGAAATGCTGGGCTTGATGACTCATAAGCTGGAATCAAGATTGCTGAGAGAAATATCAACAACCTCAGATATGCAGATGATACCACTTTAATGGCAGAAAATAAAGAGGACTAAAAAGCCTCTTGATGAGGATGAAAGAGAGGAGTGAAAAAGCTGGCTTAAAACCCAATATTCAAAAAGCTAAAATCATTGCATTCAATCCCATCACTTTATGGCAAATAGATGGGGAAAAAGTGGAAACAGGGTCAGATTTCATGTTCTTGGGCTCCAAAATTGCTGTGGACTGTTACTGCAACCACAAAATTAAAAGACACTTGCTCTTTGGAAGAAAAGCTATGACAGACCTAGATGGCATATTAAAAAGCAGAGACTTCACTTTGCTGACAAAGGTCCATATATTCGAAGCTATGTTTTTTCCAGTAGTCATGTATGGATGTGAGAGCTGGACCATAAATGAGGCTGAGTGCCTAAGAATTGATGCTTTTGAATCATGGTGATGAAGACTCTTGAGTGTCGCTTGAACAGCAAGGAGATCAAACCAGTCAATCCTAAAGGAAATCAACCCTGAATATTCACTGGAAGGACTGATGCTGAAGCTGAAGCTCTGATACTTTGGGCATGTGATGTGAAGAGCAGACTCACTGGAAAAGACCCTGATGCTGGGAAAGATTGAGGGCAGGAGGAGAAGGGGACGACAGAGGATGAGATAGTTGGATAGCATCACTGACTCAATGGACATGAGTTTGAGCAAACTGAGGGAGATAGTTAAGGAAGCCTGGTGTGCCGCAGTTCATGGGATCACAAAGAGTTGGGCATGACTTACTTAATGACTGAACAACAACAACAAATCTGTTGATGGAAAATTGGGTTGTTTCTTAGCTATTACAAATAAAGAAGCTGTGAACATCTGTGTTCAAGGGTTTGTATGGGCGCGGACTTTTTTTTTTTACTTTTGGATAAACGCCTATGGCTAGATCATAAGGTAGGTGTAACTTTAACTTTTTAAGAAAGACATTCATTTTCAGAGTGATTGCACCGTTTTGTGTTTCCATCGGCTGTCTCATGCATCCACAGCTTGTTTCACATCTTAACAGAGAAACACTGATTCTTCTGCCTTAGGTATGATATAATCTGTACCATGGCTTTTTCACAGACACCCATTTTCAGGTTAAGAATGTAGCCTTCTATTCTTTGTTTCCTGAAAGATTTTATAATAATCTGATGTTGAGTTTTGTGAAGTGCCTTTTCTGCTTTTATTCAGATGTTCATTGCATTCTCACTTTTGTTAATGTTATAAATCATATTGATTGATTTTGAATGTTAAACTCATTTTGCATTTCTGGGAATAATCTCACTTCGTTATATTTCATATACTGTTGAAACAGATTTGGTGACACTTTTGGCTTAGAATTTTCACTCTTCTATGTTCATAAAATCTATAGTCCTCTTTCCTTGCAATAGCTGACTTTTAAAAAGTGATGGCCTCATAAAATGAGGAAGTATAGCCTCCTTTCCATTTTCTAGTTGAGCTTCTGTGGAATTATAATTTTGTCTTTATCCCATATTGGTGGAATTCAGTAGTGAAACCATCTTTTCCTAATATTTCTTGGAGGGGAGATGTTTAACTATAAATTCAGCTACCTTAATAGACATGGGGCTGGTTTAGGTTATCTCTTTCTTCACTGTGTTTTGATAGTTTTTTGTTTTTCAGGGGATTTGTCCATTTCCTTCCAGCTGTCAAATTTACTGACATAAAATTGTTCATAGTAGCCCCCTATTATCTTTAAAAATGTTTATTTGTGGTAAAAATATATATAACATAAAATTTACAGTCTTAACTATTTTTAAGTGTGTAATTCAATAGTGTTAAATATATTTATATTGCTGTGCAATCTCCAGAGTTCTTTTCATCTTGCAAAACTGAAATGATATCCTTTAAAGAACTCTTCTTTTCCACCTTACCCTAGCCCCTGGCATCCATCATTCTACTTTCTGTCTCCAGATAACTCATATGGGGGGAATTATACAGTATTTGTCTTTTTGTGACTGGCTTATTTTTATGACTTATTGGGCTTTTATGACTTATTGGATTCAGACAGTAAAGAATCTGCCTGCAACGCAAGAGACCTGGGTTCAATGTCTGGTTGGGAAGATCCCCTGGAGAAGGAAATGACAACCCACTGCAGTATTCTTGCCTGGAGAATTCCATGGACAGAGGGGCCTGGCGGGCTACAGTCCACGGGGTCGCAAAGAGTCGGGCATGACTGAGCAACTTCCACTTTCACTTATTTCTCTTGTTAGAATGTCCTTAAGTTCCAACCATGTGTGCAGCATGAGCCAAGATTCCCTCCTTTTTAAACAGCTGTTTATCCATTCTCTTTATCCACTCCTCCACTGATGGACACTCGGGTGCTTCCTCCTTTTGGCCACGGTGAATAAGGCTGCCATGAACAGATAACGCTTGGAGACCCTGCTGTCATTTCTTTAGATATATATGCAGAACTGGAATTTCTGGAGCAAATGGTAGCTCTACATTTAATTTTTTGAGGAACCTCCATCCCGTCCTCTATACAGTAATGCACCATTTTACATTCCCACAAACAGTGCACAAGGGTTTCAATTACTCCACATTCTCACCAAAACTTGATACATTTTTTTTTTTTTTACAGTAGTCATCCCAGTGTGCGTGAGGTGATAGCTCACTGCGGTTTGATTTACATTTCCCTAATGATTAGTGATGCTGAATATTTCTTTAATATACTTATCGGCCATTTTTATATCTTCTTTGGCAAAATGTCAAGTGTCTTAATGTGATTGTCTTCATGCATTTTGTTCTTATGTCTCATGGTGTTTCTTGAATCTATGGGGTTGTAATTTTTACCATATTAGAAAAAAAATTTTTTAACCATTAAATCTTCTTTCTTTTGCCCTCACTCCCTTTTCCTTTTTCTTTCTTCTTTCCCTTCTCTGTTCCTTCTTTTCGTCTTCTGTCCATTTTCTTTCAATGACTTTAATTACTTGTGTAATATTCTACATGTATTTGTCTTCGAGCTCAAAGATAAATCAGTTTTCATTCTGTTTCCTCTTTCATTTATGAGTTACTGTGGTGTCTGTGATTCTTTCTATCATGTCTTATCTGTCATCATTCCTCTCCAGTGTATTTTAAAATCTAACATATATTTTTCATCTCTAGAAACCTGATTTGGGTGTTTTTAAAATAGTCTATGTCTTTATTTACCATTTCAAGCACGTGAAGTATAGTTACAATAATTGTTTCGAGACATTGTCTGTTTAAATATACCACCTGTATTAGTACTGGATCATTTTCAATTGACTAGCTTTTCTCCTTATAGAGCATGTTTTATTTTTTATTTGAAAACTTTGTAAATTTTATGTAATCCAAGATACTGTGATTTGATCTTATGTACTGGATAATTTTGTTTCCTTTTAAATATGTTGACTTTGTCCTGAGATACTATTAATTTACTTATAAATGTTTTCATACTTCTGTGTCTTGCCCAGAAGATCTATTATACAGGACTGGTAAAGTCAGTCTAAGACTATTTATGTAAGACTGGTCAGTCTAAGGCAGTGGTGTTCAGTGAGGAATGATTTTATCTTCAAGGAATTTGGCAATGTGTGTGGGATTTATGGAATTTGTATCTAACAGGCTGATAATCAGGGAGGGTGTTAAACCGTCTACAATGCCCAGGACAAACACTCCTTAATAAATAATTATTCAGGCCCAAATGCCAGTGATGTGAATACTGAAAACCCTTGGTCTGGGGCTTAGACAAGACTCTTCTGTGTACTCTGGCCAGCAGTCCATAAATGGTGAATTTTCCTGCTTCCCTGGTGGGTACAGGTTCTGTTCTCAGCCCCATGTGAGCTCCTGATGCTGCTCCTCTCATGCTTCCCTGGGGGTCTTGCCCCAACCTTCAGTAGCTTCCCCACTAGCCATCGCACTCAGCTCGATTGTTCCCGGGGACCCTCTACAGGTCTCTCTGGAGGTCTCTCTTGGTGCTGACTCCTCTTTGGTGCTCTCTGCAGGGAATTCTACCTACTGCAGGCTCTGTGGCCCACCCTGCCTTGCCTGGGCCTGGAAACCCAAGGCAGGAACTTGGGGCAATTGTAGGGCACATCACTGGCTTTTCATCACTCAGGGATCGTTGTTTGATAATGTGGGTTTCATTCATTTATTTTATTTCATTTTTTTATTGCTTCAGGTGAGAGAGCAAATATAGTCCCTTTCTTGGCAGGAAGTAAAAGTTGCTCTCATATATGTATCTATTATAACAATCTCATAAAGGAGTCATGCATGCATGCATGCTAAGTTACTTCCCTTGTGTCCGACTCTTTGCTATCCTGTGAGCTGTAGCCTGCCGTGCTCCTCTTTCCAGGGAATTCTCCAGGTAAGAAAGATGGAGAGTGTTGCCAAGTCTTCCTCCAGGGGAATCTTCCTGACCCAAGGATCAAACCTGCATCTCTTATGTGTCCTATTTAGGCAGGAGGATTCTTTACCACTAGTGCTATCTGAGAAGCCCATAAAGGATGCATATGTATGTATATATTCTATTTCTCATGAAACAATGTTATTAGTTTGCTTATATATCTTCAGTTCAGTTCAGTTCAGTCGCTCAGTTGTGTCCCACTCTTTGCGACCCCATGAGCCACAGCATGCCAAGCCTCCCTGTCCATCACCAACTCCTGGAGTCCACCCAAACCCATGTCCATCGAGTCGGTGATGCCATCCAACCATCTCATCCTCTGTCATCCCCTTCTCCACCTGCCCTCAATCTTTCCCAGCATCAGGGTCTTTTCCAGTAAGTCAGCTCTTCGCATGAGGTGGCCAAAAGTATTGGAGTTTCAGCTTCAGCATCAGTCCCTCCAATGAACACCCAGGACTGATGTCCTTTAGGATGGACTGGTTGGATCTCCTTGCAGTCCAAGGGACTCTCAAGAGTCTTCTCTAACATTACAGTTCAAAAGCATCACTTATAAGGAAATGTTATTTTATGATCTACCAATGCAACTCTATAGGAATTAGACAGTATTCAAAGAATTAAATAAATGTGGTATAATACTTTCAAAGTTCCACTCAAAATGCTTTTATCAGACTAGCAAATATGTTTTTTATCTTTAATATCTTAGTTGTTCATCTGGATTGAATTTAAATTTTACTAAATAAAGTGCAATAAATGAGAAAACTTGATCTTTTGAAATTCTGAAGTTAAATTACTAAGAAAAGATGACAAAGGTTGATTTTTTTAAAAAGTTAATGTGGTACATACCAGGAACGGACAGAAAATAGTACATTTCCTTGGCATTAGGACACTTGAGCCTGTGGGGCTCCTTGCCTCGACCAGCACTTTGGTTTTTAGTTTCTCAGAGAATGACCCACAGGGGATTAATTTTACACTTATGTTCATGAAACCATAAAGTGCCATTGACATCAAAACAAGGTGGAGGAACCTGTCCCTCTTGCCCTGCCTATGTTCCATCCCCAAATTCCTCTTGTGAAATGCATTGCTTAGTGACTGTGCTTTCAATTTTTCAATCATCTTTTTTTCTCCTTTTGAGCTTTTTATTTTTATTGCAGTATAGCCGATTAGCAAACAATGTTGTACTAGGTGAACAGCAAAGGGACTCAGCCAGACGCACACATGTGTCCATTCTCCGTCAGATCGCCCTCACATCCGGGCTGGCACATGGCACTGAGTAGAGCTCCCTGTGCTGTACAGTAGGGCCTTGTTGGTTACCCATTTAAAGATAGCTCTGTGTACGTTCCATACCAAACTCCCCACCTATCCCTTTCCCCTCTCCTTCCCTCTGGCAACTGTAAGCTTGGTTCTTGAAGTCCGTGTGTCTGTTTCTGTTGAGCAAGTTCATGGTGTATCATTCCTCTTTTTAGATTCCACATACAAGGGATGTCATGCGACGTTTCTCCTTCTCTGTCTGACTTACTTCACTCAGAATGACATTCTCTGGGTCCGTCTATGTTGCTGCAAATGGCATCATTTTTAACAGCCGAGTAATATTCCACTGTATATATGTAATGTTTAATCTTCTTTTGATGTATGTGGTGAGGGGGGAGTATGTTGGTCTCAGTCTAGAAAATATGCAGTTAAGGACCAAGATGTCAGACTCCTGAGATTTCATGGGGACTTGGAGCCAAAGAGAAGAGCTTAGACAGTGTGATGGTGGGCAATTGTGCAACCAAGTCCTTCACGGAAACAGACTTCAAACCTTGTCCTGTTTACATCTTTTCCCAAGACTAGTCACAGCTTCCTTATCGATTTACACAGAAAACTCAGGCAAAGACTGAAAGCCTCACGAATCAGTGCTTCTTTTTTTAATCTTTACTTTGTGTTGAGCTTTAAGGAGACTTGAGCAGGGGCACAGTATTTCCTTGCACGTAAATTCACATATATTTACCTTTGTTTTATACCAGACTTAGGTCTGTATTATTACAAAAGAGTTTACCCATCTTGATAATTAAGCTTAGGTGTAATAGAAAATAGAAAAGGGTACGATTTTAAGAACTTGAAGATTGGAAACGTGATGAGATGCCACATCTACGATTCTGGACTAAATCTTGCTTTCTTTGCTGCCCAGGGCTACCAGGCCGAGACTGAGCACCTCTGAGCCTCGCTCCTCATTCTCTGGCTCCTCTGAGAGGTTAGAAGGCTCCGTTTCCGTGATTTCAGTGTTTCCTGTGCTTTGGCAGTTTCTGGTTGTTCAGTGAGCTGAGGAAATTACTATGACACTAATAAAACCACAGATGTTAATTAGTTCTAATCATTGAACTGCTCTGCCTTGATATATTAGAAAGACTTGGACAAGATACCCTGCGGGGTGCATGTCTTCAAGCGCAGTTGCTAAGCCCCGTCCAACTATTTGTGACTCCATAGACTGTAGCATGCCAAGCTCTTCTGTCCACGGGATTCCTGGGGCAAGAATACTTCAGTGGGTTGCCATTTCCTTCTCCAGGGGATCTTCCCAACCCAGGGATCGAACCCATGTCTCCTGCACTGGCAGGTGGATTCTTTACCACTGAGCCACCAGGGAAGTCCATATTGTTGGTGGGGGACCAGGGTTGGAGAGTTTGGTGTTCACTTGTGTGCATTATTAAAAAAAAAATCTGAGAAATCTTCAGGTGGAGGTGCTAAGGAGAAAGCATTCCCATCCAGGCTGGTGAGGTTTCAAATGCTTTGTAGCCAGTTTGCTTCACCCCAGCTTCCTCCCACTCCACATAAAGCCTCCCTTCTCGCCGAAACAGTATCCAGATACAGAGGTGAATGCTGGTGTTTCTACTCTTGTGAGGAGTGAGCAGTAGGAATATGAACGGTTTTCTGGATCTAAGGACAACTCCTCAGCAAAGAAGAGCTAACTGCAGGCTCAGACTCTCTGCCTCTCCCAACTGCTTCGAACCTTCCCCGGGTTGGACCTGAATCTCAGGCTCACGGCCCATAGAAAGGCAGGCATTTTTTTGTGTGGGCGGCTTTGCGGAGACAGCCACACAGCATGAAATGTGCAGGCCTGAGCCCCGTGATGCTCCCCGGGAGGCTGTTTGTCTGTTGGCATGAAGGAGAAGGAGTCCAGGGCAACCAGCTGCAGCTCCCACCAGGGAGGGCGTGTTCGAGTGAGAACAGGAAACAAATAAGCCCAGAGCTCCTCTCCATGACAAATCCCCAAACATAGCCTCCCGTTAGGAGGAAAATGCCGAATAATAACTCTGACGCTCCCCACGGAGCAGTGTCACAGGTCTTAAGCCTCTGCAACTGACAACACGGGATGGTGACTTCATGCTAAGCTTGGACTTTGTAACGTTAAGTAACAACACGATATTGAAAGTGACAAGCAGACGCTGCCTGGTCCCCACCGGATACTAATCGCTGTGGTAGGAGGAAGCGTCCGGGCCATAAAAACTGTCATCTGTTGGCGTGCGTTCCTGTTGCAACCAAGTCGGCCACATTCCTTGTCCACACATGTTTCAAATCAAGCAAGGGATATAAATGAAAAAAAATCTAACTCTGATTCTCTTTCAGTTTGGCAGAGTGACAGGGACAGTCAGCTGTCCCTGACAGTCCAATACCAGCTCCCTTCAGATTGGTGGGCGTTCTGGGTAGAAGGAGGCTGCAGTTGGTGCGAGTTTACTTTGCTGAAACCTAGGGGAGGAGGGTGGAGACGTTGCCGAGACGTGCTTTCCTCTCCCACCTGGTCCACACCTGGCTCCTTTCTCTGGCCCAGGAATGTGATGTCCCAGGAACTCCCACAAACACTCTTTCCCTCTTTCCCCTGCAGGGATCAGCCTCCCGTCCACCACGAGTCTCTTGGGCCATTGTACCCCCACTAGAATGAGTGCATCTGCTCAGGGGATGGTTTTCTTGCATTTCCTCTGGGAGATAGCCTTTCTTTCCACACCCTAAAGCAGAAATGAGCTGTCTTCTCAAGTTGGTTCAACGTCAAGAGGAACGTGCCACAGCGAAAATTACTTCAGAGCAAAACCTGTCTGATTCTCCTCCCCCCCTTTTTTTTCTCTTCTTCTTTTGCCAAAATCTTGTTGGCTTTCAGTTTTTATGTTTGTGGATACAGGTGTTGGGAAGAGGGATCTTGAGAATGCTGGGCATCCCTGGTAGCCTGGAAAATGATGCTGCTGCTCAGAAGTAACACACTTCAGAGCCTGGAAAGTGGGCAGGCTCATCAGCATCTTGTCCCCATGCCAGGTCTCCTAGGAGAGCAAAGTGCACATTCTGATGGAGAAACAGGTCAGCTCCAAGGGCACCATGTGTGGTGTGGAGCCCAGGCAGCCTTCACCGGAGTACAGGTGAGGTCCCCCCGCCCTGGGGAGCCACAGCCTTCACCAGAGTACAGGTGGGGTCCCCCCGCCCTGGGGAGCCACAGCCTTCACCGGAGTACAGGTGAGGTCCCCCCGCCCTGGGGAGCCACAGCCTTCACCGGAGTACAGGTGGGTTCCCCCCGCCCTGGGGAGCCACAGCCTTCACCGGAGTACAGGTGGGGTCCCCCCGCCCTGGGGAGCCACAGCCTTCACCGGAGTACAGGTGGGTTCCCCCCGCCCTGGGGAGCCACAGCCTTCACCGGAGTACAGGTGGGTTCCCCCCGCCCTGGGGAGCCACAGCCTTCACCGGAGTACAGGTGGGGTCCCCCCGCCCTGGGGAGCCACAGCCTTCACCGGAGTACAGGTGGGTTCCCCCCGCCCTGGGGAGCCACAGCCTTCACCGGAGTACAGGTGGGTTCCCCCCGCCCTGGGGAGCCACAGCCTTCACCGGAGTACAGGTGGGGTCCCCCCGCCCTGGGGAGCCACAGCCTTCACTGGAGTACAGGTGGGTTCCCTCCGCCCTGGGGAGCCACAGCCCTGCAGCACATGTGTTCAGTGTGCAGTCTCCTCACCTTCTGAATGAACCTCTAAGAAAATGGTTTTGTGATTTTTAGTATTTATTTCATATATATGACCTGTGCTTTCACCTCCCAATTTTACCCATTTGCTCTTATATGAAGGAAGTGTGTCTTATTTTTTCATAACTCGTTTCTTGGGATTTTTCTGATTCTAACTGGGTACTCTGCAATGCCAGCCCCATCACCCAGATCTGTGTCAGGGGAACACTCTATGTCTTAAGATGATGCATACGTGAAACCTTCTTTGCACTCCAGAACTCAAGACATTCTCATGCTGTGATTTATAAAGTGAAAATGAAAGCTGCTCAGTCATGTCCGACTCTTTGTGACCACATGGACTATACAGTCCATGGAATTCTCTAGGCCAGAATACGGGCATGGGTAGCCTTTCCCTTCTCCAGAGGATCTTCCCAACCCAGGAATCGAACCAGGGTCTCTTGCATTGCAGGTAGATTCTTTACCAACTGAGCTATCAGAGAAGCCCTAAGTTTGATGTTGTTATTGAAAACTGTCAAATGTCCAGAACACAAAGAAAGTAGCCCCTTCCTTGCCCCGTAGGAGGGCACGTGCTGTAGTATCTTGGAAATATGAACACACGACAGGTTAATAGACTACTTGGTCTTCTGCCCCGCTTAGGTGGACCTCCCTACTGATGTCCCCAAGGGCAGTCCCTCCACCCAAGGAAGCCCTGGCCTTTCGCTGGGCACCAGGCATCCCTCAAGAAGCAGGACTGGCCCATCTTCCACTCATTTGTCTCAGCCACCAGAGTAAGGGTCAGCAAATGTTTGCTGGTAAAAAGCCAATTAATATGTTCAGCTGTGTGAGCAATATGGTCTCTGTTGCAGCTCTTCAACTGTGTATGTAGTTCAGCAAAGTTGCAATGGCCAATAAACCATGAGTGAGTGGGCATGGCTGTGTTTCAATAAAACTTTATTTATACCCTCTGAAATTTGAATTTCAGATCATTTCCATGTGCCACCAAATAGTATTTTTCTTTTATTATTTTTTAAAAAAATTAAAAATGTAAGACCCATTCTCAGCTTGTGGACCAGGCAAAAACAAGACATTTTGTCAACTCCTGCAAGAGACTAGTGTGAAAACAACACAGTAGTGTGTGTTGGGCTCAGCTTTTTAAACTCATCTTTCCTGAGTTGGGTTGTCAGGCACCAGTGAGAATTCTGCTCATGGGCGTGGTCAGAGAGGCTGAGACACCATCATGTGGTGACTAAAATTTCAATTAATGGAGCTAAATGAAACTCCTGTGAGTATATTTAGCCAAATGAGCCATCTAAATGTTTCTATCGAGAATTAACTAGATGACATGTGTACACAGCTTTCTAAAACCTTGTGAAACTGCAGATAGGTTTATCAACACAACTTTTCAAAATTATTGCTGTTTTTGATGATGAAGCTGTTTTAGATTGAGTCAAATTACATTAAGACATGCTGTTGATGCAGGGCCTTACATTTGAAAATCCTGTAAGGCATGGGAGAATATTGTTCATTTGGGAGCTGTTGTCTTATTTTCCTACATACGATACTGATTACATTTTCTAGTTTGTTGTTTCTAAATCTTGTCCTTGGCAGGCCATTCCTTGTTTGGCAATTTTCCATTACTTTTACTTAGGAATGCATATTCATAAGATACTTCACTATTTTGAAGACATTCCAGTGTAAAGAAGGAGAGGAAAGATTTCTTCCTTTAGTTTTATATAAAATATTATTGACACTTTTAAGTCCCTGTGACATTTGTAGTCATCCACTCCCCATCCCTGAAATTTTCAATTTTTCAGAAATGTTCAGGAAATATCAAGCTTTAAAAAAATATTTTTTTGCTTAACTTAGAGAATTAAGAGAATTACACTTTATGCAGATTCTAAATTCAACTTGGTTGGAAGTTTTTTATCGAGTCATTTTTTTTTTAAATCAAATCCCTTTAAGAGAAGGACATAACCTTATTTTATTTTGGGATGCTGCTGCTGCTGCTAAGTCGCTTCAATCGTGTCCAACTCTGTGACCCCATAGATGCCAGCCCACCAGGCTCCTCTGTCCCTGGGATTCTCCAGGCAAGAACACTGGAGTGGGTTGCCATTTCCTTCTCCAATGCATGAAAGTGAAAAGTGAAAGTGAAGTCGCTCAGTCGTGTCCGACTCTTAGCGACCCCATGGACTGCAGCCCACCAGGCTCCTCCGTCCATGGGATTTTCCAGGCAAGAGTACTGGAGTGGGGTGCCATTGCCTTCTCCGTATTTTGGGATAGGGTTTATTTAAATCAAAGATTTTGATCTTGTGCTGTTTTTGTAGAATAATTAGGAAACTATAAGAGTAGGTTAAGCTTCCAAGAAGAATGTTTAGGATACATTTTAATACGGGCAATATTCTGGATGCTGCTTCAGAGGAAGACTGGGGTTTCTTGCTCACTGCTGCTGTGATTCTTACTTAAGGTTGTATCTTGGTTTAAGGTTGTCTCTGTGTAGCTGAGGACTGAAGAATTGATGCTTTTGAACTGTGGTGTTGGAGAGGACTCTTGAGAGTGCCTTGGACAGCAAGGAGATCCAACCAGTCCTTCCTAAAGGAGATTAATCCTGGGTGTTCATTGGAAGGACTGATGCTGAAGCTGAAACTCCATTACTCTGGCCATCCGATGCAAAGAGCCGACTCATTAGAAAAGACCCTGATGCTGGGAAAGATTGAAGGCAGGAGGAGAAGGAGACGACAGAGGATGAGATGGTTGGATGGCATCACCAATTCAATGGACATGAGTTGAGCAATCTCTGGGAGCTGGTGATGGACAGGGAAGCCTGGCATGCTGCAATCCATGGGGTTTCGAAGAGTTGGACACTACTGAGCGACTGAACTGAACTGTGTAGCAATATCAGGCCTTTCTGGCCAAGGCTGTCATGGTGCCAGAGGTCCCTGGCGAGTCCTCTTTCTCAAGCTACAGGCGAGAGTCTGTTTGCTTAGCTGGTCAGAAGAGGTTGTGGACAGGCCAGAGGCTGGGGACTCATGGCTCTGCTGGCCATTTTCCTTTTTGACTCTGTTTCTTCATCATCCATCTCACCCCTGAAAACAGCGAGCTTTCTCACAAACACATGCCTCTGGTCACAAGGGGGACTGGGTGGGAGACTGTGGCTGGACCAGTTCAAATCCATCTCCTCCAGTGGGAAACTTCTCAAACCACATGGCTTGGTGGCCCTGAGCCACCCAAGTCATCCGTGTGCATAGAGGCAGCAGGTCAACATTACTAACCAAGTGGGGCTGCCAGGACGCTCCATGTCCAACATGTTAATTTCTTGCCACTGCTCCCACGTTGTTTTCTGCATCATTTTAAGCATCATTAAAAAACCGACAGAATCCCTTTATCATTTTAAATTGCACAATACTGACACTATCAGCCAGCATTCTGGAGAAAGTAAAATGCCATTATTCCAATAAGGAATCATTCCAATCCATGTTTACACGCATTTCTTCAACCCATGTCCGTGAGTGCTCACTTGTAAATAGCTATAGTTTATTACTATTGGCTCCAATTAATTATTGATTAAATACGATCATTTGTGAAACATAGTTTCACTTGGTGAGCAGAGTACAACTTTACTTTTTAAAAAAAGATCTATTGGTTTGAATCTAGCTTGAGACATTCAACTTTCTTTTTCATCTGTTTATTCCATTCTCTGTTCATTCAGACTGTTAATTGTTATTTTTTTCTTTCAGTTACTTACACTATATACATTTCTCTATTATTTTCCATTTTCACTTTTTAGGGTCATGTCGATTCAAAATGATGAGAGAGGGAGCTTCCCCATCACCGATGCCAACTTGAAACTTGAACCTCAACTAATACAGACGTTGTAAAGCTGGTGATTCAGGCAGAGAAACCACATGAGGCATACAGGGCACAGTGCAGGATGGAAGGAGGCTTCAAAAATGGGAAAGGTAGGAAGTGAAGCCCCAGGGGCAGGTGGACTCTTGTCTAGGTGTGACAGGCCAGGCATGGGAACCTTGTTCTAAACCCCCAAATGAGCCACTGCGTCTATGACCAGTCTGTGATCTGATTTCAGATTTCATCTATAGGTGTCCCATTGGGTTTTCACAGGGAGAATGCACAGGGTGTGTGTGTGTGTGTGTGTGTGTGTATGTGTGTGTGTGTTACTGCCCATGTGTTCTTGAACGTGTATGTTTGTGAGTGGGGGCATGTGCATTGTTACTGAACCAAACTTGGGTACTTACCTATGCAAAGTGAAGCCAGTCTCCTGACACCAGCTTGTGATGAAGGAAAGTGCAGTTTATTGCAGGTGCCTACCAGCAGTCCAGGCAGCTTGTGTGCAGAAAGCCGGAACTCCCTGATGGGTTTCAGAAGACCATTTTTAAAGTCCAGGTGAGGGAGGGGGTCAGAGCATATATAATCAGCTTGTGCACAATTCTCTGGTTGTTGGTGGTGAGGTAACCAGGCTAACCTTATCAGTTGCCAGGCAACAGTATGTCTGAGTTCTACATGCTCCTGGTCATCAAGTGCTTCATTTCTTCCATTCAGTTGGGGTTTCCACAACTGTAAAACAACTCAGGAAAAGTGCATCATATTCTATTATCTGGTTATGATAGGAGCTAAAGCAGAGGACATGAGGGGAAACAAGCTAAAGCTGAAGACATGGGGGAGGGGTCCATACCAGGAAGTCCTCATAGGGTCCTACTCCTTGCTTACATTTGCATGTATGTGTTTGGGAGTGGGGAGAATAGTCATAGTTTTTAATTAAAAGTATCTAGTTTGAAAAGTATCTAGTTATCTAGTAACTATGGCAACAAAATCATGACAAACAGCACATTAAACGACAGAGACATCACTTTGCTGACAAAGGTCCGTCTAGTCAAGGCTATGGTTTTATAGTAGTCACGTATGGATGTGAGAGTTGGACTGTAAGGAAGGATGAGCACCAAAGAATTGACCCTTTGAACTGTGGTTTTGGAGAAGACTCTTGAGAGTCCCTTGAACTGGAAGGAGATCCAACCAGTCCATCCTAAAGGAAATCAGTCCTGAAAATTCTTTGGAAGGACTGACGCTGAAGCTGAAACTCCAATACTTTGGCTACCTGATGCGAAGAGCCAACTCATTGGAAAAGACCCTGACGCTGGGAAAGATTGAAGGCGGGAGAAGGGGACGACAGAAGATGAGATGGTTGAATAGTATCATTGACTCCATGGAGATGAGTTTGAGCAAGCTCTGGGAGTTGGTGAAGGACAGCAAAGCCTGGTGTGCTGCAGTCCACGGGGTCACAAGGAGTCAGACATGAACGAGCAACTGAACAACAACAAAGAGGGAAAGTTATGAAGAAAAGTTTTGACAAGTATCAAGTGTGATGTCATGAGAGATGCGCATGAACGAGGAGAGGGGAGCTAAAATAGCCAAAACTTGGTTGCTGCCAAGAAATAGCCACATAACCAGTCTCCAGAGTCATCATCATTTCTATTATGTGATAGACAATTGATACACAGATATTGAGCACATGAAACAATAAATCAATTTTAAGTCAGACTAAGGCTTTAATTCAAGTTTCTAATTTTCTAACATCTGGAGAAGGATATAAATTCTTATATATGTATAAATATAAATTTCTATATACATATAAATATACATGGGCCTTCCCCGGTGGCTGAGATGGTAAAGAACCTGCCTGCAATGCAGGAGACCTAGGTTCAATCCCTGAATCAGGAAGATCCCCTGGAGAAGGGAATGGCTACCCAGTCCAGTATTCTTGCCTGGAGAATCCCATGGACAGAAGAGGCTGGTAGGCTACAATCCACAGGATAACAAAGAGTTGGACAAAACTGAGCAACAATTCTTTTACACTTCCATAAGTGTATATATGTATTGTTTTTATATGTATGTGTGTGTGTGTATGTATGTGTGTGCTACTTGCTCAGTCATGTCTGACTCTTTGTTACCCTGTGGACTGTAGCCTTCCAGCTCCTCCTCTGTCCATGAGATTCTCCAGGCAAGAATACTGGAGTGGGTTGCCATTCCCTTCTCTCTCTCTCTCTCTCTCTCTCTCTCTCTGTATATATATATATATATATATATATATATATATATATATATATATATATATGCAGACATAGATGGGGCTTCCCTAGTGACTGAGTGGTAAAGATTCCACCTGCAATGCAGGAGTCACATGTTCAATCCCTGGGCTGGGAAGATCCCATGGAGGAGGGCATGGAGAATCCTGGGCCTCCTATCCTAGGCTGGAGAATCCATGGACAGAGGAACCTGGTAGGCTACAGTCCATAAGGTCGCACAGAGTCAGATATATATATATATATACACACACACATACACACATATGTATATACACACATACATATATGTATATATACACATACATACACAGGCCATTTAACCTGCAGAACACAGTTTGTAAAATAAATATGAACTTAAACATCACTGAAATTCAGGAAATGCTAATTTAGGCAAATCCATTTCTTTTTTTAATCATGATCACAGCTGGTGTCCAGATTAGGCTTTGGAGCCTGTTCATTCTGTGAACACCACAGAACATATATGTGTCCTTTGTCTTGGTATGTGCTTGGGGAACACATTCGAGTCTAGGGTCTACCACTGTGTACATAAAATAAAAAAGTAGGTGACTCTCATTAATCATTTTACTGTGAGAAGTAATATGTTCCAGCCAAAAGGGTGTTTTACTGTAACATTCAAGATAACAAACAATTCACCAAACTTTGCTCCATAAGAGTAACTTACAGGGTCACTCTTTGTGTTTTCCTTATTGTGTATTTCCTAATTTCTCCTGTTAGTGAAATGAAGATGTAATATCAGAACCAGTGTGCTCGTTGTAGTAGTGTTAAAAAGGGCTATGCAAGCCGGACTGTTCCAGGTTATATCTATGTCTATATAGATTATAACATCTATGTTATAAAGAATTGAAGACAGCCATCGTTCATTTCCGTAGCGAAAGACGGAAAAATTCAACTGAGTGCTATTGGAAGGGTCTACATTTCCATGGGCGGAGCAAGATCACAAGGTCTTAGCATGTAGCTGAAGCACCAGGCTCATGCATCGTCCACAGTCTTTCTTCTATGCATTGCCTTGTCACTACTTAATAATCGCCAAGTCAGTGTCCATATCTTCCCACGCCCAGGGTGTCTAAATCCTCGCTGAGATCACACTTGATCGCAGAACCATCCTCTTCCTCTGTGCAGGCCCTGCTACTGTGTCTTTCAGGAGGAAATAGCAGTTCTTAAGCTCATGGAGGTTTGCTCTGGAGGGTTGTGGAAGCAGTGAATTAGCAGTTGATGCATGCAAATGCAAAAATGGTGACATAAAGGCCATGACATAAGACAAAGGGGACCTCCAAGGTCTGGCTAGAGAGTGACTTTATCACTCTGCTGTGAATTGGGGCTCCCTGAGGGGGAGGAGTGGTTCTTTTTTGCAGCCTGGGATTGGACTCTAGCGATGCCAGGTGGAATGATTTAGGTCTGTGTTGTAGAATTACAAGGACTACATTTATAGAGACAGGAAATTGAGGAGCCTGGAAGAGCAGATCCAATGCCGGGAACACAAAGGGCCTGGAAGGAGATATAAGACAGGAGCAGACCTGAGCACATGGAAGACCAGTCACCGAGGTCTGGGGTTATGATCCCAGAGGCATGGGCTGAGTCTGTGAAACAGCGTGCAGCCTTGACCTGAGTAACACTGTGCTGTGCACATTCAGTTGCCCAGTCATGTCTGACTCTTTGCGACCCCATGGACTGGAGTCTGCCAGGCTCCTCTGTTCCAGGAATTCTCCAGGCAAGACTACAGGAATGGGTTACCATTTCCTCCTCCAGGGGATCTTCCCAACCCAGGGATCAAACCTGAGTCTCCTGTATCTCCTGTGTTGCAGGCAGGTTCATTACCCTGAGCTCCCTGGGAAGCCCAGGTCATCCTCTGACCTCTCAGCAATTGTCAGATTTTGGGGTAAACATAGACAAAGACACTTAGAAATCAGTGAGGCAGTAATTATCCACTCCATGGCCTTGGTGCTGGGTCAGGACACAGAAAAAACAGTCTTAGTATCAGATTTACAAATTACACTGTCATTTCACATGCTTGCACAAATTACTGAGTAAAAAGTCCCAATCCCAGTCGTCAGGTGCTCCAATCAACGCCTTGTGTGAAAATACTGCTGGGTGGTGGCCCCAGGGACTCCGTGTGGCAGGACCAGCTATGCTTGGAGTTGCAGCAGAGAGCAGAGAGCTGATAAGATGGAGGGATGTAGGGGCCAGCCTGGCTTTAGACAATAGCGTCAAGCAACTACCGTGTCAAAGCTGCATGTGGAGAACATCATCAGGGTGCAAGGATTCAGCGGGAAGGAGGGCATAAATGAGTTCTGCCAGGTCCAGGACAAGGCACTGAAGAGAAACCCAATAGAAGGTTGGGCTAGTCCTCTAAGACCCCCAGAGGCCCCAGTCAGGGAGCCAGAGAAAAAGCAGGTACTTTTCTACTCAGCAATGAGGGGCCTGAAACCAATAAAAGAGTGGAGGCAACAAGGAGCCAGAAAATCCACACAGAGGGAGGGGGTGAAGACACATTATGTAACCCCTGGCATCCAGGTCTCAGGGCGCATGAATCCTGAGACCGGAATAGGGGAGTGCCCTCAAACGTACCCAAGCAGGGAGCTGCAGGAATGCTGTCTTTCTCACTCAGGTGTGTAGGGTCTGAAATTTGTTTTAAGATCACAATGCACAGTACACATGAGAACGCTTGTTTTAAATGAGAAAATAAATCACAACAAATCATTAGTTAAGTCGAAATATTAGCTTAAATGGAAACACAGATAGATAAAAGGGTGAAATGCTACAGATCTATTTTATTTTCCTGTCATTTTGGAGGGTGTAGTACTCATCTTTTCAAGTGACTGTGATTTCCATAAAAAAAAAAAAAAAAAACTTACTTGCCTAAATTTTATTTTTCTATTGTTGTTGTTCAGTCACTAAGTTGTATTCCACTCTTTGTGACCCCATGGACTGCAGCACACCAGGCTCCTCTGTCCTTCACTATCTCCTGGAGCTTGCTCAAACTCTTGTCCGTTGAGTTGGTGATGACATTCAACAATCTCATCCTCTGTCGTCCCCTTCTTCTTCTACCTTCAATCTTTGCCAGCATCAGGGTCTTTTCTAATGAGTCTGCTCTTTGCATCAGGTGGCCAATATACTGGCGCTTTAACATCAGTCCTTCCATTGAATATTCAGGGTTGATTTCCTTTAGGATTGGCTGGTTTGATCTCCTTGCGGTCCAAGGGACTCTCAAGTCTCTTCTCCAACACCATTTTTCTGGCTGAATATAAAACATGCAGCTTCATCTGGAACAGTCTCTGCCATTTGTAGTGTTGAAGTGGGTGTGTGTTCTGCAAACACAAGGATCCTAATAAATTCTGTTTCAGGAAATTTCCATCAAAAGTGGAAAAAAAGATTATGAATGTATTTCTAAATATTATTGCTGCTTTTCTGACAACATCCCTGATGAGGGGGAACATCCACTGTGATAAGGAAATCTGCTTACAACTTTACACATCTGGCGATTGGAAGACGTTCCCATGGACGACCTTCTAAGGCCATGAGATTTGAAACTTTTCTCCTCTGTTACCGCAGTCTCTGGTGCCAACACTTATGGGAACTTTTCCTCTCACAAGACCTTGGCCTGTATCTTTGCTCATGAGCTGATGGCAGGGACAGCTTCCAGTGACTAAATTATTCAAAGAAATGACCACAAAGTCATCATGGATTTGCTGTTGTCGACTTGACATACTTAGTTGCTCAGATGCCTGCAACTCTTTGGACTGTACGGACTGTCTACAGACTCTACAGACTGTAGCCCACCGCGTTCCTCTGTCCTTGAGATTTCCCAGGCAAGAACACTAGAGTGGGTTGCCATTTCCTTCTCCAGGCCACCTCCCTGACCCAGGGATCGAACTCCGAACTGCAGCTGGCAGACAGATTTTTCTTTTTACCACTGAAGATCAGATTAAACTTCTGGCTAAATGTGTCTTTAGAGCAGTTCCATAGACTAGATAAGGAAATTGTGGCCAATAAACACCCCCAGACACTAGGGGAAGGTGTAAGCCCTGGTGGGCTGCAGCCATGGGATCCCAAAAAGTCAGCTATGACTTAGCGACTGAGCGCACATGTTGAGAAATGCAGACGCGTTGATGATAGACTGGGCCCTTCCCAGGAGGCTCAGATGGTAAAGAATCTGCCTGCAATGCAGGAGGCCCAGGTTTGATCCCTGGGTGGGGAAGATTCCCTGGAGAAGGGAATGGCTACCCACTTCAGTGTTCTTGCCTGGAGAACCCCATGGACAAGAGAGCCTGGCAGGCTATCGTCCATGGGGTCACAAAGAGTCAGACATGGCTGAGTGACTGACACGTTAGCATTTTATGATATGTCACTCAAAGCAGAGACACAGAAAGAATCTTAAGTCAAGCAAAGTCTTATTTTTGACCAACAGTGACCCAAAATAGGCATCCATGGGTGTGCATCATGGAGACAGAGCCAAGGGTCAGTGACCAGATTGAGCTGGAAAATGTAGATAAAAATGGATGCATGCATAGCATAGTGAAGGACAGGGCAGCTTGGAGTCCTGCAGCCCAAGGAATCGCAGAGTCAGACGTGATTGACTGACTGAGTAACAATAACAGCAGCTACAGCACCACACACTTTGTGGACGTTGATTTCTATTTCTATTTTGCAAGAGATGTGGGAAACATCCTGGCTGGCCACGTGGGTCCAGGTGGGTGAACGGGAGGTTGCTCCGTGCTTGAGATTGGGACCTGACCTGCTTTCTGACTCTGTTCAGACCATACACCTTCTCCGAGTCTGCTTTGTCAATACCTAGAGACAATATTCCAGTACTCTTGCCTGGAAAAGCCCATGGACGGAGGAGCCTGGTGGGCTGCAGTCCATGGGGTCTCGAAGAGTCGGACACGACTGAGCGACTTCACTTTCACTTTCCACTTTCATGCATTGGAGAAGGAAATGGCACCCCACTCCAGCGTTCTTGCCTGGAGAGTCCCAGGGACAGGGGAGCCTGGTGGGCTGCCGTCTATGGGGTCGCACAGAGTCGGACAGGACTGGAGCAGCTTAGCAGCAGCAGCAGCAGCAGAGACAATATTCCATGTATTTCACCTTCTGTGCTGTGCTGGCTGAGGAATTCCAGCCGTGAAGCGGTGGCTAAAAGATGATATTTCTCCCAGCTGAAACCAGGTGCAAACACGTGACCTGGACTACTTCCTCAAAGATCACCCGGGTAGGCTCACACCACCAGCGGACAAGAAACTCAGCACCAGGAGGCAATGACGTGAGGCCTAGTTCACCAGCAAAGCAGCGCTCAGCCTGGCAAAAGGCCGGATGCCATGGAAATGATCTGTGGTCAGCGACTGGACTTCCCAAATAAACGAATCACTGCCTGCACAGGCATGCCTCATCTCCAGCTCTGCATCACCAGACCTAGGACAGCCATACTCGTTGAGGGGGAACTAATCCTTTTCTGATGAGGAAACTAAAAGAAATTATTTACAACAGATTTATAAGACTCAGAAGGATGTGCAGTATTATTACTCAGTGCACTAAATCACATTTCTTCCAACCTACAAATCACCCCCTGGACAGTGTGGTATTCTAGTAAAAGCCTTCTTCCCAAGGGGACTTGGGAGAAAGAGACAACTTCTGGGAAGATGAGAGTTGCAATAAAAGTACTGTAGAGGAGACAGAACTGAGTCAGTGGAAAAATAGCTTGTTGTTATTTCCCTGGAGTAACTTAACAGAGATAATTGCATACATATATAATATTTGTAGGAGCTCTCAGCCTGACACTGGTAAACACTGCCTCCGAAAACGTTAATCATAGTCATCATCGTAATATGATTAATGCAATGATATTTTAATGGGGTTGGGGATTTGAGAATATTCACATGACAGGAATGAAAACAATCAAATGCTTAGAAAGTAGATCTAACGAGCAAAGGCCAACTGGATTGTGATGGCTGAGCTAAGAAGGGAGATAGGAAACCGAGTGAGCCTGGTAGACACACTGGATGAGCAAAGAGGAAATGAGTGAGAGATGATGACAAAAAAGGAGCAGTTAAAGCTAGAAAATACCTCAGAAACTATATTTGGAGGCCTGCCTGATTTGCCAATGAGAATACATGAGGCTAAGGCCCAAAATCTGTAAAAAAAAAAAAACCCAATTTTTAAAGTGTATCGATTGCCAAAGTGGAAGACCCTGAATCACTCCTCTATCACAAACAGACCAATGACATAGTTGGAAGGGGAAAACGGGCCTTTTGATTTCATGATTAATTAGAAATTAAGGAACTCTATTGTATAGATTGCATATATATGGGAATGATGCTGAAGCTCCAATACTTTGGTCACCTGATGCCAAGAACCGACTCTTTGAAAAACACCCGGATGCTGGGAAAGATTGAGGGCAGGAGAAGAGGGAGACAGAGGATGAGATGGTCAGATGGCATCACCGACTCAGTGAGCATGAGTTTGAGCAAGCTCTGGGATATGGTGAAGGGCAGGGAAGCCTGGCATGGTTCAGTCCATGGGGTTGCAAAGAATTGGACATGACTGAGAGATTGAACAGCAATAACAATTATACCGATGCTATAATTGAGTTCCCAAACATCTCAACGAATGCCTTTCCTATCTTTTGCATGATGAGAACCAGGGCTCCATGGTCGGTTTGGGATGGACACAAATCAGAGAAGCTGAGCAGTCCCTTCCAGTCCTGGTCGTGGAAGGTTAGCCAGGCCTAGCATTTTATTGCAATCAGGAAGACTCTGTACTTTCATTTCCCTCTGGACTTGGATGTGTGCTTGTATTATTTTCCTTAGATACTTGTCAGCTCAGCAAGAAGAGCCTCCCTAACGCAGGACACTTGACTTGGCCAAACCTGCACTGTTTTCCTTATCAAGCAGAGCGCTTGGGAAGCACCCACTTTGCATAATGGAGTGCTTGGCACTGAGATCCCACACGCAGCCGCTGGATGGGTCAGCGCGCTTGTTGTTCTTCAAGGGGATGCATGCTGAGTTTTGAAATTGCACCCTGAGCAGTTTATACACGAATCATTCTTGTCTTAATACACATCGGTTTCAATTGCTAACACGTTAAAGATGCTCTAAGTTCAGCCCCGCGGGTTGAAAAGGTGGAAAGCCTTGGGAAACAGTTGGACACCATCCTGCTCACTCAAGTTGATAATAACTGGATGATAAACATGTACAGATGACGCTGTGCTCCCAGGGAAATGAGAAAGCACCAAAGAAGCAGCTTAAATTGGCTCCATTTTGCAGTTTGATGGTTCTATTAAAGAGTGACATAATTATGTCCTCATATTTGTTAGCAAATCACTGTTTACCTACCGGCTGTTCTTGCCTTTTGGGCTTCAGGCTGTTAGTCCCAAATCTGCTTCGGATCTGTCTCTGCCTCTTGGCTGCTAAGAAGTCACTCACCTTGCTGGTTCTTGGTTCTCTCACCTTAAAACGAGAAGAGTAACATCTACCATGTAGTGTGGTTGCTGTTCTTGTTCCGTTGCTAAGCTGTGTCTGACTCTTCGCAACACCATGGACTGCAGCACGCCAGGCCTCCCTGTCCATCACCAGCTCCTGGAGTTTACTCAAACTCATGTCCATTGAGTTGGTGATGCCATCCAACCATCTCATTCTTGGTCGTCCCTTTCTCCTCCTGCCTTCAATCTTTCCCAGAATCAGGGTCTTTTCTAACGAGTCAGCTCTTTGCATTGGCTAGCCAACGTATTGGAGCTTTAGCTTGAGTCCTTCCAGTGAATACTCAGGTATGGGGTGATTGGATTCATTGGAGGACTGCACATATACAGCAGTAATGGGACCAGCCTCTTTCCTGGGTTGTGGGAGCAACTGCAGCCTTGTGTATTAGTGCTCTGGGGATATTCCTGTTCTCTCTCTCACCCTTTTAACCACATCTAATATTTAAATTCTGGAAAAGTATCAACATGTGATGGTAAATGCAGTGGAAAGAAGATTGTTTGAAACTGTCAGAGAGAAAATTCTTCAGCTCTCATGACCAAATCTTCTAAGAGTCACCGGGGGCATTAGGAAACACAACCTTGCATTCCATCCATCTCTCCTTGCTGCTTGCACCACTTATACATGAAGGCGCGAGAGAACCCCGGGGAAACAGAGATCATCCGAGGCTCCCCCGTCAGCAGTGTGGTCCACCAGACTGTATTTCAAGGTGGATCTTGTCCCACAAAGCTCCTTCTGCTTCAGAACCTTCTGGCTGAGTCCTCTTTGACCCACCTGCCACCTCTTTTTCTGTGGGATTGTTTTCTGCACTGAAGGAAATCTCACTTTACCAGTATTCTAAATCATCCTGGGATGCCTCGGGAAATGACCCTGCTCAGCCTGGTGGTCAGGAGTGGCCCCTTTGGACACCACAGTGTGACCATCGTGGGAATCCTGCCCTAGATGTTTCTCTGCATTTCATGTGTGATGTTTATCTTGCTGAAGCCTAAGGACCATTTTCATCCATAACCTAAGGGGACCCCTTTAGAGAGAATAACACCTGGCTTTTGGGACACTCCATTTTCCTAGCTCTCCTGGAACTCACCCTGTGTCTCATTAAGGAACTCTTCCACCTCCGATGACCCCTTAGACAGCGGGACCCCGAGGGCTCCATCCCTGGTCCACTGAGTAAAGTCTCTGCCTGGGAGAACCCATCCTTCTCCAGATATGATTTCTCGTGTCTCCAGCACACACACATGTGCATCTTTCATGCTCTCCCCGAGGACCTGATGGTTGCAGCATTTGTGGGCTCTAGGAGATCTTCTGGCAGCAAGGCTCAGCCCCTCCTGGGCCCACTGAGGCAGACCTCCCTTTACACACCACTCCTCACCTTTCTGGGCCTCTTCTCTCCCTCCTGATTGGTGAGCTTGGGCGGAAATAATAGACAATGTGGGGCTGCAGACCTTCTGGGTCTTCTTTCGGGTTGACGTGTCTTCAGAGTGTGTGGGACTGACAGCGGAAGGACTGTTAATGCAAAGTTAAGACACAACATAGCCATTACTTATGGTTCAATGGGAACACGCATTTTAAAATGTCTGTCAATTAAAGGGAAGACATCATCCTTTACAGGAATCAGTAAATATCTAAAGGCTGTACTGAAAGTGTTTTGAGGAGCTGAAAATGCATACACAAAAAATTCTTACAGGCCAGTTTTGTTGTTCAGTTGCCAAGTTGTGTCTGACTCTTTGCAACCCCGTGGACTACAGCACACCAGGCTTCCCTGTCCTTCACTGTCTCCCGTAGCTTGCTCAGATTCATGTCCATTGAACTGGTGAGGCTTTCTAACCATCTCATCCTCTGCCGCCCTCTTCTCCCTTTGCTTTCAATCTTCCCCAGCATCAGGGTCTTTTCCAGTGCTTCAGCTCTTCACATAAGGTAGCCAAAGTGTTGGAGCTTCAGCTTTAGCATCAGCCCTTCCGATGAATATTCAGGGTTGATTTCCTTTAGGATGGATTCGTTGGATCTCCTTGCAGTCCAAGGAAATCTCAAGAGCCTTCTCCAACACTGCCGTTCAAAGGCACCAATTCTTTGGCCCTCAGCCTTATTTATGGTCCAGCTCTCACATCTGTACATGACTACTGGTAAAACCATAGCTTTGACTATATGGACCTTTGTTGGCAAAGTGATGTTTCTGCTTTTTAATACACTAAGTTTGTCATATCTTTTTTTCCAAGGAGTAATAAAAAAGCATGAATCAAGGAAACAAAACAGTGCAGCCCAGAAAACATGGAGAACCACAATGAGGACACAGAGGATTTGAATCTGGAAGACTGGACCGCTAGAGAACTCTGAGAGCCCACACCAGTCTATGGAACCGCATGATCAGAACTCAAGGCCCAGGTCACTTTGGCCCTAACAATGGCAGTGCCATCTTGGCTGAGGTTGCCTGTGACCAGGGACATTCAGTTTGCACGGTAAACTGGGCTTGGTTATTATCAAGAATGTCAGCCTTTTCATACATAACTGAGTTTAAAAAAAAAAGAAACTTACTTAGATATTGATATCTGACAGATGGATCCTGCAGAAAGTCAACAGTCCAATGTTCAGAAAGTTGGTACCAGTTTCAACAAATGACTGGTTGTACTAGTGAAGTCTTAGTTGCTCAGTCATGTCCAGCTCTTTGCAATGCCATGGGCTGTAGCCTGCCAGGGGATTTCCCAGGCAAGAATACTAGAGTGGGTAGCCATTCCCTTCTCCAGAGGGTCTTCCTGATCTTCAAACTGGGTCTCCTGCAGTGCAGGCAGTCTTTCCATGTGATGTTCCACACCTTATAGGGCCACCTCATTCTTTCTTCTCTTCCAACTTTTCTTACCCATTTACTTAAGGTTACAAATCTTGGGTGGTGTTAGGAACATGTTGTTTCTAATCCTGACCAGCTGCCTTTCTTTAACTAGTGAGGAAAAAGAATTCACATTATTCCCTCTTCATTGTGTGTAGGTCCCCATTGATACTGATTAGCAGAAAAAAAGAAAATATTGGAAAGTGAAGTCGCTCAGTCATGTCCAATTCTTTACGACCCCATGGACTGTGGCCCACCAGGTTCCTCCATCCATGGGATTTCCCAGGCAACAAAACGGGAGTGGGTTGCCATTTCCTTCTCCAGGAGATCTTCCTGACCCAGGGATCGAACCCAGGTCTCCCGCATTGTAGGCAGACAGCTTTACCGTCTGAGCCACCAGGGAAGTTCATTAATTAGCAGAGTTAATATCAATTCCTCTTCAATAGTAACCACTCAATATTCCTTCATTATTAATTCCTCTTCCTATCTGGGATTAGAAATAACCTAGTAACTCTCTTAGCTGTTTTCTCTTTTGTAAAAGAATTCTCAATCAGAGGATTGTCCTTGTCATGCCTAATTTCAATGCTGTGTATGAGTCATTTTGGTTTTTAGCCTTAGATGCAAGTGACCTGTATACTTGCTTTCTGTGCTCAGCGTTTCTCTCCACGCCATGGGAATGCCCCCAAGCACACCAAAAACCATGTTCATAGAGTCTTGAGGGTGACATTTGGGCCATGCAGCCGGCATGACCTGAGGAGGTACCCAGTGCCCCATGAGAAGGGTCCGCATAGGCAGCAAGTACAGCACAGAACGTCCCATGGATGCTGAGGGAGGAGCCAGCCGGGGAGCTGGACTCTCCATGGCCTGAGGGAGGAGGCCGCTGCAGCTGTAACATATCCGAGTGGCCCCTGACACATGGGCTTATTAAATTAAAATTATTGGCACTGAAACATGGGCAAATGTCATGCGTTGAATATGAATCAAGGATTCATATCCTGACTCACTCATGAATCAAGTGCTGCCTTTTGGGGGTGACAGTTATACGATCCCCTTGAACTCTGGCTCTATTGTGATATTAACAGGATGCCCTTTAGCTTGTATGCTTGAGATTTATTGAGCTCTCTGTGCTCTGTGCCTCCTGACAGTATTCTCCCTGGCTTGCATTTCCATTTGTTTTAAACAAATAATTGCCAGATTGCAATCGCCTCACCCTCTTCAGGGTAGTGTCCATCTCACATGGGATTTTTAAAGTTACTTCTGTCAAAAATGAATCCATGCAACCGAAGTCCCCAAGTAGTTACTGGGAAGCCAATGAATAAATCATACCATCCACATAAAGTGCTTGGAGGCAGTATTTCAGGTAAACCCCTGCTTAGCCACTGAGTCATGTCTGACTCTTTAGGACCCCGTGGACTGTAGCCCACCAGGCTCCTCTGTCCATGGGATTCTCCAGCAGGAATACTGGAGTGGGTTGCCATTTCCTCCTCCAGGGGATCTTCCTGTCCAGGGATCAAATCTATGTCCACTGTGTCCTGCATTATAGGCAGACTTTACCCACTGGACTTCCCTGGTGGCTCAGACAGGAAAACATTTGCCTATAATGCGGGAGACCCAGGTTCAATCCCTGAGTTGGGAAGATCCTCTGGAGGAGAAAATGGCAACCCACTCCAGTGCTCTTGCCTGGAAAATCCCGTGGACAGAGGAATTAGGTAGATCATAGTCCATGGGGTTGCAAAGAGCTGGACATGACTGAGCAACTTCATTTTCTTTTCTTTCTCTCTTTACCGACTGAGCCACCTGGGAAGCCTGGTAAATTCATACCTGGTAGAATTTCTTGATTACAGGTAAGGCCAGGGCATCCGAAAGCTGGCAAGAGGCAGATGGTTCTCCTCTACCAGACCCTGGGAGTCTCTTTAAACATCTCCATCCACTACAGTGGCCTCAGTAGCTTGTGTTCGGAGGGTGTCCACACTATGTCCACCAAGCAATCATGCTTGAATCTGGATTCAAGCATTGAGGCATGAGATGGGGTATCCCTAGCTGCCTCCTCCTTGTCATGCCCATGACGACCTTGTCCCATGACCCAAATATCTTTCCAGCCCTGCGTCTGCCCAGGGTCCGCCTCTTTTGAGCTTCCATGTCCATTTCCATTGGCATCATCCCTAAACTCTGCTCCAGGGAAAACCATTCTCTGCTTTCCTTCAGCTTCACAAACTTGGCACGTGTCTCATGCTTTCACATCATGTTGGAGATGTTCATTCCTATGACTGTCTCCCCAGGGGCAGGGATAGGGTGAGCCCCCCGTTACAGGACTTGGGAAGAGGTGTTCTAATCATCTGCTCTTGAGCCCCTCAGGGAAGGAAGGCTTCCTGCCCCAGGTTATGGGGATGGCCAAACGTCCTCCACCTAACACTTGGACAGACAAGACCAGTGTTGGCTTGTGAGTCACATGCTCTCACATCTCAGGGGTGGAAGACACCCTGTGTCACAGGCCACCCGGGGCCACCTGGAGGTGGTGCTCAGAACAGAGGGAATAACTGGGGGCGGTGGTGGGGGCAAGCTTTGTAGTACCAAGAGGGTAAGGCCACCTCTGTTTCCTGAGGGAAGACATGACTGGCTTATCTGATGATGTCATGGGCTGGCAGGAGCAGGCGCCTGCTCCTTGGGGAGATGCAGGCATGGTGCCTGGTCCCTTAGGTGGGGGTGGGGGTGCTGACGGAGGGCACTTTGTCCAGGGAGCGGAGTGTGGAGAGGGTTTGTGTTGAGGACACCCCAGTTTCACCAGATGTTAAGGCAGCCCTTCTACATGCTTGCATGCTAAGTCGCTTCAGTCATGTCCAACTCTATGTGACCCCATGGACTACCTACAGCCCACGAGGCTCCTCTGCCCATGGGATTATCCAGGCAAGGATACTGGAGTGGGTTGCCATGCCCTCCTTCAGGGGATCTTCCCGACCAAGGGATCGAATTCACCTCTGTTCTGTCTCCTGCATTGGCAGGCCACAGGCAGGTTCTTTACCACTAGTGCCACCTGGGAAGCAGCCCCTAGGTTGGATCTTAATTTTGGGTCTGAGGCTGCAGAGCCTGTGGACCGGTGGTAGTCTGCAGGGCCACATGTACCACCTAAGGGGCTGTGGTCACCAGCTAGGAGGTCTGTGAGGACCTCCATTCCTGCATCACTTGTTTGTGCTCCCTGGTGCCCCGCATGGCTGTAGCCTGGAAGGTTGTGAAGATCTCATCTTTGGCACGCCAAGGCATCTAAGATTAGTGAGAACTCCCTCTGGTGTGTGGCAGGCCAAAAATTTTAGAGGGGGGATGGACATCTGGATGTCAGCAGCTGGTTTTGTTCTTTTCCCATATTCATTTTCTGGACATTCCAGCCTTTCCAAAGTAGTCACATCACTAAAATTTCAGTTAGTTCTATTATTCATTAAAGGTGTCTTAGGTATTTCTCAGCAGACCCAAGTGATGGAGAATTATCCAAGACAGGGCATCACCTGGGGGTCTTCACCTGCTGCTCTGAAAGGTCCATGTCTTATGCCCACCTGGATCCTACCCTGGGTTGACCCTGTTAGCTCTGAGACCTTGGACAAGTGATGTAACCCATCTCAGGTTTTCCACCTGTAAAATGAAAGTGAAGTGAAAGTGTGAATTGCTCAGTTGTGTCCGACTCTTTGTGACCTCATGGACTGTAGCCCTCTAGGCTCCTCTGTCCATTGGTCTCTCCAGGCAAGAATACTGGAATATTCAGTAATAATAATGGAGGGAATACTGCCATTCCCTTTTCCAGAAGATCTTCCTGACCCAGGGATCAAACCCAGGTCTCCTGCATTGCAGGCAGATTCTTTACCACCTGAGCCACCAGGGAAGACCCTGTCTATAAAATGGGAGTGTTCATAATAGCACGTGTCTCTTGGGGTGGTGCTGAGAATAAAAAGTGAAAAAAAAAAAAAGTAGGCAGCATAGACCTGATGCCAGGCCAGCACAAAAGCTGTAATCACGATGTGTGCAGGGCATTGAACCATGTGCCCCTCCCTGCCCCGAAATTCACACCCCCTGGAACCTCAGAATGCACCTTACTTGGAAATAGGCTCTTTGCAGATGTAATTAGGGCAGGATGGAGTTGAGGTCATATTGGATCTGAGTGGGATTAGTCCAATGACAGCAGTCTTACAAGAGGCAGGTTTGGTCATAGAGAGACATAGGAAAGAAGACAGCGGCTCATGAAAATGGGAGACGAGTGATGTGGCCACAAGCCAAGGAGTGCCGGGGACTGCCAATGGCACTAGAGCTGGAAGAGGCCAGGAGGGACCGTCCCCTAGAGACTTTGGGGAGAGTGTGGCCCTGCCAACACCTTGGTTTTGGACGTCTGGCCTCCAGAACTGTGAAGGAACACATTTCTCTTGTTTAAGCCACACAGATTATGGCAATTTGCTATGGCAACACTTACTACAGTATTATACCACTGAAACTGAATTGTAGTGCTGGAGAAGACCCTTGAGAGTTCCTGGGACAGCAAGGTGATCAATCCAGTCAATCCTAAAGGAAACCAACCATGACTATTCATTGGAAGGACTGATGCTGAAGCTCCAATACTTTGGCCACCTGATGGGAAGAGCCAACTCATTGGAAAAGACCCTGGCGCTTGGAAGGATTGAAGGCAGGGGAGCAGGGGATGATAGAGGATGAAATGGTTGGATGGCATCACTGACTCAATGGACATGAGTTTGAGTAAACTCTGGGAGATAGTGAAGGACAGAGAAGCCTGGTGTGCTGCCATCCATGGGGTCAAAAAGAGCTGGACACATCTTAGCTACTGAACAACAGCAATAAATTCAATTGGAAGTGCATAGGGAAGAAAACAAAGACTAAGCTCTCCCTGAGACCCTGTTCTTGAGAACCAGCCTGTTGGGATAATTGCTCATCCTACAAAGTGTCCTAAGTGCCTACTACGTGTCAGGGACCACTGGAAATGATGAGTGAAATTATAGGCACCCCTGTCCTTCAGAGCTCGTGGACCTAATTCCCAGCTTTCAGCTGGTTTGCATTGCTCTCTGATACTGAGGGGGTAGGGGACAAGCCCACCCAGAGCTGTCTCTTTGGGCATAAGGGCTGATTTCCTGAAACTGGCCTTGCTGAGTATGTGCTGAGTGATGGGGTATTCTCAGAGGGCTGGGTGAGCACACAGCAGGGGCAGAGAAGAAGCCCAGGACAGACACCCATTCCTGGTGTTGCCCTGAGCTCGGCTTCTCTCCTGTAGCCTGGAGCTGGTGGCACGTGCCTCCCTGTAGGTCTCAGGACAGGAGACAGGCCCTGTGTAAGTGCCCAGGATGGTGCCAAGGTCAAGGTGGCCCCAGCTGAAGGCCTGCTGTCCAGCCCTGGTGGTCATCTCCTGCTGACGAGACTTCTCCACTCCAGAGAGTGGAGCAGCCTGATTAAATAACCTCGGGCCTCATCCAGCTGTGAAGCAGCCCAAGATTTTTAAGGGCCTGCCTTCTTCCCCACATTCCAGATGAAAATATGTCATGTACTTTTATCTTTTCCAAAATCGTAGGATGACATTTCTGCTGAACTACCAGAAATCTTCACCCTTCAAATATCATACAATAAAAAACAATCTTGCTGAAGACTTTACTTTGAAAAATATCAGGAGATTTGACTTTGTAGACATCTCACAGACACAGATGTGGCATCCTGCCTTTTCCCCCAAGAATCACAAGTTTTACCAATAGATGGGTGTGTTCAGTTGCTCAGTTGGGTCCAACCCTTTCGTGGCCCCATGGACTGTAGCCCATCAGGCTCCTCTGTCCATGAGATTTCCTGGGCAAGAATACTGGAGTGTGTGGCTATTTCCTTCTCCAGGAGCTCTTCCCCACCCAGGGATCAAACCCATGTCTCTTACATCTCTTACATCGGCAGGCAGATTCCTTACCACTGCCCAACATGGGAAGTCATCTTATTGATATATACTAGTGTATAAAATCAGGACATAAACAAGACTTGATAAATTAAGTAGACTTATATGTCAAGGGACATGAGTTTGGGTAAACTCCAGAAGTTGGTGATGGACAGGAAGACCTGGCGTGCTGTGGTCCATGGGGTCGCAAAGAGTCGGACATGACTGAGCCACTGAACCAAACTGAAATGTCATTGCTAGAATGAGAGTTGTTAAAATTGTTAAAATGGTGATTGTTAAAATCAAGTTGTCACCATCAGTGTACACCCACAAAATACCTCAAGGACATTAATGGTCTCTCAAAATTCAGCAGTTTTGTGCCCATAAACCATGTTTTGTTTTCCTTCAGTTCAATTCAGTTCAGTCGCTCAGTCATGTCCAACTATTTGCGACCCCATGAATCGCAGCACGCCAGGCCCCCCTGTCCATCACCAACTCCTGGAGTTCACCCAGACTCACATCCATCGAGTCAGTGATGCCATCCAGCCATCTCATCCTCTGTCGTCCCTTTCTCCTCCTGCCGCCAATCCCTCCCAGCGTCAGAGTCTTTTCCAATGAGTCAGCTCTTCGCATGAGGTGGCCAAAGTACTGGAGTTTCAGCTTTAGCATCATTCCTTCCAAAGAAATCCCAGGGCTGATCTCCTTCTGAATGGACTGGTTGGATCTCCTTGCAGTCCAAGGGACTCTCAAGAGTCTTCTCCAACACCACAGTTCAAAAGCATCCATTCTTCGGCACTCAGCCTTCTTCACAGTCCAACTGTCACATCCATACATGACCACAGGAAAAGCCATAGCCTTGACTAGCCGGACCTTTGTTGGCAAAGTAATGTCTCTGCTTTTCAATATGCTATCTGGGTTGGTCATAACTTTCCTTCCAAGGAGTAAGCGTCTTTAAATTTCATGGCTGCAGTCACCATCTGCAGTGATTTTAGAGCCCCAAATAATAAAGTCTGACACTGTTTCCACTGTTTCGCCATCTATTTGCCATGAAGTGATGGGACCAAATGCCATGATCTTCGTTTTCTGAATGTTGAGCTTTAAGCCAACTTTTTCACTCTCCTCTTTCACTTTCATCAAGAGGCGTTTGAGTTCCTCTTCACTTTCTGCCATAAGGGTGGTGTCATCTGCATATCTGAGGTTATTGATATTTCTCCTGGCAATCTTGATTCCAGCTTGTGCTTCTTCCGGACCAGCATTTCTCATGATGTACTCTGCATAGAAGTTAAATAAGCAGGGTGACAGTATACAGCCTTGACGAACTCCTTTTCCTATTTGGAACCAGTCTGTTGTTCCATGTCTATTTCTAACTGTTGCTTCCTGACCTGCATATAGATTTCTCAAGAGGCAGGTCAGGTGGTCTGGTATTGCCATCTTTTGAAGAATTTTCCACAGTTTATTGTGATCCACACAGTCAAAGGCTTTGGCATAGTCAATAAAGCAGAAGTAGATGTTTTTCTGGAACTCTCTTGCTTTTTCCATGATCCAGTGGATGTTGGCAATTTGATCTCTGGTTCCTCTGCCTTTTCTAAAACCGGCTTGAACATCAGGAAGTTCACGGTTCACATATTGCCGAAGCCTGGCTTGGAGAATTTTGAGCATTACTTTACTAGCGTGTGAGATGAGTGCAATTGTGCGGTAGTTTGAGCATTCTTTGGCATTGCCTTTCTTTGGGATTGGAATGAAAACAGACCTTTTCCAGTCCTGCGGCCACTGCTGAGTTTTCCAAATTTGCTGGCATATTGAGTGCAGCACTTTCACAGCATCATCTTTAAGGATTTGAAATAGCTCAACTGGAATTCCATCACCTCCACTAGCTTTGTTCGTAGTGATGCTTTCTAAGGCCCACTTGACTTCACATTCCAGGATGTCTGGCTCTAGGTCAGTGATCAGACCATCGTGATTATCTGGGTCGTGAAGATCTTTTTTGTACAGTTCTTCTGTGTATTCTTGCCACCTCTTCTTAATATCTTCTGCTTCTGTTAGGTCCATACCATTTCTGTCCTTTATTGAGCCCATCTTTGCATGAAATGTTCCCTTAGTATCTCTAATTTTCTTGAAGAGATCTCTAGTCTTTCCCATTCTATTGCTTTCCTCTATTTCTTTGCATTGATTGCTGAAGAAGGCTTTCTAATCTCTTCTTGCTATTCTTTGGAACGCTGCATTCAGATGCTTATATCTTTCCTTTTCTCCTTTGCTTTTCACTTCTCTTCTTTTCACAGCTATTTGTAAGGCCTCCCCAGACAGCCATTTTGCTTTTTTGCATTCCTTGCTGCTGCTGCTGCTGCTAAGTTGCTTCAGTTGTGTCCAACTCTTTGTGACCCCATGGACTGCAGCATGCCAGGCTCCTCTGTCTTCCATTATCTCTTGGACTTTGCTCAAACTCCTGTCCATTGAGTCGGTGATGCCATCCAACCATCTCATCCTCTGTCGTCCCCTTCTCCCCCTGCCTTCAATTTTTCCCAGCATCAGGGTCTTTTCCAATGAGTCAGCTTTTTGCATCAGATGACCAAAGGATTGGAGCTTCAGCTTCAGCATCAGTTCTTCCAATGAATATTTATTTATAGTTGTTATAAAATATTGGCTATACTCCCTTTGCTTTGCAGTGTGTCCTGGTCGTTTATTTTATATATACTATTGTGTATTTCTTAATTCCCTACCGCCGCCTTGTCCCTCTTCCTTTCCATCTCCCCACTGGTAACTGCTAGTCTGTTCTCTGTATCTGTGAGTCTATTTCTTTTTTGTTATAGTCACTGGTTTCTTTCTTTCTCTCCTTCAAATTAATTTTTTTAGAGTATAGTTGCTTTACAATGCTGTGCTGGTTTCTGCTGTACAGCAAAGTGAGTCAGCTGTACACACGTATGTGTATACATCTATGTATATGTATTACATCTTTTTTATCTTTCTGTTGATGGACACTGAGCTTGCTTCCATGTCCTGGCTATGGTATATAGTGCTGCAATGAACACTGGGGTGCATGTATGTTTTTGAATTATGATTTTCTCCAGGTATGTGCCCAAGCGTGGGCTTCCTGAGCCACACAGTAGTTCTAGTTTTGCTTTTTTAAGGAACCTCCATACTGCTTTCCATAGTGGCTGTATCGATTCACATTTCCAATGACAATGTAAGAGGTTCCCTTTTCATCACACCCTCTCTAGGATTTATTATTTGTAAATTTTTTAATGATGGCCATTCTGACTAGTGTGAGGTGATACCTTATTGTAGTTTTGATTGCATTTCTCTGCTAATTAGTGATGTCGAGCATCTTTTATATGTTTCTTGGCCATCTCTATGTCTTCTTTGGGTGAAATTCTATTTAAGGTTTTCTGCCTCTTTTTTGATTTTTTTTTGGGGGGGGTGGATATTGAGCTGAATGAGCTGTTTGTATAGTTTGAAGACTAACCTCTTTTCTGTGAAAATACTTTCTCCCATTCTGAGGATTATCTTTTTGTCATGTTTATGGTTTTCTTTGCTGTGCAAAAGAGTTTAAGTTTAATAAGGTTCCATTTGTCTATTTTTGTTTTTATTTTCATTACTCTAGGGGGTAGAGTAATGAAAAAAAAGCTCTTGCTTTTTGACACAAAAGAGGGTTTTGCCCATGTTTTCCTCTGAGAGTTTTGTAGCATCCTGCCTTACATTTAGGTCTTTACTCCATTTTGAGTTTATTTTTGTGTATGGTGTTAGGGAGTGTTCTAGCTTCATTCTTTTGCATGGAGCTGTCTAGTCTTCCCAGCACCACTTATTGAAGAGACTGTCTTTTCTCCATTGTATATCCTTGCCTTCTTTGTCATAGATTAGGTGACTATATGTGCATTGCTTTATCTCTGGCCTTTCTATCTTGTTCCACTGATCTATATTCCTGTTTTTGTTCCAGTACCACATTTCTTTATTACTGCAGCTTTGTAGTATAGTCTGAAGTCAGGGAGAATGATTCTTTAACCTCTGTTTCCTCACCCCACCCCCCACCAAGATTGCTGTGGTTCTTCATGGTCTTTTGTGTTTTCATAAAAATTGTAAAATGTTTTGTTCCAATTACATGAAAATTGTCCTTGGCAATTCGATAGGAGTCACATGAAATCTGTAGATTGCTTTAGGTAGTGTAGTCATTTTCACAGTATTGATTCTTCCGATTCAAGAACAGAATATATCTTTCAATCTGTTTGTGTCATCTTTGATTTGTTTCACCAGCATCTTTTTATTTTTCACCAGTCTCTTGTAGTTTTATGAGTATAGGACTTTTGTCTCCTTAGGTAAATTTATTTCTAGGCATTTTGTTCTTTTTGTTGCAATGGCAAATGATATTATTTAATTAATTTCTCTTTCTGACCTTTCATTGTTAGTGTATAGAAATGCTGAGATTTCTGAGTATTAATCTTCTATCCTGCAACTTGACCAGATTCATTGGTGAGCTCTATTAGTCTTCTGGTGGCATCTTTAGCTGAAGCTCCAATCCTTTGATCACCTGATGCAAAGAGCTGACTCATTGGAAAAGACCCTGATGCTGGGAAAGATTGAAGGCAGGAAGAGAAGGAGATGATAGAGGAAGAGATGGTTGGATGGCATCACTGACTTAAGGGACATGAGTCTGAGCAGACTCCAGGAGATGGTGAAGAACAGGGAAGACTGGTGTGCTGCAGACCACTGGGTCACAAAGAGGCAGACGTTTAGCTAAGTGACTGAACAATGGCATCTCTAGGATTTTTTACGTGTGGTGTCATGTCATCTGCAAAGAGCGAAGAGTTTACTTCTTTTCCATGTTGTATTTGTTTTATTTCTTTTTCTTTTCTGACTGTCATATCTAGGACTTCTAAAATTATATGGAATAATAATAATGGGTAGAGTTGTCTTCTTCCTGATCTTAAAGGACATGCTTCCATTTTCACCATTGAGAATGGTGTTTGCTGTGGGTTTATTATATATGACCTTTATTATGCTGAGGTAGTTTCCTTCTATGTCCATTTTCTGAAGGGCTTTGTTTTTTTTTTTTTAATCATAAATGAGTGTTGAATTTTGTCAAAAAATTTTTTCTGCAACTACTGAGATGATCATATGGCTTTTCTTCAGTTTGTTAATATGGTGTATCCCATTAATTGATTTGTGTATGTTGAAGAATCCTTGCATCTTTGGGATAAAACTGACTTGATTGTGATACATGATCTTTTAAATGTGTTGTTGGATTCTGTTTGCTGGAATTTTGCTGAGGGTTTTTGTGTCTGTGCTCATCCATGATATTGGCTTGCAGTTTTCTTTTTTTGTGCTATCTTTATCAGATTTTGGTATCAGGTTGCTGGTAGTCTCATAGAATGAAATTGGGAGTATTCCTCCCTCTGCAAGTTTTTGGAGTCTATTTCTCTTTTGTTTATTCTTTTCTAGTTCATTTTATTTTTTAGATTCCATATATATGTGATATAAAACAATATTTGCCTTTCTCTGTCTGAATTATTTCACTTAGCATAATACTTTCCAAGTGTATCTATGTTGCTGTAAATGGCAAATTTCATTATTTTTTGACTGAGTAGTAGTTCATGGTGCACAATTACCACACCTTTGTCCATTCACCTGACGGTGGACACTTCAGTTGCTTCTTGGTTATTGTAAATAACTTTGCTATGAAAGCTGGAGTGAATGTGTTGCCTCAATGTGCTTGAATTAGGTGATTTTTTTTTTTCAGTAATATACCCAGGAGTGGAATTACTGGGTCATATGACTGCTTTATTTTTAGTTTTTTGGGACTCCCCATGCTGTTTTCTATAGTGGTTGCACCAATTTACAATCCCACAACAGTGTTTGAGGTTTCCCACTTTTTCACATCTTCCTCAGCATTTGTTATGTGTTGTCTGTTGGATGGTAACCATTCTAAAACGTGTGAGGTGATGCATCTCCCTTATGATTAGCAACACGGAGCTTCTTTTCACTTGCTTGTTATCCATTTGCATTTCCTCTTTGGAAAATGTCTATTCAGTTATTTTGCCCAATTTAATCGAATTGCTTGTTATTGAAGAATCCTTGCATCTTTGTGATAAATTTCACTTGGTCATAGTGTATGATCGTTGTAAACCGTGTTTGTTTTAAAAAGACCGGTGCACTTGCCAAGGTTTCAGGATAGTAAGGTCTGGCACATTAAAGCCCATCACTAGAGGTAGAAACACACGTATATTATTATGGCAACAAGCCATTACTTATAGTTAAGAGTTTTTCTGTAATAGCCAAATGGATAGTCAAATAGTACAGCAACTGGACTGTTCCTGAGCAAAGTGCATTTCTACAATAGTCACTGTTCTGTTTTTCTCTCTTAAAGCAGCCTGTGATAACTGCAGCCAAGAACGCCCTTGCAATCTTGAGTACTTCTGCTTGAGAACTTAGGATATAAGTAGAGCATGCTGCTAACATACTTCCCGGGACTTCCTAGGTGGCACTAGTGGTAAGGACTCCATCTGACAACGCAGGAGATGCAGGAGACACGGGTTCCATCCCTAGCTCGGGAAGATCCCCTGGAGGAGGAAATGGCAACCCACTCCAATATTCTTGCCTGGAGAATCCTAAGGACAGAGGAGTCTGGAGGGCTACAGTCCATGGGGTGGCAAAAGAGTCAGGCACGACTGAGCAACTGAGCTCACGCACATGTATCATAACATACTTCTTAAACAACAAAGATAGTTCTAAAATATCTGATGACAGACTATGATTAAGACATTACACTGAAAAAAAAAAAAAAAAAAAGCGTTTGGGAATCCATGATCCTACCCGTAAAAACGCCTGGACTTGAAAGATGGAGTTTTATCATTGGCCGCGCCGTCTGGGTTACAGAGACGATCTTCTGCTCCCACCTGGTGGCCGTGTCCGGAACATCAGGATGAGGCTTTATTCACTCGAGCCCCAGGGTTTCTGTGGGGTTGGTTTTGACGCCCTCTCGCCCTGCATCCAGTGTGAATGGATCTTAACTCCAAGTCTGGGTGGCCAACTGAGCCAGCCAGGTGAGGATGAGATGGAGACTGCCCAGAACGTGGGACTACCAGTTTCTTCCAGTTTCTCGGCCGATTCAGCAGCATCCATAGCAGTACTGACATCACTGGGGTTCTGCCACAGCCTGGACCCAGCCCTGCTGCATGCCTGCAGCCCCTGACAGGGGGCGCCTCTTCATGGGGAACACCCCACCGGCCTCCTCGGCAGGCAAACTCCAGCCCGTCCTCCGAGCCAGGCCATCTCTCCCTGCAGGGGGCTTCCTTCCTCAGCCAGAGCTCTCATCTGTCTGAATTGTCTGAATTCCCTCTTGCTGTCGGGCTGGGCTGATGACCTGCTGATGGACAAGGGTTCACTCAGGTTAGACGTCTCATGAGAGCAGGGCCTGCCGTGCCGTGTCACCTATAGTGACCACCTCCCAGCCCCTACGGCCCCCACAGCAGACAGCAGGCCTCATGCGGTCACGTCAGGGGCATTGACCCTCCCCTGAGGTTGCAGAAGCCCCTGCCACCCTTTCTCGGATCTGGGAGGTGGGGCAGCTGGACATGGCGGGGTCCTGGAGAACGCGAGAGCCAGACCATCACCTGGTTCTGGAAGAAGCTTCTAAGAGGTCCTCTCTCCTTGGTCTCAGCTCCTGTAGAACAGTCCCCTGAGACTGCTGGGGGTCTGTTAGAAAGACGCAGACACCTGGGGAAGTTCAATGAAGCTGCTCAGTGCCAACAGGGTGATCATTGCCCACTGCCGCCCAGGACTGGAGAGTCCGCCTACCTGCAGGGTGGAGAGATTGAATCCCCCACGCCTGCCCTGCTCTTTGGGGTGTGGCCTGAACCTGCAGGCATTACGTGTACCCCGCCACGGGGTGTGCTACTGTGGAAAGACACAGGGCCTGTCTGTAACCTTTCTTTCAATTCTTCTAAAAAAAAATTTCATTTCATGAGAATTTTGAGAAATGAGAGAGGCCCAGCTACCTGTATAGGAATTCAGAGTCTCTGCCAGTCGGCGTGTTTCTGGCACACACCTGATTTATTTCCACTGGCTACCCGTCACCTCCTGTTTGGCATCAAGCAAGGAGTCGAAGGATGAGACTAAAATGCAAATTTCAGTTAGGGGTCGAGTTCTGGGGCAGGGGGGACCTGACCCTCCCTTCCCAGGGAGAAACAGGAATTGGCAGAAAGGCCATCACGGGGTGTCGTGGAAGGCAGAGGGTGCCCCCGTGCTAATGAGGGAACTCACCTGTCCATGCACCTGCCCAGCTGGGTGTGCAGTGTCTTCCGGGGTGGGGGGCGGGGGAAGAAAATAGAAGTCTGTGGGTTTCCTGGTCCAGCACCCTGGTGAGGATGAGCTGAGAGAAAGCTCTTGGTGGGGGACGGGATGGTTGGACATTCTTTGCAGAGAGCAGTGAGAGGCAAGCAGCCAGGCCTTTGTCTGCCACTGCCCTGAGCCCTCCAGAGGCAGAAACCTCCAGCCAGGCATCGTCATGAAGTGCTGCAACAACCCCGGAGAAGACTCGCGGGGCAGATTCAGTGATTGCCTCGGGGCTGCAGAAAAGAGGGTTTCCTGGTCATTTCTTCTAAAGGAAGGCAATGATTTCAAAGCTCCTTTTCCAAATAGAACCTTTTTTTTTTTTATCATAAAAGAGCACATAAGATTGACAATTGGGAAGTTAACAATAAAAAAATTTTTTTACCGTTGCCTGCAAGTGAGCTGCTGACCTTGGGGAAACAGGTCAAGGCTATGCCCAGTTGCCAGGGAGACTGGTCTCAAGAATGAGCCTCCCAGCTCCCAGCAGCAGGGACCTCCTGTCTTCAGTCCCACAGGCTACACACCCTCAGAATTCCTAAACGAAAGCAAGAGAGAAAAAGGGCAAAAAGTTCTGAGTCCGTTCATACAAAGAGCCAACATGGCAAACTGTGATGAGGGGTTTGCCTCATCAAAGGGCAGGGGCTGGGGGCATTTTTTGCAAATATCACGGCCTCCCAGCAACAGCCCTTTCTGTCTCCAGTCTCCCCAGCCAAGTCCTAGAGACCAAAGTACAAAGCATCAAAGCTGCTTTTCATGGCAAGATGAATAATTACAGAAAAACAAAGATGCAGATGACAAATTTGACAATGCACAAATGAGCCAGTAGCCGTTTACACTTCCAAGTGGAAATCTCTAAGTGTACAACACACATGTGGCACGACAGGCCACCAAGACAGTCCTCAGAAATGCACATGGCAGATAACAGGTTTATTTTTGCTTCAGGTGGTGGAAGTTTTAGGAACTTTAAGCAAAACATCAAAAGGTAAAAATTAATACATACACAAATAATGTAGCCGATGGAAAAAGCCAAATGAACCCTAACTTATGAAAAAGGAGACATTTTTATTATTTGTACTTTTATTTGTAAATACCTGTTGGACTGCACCCCACAGGCCTGCAAGCCTTGAAGTTGCCGGGCCGGCAGACCTAAGAAAGAGCCAGCAGTCAGTGACAGAGAAATCCATGGTTTATTGGTCGGTGGTGGTGGTGTGGGGGGTCTTACTTGTCTAAAGCAAAAGTCTAGGAGAGAACCCAACCATGTAGAGCAAACAGCAGGCAGCACACAGCAGTGACTTTCACTGCCCGAGGAGGTGGAGGAGGCCGCCACTCACAGGGAAAAACGGAAGTCGGGATGGCTCATCGGAGACCAGGAAACCAGTGGCAGGGGTGGGGTCAGGCACCCGGTAGTTCCTGATTTCAGTCCTATGGTTAAGAGGACTGGATGCTCAGGTGGTACCAAGATGCTGCCTGTAGTACCGAGATACCACTAGACACCCAGTACCTGGATGCTCAGGTGGTAGATACTCACCTAAACCCTCAGGTGCGTAGGGGTAGGTGAAGCGGGGTCTGGCCAGGCAGCCTGACCCTACGCTGGCTTTCATATCCTTCCCAGTTTCCATAAACATCTCATGCCAAGCCTGACCATGTTATCCGAAGATGTGGAGTTGCCATTATGGAACAGGAAGTGTCCTGAAGACGTGGAGTTGCCATTATGGAACAGGAAGAAGTGTCCTGAAGATGCGGAGTTGCCATTATGGAACAGGAAGTGTCCTGCGTCCTGGAGTGTGGGGGTGTCTCCACCGTGAGTGAGCTCTGTGGGCTTTGGGGTCCTCTTGGCCCTGCACTACGCCTCCAGCCTCCCCGTGATGACCTGCCCTGGGCAGCCCTTCTTGGTATGGGGAGGGCACACGCTCCGGGTGTAGTGGCCCCGGCCTTACTGACTCCTACCCCAGGGAGTGCTGCAGGGCCCATGCTGAAGCGCTGGCTGCGTGAACTTCAGGGCTGACTTGGGTGAAAGCTGCGCCCAGCACCAGCCTTGCTCACCGCTGTCGCCTGCCCCAGGTTAGGCCCTCCAGGAGGCTGAGCCCTGGGGCTGCCGCGACACGCCCCAGGTCAGCCACAGGCTGGTCTCTGGCTGGCCTTGGCCACCACCTATGACCCTCAGACCTCAGCTGCCCACACTTATCACAGAGCGTCTGTGGTTGGGCAGGCTGGTTCACCGCCCAGCAACATCTGCTCGGTCTCTCAGTCATGGCTGACTCCTTGCGACCCCCTGGACTGGGAGCCCACCAGGCTCCTCTGTCCATAGGATTTTTCAGGCATGAATACTGGAGTGGGTTGCCGTGACCTCCTCCAGGGAATCTTCCTGACCCGGGGTTTGAACGCTAACCCCAGGGTTATATCCAGTATCTTTGAAAAGAGGTTAGTGCTTTTTCTCCCTAAAGACAGTTTCTGGGCAAAACTGGTTATCTCCCAATGATGGGGAGGTTCTCTGCACTGTCTTTGCTTGGTCCACCTGGATATGGACTTGGAAGCACCCCTTCTTCTCCCTGAACCCCTGACAGCTCAGAATCGCTCTTCCTGGTAGCTTCAGGAGAGTCAGGAGTCTTCTTAATGTTGCACCCTGGTTTCTGCTTGGGGCCAGGCTCTGAGTGACTTGAGAAGGTGGCTTGAGCCTGTAGGATAAGCAGAGTGTAGAGGACGCTGTGGTCCCAGGGTCGGGGTGGGATGGATACCGGATGTCCAATGACCTGGGAACGCCAGGCATCCCAGCAGGAGCTCTGGGGGAAATCTCAGGGTGGTTTGACCTCCAGTCCTTCTGAAAGCACAGTCCCCCTGCCCACAGAGCCCTAAGTCCTCCCCGTGTCCCCTCCCTCACGCTCTTCACAGGGAAAGGTCTTTGTGGAGCAGATCCTTCCTGGCAGGTCCTGAGGCTGCACCCGGAGGGCACAAATCCAAACACGGGGTGCCATTGCCAGCGGGGAGCTGGCAGTCTCCGGGGAGACAGTCCAGTGGCGGCTCATTTTTATACAATGAGGCATGGTGGTGACTGACTCAGGTGCTGGGGATTGGGGCCAGGGCTCTGAGCTAATAGATATCCATCACTGGCTTGGCCCTGTCATCCAAGCTCATCCATCTTCCCCAGAACTTTAGGAGGAAAGAATGGGGCGACCTGGGATTTTGGCCAATTATCTTCCTGTTTCAATATGACAAATAGAAGTTGGGAAAAAATAAAGAATCGATGAAACTTGGGGAAACTTTTCTATCCCTGCTGGAAAATCATCCTGGTCGAAGCTCAGGGGAACCCTGTGTTCTGATAGGAGGTGGCATTGTTGGCGGAGAGACCTCAGCCCACCCCAGGTCTGTGACAGACCCTGAGTTTGAAGCAGGCACACTCCTGGATACAGCAGGCTGGGAGGAGGGGACAATTCATCACCATCCTAGGGGACAGGCACAGTGATAAACTACTAAAATAAGAGAGAGACAGCCTGAAACATCAGTCTTCAGTCCTCCCACAGAGGGCTGGCGTCCGTGTCCCTCCCCCTGAACCTGGGTGGCCCTCTGTCTCTTTCTACCGAGAGAGTGGCAAGAGATAGTGAGGCAGAATTCCCGGGATGAGATCTTTTTAAAGGCCATGGCTCCCCTGAGGAATGTCTCTGGGCACTCCAGAAGGCAGGTCCCAAGGGCAGCCGCACAGAGACAGAAGGTGCCGATGAGCCCAGCCCTGGAGCAGAGTGGCCAGTTGTGTAGGAGGGGAAACCTGAGAGAATGCCAGCCATTCCCATCTTCCTAGCTAAGGTCTCAGACCTGGGAACTAAAGGTAAGCCGGTCCTCCATGCCGCGTTCAAAATCAAACCAGTCAATCCTAGGGAAATCAACCCTGAATATTCAACACTGGAAGGACTAATGCTGAAGCTGAAGCTCCAATACTTTGGCCATCTGATGTGAAGAGCTGACTGATTGGAAAAAAAACCCTGATGACGGGAAAGATTGAAGGCAGGAGGAGAAGGGGATGACAGAGGATGAGATGGTTGGATGGCATCACCGACTCAATAGACATGAGTTTGAGCAAGCTCTGGGAGATGGTGATGGACAGGGAGGCCTGGCATGCTGCAGTCCTTGGGGTCACAAAGAGTCGGACACGACTGAGCAACTGAACAACAGCAAAATACATTTGCATGTATATATGCCACAACATTTTTATCCATTCATCTGTTGATGGACACTTAGATTGCTTCCATATATTGACAATTATAAATAATGATGCTGCTATGAACATTGGGGTGTGTGTATATTTTTTAATTAATTTTTGTTTTGTTTTGTTTTTTGGGTATACACCCAGGAATGGAATTGCTGGGCTGTAGTTATATTTTTATCAACTGGGAAATTAGTATAATAGCTTGTTCTAAATTTCATAGGATTTTAAGAAATTCTCAAAACAAGTTTGGTGAATTTGTTTTGAAAATTAGAAATTGACATTTAAATATGGTGCTTGTAACTTTTTACTGCATAATAAATTGCCTTATAACTTAGTCATTTAAAGCAACAAAGATGTCTCAGAGTTTATGCAGCTCAGAAATTTGGGGATCAGCTGTCTGGGCAGCCCTGACTCAGTGTCTCTCAGGAGGATGTGGGCACGTGTGAGCAGGACTGGGAGCCGTTTCCAAGATGGCGCCCACGTGGCTGCTCCCACCATCCAAGGCTCCCTCATTGTCCTCATGGAAGATTGTGTATGGACACAACGAAGGCTTTCAGGTGCCATTATATTCAGATGCAAAACAACCCAATGGTATGAATACTAAAGTTAGCATCACCTCACAGACAAGGAGGGGCTTCCCTGGTAGCTCAGCTGGTAAAGAATCTGCCTGCATGCAGGAGACCCCATTCAAGAGATAGGCTACCCACTCCAGTATTCTTGCCTGGAGAATTCCATGGACAGAGAAGCCTGGTGTGCTGCAGTCCACAGGGTGGCAAAGAGTCAGACACAACTGAGCGGCTAAGCACAGCACAACACCTCACAGTCAAGGGAACTGGGGTACAGAAACATCGAGCAAGCTGCCAGCGGCCACCCTGGGAAGGCTGGGGTGGGGGGTCCGGAAACTCATATCCGGAACCTGCAGGTGACCCTCAGCCCCTCTACAGTACCTTCCTTTCATAAACAGATTTATAAAAGTTTCCGTTCTCTTCCCTTTTCTTTTGAGCATCCTTATTCTTTTTAAATTCTGGGTGTTTTTTCCAAAGTAAGCCAGACAGGTTTCTCCTTGGACATGTTAGAGAATCAGCCCTTCCATCAGCCATTCACCGCACACTTACTGCAGAGGCCTGATTAGGCTGGCTCAGTGGGGGCTTCCCAGGTGGTCCTAGCGGTAAAGAACCTGCCTGCCAAGGCAGGAGACAAAGAGACCTGGGTTCAGTCCCTGGTGGGGGAAGATCCCCTGGAAGAGGGCATGGCAGTCCACTCCAGTATTCTTGCCTGGGGAGTCCCACGGACAGAGGAGCCTGGTGGGCCACAGTCCGTGGGGTTTCAAAGAGTCGGACATGACTGAAGGGACTTAGTGGTATTATGATACTAAAAAGAAGCCAGAGACATAGGTACTTATTTGGGGATCCAAGTTTAGCTGTAAAAGCCAACAGCTTCCCCAGGGCAGACCTTGGGGCCAGCTTTTGACTTGTTCATTTTTCCAGACTTTGTTCTCCCTGAGTTCCCGGGCTCACCCCTTCCCTGGCCACAGTTCCTGGGAAGTTTCTTCCTCAACCACAGATGGCAGCTCCCTGGAGTCAGCACCTGAGGATGTGCAGTGGGGGAACACTTAAGTGTGTGTAGATGTGACCCTGTATGTCCCAGCCCAAAGAGGACGATAAGAATCTTCAATAAAAAGTAATGAATTAGGGAGTGGAAGAGAGTAACTCGCTGATGATTTTGAAAAACAAAAGGGGGGGGGAGGGGAACCTCTCTAGAAATCTTATTTTAAAAATGTTAGACTGGTTTATGAAACACTATCCCTCTGTCTCCAAATGTCGGTATAAGGTCTGACCAAGTCCCTGCCCGCCTCTCCCGTTTATCCCTGAAGCTGGGTGAGGATGGCCTTCCCAGCTCAGCAGCGCCCCCTGGTGGCACAAGGGCCAGAGGCAACAAGTAACACCCCTGAAATGTTTTAAATGCAGGTGACAAGACTTTGTCAGAAATCCTACATTTTTTCCCCTTGTGATTTAGGTAGACCTTTTCATATACTTTGATGATAATCTTTATCAGTAGATTGTACCAAGTTAATAGCAATATCAAAGCTATGATTTTCCCAGCAGTCATGTATGGATGTGAGAGTTGGACCATAGAGAAGGCTGAGTGCTGAAGAATTGATGCTTTTGAACTGTGGTGTTGGAGAAGACTCTTGAGAGTCCCTTGGACTGCAAGGAGATCAAACCAGTCCATCCTAAAGGTAATCAGTCCTGAATATTCATTGGAAGGACTGATGCTGAAGCTGAAGCTCCAGTCCTTTGACCACCTGATGTATAGAGCCAATTCATTGGAAAAGACCCTGATGCTGGGAAAGATTAACGGCAGGAGAAGAATCAGGTGACAAAGGATGAGATGGTTGGATGGCATCGCTGACTTGATAGACATGAGTTTGAGCAAGCTTTGGGAGATGGCGAAGGACAGGGAAGCCTGGCATGCTGCAGTCCATGGGGTCGCACACAGTCGGACATGACCGAGCGACTGAACACCAACAAATAGCAGTGAGCTGAGAAGAGGCACAGTCACAAACCAGACCCACCCCTCCTCTTGCAGTCCTGGGTCCATAATGAAAGTGGCACATTTATTGAGGGCTTCATGTGTGTTAGAGAATTTAGTAGAATGCTTTTTATCTATTTTCATCATGTTTTTCTTTGTATCTGAAGCATACACATCGAGCAAACTCCAGGAGATGGTGAAGTACTTATAAGCCTGGTGTGCTGCCGTCCCTGGGGTTGCAAAGAGTTAGACATGACTTAGCAACTGAGCTACATCATTATATTTATATTATGATTTCATATTATATGCCAAGACCTAAGTATAGACTAGGGACTCAAGATGCCATTAAGGATGAACAAGGTAATTTCAATGGGGTCATATTCTGGGGAGGGGAAGGAGATAACATCTAACCAACTAATCATTATTGTGCTTTCCTCATGGGTCAAGTGATAAAGAATCCACCTGCAATGTGGGAGACCTGGTTTTGATCCCTAGGTTGGGAAGATCTCCTGGAGGTGGGCATGGCAACCCACTGTGGTATTCTTGCCTGGAGAATCCCCATGGACAAAAGAGCCTGGCGAGATGCAGTCCATGAGGTTGCAAAGAGTCAGACACAACTGAGCGACTAAGCACAGCACGTGACTCTAAAGCTAGAGCAGCATTATTCAGAAGGGAGCCCAGTTCTATGAGGGGGTCACGACAAGAATCTAACCTGGGGTGAACTTGTCTGAGACCTCAAGGTCAAGGATGGAAAGCCAGAGAAAGAAGGAGTGGACACACACTCTGTCCCCACTGTCTTGGAGGGGACGTGGAATTTGAGAGGCGCTGAAGGGAGGGAGGGCATGTAGCCTTTGGGAGACAGAGCAAAGGCCAGCCTGGCCACCTGCAGGGAGTGAATGATCCCAGGACAGCTGATGGTGGGAAAGCTGGTGGGGGTCCACCTGCAGGGATACGGGAGGCCCCCTTTAACCTCCACACTTGGGATGGTGGAGACCCACTCCCACGTCTCATGGTCTTGGCAGCTTGACCCAGGTTGGTGATGGTGGCAAAGGAGGCAGAGAAAAGAGATGAGAGAGATTTAGGAGATGAAACCTAGACCTCGCTGATGAGCGGAGGAAGGCGTGGGCAGCAGAAGGGTGTCTGGGGTCTGGCCTGGGCCTTTGGAGACCTGGGGAGAGAAAGAGTTGGGTCCTGTGTACACCTTGGATGTGAGGTGGCTTTAGAACTTCTAGCGATGTCATTATGGTAGTTGGGGATATTGGCGAGTCTTTTAAGGGAGGTCAAGCCTGGATTTACATATATTAATATACATTCTCAGGGGCTTCCCTGGTGGCTCAGTGGTAAAAAATCTGCCAGCCATTGCAGAAGATGCAAGTTCAATCCTTGGTCTGGGAAGATCCCCTGGAGGAGGAAATGACAACCCACTTAGTTATTCTTGCCTGGAGAATCCCATGGACAGAGGAGCCTGGTGGGCTACAGTCCATAGAGCTGCAAAGAGTTGGACATGACTGAGCGAATGAAAAACAACAACGATCCCTTAGCAGAAGCACACCTATACACACAGACGGGCCCTCCATGGTTTTAATGGTGATTTAAAATGCAGGATTCAAAATGCAAAACTGAAGAGAACAGATAGAAGAGAGGAAATAAAAGCAGATGAGGAAAGGAGAGGGTCCAGGAGAGGACCCCGTCGCCCCACGTCAAGGGTGATGAGCCAGCAGACCCACAGGAGGGACGTCCCGAGTCTAACTCAAGCCTTCAGCACGTGACACCATCGCTTTGCTCCTGCCTCCAAATCTGCAGGACTCTCTGCTGGCCAGGCAAGCAGGGAAGAGAGTCCCGGAAATGATGCTTGGCTGAAATGATGCAGAAACAGCACAGGTCAGCGTCCCCAACCACAAGCACACCAGTCTCTTTGAAGGTGACCTCACCTCCAAAGAAAGACAAAGACAGCATCATATAAATGAAAACATGGGTTCCCTTCCCCGGAGGGATGCCTGTGGTGATGGCCACTCCCTCGAGACGTTCTTAATCCTGAGACGTGGCACAACTTTTGTTAAATGCTTAGAGGATGGTGAGAGGGAGAAACGAATGAGTCAATGTGAGGGCAGACAAAACCCACAAGGACATCTGGGTCCAGGGCCCAGAACCTGCGGGTATGGTGGGGTGTGCGGCAAAGGGCAGTGAGGGGGCAGAGAGAAGGGAGGTGCCAATCGGCGGGTTTCAGGTGGGGACCTTGTCCTGGTCGTCCAGGGGACCAGATGTGATTGCAGGGTCATTTCAAGCAGAAGAGGGAGGCAGAGGGACTCGGTGAGAAGGACCCTATCCCACCACTGCTGGCTGGACAAACAAAAAGGAAAGACATATGGGCCGCCTCCAGGAGCCTGAATAGGTGAGAAGACGAGTTCCCTTCTAGAACGTCCCGAAGGATCCAGCCCTGTCAACCCCTGATGTCAGCACATGGGGTCAAGGTGACACTCTGGAGTTCCCTCCTCTACGATAACTCACCTGTTCTCCTTTATGCCACTCAGTTTGTGATAAATTCTTGCAGCAGCCATAGACAATTAATCCAGTTATATCTACACAGATATATTCAGATCAAAATAAAGAAGCAGCCTCAGACTTCAGAGTCTTCACTTCTGCGACTTCATTTGCTGTTTATAAACATCTGCTGGCCAGACCACTGTGACAGGAAGCCTTCTCCAGGGCCAGAGACAGAGGCAGCGATTGTTTTTATAAGAAGTTCATTTAAACTGTGTCATTTCTTCCTGTCTTTGGGCTGTGTGTACATAACTGTGACCATACAGGTGTGTATGTGTGTGTCAGAGAACATGCTATATATGTGTGCGTGTGTAGAGTGCACATGTGTGCATGAGTGTCAGTATGGGTTTATTACATATGCACGTGTAGTGTGAGTGTATGCCTATGTGAGGAATGTGCATAGAAGAATCCGCCCACGATGCAGGAGACCTGGGTTACATCCCTGGGTCAGGAAGATCCCCTGGAGAAGGAAATGGCAACCTACTCCAGTATTCTTGCCTGGAGAAGCCCACAGAAAGAGCCTGGCAGGTTATAGTCTATGGGGTAAAAGAGTTAGATGTGACTGGGTGACTAACACTTACACTTTTTTCTTGCGTGTGTACACAAGCATGCCTGTGCACTCATATGTGTGTGAGCGCTGGAGCAAGGAGGCGACACCAGTAGCAGAAGGGCAGACTCTGAAATCAGGTGCCGAGAGAGCTGAGCTTGAATTCAAGCTCCATCCCTCCCAACTCCCGGCCCTGGTCACCAGCATCAGGCTCCTGTGTGCATGGTGATGCTGCTGAGACTCCTGCTGAGGCCCGTGGGAGTTTCCCACCAGGCAGCCTCTGCGGAGTTCAGGGTCCACTTCAGCACCACCACCGGGCAGTTGCCACATTGCGTTTCATTCAACCTGATGAGCTAGGAATGGTGCTTTTCTAACTTTTCATTTGTATCATCTCCTTGGGCTGCCCTATGGAAAATAAGTCAGACTAGGTGGCTTACAAATATCAATAACCTCAGATATGCATATGGCACCACCCTTATGGCAGAAAGTGAAGAGGAACTAAAAAGCCTCTTGATGAAAGTGAAAGAGGAGAGTGAAAAAGTTGGCTTAAAGATCAACATTCAGAAAACGAAGATCATGGCATCTGGTCCCGTCACTTCATGGCAAATAGATGGGGAAACAGTGGAAACAGTGGCAGACTTTATTTTGGGGGGCTCCAAAAACACCGCAGATGGTGATTGCAGCCATGAAATTAAAAGACACTTACTCCTTGGAAGGAAAGCTATGACCAACCTAGGTAGCATATTCAAAAGCAGAGACATTACTTTGCCAACAAAGGTCGTCTAGTCAAGGCTATGTCTTTTCCAGTGGTCATGTATGGATGTGAGAGTTGGACTGTGAAGAAAGCTGAGTGCTGAACAATGGATGATTTTGAACTGTGGTGTTGGAGAAGACTCTTGAGAGTCCCTTGGACTGCAAGGATATCCAACCAGTCCATTATAAAGGAGATCAGTCCTGGGTGTTCATTGGCAGGACTGATGCTAAAGCTGAAACTCCAATATTTTGGCAACCTGATGCGAAGAGCTGACTCATTGGAAAAGACCCTGATGCTGGGAGGGATTGGGGGCAGGAGGAGAAGGGGACGACAGAAGATGAGATGGCTGGATGGCATCACCAACTCAATGGACATGACTCTGAGTGAACTCCAGGAGTTGGTGATGGACAGGGACACCTGGTGTGCTGCGATTCATGGGGTCACAAAGAGTCAGACATGACTGAGTGACTGAGCTAAACTGAGGTGGCTTAGAAGAGCAGAAAAGCATTTTGTCTGGAAGTTTGTTGGCTAGAAGTTTGAGGTCACAGTGTGGACAGAGTTGGCTCTTTCTGAACCTGTTCCAGGCTCTCCCTTGGCTTCTGGGGGTCTGACAATATTTGGTGCTCCGTGGCTTGTAGAAGCATCCTTCCAGCCCTTTACATGATGTTCTCCCCATATGTATGTTTGTGTGTGTGTGTGTACATTCAAATATCCCCCTTTATAAGGACATCATTCATAATGGATTATCCAATATGGCCTCATCCAAGTGAATTACATCTGTAATGCCCTATCTCCTAATAATATCACATTCTGAGGTCCTGGGGGTTAGTTCTTCAACATAGGAATTGGGTGGTAGGGGACACAATTCAACCCATAACATTGTAGATTAGTTACCATATTTAACTTAGTATAAGACACTGTAAACATTATCTGTATATCAAACTTACCATGTGAAGATGATCAATGATCAACCTATCTATAGATCTGTCTATATATCAATTAGCAGGGGAAAAAGTGGAAACGGCGCCAGATTTTATATTCTCGGGCTCCAAAATCACTGTGAATGGTGACTGCAGCGATAAAATTAAAAGATCCTTGCTCCTTGGAACGAAAGCTATGACAAACATAGGCAGCATATTAAAAAACAGAGACATCACTTTGCTGCAAAAGGTCCATCTAGTCAAAGCTATGATTTTCCCAGTAGTCATGTATGAATGTGAGAGCTGGACCATAAAGAAGGCTGAGCGCTGAAGAATTGAGGCTTTCAGATCATAGTCCCGGAGCAGACACTTGAGAGTCCCTTGGACGCAAGGAGGTGAAACCAGTCCATCCTAAAGCAAATCAACACTGAATATGCATTGGAAGGACTGATGCTGACGCTGAAACTCCAATACTTGGGCTGCCTGATGCGAAGAACTGACTCACTGGGAAAGACCCTGATGCTGGGAAAGATTGAGGGCAAAACAAGAAGAGGGCAACAGAGGGCGGTATGATTAGATAGCATAACTGAGAGTGCACAGGCATTTGAGCAAACTCCGGAAGACAGAGAAGGACAAAGGAGCCTGGAGTGCTGCAGACCATGGGGCTGCGGAGTCAGAGACGACTTAGAGACCGAATAACAAGAACAATATATCAGTTATCTATCATCTGTCCATAAATCTATCAATGCTAGTTATCATCGTCTATGTCCGTACTTGTTGTTCAGTTGCTACCTACTTACCTATCATCTCAGTTCAGTTCAGTCTCTCAGTGATGTCTGACTCTGTGACCTCATGGACTGCAGCACGCCAGGCCTCCCTGTCCATCACCAACTCCTGGAGTTTGCTGAGACTAAAGTCCATTGAGTCAGTGATGCCATCCAGCCATCTCATCCTCTGTCGTCCCCTTCTCCTCCCGCCTTCAATTTTTCCCAGCATCAGGGTCTTTTCAAATGAGTCAACTCTTCGCATGAGGTGGCCAAAGTACTGGAGTTTCAGCTTCAACATCAGTCTTTCCAATGAACACCCAGGACTGATTCCCTTCAGGATGGACTGGTTGGATCTCTTTGCAGTCCAACAGACTCTCAAGAGTCTTCTCCAACACCACAGTTCAAAAGCATCAATTCTTTGGCTCTCAGCTCTCTTTATAGTCCAACTCTCACATCCATACATGGCTACTGGAAAAACCAAAGCTTTGACTAGATGGAACTTTGTTGGCAAAGTAATGTCTCTGCTTTTTAATATGCTACCTAGGTTGGTCATAACTTTTCTTCCAAGGAGTAAGTGTCTTTTAATTTCATGGCTGCAGTCACCATCTGCAGTGATTTTGGAGTCCCCAGAAATGAAGTCTGCCACTGTTTCTACTGTTTCCCCATCTATTTGTGATGGGACCAGATGCCATGATCTTCGTTTTCTGAATGTTGATCTTTAAGCCAACTTTTTCACTCTCCTCTTGCACTTTCATCAAGAGGCTTTTTAGTTTCTCTTCACTTTCTGCCATAAGGGTGGTGTCATCTGCATATCTGAGGTTATTGGTATTTCTCCTGGCAATCTTGATTCCAGTTTGTGCTTCATCCAGTCCAGCATTTCTCATGAGGTACTCTGCATATAAGTTAAATAAGCAGGGTGACAATATACAGCCTTGACATACTTCTTTCCCAATTTGGAACCAGCCTGTTTTTCCATGTCCAGTTCTAGCTGTTGCTTCCTGACCTGCATACAGATTTCTCATGAGGAAGGTAAAGTGTTCTGGTATTCACATCACTTTAAGAATTTTCCAGAGTTTGTTGTGATCCACACAGTCGAAGGCTTTGGCATAGTCAATAAAGCAGAAGTAGATGTTTTTCTGGAACTCTCTCTTTTTCAATGATCCAACGGATGCTGGCATCTCAGAACAGATGCTATTATTCACTAAGAAATACCTTTTAGGAGGATCTTATATAAAACATCTATTTATAATTATATGATTGCAATTACAAGGGGTATCAGTAATTGGTGTAGACCATGTTGGAAGTCTATGACAAACCTAGATAGCATATTCAAAAGCAGAGACATTACTTTACCAACAAAGGTTCGTCTAGTCAAGGCTATGGTTTTTCCAGTGGTCATGTATGGATGTGAGAGTTGGACTCTGAAGAAGGCTGAGCACCGAAGAATTGATGCTTTTAAACTGTGGTGTTCGAGAAGACTCTTGAGAGTCCCTTGGGCTGCAAGGAGATCCAACCAGTCCATTCTGAAGGAGATCAGCCCTGGGGTTTCTTTGGAAGGAATGATGCTAAAGCTGAAACTCCAGTACTTTGGCCACCTCATGCAATGAGTTGACTCATTGGAAAAGACTGTGATGCTGGGAGGGATTGGGGGCAGGAGGAGAAAGGGACGACAGAGGATGAGATGGCTGGATGGCATCATTGACTTGATGGACGTGAGTCTGGGTGAACTCCGGGAGTTGGTGATGGACAGGGAGGCCTGGCGTGCTGTGATTCATGGGGTCGCAAAGAGTTGGACAGGATTTAGCGACTGAACTGAACTGAACCGAACTGGTGTAACTTTAAAATAGAGAAAACAACATTCAACCTGTGGGAGGAGTGAGGTGCATGGTTATACTTTATTACCAGCAGAGGGCACTCCAAGCTAAATTTTGAAATGCATTTCAGTTGGTTTTTAAATGTCTTCAGTGGAGAAGTGCAAATCAATTAATTCCATCTATGTATATTAGATGCGTGTACAGCTTCTTTTTAGCATGGGGTCGCAAAGAGTCCGACACATCTTAGCAACTGAACAGCAATAACAGTTTCTTCATAAGGAAAAATAAAGGCGCTCTCCTCCGTAAACACATATACAAATTAAAGGCTCAGCATACTCCTCTGTTTGAAATAATTCCATATGTAACAACTGTTTCTAAACAGACCTCGCCTGGATTTTTAGAGAGAAACACGTGTGACATTTCTCATAGATTCTAAGTGAACTGTTTGAAACGGGTTTACTTCCATTCAAAGAATGGACACTTTAGGGGGTTGGCAGTAATTCCAAGTAGCCTGTTTAATTCACGCCTGCTTCCTCCTCAGAAGCGACCTTGCAGGTTCCTTCACACTGTCTCCATGCCACAGACCCTCTGTGTGCTCAGTTAAGGGAGTGAGACTAAAGGTTTAGGTAGAAAACAACTCCTTTAAAATTGCTGTTTTTTTTTCATATATGACCGCTGCAGTTTCCTAAAGTTCTCCAAAGGAGAATATATTATCTCAGAGGCTGCCTGTTTAGAAGTTTGTATTGTATTCACAGCGCTCTTGACAAGCAGATCTCCATGGATATTACTATCTAAAAGCATTACTTGGGAATGGATAAGGGGATTTTATTTGCTAGTTATTCTCTCATTTAGGTCAACTTCTGAATATGAATTGACCAGTTGACAGCTATCTAGAAAACAGATAAACTTATCTAATACAGTTTTGAATAGATTCATGAATTTAAATTACCTGCTTCCTGGAAATAGCTAAAACGGTCCAGGAGAGAATGACTTTCTAAACTTGGTAAATCATCCATAAATTGAATTTTATTTAAAAAGTCTGATACCTTCATATTAATGCTAAAATTCATTTCTTTCTCCAAACTACTGAAGAAAAATCAAACTGTGTTTCCTAATAGCATTTGATAAGGTGAGAGGAATGGGAACTTTTTTGGGGGGAGCAAAGCTAAACTGGGTATAAAATAGGTTATCATCACGCTTCCAAGTTTCTTTAGCGCAGTTCAGATAGAAACCCGGGCTTGTAAATTCAGAATTATTAAAAAACAGGTGTCTGATTCTATCTGGTTAATAATTGATATTACAGAACAAGGATGTGAACCATACAGCTAAATGTTTAAATGGTGACGAAATATCTGAATGGAAAACAGTCGTCTGTTTTGAATGCATAGTTCAGGCAACTCACTTTTAAAGTTTTAATTTTTTTTAATTTTACTGAGTTATAGTTGATTTAGAATATGACATAAGCTTCATGTGTGCAGCAGTGATTTCAAAGTTATAAAGGTGATGCTCCATTTATAGTTATTATGAAATACTGGCTGTAGTCTCTGTGCTGCGCGATGGGCCTTGTGGCTGATTTATTTTACACACAGCGGTTTGTGTCTCTAAACTCTCTACCCCTGTCCAGCCCCTCCTCATTTCTCTCGTCCTGCAGGCATGGGGTTTGTTCTCCATATCTGTTTACTTTTGTTATATTCAGTAGATTGTTTCAGGTTTTTTTATAATACACATATGAGTGATATCATATGGTTATTTTTCTCTGCCTGACTTATTTCCTCACGCATGATTCCCTCCAGGTTCATCCATGCTGTTGCGACTGGCAAAACGGCATTCTTGTTTAGAGCTGAGCAGTATTCCATTGTATTTATAGTTCTTGCCAGGCAGAAACCAGGATGGTGAAGTACTTATGAACTCGCCGCCTCCCTCGTGGACTCCAGGTGTTTGTTGGTGGCTCCCACGGCAGGAGAGACCACTTGGGTGGACGGAAGGCCTTGAGCAGAACCCTTTCAAGGATGGCCTGAGCGCTCAGGGGTTGGGATGTCAGGGGTCCTGGGGGGAGATGAGAGACCCAAGGGAGCTGGGCTTTTACATCACGTTGGATGGACATGTTCTGGAGGCAGTACTGGAGATCAGAGATGGCACGGACAGCTGACATCTTGTGCTGTGACACCAGCTTTACAGGCCATGTGTACCAGCTGTACCCCGTGGCCCCGGGGGGTTGGGGTCCTGGGCTGTGTACTCAACGTGTACAGTGTGGAGCCCTCTCAGCCTGGACTCACCTTTCTTCTGAGGGACTCGTGTTCCAGACAAGCAAGGCTGCGGTGGAGTCCAGGGGCTTCCAGGACTGCGACGTGGACAGGAAACCTGGCAGTCGCTGCTGGACACAGACATTCTCTTCTTTGTCCTCCTCCAACCGGAGTGTCAGGCTTTGGGGGTGTTTCCTGTACGATCTGGGCTTCAAGTCAGAGATAGAGAAAAAAATAAGCTTTTTCCTAGGAAAAATATCCTAGATCATGATTTAACGTTTTATGACTTTAAATGATCCACCTTTCAAACCTACTCATCAAGACTTCAGTGGTGGGTGTCACTAAGGAGGAACAAATATATTTGGAATGTGTAGCTCAAAAAGTCATCACCAGTAAGTAATAAAAAAGGTTTTGGTTTATAATTTCTATCTAACTCTTAGATCATATACAATCCTGAATATATTACTTCATTGTGTGTGTGTGAAGTATGTATTAGTTGCTCAGTTGTGTCCGGCTCTTTGCGACCCCATGGACTGTAGCTCTCCAGGCTCCTCTGGCCATGGAATTCTCCAGGCAAGAGTACTGGAGTGGGTTGCCATTCTCTTCTCCAGAGGTTCTCCTGACCCAGGGATTGAACTCAGGTCTCCTGCATTGCAGGCATATACTTTAGAGAGATTTAATTTTAAAACATATTTTAACTAGAGAATACTTTTATGTTACTATAATTATCCATCTACATTGATTTAAATTTCAAAAAGAGAAAAATACCAAAATTCTATTTACAAATTCTGATTATCAATAATCAAACTTCACAATGTAAGTATTTGCATGAATATTATCTGTTTTCTCCATGTAGAATTACTTCATAAGCAGTAATTGTATGGGTATAATTTCCTTTGGCAGAGACCTTGGGGATTTATGTGTGAAAGATGGACATGGGCAGATTTCTTGCCTTCTTATTTTTCCTAATGACAATCTTACTACTGATTTGAGCTGAGAGTAGAGAAATAACATTTGTCTTTATTCTCAAATTCCACAGGAAATTAAACATGTTTGATCTAAAGTGTTTCTCTCTTCTTGGCTCTTAGGTCTCACACACAGCCTCATTTCAAGTGCTCCGGTGGAAGGCAAACTGCAGGTACATTTTCTTCATGGAGAAGAGCTCAAAGTATTTAACTATTTATGAAATCATGCACATTTCTCCCTCTACTTACCCATGACGAGGTGACTCACGTGGCTGATCTGCCCACCTCCCACGCCTGTTCTGAATGTGATGAATCCTGTGGGCACACAACCTCTGAAATCAGTTTACGACGTTGCCCAGCGTAATGAGAGGCGACCCCTGGAGCCCATCAGTTATTAGAAAGGTTTACTGCGGCAGACGCTGGTAGCGTGTGGTTTTCCCCTTGCTAAGTCACTTCAGTCGTGTCTGACTCTGTGCGACCCCATAGATGGCAGCCCACCAGGCTCCCCCATCCCTGGGATTCTCCAGGCAAGAACACTGGAGTGGGTTGCCATTTCCTTCTCCAATGCATGAAAGTGAAAATTGAAAGGGAAGTCGCTCAGTCATGTCCGACTCTTCGGGACCCCATGGACTGCAGCCTACCAGGCTCCTCCATCCGTTGGATTTTCCAGGCAAGAGTACTGGAGTGGGGTGCCGTCGCCTTCTCCGACTTAGACATCTCTGATTAGTACTGAGAGGGTCAGGCTCCACGGCCACATGGAAAGACTAGAGCTACTGTAACGATAAAATGGGAAAAGACACAATAGAAACCACTGGCAGTTTTATAAAAAAAAGTTTAAAATTATAGCTACTTTACCATGTTTTAGGTATACCGTAAAGTGATTCAGTTGCAAATATATATATATATATATATATATATATATATATATATATATACCCTTTTTTAGATTCTTTTCTATTATAAATTATTATTATAAGATATTGAATATGGTTCTCTGTGCTATACATCAAGTCCTTATTGTTCATCTATTTTATATGTAATAGCGTGTATCTGTTAATTCCAGATTCCTAATTTATCCTTCCCCCTTACTTTCCCCTTTGGTAACTATAAGTTTATTTTCTTGGTCTGTGAGTCTATTTATGCTTTGTAAGTAAGTTTATTTGTATACCTTTTTAGGTTCCACATATAATGATATAATATGCTGTTTGTCTTTCTCTGTTTAAATTACTTCACTTAATAAGATAATCCCTATGTTGCTACAAAGGGTATTATTTCAATCTTTTTAAGACTGACCTATTATACAGAGTGAAGTAAGCCAGAAAGAAAAACACCAATACAGTATACTAACGCATATATATGGAATTTAGAAAGATGGTAACGATAACCCTGTATGCAAGACAGCAAGAGACACAGATGTATAGAACAGTCTTTTGGACTCTGTGGGAGAGGCAGAGTGTGGGATGATTTGAGGGAATGGCACTGAAACATGTATAATATCATATAAGAAACGAATCACCAGTCCAGGTTCGATACAGGAAGCTTGGGGCTGGTGCACTGGGATGACCTGGAGGGATGGTACGGGGAGGGAGGTGGGAGGGGGATTCAGGATGGGGAACACGTGTACACCCGTGGCGGATTCATGATGATGTGTGGCAGAACAAATACAGTATTGTAAAGTAATTAGCCTCCAATTAAAATAAATAAATTTAAATTAAAAAAAAAACAAAGACTGAGCTATATTCCATTCCATTGTGTGGCTGAGTAACACACACACACACACACACACACATCTTTCCCCTTTTATATATGGATCTTCTTTATCCATCCATTTGTTGTTGGACACTTTCATTGTTTCCATATCTTGGTTTCTGTAAACAGCACTGCTATGAGCATTGAGGTGAATGTGTCTTTTCAAATTACAGTTTTTGTTTTTTCTGGATATATTCCCAGGAGTAGTATTGTTGGATCATATGGTAAAAAAATTAATATGTATAGTATGATGGCATAGATATGTGTGTGTGTGTAGATAACACACACACACACACGCACTCCCTTTCCCATCTCTCTCAGATACTTGGGGTGTAGATCAGTGTGTCACACTGCAGGCCATCTTTAGTTGTATCCCAGGCAACTAGACAATCCCATGGGGTAGAAATTCACATCTCCCTGCCTGATACACTGCCCCCTGCAAAGTGCTTCATCTCATCTTGAGACACTCCAGATCTTCCAGGAGAAGAATTCTGAGCAGGTAAATTTCAGGTGAATGCGGAAACCCCATATGAGAGGTTGTGGGGGTCACCTGGAGCATCACAATGGTCATGAGATCTTTGATCTTCCCTGGCTTGGATGTTTCTGAATCCAAGGAGAATATTTAAGGAGGCAAGAAACTGATCTTCATGTGCTCCAAGATGCCCTCACTCTTTGTAAAATCTCTTTAGCCACCAGCTTAAACTCTCAGAATAACCTGGGTGTTTCTAGAAAAATTTGTGCCTCATAAGTGATGACAAAAGAAAGAGATTTTTTTAAATGGGGGAAAAGTCTGAGGCTGTCCTTCAGAATGACCCAGGGAAACCTCTGAAAGAGGAAACCGAGAAAGAGGCCCAGGAAAGGCCTCTTCAAAGCCCACTTGTAGCCCCATCCCCACCCAAAACTAACCCCTCCTCCTTGTTGAGGTGCTTCAGTTTGTTTCCCTGCCTGGAATGTGCCCCCATGGAGGGAGGCTTTGGTTACATAAAGTGCTCCCCTCCTGGAGCAACCGTGGGGCAGAGTGCAGATGGCAGATGTTAGAGATGGAGTTTGGGCTTCACCTCATGTTAGCTGTGTGATCCGGATAAGTTATTCATCCGGGTCTCATTTTCGTCCTTTGCATAATGTAAAGATTATGAAAAGTAAACAAAATGAAATAATTAAGCGTGAATCTAACAAAATACGCGAGGTGTCTGATGCTGACAGTCGCGAAAACACTGATGAGTGAAATCAAAATCTAAATAAATGCAGAAACATGGTGCTCAGGAATTGGAAAACTCAGCTTATTAAAGAAGCCTGATTTTTCTAAATTTGTCTACAGATTTAATGCAAGGCCTATCAAAGTCCCAGAAAATATTTTTGTAGACAGGTGGTGTTGGTTTAGTCACTAAATCCTGTCCGACTCTTGTGACTCCATGGACTGTAGCCCGCCAGGCTCCTCTGTCCATGGGATTCTCCAGGCAAGAACACTGGAGTGGGTTACCATTTGCTTCTCCAGGGGATCTTCCCAACCCAGGGATTGAAACAGGGTCTCCTGCGTTGCAGGCAGATTCTTTACCAACTGAACTATGAGGGAAGATGCTTTGTGGACACAGACAAACTTATTCTAAAATTTGTTTGAAAGGCAAAAGATCTAGAACAGCTTATTTTTAAAAAAAAAGAACAGTGAGAGGACTCGGTCTCTCCGATGTTTAGTTTTATTCTGCAGCTGCAGTAGTCAAGACTGTATGGTGTTGATGGAGGCATCAGCACAGCTCAGTGGAACAAAATAAAAAACCTAGACATATCTCACGCAAACATTTCCACCTGGTTTTTGCAAAGATGCAAAAGCAATTGACTATAGGAGGGACAGTCTTCAACAAATAGACTGGAGCAATTGTGCATCTGTAGGCAAAAAAAAAAAAAAATACATATGGTCATGTATGGATGTGAGAGTTGGACTGTGAAGAAGGCTGAGTGCCGAAGAATGGATGCTTTTGAACTGTGGTGTTGAAGAAGACTCTTGAGAGTCCCTTGGACTGCAAGGAGATCCAGCCAGTCCATTCTGAAGGAGATCAGCCCTGGGATTTCTTTGGAAGGAATGATGCTAAAGCTGAAACTCCAGTACTTTGGCCACCTCATGCAAAGAGTTGACTCATTGGAAAAGACTGTGATGCTGGGAGGGACTGGGGGCAAGAGGAGAAGGGGACGACAGAGGATGAGATGGCTGGATGGCATCACCGACTCGATGGATGTGAGTCTGGGTGAACTCCGGGAGTTGGTGATGGACAGGGAGGCCTGGCGTGCTGTGATTCAAGGGGTTGCAAAGAGTCAGACACGACTGAGCGACTGAACTGAACTGAACTGAGGCAAAAAAAAAAATAAATTAATTAATAAAATAAAACAACAATAAAAAGGAACTTTGAGCTAAGCCTCAAATCTTATACAAAATTAATTCAAAATAGACCACAGATTTAGATATAAAATGTAAAACTATAAAACCTTCAGAAGAAAATCAGAGAAAGTCTTTGGGACCCAAGATTGGATAAAGAATTCTTAGATATAATTCTAGAAGCATTATTCATAAAAGAAAAATTGATGACTTGGATTTTATCTGAATTACAAATCTTTGCTCTGCACAGGAGAATGAAATGACAGGTTCCAGGTTTGGAGAAAATGCTTGCACACATCTGATAAATAACCTATGAGTAAAATAGACTAGGAAATTGCAAACTCAGCAATAAAAGAGGTTAGAAACTTCACAACAGATATGACATGACCTAGCAACTGAACAACAACAGATATGAATAACCTTATCACTAATGGAGAATTGCAGGTGGAACTATGGCATGGCAAGATGCTCAACCTCAGTAGGTATTCAGGAAATGCAAATGGAAGCTACAATGGCAGCACCACACATCCACCAGAAAAGCTACAATCCCAAACACTGGTGAGGAAGCAGAGACACCAGGTCACTCAGACACTGCTCCTGGGGTTGCAAAACGGCACAGACACTCTGGGACACAATTTGGAAGTTGTTGTTGTTGTTTTTTAAAGTACATCTATTCTTATCAAAGGATCCAGAATTCACATCTTAGGATATCTGTTCTATAGAAATGAAAAGTAGATTCCCAGAGAAATGTGTACATGAATGTTCATGGCAGCTTTATTGATAACAGCCAAAACCCGAGAGACACCCCATTGCTTTTCCAATGGGCGAAGGTTAAACCACGGGATGTCCATACTATAGAATCGTCCTCCGAAATAAGAAGGCACAGGTACTGACACACGTAAAAACCTAGATGAATATCCAGGGAACTGTGCTGAGGGACAGAGTTAATGTCAAAAGATTACCTACTGCACGACTCTACCTATATAACCCTGCTGAAATGACAAAGAATATAGAGACTGGGAACACGTGGGATTTTCCCAGAGAACAAGGTGGAACTATAAAGAGGTAGCATGGAGCAGTTCTGTATACTGGTAGTGGAGGTCTATATACAAAGGGTCAAATTACTTAAAGCTGTACCCACCCCACCCTCACAGAAGCACATGCACATACACGGAGACACAGGCACGCAACACACGCTCACTCCCCAGAGTGTGTATAGTACTGGCCTGGAGTCTAGGCACTGTGTTATATTAATGTCAGTGCCCTGGTTACAACGTTACACTACATTTATAAAATGCCACCACTGGGAAAAACTGGGTAAAGTTTCAAGGAAATCTATGTACTATTCTGAAGCTTCCTGTGAGTCTATACTTTATTCTGAACCAAAGTACATCATGAGAAGCGCTGGGCTGGAAGAAGCACAAGCTGGAATCAAGATTGCTGGGAGAAATATCAATAACCTCTGATATGCACATGATACCACCCTTATGGCAGAAAGTGAAGAGGAACTAAAAAGTCTCTTGATGAAAGTGAAAGTGGAGAGTGAAAAAGTTGGCTTAGAGCTTAACATTCAGAAAATGAAGATCATGGCATCTGGTCCCATCACTTCATGGGAAATAGATGGGGAAACAGTGGAAACAGTGTCAGACTTCATTTTTGGGGGCTCCAAAATCACTGCAGATGGTGACTGCAGCCATGAAATTAAAAGACGCTTACTCCTTGGAAGGAAACTTTTGACTAACCTAGATAGCGTATTCAAAAGCAGAGACATTACTTTGCCAACAAAGGTCCGTCTAGTCAAGGTAATGGTTTTTCCTGTGGTCATGTATGGATGTGACAGTTGGACTGTGAAGAAGGCTGAGTGCCGAAGAATGGATGCTTTTGAACTGTGGTGTTGGAGAAGACTCTTGAGAGTCCCTTGGACTGCAAGGAGATCCAACCAGTCCATTCTAAAGGAGATCAGCCCTGGGTGTTCTTTGGAAGGAATGATGCTGAAGCTGAAACTCCAGTACTTTGGCCACCTCATGCAAAGAGTTGACTCATTGGAAAAGACTCTGATGCTGGGAGGGACTGGGGGCAGGAGGAGAAGGGGACAACAGAGGATGAGATGGCTGGATGGTATCACCGACTCGATGGATGTGAGTCTGGGTGAACTCCGGGAGTTGGTGATGGACAGGGAGACCTGGCGTGCTGCGATTCATGGGGTCGCAAAGACTTGGACATGACTGAGTGACTGAACTGAACTGAACTGAGAGCACAAAGAACATTAAGAAGCAACTTTAAAATGTTTATTATATTAGAATAAAAAATTATCCACTTTAGATTCTTCTTGACTCCATTGAGTATGTCGACTAAAAAATAGAGTCACAACCTGAAAGTAGAGATTTGCTTCACTTGGTGGGAATGTTTGGGACTCCAGCCTGGGTGGCAGCATCTCAGTAGACCTGAGAAAACTACTCCAAGGAGGCAGGAGGGGAAGTCAGGCTCTATACTTTTGCAAAAAAGGGAGCAGACTGTCTGAACATCAAAGATCAGGTACCAAGTTAAGGAATTTAGCATTTTATGCCTGGGAAGAGCAAGCCTCTGGGCTCACTGAATTCGCTCCTTTCATATGCACCTCAGCTATCTGGGGCCAATCCGGCTTCTTTGTTCACCTTGGTTCTTGCGTTCCCCCAGCTCCTCAACAGTCAGTGTGGTGGGTGGCAGCATGCCCTTGGTCTCAGATTTGGGAGTCCTCATTCACATCTGGAGGCCAGAGATCATTGATGGCTGTGACATTTCTTGTTTATTAATATGACAGGAGATAAATTTCATTTCACAAACTCATAACCAGGAAAGCAAAAAGCAAAGTGAGAACTCGGTCTTCTACTAAACAAGGAGATGCCTCGAATTCTGTAACAAAAGTGCACACAGGCTGTTAAGCCTGGAGGAATTGGTCCAGCAGGAGGAGGGCCTTGGGCAGGTGGCCTCCCCACATCCTCCAGCAGGATGTCTCTGAAGTAGGAGCTGTGTTCCGAGAGGCAGACCAGTGTCTGTTGGTTTGGAATGACTAAGGATGTTGGAGCCTCCCTGTCTCCTACCATTGTGAAGAGGCAGAGCCAGGGGCTGCACCAGGATGGACTGACCTATTTTGCAAACCATGCAGCTGGGAGGAGCAGATCCTGAGTGGGCAACAGTAGTGGGTCTTTATCACTTGAAAGGAAGGAAAGGCCATTGACCCCAGGTGAGGCTCAGAACCTTGCAGGAAGCTGAAGAGTCTTCTCTCCAGTCTCTACAAACCTGCTCTTACTTGAACTTCCAACTTGCCAACATTAAGTTTACTTAATTCCAAGATTATAAAAAAAAAAAAAAAGAAAAATGAAACAACTCTTATAAACACTGAGCAGAGAAGGAGGACATGTACAGAAAAAGTTCTTGTAATCATAATTAAAAAGTTCTAGTTGCCTAGTATTTGAATGGAATCAATTATGGATTAATTATACATAAAATTCATCTCAATATTTCCAAAGGGTGCTTCTAAACAAAGCAAAAAGAGCACCAATGATCCAGTAATCTATGTGTTTTCATATTTTAAAGTGAATATTTCCTGGAACTATTATGCATGCTGTGTTCCTTCTTGCAGACACTAAGTTTGTGAGAGAAGTTAATGGTAGCTTAAGTGATTTATCATCTAAGGATTGTTTGAGAATCTTTAAAAAGGATTTGGATCTGATATTTTCTATTTCACATTTTACTGCCCTCACCTCAAAATCCCCCAAATGTTGCTATGCTTTTGTCTTTATGGCTACTTCCAATCAATGAGTGTACATACTTGGCTTTCTGGAATGGACTTTGGGCTCTTCAAAGTTTACCAACTGAATCTTGGAATCCACCACTGACCTGTGGTGACTTGTGGGAGGGCCAGGTATATGTTATCTACTTGTCCACGGGGGGCAAGTAAAATTCAAACCATTTGAGTGAAGATACCAGTGACTATTCAAGTAAAGAATGGTGAGCATATGCTAGACCTCAAGCCCTTGACTCCAAGACTAACACTAACCCAATGTGTTGGTGTTGATAATATCCTACTTTTGCTGAATTATTTCAATGATATTGAAAATCATATGGTTGACTTTGGAATGATCACCATCATCATCATTACTATCATTATTGTCATCATTACCTTCATCATCATCACCATCATCATTAACATCATCACGATTGTTATTGTCGTCACCATCATCACCATCATTACTATCATCACCACCATCATCACCATCACCATCACCATAATTACCATCACCACCATCATTAACATCATCACGATTGTTACTATCGCCTTCATCACCATCATCATCACCATCATCACCATAATTACCATCCTTACCATCATCATGAACGTCATCACCATCACCCCCACTGTCAAAATCATCACCGTTATCCTCCTCATCGCTTCATCAGCGTCATCACTGCCACCATCACCACCGTCATTAATATCGTCACTATCATTGCTGCCATCACCACCGTCATCATTAACATCATCACATTGTTATTACCGTCACCATCGTCACCATCATCACCAGCATCATTAACATCATCACATTGTTATTACCATCACCATTGTCACCATCATCACCAGTATCACCACCATCATTAACATCATCAAGACTGTTATTATCATCACCATCACCATCATCACCACCATCATTAACATCATCACATTGTTATTACCATCACCATCACCATCATCACCACCGTCATCATTAACATCATCACATTGTTATTACCATCACCATCGTCACCATCATCACCACCATCATTAACATCATCACATTGTTATTACCATCACCATCGTCACCATCATCACCAGCATCACCACCATCATTAACATCATCAAGACTGTTATTATCATCACCATCACCATCATCACCACGGTCATCATTAACATCATCACATTGTTATTACCATCATCATCACCATCATCACCACCGTCATCATTAACATCATCACATTGTTATTACCATCACCATCGTCACCATCATCACCACCATCATTAACATCATCACATTGTTATTACCATCACCATCGTCACCATCATCACCACCATCATTAACATCATCACATTGTTATTACCATCACCATCGTCACCATCATCACCACCATCATATTAACATCATCACATTGTTATTACCATCACCATCGTCACCATCATCACCACCATCATTAACATCATCAAGACTGTTATTATCATCACCATCACCATCATCACCACCGTCATCATTAACATCATCACATTGTTATTACCATCACCATCGTCACCATCATCACCACCATCATTAACATCATCACATTGTTATTACCATCACCATCGTCACCATCATCACCATCGTCATCATTAACATCATCACATTGTTATTACCATCACCATCGTCACCATCATCACCACCATCATATTAACATCATCACATTGTTATTACCATCACCATCGTCACCATCATCACCACCATCATTAACATCATCACATTGTTATTACCATCACCATCGTCACCATCATCACCATCGTCATCATTAACATCATCACATTGTTATTACCATCACCATCGTCACCATCATCACCACCATCATTAACATCATCACATTGTTATTACCATCACCATCGTCACCATCATCACCACCATCATATTAACATCATCACATTGTTATTACCATCACCATCGTCACCATCATCACCACCATCATATTAACATCATCACATTGTTATTACCATCACCATCGTCACCATCATCACCACCATCATTAACATCATCACATTGTTATTACCATCACCATCGTCACCATCATCACCATCGTCATCATTAACATCATCACATTGTTATTACCATCACCATCGTCACCATCATCATCACCATCATCACCACCATCATTAACATCATCAAGACTGTTATTATCATCACCATCACCATCATCACCACCGTCATCATTAACATCATCACACTGTTATCACCATCACCCCCACCACCCCCATCACCCCCACTGTCAAAATCACCACCGTTATCCTCCTCGTCACTTCATCACCATCATCACTGCCACCATCACCACCACCATCATCGTGTCAATCCTCTCAAAGTTATATCTTCCAATGTCTCTTCTTCATTAAAAAAAAATCCCACTTCAATATCTTCAGTGATTCTTGCCAAAAATGCATTGCCGCTGCTGCTGTTAAATCGCTTCAGTCGTGTCTGACTCTGTGCGACCCCACAGACGGCAGCCCACCAGGCTCTGCCGTCCCTGGGATTCCCCAGGCAAGAACACTGGAGTGGGTTGTCATTTCCTTCTCCAGTGCATGAAAGTGTAAAGTGAAAGTGAAGTCGCTCAGTCGTGTCTGTCTCTTAGTGACCCCATGGACTGCAGCCCTCCAGGCTCCTCCATTCATGGGATTTTCCAGGCAAGAGTACTGGAGTGGGGTGCCATTGCCTTCTCCGAAAAATGCATTATTTATCCCAAAATTTCTCTATAAAAATATTCCCTCAGAAAAATAAGAAAAGGAGTGGAAAGGAAAAATATCAACTGAGACATGTTAAATTTCATATAGATCATATATCCTGTTTTCATAGATGTACCTAAAAGGAAGACGCTTCAGCAAATTTAGGCAAACCTAAAAATGGAGACATGCTGAGACAGATTAAATGTTATCTGGTTATTTACTGTTTTGACACAAAGTTGGGTGGGGATTGAGAATCCCTGACATTTGAAATTTAAATATTATCTATTAAATATTAGCTATTCGTATGATTTCTCATATTTAAAAGTCATTTTCTACTTTTTTCTACATTTTTGCTCTTATATGTCCTGTTAACCATCTTACAAAAAAGGGACCTTTCATCAGTTTATACTCTATCACTTTGCTTTGTCTTCATAACTGTCATCACACATATTTAGCTTATCGTTGCCTGTATCTGCAGGCAAGAGAAGCAGCATTATGACAAGGAGTTTTCTTCACTCACGCTATGCGTACAACAGTGCACATTTAGGTACCACTTACAGCCTCAGTTTTGGGGATATTGGCATTTAAATATACATTATTAAAAAAATAACAAGAACAAAACAACACTTTTACCTCAATAACTGCTTTCCACCTTCAAGCTTCCTTCTGGAGTAAAAGCAAAGCAAAAAGCAAAACGTAGCAACACACACAGCAAATGTTGAACCACTGATGGCCTCTTACCACCCGGCCATGCTCCCTGAAGTTCATTTGCTGAAATCACTTCTAGCTAAGGCATTTATGACAATGAAACAGCTTCAGACACAAAATAACACAGCTAATGTGGAATTATATCTGAATAATTCATATGGAAACATTTTTATTCAGTAGTAGGACACATTACCCATTGCTCTACAAGCCAGCTGATGGAAAATAAAACTTGAGTTTTTTGTCATTAATGTGACCTTCGTTGGTACCCCTGTTCTTTCCTGGTTAGTGAGGTCAGTAGATTTCTGGTTATAATTTTCACAGAAATATTGACTATGAAAACATGCAGAACAGACTTTTTGAGAAAAAGAAACAAATAAACTGCTCTTCCTATGAGTAGTTTCTTCACCACAGTTGTTTTGTAACAAAACGGGAACCTTTAAATATGAGTTGAACAAGCTATAGAGCCATCTGGGCCTCCCCGGGGGCTCAGTGGTGAAGAATCCGCCTGCCATGCAGAGACACAGGTTCGATCCCTGGGTCAGGAAGGTCCCTGGAGAAGGAAATGGCAACCCAGTCCAGTGTCCTCGCCTGGGAAATCCCACGAATGGAGGAGCCTGGCGGGCTACAGTCCATGGGGTGGTAAAAGAGTCAAATATGAATTAGTGACTAAACAACAATAGAGCCACTCACTGCAGTTGACCTCAAAACAATAGTTGGCTCAAATACTATTTTGTTGCAAAATCTTTGTGGAGATAACCACCATGAGAATAAGATGGAAACCTTTGCAGGAGACCCCGATGAAAGTTGGTGGAAAACAACAAGACTGTCGATCTGTTATTTTACCCTTAATGTCATACAATTATTTCAACTTTTACATTGATGGCAGATATATGATGTGATCCATTCTATAATTAACCTTCTGAAAGATTCTTTATTTTCAGTGATGTTCAAAACAAACCCCAAGAAAATCAAACATCATACAATGATGGATGGAAAATTGTAAGCAGTTAACACAGCTACATGGAATTTCAGGTGTATAGGCTGTGAGATAATTCCATATTCCCTTTCATAAATTCACCCGGTTTAGAATTTTTATTTTATCTTGAGGTTTTACGTTTTCATCTGTCATCTCAAACCACAGATGAAATCTCACCAATATTAACCTGGGAATAGAAATGGAGTAATGGCAACTTGTGCGGAGAGACTCATTTTCCCCACGATCTGTTTGGAACGATGAGCCGGCTTCCACAGCAGGGAAGAAGATGCAGGTGTGCCCCTTTTTGGAAAGACTGTGTGCTCCTGTGTTCAGTAACAACAGGTTTTTATCCTTTTAAAATTAGGATAATTTTAAAGCAAAGGAAGAAACAAAGACAAAGCTAGGGTCCCAGTGGTGGCTTCATGGAAAGGGTGATAAACTCAAAGGCGCGTCAGGGCCCTCATTAATCAGGCATTATGTCGCTTAAATTAAAGTTATGGCTAATTCATTAGATGTCCTCTGAGTCCCCTGGTAGACTGTCATAGTAAACCCACACAAGATTTCTGCCATAAAGCCATTAAAAAGATGCATGGGCCCCTGAGTTCTCTGCCGACTTTCCACGTCGAAGCTTGGTGACTTACAATGTTCATTCGTGTGGGTAGCAGGGGTGTTTGTCAGCTATTATGACTGGACTTCCAGAGGCACTCAATTTACAGTATCTAGAGTGGAGTGGAAATGAATGAACATCTGTACATTTGCTCAGATACTATGTCAGGCGATGTGAAATTAGCTGTCATAACAAGTCCATAAAGCCTTAACACACTATTTGTCTTGCTCAGTTTATAAAGTGCATAAACTCTGGTGAGCTGATCTAAGCTGGCTCTCTTTGGAGGACAGCCTGATTGAGTGGTAGTGAGAGTCTCATATGGATTTGACCCTGCTGACAAGTTTTTCTTCACTGCATAGTCTCTTGTGTTATTTGCATGCAGAGCTGTAGGCAACAATTCCATCATTTTAGTCTTTCTCTTGGTTCTTTTATTTTTTCTTAAGGTTTTATTTTTTAAAAAGGTTGAGAAATATTTACCTTCCCCCTTCTACTCTCCCTCCCACCTCTTCTACTCCTCTTCTTCCTCATCTCCCCTTTCCAATACCGAACCTGGCAAGAATAATTTGCAGTTTGCATCCAGGGATGTTTTACCTGGAAAACGTGAGAGTGAGTAAAGTGAAAAGTGAAAGTGAAGTTGCTCGGTCGTGTCCGACTCTTTGCGACCCCATGGACTGTAGCCTACCAGGCTTCTCCATCCATCGGATTTTCCAGGTAAAGTTACTGGAGTGGGTTGCCATTTCCTTTTCTAGTAAAACCTGTTCTCAAACAGTGTTAGTGTTAGTTGCTCATCATGTCCGACTCTTTGCAATCCCCTTAGACTGTAGCCCACCAGGCTCCTCTGTCCATGGGATTCTCCAGGCAAGAATACTGGAGTGAGTAGCCGTTCCCTTCTCCAGGGGGATCTTCCCAACCCAGGGATCGAACATGGGCCTCACACATTGCAGGCAGATTCTTTACCATCTGAGCCAACAGGAAAGCCCTAAAGTAGTTGGTGAAGAAAGAGATGCTGGCAGATGAAGACTGAAAAAGGCCACCTTTTTTGATGGAACTATTATAATTTGCAAAACACTTGAGAATTTAGCCAGCCTTCTTCGAGGGAAGGGCACTAAGATGTCCACGGTTTACCTAATATTAGAAAACCTTTTTCCTATATACATTTTTACATAGCTTTTACATGTTATTTTCTTTCATTATTTTTCCTTTGAAATTGTAATGTGAAGATTTTTATTATACTCTTTTAAATTCATGGATCCAACATAAGACTTGTCACCTAGTTTAATTGTCAACTACAGAAAATGAAAACTCTCCCTTATTGGAAATTATGCTTCTATAAACATCGTGGTGCTTGCCACTTTGATTAGCTGCTGTATTTCTGGTTAATACTTACGTGAGCAATAAACTAATGAAAGTAGCTTATAGCTTCAAAGATTCTGAACTTTTGATACACACTATTTGATTTCTACCTGCCTATTGTTATCTTCTCCAGCTAGGGTTCTTTTTTAAAACTTTTCCTAACTTTGGTAAGAATTCAGGGTATAAACCACTTTGGAGTACCCTCACATTTTCCAGGTAAAACATCCCTGAAATTATTTTGCAGGTAAAATAATTTGAATTTCAGGTTATTATTACCAGATGTGGTATTGGAAAAAAGAAGAAGAGGAGGAGGAAGGGTATTTCTAAACCTTTGTAAAATAACATCTTAAGAAAAAATAAGAGAATCAATTCACCAGGGACTCAGTGGACATGAGGTTGAGCAAACTCTGGGAGACAGCGAAAGACAGAGAAGCCTGGTGTGCTGCAGTACTTTGGGTTGCAAAGAGTTGGGACGTGACTTAGTGACTGAACAACAAAGACGACAGACAGACATTTCATCACTGATTTGGTTTCACTTGGATTTGATATAAGAACCTAACGCAGCGAGGGCCCGCCAACGTTTAGAGAATTTGGTTTTAAAACAAAACATTTAATCGAAACATCAAAAATAGACACACCTCATCTCCACCACCCACACATGCCGAATTGCAGATTTCCTTGGAAGCCCTTCATCGCAGCTCACTTGAGGATCATAGAACATATCACTGTCAACTACCTTCTAGATCGTCAGTTCAGTTCAGTTGCTCACTCGTGTCTGACTCTTTGCAACCCCATGGACTGCTGCACACCAGGCTTCCCTGTCCATCACCAAACCCCGCAGCTTGCTCAAACTCATTTCCACCAAGTTGGTGATGCCATCCAACCATCTCATCCTCTGACATCCTCTCCTCCCGTCTTCCATCTCTCCCAGCATCAGGGTCTTTTCCAATGTGTCAGTTTTTTTGCATCAGGTGGCCATGAAATGTTCCCTTGGTGTCTCTAATTTTCTTGAAGGGATCTCTAGTCTTGATCCTCAGCAAAGACATTTTCTGTATGTCAGTTCCTACAAAACTCAAATTTCTTTCTATTCTCTTGAAGAACAGCCTTTAGTTTCACTAATTTTCTCATTGTTTCTTATCAGCTTTGTTGATTTTAATATTCATCTTTTTTTTTTTTACTTGAATTTGTTTTTAATTTAACTTGCTCTTCGTTTTTACTTTCTAAGGTAGATGTGTACAATATTGATTTAAAATATTTCTTGTTTTTAATATAAAATTTTAAAGCTGTTAATACCCCCCTCAGTACTGCTTTAGTTATGTTTTATAGGAATTTTATTTTCTTCTTTTCATGTAGTCACTCAACTAAAAATATTTTCTTGTTTCACTTCTAGTTACCTCTTTAACCCATGGGATATAGAGTAGTGTGACTTATTTAATGTTCAAGAGTTTGAGTTTTTTCATAAATTATTCTGCAGTTTATTTCAAACTTAATTCAATTATGATTAGAATTATTTTTATTTCAGTGACTTGAAATTTGTTGAGATTCACTTTATAATCTGGAATATGGTTTGCCTTGATGAATATTCCATATATACTTCAACAGACTTTGTCTTTTGCCATTGGGGGTGAAGTGGTCTAAGTGTTCTTTAAGTATTAACTACAGCAAGTTGGTTGACAGTGCTGTACATCTTCTGGATTCTTCTTTATTTTCTGATACATTGATTAAGAAGAGCTAATTGAAGCCTGAAATTATCATTGCAGAGATTTCTGTTTCTTTCAGTTGTGTTCATTTTTCTTTTATTATTTTAAATAATTGGATTCTTACACATTTAGGGTTACTGTGCTATGTTTATGCATATACTCATTTATTTTCAGTTATGCAACGTCTCCCTAAATCCAGGCTGTATTCTTTGTTTCAAAAGTCTATTTTCGTTGACATTAAAATAGACCCTCCAGATTTCTTCTGCTCAGTAAATTTTTTCCCATCAAGTTTTAGCTGTCTTTTAGCCCTTTTGTTTAAAGAGGGTTTCTTTTCCACATCAAACTCTGACTTTAATTTTTCTGTTTAGATCATTTATATTTCATTTGCTTATTGATATGGTTGGACTTAACCACAATTTTCTGTTTGATTTTTAATCTTTTACATTTGTGCTTCTTTTTTTATGCTCCTTTTTGGAATCATTGAGCAGGTTCATTTTCTCTCCACTGTTAGCTTATTGCTTATACCTCCAAGGGGGCACATTCCCCAATTTCCCTGCTTTTGGGTCTTCCCACTTGCACCACTCCCCTCTCCCCCAACATCTTTCTCTGTCCCCTGTTTTCTCGTGGGCCCCCTCAGCAATCTCTTGAGAAAGGTTTTGTGCTCACTCCTACTGTGAAGGATAGGCTTCCTCAGGCATAGTCCCTCTCACCCAGAGGGCACGTCTCTCAATTTCCAGCCATATTCTCTGAACTCATGACTCAGTGGACCAGAATCAGGGATTCGGAATGAAAACAGAGTCAAGCTTCAATAGTCAAGCTTCCAGTGAGCTGCATTTCTGCTTCACCATTACCTTTGTATTACGAAAGCTAGGGACAAACATGGAAATCTTTCTGTGGAAAGAATCTTAAAATCCAATTCAAAGAAATTTTCATGGGTCTTGAATATGTCAGCCAATTCTACAGCTTCTAGATATAGCTTCAAATTCATGCCATCTTAAAGATTTTTTTAGTTTGTGGTTATTGTTTGTTGTTTGGCTGCTTGGTTTTTATGTTTCAGACAACTTGAAACCTGGTTACCTCAGTTCTCAGTTTTAGTCACCAGAACCATATTTTTTCTTCATCCAAACACTGGCTGGACTTTTGTTTTGCTGTGAGTCAGGATGACATTTTTCAGCTTCTCAAGTATTAATGCATAGGGACGTTTTTAAGATTTGCAGCCATCCATAGAACATGGAGAGCTACATGAATACTTAATGTCCTTTCAAACCTGAATGTATTCTACTGAAGACTGGGCATTCATCCTTCTGATTTACAAATAATAAGACTTTACCTTTTAAAAATAATGTTTCAGGCTATAAAAACATGCCAGAAGCTCAACATTCCAGGTCTTGGCTCCATGGTGACAGAGTGTAGAATATCAAACTGCTATTTATGTTTCAAATGGAAATGATTCTTTCTCACTCTCCCAACTTCACAAAAGAGAAAAAAAAAGTGTACCCCAAACTTCAGATTGTTTCTAATAGCTTCAGTGGATATGTCAGAATTCTCAAAAATGTGATATGTATCATGCTTTAAAAAACATAAGCATTGTTGTGGTCTCAGCTTGGGAAGCTAGAGAAAGATACCATAAATTGGGTCATTTATATGAGACATTTATTTCCTCCCAGTTCTGGAGCCTAAGAAGTCCAAGGTCAAGATGTTGATGGATTTGGTTCTTGGTAAGGACTCTCTTTGGCTGCTTGATGTGAAGAAGTGCCAACTCATTGGAAAAGACCTTGATGCTGGGAAATATTGAGGGCAGGAGAAGTAGGGGGCAACAGAGGATGACATGGTTGGAAAGCATCACTAACTCCATGGACATGAGTTTGAGCAAACTCCAGGAGATAGTGGAGGGCAGAGGAGCCTGGTGTGCTGTTGTCCACGGAGTCACAAATAGTCGAACATGACTTAGCAACTTAACAACAATAAGAAGGACTTTTCCTGGCTTGCAGATGACCTCCATCTTGCTGTGCCTCATGATTTCACCTTTGAGTTTGGCTGGAGAGAGAGCTCTGTCTTTCTCTTTATGGGGACACTCGCCCTGTCATGGGATCCCCCACCACCACCCTGACCCTCATGACCTCATCTGAACCTAATCACCTCCCAGTGGTCCACCCTCATAATACCGTCACATTGGGGTAGGGGTTTCAACCTACATGTTTTGAGGAGACACAAACATTCAGTCCATAACAGTATATAAGTACCCCTTCATTCTTGGAAGCTTGCAAGGGTAGTTTCAAAATAAGATTAAAAAAACATTCCCTGTACGAAATGACTTAGTATCTGTTCCATCTATATATTATAAATTCATAAGCAAAAAATGATAAAGATTGAGAGTACTATCAAAATCAAACAAAATACATCTTCAAAAGCACAGCTAAAATTATGTGAGGAAAAGTTGCAGCTAACAAGATATTGTCAAAACAATAAAGAAAGGTTTTCATTATAAAGGCTGAGGTCAAGTTTAAAACAACAGCATTCAGTATGACACAGGGATCATTCTTAGTTAATTATATAGTCTATCAAAAGTTAGAGGATTAGAAATAATTTTGTATAATATGCAAATATTTTTATAATCATAAAGTAAAATTTGTATACATCAATGTAATGATAGAAATTCCATAATTATGAGAGACATTAGTGCATCTGTATCAGTTCTTCATAGAAAAAAGCTATATAATTAGTAAGGAAGCAAAAATAAAATAAAGTTAAGGAAAGTGTAGCAGAGAAAATAAAAATAAAAGGCAGATGGTTAGTTCAAATTTACCTCTCATGAAACTTTCAGTAAGATGCTTCAAAACATCATGCTTACATTTTCTCATCTATAAAATGGGTATTGTTAGGATTGATAAAGGTGATATTATAAGTTAATGGGAGAAAATATAATTATTCAGCCAATGGCAAACTTTGTATTGTCTGAATAGACAATACAAAAAATAATAAAGTGAGATGATTACCTCATCTTCTTCACCAACATAAAGCTCAAAGTCTCAGACAGTAGAGTCTGCTTGCAACGCAGGAGACCCAGATTTGATCCCCGAGTCAGGAAGATCCCTTGGAAAAAGGAATGGCTACCCACTCCAGTATTCTTGCCTGGAGAATCCTGTGGATGAAGGAGCCTTGTGGGCTACCATCCATGGGGTCACAAAGAGCGGGACACAAATGAGTGACTAACTCTTTCCTTTCCTTTTGCTTTCACACACTTACTGTAAAAGTAATGTGAAATCATAAGAATACTATAGTGCATAGCATATTTCAAAAATATCATCTCAGAATCAGAAAGATTTTCTTAAATGTGACAAAAAGCTTGGAAGCCATAAAAGATAAGGATTGATAAATTTCACTATATTAAATAAAATATGCCTAGTATAAAAACACCACAAACAAAGTTAAAAGCCAAATGACAGATGGAGGAAGATATTCATAACTAATGTCAAAGGGGTAAGATATAAGAAAATTCCATAAATCAGTAGTACAAAGATGAACACAATGGAAAACGTATCAAAGAATGTAGAGAGTTTTAGAAAAAGAAACGTGAGCATTCTTTAGTATATGAAACAATACTCAAATTACTCATTAAAAATAAGTGGAAAACTAAACTAAAACAAAATATTTCTTCTCATATGATCAGATTGACAAAGATTTAAAGGCTTGAAAACATTTTCTTGGTGAATGTGGAATAACAGCCACCCTTGAGGACTTATCTGAAGGATCAGTTGGTATAATTTGTAGAGGGTAATTTGTCCACACATCCTTTAATTAATTTATTTTTTATTGTAAAAATTTTTATTGAAATATAGTTGTTTTATGATGTTGTATTAGTTTTAGGTGTACGGTGAAATAATTCAGTTATACATATGTACATATAAATGTATATATGTATATTCTTTTTTAACATTATTTTCCATTTTAAGTTATTTTGAGATATTGAGTATAATTCTCTGTGCTATACAGTAAACCCTTGTCAATTATTTTATATCTGGAAAGAAGTGAAGAAGTGAAAGTTTTTAGTCGTTCAGTCATATCTGACTCTTTTGTGACCCCATGGACTGTACCCTAGAAGGCTCCTCTGTCCATGGAATTCTCCAGGCAAAAATACTGGTGTGGGTTGCCATTCCCGTCTCCAGGGGATCTTCCCCACTCAGGGATTGAACCTGAGTCTCTCACATTGCAGCAGATTCTTTACCATCTGAGCCGCCAAGGAATTTTATATTTAGTAGTGTGTATCTTTTGATACAGATGGTCAACACTGAAATCAGATTGATTATATTCTTTGCAGCCAAAGATGGAGAAGCTTTATACAGTCAACAAAACAAGACCGGGAGCTGATTGTGGCTCAGATCATGAACTCCTTATTACCAAATTCAGACTTAAATTGAAGAAAGTAGGGAAAACCACTAGATCATTCAGGTATGACCTAAATCAAATCCCTTATGATTATACAGTGGAACTGAGAAATAGATTTAAGGGACTAGATCTGATAGATAGAGTGCCTGATGAACTATGAACTGAGGTTCATGACATTGTACAGGAAACGGGGATCAAGACCATCCCCATGGGAAAAAAATGCAAAAAAGCAAAATGGCTGTCTGGGGAGGCCTTACAAATAGCTGTGAAAAGAAGAAAAGTGAAAAGCAAAGGAGAAAAGGAAAGATATAAACATCTGAATGCAGAGTTCCAAAGAATAGCAAGAAGAGATAAGAAAGCCTTCCTCAGCAATCAATGCAAAGAAATAGAGGAAAACAACAGAATGGGAAAGACTAGAGATCTCTTCAAGAAAATTAGAGATACCAAGGGAAGATTTCATGCAAAAATGGGCTCGATAAAGGACACAAATGGTGTGGACCTAACAGAAGCAGAAGATATTAAGAAGAGGTGGCAAGAATACACAGAACTATACAAAAAACATCTTCACAACCCAGATAATCACGATGGTGTGATTACTCACCAGACATCCTGGAATGTGAAGTCTAGTGGGCCTTAGAAAGCATCACAACGAACAAAGCTAGTGGAGGTGATGGAATTCCAGTTGAGCTATTTCAAATCCTTAAAGATGATGCTGTGAAAGTGCTGCACTCAATATGCCAGCAAATTTGGAAAACTAAGCAGTGGCCACAGGACTGGAAAAGGTCAGTTTTCATTCCAATCCCAAAGAAAGGCTATGCCAAAGAATACTCAAACTACCACACAATTGCACTCATCTCACACGCTAGTAAAGTAATGCTCAAAATTCTCCAAGCCAGGCTTCAGTAATATATGAACCATGAACTTCCTGATGTTCAAGCTGGTTTTAGAAAAGCCAAAGGAACCAAAGACCAAATTGCCAACATCTGCTGGATCATTGAAAAAGCAAGAGAGTTCCAGAAAAACATCTATTTCTGCTTTATTGACTATGCCAAAGCCTTTGACTGTGTGGATCACAATAAACTGTGGAAAATTCTTCAAGAGATGGGAATACCAGACCACCTGACCTGCCTCTTGAGAAATTTGTATGCAGGTCAGGAAGCATCAGTTAAACTGGACATGGAACAACAGACTGGTTCCGAATAGGAAAAGGAGTACATCAAGGCTGTATATTGTCACCCTGCTTATTTAACTTCTATGCAGAATACATCATGAGAAACACTGGGCTGGAGGAGGCACAAGCTGGAATCAAGATTGCTGGGAGAAATATCAATAACCTCAGATATGCAGATGATACCACCCTTATGGCAGAAAGTGAAGAGGAACTAAAAAGCCTCTTGATGAAGGTGAAAGAGAAGAGTGAAAAAGTTGGCTTAAAGCTCAACATTCAGAAAACGAAGATCATGGCATCTGGTCCTATCACTTCATGGGAAATAGATGGGGAAACAGCAGAAACAGTGTCAGACTTTATTTTTTGGGGCTCTAAAATCACTGCGGATGATGACTGCAGCCATCAAATTAAAAGACACTTACTCCTTGGAAGAAAAGTTATGACCAACCTAGATAGCATATTCAAAAGCAGAGACATTACTTTGCCAACAAAGGTCCATCTAGTCAAGGCTATGGTTTTTCCAGTGGTCATGTATGGATGTGAGAATTGGACTGTGAAGAAAGCTGAGCGCCGAAGAATTGATGCTTTTGAACTGTGGTGTTCGAGAGGACTCTTGAGAGTCCCTTGGACTGCAAGGAGATCCAACCAGTCCATTCAGAAGGAGATCAGCCCTGGGATTTCTTTGGAAGGAATGATGCTAAAGCTGAAACTCCAGTACTTTGGCCACCTCATGCAAAGAGTTGACTCATTGGAAAAGACTCTGATGCTGGGAGGGATTGTCGGCAGGAGGAGAAGGGGATGACAGAGGATGAGATGGCTGGATGGCATCACTGACTTGATGGACGTGAGTCTGAGTGAACTCCAGGAGTTGGTGATGGACATGGAGGCCTGGCGTGCTGCAATTCATGGGGTTGCAGAGTCGGACACCACTGAGCGACTGAACTGAACGTAACTGAACTGATATTTTGATACCAGCCTCCGAATTTATCCCTTCCCTCTTTCCCCATTGGTAACCATAAATTTGTTTTCTATGTCTGTGTGTCTATTTCTGTTTTGTAAATAAGTTCATTTGCATCTTTTTTTTAAAAAATCATTTTTAACTGGAAGATAATTACTTCACAAAATTGTGATGGATTTGCCATACATAAACATGAGTCAGCCATAGGGATACACATGTCCCCTCCCTCTTGAACCCCCCACACATCTCCCTCCCCACCCCACCCCTCTAGGTTGCCACAGAGCACCAGCTTTGGGTTTCCTGCGTCATACAACAAATTCCCACTGGCTACCTATTGGGCATATACCATGAGGAAATCATAACTAAAAAAATGCATGCATCCCAATATTCATTGTAGCACTGTTTACAATAGCTAGGGAATTGGGGCAAGTTAGATGTCTCTTGCAGAGAAGGCAATATCAATCCACTCCAGTTCTTGCCTGGAAAACCCCATGGACAGAGGAGCCTGGTGGGCTGCAGTCCATGGGGTCACTAAGAGTAGGACACGACTGAGTGACTTTACTTTCACTTTTCACTTTCATTCATTGGAGAAGGAAATGGCAACTGACTCCAGTGTTCTTGCCTGGAGGATCCCAGGGACGGGGGAGCCTGGTGGGCTGCGGTCTATAGGGCTGCACAGAGTCAGACATGACTGAAGCGACTTAGCAGCAGCAGCAGATGTCTATTGACAGATGAATGGATAAGGAAGTTGTGGGACATATACTCAATGGAATATTACTCAGCTGTAAAAAGGGGCACATTTGAGTCAGTTCTAATGAAGTGGATGAACTTAGAGCCTATTATACTAAGTGAAGTAATTCAGAAAGACAAATGTTGTATATTAACACATATATATAGAATCTAGAAAGATAGCACTGATGATCTTCCTTTTGGGGCAGCAAAAGAGACACAGACATAGAGAACAGATTTGGGACACAGTTGGGGAAGGAGAGGGTGGGATGATTTGAGAGAATAGCTTTGAAACATATACATTTGTATCCTTTTTTTAGATTGCACATATAAGTGATGTATTTGTATTTCTCTGTATGACTTACTTCATTTAGTTTAATAATCTCTAAGTCCCTCCAAGTTGCTGCAAATGACTTTATTTCATTATTTTTACATATTCCATTGTACGTACGTGTGTGTGTGTGTGCGCTGTATCTTTCTTATCCATTCTTCTGATAGGTTGTTTGCTGTTTAGTCACTCAGTTGTGCCCAATTCTTTGCAACCCACGGACTATAGCCCACCAGGTTCCTCTGTCCATGAGATTCTCCAGGCAAGAATGATGGAGTGGGTTGCCATTTCTTCCTCCAGGGAACATAGGGTTGCATGTATGTAAATGCATGAGGCCTTTTACTCAGCAGCTCTAGCTCTAGGAATCTGTCTTAAAAGATGTCTTAAGCCTGGCAGTTATGGACACATCTGTAGAGGAAATCACTGGTGTGTGGACAGGAGGTTGCACTTCAACTGCCTACTCTTCAGAGTCATTTGACTTTTGAAAAATGTTCACATATCACCTATTCCCAAAAAAACAGTAACATGAAAAAGACATGAAGCAAATATTCTATCCTGCTTTTCCAACAACACCTGGCTATGAACTCCTACACAGAAACCCCTTGAAGTTTGCCGAGGAAAGGGTAGATAAAGAAACAGAGAATTAAGGGTGTAGGTTGTGGAGGAGGCAGGGCCGGGAATGGGACTTAGGGACAGTGAATAAGAAATGCTTTCCTGGGGTTGCTCACTGAGAAGAAGAAGGTCTTGAGAGATTCCAGCAGAGTGGGAGGGAGAGCGAGCTCTTGGGTTAGACTCAGAGGGACTGACTGGCTGAACAGTTGATTGAATGGGCCTTGCTTATTTTCCTGGGCAAGCCCAGATCTTTCTCTCAACCCCATGCTGAAAAGTGTGTAAATTGGCTCTGCCATGTAGCAAGACTAGAATAACATCAGGTTTTTTTGTTTTAAAAAACACCAGATTTTTAAAAGACTCTTTAAATTACTAAAGTAATAAATGCATGTGTTCACTTTTGGGGTAGATTTTCATTTTTTTTTCAACAAACGATTTGTGCAAAATATCTCAAATTTTGAGAAATCACTAAAGGCTGAGGCACCAGTTCTGGGTGTACAGGTGGGCAAAGTCACTTAAAGTCCCCTAAGCTCCCAACGGGAATGTGTTTCAGTCATTAAAGGTGTGAACGTGTTAGTCACTCAGTTGCGTCTGACTGTTTGTGACCCCCTGGACTGTAGTCCACCAGGCTCCTTTTGTCCACGGAATTCTCCAGGCAAGAATAAGCACTCCTTTCTTCAAGGGATCTTCCCTACCCAGGGATCAAACCAGATTCTCCCGCGATGCAGGCAGATTTTTTTTATTTTTTTTTACTGTCTGAGCCACACCTCTGTTTAAACAAAATGGAATAACAGTAGATGGAAAGATGTCAAGTGCCTGTTTTGTTTGATGAAACTGGGATTATCAGTTGGCTTTCACTGTCATTCATAGAGGCAGGCCATTGCATGTTCCCCAACTCAAAATGGCCAGTGATGTTGAGAGACCATCTCTCGCCTGGAAAGGAGGGGAAAAAAAACCAACCTCATAATAAGTCTGGGCATTAAAGCTACAGAGCTGAGGAGACCTACACAAACCACTTAAGCACACTCATTATTATGGCGATTGCTACCTCAGGCCACTGGAGACCTGATAATTTAGTCAGCATTATGCAGTTTGAAGTGTTTCATGTTCTGCATGGAGGCATGCTGCAATTCAAATATCAGTGGCCATGAAAAATATGCACATACGTTTAGTAGGAAAATCTCCAAGGGGACAACAGGGAAGATGGGCATATGTCTTCGCTGTGTGATGAAGGGTCTTCGTGAATTAATCATCCGGAAGCAGTTTATCACCATCTTTCATTTTGCCAGAAACGTTCCCCCTTCATTTGCTGGAGAAGCTTATTAAACATGCACATCCTGGAAGATAATCGGGTCAAGGCCTCAGACGCTTAAACGCAACAGGGTTTGCAGGCCCTGTTCTGACACAGACAACCTCCCCATTGACGGGGTTTCTGATGGCCGGGGTAATTGCTTATTTTATCTGGTTAAGGGACCCGTGCTTCTTTCTACCGGCTACTTTATTACAGCAATTACTGCAAACCATCCTCTTGTATAATTTATGGGGAAGGATCCAATTTCACTGAGATCATCTTTAAAATGTAAGACACCCTTTGTTCACACGCTTCCAAATATTAAAATTTTTATCGCACGTTCTAGGAACTAGGGAGGCTGCACTTTCTGTGCGAATTTAAACATCTGGATCGACATGTCACCTGTGTGATTGGTTTGTTTAATTCGAGGGCTTGGAGTAGGGGTTGTTTTGCCTCCCAGATAAGGTATTTCCGAGTGAAACACCTAATCTTTAAAGTGAAGTTAACACAAATGGCAATTTTTAGAAGTGCATCCCTGACGCCTTTAGAGCTGAGGGTGAGTGTGTCTGTCAGAATTATGGCCATGGTTGTGCCATTGGGTTGTTGTTTTGCTTTAGAAGTACTGAAACGTGCTGCCATGGTTAGCAGTGTAAGTGTAAACCAGAGAATTGCTTCTGACACTTAAGAAGGATTTTATTGACAGTTGGAAACACGTTGGGGATTTGAAAAGAGTACTTTCCCATCTGTAATACTTGGTGTGATCAAAGATCACTCAGCAGCCCCAGATTAGTGGAAACGAGGCTGCAGTGAGTGTTTGCCGCTCCACACGGGATGAGGGCTTGGTTTCGATGCACACTAATCCCCAGCACAATCTAAGTGGAATTCACGGTAATGTGGATAGACTTCTCAGGGCTCCTGCCAACGTGTTTTTAAAGAGCCCTTAAGTAGATGATAACACGGCAATATTTAAAATTTCTTTTCCTAGTCAGATCTCACTTTCCCACTCTCCATTCATACATCGGTTTCATGTTTCTAACATATTATATTTAACTCTCTGCGTCTCCTGGGTGCATGGTGATGTTTCAGGTAATAGGGACCAATATGCTTCAGTTCTCCCTGAGTCCTTGCTAGCATGGTGATACAGGAAATCACTGGGCCATGGTACCACTGAACAGTGAGAGATGAGAGTCTCAGATACCTGGTATAGTTTATAATTCTTTTCTTTCTCCTCTCCTTCCTTCCATGTAAATTATGCATGTGTGCATACTTAATTGCTTCAGTTGTGTCTGACTTTTTGCAACCCTGTGTACTTACTGTAGCCCACCAGGCTCCTCTGTCCATGGCATTCTCCAAGCAAGAATACTGACGTGGGTTGCCATGCCCTCCTCCAGGGGATCTTGCTGACCCAGGAATCGAACCCTCATCTTTTACATCTCCTGCATTAGTAGACAGGTTCTTTACCACTAGAGCCACCTGGGAAGCCCCATGTAAATTACATATGCATGTAAATATATATTTACTTATAAAATGCTGAGTATGTGCCTTCTTCCTGCTCTAAGACCCTGAATTATTTAAAACTTCATTTCTCCTTCTGTTAAAGGAGGAAAATAATCATATCTCACTCACAGTGTCTCGGCAAGAATCACATGATATGTGACAGGAAAAAGCATCAAGTAAATATTCTTATTATCAGAAGTAAACTGGAAACCACACAAAGAGAGGGCCCATCCTGGTCCTCTTCCATGAACACTGGGAATAGGGGTCACCCAGGGTCAAGGGGAAAGAGAGGTGGTCCTTTACAGCAGACGGAAGAGACACATGAGCCACCAAACTGGACCAAAGGCCTGACCCTAAGACAGTACCCTGCACTGGACATGGGTTCAGAGGGAAGGAGTATTTTGAGGAAGGTGTGAAAGGAATAGCACAGCTTTAAAGAATATCCGAGGGGCTTCCCTGGTGACTCACTGGTAAAGAGTCACCTGCAATGCAGGAGACGTGGGTTCCATCCCTCAGGAAGATCCCCTAGAGGAGAAAATGGAAACCCACTCCAGTGTTCCTGCCTGGAGAATCCCGTGGACAGAGGAGCCTGGCAGGCCACAGTCCAGTTCAGGCCAGTCGCTCAGTTGTGCCTGACTCTTTGCGACCCCATGGGCTGCAGCACACCAGGATTCCCTGTCCATCACCAACACCTGGAGCCTACTCAAACTCATGCCCATCGAGTCGGTGATGCCATCCAGCCATTTCATCCTCTGTCGTCCCCTTCTCTTCCTGCCTTCAATCTTTCTCAGCATCAGGGTCTTTTCCAGTGAGTCAGTTCTTTGCATCAGGTGGCCAAAGCACTGGAGTTTCAGCTATAGTCCAGTGGGTCCCAAAGATCGGACACTACTGAGTGACTAAACAACCACCACCACCACTGGCTTCACAAGGGAGGGAGGGAGGCAGAATCTCACCTCACAAACAATTGCTTGTTCCGGGGGACAACACCTAGGGCGAGGTTTCCTGCCTGGAGCCTTATCACACCTGCTTTCCTGCTGGACTTCTTCCAAAGGGACTTTCCCAGTGGCACTGGGGCCTCTGGGGGTAGTAAGAAGGTCCTGCGTTCACTCCACATCCAAACGTGAGACAGGAAGTCAGAAGAGTAACGCCAAATTTGTTCTGATAGTATTAATGCCATGTGGACCAGCACAGCCAACTTCATGCACTAGATTCCTCGAGTGTAAAATAAGAATGATGTTAACATGCAAAACAAATAAATAAGAAAATAGAGACTAAAGGCTACAGGATGCCAATCTCCTCCATCCTATTTATTTTTCAGCATGCAGCTGTACAGGAACTGATCAGCTAATTCTACATCTCTAAGAAATCGTTAATAAGGTGAGGTTTCTGTCATCATTCAGAACATTCGGCCACCTCCCTTCTTTCATGGATTTTGATTCAGGCCCTCGCTATTGGTTGTTATGGCAAATCATGGTCAATGTGAAAGGATTTTCAGGAGTAGAAATGCCCACATCTCTGACTAGCTGACACCCTTTTTTAACAAAATGGTTTTCAGATAAACCAGAGTAGAATCTGGCAACTTTTAAATGTTGTGGCTTGTTTCAGAACTCATAGAAATAAGAACATTCATGTTTCCAAAGCCTTGATAAGATACAGACCTGGAAGGTAATGCCTCTCTCTCAAAAGTTCAAGTACATTAAAGAGGGAAATGCTTTAAACTTTAGGAACTCATCTGTGGGATGTATGTTCCATGGGCATAATAAGGATTTTAAATGGTAGTTTAATTTTTGCAGAGGACATCTCAGAAATACTAATTCAAGTACCTGTTCTCTCTCATGCCCATCGTCTAACATCAGACTTCCTTGTTCAACAAATGAGATCTCCAGGAGATGGGCAGCCACAGCAGGGTTTCGGAAAAAACAACAGAGCCCTTGGTTCACTAGATCTTTCATGACATCAGTGAGAAGGAAACACTTCTCAGATGCTGCTCTCAGAACCATGGGACCTGGACATACTTAGCCTGCTGGGAAGTCTATCTCAGAGGATGAGGAGCTGTGAGACACACCCAGCATGGTTGTGATAATAATTCACATAGGATGAGATCACTTTCTGCTTCCTCAGCAGAAAGCAAAGAGGAACTAAAAACCCTCTTGATGAAAGTGAAAGAGGAGAGTGAAAAAGTTGGCTTAAAACTCAACATTCAAAAAACTAAGATCATGGCATCGTGTCCCATCACTTCATGGCAAATAGACGGGGAAAGAGAGGAAACAGTGAAAGACTTCGTTTTCTTAAATTCCAAAATCACTGCAGATGGTGACTGCAGCCATAAAATTAAAAGACACTTGCTCCTTGGAAGAAAAGCTATGAAAAACCTAGACAGAGTTTTAAAAAACAGAGACATTACTTTACTGATGAAGGTCTGTCTAGTCAAAGCTATGGTTTTTCTAGTAGTCATATATGGATGAGAGAGTTGGGCCATAAAGAAAGCTGAGGGCCAAAGAACTGATGTTTTTGAACTGTGATATTGGAGAAGACTCTTGAGAATCCCTTGGGCTGCAAGGAGATCAAACCATTCAATCCTAAAGCAAATCAGTCCTAAATGTTCATTGGAAACACTGATGCTGAAGCTGAAACTCCAGTGCTTTGGCCACCTGAGGCAAACAAAGAATTGACTCATTGGAAAAGACTCTGATGATGGGAAAGACTGAAGGCAGGAGGAGAAGGGGGCGACAGAGGATGAGATGGTTGGATGGCATCACTGATTTGATGGACATGAGTTTGAGCAAGCTCTGGAAGCTGGTGATGGACAGGGAATCCTGGCATGCTGCAGTCCATGGGGTTGGAAATAGTAGGACAGTACTGAGTGACTGAGTTGAACTGACTGAGATCCTTTAGCTGGCCCTAGGACCATAACGACAGGTTTCAGTGGTGTTGCATGGTGTTCCTAACTATTTGGAAAACCAAATGTGATGTAAAGAAGAGAAGACAGAAGAGAACTCATCTGGGTGTAAGAGTTGAGAACCAGCGGCAATTGGGGACTTATAATTTAACACCACTCTGCACATATTCAGACATCGCAACTTAAAACTGGCACTACTCATTGGTGAAGACAGGCTCAGAATAGCAGAGACAACACTGAAAGGCTGTGTAGACACTTGATGGACTTGTGGTTCAGTCGCGAGGTCGTGTCCGACTCTTTGCGACCCCAGGGACTGCAGCACATGTTTCCCCTGTCCTTAACTATCTCCTGGAGTTTGGTTGAACTCATGTCCATTGACTCGGTGATGTCATCCAGTCATATCATCCTCTACTGCCCTCTTCTCCTCCTGCCATCAATGTTTCCCAGCATCAGGGTCTTTTCCAATGAGTTGGCTCTTCGCATCAGGTGGCTTCTGAAGTATTGGAGCTTCAGCTGGAGTGGACTCTAATTCCTTTCTAATGAGCCTTCCTGCAGCTCCTGGATATTTCCAAGAGCACATGGATAGTTTTGGACTAGAGCAAAATGTCCAGTAACACATGGGACCTAGGAATTTTCTTCACAGAAAAAACAATGTATTTAAATTAATGTCACAGTTTTTGAGTTTGACTTTGAAGAGAATGCCCAATTGCTAAATAACGAGGGAAAATTAGGAGTGCTTTATTTCTTGAAGTAATAATTCTCCATGTTAATACAATACTATTGGAAAAATAAATGGCAACCCAATCTAGTATTCTTGCCAGGGAAATCTCATGGACAGAAGAGGCTGGCCGGCTGCTGTCCATGGAGTTGCAAAAGAATCGGACACAACTTAGTGACTAAGTTCAGTTCAGTTGTTCAGTCGTGTCCGACTCTTTGCAACCACATGAATCGCAGCACGCCAGGCCTCCCTGTCCATCACCAACTCCCAGAGTTCACTCAGACTCATGTCCATCGAGTTAGTGATGCAATCCAGCCATCTCATCCTCTGTCGTCCCCTTCTCCTCCTGCCCCCAATCCCTCCCAGCATCAGAGTCTTTTCCAATGAGTCAGCTCTTCGCATGAGGTGGCCAAAGTACTGGAGTTTCAGCTTTAGCATCAACTAAACAAGACTATAATTTAATTGATATTACCATGGTACCAAAAAGACTATGTCATTTCTAAGGGTTGTCACCATATGTGACTACTACTTTTGGGTGTGAATTGAAATCCTTAAGTAAATTTTGCTCTAGTTCTCTTTCACAAAGTGAAAAGCTGAGGTTTTCATAGTAATTTTGGTACACCAGTGTTGGAATCATACAAAACTGTTCTCACATAGGTCTTTCCAACTCAATTTCTCTTTTCAGAAAAAGTCTTATACTTCCATTCTTGAGTGGCAGTGAGAGAAAGCTGATGAACATGATCAGCAGTGAAACACCCATTTAACCGGTGAAAATTATGAAAAAAGTATTAAAATATCTGGGGGTTGTCTTAAAGGCATTTGTTGTATACAAAATAGAGAAACACTTAAGAAAATCTACCTGTCAACAATAACAGAGAGATTCTGTTGCATTTGAGTCATGACCCTCTCCCATCTTCCTTTCCAGCTATACTCCAGGTGTTTATGACTAAGAAAATGGATATAACTTTTCCCTCTGGGATACCAGTCTAGAGTACATTTTCTTGCTGAAAGGGGTGAATCAACCTCATATCTCATTCTGTGCAACTTCAATATGTAGAAGCTATATTTCAGGAAGGTACAGCCAATTGGACTGGATAATCCTTCCTCCAACAATCCTCATTTTGTAGGATATAAACTCCAACTTAGATATAGAATGTCAAGAATACTGGGCTCTCACTCCTTACCCTGGGTTGAGTGCTAGGATAGGCAAATCAAGATACTGGGGCTCCTATTACTCAAGTCATATATGAAGAAGTTCACTCTGGAAGAGGGGGACCACTGTCTCTCTCCTCAACCCCAGTGCAGTCATGCAAAGATTCTGTGAGGTGGGGTAAGAAGGCCACAAGAAAAGAAGAGAACTCTATAAGCATTCTTCAAGTAGAATGACTTCACTTTCATTTGGAACAGATTATGCCTAAAGGTTCATGCCTAAAGTTTTTGTTGAAAACAATGCAGATCTTGGTGATGAACTATTAAGCCAACAGTTGCAACAGAAAAAAAGAGTCGACCATCTAGAAGTTTAACAGAAGGAACAAGGGAAGAAGTGGTCAAGAAAAACCCTCTGAGGGTATGCGAGAGCATCAAGCACCCTGTCTTTCCATGGGCCTCAGATTTCACTGGATGGGTTGTGGAGTAATTTGTGTCACAGGACATCATTGAGACAGCTACTAGACTCCTAGCAATTAGTTGAAGCTAACAGTTTAGTGTGATACCAGTGGAGGAAGATCAGCCAGAAGCTTAACTAGGGAATCAGGGAAAGAGACACGCAAGAGGGGCCAGTTAAAACCACAGCTCTCCGTGGTGGTAAGAAACAGTCATCCTGTATCTGTAGATGAATATTCTGTGGAGCAACATCAGGAGCTAAAGGCTGAGAGAGGAAGGTATAACTGAATTAGTCCAGCCATCCTCTAGACAAATAACAGGAAGAAAACAAACCTCAACTCCATCAGCAAGGCTCAGGGAAGAATTTGTATCCACAGCTGCTGCACCAGGTTGTACACTGTCTAATTTTCAACAATGGCAAAATTTCACAAGCCTTGCAAAGAAACAGTAAAATGTGATCTATACTTACAGGAAAAAAAAAAAAAAGCTACAATATAGGCTGACTTTGAGAGGACCCAGGTGTTGGCCTTAAGAGGCAAAGACTTCAATGAGGCTATCATAAATATGTTCAGAGAATTAAAGGAAAAGTGATTTTTAAATAAGAATGTTATATTGAAATGTCTCATTAAATAGAATCATACAAAATAAAATCACAAAGAAATACCCCTTTGCACTCACTGTGATGGGTATGATGGGAAAGACAGACGGTATCAGGTGTTGATGAGGATACAGAGAAATATTCAGACTTGTAATTAGATTGTGGAAATGCAAAATAGTGAAGCCACTAAATAAAAGAGTTTTGCAGATCCTCGAAATCTTAATGATAGAGTTAACATATAATCTCAGAAATTCTGTTTCTAGATATTTATCCAATACAGATGGCAACGTAGATACACAAGAAACTTGAACTTAAATGTAGGTGAACGTGAACTTGAAGTTGTTCAGTCGTGTCCGACTCTTTGCAACCCCATGGACACCAGGCTCCTCTGTTCATGGGATTTCCTAGGCAAGAGTACTGGAATGGGCTGCCATTTCCTTCTCCAGGGAATCTTCCTACCTAGGGATTTAACCCAGGTCTTAGGCATTGTAGACAGACGCTTTACCCTCTGAGCCACCAGGGGAGTGCAAATGTAGGTAGGGAGTGACAAAGGATGAGATGGATGGATAGCATCACCGACTCAATGCACATGAGTTTGAGCAAACTCCAAGAGGTAGTGAAACACAGGGAAACCTGGTGCACTACAGTCCATAGGGTTGCAAAGAGTCAGACCCCACCTAGGGAATGAACGACAGCAAACAACAGAACCGTACTACCAAAGTATCCAAAAAGTGGAAGCAATCCGTGTGTCTCTCAGCTGGTGAGTGGGTAAGTACAGCTGACACATAATGGAATTTCATTTGACAGCAAGAGAAATTAAGTCCTGATACGTGCTACCATATGGGTGAAAGTTGGCAATATAAGGTTAAGCGAAAGAAATTACATTTTGCTGATAGTTGCCAATGTGGTGAACATACCGAAATCCACTGAATCTTACACTTTAAATGAATGACTTCTATAATATATCAATTATATCTCAATACAGCTATTTGGGAAATACCTGGGATTTTGTAAAATGTTGAGAGATGTGCTTTATGAATCAGACCAGTGCACAGCTACAATGCCAAACACCCAGCCTAGGACCTGGAATCTAGCGTTTTACAGATGCGACTTCATAGTTCCGCTGTATTTAAGTCCCCTCTACATTTCCTGGGACATTTGTTCCTCAATCTTCTGGTTGTTCTGAAGTCTACTTCTACCCTCACTGGAACCTTCCTGACAGGAAATGTGTCAGAATTGTTCTGGTCCAGTTACATTTCTCTAGTCTTAGTGCTCAAATGTGGTCTCTTAACAAACTTGCCAAAGACGAGCTTTGCCAGCTTCTGACAGCTCCCTTGGGCTGTGAAGCATCTCAGCATGAATATAATGTTCATTGACCACGTGGTGGTCTGTCCAGTTTGAGGATGAATTCAGTGAATCCAATCTGCTCTGCTGTCTGAAGAGAAGGTTTTCCATTGACTGCCCTGCCTGGAGGGGGTCCCTGGTTCTGCGGTTTTATACTGGTGGTGTTGCTCAAATTTGTTCTATACCCACCTCCTCCACTGGGCTTTGAGCTTGGAACTGCCCAGAAGTGTTGCTCCAATCCACAATTGCATCTTATCTCTGATGGTTTCCGGTTAACCCCCTTGAGTATACAGCATGTGAGTCACTGAGTGTATCCTGATTCAAAGATAACACTCAGGGAGAGTGATTGGAGCAAGATGCAGTGGATCTCCAACATTCCACGTTCCAAGAACCACAGAACCAATGCCACTGGATGCGCAGGTACACTGTTGGAGATCAAATGTGTGCAGAGCCTCTGTGATACAAATGAGTCATTGATCACATTATTCTCCATCAGCTTGGATATAGTGGATGATAAAACTTAATCCAATTGTTAAACTTTTGAGATGAGTTTGGTAATTTTTCTGGAATTATGTTGTTGCAAGTTTTATTTTTCCATTCTTTAATTTAAATTCTGAACTGAATTGGATATATGTATTTTCTGATTTTCTCAGAAATTCTACTGCTCATTTTCTCATGAAAGCAATTCCATTGTCAGTGGTTGCTGACCACCTGGATTTCATGTCTCTCAATATTATTGTTTAATGTACTTATATAATAGACTATTATCATGCAAGTAATTTATATGATAACAATAATTTGCTGCTGATAATTTATAAATAACTACTTCAATCTTAATGCATGCCTAAAATCTTTCATCAGACCAGTTTCTGCAACACACAGTCTTCAGGACTTCTCGGAATTCACTGCTGTGACACATTCTTAAACAGATTTCCCTATCACAGACACAGTTTTAATAACCACTGATGAAATCCTGAAGAATGTTGATATATTGAAATGTGCTTTGAGAACCACATTTTTTATTTCAAACTTTATTGAAGATCTTTTCAAACTCTGTGTTAACCACAGAATTGGTGACAACTTGATGGATGTTGTGCCCTTATAAAAGTTTCTTTATGGAGTTATTAGAAATCCTCCTCTCTTGGTATGTCTTGCGCTTTTGTGGTTCTCACTCTAATGCAAAGAGTGATTCTGAGGGACAGGCAACTTCATGATCAGATCTGGACTCAGCAAAGGTTGAATATGAAGCAGTAGCCATTAAAGTGAACTTTACTCCTTGTTTTAATTAGAACGAACTCAGGCACTCTGCCATTGTGAATTTACATCTGGCAGGTTTTAGGGAAGATTGAGACACTTTGAGGGAGATCCATAAACATCTGAGTTATTAGTTTATCTTCACTTTTTCAGGTACAAGCTTCAACACAGAAGTGAATTTTTGGCACAATTGCCAAAATCCCTCTGGGATTAGAAACCTCCGCTAGGAGTTCTGTATATACCCGAAGACTAGGATTTTAGCAAAGCCGTACTGGGAAAACAAAAACAAAACAGTAAAAAAGGTGTGTCATGCATCTCCCTTCACCTTGGCGCTCCTGTGATTCTGCAAACAAGGCCATCAGGGTCCTCTTTCTGCCTTTGTATTTAGGGAGCCTTTTTTTTTTTTTTTTTTTACATAGAATACTCTTTTGCACTTATATTTTTTCATGTACATTTATGTTAGAATGACACAACTTCCCTGGTGGCTCAGATGGTAAATTGTCTGTCTACAATGTGAGAGACCTGGGTTAGATCCCTGGGTTGGGAATTTCCCCTGGAGAAGGAAATGGCAACCCACTCCAGTACTCTTGCCTTGAAAATCCCATGGATGGAGGAGCTTGGTGCAGGTTACTGTCCATGGGGTCGCAAAGAGTCGTCCACAACTGAGCGACTTCACTTTTGTTTTTGTTTGTTTTTTTTACATAGAATACTCTTTTGCACTTAAATTTTCATGTACATTTCTGTTGAAATGCCAAATTTTTAGAGTCTACATTCTTGAGTAAATAAATGTAAAAACTTACACCATTTAAACTGTCTTGTTAAAATCTGCGATCTGATGTTTCCATTGCACAGAGAAAGACTGACCATAATCACCAAGCTGTATAATTTTGCCAACAAAAGTGTGTATGGTCCAAGCTATAGTTTTTCCATAGTCATGTACAGATGTGAGAGTTGGTCCATAAAAAAGGCTGAGTGACAAAGAATTAATGCTTTTGAGCTGTGGCGCTGGAGAAGATTCTTGAGAGTCCCTTGTACAGCAAGGAGATCAAACCAGTCAGTCCTAAAGGAAATCAAGCCTGAATATTCATTGGAAGGACTGATGCTGAAGCTGATGCTCCAATACTTTGCCACCTGATGTGAAGAACTGACTCATTGGAAAAGACCCTGATGCTGGGAAAGACTGAAGGTAAAAGGAGAAGGGAGAAGCAGAGGTTGAGATCGTTAGGTAGCATCACCTACTCAATGGACATGAATCTGAGCAAACTCTGGGAGATAGTGAAGGACAGGGGAGCCTGGCGTGCTGCAGTCCATGCGGTCTCAAAGAGTCAGATATGACTTGGCGACTGAGCATCAACAACAAAGTTGCACACACATTGCATAACTGATCGGCCTGTCTGTGTCCAGCCAGGACTTCGGGCACCTTCCTGAGCATCGCCCTGCGGGGTGGGGTATGCTGCATCCAGTCCCTCTTGAGTGCACTTACCAAAGGCGTCTGCTCATCAGACTGAATGAATATCCCAACAGTTTTCATACTGTGCATCAGATTAGCAGATTAGCCATTTAGTGACACCTCTCTCCCGCCCCCACCACCAGACATCTGGGATTTCCCCTGAATGAAGAATTCTTCATGGAAGTTCAGAACTACATTTGGCTGCATTGTCTCCAGGCCAAGGTATCAGCATTAGACGCTTCCAACCTCAGAGGTCTCTATCAGGACCCTGGTCAAGAGAAATGAGAGGTATGTATACGGCAAGCAGTAAGTTCAACTGCTAGCCAAACACGAAGCCTCTCATGCAGTAATCATGCTACTTATAGCAGGTATAGTCATCCAGACATTCATTCAGTTTTAAAAAAAAATCATTGAAATATAGTTGATTTACAGTGTTGTGTTAGTTTTGGTGTTCAGCAAGGTGAATACAGATTCTATTTCATTATAGGCTATTAAAAGATATTAACTGTAGCTCCCTGTACTATACAGTAAGTCCTCGTTTATTTATTTCATATATATATATATATATATGGAGAAGATTCTTGAGAGTCCCTTGTACAGCAAGGAGATCAAACCTATCAGTCCTAAAGGAAATCAAGCCTGAATATTCATTGGAAGGACTGATGCTGAAGCATCAGTATATATATATATATATATATATATATACACTGTATATATTTAGCCCCAAACTCCTAACTTATCTCTCCCCTTTCCCTTTTCAGAAGCATAAGTTTGTTTTCTCTGTCTGTGGGGCTGATATTGTTTTGTAAATATTTTGATTTGTATAAAAACTAAAAATAAAGTTGCCATATGATCCAGCAATCCCATTTATGGGCATATATCTGGAGAAAACTCTAATTCAAAAACAGACATGCACCCTAATGCTTATTTACATATAGCCAAGATTATTTACACTAGCCAAGACATGGAAGCAGCCTAAATGCCCATCAACAGAGGAAATGGACAAAGGTGAAGTGGTACATACGTACAATGGAATATTACTCAGCCATAAAAAAGGAATGAAATACTACCATTTTCAGCAGCATGGATGGACCTAGAGATAAGAGTGAAGTGAGATAGATAACGAAGGAGAAATGTCATGCCATGTCAGTCATTCACGTACTCACTCCTTCAACAAACATTCATGTGAAGTCTGTTATGCTTGGGTCAGAGACACAGTGTTGGACAACACACACGAGCCCTGATGTCTAGAAACCTGCAGTCCACTGGGGAGAAACGACCATCACACAAGTAATTTTTCAGCAACTGTTACAGTACATGCTACAGATAAGTGTATACTGTCTTATGAAATTGTTAACAGGGTCCTTACAAGAACTGTTACAGTATATGCTACAGAAGAGTGTACACTGTCTTATGAAATTGTTAACAGGGTCCCTAAGGAGGATTGGAGGCCCAGGATAACCTGTCTGAGGAAGTCTCACTTACAAGCAGATTTGAGAGCCACACCAAGCTTGCTTTGCTCTTCAATTATAGCCAAGTCTTGGCCTCATATTTTATCGTTTGCTCATCTCTTTCACCTGCTGCTTATTCTCTGACCCCTGCTTGAAGTGCCATGTGTGGGTACTGTGTCTGTCTTGACGTCAGCCAAGGCTGCTCTGAAATCTGTGAGACAGTCACATGATTTTTAGAAATATCTGAATTACATTTTTTTTAATCAGTGGAAATGATGAAATGAAGCAAAACTTAAAAAAAGAATCGGAATCATTAGTATAAAGTCAAAACACTGGCAGAGCAAGCGATGAAAATTTAAAACATACTAGGACTTCCAGAGAGAGAGAGAGAAAAGTAACAAATGGAAAGAAAATAATAATAGTATAAAATGCCTAAGTTGACCAAAAGAAACTTTTGTTCTGTTTAAGAAGTAATTCTGATTACCATAAAATATTAGTGAGGAAATACACTTATGCATATTCTGAGAAAACCCCATGCTCCACTGAAAAAGATAAAACCTCAAGTCTGTCTTCCTTTTGTTTGTTAATAAAATAATTTATTGCAAACTAAAGAAGATTCAAATACTATCAGGCATATCATGTACTAAATCACTCAGTTATGCCTGACTGTTTGTGACTACACAGAGGTTCTTAAAAGTAATGATGCATTCTCAGAAATCTCAATACCAAACTATCAGAAAACCAAGGGTGTTATTAATATAACTGTGGCATTGGAAGAAGAGTAAAGTACAAGCACCCTGAAAGTTTTATCTAAGTAAAGGGTAAGTGGATGAGAAGAACATCTCACTGAGAGAATACGGTTATTGTTTTTTATGCCTCATGAAAAAATATCAGCTGAGTGGTTACTCTTAGAGGAGTGGGCTATTCAATATCAGAGGGGAAAATCATAATGATGCTTCCCAATTCCTGTGTGGCGAAGGGAAGCAAGGATGGAAGACAACTCAAAACCCACCAGAAAAAGAAATGGGGAAAGATTAGGAAAGAAAGAAACAATATGTGTAAAATAGATGCTGGAAATTAAGCTAAATAAACACAATAAAATGCAAATGTTACATCCTTATAAAATTATATATGGTGTCATTTTGGATCTTAAAAATTAAGCTAAACTAGCAAAAATAATGGTACTGTATTCCCAAAGAGGCCTTCCCTAGTAGCTCAGATGGTCAAGCATCTGCCTGCAATTCAGGAGAGCCGGGTTCAACCCCTGGGTGGGAAAGATCCCCTGGAGAAGGGAATGGCAGCCTGCTCCAGTATTCTTGCCTGGAGAATCCCATGGACAGAGAAGCCTGGTGGGTCACAGTTCATGGGGCCGCAAAGAGTTGGACACGACGGAGCAAAACATGCAAACACACACACTCCCAAAGAAAGGGAGGATGGGAAGGCGGAAGAGGAGATGGATGGTGTGGAGGAGAGGAAAAAAAAAGAACTGAAACAGTTGAGGAACAAAATGTCACACAGAAGAAAATGTAGTGTTTTATATACACATAAGCATATAATTTAGCAATAATGACTGCATAAAAACGTAACAAACTTTTTTAGTGCAAAACACATAACAAAGGTAATAATTCATTGATATGTGGACGATACACCAGACTCAGTGAAAGACACATTAGTATAGTTGAAGACGGTTCAACAGAAAATTTTAAAATGAAAATTTAGAGATAAAAATTAAGTAAAAGGCTAAAGAACGTAAAAGAGACATAGAGTACAAACAAGTATTAACCAATGTGTATCTAAGTTCTCAGAGAGAAGAAAGAGAATGAAAATGAAACCACATTTGAAAACAAAGGAACCTAAAGAATTTCTAAATCATGTGAAAGTTATCAACACACAGAGTCAAGAATCATTTTTATATTTGGCAAAACTAATACAATTATGTAAAGTTTAAAAATAAAATAAAATTAGAAAAAAAAAAAAAGAAATTCAATGAAACCAAGTTGAACGAATAGAAAGCAAATCTCATCGAGGCATACAAAAGTTAACCATAAACTGTAGATAAAGAGATAACTTGAAAGCAACAGGAATATAATATACGTATGATGATGCTATCCTTCAAGAAAACAGTAATAAGAATGACAGATGATTTCTGAACAGAGATAATGGAATCCAAAGAGAGGAGGACGTTTTTAAAATAGTGAAAGCAGATAAATGGAAAACAGCCAGACAATTATTCTATATCCAGCAGATTTCCTTCGTAACTCCAAGAGCAATGAACATGTCTCAGAAAAACGGCTGCGGCCGCATACCTGTGATACTAGAAGTGCTAAGGGACGTTCCTCAGGCCGAAGGCCAGTGACCCAGACTGAAACACAGAGGTGGCCTGGGCATCCCCAGAAAGACGCTGATCCCCAGCCTGTTGGCTTGGCTGTGACACGGGTGTGGTCATGACAAGCTGGCATGACACGCCTGGAAAAGAGTGGCAATGTTTCCTCTTGTTCATATATGATTTATACTTACAAAGCAAATTTATCTTGAATTAAAATCAGGGATATTTTTGAAAAGTATTCTTGACATTTTCCCAGGGAGTAACCATAAAAAAAGAATGATAGGATTGAAAAGTTATTTCATAAGTGCTGTTTAAATGCTGATTGGAGACAGTGCTGACAGACTATTGATAAAATCTTTGGAAGAGAAAGTCGCTTAGTCGTGTCTGACTCTTTGTGACCCAATGGACTATACAGTCCATGGAATTCTCCAGGCCACAATACTGGAGTGGATAGCCTTGCCCTTCTCCAGGGGATCTTTCCAACCAAGGGATAGAACCCAGGTCTCGTGCATTGCAGGTGGATTCTTTACCAGCTGAGCCACAAGGAAAGAATACTGAAGTGGGTAGCCTATCCCTTCTCCAGCAGATCTTCCTGACCCAGGAACTGAACCGGGGTCTCCTGCACTGCAGGTGGATTCTCTACCAACTGAGCCACTAAACAGCAACAGGGGCTTACCAATGGGCCCCTGACCTGAGAGGACCACCGTCCTTATAAGAAGAGACACCAGAGTTCTCTGGCTCTTTCTGGCTTTCTCTTCACACCAAGGAAAGACCACTCTAGACACAGTGGGGGGAGGGTGCCATCTGTAAGCCAGGAAGAGAGTTCTCACAAAAACCAATCAACTAGAGCCTTGATCTTGGACATCTAGCCTCCAGAACTGTGAGCAAAAGCAAACCTCTGTGGTTTAGGCCACTCAGTGCGGGGTATTTGTTGTGCCAGCCTAAACAGACTAGTACCCTGGGCATTTGTGTGCTGCCCTCTCCCTCAAATGAAGTCTACACAAGGAAGGGGCCGAGCTATTATCATCCTAACTCGCTGGTTAGCATGAACAGTACACAACTCCTGCTGTGGTTCAGCATCAATAATTCAACGTCACCCATGTTTTGTCCTATAAAAACAACACTTAACTTTAAGCATTTACGTGTAATTTTCAGTTCATGGGATTACAGGAAATGAAGAGCAAATTAATGGACCCCAAGAGGAAGCAGAAACAAATTAAAATTGTGGCTCTTTCAGCAGAATATCAAGCAAAGCCTCTTTGACATTTAGTGGTTTTTATTTCTTTAAAGGTTCTGCTATATTTTTTATTAATAGAAATGACTAATGGGAAATAACAAATGTAAAGCTTGTCCTAGATTCTGACAACTCAAATGGAAAAAACACTTTTAAGCTCAATTAGGTAAATTTAAATATAATCTGGGTTTTGAAAGCTAAAAGATCATTCCTCAAAAAAAGAAAGCAAGAGCTTTGATAAGAACATACACTAAAAGATCTCATTTTGATAAAATACATGTGTTTGTGTGTATTTACACAGGAAATGTCCTAGATGATTAGTTATAACATTTAAAAGATTAGTGATGATCTCTGAATGATAAGGAAATGACTGTTCAATTTTGCTTGTTTGTATTTTCTAGTTTTCTGCAATACACATGTACAATTTCTATAAAGATAAATGTTGTTGGTAATCAACTCCTTTGAGGAACATATTCTATCTGTTCAGTTCACTTCAGTCGCTCAGTTGTGTCCGACTCATTGTGACCCCACGGATTACAGCACGCCAGGCTTCCCTGTCATCAGCAACTCCCAGAGCTTGCTCAAACTGATGTCCATTGAGTCAGTGATGCCATCCAACCATCTCATTCTCTGTCATCCCTTTCTCCTTTCTTCAATCTTTCCCAGCATCAGGGTCTTTTCTAGTGAGTCAGTTCTTCGCATCAGGTGGCTAAAGTATTGTAGCTTCAGCTTCAGCATCAGTTCTTCCAATGAACATTCAGGACTGATTTCCTTTAGGATGGACTGGTTTGATCTCCCTGCGGTTCAAGGGACTCTCAAGAGACTTCTCCAACACCACCGTTAAAGAGCCCCAATTCTTTGCTGCTCCACCTTCTTCATGGTCCAGCTCTCATGTGTATCTCTCAGTAGCTGCCAGCTCTTGACCTCTCTTCATTTCACTAAAAAACGTGATCCCTAAATTATTGTGTTTCTCTTGATTCTTGCTTGTGGCATATTCTTTGATGAATTCAACATTTGTAACAATGGCTTATACACCCCAGGGCCTCAGAATTCTGTAAGCTTCTCTTCATCTGTCTCACGTTAGCCACTCCGTCTAAGAGTTGCATGGATGACTTTGTCAATCCCAATAAGAACACAGGCTCTGAAATTTTGATTCAACTATCCCATTCTACTTAAGTATCTTCCTCGTCACACTGAGGGCATTTCCTATGAATGAGATCTCCTTTCGTTGACCCAACCTGTTTTTCACATTTTCGCTCTCCATCCTGTTTTCAGCTCTTTTCGCTAGCTATCATTCTCTGGGATATACCACTATCACAGCCTCTTAAAAACACCTTATTTTCCTTGATGCTTCCTTTTTTTTTTTTGGTCACACTCATCGGTAGAAAGCTGAAGCCTCAAAAACCCAACTAGTCTCCAAGTTTAGAAGCAGTGAAACATGCCCAGAGAGAAATGCTTAACTGTGCTTACTACTATTACCGTAATTTCATGACACAGTTCTCAAAGTGACTCTCAGATCTCTTCCAGTTTTGATTATCCTTCAGTTTTCTTCCTACTCTTCCAAACCACAAGTTCCCACCTCCTCTGCATTTGAAAGTGTCTTACTCTCAGCTGATGATCTTTCCTTACTCGGCCTTGGGTACGCAGGCGCACCCAGGCAGACTTCTCTTACTGTTCCACGACCCGCGTCCTGCAGTCACTCCCCCCCACCCCGACTTTCCAGGATGGATGGTATTTCTCTGTGTCCATCCATGTAACCCCCAACGAGGCAAACAGTGCCTCTTGTCACCGTTAGAGTGAAATCCAGGCCCCAGCGTGGCTCCCGCCGCCTCTCTCTTATCCTGCTGTATAGCTTGTTCACCAGGCTCCACTCACATCAGCACCAGCAAGGCTTTGGACCTTGTCTTGGGGCCTTTGTGTCGGCTGATCCACCAACAAGAAAACTCAACTACGTGTCCGGGCAAGGTTGTTTCCTTTTCAGATCCTGCAAGACACAGCTTTAGGGTCACCATCTCAGAGAGACCTTCCTTAATATCACAAATAGGAATGGTGCTTCCTGGGACTTTCTGTCACATATTTCTTTTCTGTTTTCTTTCTTCCCTTTCCTCGCTCTCTCTCTTTCTTCCTGCCTCCCGTCCTTCCTTCCTACCTCCTTTCCTTCTTTCCTTCCTCCTTATGGAATGCAAACACAGTTGGTTTGTCTTTATCAGAACTAAGAGTGATGTGATGGGAGACACTGAAATGTGTCTCCATAACGGATCTCCCGGAAGACGGCATACGGAGTGCTGTGGGAAAATGCCACCTCACACACCTTCATCAGAGTGGAAACTCGTTTTTGACCTTCTTAATTCATTTTGTTGGAAAAACAAGTCTTATTATTAAATCGCAATTCATTTATTATTAAATTAAAAAAACATTAAATTAAGTGCAAACTGTGGCTTTAAAACCAGATTCTAAATTCAGTCTCATGTTTATTTTTGTGACTCAACAAGATGTTGCTGACCATATGCATGGACTCTGCTATATGTCCATAACCCCAAAAGAAATAGGAAGATTTCCTAGAAGTCGCTTTATGCAGTTCCTTCGTTAGTCAGGAGTCTACGTTTGGTACAAGCTTAATTGCATACCTTAGGCCCTGCTTGGTGTGTTTGAAGCAGTGGTTGCTGGAATAACTTGGTAGAGGATGTCTCCGGAGAACAGGAGAAAGCGGAACGCAAGACTGCTATGTGGAGTTCGGATCTCGTCTCTGCTCTCTTGCTTCCCAGGACACTAAGCGAGAGAAGTGGGGATTAGGAAGCCTGCTGCCCAGGGACATTGACGATTCAGGTACAGCACGAGACACGAGGGCACGCACCCTCCTGCAGCCTCTGAGGAAAACAGTCCGTTCTTAGAAGTCAAACTGACAGTTATATTTTCTGACTTTGATCTCAAGTAGGTGGATTAACTTCTTGGTAATAAGACTGTTTCTATAAAGCAAAGTGTCTTTAGTACCTTACTTTCTTTGCCTAATCACTCCTTCCTATTGCACAAGATTCTTATTACCAGAGGTGAAAGTCAAATTGTTTCCAACTCTTTGTGACCCCCTGGACTATACAAGCCATGGAATTCTCCAGGTCAGAATACTGGAGTAGGTAGCCTTTCCCTTCTCCAGGGGATCTTCCCAACCCAGGGATCAAACCCAGGTCTCCTGCATTGTAGGCGGATTCTTTACCAGCTGACCTACCAGGAAAGACCAAGGATAATGGAGTAGGAAGCCTTTCCTTTTTCCAGGGGATCTTCCCAACCCAGGGATCGAACCCAGGTCTCCGACATTGCAGGAGGATTCTTTATGAGCTGAGCCACCATGGAAGCCCTATTCCCAGAGAGTCCATCTTATTCATTCAGTTTTGTAAATTCTTCGGCATTCAACTAGTGACATGGACAGATAGAGCAGGTGCTTAAACATATGGCAGATACTGTGTTTTTTACAAGAGAAATGGAGGGAAAGGGGGAGGGAACAGGAGAATGAAAGGGAGGGAGGAAAAAAGAGATAAAAATGATGGGTATCCCCTAATTACAAAGAGGGATTTCTGGGATATTCTTTTCTTTTTGGTTTTCTTCTTTTCAGTTTAGTTGCTTTAGCTATAGGTATACCATATGATTTTATACATAGCAGTTGTGCTTCTTAATCTCCTCCCCTGTCATATCTCTCTCCCTGCCCCACTGGTAACACTTAATTTCTTCTCCGTATCTGTGCATCTGCTTCTTTTTTTGTTATAAAAACTATGGAAAGTAGTACACATGTTCGTGCCACCCTTGCACAGGGGTCATGCTCACCTCTGCATAATTCCAATTTTAGGGCATGTGCTGCAGAGGCAAGTGCCGAAATATTCTCAATACTTATCAAACCTAAAGCCCAATTATTCCTTTTTATTAAATGACTTATTTAAACACATTTAACCACAAAGGGGCCTATATACAGTAAAGCACCTCAAAATATATGAAGAAATAAAATTCCAATTTAGTGAACTGAACTCTTACTAAATAAAATATAAAGATGGACAATTCATAAGCAACAAATTTTTTCTTTCAGTTAAGGCAGCAAAATAAAAGGCTATTTTTTGAAATACCTATATTAATTTTGATGTATGTAGCAAATTTGCAAATGCTTTTATCATTATTATGATTAGTAGTTTATTTTTTGTAGTTCTTATGTCAATTTAGTATACTTACCACCATTTTGACTATTTTTAAAACTTTCCTCACTTTTATTGCCAGTTCCAAATTTGTCAGGAGCAAAGAAAAATACAGTCTCAAGTGTGACTTACTCCCAAACCTACAGAAATCTGTGATGTGGAAGGATTTTCTTCGATCCGACAGGCGTGGCATTTTGATGACGTGGAAGTGCTCACCTAATGTGGGGCCTGCATGGCCCTGAGTTCATCAGGGACAGCTCCCTGCAGAAGCATGGTTCAGAGTCTGAGACATGCGCAGTACCTGGAAAGTCATTAATAATATGCTAACTCCTAAGCTGAGTGGAAGAAACTCCCATGTAAAATATAATAAGGTCATTTTTGCTCTCCATTGGTATGTATCTTAAAATCTTTAAAAATACTCTAGGGAAAAAAAAAAAGCAAAAAACCCCACAAAAAACCAAAAACGGGTGCTACATTCCTTACCACGTGCCTTAGAAAGGATTCTCCACGCTCGTCTCTAGAAGGTCATCTCCGAGACAGGCATGCCGGCCGTCATCAGGTCTCCTCTTGCATTCATATTTAACTGCTTTCATTCTGTGGCCTTTATTAGCTGAACTCCTGGAGCTTGTAGCACATTTTAAACAGCAACACTGGGAGGATGTAAATGCAGAATAATGTATCAGGACTCAAATTTGCATGGTCAAATGTCAAAAAAATTAGGCCTTCCCCAGAACCATGTCAAGAGAAATAACATAAGTGGGCAAACTCAACAGCAGGCATGCCATTATCATTTAGCAAGAGCTGTCATCACCGCCAGCCAGTGGAAGCAGTGGTCATTAGCCGGAGCTCTACCGGGGGATGCTGTGATTCTTTCTTTTCCTTTTTTTTTTTAGGATTTTTATTTTTTCCCCATCATCTGACAGTATTTCACAGAACACTGCAATGCCATGTTGCCTTCCTGACAGGGGAGTCAGGAGATGGGGGCTGGTGTCTTTGGAGTGGGAAGAGAGGAGGGCTAAGGAGAAAAATCCATAATCGTACACTGTCAGCTAGCGGGTGCAGGAATTGCATTACCTATCGGATAAATACTCATTAAGAGTAATCACTTTATTTCAGCTCTGTAATGACATTAACAAGCTTGGAATACAGGGAATTACATGAGTCAGAACAAATAATTGAATATTCCACTGCGGAGGGAACACAGCACAAGCCTGCCTTCACGTCATGCCGTCTCTGAAGCTAGCACAAGCATGCAATTAGATAATAAGCTTAAACAGCATTAAAGTGGCACTGCTCGTACCACCACTGAGAATAAAGAAGTATTAATTGTTCAACTCTCACCTGCTTGTAATTTCATGCAAGGCGAAGGCTAGCAAGCTTGCCCTATTTTGATTTCAAGGGACTTATACACAGGGTTTGAACAAACCAATAAAAATGGAATTTAAAGAGAGTCTGAGATAAAGAAAGGTGAAAATAGATGTTGATGATGAACCATATTAGTGGGAAGGGGTCTTCTCTGAATGCGAGGTGGATGAAAATTGGGCTACATTTTAAAACTAAAAGTTACCAAAAGAATGTGACAAGTATCCTATAAAAATTTTCCCCCAATATTTCTAGCAGGAGCATTTCTTTCAAAGTGATTATAAAATCTCCTGAATATGCATATGGAGATGGGATTCACACAATTCCTTACAATTAGCACAGCTGGGTAGATAGGCGTGAATGACGATATAGATACCGGTACAGACATCGCTACAGAACCAGAGATAAACATAGATACAGACAAGATGAGTGTGGTGCATCTTAGTCATGGAGAATGCTAGAGGTATATAAAGCTTTCAAACAGAACAGGCTGTCCTGACAAACAAGAGAAGATTTTCAGAGGCAGGTGAGCCACACGAGATGCTTCCCTAACTCGTTTGACTCATTAGCCAGCTGGGACCCTGAGCGAAGAGAAAACTGCCTTTCTGACACCCCATCCCCGGACCACAGGGGCGTCACTTGGTGTTCGGGGTCCATACGCGTGGGTTAGCCTAATGTGGTGCATCAAATTGCGCAAGCGGTTAGCGAATGCCCCGAGAACCCAGAAAGCTGCTGCTGCTCCGTCTGCACGCAGAGCAAGGTGTCCTCCCGTCCCAGGGAGGTGGCCCAGACCAGAGCAGGTAGAGATGAGCCTTGAGAGTCTGGGGGCTCTGGGGAGGGCAATTTGGAAGTATCCGTTTACTGTCGGTTCTACCACAATTTCAAATCTGTGTAGTTATTCAGACGAGCCAATCAGCACTGGATATTTGATAGGCAAACTCAATAATCATTTATAATCTTGACAGGTTAAGGGTCTCCAAGGCAAAGCATAATATACACAGTGGGTCTGAAAATAAGAGAAAACAAATAAAGGAATCTCTATATTCTTGCGCAAATATCTTTTCTTTCTCTGGTCCTACAATCTTCCAATCAGGGGTTTCCTTTATCATTCCAATCCTCGCAGGATGCACAAAACCATTTTTAATCTATTTTTCTAAGTAGACCACCATCCTGCCTTCACCTCAGTACTTGCCTGTAAGTCATGTGGGTGTCTGAAAGTTATATTTCTTTAATAAAGGCAAGGCAAAAAAGAAATTAGGTCCTACTTTAGGACAATTTAGAATGTGTCAATAAATTCGAAATTGAGAACTAAAATAGGAATTTGAGTATTCATCACATCTGTCCTATAAAATAAATTGAAACTGCTAGAAGGAAAATGATCCACTAGCCCAGTTTTTTTGAGGGAATAGCACCCAGCATATTACATTGTGTAGCAGGTACCCAATCCATCTTAAAAAACATCCAGGAAAAGGATATCCTTCAAGTAAAAAAACTGGAATTTAAATACCCTTCCTCTTTCCTTAGTTTCTTCTCTCTTCCTCCTTTCTCTCATTCTTTCATTATAAATTGACTCTAGTTTCAGAGTCTAGATGCTAATTATAATGAGAGGCAGCTATTCTGGGTCTTAGCTTTCATAAAATATTAATATTCGTTGTTGTTTGGTTGCTAAGTCGAGTCTGATTCTTTGAGAGGCTATGGCCCTCGAGGCTCCTCTGTCTATGGGATTCTCCAGGCAGGTATACTGGAGTGGGTTGCCATTTCCTTCTCCAAGGGAACTTCTTGACCCAGGGATTGAGCCCGAGTCTTATGCATTGAAGGTTGATTCTTTACTGAGCCACCAGGGAAATTTATAAAATATTATTTATTATACAAAGAACTATCTGAATTACTATTTGGTAAAATAAAATGTGTATACTGATTTTTCTCTCTCTACCTAATTATGTGCTAGACACACTTCAATTACCTAATTATGTGCTAGACACACTTCAAGCACACTTCTAGCATGTACATTTCTATTGGATCCAAAAACATATATGAGACAATTAGGGAAGAATACAAGCAAAATTACGAGTCACATTGTGTAACAGGATAATCCAAAATTAGAGATCTACTTATGTGTCATTCAATAAATATTGATTTATCATGTGCTGTATTCAATCACTACACCCTGTTTAAGACATTCAGACATATCCAGTTCTCTCAAGGAACTTTATTTCCTTGAAGTAGACAAGCAAGCAAGGAGATAGAGAATATGGTACTCAAGAACAACAGACTGGTTCCAAATAGGAAAAGGAGTTCGTCAAGGCTGTATATTGTCACCCTGTTTATTTAACTTATATGCAGAGTACATCGTGAGAAACGCTGGACTAGAAGAAACACAAGCTGGAATCAAGATTGCCAGGAGAAATATCAATAACCTCAGATATGCAGATGGCACCACCCTTATGGTAGAAAGTGAAGAGGAAGTAAAGAGCCTCTTGATGAAAGTGAAAGAGGAGAGTGAAAAAGTTGGCTTAAAGCTCAACATTCAGAAAACGAAGATCATGGCATCTGGTCCCATCACTTCATGGGAAATAGATGGGGAAACAGTGGAAACAGTGTCAGACTTTATTTTTCTGGGCTCCAAAATCACTGCAGATGGTGACTGCAGCCATGAAATTAAAAGACGCTTACTCCTTGGAAGGAAAGTTATGACCAACCCAGATAGCATATTCAAAAGCAGAGACATTACTTTGCCAACAAAGGTTTAGTCTAGTCAAGGCTATGGTTTTTCCTGTGATCATGTATGGATGTGAGAGTTGGACTGTGAAGAAGGCTGAGTGCCAAAGAATTGATGCTTTTGAACTGTGGTGTTGGAGAAGACTCTTGAGAGTCCCTTGGACTGCAAGGAGATCCAACCAGTCCATCCTGAAGAAGATCAGCCCTGGGATTTCTTTGGAAGGAATGATGCTAAAGCTGAAACTCCAGTACTTTGGCCACCTCATGAGAAGAGTTGACTCATTGGAAAAGACCCTGATGCTGGGAGGGATTGGGGGCAAGAGAAGAAGGGAACGACAGAGGATGAGATGGCTGGATGGCATCACTGACTCGATGGACGTGAGTCTGAGTGAACTCCGGGAGTTGGTGATGGACAGGGAGGCCTGGCGTGCTGCAATTCATGGGGTTGCAAAGAGTCAGACACGACTGAGCGACTGATCTGATCTGATAACTTTTTTTTGCAAAGATATTTCCTGGGAAGAAATATTCTTGTCAAGATGAAATCAAGAGAAACATGGCTTTTGGCAGCCAAGTCTTATGCAAGATGTGGCAAGCAAAAGATAAAAGACGTGAGTGAAACTCCAGTTATGGAGATAAAGGAGGTCACATGCCCTTCAGCTGGCCCTTCCCCGTGACCACCCATTTAGCATCCGAATCCCAGCTCTTTAGGAGCACTGCCAAACTCACTGCGGACTGGAGAAGAGGACTTGGGAGGAGCCCTGTTTTTCTTACTATTATTATCCTTTGAAACAGACAGAGCAATAGCATTCTGTGTATGTACAGGAACTTGGGAGAGAAAGGATGGCTCATGTGGTAAATTGGGATAGATTGTTTTATGCAAATAGATAGCTTGTGCAAACCATGGAGGCATATGGGAATGTATCATATTGAGTGAAGTAAGTCAGAGAAAGACAAATATATGATATCACTGGAAAATCCCATGGACGGAGGAGCCTGGAAGGCTGCGGTCCATGGGGTCGCTGAGGGTCGGACAGACTGAGCGATTTTACTTTCACTTTTCACTTTCATGCGTTGGAGAAGGAAATGGCAACCCACTCTAGTGTTCTTGCCTGGAGAATCCCAGGGATGGGGGAGCCTAGTGGGCTGCCGTCTACGGGGTCACACAGAGTCGGACACGACTGAAGTGACTTAGCAGCACCAGCATACATAAAATAGGTAAGTAATGGAACCTTTTAATTTTATATACAGTGGTGTGTATATGTCAATACCAGTCTCCCAACTGATGCCTCCCCACCTCTCTTACTCTCTGGTACCATGAAAGAAAGTGAAGTCTCTCAGTCGTGTCCGACTCTTTGCGACCCCATGTTCTATAGCCTACCAGATTCCTCTGTCCATGGGATTTTCCAGGCAAGAGTAGTGGAGTGGGTTGCCATTTCCTTCTCCAGGGTATCTTCCCAACCCAGGGATCAAACTCGGGTCTCTCACATTGTAGACAGATGCTTTACCATCTGAGCCAGCAGGGATACGTTTGTTATAACCGAGGAAGCTCAAAGAATACCAAGTAGGGTAAATACAAAAACAAACAAACAAACAAACAAACTATCACTAGTCATAGTGGAAAAAAAAAAAAAAGGCAAATAGAAAATCTTAGAATAAACCAGAGGAAAAAAACACCTCACCTATAGTGGAACAATGGTAAGAATTACATCGGACATTTCACCAGAAATTATGCAAACAAGAAGCATAGAGTGAAATGTTTATTAAATGGAAAAATTCAAGCAATGACAGTTTTGTACACAGTAAAATTATTATTCCAAACCGAAGTAGAAAGAAACAGCTTCACAGGCAGGAACAAACCTCCAGAATTTAGGAGCTAATAGAGCTGCCTTACAAGAAATGTTTAAAGAAGTTCTTCAGAGAGAAGGAAAATTATTTAGGCCAGTGAGTTAGATCTACATAAAGGAAGTACATCGGAAAAAGAATTTAGGCAAAATAAAACATTTTATTTTTTCTTATTAATTGATCTAGTAAATAACTAAAATAATAAAGAAAAATACACAGGGTGATTATAGCATATAGATGAATGTAATGGATGGCGGCAAGATTGTTCACTTATAATGTTGGGAGGGAGGAATTTTGAATACTCAATTCTATGTTACCTAAACTACCTGTGAAGCAATAAAGGATGTTTGGAAGTAGACAGAGACTAGTGGTAAATCTGTTGCAAATTCTAGAGCAACTACTAAAAGTTTTGGAGACTACATGTAACATATCTAAGTAATACATGAGTCAAAAAAGTCTTAATATTTTTAAAAAATATTACAGTCTTTGAGACACTTAAGACATTTGAAGTAGATGAAAATAAATAAAAAGCTTAAATTTTTGTAATATAGTGAAAGCAGTGTTTAGAGGGAAATTTATAGCCTTGCATGCATATGCATGGGGAAATTTATAAAATCAATAAGCTAATTGTCCCAAGGAGAGGAAAACAATTTAAACTTAAATCAAAAAAAAAAAAGTAAAATGCTAGCAAATAGAATTCAGCAGCATGTTAAAAAGATCACACACCATGACCAAGGGGGATTTATCCCAGAAATGCAAGTGTAGTTCAACATATAAAAGTCAATCAGTATAATTCACCACATTATAGAATAAAGGAGAACCATATGTCCATCTCAACTGATGTTGAAAAAGCATTTGACAAATCCAACATTTCTTCATGATAAAAACCCTCATTAAACTAGAGATAGAAGGGAACTGTCTCTACATGATAAGGGCTGTATATAACGAACTCCCAGGTAACATCATCCTCAAGGGAAAAAGACTGAAAATTGTTCTTGGTGTTTGAAAGACTAAAATCTGTGCTTGGTGTTTGAAAGTCAAACATTCAGAAACTGTAAATGTTCTTGAAGAAGAATATATTTTCTTAAAGTTTCTGGGGTTGGGGGGGAATGTTCTCCTCTGTGTTAAAACTTCTTCATGGACTTCCCTGGTGATCCAGTGGTTAAGATTCCATCTGCCAGTGCAGGTGACACAGGATTCAGTCCCTGCTCTGGGAAGATTTCACATACTGTGGGGCAGCTGAGCCTTGTGCCGCAACTAATCTCTAGAGCCTGCGCTCCACAACACGAGAAGCCAGCACAATAAGATTGTGCACTGCAGCTAGAGAGGAGCCCCCACTCTCCATAACTAGAGAAAGCCAGTGCGCAGCAGTGAAGATCCAGTACAACCAAAAAAAAAAAAAAAAAGTAATCAAAATTAAAGCACAAATAACTAAAATTGTAAACTTGAAAGCAATAGAGCAAATCAGTAAAATCAAACTGATTCTTTGAAATAATCAATAAAATTGATGAAACTGTAGCCAGGTTAACCAAAAAAAAAGAGATGAAGCAATTTATTAATATCAAAATTAAAGACTGATCATCATTATTGAGCTAATGGATAGAAAAATGATAAATGAAAATTAGGAAAAGCTCTATGTCCACAAATTTGATATTTATATTGAAAAATATTTTGGAAGATCATAAACTATCAAAATGTACACAGGAGAAGTGGATAGTATGAATTGTGGTTGTTGTTTGGTTGCTAAGTTGTGTCTGATTCTTCGTGAACCTGTGGACTACAGCATGCCAGTCTTCCCTTTCACTATCTTCCAGAGTTTGCTTAAGTTCATGTCCACTGAGTCAGTGATGCTATCTAACCATCTCATCCTTGGCCGCACCCTTCTCCTTTTGCCTTTAATATTTCCCAGCATTAAGGCCTTTTCCAATGAGTTGACTCTTCGCAGCAGGTGGCCAAAGTATGGAAGCTTCAGCTTCCAATGAATATATAATAATGAATAATGTGAATAGATTTTATCTATTGAAGACAGTGATCAATAATGAATACCGTTCCAAAAAAAGAGAAAGAAATCACCAGGTCCTGAATATTTTACTTGCAATTTTTTCTAAAGTTTAAAGTAGAAATCATACTAATTTTCTCAAACTCCTTCCAAAAATGGAAACAAAAGGGACACTTTATAACCCATTACATCGGGTCACCATTACCTTAATGCCAAACTGTACAACCAATTACAAAAAGGAAAACTACAGACTGATACCTCTAATAAATCCAGATACAGAAATTTTCAACAAAATAGTAGCAGATTAAATGCAGCATTCATAAAAATAAGTATATGCCATCAAAAAGAGGGATCTATTCCAGGTATGTGAGACTGGTTCAACATTATAAAATCCATTAATATAATCCATTAATTGGCTAAGAAAGAAAAATTGTATGATCCTATCAATTCAGTGTGGGTCAAGAAGGTATCCTTACAACATCTCTTAGGTCAGCGGCTCTCAAAGTATGGTCCTCAAAGGACAGTGTCATCAGCACCACCAAGAATATGTGATAGATGTGAATTGCTGAGCACTACTCCAGAAATTATAGAGCAGAAACTCAGAGCTGGGCCCAAATGAACCCTCTGGTGATCGTGATGCATGGTACATTTGAAAGTCCATCTCCTCGTTGCTGTTCTTCAGTTGCTCAGTCGTGTCTGACTCTTTGCAACCCCATGAACTGTAGCACACCAGGCTTCCCTGTCCTTCACCATCTCCCAGAGCTTGCTCAAACTCATGTCCATTGAGTCAGGGATGCCATCCAACCATCTCATACTCCGTCATCCCCTTCTCCTTCTGCCTTTGGTCTTTCCCAGCATCAGGGTCTTTTCCGATGAGTTGGTTCTTCACATCAGGTGGCCAAAGTATTGGAGCTTCAGCATTAGTCATCCCAAAGAATATTCAGGGTTGATTTCCTTTGGGATTTATTGGTTTGATTTCTTGGCAGTCCAAGGGACTCTGAAGAGTCCATCTCCTAGAGGACACTTTTAACTTTAATCCTGCATTTATCATACTATAATTTACATTTTCATAGACTAAAATGATTGAACATTTTTTCCCAACAACAAAGAAGAAAGAAATATAACCCCATTCCTTGCGAAGAAAATGACCATCCTTCAAACAGCAAGTGTCTTCCTGTAGAGTGGGACACAGCAGGGGCATGAGCTAAGGACAGCCAGGCAGAGCCATTCCAGAATCACATACGCCTGGATGCTCCTGGAAGGCTTGGCGTATGAAAAACCCACTAGATTCTGTGGCCCCAGGCTCCCTGCTACATCATCGTGTTGTGAAGCGTGGTCATATTCCTTGCTTTGTGGGATTCAATACTTGGGGAGTGGGGCTGATTGAGGCTCTGCTGGTTGGAAAGACAAATTCATCCCCTTAATAACTATTTCTGTGAGGACAAACCCCTGGCCATTGCTGAATGGTTCAATGATGTCTCTGCCCAATTATACTGTGACTGGTTGGTCTCCTCAAGGGATAGAGTCATACATGGGAGGCACAATATTGGTCTTTTTACCTTGACTGTGAAGCTTTGGTAAGTGCTATTCCGTGCTGTGTCCAAGTATACCTTCAAGTCACCTGTCATTCACTCTTTTCATATGTCTATTATGCAGATTCTCTGGTGGGCAATGATGAAGCCTGGTTAATGTTGATTGGCAGAGTTATTTTTTCTGTTTGTTTGTTCAATGTTTCTCTCATGGTGACTGAAAGACTTCCATGCCTTCTAGTGGGCATTAGCATCTGATCCAAATATCATCACATCTTGTACCTACTCCTTTATAGCCGTCCATTTCCCTTAAAGAGCTCTTTGCCTGTAATATCTTAGTTCTTTTCTTTTTTTTTTTTAATTCCAGGTCCCTAATCAACTGGCCAGGATACTGGCAAATGTCTAGAAATATGTGTATATTCTCCCATTAGCCTAATTCTCTCTCCACACAGAGTAGATGGCCAGGTACATCATCATGAGCAGTTATGCCCTCTGGGGAGATTCTCTTTCTCTGCTGGTGTTACAGACATCCCCAAATGTCCCTATTGAGGCTGTCATTCCTTTTCAGCTGTCTGTATCCCACCTAGCCTATCCTTCATCTGATCACATGGAACCCCCTCCAGAGCTGCAGGAAGAGCTGGGGGCAGGTGATGCTGCAGTCATGGTGGGTGGCAGCTGGTTCCAGGCTACCTGGTCATGTAGCTCACTCATGCCTTCTCATCATGCTTTGCTCGGTCCTGGATGTTCTGTTTCCATCTTACAACAGATTGTTATGACATCCATGTGGTTTTGTGATTTGAAGGGCTGACAGACGGCTTCTCCTAGAGGGTGGGCTGGATTCACGGTTTCGTTCTGCGCCATGGTGAAGCGTTCCATGCGCCAGAGCCCAGTAACAGGGCAGGAACTCTTTCTTGACAGGCAGATGTCTCTCTACTGCAGATGCTGCAGCTCTTTTTCAGAATATCAGGTCCATATTTTTTTATTCTCCCAGTGGGGCTTTTCATAAGCTTCACCTTCATTTTTCCCCACTACCAATGCCTCTAATCCATAGTGTCTGCTGTATCACGGGTCAAAATGGAAGGACTCTAATCCATAGTGTCTGCTGTATCATGGGTCAAAATGGAAGGACTGCTTGCTCTGAAGCATGGCCTTCTGAAAACACCGTTTTTGACCTGGGCACAGTCTGTCAACCTTCTATGTCACCCAACGTAAGGGCTTACCACGCATTGTTCTTCTTTGGAATAGAGAATGGAAGATAGCATCGTTTTCTTTTACTTTGGTGGGACCATGCTGGCGTGAGTCTGCCCACTGGACCCATAACATTTTATCAAAGATAAAAACATTATTGAAAAATGGGGGGACGGAAAAGGCAAAAAGACACACAGAAACATCTGGGGAAGGAGTCAGGAGTGTGTTTGGGGATCAGCCAAAGCTGATCAATGGCTCAGGATGGAGCACGGCCCTAGGAGACAGGTCTGCTTACGTGTCAGAGGCTCCTGGAGTCCTGAGACTGTGGACCACAGTGGGAACTTTGTATCCTCAATGCAATGGAGTCAGAACAGCCAACAGGGCCTCAGAGAGGGTGCAATTCCAACCTCTCTCCATTCTGAGCCTTTTCCCTCCCCCCTTTTTCAACAATATTTTCTTACTCAGTGCAATCGAAGAAACTCACAACTGACTATGTCCCCCAGCCTCTCTGAATCTCAGGGGCTGAATCTGTGGAATAGGAATAGTGACTGAACAGCAACTCAGCTGTTGGGACATTTAAAAGAGTCTGGATGCATGTCACCATCTATAGGCTCTAGGATGAGGATCATCATTAGAAGCAGAAGAGAATAAAGACTCTCTTTTATGAAACACAGGAGCACTGGCTTTGCTAAGCTTGCCACTTAGCCTGCATATTTTCCATTTATTATTCCAGTCATGCTGTGTGTGTGGCAGGGAATGGTGCACCCTACAGATGCCTGGGTCTCCTCATAAAGCAGTGTCCACACAGCACGGTGTGCAAAGTCCTCAGGCTTGGAGGCCCTGGCAGATGATGGAGCACGTTGAATGGGCAGGTGCTGAGGAGCAGAGCCCAGGTGCCTGGGTGGGGAGTGTGACCTCTGACTAGTTCCACTGCCCCCTCAGACCACTTGTCAAAGCGCCCGAATGCAGAGGTCACTCAGCCGCGACCCCGCCTTCCCCCCAGGAGCAGAGCTTCTCTCTGTGCCCCCCACCATGCCTCCCCTGCCCTCTGACCTTCCTGGCTCTTATCCATACCGACCCTTTCCCACCTTGCTCTGCTCACTTTACCCTGCTGTCCTGAAGCTCATCTCTTCTGATTCTTAAGAGCCAGTTTAGGGGAAAAAAATGAAACTAAAGCAGTATTACCTGGTAAAACCTCTTTGCATTTCTGCCCGAACAGCCTACTTCTTGTCCAGGCCATAGGAATGCTTCTGAATGATTAAGGAGGGGTCAGGAGTTATGGAAGAGAAAACTGGAAGATTATTGCTGTTATAAAAGCTTAAGATGTCCCAAAATGCACACATATGATCATAACCAGGAGACTAACCTGTGTACCCAGAGGAGGCTTATCCTGGGTGGTTCAGCCCTAAGGTGTGTCTCAGAGCAGGCAGCCTGTCCCTGACTCTGATGCCTCACATGTATGTTGTGATCCCAATAAGCTGCTCGAGGGAGTTCTATTTCCTGGGTTTTACTGGTATTCCCCTTATCTTATTTTCCACCTTAATGAAGATCACAGCCTAGGAATGCAGGGGTTTTATGAGAAAACGCCTGATGAAGGAGTCAAGGTGGAGAATCATCTGGTTTTAGCTCTTCATCTGCCCCGCCTCTGAACAGATCCCTCTCCTGCTAGTTGACGGAAAGAGGCCAAGAACGCTGCACATCACGGTCTTTAGCAAGGCTTTCTTCGCTCACGGACCCTTACTGGTCACCTGGAAATTAACTTTATTAATACAACTCGGGCTACTGAGTCACATATTATCATCCTAACCCCTCCATCAATGCCCCCTCTATTTTAAAGCTACTTTACATGAAGCGCACGTGCTACTCTTTCCATTTCTGCAAAGTTATGCGGAAGCTGCTCCCTGCACAGAGAAGCCACATCAGGTCCTGGGTGAGGGCTGGCATTTCCATGTAAATGGCAAGTTTTATATCAATGTCAGATTAGCCGCAAGGTTGTTGAAACACTGAAACCTTCTGACCAGTTGACAAGGCAGGATTCCAGGAAGAAGGCGACATTTCTGAGGCATCCGTACCTCTGCTTTTGATGTATTAGTTGAGTTTTCCCGATGACTCAAGATACAGACACTCTCGTCACTGTTTTTAAAGTAATAAAAAGGTACTTTTTTTCTTGCTCTATACTTTTCACTTCAGAACTGTTCTGTTACCAGATTATCTATTCCGTATTAGCACTGAGGGTTTGGGCTAACAGAAGCAGAAACCACCGTGACAAAGGGCTCCAGGCACGCAACGGGGAGATGGTGCTGTGCGTTCGAAGACCTCTGTACAGCCAGAACATCCTTGGGGCCACACCAGGCTCCTCTCTACCTGCCCACGAGGAACACAACCCAGGACCGTTATTGTTGAGAAGCTGGGGGCCTTTGAGGGAGCGGCAAGATGAAGGCAGAAATACTAACACTCTTGTACTCCAGATAAAGCCATTGTGTCTTGATTATTTCATCTCTGAAAGAGGAAAAAAATGCTTTATCCTTAGGTGGCTTGAAAATCAGATGCTCTTCACAGAGCACAGTTCACAGAGTGCTACACATGAAGTATGATACACCTGCATCTGCAGTGGTGCTGCATGCAGAGCACAGTGCTCCTAGAGGGGTGCTGCACGTGGAGCACAGTATTCTCATGGGTGCTGCACACAGAGCACCGTACTCCTACAGAGTGCTGCACACAGAGCACAGTATTCCCACAGGGGTGCTGCATACATAACACAGTACTCCCACAGGGGTGCTGCACACAGAGCACAGTACTCCCACAGGGGTGCTACACACAGAGCACAGTACTCCCACAGGGGTGCTGCACACAGAACACAGTACTCCCACAGGGGTGCTGCACACAGAAAACAGTACTCCCACAGGGTTGCTGCACACAGAGCACAGTAGTCCCACATGGGTGCTGCACACAGAAAACAGTACTCTCACAGGGTGCTGTACACAGAGCACAGTACCCCTTCAGAGTGCTGCACACAAAGCACAGTGCTCCCACATGGGTGCTGGACATGGAAAACAGTACTCCTACAGTATTCTCACAGGGTGCTACACACAGAACACAGTCCCTCTGCAGAGTGCTCCACACAGAACACAGTACTCCCACAGGGTGCTGCACATGGAGCAGACTACACACACAGAGGTGATACACACAGAGCACAGTACTCCTGCAATGCATCCACAGGAGGACACACTCCAGGAGTTTCAGGCAGAGATTCCTCAATCTGTCACTGTGACTCAGTGGGCAGTCTGAGCAATCCATCTCATTTTATTTCCTCATATCTTTTTTCCTACTTTCCTCCACTCTGTATACTTAATATGGTGTTCTCTGGAAGGAATGATGCTGAAGCTGAAACTCCAGTACTTTGGCCACCTCATGTGAAGAGTTGACTCATTGGAAAAGACTCTGATGCTGGGAGGGATTGGGGGCAAGAGGAGAAGGGGACGACAGAGGATGAGATGGCTGGATGGCATCACCGACTCGATGGATGTGAGTTTGAGTGAACTCCGGGAGTTGGTGATGGACAGGGAGGCCTGGCGTGCTGCAATTCATGGGGTTGCAAAGAGTCAGACACGACTGAGCAACTGAACTGAACTGAACTGAAGGTGGGTGAAACTGTACCATGATTCTTTGCAGGCGGAAGCACAGACGGAGCTCAGGTTAGTGGGGTGTGGCCAAATCCCACCAACGGCCAGACTCCGCTCTTCATCACCAAGGCCTGATGGACATGTTTCCCTGCTTGATTCATTTTCATGTGCTGTCCCTGTCCCCAAGCCACTGGAAGCCCTCATTCCATGAATTCTGACAATAGTAAAAATGGCAACATTGATAACAGGATTGCTTTCCAAGTTGCCTCAAATCCCCCTTCTCTTCCCTTAGAGGCCAGGGGATTTTTGAGCAATAAAATTTCTAAAACATGCCAATAATTATATTTTTTTTGCTAAAAAATGTGTAACAGCAGCGTATTGCCTACCAGATAATTCTGAGACTCTTATCCTGGTAATCGAGTCTCTCCACGGTTCCTCCTTCACTAAATGTTCATAAGTCATACCCACTTCTCCTCTGCATTCATTCAGTTAAAGTCACATGGTGTGTGTCCCCCAAAATGGCCCCAGGCTTCCCATATCCACCCTACCTCCAACTCTCCCTGTCCAAATCCCACACAGACGGCAAAACCCAGGTCAATATCTCATCAATTACCTTCTTGAAGCACTTCTGCTTTTCTCAGAAAGGAGACATTTCCTTTCTTTGTAAACGTTAGAATTTACTTGCAAACTGATTGAGCCTCGGGACGATGCTTTTGTTTGTTTGTTTGTTTTTGCTTTTGCATGCTGAATACTCACCACATGGTGCTCTGTGGTTGGACGGAAGCTTAAATGAGAATGACTAGTGTTTTTAAGAGATCAAAGGTTAAGAGAGGAAAATACTTCCCCTGCCTGCCCAAGGGCTGCATTTTATCACATTTAATCCAATTTAACTGAAGAATCAGATGGCACCATTGTATTCATGGATTTCTGCTCTGGCTGCAGAGGGTTAAGTGAGCATGAGTGTCTAGAGTGTGTTCCTTTGAACAGCTCCAATAAGGACAGTGGCTGAAAGGCTGCTGACTGAGGCTGCAAGGTTGACTGTGCATGCCAGAGGGGTGAGAATTATGCTGAAAACCTAAAAGGTTATGTTTTAAATAAGATACACAATGGAAGAAAACCTAGATACATGAATGAAACCTACCAGATATAATTTTAATTAAAATGTATTTGAAAATGCCAGAATTAAGTTCGTCATCATAGAGAAAAAATTTCAGCTCCTCCATATTTTAGCTTGAGTGATTATTCAGGCAAATATTCTGAACCTACATTTGAAAGCCATTCTGAATAAATTGTGTTTTGATAAGTATTTGCCTTGAATACCAAGTTTCCTCCCTTAAATCAACACAAAGTGAAGACAGCAAGCTCAAACAAGAGGAGAAAACTGATTAGCGTGGACCTCCATCCCCGAGCCATCTTGCTGTTTACGATATCTTTCCTACCTTTATGTCAGTGTAGTGTGAAGAGGAAAAGCTGCCTAGCTGAATGGTGGATATGTAAAGAGAATGTCAAATTCAGCTTGTAAGATCCTCAGAATTTGGGTAGTCTAATATTAACAAAGGTGCCATTAGGATTTTAATCTAAGGAATTTTAAAACATATTTCAGAGTTAGTTTTGCAGTTTCTATATGGTTGCAAGACTTTTACTTGCAAATATAAAATACATTTAGGAGTATGTGGTGAGACAAGGAAATGCATTGTCATGATTTTATGTCTCCTGTGCTAGTTACCAGGCTTCCCAAGTGGCACAAAGGTAAAGATTTCGCCTGCCAATGCAGGAGATGCAGGAGGCGTGGGTTCCATCCCTGAGTCGGGAAGTTCCCCTGGAGGAGGAAGTGACAAGCCACTCCAGTATTCTTGCCTGGAAAATTCCAAGGACAGAGGAGCTTGGTGGGCTTCAGTCCATGGGGTCACAGAGAGTCAGACAGGACTGAAGCAACTTCGCACAGAACGCACGTGCTGGTTACCAGCCCCTCCACCAGTAAGGGCCAAGGAAGTCAGTGGTAACCCGGAGAAGGCCAACGGTCCGCTGACTTAGGTAGATTTGCCCACAAAGACATTTGAACGTCATTAGGTAGTATACTACTGAAGTTCCTTTGAAGATCTTAATTGAAAGTATCATTTCAAAAAAAGTTAAAAAATGCTTTTTCTGTGGGAGAGTGATAGATCAGAGCTGGGGTTAGCAGATGCAAACTATTACATACAGGACGGATAAACAACAAGGGCCTGGCCCCTAAACGTCCCAGCTCACTCTCCCTCATCTGAATACAGACTGGGAGAGATATAGCCTGAGAGGGCAGAGCCACGCCACGGGAGGAGTTGTGAACGTGGAGTCACTGCTCAGAAGAGATGCCCCAGGGAGTTCCCTCAGTCTGCTCAGGGTTTGAGTGAGAAGCAAGCCTGTTAGAGCTTGTTCATTAACGTTTTTGCTTCTACCTGATTCACACAGAAGTCGCAAGTCTTGTGGCAAGACACTGAACGCTGTGACTCTGGGCTGTGGGCAGGGAGGCATCTGCTGGGCGGTTCCAGGGATGGTGTGGAGTATGGGGTCCATCAGATGCATGCTGGGTCGCTTTCGTCTGCTCTTGTTTGCTCCTGGTTCAGTAGGTGGGATGCCTCCACCAACAGATCAGTAGGTGGGATGCCTCCACCAACAGATCAGTAGGATGGCCTTTCCCACATCTCACTCACATGGTTGGGAAATGCACATTGGAGAGGATTAAAAAGTACCACTAGAAACATGCTTTCTCTTCCAGCTTCAGCTCCTCAGCTGGCCTGTGAAGGGTGATGAGACCCAGGTGGAGGTTTCCTCTGTCCTCTTGAGCCATGGGGTTCATGCTGGGTGACATGCTAAAAGGACCACTTCAGGGTTCAACATTTGTCTGAGTCAAAAAGGAGATTCGATTTAGGGGAGAAGTAATCTACAGTCTGAGCTTTCCAGGTGGCTCATTGATAAAGAATCCACCTGCCAATACAGGAGACGCAGGCTTGATCCCTGGGTCAGGGAGATCCCCTGGAGAAGAAAATGGCAACCTGCTCCAGTATCCTTGTCTGGGAAATCCCAAGGACAGAAGAGCCTGGCTGGCTACAGTCCATGGGGTCGCAAAGGGTTGGACACAACCGAAGCAACTAAACAACAAAAACAAATCTACGATATCTCTGACATACAAGACCATCTATTAGAGTTCAGGGGCAAAGACTATTGATGCTACAATGACATTGAAATAGATGCAGTTGTTGGAATTTTTGTGCAATACAAGTTAATTTTTTTATGTGACTCACTTGTTTTAAATCTCCCCAAATTATATCACATTGTATTAGCTATATTCCCACCTCCTTTTCAAAGTATATTGGTAAGTCTCCTGAGATAGTTACAGAGACATATTTCTATAGTACAATAATTTATGCTAAGGAATATTTCACCAATAACACTGTGTTTTCATTCTTAGGTTAACTGGCATTGCAAAATCTCTTTTTACAAAAACAATGATTTTAATACTTTTTTTCTTGATGGTATTTTTGGTCTAAAATTCTATCTTCCTATAAATTATTGCGTGGAAGTCTGAAAATGAACCAGACAGAATCTGAGCTGCCCTGATGAAGTTGTGTGGAAGGCCTGGGGATCCTGCCGTGTACACACTCCTGAACTAAGGTCAGCCATCACCCAAGGGGTCCTGAGTGCAGGGCTGGCAACTGTGAACCTTCAGTCAGAATTTAATTGTATTTGAAAGTTCCAGATTTCAAGTTAATGTGACTTTCCATCTAGTGCTAGACTTATGCACAGAAGTGGTCACTTCTGGTTTTTAAACTAGTCATTGTAATCGCTAGGAAGGTTCTAATCTGTTGGGACCACATCGTCCTCCCAAACAAGCTTCTACCTGCAGAAATACACTGATGATCTCTCTCGTATCAGAATTTCTTGATCTTAACTCATGTATAATTCTCTAAATGTGTCTAGCTACCAAAAGTTAAAGATATTATTCCATCTCTCGGTGAGATAAAACTGAGGAAGCGAGCGTTGAGTCTACCGCAAGGGCATACGTCGCCTTCACACATTTCTTAACCAAAGCAATGTAGGCTGCATGAGCTAAATGGTGTTGTACGTGGCCCACATTTGCATATGCATATTGTCCAGTGACACTCATAATTGCATCAACAAAGCGAGGCAGCATCCGTCAGCCAGGGTTCAAGCCATCACGAGGCACTCACATTGCAGCCCCCGTCAATCTCCAGGTCTGCTTTCCCTCAGTGCGCTGTATCTGTATTCCATATGCAAATTCTCCAGTGAATGATTTTCCTGTTTTGTAAGCTAGACTGCACCTGTAACATGTGGGATTGAGTTAAAAATGACAAGCAGACAAGCACAGGCACATTATCTTGACAAACTCAGCCTCCGAAAATTACCCTGGGCCTGAATTATTAAAATAACAAGGAATATTTCACTCAGCTGTGCAGAAATGATCCTAATTGTCCACTTTAGCTAAATCCTTTCAGTCTCTGAGATCGGTCAATTTACATTGGTGGCTTGCAAATTCCTCAACTCCCATTAGAGGAGAGGAGCTGCAGCCCAATGCACCCTCATTTATTTTAATGACCTGCCAAGCAGACATGAAAATGTTAAAGTTGGAAGGCTATAACATGACAGGATCCTGACTTGTCATAGCCACATTATAATCTAGTTAAAATACTTTCTTTCTCCTTTTCATGTCTTCTCAGGTAAGTGGGGAACTAATTGTCAAATTACTAATTTTGTTGGCATTAATACCAATACGAAGACAAGAGGAGCATGAACTGTTGAGTGAGAGGTTTCCCTTCTACACCCTCCGCTGCTGATGGGGAAATTACCCTGGAATCAAGTGAAGAATTAAATTTGTATGATCCCCTTGGTGTTTGCTGCTCACCCGTCCCTGCAAGCCCTGTTTGCTGGTCCTGTCAGCTGAACAGGGTGCTTTGACATCGCCTGGCATGTGCTTGTGGCTTCCAGAGCGCAGGGCATGGTGATAATGAATTAAATTAAGCATTTACTCTGAGCTACACTGCATACAAGCACACAGCACAGCATGGACACGTAGGAGCTAAGAGACTTGCTATTCAAAGTCCTTAAATGTGAAGAACTTTCAATCTGGTCATAAGTTTTGTTATCAGCATTTAGAATGTGTATGTTGTCCTGGAAAAATATGAATGCCAGCCCCATTCACTCTGAAATGTGCCCTGTTTTGATGGTAAATTAGTGATTATCCTAGTTTCAGATAACACACTCAAATGTGGGCTGGTCACATGGCATTGCCTGAAACATGTTTCTGGAAGTAGTTGGTGAAGACTGTTTATGTGTGAGGGAGACTTTGGGGAGATGAGGTCTGTGCTAGAAGCTGAATTGTTTGCCAGGAATGTGAAATGGAATCAGAAGGAGGAAGTGGCTGGAATGTCGGGCTGCAACCATTTTGCTTTGGCAAGAAAAGGAAAGGGAAATGATTTCCAAAGCTTGGGGTTTTAAGTGCTGTCTGCACATTGGGTATTGCTTTTGGAAAATGGTAGTTCTTCAGCTGTGGAAGCCAGGTGTATTTTATACTCAATGTTTGCAACATGTAAAAAAGGAAAGAGAAGAAAAGCAATACTATAAACCAAACAGCCTTTCTTTTCTGAATGACAGAACTTACAGAACATACCTGAGTCTCCAGTGAAAGCAAGTTGTGAATTTCAGTGGCTTTGTGACCATCGATTTCCCAGTAGTTTCTTCAGTTAATAAAGCAAAGCCTGTGTCTTCTCTATTGGCATCAACCTGTGGTGGTCAAAGTGTGAGTCCTCAGATTCTGGGATATGGAAAATGTAAAGAAATGACTGCTAATTTATCATGTTTACATATTTTCATATGGGTATCCAGTTTCCTGGGGCTTCCTTGGTGGTTCGGTGGTAAAGAATCTGCCTGCAAATGCAGAAGACATGGGTTCAATCCCTGGGTTGGAAAGATCCCCTGCAGGAGGAAATGGCAACCCACTCCAATATTCTTGCCTGGAGAATCTCATGGACAGAGACCCTGGAGGGCTGCAGTCCGTGGGATTGCAAACAGACACAGCTGAGCAAGGATACACTAGAATATACTTATTTTCCTATTTTTTTTCTCACGAATTTTAAGCTAAAATCCATTCAGAACCATTATACAGCACAGCATCTTTCCTAGTTTTCCCTGGGAAGAATCTGATTATTTGTTTTGGTGCCTTTAATTTAGATAATCAAATAAAATTGACTGTTCCTTTATAGAAAAGTTGATTCCTCCCTCCCTCATTTTTTTTTTAAATAAATTAGACTTCTTCTTGGAAGTTCAGACAACTGTGAGCTTGTGTTTAGCCTTAATTTGCACATTCACTGGTGCAATTAGTACTAGGTATGTCACTGAGTTTAGACACCTGTGTCAGATACAAGACAGTTATTGCTTCTTTGTTCCACTGCGATTATGCTCAAGAGCTCCACCGCAGATTAAAAACAGGAACACACAAAACACATTACGGTATCTTTTCCTGAAAGGCAAACGCCATTAAGCACAGAACTTTGCTGAACAAAGAGATTTATTTGTCAAGTTGCCCCGTGGACACCTGTGACACTGGGGATCTATGTGTGGTGGACACCGTGTGGGAGACGCCAGTACTTCCAGGCAGACGATGTAAAGTGATGACCCGGGATCTGGTCAGTGAAAACCAGGACAAAACCAGTACTTTGGTTTTATTGTTGCTGTTTAGTTGCTAAGGCATGTCCGATTCTTTGCAACCCCTTGGGCTGCGGCATGCCCGGCTTCCCTGACCTTCACTATCTCCTGGAGTTTGCTCAAACTCATGTTCATTGAGTCAGCAATGCTATCTAACCATCTCATTCTCCATTGCCTCCCTCTCCTCCTGCCTTCAATCTTTCCCAGCAGCAGGGTCTTTTCCAGCGAATCAGCTCTTAGCATCAGATGGCCAAAGTATTGGAGTGTAAGAAATATTGTTTTCTACAGCACCTAAAATTCTTACTCCGAGGGGAGCAACCAAAAGGCCCACAGACAGTACCTACTGGGTACATCAGGCGTGGCTGTGGCACCCAGCCTTCTTGTTAGGGACAGGGAGGTCAGTGTTTCCTTTTCAAGGTGTTTCTCCAGTTCATCCGAGCAGTTTGGAAATGAAGGAGACAGTGTGTTGGTCATGGCTTTCAACTAGTTCAAGTATGGTACCCTGCTCCCAAGTAAGCATCATTTTACAAAGAAAGCGTGAAATAATTGAGCTGTTCATTAGAAGAAGGGGTTTTCTTCCTACCTCTCTAGCATCCCAACTTTAGATCTCAGCCCAGTCCTCTTCCTGCTTTTCCCTGGGTACCATTCAGACCCACAGGCTGAGCATCTGCCACCAGCAAGCCCTCCCTCAGCTGGTGTGCAGAGATGGATTTCCCACTGGACATCCTGGCCTTAATCATCCATCTATCAGCATCTCGTGACCCACTTTGTGAACCCAACCTGTGCCTCCACATGAATCCTTATGAATTAATGGCATTTCCATTCCAAGCAAAAGACTGTGTTTCCATTGTCTGGTGGCTTAGGCAGTAAAGAATCCGCCTGCAATGCAGGAGACCTGGGTTCAGTCCTTGGGTTAGGAAGATCCTCTGGAGAAGGAAATGGCAACCCACTCCAGTATTCTTGCCTGGAAAATCCCATGGACGGAGGGGCCTGGTAGGCTGCAGTCCATGGGGTCACGAAGAGTTGGATAGGACTTAGCAACTTCACTTTCACTTTTCACTTTCATGCATTGGAGGAGGAAATGGCAACTCACTCCAGTGTTCTTGCCTGGAGAATCCCAGGGATGGGGGAGCCTGGTGGGCTGCCATCTATGGGGTCGCACAGAGTTGGACACGACTGAAGTGACTTAGCAGTAGCAGCAGCAGCAGCTTTGTGTAAGACAATGTCAAGAGAATGGAAAAATAAGTCACTGATGAGGAGAAAATATTTACAGTAATACATCTGATAAGGGATTATTACATAAAATATACAAAGAAATCTCAATAATTTCAATTTTTTCAAATTTCAATAATTATTGAAAACTCAATAATAAGAGTAGAAACAGCCTGATTGAAAGATAGGCCAAAGAGACTTCCCTGATAGTCCCAAGATTAAGATCTTGTGCTTCTAATCAGGGCGGATGGGTTCAATCCCTGGTTGGGAGAAATGTATAGGCAGGCAGAGGATTCTTAGGCAGTGAAACTGCTGTTGCTGTTCAGTGGCTAAGTTGTGTCTGACTCTTTGCAACCCTGTGAACTGTAGCACATCGGGATTTCCTGTTCTTCATTACCTCCCACGGTTTGCTCAAACTCATTTCCATTGAGTCGGTGATGCCATCCAACCGTCTCATCCTCTGTCATCCACTTCTCCTCCCACCTTCAATTTTTCCCAGCATCAGGGTCTTGTCCAATGAGTCATTTCTTCACATCAGGAGGCCGAAGTATTAGAACTTCAGCTTTAGCATCAGTCCTTCCAATGAATATTCAGCATTAATTTCCTTTAGGGTTGACTGGTTTGATCTCCTTGCTATCCAAGGGACTCTCAAGAATTTTCTCTAATACCACAGTTCAAAAGCATCAATTCTTCAGCACTTAGCCTTCTTTAGGATCCAACTCTAACATCCATACATGACTACTGGAAAAACCATAGCTTTGACTTTCGTCAGGAAAGTGATTAAGGCAGTGAAAATACCTTATATGATGCTACAATGATAGATATATCCTATTACATTTGTCCAAACTCAAATAATGCCACCACTGTCACCCTGCTTATTTAACTTATATGAAGAGTACATCATGAGAAACGCTGGGCTGGAAGAAGCACAAGCTGGAATCAAGATTGCCTGGAGAAATATCAATAACCTCAGATATGCAGATGACACCACCCTTATGACAGAAAGTGAAGAGGAACTCAAAAGCCTCTTGATGAAAGTGAAAGAGGAGAGTGAAAAAGTGGGCTTAAAGCTCAACATTCAGAAAACGAAGATCATGGCATCTGGTCCCATCACTTCATGGGAAATAGATGGGGAAACAGTGGAAAGAGTGTCAGATTTTATTTTGGGGGGCTCCAAAATCACTGCAGATGTTGATTGCAGCCATGAAATTAAAAGACGCTTATTCCTTGGAAGGAAAGTTATGACCAACCTGGATAGCATATTCAAAAGCAGAGACATTACTTTGCCAACAAAGGTCCGTCTAGTCAAGGCTATGGTTTTTCCAGTGGTCATGTATGGATGCAAGAGTTGGACTGTGAAGAAAGCTGAGTGCCAAAGAATTGATGCTTTTGAGCTGTGGTGTTGCAGAACACTCTTGAGAGTCCCTTGGACTGCAAGGAGATCCAACCAGTCCATTCTAAAGGAGTTCAGCCCTGGGATTTCTTTGGAAGGAATGATGCTAAAGCTGAAACTCCAGTATTTTGGCCACCTCATTCGAAGAGTTGACTCATTGGAAAAGACTCTGATGCTGGGAGGGATTGGGGGCAGGAGGAGAAGGGGACGACAGAGGATGAGATGGCTGGATGGCATCACTGACTCAATGGACGTGAGTCTGAGTGAACTCCGGGAGCTGGTGATGGACAGGGAGGCCTGGCGTGCTGTAATTCATAGGGTCACAAAGAGTTGGACACGACTGAGCGACAGAACTGAACTGAACTGAACTGAAATGAACTGAAGAGAGAACAATATTATGTAAACCGTGAACTCTGGGTGGCAACCATGAGTCCATGCCAGATCTTTGATTGTAAGAAATGCACCATCTGGTGAAGGGCATTGATAATGGGGAGACTGTACATGTGCCAGGGTGGGAGCTACACGAGAAGTATGTCCCTTCCTCCTGATTTAAAGCACCCGAAAGGCCTCTAAAAGACCAGACCCCCAGGTCTTAAAGGAAAGGCCCCACTGTTTAACAAAAAGAGAAGAAGAACGAAAGATCGTTTGCAAGCACAATGAACCACGAAACAAAGTCAACTTGGCAGCCACTGAGTCTTTGAGCTCTCTCTCCAGACCTGTCTTCCATCACTGCTCCAAACAGGAAAGAGGGTCTGATTACAAGCCTTTCCAGGAGTCGTCATTCAGGCCTCGTTCCTGTGCCTGCTGCTCCCTCTGTGTGGGAGATCCTCACTTTCTTCCCCAAACAGATCACCTTTTGCGACCTTGCCTGATCTCTTCTTTGTGAAGCTCTTCCTGATCCTGCCCTCCTCTCAGCTACAGGGTGCTTAGACCAACAGTTGGCCCCTAATTTGCTGTGACTGGCATCCACTTGCCTCCGTGCATACACTGACTAGTGTCAGCAAGGTAGGGGGCACGTTTCACTCATGTTTCAGCCTGCATCTCAGTGGGAATAAAACGGAAACATTTTCATATTGTTAAAAACTATAAGGGAAATAATAACATAAACAGAGACAGGAACTCAAAAAGGGTGGTTCCTACCACCCCCTCTGATGCTATGTTGTCATCAGATGTCCAAAATCATCCTCAGGGGAATGATTTACTTAGACCTTAATATGTTTTGTTTGTAGTGGAGTTTTCTCTAAGAGTTCCTCCCTTTCCACCCCAACCTACACACACACAGGGAGTGCTCTATTCTGGTCCTCTCTTCCCACTTTAATTATGAAAAAGAAGACCAAGCCTTGGGCCCCCAACCAGTGGCCAGCCTCAGGTTGGGGAGGGACTCTGTTTACTTCTGCAAACTCTCCCCCAGAGGCTGAGATGTTTATCTGTTAATTTGTTTGCTTGTTAACATTAGACTTTGTAGGAAAAAAAAAATCCTCTTCAGAATTAATATGTGGGTAGGGCAGTTTTCTCAGTCAAGTAAATGAATCAATATTTAATGGCAATTTTAGAAGCAGTATTTGTCTATGATAATGTTGGATGGTTTGTAACTTGGAAATTAAAACACCATGGCTGTGAATTTCTGAAGAGCATTTAACTTTACCTGTAAGGTGAAACTTGGATTATAGAAGGTGAAGTCAAGAAACTATAGGCATTTTTAGAAGACAGAGTGGCCAGCAGGAAAAAAAGAGATGTCTGTGTCAGGACCTGTTGGAGGCAAGCCTATGTCCCCAGGTGTAAGAAGTATAACGGGAAGGACTGATTCGGTGTTTTCAGGGTAACCGCTGTCCACAGTGACCAGGTTCACTGCAGACCACAGCACCCAGGTTCCTGTCCATTCCACGTGTCATACTCTAAACCATCTGCGCTACTGGAGACAGACCAGCCTGACACTCCTCAGGCCCCGAGTCCACACACTGCCTGCTGCCAACAGCATCCCTCGGACACAAGTCTAAGGACAGTGTCCCCCCCACACACTCACTTTTCCTGCTGAAACAAGAGAACACCACACAGGGCCCACTCCCAGGACATGGAAATTCACCTTTCCTGCTTCCCCCGTGAGTAAGCCAGCAGAGGACTGTACCCTTCAATAGAATACAAAGGATTTGAGTCATAGTCAACAAAAGAGTCCAAAATGCAGCACTTGGAAAGAACCTCAAAAACGACAGAATGATCTCTGTTCATTTCCAAGGCAAACCATTCAGTATCACAGTAATCCAAGTCTATGTCCCAACCACTAATGTGAAGAAGCTGAAGTTGAATGGTTCTATGAAGATCTTCTAGAACTAACACTTCAGAAAGATGTTTTTTTTCATTATAGGGGACGGGAATGCAAAAGCAAGAAGTCAAGAGATATCTGGAGTAACAGGCAAATTTGGCATTGGAGTACAAAATGAAGCAGGGCAAAGGCTGACAGACTTTTGCCAAGAGAACACACTGGTCATAGGAAACACCCTCTTCCAACAACACAAGGGAAGACTCTACACATGGACATCTCCAGATGGTCAATACCAAAACCAGATTGATTATATTCTTTGCAGCCAAAGATGGAGAAGCTCTATACAGTCAGCAAAAACAAGACCAGGAGCTGACTGTGGCTTAGATCATGAACTCCTTATTGCCAAATTCAGACTTAAATTGAGGGGTAACCACTAGATCACTCAGGCATGACCTAAATCACACCCCTTACAATTATACAGTGGGAGTGACAAATAGATTCAAGGGATTAGATCTGATATTCAGGGTGCCTGAAGAACTATGGACGGAGGTTCATGACATTGTACAGGAGGCATATTAGTAAAGTGGTGTTCAAAATTCTCCAAGCCAGGCTTCAACAGTATGTGAACCATGAACTTCCAGATGTTCAAGCTGGATTTTAAAAAGGCAGAGGAACCAGAGATCAAATTGCCAACATCCAATGGATCATCAAAAAATCAAGAGAGTTCCACAAAAATATCCACTTCTGCTTTACTGATTATGTCAAAGACTTTGACTGTGTGGATCACAGGAAACTCTGGAAAATTCTGAAAGAGATAGGAATACCAGACCACCTGACCTGTCTTCTGTATCCAGTTCAAGAAGCAACAGTTAGAACTGGACATGAAAGAACAGACAGGTTCCAAATTGGGAAAGGAGTGCATCAAGGCTGTATATTGCCTTCCTGCCTATTTAACTTACATGCAGAGTACATCATGTGAAAAGCCAGGCTGGATGAAGCACAGGCTGGAATCAAGATGGCTGGGAGAAATATCAATAACCTCAGATATGCAGACGAGATACCACATTTATGGCAGAAAGTGAGGAAGTGCTAAAAAGCCTCTTGATGAAAGTAAAAGAGAAGAGTGAAAGAGCTGGCTTAAAGCTCAACATTTAGAAAACTAAGATCATGGCATCCAAGTACCATCACTTCATGGCAAATAGATGAGGGAACAATGGAAACAGTGAGAGACTTTATATTTTGGGGCTCCAAAATCACTGCAGATGGTGAATGCAGCCATGAAATTAAAGACACTTGCTCCTTGGAAGAAAAGCTATGACCAACCTAGACAGCATATTGAAAAGCAGAGACATTGCTTTGCCAACAAAGTTCTGTCTAGTCAAAGCTGTAGTTTTTCCAGTGGTCATGTATGGATGTGAGAGTTGGGCTATAAAGAAAACTGAGTGCTGAAGAATTGATGCTTTTGAACTGTGGTGTCGGAGAAGACTCTTGAGAGTCCCTTGGACTGCAAGGAGATCCAACCAGTCCATCCCAAAGGAAATCAGTCCTGAATATTCATTGGAAGGAATGATGTTGAAGCTGAAACTCCAATAGTTTGGCCACCTGATGCGAACTGTCTCATTGGAAAAGACCCTGAGCCTGGGAAGGATTGAAGGCAGGAGGAGAAGGGGACAACAGAGGATGAGATGGTTGGATGGCATCACCGACTCAATGGACATGAGTTTGAGCAAGCTCTGGGAGCTGGTGATGGACAGGGAAGCCTGGCATGCTGCAGTCCATGGGGTCACAAAGAGTCTGACATGACTGAATGACTGAATTGAACTGAGGAACTGGTCTTACTTTTTATAGTGGGAGCACAGTTGTTGAGGGGTTGTGTGGTGTGGGCTGCTATAGCTAACTGCTGCATACTGGGGTAAGCTTACATAACAGAAATTTATTTCCCCTGGTTTTGGAGGCTTGAAGACTAAGACCTGGGTGCTACCTTGGATTCTGGTGAAAACAGTCTTCATGGCTTGCAAGTGACCATCTTCTCCCTGTGCTCATGTGGCCAAGAGAGGGGTCCAGGTGTCTGCCCTCTTATGAGCACACTAATCCCATCACCAGCCCATTGTAATGACCTCATCTAACCTTAACTCCTTTCTAAAAGCCCCATATCCACATACCATTACACCAAGGCTAGAACTTCATGGTAATGTTTTTGAGTGGGCAGAATTCAGTCCAAAAAAGTAACTAATTAACTTTGAGTCGAACATCAATAGGTGCCAGGCAGGCATCTTGACAGCTGATCACACTAAAGATTCAGGAAGAAAAACAAAATCAGTTGGGGATTTATTATGTAGGCTTTTTGTGGACCAAGCAGTAGTGTGAAGGAAAAAATAAGGAAACATGATGCTGAGTACCTGCTTCCGTTAGGAACATGGCTTGAAGACCTGTCCAGGAAGCCAACTGCAGGAATGACATCTCTATTTCTCTCTCTCTCTCTCTGTTTCTCTTTCTTGGACCAACCATACGGTAAATGCTGAACTCAGGCTGTGAAATTGCTTTTCTGTATAATTACTAGCTTTTCTTTGACTATTTATTTAGTAAAAATATTCTGCTTACCATCGAGTTTGGATATATAGAATTGATCATTTTGCCTAATGGCCTTAACCAGTTGTATTTGGGCATTGTTAAGCCATCACCAGTTTCATACACTGAATTTATTCAGCAAATCTTTCCTATGAACCTTTGTTCTAATGCTAAGAATCAGGAACAGAACAGTCAAAATTTTTTCTCCCTTAATATTTATTCTTAAGTGACAAACAAACGGGACTTGTATCCAACATCAAAATTAGGTCTAAATTTTGTGTACAAATGAAGATCTAAATGTGTACAAATGAAGACCTATGCTTAAAAATTAGATCTAAATTTTGTGTACAAATGAAGACCTAAATGTGTACAAATGAAGACTTATGCTTCCATCCAAGATGGAGTATCAGGAATAGCTTTTCCTTCTTCCAAAGCAATACAAATCAGACAAAATGTGTAAAACACTTAAAACCATAGCTTTCAAGACACAGGGCAACAGAAAACAAAGAACAGTGATTCCCAAAAGCTGGTAAATGAATGAGGTGAGTCCTCTATTTGGCTCAGTGACTGCTTTAGAAGATTTCCAGACCACAGCGAGTGGAAGGGGACCTAGAAGGAACCAGGTAGACTCTCTGAATTCAGTAGATCAGCCTGAAAATCTAGGAAATCCAAGGCAGATAGAATTTTCATGTCAGAGTCCTGGAGACGAGAGAGTCTCCAGAAAGAGAAGTTCGGTGCTGTCAACCTTAGGTACTTAGAGGGTGAATTGTCAGTGTCTCTGTGTGTGAAGAAACTGCACAAAGATGATGGTTTAGAAGGAGAAGTGTGGGACACCCAGACAGAGTAAGGAACAGTACCCGCTCCTGCAGACAGACTGTAAAACCGGCTAAATCAAAAGTCATCGGCTAGAATACTCAGAGGATTGTTGCCTTTGTAGTGGAGAAGAATTAATCCTATACTCAATACTCTCTGGTCTAGTTCAACACCTTTTGAAAGCAAGAGATGGAAGGATCAAATAATTTCCAAGGAATTTAGGTACAATTCAGGAAAAAAGAAAATAAAATGTGTTTGTAAGACTAGAAAAATATCCAACATCTTATAAATTAAAATATGCATCTATGATACCCACAGGCAAAAATTATTAAAATACAATTCATAATGAGGAGATAATTCAATAAATTAAAACCAACCCAGAATTAACAAGTGTGCAAGTGTGCTCAGTCATGTCCGACTCTTCGTGAAACCATGGATGGTAGTCTGGCAGAGTCCTCTGTCCATGGAATTTTCCAAGCAAGAATACTGGAGTGGGTTGCCATTTCCTCCTCCAGGGGGTCTTCCAGACACAGGGATTGAACCCGGGTCTCTGGAGTCCCTTGCATTGGCAGGCAGATTCTTTACCAATGTGCCACCTGGGAAGCCCCAAAAAGGATAGTAGGATTTTCAAACAAGACATTTTGAAAGCTATTATAGATTCATGATTTCAGCCACAAAATGTAAACGTTTGGAAGTTGTCACTTTATTCCTTAACAGTAACAAAAAAGTTGGGCAAACTAAAATTCAGCTACTTTCCTTGGGCCCACAGAGAACTGAACTTTCCACCACTATGAACTCTGAAGAGAAAGGAGACTCCAGAGTGATAGTTGAGACCCTCCTAATTGGGGCAGAAGCTGTCAGACTCATACTGGTAGGCAGGTGTAGATGGTGATTTTGACTAACCAGTGCAGATGACACCACCCTTATGGCAGAAAGTGAAGAGGAATTAAAAAGCCTCTTGATGAAAGTGAAAGTGGAGAGTGAAAAAGTTGGCTTAAAGCTCAACATTCAGAATCTGAGAAAGGCCCTCACATGAGTCTGGCAGGGTGAAGAAAATAATAATTCCTGTGAAATAATCCCAGTGGTGTCTCAAAAACAAAGACAAAAAAACACCTACTTTATACAGAAAATGAATTACTATCCAACACTTAAATTTCAAAAAAAAAAAAAAAAAAATTGTTTGAGTAACTCCAAGCCAGGTTTCAGCAATACATGAACCATGAACTTCGAGATGTTCAAGTTGGTTTTAGAAAAGGAACCAGAGATCAAATTGCCAGCATCCGCTGGATCATCGAAAAAACAAGAGGTTCCAGAAAAACATCTATTTCTGCTTTATTGACTATGCCAAAGCCTTTGACTGTGTGGATCACAATAAACTGTGGAAAATTCTGAAAGAGATGGGAATATCAGACCACCTGACCTGCCTCTTGGTAAACCTATATGCAGGTCAGGAAGCAACAGATAGAACTGGACATGGAACAACAGACTGGTTCCAAATAAGAAAAGGAATATGTCAAGGTTGCATATTGTCACCCTGCTTATTTAACTTATATGAAGAGTACATCATGAGAAACTCTGGGCTGGAGGAAGCACAAGCGGGAATCAAGATTGCTGGGAGAAATATCAATAACCTCAGATATGCAGATGACACCACCCTTATGCAGAAAGTGAAGAGGAACTAAAAAGCCTCTTGATGAAAGTGAAAGAGGAGAGTGAAAAAGTTGGCTTAAAGCTCAACATTCAGAAAACGAAGATCATGGCATCTGGTCCCATCACTTCATGGGAAATAGATGGGGAAACAGTGGAAACAGTGTCAGACTTTATTTTTTTTGGGGGCTCTAAAATCACTGCAGATGGTGATTGCAGCCATGAAATTAAAAGACGCTTACTCCTTGGAAGGAAAGTTATGACCATCCTAGATAGCATATTAAAAAGCAGAGACATTACTTTGCCAACAAAAGTCTGTCTAGTCAAGACTGTGGTTTTTCCAGTTGTCATGTATGGATGTGAGAATTAAACTGTGAAGAAAGCTGAGCCCCGAAGAATTGATGCTTTTGAACTGTGGTGTTGGAGAAGACTCTTGAGAGTCCCTTGGACTGCAAGGAGATCCAACCAGTCCATCCTAAAGGAGACCAGTCCTGGATGTTAATTGGAAGGACTGATGCTGAAGCTGAAACTCTAATACTTTGGCCACCTCATGCAAAGAGCTGACTCATTGGAAAAGACCCTGATGCTGGGAGGAATTGGGGGCAGGAGGAGAAGGGGACGACAGAGGATGAGATGGCTGGATGGCATCACCAACTCAATGGACATGAGTTTGGGTGAACTCTTGGAGCTGGTGATGGACAGGGAGGCCTGGAGTGCTGCAATTCATGGGGTTGCAAAGAGCTGGACACGACTGAGCGACTAAACTGAACTGAGCTACATTAATTTCAAATGAAGTAGGTTTTACATCAAGGAAAATTACCAGGGATAAAGAGTGCTATTATATAATGATAAGGGGGGTCAACTCTCAACAAAATAAAACAAGGCAATCCTTGCACTGTGAATTTAACAGCAGTGTTGACATTTGTGACACAAAAACACATTGTACTGATCAGATAATTCATAATTATGGCTGGAAACTTTAACACCCACTTCTTTTAGTAATTGATAAAAAAAATCAATAGTTGACTAGTATTATCAGCAATGGTTGAGCAGTAGTATCAACAACTTGATGTAACTAACATTTATAGAACACTCTGCCGTAACAGTAGAATTCATATTCTTCTCAAACTCTCATGGAATTTTCACAAAAATAAGCCACATTATGTCCACAAACTCCACCTTAACAAATTCAGAAGACTAGAAATCACACAAATTATGTCCTCAGAACACGAGATTGGACCAGAAGTCAATAATAGAGATAGAGCTAGAAAATCCTTGAGTATTTTAATATTAAACAGAACACTTCTAAATAGCATATGAATTAAAGAAAAAATCTCAAAATTGATTTCTAAATGTATTGAACTAAATTAATATAGAAAGTAGTGTCCAGATCTGTGAGATTTTGGGGTTCCTAGGTGGCGCTAGTGGTAAAGAACCCACCTGCCAATGCAGGAGACCTAAGAGACATGGGTTCGATTCCTGGGTCAGGAAGATCCCTTGGAGGAGGGCATAGCAACCCACTCCAGTATTCTTGCCTGGAGAATCCCACGGACAGAGGAGCCTGGCGGGCTGCAGTCCACAGCCTCACAGAGCCAGACACAGCTGAAGCGACTTAGCACACACACTGCCATGTGAGACTCAGCAACAGTGGTATTTAGAGGGAGATCTGTAGTATTAAATGTGTAAGTTGGAAAATAATAAATATCTAGAATAAATGATCTAAGCTTCCATCTTGAGAAAGCAGAGAAAAAAAACACTAATATAAACCTAAATTAAGCAGAATAAAATACATAGTAAAAGTTAGAGAGAAAAGCACTGAAATGGAACACCAGAAAACAATAGGAAAAACCCAGAAACACTAAAATCCTATTATTTGAAAAGATTAGTAAAATTGATAAACCTCAATCCAGGCCAGTCCGGCCACAAACAAACTAAAGAGGAGACAGTTACAAATATCAGAACTGAAATATTAGCTGTCACAACTTATCTCATAGATATTGAAAGGATAATAAAGAAGTCTTATAAATAATTGTGTGCCCACAATTTGATAACTTAGATTAAATGGATAAATCCCTTGAAAGATACAAATTACTAAAATACACATGAGGAGAAATGGATATCTGAATATGTCGATATCTATTTAAGAAATCAAATTAATAAGAAACTCCCAAAAAGAAAGAACTAGGCCTGGATGTGCAGGCCAAAAACTGTCCACAAAATATTAGCAAATTGAATATAAAAATGAATTAAAAATATACACTGCAACCAATGATCTCCTTACATTAACACGCTAAAGAAGAGTAATCATATGTTTGCATTAATGCAGAAAAATTAAAACACATTCATGATAAAACTCCGTGCACTGGTAATAGAGAGGAATTTTCTCATTTTAAAAAAGAATATCTACAAAAGAGACTACAGTTAACATCATAATTATAGTTGAAAAGTCAGATGCTTACTTTTCAGATGGGAACAAGGCAAAGATACTCTTTCTCACCACCTCTATGTACAATTTTTCTGGAAGTCTTAACTACTGCGATTAGATAAAAAATGAAAAAAGTATACATATACATACATATAAATGAAGAAATAAATCTTTATTTACAGATGACATAATTGTCTATGGAGGAAAACCCAAATAATCCTGAACAACAAGAGAAACCTTTCTGGTACCAGTAAGAGAACAGACAAGACCACGGGACATGACGCTACTGCACAAGAAGTGATTGCTGTTCTATCTACAGGAACAGTTTGAATCTGAACTTTGAAAAGCAGTAGGACTTTTCCACAAAAAGTGAAATAGGTGCAAGTCCAGCAAAACAGGGACAAGGTCCACCACGTAGAAGAACCTCGGTCAACACGGAGTTCAAGAAACATGAGGGAAGGACGCCAGTGCACAGAATGATCCAATTTCTCCAAGCCAGCGATAAAAACTTACAACAGCCAAAGGAGAAAAACAAAATATTACACAGAAACGTGAATAAGTTTGGAACCAATGCCAGTAAGAAGACCAACACATTTAAATAATAAGGGGAAAAAAGGTGAAATGCAGATTATGTAAGAAGGCGGAAAGAAGCCATCGTCATAAACACTAAGGATGAAAGAATTCATCACCTATAAACGCCGACCACAAGAAATGCTACAAGAAGGCCTTTGGGCAGAAGAAAAGTCATATCGGATGAAACACCAATTCACACAAAGAAATGAAGATTGGAAATCATAATTACATGAATAAATATGTAATTTGTCCCTTTATTCAACTTAACTGTTAAATTACAATAATAAAAATGTTGGGTAGGTTTCATGTTGTTCACTTACTTGTGTCTGACTCTTTGCATCCCCATGAACTGCAGCCCGCCAGGCTTCCCTGTTCTTCACTATCTCCTGGAGTTTGCTCAAATTCTTGTCCTTTGAGTCACTGATGCCATCCAATCATCTCATCCTCTGTCACTCCCTTCTCCTCTTGCCTTCAATCTTTACCAGCATCAGGGTCTTTTCCAATGAGTTGCCTCTTTGCATCAGGTGGCAAAAGGATTGAAACTTCAGCTTCAGCATTAGTCCTTCCAATGAATATTCATGGTTAATTTACTTTAGGATTGACTGGTTTGATCTTCTTGCAGTCTAAGGGACTCTCAAGAGCCTTCTCCAATACCACAATTTGAAAGCATCAATTCTATGGCGCTCAGCCTTCTTCATGGTCCAACTTTCAAATTCATACATGACTACTGGAAAAACCACAGCTTTGACTAGATGGACCTTTGTTGGCAAAATGACGTCTCTGCTTTTTAATACTCTGTCTAGGTTGATCATAGCTTTTCTTCCAAGGAACAAGCATCTTTTACTTTCTCCATCTACATTGAGAGCATGTAAATATTTTAAGACTTACTTAATTATGCACGTATCAATGGCCCTCAAACATCCCCTCAACCAGTTTTTTGTCTTGGAGTCCACCAGGTTATCACTAACTTCAGATATGCAGGTGACACCACTCTTATGGCAGAAATCAAAGAAGAACTAAAGATCCTCTTGATGAAAGTGAAAGAGGAGAGTGAAAAAGTTGTCTTAAAACTCAACATTCAGAAAATTAAGATCATGAAATCTGGCCCCATCACTTCATGGCAAATAGATGGGGAAATGATGGAAACAGTAACAGACTTTATTTTGGGGGGGCTCCAAAATCACTACAGATGGTGAGTGCAGCCATGAAATTAAAAGACACTTTCTCCTTGGGAGAAAATCTATGCCAACCTAGACAGCATATTGAAAAGCAGAGACATTACTTTGCTGATAAAGGTCCATCTAGTCAAAGCTATGGTTTTTCCAGTAGTCGTGTATGACTGTAAGAGTTGGCTATAAAGAAAACTGAGCACCAAAACCTGATGTTTTTGAACTGTGGTGTTGGAGAAGACTCTTGAGAGTCCCTTGGATTGTGAGGCGATGAAGCCAGTCAATCCTAAAGCAAATCAGTCCTGAATACTCACTGGAAGGACTGAAGCTGATTCACTGGATGCTGAAGCTGAAGCTCCAATATTTTGGCCGCCTGATGCAAAGAGCTGACTAATTGGGAAAGACCCTGATGCTGGGAAAGATTTAAGGTGGGAGAAGGGGATGACAGAGAATGCGATGGTTGGGTGGCATCACTGACTCAATGGACATGAGTTTGAGTAAGCTCCGGGAGTTGGTGATAGACAGGGAAGCCTGGTGTGCTGCAGTCTGTGGGGTCACAAAGAGTCTGACACAACTGAGCAACTGAACTGAACTGGATGGGCCAATCTACTGCAGCGCCCATTGGAGTATGCAGAGGCGTGCTGCCAGCATCAACTACAGAATGGATCCAGTTACCATGGGGGCAGACACACGGCAAAGGGCTGCATCTTGAGTACTTTCTCTCTGCTTTGCTGTGAGCAAACATCTTAGCGCTTGATTCTTAGTGCCCTTGAATCATAGTCCCTTCTCTGGGTGGTTCTTATCTGTCACATTATAGTCTATCTTAAATGCAGCACAGCATGGCCACCTAGTGAAATATCATAGGTCTTTCAAATACATAAGCAAGGCATATCTGGTATCTATTTAGGTCTCCTTTAATTTTTCTCACCACATTTTTACAGAATTTAGTATACAGGATTTGCAAATCTTCTGTAATTAAATCTCTAAGTATTTCATATTCTTATTATAAATACTATTTTAAAAATTTAAATGGTTTTTGACTAGAGTATAGAAATGCCAACTCTTTTTATATATTGTTCTTGTATGCAATGACTCTGATAAACTCAGGTATTAGTTCTCTTATTTTTAATTTTTTGTACAGTCCATTAGATTCCTATATTGACAGTCATGGCGTTTGAGAATGAACACAATTCACCTTTTCCTTTCCAATATGGCTGCCTTATTCATTTATTCTTTTTCTTATTGTACTTGGTAAAACTTTCAGTGTAAGCTTGACTAGAAGTGATAGGAGCAGCAACGCTTTCTTGTTCCTGATCTCACAGAGAAAGCACAGAACTTCCCAGCATTAAGTATGCTGTTAGCTGTAAGTTTTCTGTAGATGTCATTTCAAGTTCAGAATGTCACCTTCTCCTAGTTTGCTAGGATTATTTATCAGTAATGAATATTAAATATTGGCAAATAATTTTTCTATTTCTATTGAGATGGTATATGGTTTCTGTCTATTTGCTTTATCATTGTTGAAGAAGGGTGTTGGAGCTCCTGAATATAATTACGTATTTCTCTATATCTCCTCATTCATATGTTAAAGTCCTGGCTCTCACTACCCCAGGATGTGACTACATTTGGAGACAGGGCCTTTAAATAAGTAATTGAGGTAAGATGCGCTCATATGGGTGACCCTGATCTTACGACCATTGGCATTATAAGAAGAGGAGATAAGGGCACAGACAGCACAAACCAAAGGGGTCCATGTGAGACAGAGCAAGGAGGCACTGTCCACAAGCCAAGGAGAGAAGCCTCGAGAGACGCAAAACCTGCCAACACCTCGATCTTGGGCGTCCCTGTCTCCAGAGCTTGATAAAATACATTTCTGCCGTTTAAGACACCCGGTCTACCGCATTCTGCTATGGTAGCACTAGCAGATGAATGTAGATATTAATAGGTACAAATCAAAACAAGACCAAACAAAAACCTTTCAATCTCTACCACATAGTATGCACAAAATTAATTCAAAATGAATCAACAATTTAAACGTAAATGTACAACTATAAAAAAATACAGCAGAAAATGCAGGAGAAAAATTTTGTAACCTTGGTTTTAATACATAATATTTTAAAGATGTGACTCTTAAAACCTTCGCATAGGATGACATTCTTATACTATGTTGAGGTAACAGTGTGGGTATAAAATCGACTGTGTTTTTGAAATAATGATGAGCTGAAAAAGAATTCTAAACATATAAGTATTTTGGTTTTATACCAATGTCAAGCAATTAAGTAATAGTTCAGCTAGGAGATATTATTAAAGCAATTTTTCATTTTGTAATTATTCACACAATTGACTTTCTTTTTACTGTTTCAAAGGGAGTATATTATAGGAGCACTGAAATTAGCAAAATATACTGCAAAATTCTAAGTTCTATGGAAGAGATTCTAAGGGATTCAAAGATCTTTCTGAATATTTATTATCTCTGGTGGATTTTAATTTCAAATTTTATGCTAATGTAATAGAAGATGCATAGATTTATCAAAGGTATCATATTTCAAAATGGTAATTAATACATTATCTAATGAAATATCACTATGCTACACTACATATGGTATAAATATTTAGCATGATAAGCATATTGTGTGTGTACTATGATATGCCATATACACACATTATGTAGCACTAAACAAGCATGATACAGCATATTGTGTGTGTACTATGATATGCCATATACACACATTATGGAGCAGTAAGCAAGCATGATAAGCATGTTGTGTGTGTACTATGATATGCCATATACACACATTATGGAGCAGCAAGCAAGCATGATAAGCATATTGTGTGTGTACTATGATATACCATATACACACATTATGGAGCAGTAAGCAAGCAATAACATAGTGTTAAAGAATGTGGCTTTGAAATATTTATACTCTAAATAAACAAGAATGATTTTCATTCATCCCAACACAAAGGGAAAGAATATTGCTACAACCACTTATATTTCAGTTACAATCTGTTGATAGGTTGTTCTGAATGAAAATAAACATCTCTCCAAATAGTTCGGCTGTTGCCACAGAAAATTTTAAAAGGAGGCATCCAGGTGCTTAGTAGATTTATAAAATTGGATATGGCAAAATAAATGGACCATAATCCCTGTATGAGTTGAGTAGTAAAGGCTGCCTTATTCTGGGGCTTTTCGCCTTTGGGGCCCTGCATTCTGTTAGCATCACCTGTCAGCGTAATACCATGTAAATGAGCAGGCCTGAGCCTCTCCCAGCATCTTTGCTAATCCTCTTCCATTCTTCTAATCATGCTACACAGAAGCCAATATCTATTTTCATCAGGCAGATAGGATCTCTCAAGGAATTAAAGAGGGCTTCCACTCAGTTCTGTAGTGGGCAAGGACATGGCTGTGATCTGGGGCTTTAGGGGTTTCTCATTATGCACAGGAGCTTGCTGGATCGAAGGACTGTGCTCTGGCTACTGGATTTTTAATCCTCTTGTGGTTAGGGTTAGAACTTCCAGTTATTAAGATCTTTGATTACTCAGCACTTGGCTTTTGATTGAGTGAACTTCTGAAGATGGCACAGGACTGTGATTTCAAGTTAGCGGTTTTAAAGGAACTACTGGAAAAAACAGATAGGAAAAGCCCCGTGATTAAGTCGCACTATCTTCTTTTAATTGACTTTCTAAAGTTATCTGATGCTTAACTCTTCATGTGCCAAAAGAAAACGAAAATAAACTGAGTCAGTGAATTTAATGTTTTCTCTTAGGGGGGCAAAAGTCTCTGAAATTTGCAATGTTCTTGGCAATGGCAAAGCTGAGAGAGACTTGGTTTTAATTGAGGGGTAGTAATTACAGAGGATGTGATGTGAACAAGATGAAGCAAATTTCCACCAGTGGGTAGAAACTCCCTCTGTTGACGATTTAAGTCTTAGGATAAAGTAAAAACAAGGCCACCAGGATAATGTCTAGGGAGAGAGCATATAATTTTTTAGCAAAAAATATATTATGACTGGACTTCCCTGGTGGCTCAGTGGTAAAGAGCATGCCTGCCAATGAAGGAGACACAGGAGATTCAGGTTCCATCCCTGGGTTGGGAAGATCCCCTGGAGGTGGGCATGGCAACCCACTCCAGTATTCTGGCCCAGGAATCTCATGGACAGAGGAATCTGGTGGGCTACAGTCCATAGGGTCACAGAGTCGGACACGACTGAAGTGACTAAGCACACATCCACATACTATGACTAGAAGTAGTTTTCCACTGGTTAACATAATTCAGGTTAAATAATCTTCATTGTCACTCTTGATATAACAGGAAGAAGTAATGATCTCTGATCTGTTTCTCTGGGTCCTCGAAAAGTTACACGTACAGTCTGATTTCCATCAGTCTTTGATGTGATAGGAAACCCAGAGGAAGCTGGATCAATGAAAACAGCAGTTCTCCAGTCCTGGGCACCCATGGTTGAAGATGTGCGCCGAGAGTCAACGGGTCTCAGAGTGAGCGTTTTATAGCTTTTGTCACAACCTGTGACACCCCTCCCCCAGCACATCTTTCCCTCTCCTGGCTCTTTCCTGGGTGGGAATCACAGACCAGCTTCACCCAAGCTACCGTGCAGGCCTGTCCACCCACAGCTCTTCTGCTGTGTGCTAGAGGTCCTGAGAAGCTGTTTGCCCAACTATGAGAAAATAGCTCTCTATCAGACCAGGGAGATGGAAATAGGATGGTTTTCAATTCTAGAGGTCAGTCTGTAATAACTGTCAATAAAAAGAAAGAAGGCAAGACTTTGTGTAAGTATATGGAGTACTATGGATAGTGAAGGACAGGGAAGCCTGGCGCGCTGCAGTCCACGGGGTCACAGGGGTTGGACATGACTGAGCGGCTGAACGACAACGGTGGGGTGATACACCATATCTTAGATACAATATTATCAAGATTTCCACTCTCTCCAGATTAACACATATATTATGTAATCCTGATCAAATTTCACTAAATAATATCCATGTACACTGCCATTTCTCTTCATGGCGTGTTTGAAAATAATCTATCAATAATTTCCTTATTGTTCAATACTTTTCATGGTGTATTTTGATTTATTTTTCCCTTCACTTTTAGATTTACATTATATCTGGAGTTCTGAAATCAGTCTGTCTAATATTTGTATGTGTACTTGCATATTGTACATATTTCTATAAATCAAAAAATAAAAATTAAAAATAGAACATATGGAGGCAAGTGAAGCCCTGGCTATGGTCAAGAAGGAATGGGGTTGAGGAGGAAAGTGGGAGCGAACGAAATGTAAAGACCCGGCAATGTTCTCTAAGTGGTGCATTTTGCTTCCACTGGATGTCAATTCTTGGCATCCAACACGGATGGATTCTTAGCTCTATGAAATATATCGTGTTGTGTACAGCAGGGGAATTGATGTTTTACTTCTGATGTGATCCTCAAGAGACATAAAAAATGAAGGAATCCCCACTTACAGAAATGGTAGATTATCTCATGTCTGACACCTCCTCCACACATAACGGTAAACTCTAGGGGGAAAGATGAGAAACAATTGTCTGAAGTCACCGGAGGAGATCAAAATCAGGAAGAGACTGGAGCGGAGTTGACACTTGAGTGAAGTAAATGGTTGTGGGTGAGAGGGTCGTCTTTGCTCTGCTTTTCTGCTGTTGTTTTTATCCAAGTATCATTTCCAGGGAGCTCCATCTTATGGAAAAGATGGACATTGGATAGAAAGTGACAATAATTTCAGAAATCAGGTGACAGTGCTTAGGGGTATCACAGCCAGAGGAAAACGAGGCGAGATATCCCAGAATAAAAAGAGCTACAGAGAGTGTGGGCCAGACGTCCATATAAAATGTGTCTCTAGTCTCACTCCTAAACTGTTACGTATGTGTGTGCGGTACAACTCAGGTAGCTCAGTTAAGTAAAAAAGAACCGGACAGGGTAACAGGTATTATCCGTGCAGGGGAGGCAGAGTTTTAAGTGTGCTTTCATCTAAGTTAGCTGTCAGCTAATACCCCAAATCAGGGCTCTCCAGATCTAGTAGAATCCATGGTCTGTGTAGCATAATTTCCAAATGTCTATGATTCAAGAAAAATTAATAGGCATGCAAATCTAAAATGTGACCCATATCCATACACAGACAAAAATCAGTCAGGATATAACTATAAGTGGGCTCAGATGTTAGAATTAGAAAACAAGCAATTTTAAAGCAGCTCTTCAAAGTATTCTAAAGGATATAAAACAAAAAATAGTCAAAATTAATAAAGATTCACAAAATAGTATCAGAAAAATAGAAGCTACAAAACAGAAACCAATGAAAATATGTTAACTAAGTTATAGAATAATTGAAACTAAAAAAAAATTACCAGATGAATCTTATTGCAGGTAAAGATACTAGAAGAAAATTGTTGAATGATTAAATAAATAGAAACTATTCAACCTGAAGTGGATAGAATAAGCAAATTTAAAAAATGAATGAAGCTTCATTGCTCTTTGGGGCAATGTCAACAGAGCTAACACACGAGCAATGGGAATTTGGGAGAAAGTGAGAGGACAGAGCAGAAAATATATGTGAGGCTGTAATAGTCAAATATTTTCAATTATGACAAAGTGGAGCAAGTCCCCAGGTTCAGAGGAGTTGGTTCACTGTCAGAAACGAAGGCGTGTCCTCAGCCCTTTATCAGAGCTGGGAATCTATCTCTGCCTTGATTCTCGTTTCTGTGACTTAGAAGCTGAACTCGACTTTCTAGGCACTCATGGCAGGGGCAGGTCTCTCCTCAAAGACTTGAGCTGGTCATCAATATGTCTTTTTTTTTTTTTTTTTAGGGTCACTCCAATATTTTTTTTCTTTTTTTTAAATTTTATTTTATTTTTAAACTTTACATAATTGTATTAGTTTTGCCAAATATCAGAATGAATCCACCACAGGTATACATGTGTTCCCCATCCTGAACCCTCCTCCCTCCCCATATGCACACATGGGAAAGTGTGTGTGTTTGAAGTTCTAGAGTTTGGAATGCCTACAAAGTCACAAAAGGAAATCAGGATATAAGTTTAGAAAAGTATTTTGGTACTGGAACCCTGACTGTGAGGATAAATGTCTCACCAATAGATTGGAATGCTATCCTCATTGCAGAATGAACTGTTGAAAAATTTTATGAAGATAATGTCAATTAAACATGATTTTTTTTAATTTTAAGGAAAAGCACTTCTGGTGACATTTTGGTTAATCTCTAGGTAGGTTATCCACACAGGAGCATTGGAAGCAACTTTGTAAGACTTTTGACCCATGAAACTGGAAAGGAAGAGACAGACTTCCAGTAGGTTTTCAATTAAAACAAACCACAAGCCCAATTTCTGCAGGGAGTATCCAAAGCCAAGACAAGTAGAGGTCACGGATGTGTAGCTGTCAGGTGTGGGTGGAGTAGGAGGAGACACTTATGGGGTGTGAGAGGTGGGAGAAGCTGAGGTTGGTGGAAGGCGCTTGGATTCTGGGGCATCTGGGAGACATTAAATAGGGGGTGTGCAGTAGGCAGTCAGGCATGTGGACCTGGGCACTCTGTCCCTTAGAGGTCAAGACACTGACTTCATTGGGTAGAGGCCACTGGTGGCCCCACAAGACTAGATGCAATCACTCAAACAGCTTATTGCAAGAGAAAATCACTGAGGATGCATGTGGGCTTCATGGCATTGGAAGAAAATTTTAAGAGCATCTCCAGGAAAGTTAGAATAATAGAAACCCCAATATATTGTGAGAAAGAGACAGGAGGACATTCGGTAAAGAAAGGATGCTCAGGCCATGTAGGGAATGTGGGGAGAAGAAAAGGCAGAAGTGTTGTGTTCAGCACTTGGACTAGCTTTACCAAGTTAGGAAGCTGTCTTTACATCACAGTCACAAAAACATTTAAGATAATATTATCCCTCCCAAAAGAAATAGTGGTGGAAGAAACTGAACTCCAGTGGTTCACAAAGAAATGTGAGGAGTGTAGTGCAGTAGCTATCAAGAGAGTGGACATCTGAGTCATCTGTTTGAGCTGTTCTGTTGACTACTTTAACATGCCTACCGTTGGATAGGGGATCTTTTGTGTCAAGATTCTAGGGTCACAGTGGGTCACTTGTAGCGCATGTCTTTGGACAAATATCATCCAGTGGGGTAGCCAGCCTCCAAGATGACCCCAGTGAGTCTCACCTCCTGCTGTTCTGCTACAGTTATCCACAGTGAATCAGGATGACTTCTGCATTCAGTGATAGATCAAAAATATGACAGAATGCAGCTTCTGAGCATAGGTCATATAAGACATGGTGGCTTTGACCTTCTCTCTTGACTCAATTATGCTGGGAAAGATTAAGAACAAGAGGACAAGGGTTGACAGAGGATGAGATGGTTGAATGGCATCACTGCATCAATGGACATGAGTTTGAGCAACTCTAGGATATAGCAGAGGACAAGGAAGCCTCATGTGCTGCAGCCCACCAGCAAAGACCCATGTCATGAGGACACTCGTGAGCTGTGTGCGAAGAGGTTTTGGGGGCTCCTGCTTGTAACCAGTAGCGATTTGTCAGCTATGGGGGGAGTCATACTGGAAGGGAATCCCTAGCCCCATTGAGTCATCAGGTGACTTGAGTCCCTCCCAACATCTGTACTATAGTCTCGTGATAGACCTGAACTAGAACTACTCAAAGTCTTGGTACCCAGAAACTGCGTGAGATAACAAATGATGACTCTGGTTTTAGGCTTTTATGTGTTGGTGTAATTTCTTATGCAGCCACAAATAACTCTCTGTGTCCCTGTATAGGGCTTCCCTGGTGGCTCAAACAGTAAAGAATCTGCCTGCAATTCAGGAGGCCTGGGTTCAATCCCTGGGTCAGGAAAATCCCCTGGAGAAGGAAATGGCAACCCACTCTAATATTCTTGCCTGGAAAATTTCACGGACAGAAGAGCCTGGTGGGTTACAGTCCATGGGGTTGGAAAGAGTTGGAGACGACTGAGAGACTAGATTTCTTTCTGTCTCTGTATTATCTTCTCTTTATTTTGTGTTATTATTTTTATAGAATCTTTTGATTTATTATCATACTCAGTGAATCACTTTAACTTCCACAAAGTCTGCCTTACTTTATGGACAGGATCTCAGGGTACAGATTATAGAATTAGAAAAAAGTCAGATTTGTGGCTTCCATGCTCACTACAGAGTTTCTCTTTCATCTTTAAACTTACATCTGGACAATAATCCCTATACTCAATGATCTAGGTGTTCTCTAGTGAAGATTTTAGGCATAAGCTGTGTGGCTCTTTTAGACTCTGGCTTTCAGATGATGAAACCCACACCTAGTGAAGCGATGAACAGCCTGAGTGGAATATAAACTTGGATCACTGGTGGTGTTTTTCAGTTGCTAAGTCATGTATGGCTCTTTGCAAGCCCATGGGCTGCGGCACACCAGGCTTCCTTGTCCTCTGCTATCTCCTGGAATTTGCTCAAGCTCATTTCCGTTGAGGCAGTGATGCCATTCAACCTTCTCATCCTCTATCACCCTCTTCTTGTCTTGCTTTTAATCTTTCCCAGCATCAGTGTTTTTTTTTTCCCCCCTCAGTGAGTCAGTTCTTTGCATCAGGTGGCCAAAGGATTGGAGCTTCAGCATCAGTCTTTCAATGAATAGTCAGGGTTGATTTCCTTTAGGATTGGCTGGTTTGATCTCCTTGCTGTTCAAGGGATTCTCAAGAGCCTTCTCCAGCACTACTGTTTGAATGCATCAGTTCTTTGGTGCTCAGCCTTTTTTATGATCCAACACTCACATCTGTCTCAAGTATCCTTGCCTGGAGAATTACATGGACAGAAGAGCCTGGTGGGCTACAGTCCATGGGGTCAAAAAAATTTGAACACAACTGACCAACTTTCATTTTCTCACATTTGTACATGACTACTGGAAAAGCCATAATTGACTATATGGATCTTTGTCAGCAAAAGTGATGTCTCTTCTTTCTAAACTTGCATAAAGGTGGCCAAACTCACCTTGTCTTAATCTGCATGTTTACAGGGCTGGGTAAAACTGCAATTTGTCTATGTTTTAAAAGTGACTTTTAACTAAACTTTATTCTAAAAATATGACAATTGTATATTTAAATTCACTGCAGTATGAATTGTAGTAAAGTCCCCATAATGCAATATTCTCTATGCTAAAAACAGTGATTTTGTTTCTACCAACGTGGAAACCAGGTGCCTGGATGGTGGGACTCTCCTGTATGTGGAACCTACACCTCTGGGCTTTCTCTGCCCCATCGGTGGTGTTTTTTTTTTTACCCCTTCACCAGCCCCAGGGAGAACCCACCTCTTTTCATGCTTCTACAGTCACCCAGCTGTTCTTAATTCCCCAAATGGTTTCCCTTTAGTTACTCTAACTCTTTTCTGGAGATCAACTTCATATCCCAAACTTAATCTCATTTCTGTCTTCTCCAGACATTGTTTCATGAGGCTTGCTTGTTTTCACACACACTGCAGTGCCTGCTACTCTCACCTGCAGATGACCATTCTGCTCTCTAGTCATCTAGTATTTCCATAGCTACTTGAAGCATGGGAGCTGCTTGGAACACGGAAAAATAAAATGAAAAATGTAAGAGGATGAGGCATATGAAATACAGAAGTGAATATTTATCACACATCTTCCTTTAACTAAGGGGCATTTTCCATATTGGATGTGTGAAGAGGAAAATATAGAATCAATACCAAACTCATGACCAAGGTTGCAATTTCAATTTCAACTATGCTATGACCATAACCTCTTGTGTTGCAATCAAGTTGTAGAGTCTAATAAATATTTTTCTTTACTTTGAATTATATTTAGAACTTCCCTGGTAACTCATTGGTTAAGAACCTGCCTGCCAGTGCAGGAGACAGAAGAGATGTGAGTTCAATCCCTAGATCAGGAAGATCCCTTGAAGGAGGAAATGGCAACCCACTCCCACATTCTTGCCTGGAGAATCCCATGGGTGAGGAGCCTGGTGTGCTATGGTCCACAGGGTCTCAAAGAGTCAGACACAACTGAACGCGTGCACATACACGCTTGCATTGTATTTATGCTGAATGAGAAAGGTTTTTTTTTTCCTTACTGTAACAAAAATATAAGTAAAATCTGTTGTAATCATGCTATTCTATCTGGATAGAGCAGTAAAGGATCAGTGATTTTAGAATTTTGCCCTGGTTTATAACTTTTAAAACATATCCTTGAAGACTATGTGATGTTGTACTTTAGATCCTCTGCTTGAAATATTGAACACTTGCCTACCTGACCATCTCAGATTTCAAGGGCTCAACCATCCTCACGACACAGCCAAACCCAGACATCAGTAATTCTTTTCTTTCTAGATACTACCTGGTACCCCAGAACCCTTAACATAAATCATACAAAGAGCTGCACTAAAGCAAGAAAGTGCCTGTTTATCCATATCAACTTATATCACGTGGCAAGTCTGGAAAAGGCAGGCTTTATCTCCACGAGCCAGTCACAGCACACTGACCACGTGCTATTTCAAAACCTTGACTCATTCACTCCACGTAATGTGTTACTAGGAGAACCTGTTTCAAAGTTTGTTCTGCTTCGACTCATAGATGATTTGATTCAATCAATGAGCAGATGTCTCTGTGTCTTCTGAGATTTACTGGCATGTTTCCTCTAATCATTTAATCCACCAATGTCTAGGGCCAATTTAGAAATGAAATTGAACATCTTCAACCCCAGGCTGAGTTTCCTTTGTACAGGCTGTCTGTGGAGGATGGGCTTCTAGGTAGGTGACCGATAGAGGAAGTGATTGAAATCACCTCGGTGAAAAGATATCATCAGTGGAAATGAAAAGACAGAGACTTCAACACTTCAGCTCTCCAAATCTCTGGATTGTGATTAAAGGGTAAATGGCCAATGAGGCTGGCTGGGGAGTTGTAGAAATCTTCTTCTTATAACTAGAGGTCCCCTTTGCAAATTTTTTTTTTTTTTTTTTGGAGAAGGGTAGATTACAGAGCAGGATCAAACTAGCCTGCCTTATTTCCATGCTCTCCGTGATATTAATGACATTTTCGTGGCTTTGGTGATGTCCATCTATGCCCTGGTCAAAGGATTCAGTATGGAGAAAACATTTTGGAATCTTCAGTATTAGACCGTCTTTAAATATCTGCTTTCCTAGGCACCAGTTCCCAGCATCTCACTGTTGTTGTTTTGTGGGCTGATTAAAGCCTAACTTTCTAAATGCATCTGCACTTTTCTTTATTTAAAAAGGATACTGAACTTTTAATTTTTATTTTGGTGCTCTCTATCTTTCCCCACAGTAAATGAAAACTCAATATCTCTGTCCTAGAAAAAAAAAAAGTCACTAATTGGATCTCCTTTTATTTACTTGCTTGTACTCTCCATTCTCTGTACTGAAAACATTTTTGCAAGGGCTGCTCTATTCTTAGGGACAAATTGATTCACAAATAGAATTTGGTGGAAAATGCAATGGGAGAGAAAGAGCCAGAGGGAAATCAGAGCAGGAGAGAAAAGAGTCAGCAGATTAGGAGAGAATCAAAAATAACTCTGGTATAGATATACCTTAATTAAGGAATCAATGTCCTCTAGGTGGGTATACTATAGCCCTTCACGATTTGCATGATAAACCAAACGCATTTGGCAGAACAGGATTTCTATATATATAAAACCCAATTTTGCAAATGCATTTGGTTTACAGATATATTAGGGGGCTTAGTTTAATTCAGGTGACCATTATATCTACTATTGTGAGCAAGAATCCCTTACAAGAAATGGAGTAGCCATCATAGTCAACAAGATTCCAAAATGCAGTACTTGGATGCAATCTTAAAAATGACAGAATGATCTCATTCTGGAATGTTCACTTCCAAGGCAAACGGTTCAATATCATAGTAATCCAAGTCTATGCCCCAACAAGTAATGCTGAAGAAGCTGACGTTGAACGGTTCTATGAAGACCTACAAGATCTTCTAGAACTAACACTCAAAAAAGATGTCCTTTTCATTATAGGGGACTGGAATGCAAAAGTAGAAAATCAAGAGATACCTGGAATAACAGGCAAATTTGGCCTCAGAGTACAAAATGAAGTAGGGCAAAGGTTAACAGTTTTTCCAGAGAATGCACTGGTCATAGCAAACACCCTCTTCTAACAACACAAGAGACAACTCTACAACATGGACATCTCCAGATGGTCAATACCAAAATCAGATTAATTCTATTCTTTGCAGTCGAAGATGGAGAAGCTCTATACAGTGAGCAGAAACAAGACCGGGAGCTGACAGTGGCTCAGACCATGAGCTCCTTATCGCCAAATTCAGACTTGAATTGAAGAAAGTAGGGGAAACCACTAGACCATTCAGGTATGACCTAAATCAAATCCCTTACAACCATACAGCGGGAGTGGAAAATAGATTCATGGGATTAGATCTGATAGACAGAGCGCCTGAAGAACTATGGACAGAGGTTCGTAACATTGTACAGGAGGTAGTGATCAAGACCAATACCAAGAAAAAGAAATGCAAAAAGGGAAAATGGTTATCTAGGGGGCCTTGCAAATAGCTGAGAAAAGAAGCTAAAGGCAAAAGAGAAAAGGAAAGATATATCTATCTGAATGCAGAGTTTCAAAGAATAGTAAGGAGAGATAAGAAAGCCTCCTCAGTGGTCAATGCAAAGAAATAGAGGAAAACAATAGAATGGGAAAGACTAGCAATCTCTTCAAGAAAATTAGAGACACTAAGGGATCATTTCATGCAAAGATGGGCACAATAAAGGACAGAAATGGTATGGACCTAACAGAAGCAGAAGATTTTAAGAGGTGGCAAAAACACACAGAAGACCTATCCAAAAAAGATCTTCATGACCCAGATAACCATGATAGTGTGATCACTCACCTAGAGCCAGACATTCTAGAGTCTGAAGTCAAGTGGGCCTTAGGAAACATCAATACGAACAAAGCTAGTGGAGGTGATGGAATTCCAGTTGAGCTATTTCAAATCCTAAAAGATGATGGTGTGAAAGTGCCACACTCAATATGCCAGCAAATTTGGAAAACTCAGCAGTGGCCACAGGACTGGAAAAGGTCAGTTTTCATTTCAATCCCAAAGAAAGGCAATGCCAAAGAATGTTCAAACTACCACACAATTGCACTCATCTCACACACTAGCAAAGTAATGCTCAAAATTCTCCAAGCCAGGCTTCAACAGTATGTGAACCATGAACCCCCAGATGTTCAAGCTGGATTTAAAAAAAGCAGAGGAACCAGAGATCAAATAGCCAACATCCACTGGATCATCAAAAAAGCAAGAGAGTTCCAGCAAAATGTCTATTTCTGCTTTATTGACTATGCCAAAGTCTTTGACTGTGTGGATCAAAACAAACTGTGTAAAACTCTTAAAATTATGCAAATATCAGACCACCTTACCTGCCTCCTGAGAAATCTGTATGTAGGTCAAGAAGCAACAGTTAGAACAGGAAATGGAATAACAGACTGGTTCCAAATTGGGAAAGGAGTACATCAAGGCTGTATATTGTCACCCTGCTTATTTAACTTATATGCAGAGTATATCATGTGAAATGCTGGGCTGGATGAAGCACAAGCCAGAATCAAGATTTCCAGGAGAAATATCAATAACCTCAGATATGCAGATGACACCACCCTTATGGCAGAACACAAAGAGGAACTGAATGGCCTCTTGATGAAAGTGAAAGAGGAGAGTGAAAAAGTTGGCTTAAAACTCAGCATTCAAAAAACTAAGATCATGGCATCTGGTCCCATCACTTCATGGCAAATAACTGGGGAAACAATGGAAACAATGACAGACTTTCTTTTCTCGGGCTCCAAAATCACTGCAGATGGTGACTGTAGCCGTGAAATTAAAGGATGCTTATTCTTTGGAAGAAAAGCTGTGACCAACCTAGACAGTATATTACAAAGAAGAGACATTACTTTGCCAACAAAGGTCTGTATAGTCAAAGCTATGGTTTTTCCAGTAGTCATGTATGGATATGAAATTTGGACCGTAAAGCAAGCTGAGTGCTGAAGAATTGATGCATGTGAACTGTGGTGTTCGACAAGACTCTTGAGAGTCCCTTGGACTGCAAGGAGAGCAAATCAGTCAATCCTAAAGGAAATCAGTTCTGTTCATCAGAAGGACTGATGCTGAAGCTGAAGCTTCAATACTTTAGCCATCTGATGCAAAGAACTGACTTACTGGAAAAGACCCTGATGCTGGGAAAGATTGAAGGCAGAAGGAGAAGGGGACGGCAGAGGATGAGATGGTTGGATGACATCACCAACTCAACGGACATGAGTTTGAGCAAGCTCTGGGATTTGGTGATGGACAGGGAAGCCTGGTGTGCTGCAGTCCATAGAGTTGCAGAGTTGGACATGACTGAGCGATGGAACTGACCTGAACTGAAGGGGCTTAGTTAGGACGTTTTTATGGAAATATTAATCTTTTTCATTGCCCAGTTATTTCCCTCTCCTTCCTATGACCATCTTGTTAGTCATCATGTACCATGAGGATTGAATTAGATTTCAGATTTATAACTGTTCTCAGTCTTTTCATCACAGTTATCTATCACAACCCCCAGATCATTCATTTCTCCACTTGGTTATGAAGATAATTCCCTTAATTTGGTGGGTAAGTCAATCTTTCCTAGAGCATTTACATTTTACAGTGTATCTGTCTAGGTAATATAAATTCAGGTAAGATTGATGATCTGTAACAACTGATGGTGACTGCAGCCATGAAATTAAAAGATGCTTACTCCTTGGAAGGAAAGTTATGACCAACCTAGATAGCATATTCAATAGCAGAGACATTACTTTGCCAACAAAGGTTTGTCTAGTCAAGGCTATGGTTTTTCCTGTGGTCATGAATGGATGTGAGAGTTGGACTGTGAAGAAGGCTAAGCGCCAACGAATTGATGGTTTTGAACTGTGGTGTTGGAGAAGACTCTTGAGAGTTCCTTGGACTTCAAGGACATCCAACCAGTTCATTCTGAAGGAGATCAGCCCTGGGATTTCTTTGGAAGGAATGATGCTAAAGCTGAAACTCTAGTACTTTGGCCACCTCATGCAAAGAGTTGACTCATTGGAAAAGACTCTGATGCTGGGAGGGATTGGGGTCAAGAGGAGAAGGGGACGACACAGGATGAGATGACTGGATGGCATCACTGACTCAATGGACCTGAGTCTGAGTGAACTCCGGGAGTTGGTGATGGACAGGGAGGCCCAGTGTGCTGTGATTCAAGGGGTCACAAAGAGTCAGACACGACTGAGCGACTGATCTGATCTGATCTGATCTGATCTGAACAACTGATAATTAATTGATAAATTAAGGTAAAATTTATAATTAATCTTTTCATCTCAAGGAATCTCTAGCCTAGGAACAACCTTAGGACAACTGTGGGGAAGCATCAGAAGTGCCAGGGAGAGGGGTTCACCTGAAGCCTCACGGAGAGACCCCACAGACTACACTTGAGCCCTTATCCTAGGGTTAAAGGGTGGATGTGCTGGCCTCAGTGTAGAGAACAGAGAAGGAGGCATGTGAAAGGCAGGCATGGCCTTGAGAGCCAGGACATGTGGGGACCCCAAAGGGAGGGCTGAGTTGTGCGTTGGGAATGGGGAGGGAGGTGAGATGTGCAGGATAAGACCAGGAAAGGCAGGCCAGGCCACATTTAGGATCGTTTGTGGGGTGTAGAATAGAACATTCTCTTGGAAGATTCAGCTGAATCCAACCATTGTCTCAGGTGAGATTGTAAACGGTTGGATAAGTAAGATCATCATGGGTTGTGGAAGTTTCTAGAAGTTCACTATTCAGAGAGCTTGGACTTCAGTTGGACTTCAGCCTGGACTACAACTCACAAGTCAGCTACCATGACTCAGTCACCCTGTTGTCCCCATTTGGGGATAAGCCACACTTGATTTTTCAGTAGAGCTTGGGAATAGGCTATTTTATTTATTTATTTTGGCCCCACCCCACTGCACATGGGATCCTAGTTTCCAGGCTAGAATCAAGCCCACACCCCCACCATACCCCTAAGTGGAAGCACAAAGTCCCAGCACTAGACCACCAGAGAAGTCCCAAGGGTAAATGATTCTTAAAGGGTGCTTCATCAACCTCCCACTGCACCAACCCACAGATTCAGGACAACCCTTAGTCCCCTTCATGCCTACTCTGCCCAGCCCCTAGCCAGCCCTTCCCATCCAATCCCACTTCCCCATCCAGTTAGCTTCCTTCAACATGCTTCCTCCCTACTCTGGTCCCACCATGCCCATAACACATGCCGAAAGGGGAAGAGGATGGGAAATCATCATAAGTGTGTGAATCATGGGCTTCCCAGGCAGTTCAGTCTTAAAGAATCCACCCGCCAGTGCAGGAGACCTTGGGTGGATCCCTGGGTCCGGAAGATCCCCTGAAGAAGTAAGTGGCAACCCATTCCAGTATTCTTGCCTGGGAAATCGCATAGACAGAGGAACCTCGTGGGCTACAATCCATGCGGTCTCAAAGAGTCAAACACAACTCGGTGACTATAACAACAACAATATGATGCACATACGAGAAATGCAAGACATATTTGGATTTAAAAAAATATGTATGCCAACTTGTGAAAAGACCAAGTAATTATGGTTTTTAAAAGGCGGTGACAAAATTTTATGATCAATTTAAACTCTGAGGGTGTGTAGTTCCAGGATTAGATGAAACTGATTGATTACTGTCATTAAGAGAAGTTATGAGCTCACAGTAGTTTTTATATTTGTTGAGGATACAAATAATGTATCAGGTAATATACAGAGTAACTAATGGAAATGATTCACTTTTTAGGTAATTTGAGATTTGAATGTTGACTGACATGTTAGTGCTAGAGGTCAACAGAGGTTTTCCTCTGGTAAAATTTTTTAATGTCAAATGATCACTATCCCTCCCAAAAAATAATAGTGATGAGCCTCAAATAGTGTAATGTAACAAATAGGTATAAGCAGGAGCTCTGTTATCTTCCTACCATTTTTTTTTGGGTGTCCTTTGCAAAAGTCCTTCCATGTGACCTCATTCATTCATTTGTGCCTGATTCTTTATGACCCTATGGACTGTAGCCCGCCAGGCCCTTCTGTCCATGGGATTTCCCAAGCAAGAATACTGGAGTGTGTTGCCATTGCCTCCTCCAGGGACTCTTCCCCACCCGGGAACCTGAGTCTCCTGCAGCTCCCACACTGGCTTCAGTTAAACATTTTATGTAACAAGCAAACAAAAATACTCATTGCAAAGGGGATGAATTAATAAACGTGTAATTTTTTATTTTGACTTTAATGCGATTAGTGATTAAAACCTTAGAGAAATTAATTCTCAGATTTACTGGATTATAAATGTGTTTAGTAGGGTAAAAAGATGTATACCTACCTACCCAATCTTATCCAGTACATGACCCAAAACTGCCAGATTTAAGGGAACAATCCATTCTACTTTTGATGAGACATTAATGAGGCAATGTCTGGTTTTATTAAATATTATGCATTATTCATAAACCATCCATTCTGGAAACTAAAATATAGACATTTTCATATTACGAGCATCAATACTACATGAGATTAGCCTGGGGGTCACCTGAAGGGCCCTTTGAGACCAGCAGACATCCCAGAACAATCTGTGAGCAGTTGCTCTAAATGACACCCATTGGTGGAAATGGAACAGTTGCTCTTTGCAAAAAAAATATATCCATTCTAAAAAGTTGATTTTCACGATACTCCTTTGTTCTTCTGCCCTGTAAAATAGACCTTTTGCTACCATGAATGTGCTAAGTAAAAATGATGACTTTAAGTTACCCAAAAGAAACATGATTTTATTCAGAACCCTACAGTGAAGAGCTGTGCAAAATTACTTTGACATAAGAATAAACCTTATTCCTTCAACTTCTGATGAAAGGGAAATACATTTCAGATATGACTTTATTTCTTGTGTACAAAGATAATGTCACATCAAAAATATATTCACTACCTTATGAATGAAAAGACCATACAGAACAGCTCCAAAATGCTGGAGGTACATTCTGAGGAATATTGATGAATTTAAGCACTGTTATTCTTTAATGAATCCTCCCACAATTTACTCAGTTGATTTTTATAGCAGCTCGTAAGAGAAATAACAGGTAAAAGTATATAACTATCTGTGATTAGAACTGTCTTGAGACTTAATTTTTAAATAACTTTCACTTGTTTTAAATTAAAAAAAAAGAAAGACTTTATTCTTCTATTCATGGTTATGGATGACGATACATACTCTCACTGTTCGGCAACGCATTCTGGTATTCTTGCCTGGACAATCCCATGGACAGAGGAATCTGGCAGGCTACAGGCCCTGGGGTTGCAGAGTCAGATACTACTGAAGCAACTTAGCATGCATGCATACACTTTCGTTGTTATGGGTTGAATTGAGTCCCCTCAAATTCATATGATAAAGTCCTAACACCCAGTACCTCAGTGTGTGACCTTTATTGGAGATGATTCTTTTCAAAGGTAGTTACGTTAAAATGACGTCATTAGTGCGTGCGTGCTAAGTCGCTTCAGTTGTGTTGGGCTCTTTGTGACCCTACGGACCATAGTCCGCCAGTCTTCTCTGTCAATGAGATGCTCCAGGCAAGAACAATGGAGTGGATAGCCATTCCTTTCTCCAGGGGATCTTCTGGACCTAGGGATCAAACTCGGGTTTCCAGCATTGCATGAGAATTCCCTGCAGTCTGAGCCATCAGGGAAGCCCTAACCTATGTCTAACTTTAAGAGAAACATCAGACCATTACCAGTTGAAAATCACTCTACCAAATACCTAGCCAGCACTCCTCAGAACCACCAAGGTCATAAAAAATGAGAAAAGTCTCAGAAACTGTCACGTGCAAGAGGAGCTCATGACAGCTAATGTAACGGGGTGTCTTGTATGGGACCCTGGAGCAGAAAAAGGATGTTAGTAGTAACCAGGGAAATCTAAATACAGTACAGAGCTTAGTTACTAATGATATCCCAGTATTGGTTCATTCATTTTAACAAAGCACCATGTTCACCAGATGTGTTAACACAGGGGAGCTGGGGGTGGGAACTTTCTATACTGTCCTCCTAATTTTTCTGTATTAGGTTTACAGAAAACCGGCCTAAAATAGAAAAACTAATTTAAAAAGAAGCACAAGGCTGGTCTCATTTCTTAAGCCCAAAGCCAATCTCCTTTCACCACACCCCAAGTGTAGTCTTGAAGGACTTTGTCCTGGGTACGGAGAGCAGGTCATGTGCATCCATCCTTATCCTGTGCTTCAAGAATCACCAGCTCAGAGATCATTCTGAATATACAGCGGACTGTGTGCTTTTGTTGCTGTTTTTGCTTTAGTGAAAACAGGACATCTTCTTAAGTGTCAATTATAGAGCTCTTGGGTATGTTCCTCAGAGGAGAGGACTTTTCCTTTCATCTGTCCAATTCTGCAGTATTTGAATCCCCTCTTCTCTTTGCCGCCTTTTCACCTCCAAGATGCTTACTTAACATTGCTCTGACTATGACATTGACTCACTATTTCCCATATGTGCCCAAAACTTTAGTCATAATAGTGTTTATGCATTAAACTCAATGCTCTTTCTTCTTTGATTCGTGATTAACAGGTGGAAAGTGAAATGCAGCTCATTGTAGTCGTTCACTCACTGGGTCATGTCCAACTCTTCGTGACGACGTTACCTGCAGCACTCCAGGCTGCCCTGTACTTCACTACCTCCTGGAGTTTGCACAGACTCACATCCATGAAGTCAGTGATGCCATCCGACCATTTTGTCCTCTGTCTCTGCCTCATTACTGGGCAACACGGAGTGGGATTGGGGTTGGGGGTGGGTGGATGAGAGAAGTGAAGTATATTTACCTTCTAAGTGGGGTTCAGACTTAGGATTCAAAATTAAAGTGCTTAAGAACAGCCAGTAATCTGGTGATCATGACCACATCTCCATCCTGTAGCTTGGGGTCATTAACCTGCCCCCCAAGCCACCTTGTCTTTCCTTTATGTCAGTGGGAGGTAATGGAAAATCCAGCAGTCATATCTGTGTGTCTCCTGTCCTATTCCATCCACTTAGTTGACCACCTGAAGCCCATCACCATGGCTGGTCTAACTGCTGTGTCAGGGAGGCCAGATAGTTGAGTTCAGCAGTTCCAGGTAATGAACGTATCATTGAAATTAATAAACAGAAGGAAGACATCTCTTTCTGTCTTCTCTTTGTCCAAATCTGATTTCTCAGACTAGCATGGCTGAGACCATTCAACCAACCACGTAGAGAAAAGTGTAACTGCTGGTCACAGGGTAACACACACTTGGTTTAATATTTAACTCATGACATATTTAAGGCCGTAATTCTCAGTTTCCTTTCTTTAATCCTCTGAAGGGAAAAATGCAGTATGAAAATTTCAGAAGGCTGTGCCTCTAAAATTCATTGGCATGAACAAATATTTGACATTCCTAAGAAAGGGAGTGGATTCTAGCGATTATGCGGTTAAGCTACAGCTGGGTTGCTATTTGTCTGCAATTTTAAACCCTGGCTGTTAAAATTAATTACGTTCAAGGAGAGTTTATCAGAATAAAAGTCTCAGACGTGGTATTTTTAGTCTCTGGAATTAAAGTGGCACCCATGAGCCAATAGATCACCCTGAAAACAGCCTGGCTTGCCGTTTCGAATTCTTTAAACAGACTTATTCTGATTGTAACAAAAACACCCATAAATCTATGCACATATATATTGATCTTGGCTCCCTCTTAAAAATGACTCTGTCCTCGTAAGTTGGCATATTTCATAAACAAACCAACAAATTATTGATCTATCATATACTCTAAAAGTCCTGTGAAGAATCTAGGTTGCTTTCAAGTTCATACTGCACCTAAGGGAATGAGAAACTCTGAAATGAAAAATAGAGATTTAAAAAGAAGCCCAGAAGATATATAGCTGTCTCCTTCTGCTTCTTTCCAAGCTCCCATTGTGATTCAATCTGTGTATCACATATCCCGCTCTGTATCACTGATACGGCATAAGGTCCATTAACGCCATTCCTTCCAGAGGGTTCAGTAATTACGTTACTACACTTAATAATTGCTTTGTGAAAAAGGCTGTCTAGATATCACTCTGCTTAAACAAAGGATGTATAAATGAATGTATTTGTAGGGTATGCTCTATTAAATCTCACTGTGGGATTAGATGAAAAAATTGCTTCTATTAATTTAGTCCAAAAAGGGTATTACTGAAATATTTTATTAATAAAATTGAAATGGCAATTGACACATTAATCATTGTACCAAAACAAAGAAGGAGCCATACAATGTCGAGTCATCAGATGTTTTCCCTATGAGTAAGGCAGGTTCTCTCACAGGCTCGAGTCACTCAGACAACCTTCATCAACAAGATTGCAGTGGATGTGTGGAGAGTCATCTGGTTTCAGCTAAAGCTGGCTCATGGTCTCTGTTAGTGCTAGGAATGTAAGCTTGGACTGATCTGTACTTCTTTAAGACAGAATATTGATTTCATCTTTTAGAAGAAGGAGAAAGAAAATAAGCACCAGGCAAGATCATGACTGTTGCTCAGTCACTAAGTCGTGTCCAACTCTTTGCAACCCCATAGACTGCAGCCTCTCAGGCTCCTCTGTCCATGGGATTCTCCAGGCAAGAATACCTGAGTGTGTTGCCATTCCCTTTTCCAGGGGATCTTCCCAACCCAGGTCTCCTGCATTGTAGGAAGATTCTCTACCGCTTGAGCCACCAGGGGAGTCAAGGATGCCCCCAAGTCCTCTGGTCTGACCTCTAGATTGGAATTGCCATCTGTTGAAAATGGGACCAGAAAACAAGTCTGGGCAGGGGGAGTACGGCTGGGGGCTCAAGAGTTCATATTTGAACCTGCCTGTTCCAAAATGTCTGCCAGACGTCCAGACAAAACAGGGATGAGATGTCTGGAGTACCGTGGAGTGATTTCAGCAGACAGAAGAGGGCGTCCTTGGCGTAGAGAGGCATTCAAAGTCAAAGGAAAGGCAAGATTTCGGAGGAAAGGCATGCACATGAGAAGCATGTGGATATTACATGGTGTTCTTGAAATCTAAATTTAAGCTCTTTGACACAGAAGCAGTTATATTTGTATGTAATAAAGAATCTGACCAAGCAGTATGGCTTCTTCTGGATGATGGTAGCCATTCTTCACAAGTGTAAACATATATTAACACAATATCCAGTCTTTTTAACCTAAGCAGTGTAAACCTTAATAGAATCTAACAGCTCAAAGATGAGAGCAGTTAGTTTAGGCAGCCATGTATTTGCTGTGTGCTAAGACATTCTAGGTCAGGCCCAGTTCTTTGTGACCCTATGGACTGTAGCCTGCCAGGCTCTGTCCATGAGACTCTCCAGGCAAGAATACTGGAGTGGGTTGCCACACCTTCCTCCAGGAGTTCTTCCTGACCCAGGGGTAGAAATGCATCTCTAAGTTTCCTGCATTGGCAGATGGATTCTTTACCGCTAGCTTCACCTAGGTATGATACACCCCCAAATCCCAGGATATTCTTTGCAGATACACTCAGTTTACAAGAATTAACTTCATTAGATAAAGTATTTGTTAGCATCATTTACTACACAAGATATTTTGTGTGCAGACTTACAATAGCATTAAGAAGAACAGTTACTCAAATTTGAAAATTTGACTTTAATTTCTGATTTTGGCATATACTAGATCATGGCGTCTGGTCCCATCACTTCATGGGAAATCGATGGGGAAACAGTGGAAACAGTGTCAGACTTTGTCTTTTTGGACTCCAAAATCACTGCAGATGGTGACTGCAGCCATAAAATTAAAAGACGCTTACTCCTTGGAAGAAAAGTTATGACTAACCTAGATCGCATATTAAAAAGCAGACATTACTTTGCCAACAAAGGTGCATAGTCAAGGCTATGGTTTTTCCTGTGGTCATGTATGGATGTGAGAATTGGACTGTGAAGAAGGCTGAGCACTGAAGAATTGATGCTTTTGAACTGTGGTGTTGGAGAAGACTCTTGAGAGTCCCTTGGACTGCAAGGAGATCCAGCCAGTCCATTCTGAAGGAGATCAGCCCTGGGTGTTCTTTGGAAGGAATGATGCTAAAGCTGAAACTCCAGTACTTTGGCCACCTCATGCGAAGAGTTGACTCATTAGAAATGACTCTGATGCTGGGAGGGATTAGGGGCAGAAGGAAAAGGGGACAACAGAGGATGAGATGGTTGGATGGCATCACCGACTCCATGGATGTGAGTTTGAGTGAACTCCGGGAGATGGTGATGGACAGGGAGGCCTGGCGTGCTGTGATTCATGGGATCCCAAAGGGTTGGACACGACTGAATGGCTGAACTGAACTGAACTGAACTGAACTATGACATTCTTGGGCAGAACACTGAAACCTGTCTCTAATTTTCAACTTCATTGGCTATTAAATGGCATAATAATATTTATATCAACTGATAGTTGAAATCACATTTTCCTAACTTCTAATACTACATCATCAGTTATCTTTGATACATTATATTTTAGAAAAGTGCTCTGCTAATTATAGGATGTTTGAGTTTTTTTTTCAGTATTGATTTGTAATTATTTCAAAGGGTCAGGGTCAGAATATATGAAAGACACTATATACATATCTTTATAATGGTTTGCCAAAAAAAGCCCATCTAGTCAAGGCTATGGTTTTTCCAGTAGTCATGTATGGATGTGAGAGTTGGACTATAAATAAAGCTGAGCACCAAAGAATTGATGCTTTTGAACTGTGGTGTTGGAGAAGACTCTTGAGAGTCCCTTGGACAGCAGGAAGATCCAACCAGTCGATCCTAAGGGAGATCAGTCCTGAGTGTTCGTTGGAAGGTCTGATGCTGATGCTGAAACACCAATACTTTGGCCACCTGATGTGAAGAGCTGACTCATTGGAACAGACCCTGATGCTGGGAAAGACTGAAGGCGGGAGGAGAAGGGGACGATAGAGGATGAGATGGTTGGATACCATCACCGACTCAATGGACATGAGTTTGAGTAAACTCCAGGAGTTGGTCATGGACAGGGAGGCCTGGTGGGCTGCGGTCCATGGGGTTGCAAAGAGTTGGACATGACTGAGCGACTGAACTGAGCTGATACCAGTTTGAGACATGTTTTATTGACTTCAATGTGTTTAATTGTCATAAATTCTCTGTGGTCTTTAAACAATTAATTTTCTAAATATTGAGTGTAGGATATACAGCATTCCATGATGACATAAATCTTGCATGTGCTACTCAGAATTTCTATGTCTAGTATTTGTTAGACTATTTAATCTGTCCATTTCTATGAGATTATTGTGGTTTATCTATTTCTTCTTATAATTCCCTTAATGTTTTGCCTTTTATAATTTTTGTTAGATGCATGCATACCCAAGAACGCTGTATCTGTTAAGTGAAATGAGTCGGGAGTAAAGAAACTTTACCAGGAGTGATGCTAGTGTTTATCTACTGTGAGCTCGGTGTTGCTTAAAGTCTCTTTTATCATCTCTTAATGCAGGTGCACCCACCTCTTTTCAGTTTGTATTTGCCCCAGAGAAGATCAGGTTTGGGGAGGGATTTGGGGTTTGTTTAATCTATTTTAAATATTTTTTTCTAACTGGGAAGTCCTGATATCTTAAAAGGAAAAGCAGTCCATTAAATTTGTCACTATCATGGATTATCTTAGGCCAGGTCCTCAGGAACAGACTCTTGAAGGGAAGGAAGCCAAGGAAGAGTGGAATTAGGTTGGCTAGAAGGCAGGTTTAATTCAGTCCTTCCCAAGATACCTGGGAAGAGGGAAGACACGCCTCGGATCTCTCTCACCAGGAGCACATTTCACATTTTTGTGTGTATTTGTCATCATTCAGGGCTGGCCTTTGGTGAGAGGTAGAGTGTGGTGTGAATGCAGAGACAGGGGAGGCTGTGAAAATAATAAAGGGATCTGTGAGCAAGTGGGTGGAAAACTTCCATTTTCAGTTGTACAGATAATATTTTTCCACCATCTTATCTATACTCTACAGTTTTTTGCTTCTTTTTTCATATCTGTTGATTCCATTCATCTATCTATCCATCATCTATCTATTATCTATCTATTGTCTCTCTATCTACAATCCCTTATTTTGTTCCAAAAGTAAGTTTTTAGCCATGAATTGTTTATATTTTAGGTAACCTTAGGTATTTAGGGTACTTACGTGTCTATGCCTAAAGTTAATCAATATTAGTATATGAACATAGCAGATCTCTTCCTAACTGGTAGTTGATAAACAGAAAGACGCAACTCCAAAAGCCTTCTCAATTTCCCATGCCATTGCTGTATTTTATATTCATCTCTCAAAAAAATGTTGAGAAATAATTTTATCAATATATTTTTTACCCAACATAATACTTATTTGGATATGCCAAAAATGTATTTATTTATCTTTCCTTTTCATATTTTTGTTCAGTTTTTTGTTCCTTTTTCTATTTTTGTTCAGTTTTCTTAAAATTCATCCTTTCTGTAATTCCTTTGGAAAAATTTTATGACACATCCTTAGTTTAAACATGTCTCTATTTTGCCCTGATTCACGGGGTACACAATTGTTTACTGAGGCACAGTTTGCGTCAACTCTTTCAAGACACCATTGGTGTTCTGACCTTTACAGTCACTGCTGAATCTAGTGTGTTCTCAGTGCAGTTGTACTTTAAATGTTTCATTTACACTTTAAAAAATTAGTGCATTTGGCTTTTTTCCCCCATATACCTCAATTAGAGTGCGCCAATATTTATTCAGATATGTAACTAACTCTTGGAAAACTGGGATCGATAAACTCACTGAGCAGGATGCAAAGTGCTTGCCTTGGGGAGCCATTCAGAGAACAGCCACACAGGCCACCTGTGGCCCCAAGTTCACCAGCATCCGAACATCCACAGGGTAGGTGCCCGGTTCTCTGTCCAAAGTGGACATTCCCCCAGCTCCCTTTTGCCCCCACGGGACCTGGGCCTGAGTTCACCATGGTATTAAATTATCGTGAGTTCAGATGTTGAACTCTGTCTTGTGGACTGGAGAAGTTTTAAAAACCACTTTCATTGATTATGGAAAAATCAGTAAGAGCAAACCTTAATCATACAACCTATGGAGAAAGAGACGCAGTCTTCAAGTTATTGGTTCGAGATGAAATTTGGGCTAAGAAATAGAAAAATAAAACAAAATAAATAAGTACCTTAGGAAAAAAAAACAGAAAAGAAAACATAACATAATAAGCTTGGACAGGTTAGTGAAATAGCTTGTAAGAAGAACTAGTTTAAACACAGTTAAAATCCATATGTCAAAGTGTTCCAAGGATAACTATGTGTGACCATTCCTGGACTGGGCTGTTAGAGTGAACACGAGCAGTTAAGAGAACATAATCTCCACCACATTTACAGTGTGTAAATGAGTGTGAAAGCTTAGTTAGGTATTGGGATCCCATATACATTTTCTCACCTTTTGAACAAACTGAGCTCAACTCCAGGTTATCTTTCTGATAGGCCCTGTTAGTATCTGCTCCTACAGGGTCTTTGTTTAAAGGCTTACATTGGACAGAGTTCTCAGACAAGCTTTTCAGCTATCACAACTATTTTGTCTGCTCCAAATGCAATATATTTGTGCTCTAACCACAAATAAGATGATCCCAATAGTATTGTCCTGGTTTTCAGTCAATTTCACAGGAAAGAAAATAGAGAGAGAGAAAGAAATGGACTTGTCAGGGACTCTCCTGGTGGCCCAGTGGCTAAGACTTCACACTTTGACTACAGAGGGTGGGGGTTCCATTCCTGGTCAGGGGTCTAAAAACCTGAGTGCTGCATGGAGTAGGAAAAAAGTTGATCTGTCTTGCTTTCAAGCCTACTAACTTGTTGACTAATAATATATTTAAGCTTTCTGGATTTTTCTTCCTCCATGGCAATTACAAAATAATTCTATGTGATTATTTTACATGAGAAATATGTGAATTTCAAACACAGTTGTTCTATCATTCACCTTGTTCACACTTTTTGTTACATTTGGAGAAAAAATGTTAGTAATTTGACAAACATTTGAGCTTTATTTAGTTTTTGTGTCTTTGAATTAAAGCTCTCAGTCTTGATGGTATAGACTTTACTGTGGATGTGAAAACTAACTCAGAGATGGTTGCATCGTTTTTTGAGTTCATGTCTCAGGACTCAACCTGCCCTAGAGGGACTTGATGATAATTTCCCCTTCTCTTTATGTAGAAACCTCACTATCAGCTAATAATGAGCAAGAGAGACAACATTGATTGAGTGTCTATTATGATGGGTCAGTTTCAGTGAATTGGGAGGGCGAGAAAGCAGAAAGAGAGTGGATCACTTCCACAAATTATTTCTAATACTGACCACTGGAGGAAATCCACAGGCAAACACAATTAAGGCTCTGGTACATTTGCAAAAGGAAACATTGCCTTTAGGCGTAGAAGCATGGATGGTATTCACTTATTCATGATAGAATTCACATATTCTTCATATATTAGTTTGAATGAAATGTGCACAGCCTTTGCAAGAATTTCTATGTTTTTCTGGGACAAAACCCTGAGAGTTGTGAATATCTCACATTGTGTGGCAACCACATATTTGATACATTGATTCTCACCATCTTGCGGAAACTGGAATTTAGATAATACAAAATCATAGCAGAATTTCATTGAATTTCCCACTCTGAAAGGTCACTTCCTAGACTCACACATATCTTTCACAGAAGCACTTACCCAGCATGGTCAAACTGCAGAGAAAACTAAGTTGGCTGGGACACTGGAGAATTCTGAGAATGATCCTTGGGCCAGTAGTGTTTGAAATTGTTGATATTTTTTACCAAGCTCAATCTTGTTATTCCTTTGCCGGACCATAGGAGCACTGGATTCCTCAGATATCAGTCTTTTGGGAACACTCTCTTACCCATGAAAAATGTCACCCAGCCCTGTGGACCGGCTGTGAATGCACACTTTGATCACTAGGACATGCGTTTTCTGACCTCACTCTACCTGTTTTCCCCTGTAAGACATCACCAGGTCTTGCTGCATTAACTTAGGTTTCAGACCCAAAATGAAAGAGGTTTAATCTTGCAATTTGTGTGCCATTCTCTCCAAGGAGAAAAGTCACCATAGCAAGAAAGAGTAAGACTGTCTTTAAGATCTCTATCTACTTCTGGACAAGGGCAGATTAATTGAGTATAATGTTGAGTCAGAGGTAGAAATATTAAGCCTGAAACCATCTCAGAGGACCCTCAAGACTGACCTAAATGTGCAATTTTTGTTTCCCCTGCTGGGTAGGAAAAAGTCCCCTTTTGTTTAAGGCTGAGTGCAGCCCTGAAAGCAACTCTTCTTTATTTTTTGGTGATGAATGTTGCCCAGTTTCTGCTTCCAGGTTTCTGACCATTGTTGTTTCCGTCAGGTAACAAATGCAAGCAAATAAACAAAAACACACATTCTCTCTTTTTTTTTTTTTTATTAACACATTTTTATCACCAGTACTTTTACCTGTTTTCAACCTAGACGCATTAGGACCTATTTCTTTGTATATCTCAGTAGTATCAATGCCTGATGGTACAAAAGCAAAATATTGCTTGTGGCTTGAGTCTGTAGCATGAATTTTAAAGTGAAAAGAACTAGGAGATAAGAGATTGCCTATACGGAAAGAAGACAGTCTTTCATCTGAAAATTTCATGCACAGGTTCTTAAATATTGGGTCTAAAGCAATGCTTGGAAGAATAGCTACTTAGTGAGTGCATCTGATTCACTAAACAGAGGTCCTAAGCTTCACTAACCTTGCCTGTGCTATTTTGTGCTAAGTCGCTTCAGTTGTGTTCAATTCTTTGTGACCCCATGGACCATAGCCCACCAGGCTCCCCTGTCCATGGCAATTCTCCAGGCAAGAATACTGGAGTGGATTGCCGTGCCCTCCTCCAGGGGATCTTCCCCACCCAGGGATCAAATCCGCATCTCATGTCTCCTGCATTGGCAGGCTGATTGTTTATCACTAGCACCACCTGGGAAGGCTTGGGACAGTACATAGGCATCAGAAGAACTTCCATCGCTGACTTGCTTCTCCGTGTCTATTATATCCATGTCCAGCCTGAGGTTTAACACTAAACTGAGCATTGGCTGCAACTGAGTCAGACATCTTTCCTTCACATTATTTAAAGAGGAACTTTAATCTAGCCTGTTGTACAAATAATAAAACAAATTCTTTAACAGAAATGAGTTCAAACTTTATATATATATATATATATATATATATATATATATATATGTAACATATATATGGGCTTCCCTGGTGGCTCAGATGGTAAAGAATCCACCTGCAATGCAGGAGATCTGGGTTTGACCTCTGGGTTGGGAAGATTCCCTGGAGAAGGGTATGGCAATCCACTCCAGTGTTCTTGCCTGGAGAATCCCATGGACAGAGGCTTCTGGTGAGCTACAGTCTATGGGGTCACAAAGAGTCGGACATGACTGAGTGATGAAGCAAAGCACAGCAACATATACACACATGTTAGAAACTAGAGGAAATCACATGATGTTTCTAAATTTTCATCTCACTTGAGTGGTTTTATGTTGACTCTTTAAGTGAAAAAAAAATTTATATAAAGTAGGTCTCATACTTTTTAAATGAGGTGATGTGATACAGTCTTCCTGAATAAAATAAAGGAAACACATACAAATTGCACAAAGAAAACAATGAATAAAAATTATGTCTGCATAAGGTTAAATCTAAGTAAATAAAAATAATGCTGAGGTTTGGATTAGATAAAAATAATTGAAATTATGGAGTCTTTTAAAAGAGCTATGAGTCTTCTCCTTGCTATCTGATTGATTTCAAATTTTCTTATTCTTGGCAACAAATAAGTAAATTCTTAAAGTCATATTTTAGCAAGTTATAAACATTATAAATTGCTTGGCCAGAAAAGAGGAGCTTAATTCAATAAATATTTACAGTTTTCAAGACTCTGGAGTTAAGTCATGTCATATTATGTATATCCTTTATCCTCAACTCAATGAGTTCACCTCTGGCAGTGTTTGTGCCTTTAATGCACACTCAAATATCAATTTGAGATTTCAAAAAGGCTAAAGGGGTGGCCAAGTGATAAAGAATTCCCCTGGCAATGTAGGAGACACGAATTTGATCTCTGAGTCTTGAAGATTTCCTGGAGTAGGAAATGGCATCCCGATCCAATATTCTTGCCTGGAAAATTCCATGGGCAGAGGAGCCTGGCAGGCTACAGTCCGCTGGGCCACAAAGAGTCAGACACAACTGAGTGACTGAGCACATGCGTATGCAAAGGCTTTACCACCAGAAAAGTAATCATACCTTTCCTTTTTCAGTCAGAGTCTTTGGCAGGATTTCTCTGAGCCCTGAAGAGTTCATGTAACTATCTGCCTCCAAACCTCTTCCAAACCATCATCTAAACCAAAAGTTTGTGGATAACAAGACAGGAGGGTCTTTGGGGCTTTTTTTCTTTTTTCTTTTTTTGGAAATATTTTGCATATATGCTCCCAGTATCTAGAACCTATTAACACCAAATATTTCTTAAATAAATACATGAGTGAAGAACTCAGTTCCCCTGTCAAATGATGAAATGAGCTCCAGTGTCACTGACATATATCATGGAAAATATTTTGTGCTACAAATACATCTAAACTTAAAAATTCATTTTGAAAGAAAAGATGTTGAAGGGACAGAGAAAGGCTTCTCATTTTTGGTATCTACGTTTCCAAGTTTTGCCCTCAGACTCAGAACAGTTGAACTTTACCAGAGCATCTGGCTACACCTGCAGTTCTCTAAATTCTGTGTGAGTTGTTTCGTTTAGCTATTGGAGAAAATTTAGGTTCAGTAGCATATTAATCTTCTGAACCCAATTTTGTTCCTCACGATAGTATGCAAACTGTCTGATAGAGATGCAGGGGCTCTCATGTATCTCCATAGCTAACTCGGTTTCACGTCTCTGTTGGCAAGAACACTGCCGCAACAGTGGCACCGATTTCTCCTCTACCCAGTGATGGGCCTGCTGAATACGCCAGCGCATGGCCGTGATGGTCACAGCGTTCAGTGGTCCCCTACCCAGTGATGGGCCTGCTGAATACACCAGCGCGTGGCCGTGATGGTCACAGCGTTCAGCGGTTGGTGAGGCTCAGATAACGTGTGCTTCCTCTTCCAGTTCCCTATTCCAGTTCTCCTTTTCTCCTCTTGTCCGACAGAGGTGGTGCTCACCCTCTCTTACTGGTCATTGGACCATGAGCTTGTACGGGAGGGACTTACTCGTGTGGTGGGCACATGCTCTTTGGTTTGATTAGTCCTGTCTTGGGAGTTTACTGCAGGTTAAATAATACCCTTGACCCACTGGCACTAATTCTATCAGCAATATTTCAGTCATTTTTCCCCTGGGTCTGTCCTTACTATTGTAGACATCTCTACAATTCCAAATATCAGTGTTGTAGTTCTTCCCAAATAAATGTGTTCAGATAATGCCTTCAGTAACAGCACTCTCTGCCTTTACACTTTTATAAGTTCAGGATGAAATTATGTATTAAATATGTATCACGTCCCAGAACTACACGAGGCAATGAGAATAAAACAAAAAAATAAAGTTTATATCTAAAGTATGATCCTGATTTTATACAATGGACAATTGCACAATTGCCATTCCTCATAACATATTTTCATCTGCTATATGAGCATAGGATAAAAGTAAAGAACCAAATCACCCATGACGGAGAGATGCAGGTTATGAGGCTTTTCCTGCGATACCTTTAGACCATGACGTTTTTGCACCTGGCTTTATGTTCTCAGATATATCCCAGTGTCTCTTAGTTTATATTATATGGGAACTTGATTAAAATTTGTATTCTACTGTTGTGTGAAAATTGTATGAGTCTTAATTATGTTGAATTGGTTCACGGTCTACCTTTCAGGTCTACTATATCCTTCTACTTTTCTGAGTATTCATTCGATTAATTTTTGAGTTTAATATTAAAATTCCAACTCAAAAATCTCAATTTATCTACTTAAAAATCATTGCAATATATACTTGAACTATCTGTAACTTTGTTCTGTATTTTCCAAGTTCTTTAAATGTGTTATCATACTCTCAGAATTTAAAAAGAAAAAAAATGAAGAGAAAAAAATATAAAGAAGAAAAAAAAATCCACAACGAAGAGATGTAAGGTTATCAGTTATCCTTGCAGGGAGCACAAGTCATATGATGATTATCCAAAGAGACTATGAAAACGGTGCCCCCTGTAGTTTTAAGTTAGAATTGCATCCATGTTGTTTTTTGATATTTTGTTTAGGGGAGTTGGGGTGAACTGTAGAGTGATATGGTAAGTATCACTTCATGGGAAATAGATGCGGAAACAGTGGAAACAGTGTCAGACTATTTTTGGGGGCTCCAAAATCACTGCAGATGGTGACTGCAGCCATGAAATTAAAAGACGCTTACTCCTTGGAAGGAAAGTTATGACCAACCTAGACAGCATATTCAAAAGCAGAGACATTACTTTGCCAACAAAGGTCCGGCTAGTCAAGGCTATGGTTTTTCCTGTGGTCATGTATGGATGTGAGAGTTGGACTGTGAAGAAAGCTGAGCGCCGAAGAATTGATGCTTTTGAACTGTGGTGTTGGAGAAGACTCTTGAGAGTCCCATGGACTGCAAGGAGATCCAACCAGTCCATTCTGAAGGAGATCAGCTCTGGGATTTCTTTGGAAGGAATGATGCTAAAGCTGAAACTCCAGTACTTTGGCCACCTCATGCGAAGGGTTGACTCATTGGAAAAGACTCTGATGCTGGGAGGGATTGGGGGCAGGAGGAAAAGGGGACGACAGAGGATGAGATGGCCGGATGGCATCACCGACTTGATGGACACGAGTTTGAGTGAACTCCGGGAGTTGGTGATGGACAGGGAGGCCTGGCGTGCTGCGATTCATGGGGTCGCAAAGAGTCGGACACAACTGAGCGACTGAACTAAACTGAACTGAATGGTAAGTATGCTGCTGCTGCCGCTGCTGCTGCTAAGTTACTTCAGTCGTGTCAGACTCTGTGCAACGCCATAGATGGCAGCTCACCAGGCTCACCTGTCCCTGGGATTCTCCAGGCAAGAACACTGGAGTGGGTTGCAAGTATAAGACCAAACTAAATAACAAATTTCTCTCTCTCAAACCATACCAAAAATAGTGACATAAAATAACCATTTATCACACTCATGGATTCATAGATTGAGGAAACTGAACTCAGCAGAACTGGATGGCTTCTCTCTGTTCCATGATATTCAGAGCCTCAGCTGGAGTCTTGCGGGCTGGGGTCTGCTGCTGCTGCTACTAAGTCACTTCAGTCGTGTCCAACTCGGTGCGACCCCATAGATGGCAGCCCACCAGGCTCCCCCGTCCCTGGGATTTTCCAGGCAAGAACACTGGAGTGGGTTGCCATTCCACTCCAGTGTTGGAAGGCGTTGGAGAAGGAACAGTGCGTTCCTTCTCCAACGCATGAAAGTGAAAAATGAAAGGGAAGTCATTCAGGGCTGGGGTCTAGAATTATCTAAATCATTATCATTTGTTCACATGCCTGGAGGTTCCTGCTGACTTCTGGATACTGGCTGACTTTTTCCTTTCATTCTTTCCTCCATGTGGGTGGATTTTGTAGTGAGAGAGGAAAAAGAGAGGCAGAGAGAGGGAGAATAATGTGGAAATCATAATACCTCATTTTCAAACCTCAGGAGTCAAGCTGCCTTGTTTCCGCCACATGCTATTCATTGAAATAATCAGACACTTGCCAAGATTAAGGAGAGAGTAAAATAGATGCTGGAAAGATTGAGGGCAGGAGAAGGGGACAACAGAGGATGAGATGGTTGGATGGCATCACTGACTCAATGGACATGAGTTTGAGCAAGCTCCTAGAGATGGTGATGGACAGGAAGCCTGGCCTGCTGCAGTCTATGGGTCACAAAGAGTTGGACATGACTGAGTGACTGAACAACAACTCGATGGACCTGAGTTTGAGCAAATTCCAGGAGATGGTGAAGGACAGGGAAGCCTGATATGATGCAGTCCATAGGGTGGCAGATATTTGGACTTGACTTAGCAACTGAGCAAAATAGAAGACATCTATTATGAAGAGCTATTAGACAAGATATACTGCTGTGATCTCTAGAAGAAAATATGTAACCTGCTGCCCACAAAACCACTAGGTTATTAACCTGATTTATCTGAGAGACAAGAACACAATTATTTTTTTTTCTTTATACTTATTTGCATCATCTCAACTCTACAACAAACATACAGTACTTCTTCCATTCGAAAGTTTCAAAAGAAAGATTTTTAAAGAGAAGACCCAAATGAAACACCAAGAAATAGAAAACAAGTAGAAACATTGACTCAATGAGTAATGAAAAAAAGGTCAAGAGTAAAGAAAGTTAGTTGAAAAGACTCAACGGTCCCAGAGGAATGGGATGAGTTGAAAGAGTCTGGAAAGAAATGAATAATGAAATAAAAGTAACTTTAGCTACTTAATCTTACAGTAGAGTTCAGTTCAGTTGCTCAGTCCTGTCCAACTCTGCAACACCATGAACTGCAGCACACCAGGCCTCCCTGTCCATCACCAACTCCTGGAATTTGCTCAAACTCATGTCCATTGAGTCGATGATGTCATCTAACCATTTCATCCTCTGTCATGCCCTTCTCCTCTTGCCCTCAATCTTTCCCAGCATCAGGGTCTCTTCAAATGAGTCAGCTCTCCACGTCAGGTGGCCAAAGTATTGCAGTTTCAGCTTCAACATCAGACCTTCCAATGAACACCCAGGCTGGTTTCTTTTAGGATGGACTGGTTGGATCTCCTTGCAGTTCAAGGGACCCTCAAGAGTCTTCTCCAGCACCACAATTCAAAAGCATCAGTTCTTGGGCACTCAGCTTTATTTATAGTCCAACTCTCACATCCATACATGACCACTGGAAAAACCATAGCCTTGACTAGACGGACCTTTGTTGAAAAAGTAATGTCTCTGCTTTTGAATATGCTGTCTAAGTTGGTTATAACTTTTCTTCCAAGGAGTAAGCGTCTTTTAATTTCTTGGCTACAATCACCATCTATAGTGATTTTGGAGCCCCCAAAAATAAAGTCTGACACTGTCTCCACTGTTTCCCCGTCTATTTGCCATGAAGTGATGGGACCAGATGCCATGCTCTTCGTTTTCTGAATGTTGAGCTTTAAGCCAAACTTTGACTCTCCTCTTTCACTTTCCTTATGCCACTGTCCAGCTTGGTGCGCGTGCTCAGTCATGTCCAACTCTTTGCAACACTATGGATTGGGGTCCACCAGGCTGCTCTGTCCATGGGATTCTCCAGGCATGAACACTGGAAAGGGTTGCCATTTCCTCCTCCAGGGTATCTTCCTGACCCAAGGATCGAACCCACGTCTCTTGTATTGCCTGCACTGACAACTGCATTCTTTACCACTAGCGCAGACACTTGTAGAGGACGCAGGCATGTGACAATGTAGAGCACACACGTGCACTAACTTAAGTCATTGGACATTTGAATGTGCACTCAAATCTTTGAAATTTTCACCTGGAACGTTCCTATGTAGAGAAATTACTGCATTTATAACAGCTTTATTTTGTATACCCATAACTGGAAACAGGCTTCCCTGGTAGTTAAGCAGGTAAAGAATCCACCCGCAATGGAGGAGACCACGGTTTGATTCCTGAGTCAGGAAGATCCCTTGGAGAAGGGATAGGCTACCCACTTCAGCTTTTTTGGGCTTCCCTGGTGGCTCACTTGGTAAAGAATCCGCCTACCATGAGAGAAACCTGGGTTCAAACCCTGAATCGGGAAGATCCCCTGGAGGAAAGCATACAACCCACTCCAGTATTCTTGCCTGGAGAATCCCATGGACAGAGGAGCCTGGTGGGCTATGGTCCATAGGATCGCAAAGAGTCGGACATGACTGAGTGACTAAGCACAGCACAACTGGAAACAACCCAAACATCCATCCAGCAGATGAAAGGATGAACAAGATGCCTTCACAAGGGGAGACTATGTTGCAGTAAAAAGAATGAACTATTGATACTCAAAAGACTGGGAATGGATCTCCATATAATTGTGCTAAGTGACAGAAGTCAACATTTCTCCACCTCCAAAAAAGGGTATATATTGTGTAAACTCACTGACTATTTAGAGAATGGAAGCTGATCTGTAATGAAAGGCACATGAAAAACTCCTGGATGAGGGTGAAGGGAGGATATAGGCTAAACAGGCACAAGAAGCCTTCCAAGGGTTCCTCTGTCCAGACTGACCATGGCTTTGCTGTTCTATTCATGCACAAAACTCATCAAATTATGCACTTTAAGTACATAAAGTTTATTATGTATTGAATAATATAAAAATGGCTTTCCCGGGTGGTATAGTGATAATCAGCCTGCATCACAGGAGATGCAAGAGAAGTGGGTTTGATCCCTGGGTCAGGAGGATCTCCTGGAAGAAGAAATAGCAACCAGCTCTACTATTTTTGCCTGGAAAATTCCATGGACAGAGGAGCCTGGCAGGCTATAGTTCATGGGGTCTCAAAGAGCTGGACATGACTGAGTGACTGAGCACCATTACATGAAAAATATTCTGTAATGCAAGGAAGTGTAGAAAAAAAGTGTCCCTGAAATGTTTATGATTGGATTAATAATAATTTAGAATTTGACCTGTTTTATCCTATTTTTCTCCTGAACACAGAGCCTAAAAGAAGAGCTTGTGTGCTGGGGTTTCCAGATGCCAGAAACTGAAAGTGTTAGTCACTCAGCCATGTCTGATTCTGTGATGCTATGAACTGCGTGAGCTGCCAGGCTCCTCTGTCCATGGAATTCTCCAGGCAAGAATACTGGAGTAGCCATTGCCTTACTCCATGGGTTCTTCTCGACCCAGGGATCGAACCCAGTTCTCCCACATTGTGGGCAGATTCTTCACCATCTGAGCCACCAGGGAAGCCTATAGAAACTGAAAGGTGAGGTTCAGTCACGGGTGTATTGGTGAGCTGATCGCCACTGCAAACAAGCAGAGCCCAGCTCCTGCCAGGGCTGCAGAGAACCGTGTGAAATGGACAAGTGAGGCCTCCGTCTCACGGGCTCCCACGCTGCTTGGTCCGGGGGTGCTGCACAGTGTATGCGTGAGAACGCATCAGAGGCCACCTGCGGGGCGGCAGGGGTGTGCCCGTGGGAAGGGAGAGATGAGCAAGGGCAGCTGGTTTTTACAGGAACAGCTGCAGCAAAGTTTGGTGGAAGGTATGTGAAGGGAAACCCATCAGGCCTCCATTAGGGTGACACGAAAGCCTCCTCGGCCCATGATTCATGACTTTCTTTGAGCTTAATTAAGTCATCAACTGATTTAATAATGTAACGAGCCCACTGCTCAATTCAACTATTGGGATATCACCAGTAATATACAGCTGCCTAATCTATATCACCCTGGCTCCTCGACTCAGCCAATTAACCTCTATCCTGATGATGAGTCCATCGTTCCCTTACTTACAAAGATGATTTTATCTCCATGCTTCATTTTTGAAATGTATATATATATAGCTTCTCTGGTAGCTCAGATGGTAAAGAATCTGCCTGCAATGCAGAAGACCTGGGTTCGATCCCTGGGTAGGGAAGACTCCCTGGAGGAGGGCATGACAACCTACTCCAGTATTCTAGCTTGGAGAATTCCATGGATAAAGAAGCCTGGTGGGCTACCAGACCATGGGGTCACAAAGAGACATGACTGAGTGACTAAGTGCAGCATACACACACACACACACACACACACACACACACACACACATACTTGATATTATGATCTGGGACTTGTTTTTCACTCAAACTACATTATTAAGATTCATGGATGTATGCATGTTTCGGCATGCTTTTGTAATTCACTCACTTACACTGTTATTTAATTTTTCATTGTGAAGAAACACTATTTGCCCACTCTCCTTAATTAGGTATTTAAGTAGTCTCCAGTTACTGCTGCTATATGTGCTGCTATGGAAATCTGTGTGCATGGCTCTTGATTCCCATGTAAGAAGTTTTCCCAGAAACTAGAAGGGATAGCATCGCCTGGCAGAGAATGTGGTCACGCGGGACCCTGCTAAATGGTTTTCTGGATGACTCTAAGTCCAGCCGGACATGACTTAGTGACTGAACAACAACGTACTCCAGCTAGCATCAAGTGGAGCAGACGAGTTGCGGGGGAGTTCAGTCAACCCACGGAATCATCACGTGGTATGTAAGTCGGCAAGTCTGTTACTCAGTAACAGAGACTCAAAGTGCAAATAATATTAATTCTGGGACTCATTTGTAAAACAAGAGTAGAAATCACTTGAATCATCCATTTTCTAAAATTTATATAATATCTATTTTAAAAAGAAAAAAGAAGAAAATCTACCAAAAACCCATACAAAATATGTTTAACAGAGTATTCAAAGGCAAATGTAAAGTGTTTACTGGTTTCATAATAAAGCAAAAAAGAATTTAAGGAAATGTGCTAACAATTTCCTCTAAAGACTGTACCAAATTATAAGACACATCTAAAGAAAATCATAGAATGAATTTAATAATTTCATCTGGAGAGTAAATGAAATTAAATATAAATAATAATAAATTTTCAAATATAGATCTAAAATGCCCAATTAAAGAACCCATAGTCAAAGCCAACAGGTTTAAAACTACACGTATATATGTTTCCATATGTATTTAAACATATATTAATAAATGTGTAGAAAAAGAAGGGTGTTCTGACACTGTAGATATGGTCCCAGCCACACAAGACAATGAATATTTGAAACCCCCAATGTGGCCCACGTATTCATATGTGATCATTTTGATAGAGCTCAAAAATATGCAATATTCCTGCATCATCAAAAAAGCAAACAGCCAAGCAAATGAAAATCACTTAGGGAACTGAAAGTGGAAAGACTTTTAACACTATAAATGACTTCTAGTCATGCAAAGAACCAACAGCTTATTTAAAAATTCAGTTACAGTTATTTCTATCAAAATAAAACATATTAAACAATGTTATAAGTTCTCTTTAGTTTTTGAGACAATTACACAAAGTGATAAAAAATAAATGAAATACAGCTTTTCCTAAAGATGAAAACTACATGTCAGTACTTGCAGGTTTTCTGAAATTCCAACCGAAAGAAACTAACAAGAAATGACTACTCACCACGTAATAATGCAGAATGCAAGCAGATGGTCTATTACACAAAATAAGTACTCACAGTTAAGAGTATTCTGAAAACTGGATACTAGCATTTATATGAATAAAATGGTGATCAAAATCAAGTTTGTGATAGCCACTAAAGTAGAAAATATGTGTAAGAACATTTAACAAAAGTGCATAGCAGTCCCATGAAGAAAATGTCAAATCTTTTCTGAAAGGTAAGTATAGTTTCAACTAAAAAGACATGTCATGCTGCTGCTGCTGCTGCTGCTGCTGCTGCTGCTAAGTCGCTTTAGTCGTGTCCGACACTGTGCGACTCCATAGACGGCAGCCTGCCAGGCTCCCCCATCCCTGGGATTCTCCAGAAAAGAACACTGGAGTGGGTTGCCATTTCCTTCTCCAATGCATGAAAGTGAAGAGTGAAAGTGAAGTCGCTTAGTCGTGTCCGACTCTTAGCAACCCCATGGGCTGCAGCCTACCAGGCTCCTCTGTCCATGGGATTTTCCAGGCAAGAGTACTGGAGTGGGGTGCCATTGCCTTCTCCACATGTCATGCTATAAAATATTAAATACTGTGCCTTTAAGTGTTATATAGATAAAAAAACAAATATTTAATCTCTAAATTTAAACACCCATTTTTATCAGTGTCCTTTCAAATGTGATTATATGAGGTATCTATTAAACAAATAATCAAAAAAAGAACATTTAAAGATAACAATCAAAGCTCCTGGTATTATAGTAATTAGCAGACAGTTTGCAGTTGAAGTAAGAAATGTCAGTGCATGGAACAGAAGAAATCCATGGAACAAAACAAAATATATATATATTTTTTTTCTCACCTATTTAACACTTTTAAACTGATTTTTTAATATTTGCTCATTGGATTTCTAACAAATTACACTGGAAAAATAGGTTAACTTAGAAAAAAGTCAATTAGATGATTTATTTTTTATGATACTCCAAAGTTAACTTCAGCTAGAAAATATATTCAATTAAAGTATTAATGAACCACAAATACCAGATGAATGACTATCCATAGGTACCAGTGTCCAGAGGAAACTGCCAATCCTGAAGCAAAAGTAAAAAAAAAAAAAAAAAAGAAAGCTAAAAATATTTAGATAGATTTATCTAGGCAATTTTCAATTTCTGAACCTCAAAAAGGACACCATCATCAAAAGAGAAAGTCAATGTTAATATTTGCAGAAAGAAATAGATCAAAGATGAACAAATTCAGCATTTATATAAAATATCAAGAAAACTAAAATGTGAAATAGAGTCTGTTGCTGAAGATGCCAGTAAATATTGATTACAGAGGTCTGAGCCCACCCCTGAACACACATACACATGTTCCCAGAGAAAGCTCTCTCTCACTCTTGGGATTGTTGATCCCAAATGAAGAGGCCCGGGGAATCCTAGGTCCTTGGGCTCAGCTGATTGTCGGGTTGTAGACTGTCCCAGCTCACAGTCCTTTTGTTTGGACATTATCTGTTCACTTTTGATGGCTCCCTATTAAGACAGGAAAAACTCTGATATAATGTTGTAGGCATGGTTACCATGCTGTTGTTCAGTCACTAAGTCCTGTCTGACTTTGTGACCCATGAACTGCAGCACGCCAGGCTTCCCTGTCCTTCATTATGTCTTGGAGCTTGCTCAAACTCATGTGTGTTGAATTGGTGTTGCCATCCAACCATCTCGTCCTCTGTTGTCCCCTTCTTCTCTTGCCCTCAATCTTTCCTAATATCAGGGTTTTTTCCAATGAATCAGGTGGCCTAAGCACTGGAGCTTCAGCTTCAGCGTCAGTTCTTCTGATGAATATTCAGGGTGGATTTCCTTTAGGATTGACTGGTTTGATCTCCTTTCTGTCCAAGGGAATCTCAAGAGTCTTCTTCAGCACCACGATTCCAAAGCATTAATTCAATGGTTACCCTAAGGTTATCTCATTTACTCTTAGAAAAGTAGTGTGAGCAAGAGGGTGGACTCAGGGAAGTATTCCAAAATTGCAATTATGGTTTGCTTGGATACATTCAGTAACAGAATTACAGATTGCTTTTATCATATTTTTTACACTTTCACATATATTTGCCTCCTGAAAAATTATAATAAACAGATATTGCTGTCATCATGAAGATAAGAATCAGTTAATGATTCACCTTACTCTACATGATTCGAGCTTTCCTGCAGTTAGTTGTCATTCCTTTTGGGGACACAGTAATAAACCACCACATGCCAGGACTTTGAAATCTATCAGACAGAGACAAGAAATCCATGGGATCTTCAAAGATTTTACAATGATATCATTTGTGTAGTGATGAGAACAGAAACACCAGTATAAATCTAGAACTAGATTTTATAACTCAAATTCTTTGCTTTTGATTTCAACAGAGGATCAATTTTTTTCCAAAAATCATTACAAAGTACATGTTTTATTTTTACTACAACTTACAACATGCTCGTGCATATGACCATATGAATATTAATATCCACTGAAGAGGAAAAGACCACTCGACTAAGTTCAGGAGAGATACCATCTCCTCCCTTAGCCCCATCACTTACCTGGAATCGGACTGGAAGTGACACAGAACTCCTCCAACCTGCAGCTTTCTTACATACAAAACATAGAAACAAGGTCTAGCATTTTCTAAACTCATATTTTAGGACAAGGCACACACGGGTAATTTTTAATGTTTAAGCTAGAATCTTTTACCCAAGCAGATCTATGAGATGACTGAATCAAGAAAAATATTTTTTCCCTTCAATTTAAACTAAACATTATACTGGGATTGTTTCTCTTCAATATTGTAAGGGAATGGAAATGAAACTCTACAGTTAAAATGTAACTTGAAAGAATTTATGTGGTTCACTAGGTAATAATTGCAACATTTTCCATGGCCTATTAGAGAGCAATTTCTTTGGTTTTATTAGGTGTTTCAGAATATTTTGAAAGGTTTCTCCCTAGTGAATCTCTTCTTTTTAAATTCTCTTTTGAACAGCATGATATTCTTATATTTCAATGGAGAAAGTGGAACCAACTTAATAAAATGAAAATTTCCAGTGCTGGTTCTGTAGTGCTTATTTTACCCACGAAGAAAAACTAAGCCTCAAATATTCCTGTGATTGGCTGGATCCTTGAAACACATTGCTTTATCTTTACTTTTCTTGATGCATAGAATTAAAAACAAAACCTGACTAGCTCATTACTACAGGAGTTTAAAGATTTTCTGAAATGTGTTTATTAATAATTATGGCAGAAAGTGAAGAGGAACTAAAAAGCCGCTTGATGAAAGTAAAAGAGGAGAGTGAAAAGTTTGGCTTAAAGCTCAATATTCAGAAAACAAAGATCATGGCATCTGGTCCTATCACTACATGAGAAATAGGTAGGGAAACAGTGTCAGACTTTATTTTTGGGGGCTCCAAAATCACTGCAGATGGTGACTGAAACCATGAAATTAAAATACGCTTACTCCTTGGAAGGAAATTTATGACCAACCTAGATAGCATATTCAAAAGCGGAGACATTACTTTGCCAACCAAGGTCCGTCTAGTCAAGGCTATGGTTTTTCCTGTGGTCATGTATGGATGTGAGAGTTGGACTGTGAAGAAAGCTGAGCACTGAAGAATTGATGCTTTTGAACTGTGGTGTTGGAGAAGACTCTTGAGAGTCCCTTGGACTGCAAGGAAATCCAACCAGTCCATTCTGAAGGAGATCAGCCCTGGGATTTCTTTGGAAGGAATGATGCTAAAGCTGAAACTCCAGTACTTTGGCCACCTCATGCGAAGAGTTGACTCATTGGAAAAGACTCTGATGCTGGGAGGGATTGGGGGCAGGAGGAGAAGGGGACGACAGAGGATGAGATGGCTGGATGGCGTCACTGACTCGATGGACATGAGTCTGAGTGAACTCCAGGAGTTGGTGATGGACAGGGAGGCCTGGCGTGCTGCGATTCATGGGGTCGCGAAGAGTCGGACACGACTGAGCGACTGAACGGAACTGAACAGAAGCACAGAGACCACTTCATCTTCTTCTTTCATCTGTTTTACCATCGTAAGTCTAACTTGGCTCATGGCCAGAGCCTTTAAGAACCATCAGCTATTTAAGGGAAATCATTCTCTTCTCTTCTGTGAGCTGCATGAATTTCACAGGCATCACCAGGAGATCAGTCTTTGAATCCGTTTGGCACAGCTGGTCTGCAGACGGCTTCCCAAAGTCGGCCAGTTGGGGGCAGCAGAAGACAAGGTTTGCAGCAGTATTCAGCCAGGGCAGCTGCCTGTGAATCCAATCTTCCTTAACAACCAATAAAAATTGCCACCGATAAAAATCAGCCTTTCCCCTTAATTACTGCTAAGTGAATACCTTCTGATCTAGCACAGTTGGCAAGGCTGATGATTGAGCAGGCGACTAACACTTGGAGAGCCAGAATCACCCTGGGCAATGGAGGCAACACTTCCAAAGACATGAGGTCTCACGTGTCACTTAGTCGTGTCCCACTCTCCGTAGACTGTAGCCCTCCAGGCTCCTCTATCCATGGGACTCCCCAGACACTGATACTCTAGTGGGTTGCCATTCCCTTCTCCAGGGGATCTTCCCACCCCAGGGATTGAATCCAGGTCTTCCATCTTGTGGACAGATTCTTTATCCCCTGAGACAGCAGAGAATCAGCAGACAGCAACAATGTGGCACAAACTGCCACGTTTGAAACAGGATGACACTGAACTCAGAAAGTGGCAGCGGCTCCTTCACGCACAGTCTGGCCCCTTGCTCAGCTCCAAGTCTGGAGCAGCGAGGGGAATGCTCACAGGTAGGACGCTTCCTGTCTCAGTGAATCTCAGTGTCTGAAACATGGAACCAGAACAGGACTGCACAGACCTCACCACAAGGTCCAGAAAGAAGGCAGGAGGGAGCTGGCGTTTACAAGCAAGAGAGTTCCAGATGCTGCAGGGCTGTTGCTGAATGACATCAGCTGGCCTGGAGAGAGGTGAGAAAATGGAATCTTGCAGCAGGGGTCCCCCACCCCTCTCAGCTATCCCCTGCTGCTGCTGCTGCTAAGTTGCTTCAGTCGTGTCCAACTCTGCGCGACCCCATAGACGGCAGTCCACAAGGCTCCCCCGTCCCTGGGATTCTCCAGGCAAGAATACTGGAGTGGTTGCCATTTCCTTCTCCAATGCATGAAAGTGAAAGTGAAAGTGAAGTCGCTCAGTCGTGTCCGACCCTCATCGACCCCATGAACTGCAGCCTACCAGGCTCCTCTGTCCATGGGATTTTCCAGGCAAGAGTACTGGAGTGGGGTGCCATTGCCTTCGTCACCTATCCCCTACCCTGCCCCATTAACTGAGAAGAGGATTCTGAGCTTCTAGGTGAGAAACACTCATACAAATATGAAAGGGGTTTGAATTTTAAAAGACACTTAAATAGATGTTTTTGAACAGTGGTACTGGAGAAAACTCTTGAGGGTCCCTTGGACTGCAAGATCAAACCTGTCAATCCTAAAGAAAATGAACCCTGAATATTCATTGGAAGGATTGATGCTGAAGCTGAAGGTCCAATACTCTGGCCACCTGATGCGAAGAGCCAGTTCATTGGGAAAGACCCTCATGGTAGGAAAGATTGAGGGCAAGAGGAGAAGGGGGCGACAGAGGATGAGATGGCTAGCATTACCGATTCAGTGGACATGAATTTGAGCAAACTCTGGGAGATAGTGAAGGACAGGGAAGCCTGGTGTGCTGCAGTCCATGGGGTCGCAAAGAGTCAGACACGATTTAGCGATTAAACAAAAACAGTGACTGGAAAGATAAAGCGAAAACAGCTGCATTTTCTGTCTTCTGCATGTTTCTAAAGGAGATGTGCTTCACAACCATGTATCCGTTTTGAGAAAGGCTGCCCTAGATTTCCTGTGGATGTTGAAGTCATTGTATTATTGCCTGAAACCTCCCTTTGTTAACCAAGCGATCACACACACACACACACACACACACACATTTATATGTAATCGGCTCATTCCTCTAAGGAGACTTGCCCGTGTGTAATGCACAGGTACCCAAGATTCCACTCCATCTTTGCATCAGGTATCAGCCATCACAGTATCTGCTGTGTCTATGCAGACAGTCCTCGGTGGGAGGTTCACTAGCCCAGCAGAAAAGAAAGCGCACAGGCAAACCAAAACCACTGATTCAGCAGCCTCCTGCGGCCATGCAAGCCAGAGGGAATTAAAACATGTATATGTTTGTGTATATATATATATATACACACACACACATTTATACGGAAGCTGCAACAGACAGTAAGCTCATGGGTATGATAGTCTTAATAAGACTTAAAAAATTGATTGGGGCATATTTGACATAAAAATGGCTGTATGTATTTAAAGTGTGCAATTTTGCAAGTCTGACATGTAAATTCTTATCCTGTGAAACCATTACCACCATCAGGAGAATGTACTTATCCATCCCCTAAAAGTTTCATCATAATTCCTCCTTCCCGCCTTTCCACCCCTCAGCCTCAGTCACATGCTGGTCTGCTTTCTATCACTAGAGATGAGTTTGCATTTTATAGAAATTTATATAATATGAATCATACAGTATTTATTTTTTCTCTGGCATTTTTTTCCCTTGGAATAATAATTTGATAACCAGTCAGGCTGTAGCATGTGTAAGCAGTTCCCTCTGTTTTGTTGCTGGGGAGCGCTCATTGTGTAGATATGCCATAGTTTACCCATTCACCTCTTGATGAACGTTTGAGTCGTTAACTAATACTAGGAAAGCTGATAGAATCGTCTGAGTGTGTGCCTTTTTGCAGGGCACGTGCTTTCACTTCTGCAAGGAAGGTACCTAGGAACGGGATGACTAGATCGTATGGGAAGACTGTGTTTAACTTTTGAGAGAAATCCCCACTGTTTCCAGAAGTTACTGTAACCTTTGACATCCCCACCGGCAGCACGAGTCCGTGTTCCCCCAGATCTGCACTAAGGCTTTGTAAGCTTGTAGGGTTTCCTCCAAGGGTGTGTGGTGCTGTCTCACTTCCCGAATTACAGTTGATCTCCCAGTGCGCTCATGTGCCGTCTGTACATTTGCTTTAATAATGTGTGTGCTTACTTTTAAATTGGGCTTTTTGCTTCTCATTGTTTTGGGGATTCACATTTTTTATAAACATATGATTTACAAGTATTTTGCTAAGCTTGTGGTTGTGTTTTCATTCTCTTTAAATGTGTTTTATTGATGAACAGAAGTTCTTTTAATTTTTTTTGAAGTTTGATTTGTTATTTTTTTTATTTTATGGATTGGGCTTTTGGTGTCATATCTAAAACATCTTTATGTAAGTGAAGGTCATAATAGCTTAAGTCATTTTCGTTTTTTGTTATAGCAATGCTGCCCAAAACATTCTTACACATGAGATCTGGAGCATATGTCTCTGTATATTCTCTTTATACAATACATATAAACTGTGTAAGAGTTTTTGTTGAGATATAATTGTCGTGTAACGCTGTTAAACTTAAGGTGCAGAGTCTGCTGATTTGATACATGTGTTTATTGCAATATGATTAACACTTCAGAGTCAACTAATACCTACATCATGCCACATAATCACCATTTCTTTTCTTTTCTTTGTGGTGAGAACATTTATGATCTACTCACTTAGAAACTTTCCAGTATATAGTTATCTATAATCCCAGTGCAGTCAAGCTGGAGAACCTACTCTTTTACAGCAAGAAACTGGTATTCTTTGACAACCGCCCATTTCCCTCACCCCCAGCAAGGGCCAGTCTACTCTGTGCTTGTGAGTATTTTTCTTTTTTAGAGATTTGAACAAAATCTGTACTTTAGTTAAAAATACTGCATCACATGTTAATTTCCTGGTTTTTTTTTTTTCACAACATAATATTTCTCTATATTGTCAGAATTGGATGAGAAGTCTCAAGCCTTATTCACATTTTTTTAAATCACAAATATGATAAATTTTCTAGACTTTTAGCAGTATTGCTGCTGCTGCTGCTAAGTCGCTTCAGTCGTGTCTGACTCTGTGTGACCCCATAGACGGCAGCCCACCAGGCTCCCCCGTCCCTGGGATTCTCCAGGCAAGAACACTGGAGTGGGTTGTCATATCCTTCTCCAGTGCATGAAAGTGAAAAGTGAAAGTGAAGTCGCTCAGTGGTGTCTGACTCCTAGCGACCCCATGGACTGCAGCCCACCAGGCTCCTCCTTCCTTGGGGTTTTCCAGGCAAGAGTACTGGAGTGGGGTGCCATTGCCTTTTCTACTAGATGCCAAAGCACATGGAACTATATCAAAATTTCGAGTGAGTTTAAATTAGAAATCTAACATTCTTCTCATACTGAATCAAACATGTGGAATAAAAATGTGATAATTTTTTAGCCAGGCAAAAATTCATAAAATTTTTAAAATATATATATATATATATATATATATATATATATATATATTATATGTATATAATACATATATTATAATATATCTTATATATGTAGCATTTTTTATATATATATATATATATATATATAGTATGTATACTACAAATCTTTTCTACTATGCTTGGTAAAGTCTTGAAAAAGAACATCAAAAAAAAAAGAGAAATTGAAAACATAAACTAAATGAAACAGGGGAACTGAATATGAAATTGAAAAAGTGAAACAGACTAGATAAAAGTAAAAACCCATCACATTGTCCAGTTGTTTTTATTTATTTATTTTTATCTCCATTTTATTTATTTATTTTACTTTACAGTATTGTATTGGTGTGTTTTTAAACACAGCTGCTCATTAGAAACACATCTGGAGCTTTGGAGAAAATTCTGCCTATCAATGACATCATAGAGTGGTTGTCTCTCTCTGACTTACAATACTTGTTTGGAATTGAGCTGCATATTTGGGTGTGAGCATCTTCGTATCTTGGGCTTCCTGGGTGACTCAGTGGGTAAAGAAACCCCACCCACCCACAATGCAAAGAAATGAAGGAAAGGTGAGTTCCGAGCCCTGGGTCTGGAAGACCCCTTGGAGAAGGAAATACCAAATCACTCCAGTATTCTTGCGTGGAGGGTCCCATGGACAGAGGGGCCTGGTGGGCTACAGTCCAGAGGGTTGCAAAGAATGGGACCTGACTGAAGTGACTTAGTACCCCCACCCCCACACACATACACACATACAAGGCAGACAACTGATCATTCATCCGGTCTTCAGTAAACACAAATGAATACACTTTGGTTGCTTCTATTTTCATTTTTGCTTGCCTAACTGCAGTTTTGTTTCCCCCTGAGCTAGTAGAGATGTAGCCAATGTCTCCAAAGTTGTTTAGGAAGAGGTCAAATTATCAGGACTCTCCCTGAGATAGGCAATGCCGAGTGGCTGAAGTCTGGCTGAATCTTTGTGCAATTCCAGTTAATTTTCAGTACTTGTGAGATAGGCAATGCCGAGTGGCTGAAGTCTGGCTGAATCTTTGTGCAATTCCAGTTAATTTTCAGTACTTGTTTGCCATGTGAAGACCCTTCCCCTTGGCAGAGCTGGGACCACATTCCTCGTCTGGAAACATGTTGCCTTCCCGAACTTCTGCAAGCACATGTGCTCAGTTGCTTCAGTCATGTCCGACTCTGTGTGGCCCCATGGACTGCAGCCCGCCAGGGTCCTCTGTTTATGGGGATTCTCCAGGCAAGAACACTGGGGTGGGTTGCCATGCCCTCCTCTAGGAGATCTTCCCGGTCCAGGGATCAGTCCCACGTCTCTTATGTCTCCTGCACCAGCTGGTGAATTCTTTACCACGAGTGCCCCCTGGGCAGCCCTCCTGCACGCCTACTCAACACCGGATGAGAGTTTCCATTCCTTTCCTGGTGAGGTATCACATCCTGAGCATATGACAGCAAAACCATACTTTTGCCTATTTTTTTGTGCATCAAGTTTTTCTCATGAATTTGCTGAGGTTTTAGCATGTTCTGGAAACTGTTCTCTTGGTTGGTCTGTTGTGTAGTGTGCTCCTTATTCATTTAAGTAATGGTTCCAAACCTTTGGTTCACCGTTTGGTATTACTAGCTCTTTGATATTGACGAAATTCAATCAACTGCTTTGCCTCAATACCGGCATTGGAAAATTTATGGTAACAAAATTACCTACCTTATAGGTATTCTGAGGATTAGATGGGTTGGTATACAGACATGTAGAGAACAAATGTATGAACACCAAGGTGTAAAGGGCGGCGGGATGAACTGGGAGGTTGGAGAGACATATGCACAGTACTGATGCTATGTATATATAGATAATAAGAACCTATTGTGTAGCACAGAGAACTCTGCTTAGAGTTCTGTGGTGACCTAAATGGGAAGGAAATCCAAAAAAGAGAGGATGTATGTATACTTAGAGCTGATGCATATTACTTTGCAGTGGAAACTAACACAACACTCTGAAGCAAGTATCAGATCAGATCAGTCGCTCAGTCAAGTCCAACTCTTTGCGACCCCATGAATCGCAGCACACCAGGCCTCCTTGTCCATCACCAACTCCAGGAGTTCACTCAGACTCACGTCTATCGAGTCAGTGATGCCATCCAGCCATCTCATCCTCTGTCGTCCCCTTTTCCTCCTGCCCCCAATCCCTCCCAACATCAGAGTCTTTTCCAATGAGTCAACTCTTTGCATGAGGTGGCCAAAGTACTTGAGTTTCAGCTTCAGCATCATTCCCTCCAAAGAAATCCCAGGGCTGATCTCCTTCAGAATGGACTGGTTGGATCTCCTTGCAGTCCAAGGGACTCTCAAGAGTCTTCTCCAACACCACAGTTCAAAAGCATCAATTCTTCGGTGCTCAGCCTTCTTCACAGTCCAACTCTCACATCCATACATGACTACTGGAAAAACCATAGCCTTGACTAGACAAACCTTTGTTGGCAAAGTAATGTCTCTGCTTTTGAATATGCTATCTAGGTTGGTCATAACTTTCCTTCCAAGGAGTAAGCATCTTTTAATTTCATGGCTGCAGTCACCATCTGGAGTGATTTTGGAGCCCAGAAAAATAAAGTCTGACACTGTTTCCACTGTTTCCCCATCTCTTTCCCATGAAGTGATGGGATCGGATGCCATGATCTTCGTTTTCTGAATGTTGAGCTTTAAGCCAACTTTTTCACTCTCCTCTTTCACCTTCATCAAGAGGCTTTTTAGGTCTTCACTTTCTGCCATAAGGGTGGTGTCATCTGCATATCTGAGGTTATTGATATTTCTCCCGGCAATCTTGATTCCAGCTTGTGCTTCTTCCAGCCCAGCGTTTCTCATGATGTACTCTGCATAGAAGTTAAATAAGCAGGGTGACAAATATGTATACAGTGATAAGAAAGAAACTGTGCGTTTAATAAACACTATATAAACATTTGTTGTTGTTGTTTGTTCAGTCGCTAAGTCATGTCCAACTCTTTGAGACCCCATGGACTGCAGCATGCCAGGCTCTTCTGTCCCTGGATCTTCAGGAGTTGGCTCAACTTCATGTCCCCTGAGTCGATGATGCTATCTAACGATCTCATTCTCTACTATTCCTTCTCCTCCTGCCCTCAGTCTTTCCCAGCATCAGGTTCTCTTCTAGTGAGTTGGGTCTTCACCTCTGGTGGCCAAAAGATTAGAGCTTCAGCTTCCATCAGTCCTTCCAATAAACACTCAGGATCGATTCCTTTAGGATTGACTGGTTCTATCACCTTGTTTTCTGAAGGGCTCTCAAAAGTCTTCTCCAGCATCACAATCGAAAAGCATCAGTTCTTCAGCATTCAGCTTTCTTTATGATCCAACTCTCTCATCCACATACATGACTACTGGAAAAACCATAGCTTTAACTCTATGGACCTTTGTCAACAAAGTGATTTCTTTTTAATACGCTGTCTAGGTTTATCATAGGTTTCCTTCCAAGGAGCAAGATCTTTTAACTTCATGGATCAGTCACTGTACACAGTGATTTTGGAGCCTAAGAAAAGAAAACCTATTGCTGTTTCCAATTTCCCCCCTTCTATTTACCATGAAGTCATGGGACCACAAGCCATCTTAGTTTTCTGAATGTTGACTTTCAAGCCAGCTTTTTCACTCTCCTCTTCCACCCTCCTCAAGAGGCTCTTTAGTTCCATCATAGTGGTGTTGTCCGCATATCTGAGGTTGTTGATATTTCTCCTGGCAATCTTGATTCCATCTTGTGATTCATGCACCCTGGCATTTCACATGATGTACTCTGCATATAAGTTAAATATACAGCCTCTTGTACACACTTCCCAATTTGAAACCAGTTAGTGTTACATATCCGATTTGAACTATTGCTTCTTGACCCCATACAAGTGTCTCAGAAGACAGGTAAGGTGGTCTGGTACTCCCTTTTTTCAAGAATTTTCCTAGTTTGTTTCAATCCACATAGTCAAAGGCTTTTGCATACTCAATGGATAAGAAGTAAATGTTTTTCTGGAACTCCCTTGCTTTCTCCATGATCCAACAAATGTTGGCAATTTGATCTCTGGTTCCTCTCCCTTTTCTAAACCCAGCTTGTACATCTGGAAGTTCTCAGTTGACATACTGCTGAAGGCTAACTTGAAGGATTTTGAGAATAAACTTTCTAGCATGTGAAATGAGCCAAATTGCACTATAGTTTGAACATTCTTTGGCATTGCCCTTCTTTGGGATTGAAATGAACACTGACCTTTTCCAGTCCTGCAGCCACTGCTAAATATTCCAAATTTGCTGACATATTGAGTGCAGCACTTTGATAGCATCATTGTTTAGACATTTAAATAGCTAACCTGGAATTCCATCACCTCCACTAGCTTTGTTTGTAGTAATGCTTCTTGAGGCCCACTTGACTTCACACAATGGTAAGGAATGTTAACATTTGCTACCATTATTGTTAATGTCTCTGTAACAAAAGCATTTTAATTATTTATTTAGTTATTGTGCTTACTCCTTGGAAGGAAAGTTATGACTAACTTAGATAGCATATTAAAAAGCAGAAATTATTTTGCCAACAAAGGTCCATCTAGTCAAGGCTATGGTTTTTCCAGTGGTCATGTATGGATGTGAGATTTGGACTATGAAGAAAGCTGAGCACAGAAGAATTGATGGTTTTGAACTGTGGTGTTGGAGAAGACTCTTGACAGTCCCTTGGCCTGCAAGGAGATCCAACCAGTTCATTACAAAGGAGATCAGTCCTGGGTGTTCATTGGAAGGACTGATGCTAAAGCTGAAACTCCAATACTTTGGCCACCTCATGTGAAGAGTTGACTCATTGGAAAAGACCCTGATGCTGGGAGGGATTGGGGGCAAGAGGAGAAGGGGACACAGAGGATGAGATGGCTGGATGGCATCACCGACTCAATGGACATGAGTTTGTGTAAACTCGGGGAGTTGGTGATGGACAGGGAGGCCTGGTGTGCTGTGATTCATGGAGTCGCAAAGAGTCGGACATGACTGAGCGACTGAACTGAACTGAACTAACATTATTTATTAATTTATTTTAATTATTTATTTAGTTATTGTTGTAACATTTGTTTATTGTTACCTCAATGTATACAGTTGATCTGAGTGTACGGTACTGGTCTTTTCAAAGCCACTTAAGAAGCGCCTTCCTTCACTAGTGTTGGGTAGATCGTTTCCATATTGTCTTCTAAGTTTCGTACTTTTGTATATTAATTATGTCTCTAATCCATCTGGTGCTTATTTATAATTTGATGTGATCTCAGGATCAATTTTATCTTCACATAAGGACATTGTCAAATTATTTTTTAAATATTCCACTCTTTAATTTTTATTTCATCTACTAGTACTCAAAAAACTCACATATACATGGGCTTTGGAGCATCTCTGCTTTATCACAAACCTATTTCTATGTCCATACTCAAGTATATAATCCTTAATACTATACTTTTCTCTTGAATTTTGATTGCTTGGAACTGTTTCTTCAATTCTCTCAGCTTACTTTGTTCTTTGTTTTAATTTTCCATAGGACTATAATGATAAATATTTCCAAGTAATTTTATTGAATTCCCTGAAATTTATGTATTAGAAATGTATTGCATTTATAGATGAAATAAGGAATAGTTAAAAGCTTTCCTTTCTATAAATAAGCACAGTAGATTTTTAAATTTTATCGAGTATTTCTTTTATGTACTTCATTAGCATGATTTGTTGGATGTTACTACTGTTGCACAACAATAATGTTTATATATATAAAATATTACTGTTTATATATGTGTCTATTATGTAGGTATGCAGTCTTGTCTATCAGATCAGATCAGATCAGTCACTCAGTCATGTCTGACTCTTTGTGACCCCATGAATCGCAGCACACCAGGCCTCCCTGTCCATCACCAACTCCCGGAGTTCACTCAGATTCACGTCTATCGAGTCAGTGATGCCATCCGGCCATCTCATCCTCTGTCGTCCCCTTCTCCTCCTGCCCCCAATCCCTCCCAGCATCAGAGTCTTTTCCAATGAGTCAACTCTTTGCATGAGGTGGCCAAAGTACTGGAGTTTCAGCTTCAGCATCATTCCCTCCAAAGAAATCCCAGGGCTGATCTCCTTCAGAATGAACTGGTTGGATCTCCTTGCAGTCCAAGGGACTCTCAAGAGTCTTCTCCAACACCACAGTTCAAAACCATCAATTCTTTGGCGCTCAGCCTTCTTCACAGTCCAACTCTCACATCCAGACATGACCACAGGAAAAACCATAGCCTTGACTAGACGAACCTATGTTGGCAAAGTAATGTTTCTGCTTTTGAACATGCTATCTAGGTTGGTCATAACTTTCCTTCCAAGGACTAAGCGTCTTTTAATTTCATGGCTGCAGTCACCATCTGTAGTGATTTTGGAGCCCAGAAAAATAAAGTCTGACACTGTTTCCACTGTTTCCCCATCTATTTCTCATGAAGTGATGGGACGGGATACCATGATCTTCGTTTTCTGAATGTTGAGCTTTAAGCCAACTTTTTCACTCTCCACTTTCACCTTCATCAAGAGGCTTTTTAGTTCCTCTTCATTTTCTGCCATAAGGGTGGTGTCATCTGCATATCTGAGGTTATTGATATTTCTCCTGGCAATCTTGATTCCAATTTGTGTTTCTTCCAGTCCAGCGTTTCTCATGATGTACTCTGCATATAAGTTAAATAAACAGGGTGACAATATACAGCCCCGACGAACTCCTTTTCCTATTTGGAACCAGTCTGTTGTTTCATGTCCAGTTCTAACTGTTGCTTCCTGACCTGCATACAAATTTCTCAAGAGGCAAATCAGGTGGTCTGGTATTCCCATCTCTTTTAGAATTTTCCACAGTTTATTGTGATCCACACAGTCAAAGGCTTTGGCATAGTCAATAAAGCAGAAATAGATATTTTTCTGGAACTCTCTTGCTTTATCTATGACCCAGCGGATGTTGGCAATTTGATCTCTGGTTCCTCTGCCTTTTCTAAAACCAGCTTGAACATCAGGAAGTTCACGGTTGACATATTGCTGAAGCCTGGCTTGGAGGATTTTGAGCATTACTTTACTAGCGTGTGAGATGAGTGCAATTGTGTGGTAGTTTGAGCATTCTTTGGCATTGCCTTTCTTTGGGATTGGAATGAAAACGGACCTTTTCCAGTCCTGTGGCCACTGCTGAGTTTTCCAAATTTGCTGGCCTATTGAGTGCAGCACTTTCACAGCATCATCTTTCAGAATTTGAAATAGCTCAACTGGAATTCCATCACCTCCACTAGCTTTGTTCGTAGTGATGCTTTTTAATGCCCACTTGACTTCACATTCCAGGATGTCTGGCTCTACGTCAGTGATCACACCATCGTGAGTATCTGGGTCATGAAGATCTTTTTTGTACAGTTCTTCTGTGTATTCTTGCCATCTCTTCTTAATATCTTCTGCTTCTGTTATTGTCTATACATATCTATATTTCTTTCTTTATAATCCTTATAAACTATTTCTTAGCTTTCTGCTTGGCTGGGACATTTATTACAAAGTATAATAGAACCAGATGGCATTCTTGATATCAAAAGGAATGTTTTTGATATGGGTTTGTATTGTCGGCTTTATACTATAGTTTTATGAAAGAAATATTTTGTGAATAAAAATAATTTCTACTCCAAATTCAAATTATAATATAAGTCTGTATGAGGATTGAGAGTTGGTTGAACCATCACAAATAATATTTTGAATTGACTGAGATAATTTACTTTTTCTTAATCTTCATTCAACAACTTTCATTAATTCTTACCCATGTTTACAGTACTAAGGAGTTGTGATGCATGGCTTTTGTACATCAAGGTATTTGTCTTGCTCTGATTTCATTTAGTACCATTGTATCTCTGGTGACAAGTGAGATGGTTCTAGAATTTTTCTTTTAATAATATCCCAGAATACTCCAGGCTATATTAACTGTGTGAATGAGTTATAATGACCTCCTTATTTTGTTCTCTGAAAGATATATCTCTTGATATTTTGGAAAAAACTGTTTGTGAAACAGTCTGTACTTTTCTTATTTTGAGGACGTGGAGAGAAGTTTACAGATGAGTTGATTTATTTAATAGTTTCCATATTATGCAGAGTTTCTGGTATTTTTGGACTTAATTTTAATAAATTATATATTTACAGAAATTGTATGTTTACGCTTTCAAATTTATCAGCATAAACTAGTTTGAAGTGTCTCATAATTTTTACATGTGGCTTATATCCTTTGGTTTGCCACATTTTTCAGATTCAACAGTTTTATTTTTTCTTTCCTTTTTCTAGATACATTTTGGCAAACTTTGCTTAACTTTAAAAAAAAATGATCAGGGTTGAGTTTTATTAATTCTTGGATTTTTTGCTTTAATTTTTGCTCTGTATTTTCTTTTCTTTATGTTTACATGTAAATTGGGTTTATTTTTTTCTGGATAATATAGTTGTCTTAAGACCATAATTCTAACTATATTTCCTTTATAGATAGACTCTCTTTTTAATTTGGATGACTTACAGGCTTCCCTTGTTGACTGAATTCAACTGTTTCACTAAGTCGTGTCTGAAGATGTACTGAATTTGACGTATTCTGCTTGTGACACATTTTGCTTATTGTTCATGATCAATTCTGCAAAGCATGTCACCGCTACTTTGTAAGTCTTTCCTTTCTCTGTTTTCTATTTCCTCCAATTTCTGCCTGAGTTGCATCTTTCTGTGGTACTCTCCATCACGTTCCTAACCTCTCACCCTATTTTCTGTCTTTTAATCTCTTTACTCTATCCTCGTAATGTCCTTAATTCTATCTTCCATTTCATCAATTCTCTTTCTTAAACAAAATATGTTTTTAACTCCTCTATTGGATTATACATTTTGTTTGTTGTATTTTTATTTCTAACATTTCATTATGTATTATTTCAATGTGTATTTTATTTTCATGGTATTTTCTTGTTCTTTTGTTTGATTTCTTAAAAGTGTATGCATTTAAAGACTCTACCAGACTGTTTTACTCTTTCAAATGATTGTGCTCTAAATTCAGAGATGTGTGTAAGTAAGCAAGTGTGTTTAGGTCTATGCATAGGCCAGAAAGTAATTATTTGGCTTTTATAGTAGGAGACAATATATTAATATGCAAGTTTTATAACCTTAGTCTCTTCTCAATAGTTAAATTCAATGTGTAAACTGTGTGATTTATCAATCTATGTTTTTAAATGAATATTGAATTAAGTGCATTTATAAAACTCCCCCTATAACAATTAGAGCCATTGAATTACTTATTTGAGCAAATTATCTTAAATATTCAAACTTTATTTTGATTTTACTATGTTGGATAACCTCTTTGGGCACTCCATAGTCCTAAGAGGACAGACATAAAATCCAAGGAATACAATAATCTTAACCAGTAAGATTTTATAAATCTTAAAATTTAAACTCACGAATTCCTTTATGAAGTTCTTGTGAATATGCTAATATTGTCTAAAAATGTAAAAATTCAGTACAGGAGGAAAAGAGAGCCACAGATAGTGCAACGGTTAGATGGCATCACTCCATGGTGATGGCATCAGTGACTCAGTGAACATGAGTTTGGGTAAACTCTGGGAGATGGTGAAGGACAGAGAAGCCTGGCGTGCTGCAGTCCATGGGGTCGCAAAGAGTTGGACACGACTTAGTGACTGAACACCAACAAAAACACAATGAAATACCTAATACTTTTAGTAAAGTGGTATACTAGAAATTCTTAAACAGGAAACTGAAGAGCGAACACAGAGTGACAGGTTCTGTGGTCCTGTTGGCCTCATCCCATTGCTGGTGGAGCGGAGGAGCCATGTTTGCAGGAGGCCCCTTGCCTCCACTGTTCTAGGCTGGTCCGTCCTGCGTCCCGGGCTTTCCAGGACCCCGTGGGGTGACTCGGGAAGCCCCATCAAGCATTTCTGCTGCATGCTGAACTGTGGCTGTGTTTCAAGGGAAAGCACCTCTGTGATTTAGCTGGCAGCTGCATTAGCCCTGCTCTTCACTGCATACCATATCTAATTGAAACAACAACTGACAGACGAACTATAATTATTCAGACTTTGGTAGACATTTTGTAGACATTTTCTCAAAAACAAATCAACTGCGCCTGACACCTCATGGAAAACAACTGACAGGATTTGTTGCTCAGGATAAAATGTGAGTTTTCAAACACGAGCTTGACAGCCGCTCAATATTTAGAGACTTCTCTGATGAGATTGGGGATGCTATTAATAAAGGTGGATTTTTAGATATTTTTAAATTAAATGTGTCAAGAATGAGAAAATCTGCAAAACTCAGTGAACCAGTGTTTTCCAAATGATCAATGAGGGATGTTACAATATCACAAATGGGTAAAAGATTCATTCATTCAAAGTATACAAAAGACCAGTGGATTTTAATGTAACTGAGAATGAAAATGGATTTTGTTTTCAGATCCCACATTGCAAGAAAGTAACGTGAGAGTCCCTTGGACAGCAAGGAGGTTAAATTGGTCAATCCTAAAAGAAATCAACCCTGAATACTTATTGGAAGGACTGATGCTGAAGCTAAAACTCCAGTACTTTGGCCACCTGATGCAAAGAACTGACTCATTTGAAAAGCCCCTGATGCTGGGGAAGATTGAAGGCGGGAAGAGAAGGGGACGACAGAGGATGAGATGGTTGGATAGAACCACTGACTCAGGGGACTTGGGCAAACTCTGGGAAATAACGAAGGACAGGGAAGCCTGGCGTGCTGCAGTCCATGGGGCTGCAAAGAGTCAGACACAATTTATCGACTGAACAACAATAACAGCAGCATGGAATCTGGTAGTACTTGTTTCATTTTAGTAGAATCACAGAAAAACATCCAGAATTCTACAAAAAGCATATGAAAATGGTTCTGTTTTCCAGCCACCTGTGAGGCCAAATACGCTTGAACCAAAACAGTTCATTCACGCAAGATGAGTTGAAGAAACTGGTATGAGGATCCAGCTCTCGACTTGGAAGCTCGGTGTATATTTGATTTGCAAAAAGATGAAAACAGTGCCACTCTTCCCACTGTCTTTTTTAAAAATTATTTTTCATAAAAATTGCATTACACATATGCATATAGACAACCTCATGGCTCTTCTAGATTCTGACCCATGGTATACTTTTCCGGGTCCTACCTGAATAAGGAAGCCCTGGTTATTCAGCACTGAGGAAGCATATCTGAGAGGCAGTTAGCACAGTCTGCCCGCGCTAACTGCAGACTTCTCTTTACACTTAGTCTAGTGTCACGTGCCTGAGGATGGGTGACTCAGGCACCTGGAGGCTCAGCAGAGCTTCAACCCAGGTAGTATCTATTTCATCTACTTCATGCCCTTCAGATTCTTAGACTCATTTCCAAAATGTGTCCCATTCTTTAGTCACATTTAATTTTTGCTGCCTGCTTGCATGCTTGTCGGTTTAGCCATGTCTGATACTTTGCTACTTCATGGTCTGTAGCCCTCCAGGTTCCTCTGTCCATGGGATTCCCCAGGCAAGAATACTGGAGTGGGTTGCCATGTCTTCCTTTAGGGGACCTTCCTGACCCAGTGATTGAACCTGAGTCTCTTACGTCTCCTGCATTGGCAGGTGGGTTCTTTACCACTAGTGCCGCCTAGGAAACCCCTCAGACTTGCTATAATTTGAATGTTTTCAAGAGATTGAATCTTGGAGAAAGTAATCTTTATCTCTTTAGCCATTATTCCCATAATTCAGCCTCCTCCTAGAATCCGCAGCTGTTAACATTTGTGTTTTTGATGTATCTCTTTCCAGAAACACACACACACACATCTGTACATGCACACACATGTGTTTACTGAACCAGTTGGAGCAAGTTCACAGAAGTTCTTAACATGATAAAACTTCACTTCTGAGAACCTTGGGGTGCTTCACCTAAGAGCAAGTACACACTGTGGCCTGGCCCCGCCCCAAACAACTGCAATGCTTCATTAATAGCGCCTAATATCCCAACCACATTGCAATCTCCACACGTGTCCACCCCTAAGAGCGAGTATGCCTTATGGCCTGGCCCCGCCCAAAACAGCCACAATGCTTCATTAATAGCACCTAATATCCCAACCACATTACAATCTCCACATGTGTCCACCCCTAAGAGCGAGTATACCCTATGGCCTGACCCCGCCCAAAACAGCCACAATGATGCATTAATAGCACCTAATATCCCAACCACATTACAATCTCCACATGTGTCCACTTGTTCCAACAGTAGAGTTTTTGTTTTCTTTTGTGTAAACCAGAATTTCATGGTAACCGTATCTCTTTGTTCTTTTTAATCTAAATAGCCCCTAATCTTTGTTTTTTTTTTTTCCTTACTGACTTTTAAGTATCCGGGTTAACTCTCTTGATGAATACACTGTGCTGGTTTGTATGATTATATTTTGTGGATATGTTTTTCTTCTCCTTTCCTTCTATATCATGAAAACTAGAATTTGGGGCTAGAGTCTGAGCCAGTTCAGATTAAATTTGTACTGGCAATCATGGTTCATTTGTATTGATGTCTGCAAAAGTGTAACTTTCCTGTCATGGAAAAAGTAGTGAGAAGATTCAACCTTTGGCTCTCATTTATTTAAATTCATATGCAATTAAGGGGAGAAAGACAAATTTGTTCTAGTTCTTAATTCTGAGGAAAATTTCTCACTGACGAGTTCATATTGAATAACAGTGACATCATAATTTATGACAATTACGTGCAAATAGTGGCTATGTCATACATATGCCAGTTTTGTGTACTGGTCAATGATTTATGCAAAATGCATAATTCTTCAGCTTTAATTCTGTAAATGCATTTACATAAGGGAATAAGATAACTTATTTAGCTTGTGAATCTTCTTTTTAATAAGATAAATTAAAATTAACTATAGAGTTTGTCTTTCTATCCCTCCATAAAGACATTTATATAACTTTTTAAAAGAATTAAAAGGGGAATCCCTTTATATTTAAGAGTTTAATATTTCATTAATGAGCATATCGCAAAGAGATTTTCAGAAATATCCTGTTTCCCCATCATGCTAATCACTGTTAGAGCCAGACAAATGCTGTCTGTATCAGCTCAGACATTGGAAGTGCCTTTGGGTTTAATTCAGGTTATGATTGGCCTTCCCAGGTGGATCAGTGGTAAAGAATCCACCTGGCAATGTAGGAGACTCAAGAGATGTGGTTGGGACAACCCAGGTTGTCCCTGGGTTGGGAAGATTCCTGGGAGGAGGAAATGGTACTCTATCCAGTATTACTGTGGGGACAATCCCATGGACAGAGGAGCCTGGTGGGCTACAGTCCGTGGGGTCGCAAAGAGTTGGACACGACTGAGCAACTGAGCACAAGGTGTAATTGCCCATTAAGAGCCAATATGCACATATTAGCAATAGTATCATGTTAGACGAGGCTGGGTTTGTGCTGAGACTTAGTCATTTTCTGATTGTGAAGCCGATTTCCTGTGGGGCCTTAAAGAAGCTCGTAGACCCTGGTCTGCACGGTTTGGGGAGCCCTTAAAACTCTTGAATCGAACCCTCCTGAACTGTAGGTGAAGAAACTCTGGCCCAGAAAGGTTGAGGCCGAGGACTGTGGCAGCCCAGCCTCTGTGGTGTCAGGGTGCAGCCCAGGGTGGTGGACAGCCGGCAGGACCCAACGCACCCTCTCCCTGCTTGCTGGGACCCTTGCCTCACTTGCAGGGACCCTCGCCTCCCTTGCAGGGACCCTCGCCCCGCTTGCTGGGGCCCTCGCCCCGCTTTGCTGGGACCCTCGCCCCCCTTGCTGGGACCCTTGCTCCGAGCACGTCAGAAAGGACGATGGGAGGTCCCACCCTCCCGATGCTCCTTGCCCTGCACAGGTCTGCGCACCTCCTCCACTGGCTGGGCTGGTGCTCCCACCCCCTTCGCCTCACTCCTGTAGTGTCTGCTGCTTCCCACAGGGCCCCTCACACTGCACTGTGAAGGGGCTGCGTTTTGGATGGGTGTCTCTCAGAGTTCCTCTTCCTCAGGGGGAGGGGAGACTCTGGCACTGCAGTCACTGAGGATTCCAACACAACATATCCCAGAAAGCGCGGTCACTGGGAGTATTTTATTATTAATCTTGACCAGTAAATGCCCACCTACTGGGCTGTGGGTTTCTTGTAGCCAAGGGAATCATTTTCTCTCTAATTTTCTTTTTATAGATAATAGACACTGACTGTCTGCTGGTTGAATAAATGTGTAAACGGACAAATCAACACATCGGAGCTCTGATTCTTTTGACAAAATATATTTTACCAACGTATAGTTGATTTGCATTGTATTAATTTCTATTGCACAACAAAATGTTTACATATATAAAAGTGAAAGTTGCTCAGTCGTGTCCAGCTCTTTGTGATCCCACGAACTATAGCCCACCAGACTCCTCTGTCCATGGAATTCTCCAGGCCAGAATACTGGAGTGGGTAGCCTTTCTCTTCTCCAGGGGATCTTCCCAACCCAGGGATTGAACCCAGGTCTCCTGCATTGCAGGCAGATTCTTTACCAGCTGAGCTGAGAGTAGGATATATAAAATATACGAAGTATATATATATATTCTTTTTTATTATATATACTATCTATACCCTGATGCTGAGAAAGATTGAGGGCTGGAGGAGAAGGGGATGACAAAAGATGGGATGGTTGGATGGCATCACTGATTCGATGGACATGAGTTTGAGCAAGCTCCAGGAGTTGGTGATGGACAGGGAAGGCTGGTGTGCTGCAGTCCATGGGGTCACAAAGAATCAGACAGGAATTAGCAACTGAACAACAACAAAATCATATTTTCCTACATCACTGAAGTCATATTCACCCAATTTCCTTTTATTTCCTCCTTTGCCAACTACGAAGATATTGACAAGAGCAGGTCTTCCTTTTTTGTAAGAAGGAAGACCGGTAATGGGCAATTTCATCTTCCAAACCTGAGCAATTGCAACTTCACAGGTTTTCAGCTTCTTTCTAATTTACCATAGGTATTTTTTTTTATGTTGCTGTTTTATACTTCTCTCACAATCTTCTTCTGATATTCAAAATCAATTCAGAATTACTCAGACCAGCCAAGCCCCTTCTTATTACTGGGTAACTGTTTCCAGCTGTGCCAGGTCTTAGTCATGTTGCCTGTGATCTTCAATCTTTGTCACAGTGTGCGGGATCTCTTGTTGAGGCGTATGAACTCTTAGTCCTGACATGTGAAGTCTGGTGCCCTGATCAGGGAATGAACCCAGCCCCTTTGCATTGGGAGCTCAAAGTCTTCACCATCAGACCAGCAGGGAGGTCCCTAGTTAATACTTATTGAGTTGACATTACCGTGAACTGATACAACCAGAAAAAAACGATTAGTTAGATCGACTAGTTAGTGGTTGCGTTTCAGGCCAGTGATGCCCCTCAGATGCACACGCTCAGCTGTCATCCTGACTATTTGCTTGTGACCCAGACCATGTCTGTATTCGGGATCCTGCCTGGGACATGTTGCCATCAACCAGGAAGCACTTCGCTTCAAACTCTGGTTAAATTGATTTAAAGAGCACGGTCTTAACTCAGCGAGGAGGGGAAGGCAGGCATGCAGCCCTGCATGAAGCCTTCTGCCCAGTGCTCTTGGCCTAAAGATTGTGGCCAGACCGAGGGAATCACGTGTGGCTTCGTGCATTTGCGAACACTGTGGGCCAGGTGGATGGGCAGTGCCTCTGATGGTCAGAGTGAAAGCTTGGGCGGGAAAGTGGGGGAATCAAGGAGGTGGCAGAGAAAGACCTTTTTACAGGAGCTGTAAATAGCTCTTGCTTTTGACTTCTGACTGAAAGAAGGTCACTCTTGGTGGCAGTGAGGGAAGTGTGATTTAGCAACTGTACATCTAGCATGTAGGCAGTTTAAGTGCCTATACGCATGCGCTGCTGCATTTGACAAGTATCACAACCAGTTTTTCTTACCCTCTAAGTGTCAGATGCTTCCTTCGTACCCCAGAAAGAGACTATGACGTCATTTCACAGTTCTCCTGAAATTCTTTCAGCTACTTTCAAGTAACCTATGGCTTTTTCTCTTCATCAATATTTACACACTGATAAAGCACAGCTTTTAGAATTGTAGTTTATTGTAGGTCATGGTAGTAATCAGCATGAGGAATAAATCAGGAAAATCCGGTTTTCTAAGCTCCTGTACTGCAAGAGGACATGTCACCTTCACTCCCGTCTCCCAGGCAGTTAGGGAAATCAGTATGAGAGTGACATTCTGCCTCCTTACTGTCCTCTCCCGGCTCCCACCTGGTTATATAAGCCTGAACTTGAATGGCCACCCACCTTACCTACCGCTTCCTTTCCCTGCTGAGTATGACACCTGCCAGAAATGTCGAAGGACGGGACTCGGTCGTGCATCTTAAACACACTTGTCTTGTGCACCTGGCTCTGAACAGGAAGTTTGCACAGAGCCTTGAACTAGAGGCTCCTTTCATCAGCTTCTTATCTTCCAAACATTCCTGGTAACTCTCAGCTATCTTTCTGCTAGCCCCACTCTTTCTGTCTCCTGTGAGGTAGAGGTTCTCACTTTTAGCACGACTGGTAAAGTAGAAATCCATACTGCTGAAAAATACCTGATATTTATCAATGTCTATTGAGATTATTTGAAAGATAAATTTAAAATAAGGTAAAATTTCCTTTCCACAATGCCTCATTATTTGCATGCAGAAGTGAGCTTTCACAATCTTTAAAGACAGTTTTGAAAATAATGATTCAGTTCAGTTCAGTTCAGTTCAGTTGCTCAGTTGTGTCCGACTCTTTGCAATCCCATGAATCACAGCACGCCAGGCCTCCCTGTCCATCACCAACTCCCGAAGTTCACTCAAACTCACATCCATCGAGTCGGTGATGCCATCCAGCCATCTCATCCTCTGCCATCCCCTTTTCCTCCTGCCCCCAATCCCTCACAGCAAAGAATCAGCAATTACTGAATCATATGTTGAGAGGAAGACTTTTCACTTCATTGTACGTAGAGACTGACACAACACTGTAGAGCAGTTATCCTTGAATAAAAAAAGGAAAAAGGAAAGTAGTGGGAAGTCTACAGGGTGGTGTGCTCCCTTTGGGTCTTCCTTGGTGGCTCAGATGGTAAAGAATCTGCCTACAATGCCTGAGACCTGAGTCCAGTTGCTGGGGCATGGTCCCTTCAGGCTGGGGTGTCCATGAAAGCTTTTTGATGTGCTGGGTTCACCTTGAACTTGGAAGAAGTATTGCAGCTTTGGTGGGGTGGCACCAAGCTCTCCAGTCCCTCATATGTCTTTGTGACACTTCTAGACTTTTCAGCCTCAGGCATTTTCAGGTATATCTAATTCACTTGACCTACTGCTGAACTCTCAATTAAACTACTATATTCTTTAATTACATAGTGTCTTAAACTGTAGCTTTAAATTTAATTGAACTTTTTCATGCTCCTTGCTCCCTAGCCAAACAATTTGTAAAAAAAAAAAAAAAAAAAGAAAAAATGAATTAACAGTCTGAAAAAAAAAAAAGAGGAGCTTCCCTGAACCTACACAGTGGCAAGTGTTTCCTTAAATGTCTAGGGCCAATCTCTCAGGCAGATGTTGTACCTTGCGTCAGGGAGCTAAGGTAAGTCTGGGACTGCAGACTCAGAACACAGAGGAGGAGGTGAGGCCCACGGATGCCAAGAAACTGAAGGTGAATATAGAGGCACAGAACCCTCAGGGAGATGCTGTAGCTCCTACCAGGCAGACAAGAAGCTGGAAATCCACCAGCATCTGTGAAAACAGAAGAGAGATGCCCTTGAGAACACAGTAGCATGCTGAGTTGTGAGTCAGGGAACATGGAAAAAAAATCCAACAACAAAGGGCAGAGCTATGACCAGAGAACACAGAAGACATGCAAGCAACAACATCCAGGTACCTGTTTGTCCAGGGTGGCTCGTTTATGAGTACGGCCATCACAGAGCATCTGAGCATGACACCACGTGGTCTGTCAAGGCAGAGATCCATTCCTAGACTTTCTGCAGGGCAGGGTTCGAGCAGAGAATGAGAAGCCCAGGGTTCCATGAGAAAATTGGTCCATACAAGGGCAAGGATTCCATCTGTCAATTTTGGTGCCTATCCATCCTTCCCGACACAGAGAAAAAGGAAGACAACCATGACTGATGAATAAATGACTAGCAGTGAGTTTGCCACAATAAAATATCATATAAAGTGAATTCACTTCTAAGATTAAGTTATAGTAACTGCATGTCAGATTCTTAAAACACATAAATAGAAGCAGTGTAGTTCAGTTCGGTTGCTCAGTTGTGTCCAACTCTTTGTGACCCCATGGACTGCAGCACACCAGGTCTCCCTGTCCATCACCAACACCTGGAGCTTGCTCAGACTCATGTCCATTGAGTGGTGATGCCATCCAACCATCTCATCCTCTGTCATCCGCTTCTCCTCCTGCCTTCAATCTTTCCCAGCATCAGGGTCTTTTCAAATGAGTCAGTTCTTCACAGCAGATGGCCAAAGTATTGGAGCTTCAATTTCAGCATCAATCCTTCCAATGAATATTCATGACTGATTTCCTTTAGGGTGGACTGGTTGGATCTCCGTGCAGTCCAAGGGACTCCCAAGCGTCATTGCCAACACCACAGTTCAAAAGCATCAATTCTTCAGTGCTCAGCTTTCTTTATAGTCCAACTCGCACATCCATACATGACTACTGGAAAAGCTCTCAACATAAAGAAGAGTATCTTTTCTCTGTATACCTGTATTCTAGAGTAAGAATATGCAAGGTGAAGTGAAGTGAAGTCTCTCAGTCGTGTCCGACTCTTTGCGACCCCGGGGACTGTAGCCCACCAGGCTGCTCTGTCCATGGGATTCTCCAGGCAAGAATACTGGAGTGGGCTGCCATTCCCTTCTCCATATGCAAGGTGCCTGACTTCAATTTATTGTGAAGACCTTTGAAATCTATGTAAGATACAAATGCTTAACATAAATAGGTATGTTTTTTTCTGTAAGTCTGTATGCAAAAGTTTAAAGGAAAATGAGATTTAAAGTGGCATGTATCTATCATTTCATTAACATTTTTAGAAAAACTGAAAGTCTTCCTTTTGTGCCCTAATGTTATCATTACACACAGTTTGCTCATTGCAGTAGGGTCAGGCCTGGGTCCTGAATTCATTCATGATGTTATCAGAGGACACACTGGCAGGTGTGGAGGGATTGTCAGGGGGTGGGACGTGGTGAGGGTTCTGCAAACCTGAGATGTGATGTAACCACCTGAAAACAAGTCCTGCTAAGGAGGACAGGGGACCCGGGACTCTCCCCATGGTAGACACACCCAAAGTCAGTGAATCCGGCCCTGCTATAACCTCTGCCCTTGAGTGTGAGCACAACTGTCACTTGCTTCTCATCAACAGGAGGTGACAGAAGAAATGGGACATGAACCCGGTGCGATGACTCCATCTCAGCAAACTGGAGAGAAGCAAGCTGCCGTGTGTGACAGGGCCACCTTGCCAGATAACGCAGGGGTCCCTCCAGGAGCAGAAAACCAGGCCTGGCCTACAGCAGACAAAAAAGATGGCGACTTCAGTCTACATCAGGGGGCTTCCCTGGTGGTTCAGGTGGTAAAGAATCTGCCTGCAATGCAGGAGATCTGGGTTCAGTCCCTGGGTTTGGGAAGATCCCCTGGAGAAGGAAATGGCAACCCACTCCATTGTTCTCGCCTGGAGAATCCCATGGACATGGGGTCGCAGAGTCACACGACTGAGTGAACAACATTTTCTTTCAGTCTACAGCTAAGAGAAGATGGGAATGGTCTCTTGGGGCTGTTGGTTGCAAAGAATAGGACATGACTGAGCACACGTGGGAGACCCAGGTGGGTGTGGCCTGTGGAAGACAGGTTTTATACCCATTGCCAAGAAGACTGCATATCAGAATCAGCACAGTGATGTATTAACATCAGGATCTCATGGTAAGTTTCAGTCTTCTGAACTACGAACTTTATGAGGGCACTGCTACCGGCCAGATCATAGCAGGAGCCACCTTGGGGCACGTCCTTTTGACCTATTTATTAATGACTCTGCTTGGTCCAGAAGCTACATGGATGGAACAGCTGTTTCCTCAATAAATACTTAGAGGGCAAATACACGTCCACTCGGGCAGCTTAGACTACAGTGGCACTTCCAGAAGCCCTAGACTCTGTGGGAAAGCTGTGTATAAACTTAGAGCTCTAATTAGAAGTCAAATACTTTATGCTATCACCTTCTCTCTCTTTTTTGGGGAAAAAGGTGAATTTTTGTCTTTTGGAAAAGTTATTTCTGCTCATGAATTAAACAGCTCTTTTGTCTTTGAAATGGAGGAAGAAATGGCACCCACTCCAGTATTGTCGCCTGGGCAATCCCATGGACAGAGGAGCCTGGTAGGCTACAGTCCATGGGGTTGCAAAAGAGTTGGATGCAACTGGGCATTGCACTTTGTCTTTGACATTGTAAGGAATTACAGAGATTGCAAAATGCCTGTTTTTAAACATTTTCTGTAAGCATCTGTACAAAGCCTGAAAAGAAGGTATTTTTTTTTTTTTTAAACATTCTGTTGGTGAGGAGCATGTATGTAGATGTTTATGTCTAGTTGGTTTGATTCCAGAAGTTAATTAATAGTTTTAGTCTCTGGGGAGGTTTTAGGATAACAACCTTACTTTGATGGTAACATAATTGCAGGTGGAATCCCTGAGTCTTACCTCACTTTTTTGTTTGTTTTCTTTTCTAAATTTGACTTTAAGTCAAAGAACAGACAGACACAGAGAGGTTGAGAATATGGTTGCCAATGTCAAGAACTGGTGTCATAGTTTACAAATATTTGGCAGAAATCTATTCATATACAAATGTAAGAGGCATATGACTTTTTTTGTAAGTTTGCCTACAGCCACCGAGCACAGCTGTGCTAATCTGGAGCTACCATGAGAATGAAGGATTAAAGTAAAAAGAGAAGAAAGAAGTGGATATTAAACATTCTGGGAGATCATACTTCATTCTGAAATAATTTGTCATATTCATCCTCTCTCTGAAAGGAATGGACAGGTTAATTAATTTGTCTTTTACTGTTTGGTTATACCGCTCAGAATCGGCTTGTGTGTCCCAAGAACATCTGTGTCTGACTTCAGCAGTATCTCATCCACCGCTTCCATGACCTTCAGATACAGTGACTTCGGTTCAGTTCTATTGGGTAAGGGAGGTGCAGAGGGTCTCCTGGGGCCTGAGCAGTGCTGGCCAGGTGGTTAGGAGAGAAAATGTCTAAGGAGAATGACTGTGCAGCTCCGAGTTGAGCACAGGTCCCCAGGCACACAGATGTCATGTGCTCTTAACATATATTCTTTTTCTGTTTCTCATATGGAGAGTCCCCTAACATATGGAACCCAGGGCCCACAGAAGGGGACTACTTCACCTGTTTGTGCAGAGAGGATCACATTTGTTTTTCTCTTCCTGCCTCGAAGGTCAACTCCGGAACATCTGCACTAGAAGCGGAAGAGAAGACGGGAATCTGAGAATCCAACCACATCAGACCTGCATCCCACATCCCAGGGCAAGTCTGCAGGAAGCAAGGTGAGAAGAGCCTTGCATTGGAGGATATGTGAGAGGAATTTTGTACTGAAAGTAAATGCAATTTTGAGCATTTGCGTGAGACTAGACTATTCATCCACTATGTTGAAAAATTGTGGAACACGGCCAGGAGAACTACTGTCTCACAGGAAAAGGAAGAGTGTGTGTTCCACGAAAACCCAAAGATGGGGAAACCATGTGTGTCTTCTATTAAAACCCTGAACAACTTGGGCCAACTTAGGACAGAAGATGGGCCCACCCAGAGGTGGGAGCCTCTGGCTGTGGTCCCTTCAGATGCCTGGACACTGCTTACTTGTGAGTGACTAGACCCGAGGAGTAAGCTCTCCTGGTCCCAGTGGGTCAGTGATAAGCCACCTAGAAGGTTGGTGCTGAGAAATGCCTATGCTAATGCCTGTAAGGAATCTAGACTGGCGCCTGGCTGGGTAAATCAAGGTAGGTACACAGATAAATGTATTATCCATCAGAGAATCTCTTTGCAAAGGAGTTTGCTTGGATTGGTTGAAATGAGACATGGTCTTTCAAAGGCAGGATGCTTCCTTACTATGACTGCCTTTAATAATGACCCCGTATCCACATTAATTGGGCTTCCTAGGTGGTGGCAATGGCACCCCACTCCAGTACTCCTGCCTGTAAAGTCCCAAGGACGGAGGAACCTGGTGGGCTGCAGTCCATGGGGTTGCTAAGAGTCGGACACGACTGAGTGACTTCACTTTCACTTTTCACTTTCATGCCTTGGAGAAGGAAATGGCAACCCACTCCAGTGTTCTTGCCTGCAGAATCCCAGGGATGGGGGAGCCTGGTAGGCTGCCGTCTCTGGGGTCACACAGGGTCGGACACGACTGAAGTGACTTAGCAGCAGCAGGTGGTCTGCTAAGAGAACCCGTCTGCCAATGCAGGAGACACAGGAGACATGGGTTTGAACCCTGGGACAGGAATATCCCCTTGAGCAGGAAATGGTAACCCACTCCAGTATTCTTGCCTGGAAAGTCCTGTGGATAGAGGAGCCTAGAGGGCCACAGTTTATAGTGTCTGAAAGAGTCAGATACAACTGAGCAACTGATCATGCACTCATTCATGTTAGTTTGCCAGAGGCCTGAAAACTCACATCTCCCCATGGAAGACCTCAAACTGTGGCCCTCCTGTACAGCACTCACATGCCTGCAATCTCCACTTATTCAGTTCAGTTCAGTCTCTCAGTTGTGTCCAACTCTGCGATGCCATGGACTGCAGCACACCAGGCTTCCCTGTCCATCGCCAACACCCAGAGCTTGCTCAAACTCATGTGCATCAAGTTGGTGATGCCATCCAACTATCTCATCCTCTGTCATCCCCTTCTCCTGCCTTCAATCTTTCCCAGAATCAGGGTCTTTTCAAATGAGTCAGCTCTTCCCATCAGGTGGTCAAAGTGTTGGAGCTTTAGCTTCAGCATCAGTCCTTCCAATGAGTATTTAGGGCTGATTTCTTTTAGGATTGACTGTTTTTTTCTTGCAGTCCAAGGGACTCTCAAGATTCTTCTCCAACATCATAGTTCAAAAGCATAATTCTTTGTTGTCCAGCCTTCTTTATGGTCCAACTCTCACATCCATACATGACTACTGGAAAAACCATAGCTTTGACTAGACGGACATTTGCTGGCAAAATAATGTCTCTGCTTTATTATATGCTGTCTAGATTTGTCATAGCTTTTCTTCCATAGAGCAAGCATCTTTCAATTTCATGGCTGCAGTCACCATCTGCAGTGATTTTGGAGCCCAAGGAAATAGAGTCTCTCACTGTTTCCATTGTCTCCCCATCTATTTGCCATGAAATGATGGGACCAGATGCCATGATCCTAGTTTTCTGAATGTTGAGTTTTAAGCCAACGTTTTCACTCTCTTCTTCCACTTCCATCAAGAAGCTCTTCAGTTCCTCTTCGCTTTCTGCCATAAGGGTGGTATCCTCTGGATATCTGAGGTTATTTATATTTCTCCCTACAACCTTTATTCAGCTTGTGCTTCATCCAGCCCAGCATTTCACATGATGTACTCTGCATATAAGTTAAATAAGCATGGTGACAATATACAGCCTTGATATACTCCTTTCCCAATTTGGGACCAGTCTGTTTTTCCATGTCTGGTTCTAAAACTTGCTTCTTGATCTGCATACAGATTTCTCAGGAGGAAGGTAAGGTGGTTTGGTATTCCCATCTCTTGAAGAATTTCCCACAGTTTGTTGTGATCCACACAGTCAATGACTTTAGCATAGTCAATGAAGGAGAAGTAGAGGTTTTCCTGGAATTATCTTGCTTTTTTCTATAATCAATGGATATTGGCAGTTTGAACTCCACTTACTGGTGTGGTTTTTAAACCAATTCTTTCTCGCCCATGACTGCAGGTACTGATGCTGCCCCAGTGCAGGGCACAGAACAGGTGTGTGTGCCCAGTGAACACCTGCAGAGTCAGTGCTGGGACTCAGATGTCAGGGCACCCAGGGTCAAGGGGTAACCACTGCTCCATCTTACTCTTTCCTACGCATCCAATATGACCACTTATAATTCATTCTAACTGAAGAAAAAGTGAACCTACAAGGAAGCAAACCATTGCACATTCAGCAGCTTTAATTTTACATAGCCTGTTAAACTGTGTTAATTGCTTATACCATCCCATCAGATTGAGTTTTGCATGGATACATCTAAAAAATAAATGTTATCACAAAAGAGATAAATATCCCTTACTAAGAAATGATGATTTGCTCTATTTCCCCAGTCAAGCAATATTTATCAGGAGCATTGATTTAACTAGAGGCTATTGGCAGATACAAATGGATGATGACAGGAAACAAAAAAATCCCCCTTGGTTGCCATCAGGGGCTTTTTATTTTAATGCAATGCCTTTTGGAGTTACTGATGCTCCAGCTACACCTCAAAGATGAATGAGGGGCTCCTACTAGGTTCAATACATCACTTGTCTGAGTTTATTTAGCCTGTGTGCTGGAGTCCTTGCTTCTCTGAGTTTAAAAACACCTGGAGCATTTGGGGAAAGTTGCAGGAAAAAAAAAGTCTCAAAGTTAAAAGGGATGCAAATATTAATGCAATTCAACTTAAAGCTTTTAAAGAATTCTTCATTTTAAAGGTTATAATGTAAAAAAATTCTCATTTCCCATTTAAGAGAGAAAAAAAAAACAAAACAGCACATCGCTGAGGAACTGCAAAGACGCACCACTGAGACTGGAGATGGCATGGAGGAGCAGCGTGGAAGGGCTGGAGGCTGGGGTCCCGCATCTCTGCGTGCCATCAGGGCAGGCAGGGGAGGTCCGGCGGTGGTGACGGTGATGTAGAGAGAAGTGCATGGGTTAGAGACCCATGGAAGACAGAGTGGATGTCAGTGGGCTACTCAGTGAGAACAGGGCAGGACTAAATGTTTCCCCGGCTTCTGGCAAAATACTATGTGTGCTGAGAGACTGAGACCAGCAGAGAGTTCTCTTTTCCTTTCACCTTGATTAACAGACATCTTAAGAGCTGGTAAGAAAAAATTGTTAGAGTGGGACAAGAGATTAGATCACAGGATAAGGCTGACACTTAAGGTTTCTTTTCTTTTTTTTTCCCTTGTAAAATGGAAGTAAAAATCTGCTTTGTGTAAAATCATGAATTTCCACCCACAGGATCACAACGGTGTCTGCTTGGGGCTTAAGGTGGTAAAGGGACTTCCAGGGGCAGGGGTCCTGCAGTCTTGAATGCCAGCATGTCACATGGGCTCCTGGGGGAGTCATCCCCTGCTCTCTCATTCAGCAGCCGTGTCTTAGTACCTGTCTCTATTGCACACATTTAGGATTCTTCAGTAGAAAAACCAAACAAAATTAAGAAGCAGACAAAGTTAATCAGGCAATTCAGGTCACCATCAAGTGCTCCCGTGAAACACATGGCCTGGTTCAGCCACAGAACTGTGGTTGAACTGTGCTGAGGTTCTTAGGGGGTCCTGGGAGCCCCTGGGTCAGCGAAGGGGGCACCCTTGGTGGGTACTGGTGCACTCAGGGATGGGGAGCCTGGACTCAGCTGGCACAGTCTGGTCCCCTTGTCCATTCTGGGCTGTTACATTAAAAATCCATGGTGGTGCCATTGCCCCACCCTTGCTGGAGTTAATGAGGCTCCACAGACAGATGTTTGTTTTGTTCCAGCCCTCACCGGCAGCAGGGTCACTTTGCCTGACACTGAGGGCCATGCGATCCTAAAGAATGGAGGGACCTCAGTATTGGGTGGTTGACAGGCCAGGCTTGGGCAGATGGGAGACTGGGTACAGAATATGACTTCACCACACATGTTTTCATGGGAGGTTACATATCTTCTTTGAGTTTGTACTTTGTATAAAATACAATCAGTAGTAATATCTACTTCCCAGGTGGCACTCGTGGTAAAGAATCCTCCTGCAGATTTAGGAAACATAAAAGACCCGGGTTCCATCCCTGGGTTGGGAAGATGCCCTGGAGGAGGGCCTGGCAACCCACTCCAGGATTCCTGCCTGGAGAATTCACATGGACGGAGGAGCCTGCTGGGCTACAGTCCTTGGGGTCTCAAAGAGTCAGACACGACTGAAGCTACGTAACACACAGTAATAGCTGCCCTATGGCAGGGGTCCCCAGCCCCTGGGATCTAAGGCCTGGTGATCTGAGGTGGATCTGATGGTATAATAACAGAAATAAAGTGCACAATGTACTTTATTGACTCAGCTGACTCCATGCACATGAGTTTGTGCAAACTCCAGGAAATGGTGAAGGACAGGGAAGCCTGGTGAGCTACAGTGTACGGGGTTGCAAAGAGTCAGACATGACTGAGCGACTGAACAACAGCAACAGCAGAAGTGAAGTGAAAGTCGCTCGGTCGGGTCCGACTCTGCGACCCCATGGACAGTCCGTGAAATTCTCCAGGCCAGAATGCTACCCACCTTCCCCTTCTCCAGGGCATCTTCCCAACCCAGGGATTGCAGGTGGATTCTTTCGCAGCTGAGCCACAAGGGAAGCCCAACTACGACAGAGTACTCAATAAATGCAATGAGATTGAATCATCCCCAAGCCATCCTCCCCATCCCTGGTCCGTGGAGAAATTGTCTTCCACGAAATTAGTCTCTGGTGCCAAAAATGTTGGGGACCACTGCCCTATGGGATGTTTCAGAACACTTAAAGTGATCATGCATGCAAAAATGCTTAGTCCAAACTGGCCCACAGCAAGGTCTCAATGAGCATCACCTGGTAAGACTGTCATCATGACTGTCAACCTCGTTATGATAAGACAACGATGATAATGACAATATAATCACTGCAAACTCGGGGAGAAGCAGAGAGATGGCTTTCTCTAAAATGAGACAGGGTCAAGATTGGGAAAATAATAATTTGTACTTCTGTTTGTCTGGAAATAACAGAAGACGGCACTTCTCAAGATGCATTTAACCTTCCTGAAGGCCAAGGCAGCAATATTCCTAACTGTCATGGCTTAATGCCTGTGGGTAAACGTCCCCGAGGGTCCATTCTGCTTCCTGAGTAAAGCGTGGGGCTTTTTGAGTGAAATTAATATTGCCCACTTTTCAAGGGCTGTGGTGATGCTTTTTCATCTTATCTCATGGATTTCTCTAGGATATTGATCTAAATGCCCTGTTACTTGATAGCTGAAGAAGCCAACAAATGCTACATTAAATAAGCAATTAAACAAACAAGCAAGCTCTGTGCTAGGAGAAAATACTGATGAAAGCTCAACTTGTACAAATAAATAACATTCCTAAATGTCAATAATAAAAGAGCATGAAACCTCCTTAAACATAAATGCGCTACATTTTTTAATTGAAATAGCTTTTTACAGCTTTGCCCTAATTCTCCTTCCCCACTTTCTGTCTTTCATGTTCGTTCATACTTTCCTTGCTTGCATCATTTGAGTGGGTTCCTTTGCTCTGGGCCCAGCAGGGCTGCTTTACTTAATTTCCGCTGATTTCCTGAGTTGTGTGAAGTGGCTTTCTCCATCAGTTTTTGGCTGCACTGGATCTTCATTGCTGCACGCGGGCTTTCTCACATTGCGGAGAGTGTGTGGGAGTCTCCCTGCGGTGCTTCTCTTGTTGCAGACCACGGGCTCTAGCCACATGGGCCCAGTAGCTGTGGTGCACAGGTCTAGTTGCTCTGTGGCCTGTGGGATCCTCCCCTACCAGGGATGGAACCCGTGTCCCCTGCATTCGTAGGTCGATTTTTAACCACTGGACCACCAGGGAAGTCCTGCAGAAAGTGTCTCTTGAGGGCACACACAGCCTCCTCACTGTAGCTAACTTAGCTACACACACTGTAGCCAACTTCCCATTCATTTGCCCCCGATGCAAACATCTTTCCCCTCATATCTTATTAATCACCACTTGAAAGATAACTTAAAGTCACCTGGAAGTTTGCACTTAACTCTGGATTTCTAATAATCAATCTCCATTTCCTTTCATCCATTGCTCAAATGCAAACATTAATTATTTTCCCCATATTCCCTCAAAGGGACTTGTGTGTATTCTTTCTTAAGGAGACTATTTGGATAAATGTGTTTGAGCTCATCTCAAATGTATAAACAAATGACAAGATCTTTCATTCACCTAATATCTAAGACTCCGTCTGTGAACATTAGCAAGACATTGCTAGTTGCAGGGCCGTCTGAGATCGACTGTAATGGCAGCAGCCATGGGATTGTGGGGGGTCGACCAGACCTCTCCCAAAAGAAAGTTGCAGTTTGGGGTCAAAGACCTTACCTCCTGCCCAACCCACTGAGCAGCAGAAGCTTCAAGATTAAGAGAAACAAACTTTGCAGGGATGAGGTGCCTCTCATTTGAACCTATTTTCCAAATTGCCTCATTTTTTTTCAAATTGTATTTGTATGAATTTTTATACTCTTGTAGAAGATAACTTTGGACCTCTGTTATCCACATACATACTCTTGAGTGTGAGTACACACACACACACACATACACACACACACCAATGTCCTCTGATCTTTGTTCCTAAATGTCAATAATAAAAGACACTGAGGATCAAAGAGTCTGATGGTCCTAAACAGTCCTTTCTCACCTTCCCATTCCATTCTGTTCTTCTTTAAAAAATTGTTGAACCTCAGTGGTGACCCTTCCTGGACAAAGGATGTCAGAGGGCTGAGAGGATGCTCTGTGCAACCAAATGCACACCAGCTAGAGGCACGTGGGGGCCTGACCCTGCTCACCTTGATAGAGACAGCTCGCCAGTGTGAGGTATTCACACACCTACGCACTGACCTGCTGACTGTTCTGTTCACCAGGACACGGTCCTCCAGTGGGCACAGCCCTGCGCCTGCCTCCCCAAGACCTGCTCAGAAGTGCCATGCTGATCCTACCTCAATTTTGTGAATCCTCCCAGGGTGTAGTTAGCACCGAGTTTCCAAAGATCAAGCTTCTGCAGTTTTCCCATCTGCTCCACAACGCTTAACCCCCTTTACAGAGCACAAAGCTTTCCATTCAATAAGCATAAGTAAGTAAGTAAGTGTTACTCGCTCAGTCATGCCTGACTCTTTGCGACCCCATAGACTGCAGCCCACCAGGCTCCTCTGTCTGTGAGATTTTCCAGGCAAGGGTACTGGTGGATTGCCTTCTCCAGGGGATCTTCTCAACCCAGAGATCGAACCCGGGTCTCCTGCCCTGCAAGCAGATTCTTTACCGACTGAGCTACAAGGGAAGCAGTACCGTTTAAAATAAAAATATCCTCACAAGAGGCAACGCTAGAAATTAAAAGTAGCACTGAGGCAAGGTAACTTTACTAAGAGCCCATTTCTCTGTTCAGGTTTGATGAGTGAAGATGAAGAAAGAGCTTAGTATGGTGCCTGGTGCCCGGTGTTGGCTACAGGAAGAGTTCGCTGTTGTCTGCATTTCACAAACGAACCAGCAGTCCATGCAGGCTGGTGCCGCCGTTCCAGCCAGTTGACTCCGGGCCCATGATCTCTCTGCTGTAACCAGCTCTGGCAAAGGGCACCTGCAGGGGAAGGAAGCCTGACGCCATCCTTTCAATACCAGTATGGGAGCCACCAGCAGGTGTGTGGTCTGGTTAGCCCCCGGGGCTCCCTGCCCCCCTGCCCAGCCAGGCCTCAGCACAGGGCACCAGAGACAGGGACACACTCAGGGTCTGGGTCAGCCACGTGGGGTGCGTCCCTTCTGTACCCGAGGTCCTAAGCTGCATGACCAGCTGGTGCCCTGGTACCCAGCAGGCTTGGGAGCCACCCAACGTCTTAAATGCCCTGAAGTCTTTCTTGCTTCTTATTCTGTCTTTTCTTTGTAAAGACTGAAATGAGTGTCTGTGATGATGAGCTATGCAATTCTGAAAAACCGGTCAAGACCCCTCCACCTTATAAAGATGTCACGGTCCCCAGCCACATCTATACATGATCCTCAGAAGGTCCCTTTGAAATGTTGTCCATTCTTTGAAAGTATGGAACAGGTATGCTCCACCTAGAATCAAGAGCATCCTCTGGGTTAGTTTTTTAAAGCAGTCCTGTCCATTCATAAATTACCCTTCCCAAATTCACTCCGCACAGTATCCATCCAAACAGAGCAGATGGACGTGCTTAAAGAAAAAAAAAAAAGAAAGAGCTACTTAGAAATTAAATCTCCCCTGAAATATAACACCACATAATTGAGTGTCTGTATATGTTGTTTGGAGATAGTAACAAAGAAATGTAAAACAGGATCCCTGAAGCTGGAACAGCTTGTAAAATCTGGTTAAGCCATGTTGAAAAATACTTGAATGCCCCCATTAGAAAACACAGACTATTTATTACTTCCTTTTCTTTAGCCCTACGAGGCATAAGCTCCTGTTTTTCTTTTTCTTTTTTTTTTTATAGTCCTTTCTCCCCCTCTTCAAAGTGCACTCATTGAACTCTTGGCAATTAGTGTAATTGAAATTTATTGACAATGCAGCCGTCGTGGCGGCCCATTGTCCCCGAGCGTGTGCGGCTCCGAGCGGCTCCACGGCAACACCAGGCAGCCCGGGCCACCGGCTGCCAAGGGTTCCTTTGGGGGTATGAATGTTACTTAGTGATAAGAGCCTTGCGAAACAGGATCCCTGGACCCCATCTCTTGTGGGAGATGGAAATGAAATATGTATTTGGCGGCTGTGGAAAATTAATGTAATTGGCTCCCACATAAAGCTTTGACAAGTTGACCAGTTTGAAATCCAAGGAGGGCTTCTAGCCCCCTATCGCCTTATCTCCAGCTAACCCCACCCCACACTCGGTGCCCCCCACCCAGACCCACTGGAGGTGAGAGGAAGTGGAATTTGGGTACTGGTGGTTGAACAACCCTTCTGCTGCACACAGTTATTATTTTTGCACGTGTAGCTTCAGGATGAAGGGTTTAGGATGGCTGGATTTTTGCACGCATGGGGCCGTGTCGATAGCTCTCAGTCCGGGTTTTCCTTTCATTGGCGAGGCAAGGGTTGGGTTGAGCTGCTTGGAGACGTACCCGGGCACGTGTGTCTTTAGGTCTGTTTTCTCTGTCATATGTCCCATATGGTTCTAAAGCGTAGATGTGTAACTTGATTACATTTAATTGGACTCATTTAGAGGGCAGTGCAGACTTCAGTTTTCTCTTCTGAGAGGAGAGATACATTTTTATTTTAATGCGCAGGGATTTAGGCATGTAAAGTTAATAGGAGAGATATATTTAAACCTCTGCCCATGGAAATGGGCATATAATGTTTTCCCCCAGGGGAATTTGTCTTAGGAGGAGATTACTATGGTGAATTAATTTTAGCTGCTGTTCTGTCTGGCTCCTAATTTCAGATAATATGCTCTTTTGATTTATTTAATAGGACCTTAAAATGCAACACCCCAGAGTTTAAGAGAATATGATGATAAATTGGAGAACCAATGAGAAAGTGTGTGTATGTGTTTCTTCTTTGAGAAAATCCTCATGCCGTAGTTAAATGCTGAGTTGTTTGCATGTATTAGTGTTCACAGGCCCCTCTCCCCTCTACACCAGCTTAAAGGTAACCTGGAAACAATGTTAGGAGGTTGTATTGATTCCACATTTGAAAAGGGATTGGGCAAGCACTCTGTTCGTTTTTTTTTCTCTCTTGTCACTGGGAGAATGTGTTTCTCTGATAACAGTTTACTCATCTATGAGAAATTTGAAGTTGATCTTTCTCGATGATTTTTAAAACTTCCAAATGCATCATGGGTAAAGGTTCTGTACTGCAAGTCGTCAGGCATTTGGGCACCGTTCTGAAATTCTTGGACAGCACAGGAAACAGGGGAGCAGGAGTCAGGGGACAGAGGGAGTGGGTCCTGTGGAGGTGCCTGATGTGACTAGAAACTGCTGACGGGGATGCTGGGGTGAAGCTGGGGCGGACACACGGCTGGAATCCACAGGCTTTCCAGTCACTAGAGGAGAAGCACAGGAAGCTGGGAGACACAGGAAGTGCTGAGAGACACAGGAAGCTGGGGAAGTTAAGAGATGTGAGAGACACAGGAAGTGGTGAGAGACACAGGAAGCTGAGAGACATAGGAAGCTGAGAGACACAAGGGGTGTGAGAGACACAGGCTGTGGTGAGAGACACAGGAAGCTGGGAGAGATAAGAGGTGTGAGAGACATAGGAAGTGGTGGGAGACACAGGAAGCTGAGAGACACAGGAAACTGAGAGACACAGGAAGCTGAGAGACATAAGGGGTGTGAGAGACGCAGGAAGTGGTGAGAGACACAGGAAGCTGAGAGACACAAAAGGCGTTGAGACACAGAAAGTGGCAAGATAAAGGAAGCTGGGAGACAGAAGGTGTGAGAGACACAAAAGCCAAGAGAGACAGGAAACTGAGAGCTACAAACCAGTCAATCCTAAAGGAAATCAATTCTAAATATTAATTGGAAGGATTGATGCTAAAACTCCAATACTTAGGCCACTTGCTTCGAAGAGCCAACTTGTTGAAATAGGCCCTGATGCTGGGAAAGATTGAAGGCAGGAGGAGAAGGAGGCAACAGAGGATGAGATGGTTGGATGACAACACCGACTCAATGGACATGAGTTTGAGTAAACTCCAGAAGATGGTGAAGGACAGGGAGGCCTGGCAGAGTCAGACACAACGTAGCAACTGAAGAACAACAATTGAGGCCTACAAAAACTAGTGACCGCATTCCCATTCTGGCGTCTGTGAAGGAATAAATCTCCTGACTTTGCTTCCTTTGTGTATGTGAATGGTAACTGCACCTTCAATCAAAATGACCCGAGATTTTCCCTTCCTCAAGGTGGGAGATCGGAGGCTGAGGAGCTGACTGCCAACACCCTGCGGGCAGCTTGTGCCTCCTTGTTCTGCTGGTCACAGTCTATGTGGTAAATCTCATTCAGCAACTCTGAGCCCCACTCAGCTACAAGACCCTGAGTGGGTCGGAGGCCCCAGACTCTTTGTGACCCCACTGGCTCCTGTCATATGCAGATACTCAAAGCTAAGACAAACAGATAAGTGTGCATGGAGGTGGACCCTAAGCCTTCAAGTGATAAACCAGATGCTGAATGGTTAACACTCAGAAAACCAGGAGAGACCCTTCAGCTGGCTAGAACCACTGGAACTCAGTAGGAACCATTACTTTAGGAAATTGGTCAAAGTATGTTTTATTTCAAACAAGTCTAAAACTGTGGTCACTGGAGACAGTGGAGGAGTAGGAGACAGAGCAGTGTGTGTGTGTGTGAGAATCCTCATAGATGTGCCCATCAACAGGAAGCAAGTTTGAGGAGCCAGACCCTTAGCACAGGGGTCTGTTGAAACTGCAGAGAACCGCATCTTCTGGACCACTGGCCTGCATTCTCACAGAACAGCAAGATCCCCCTGATGAATCAGTCATGCTGCCAGTGGGTTCACAGGTGTCAACCTCACAAAGCAGGTCCTAGCGGGAGTTTTAAGGCAGAAATCAAAACTGGAGAAAAGTTTGGCCAATGAAAGAGCAAAAAAAGGGGGGGAAGACCATTCTCTAAGTCATTACCTAAAGCTGTTTGACAATCCTGAACCATGCATTTTTATCAAATAATTTATACTATGATATCTGAAAGACATCACTAGGCTCTCTGAAAAGTATGTTGCATATAATTAAAAATATTATGTGAGAGGTGGGATTGCTGTCAGATCACCCCTGAGTGTCCTGTGCTGTGTAGTTGGGGTAGCAGAGGCCCCATAGATTTCTACCTTCTCTGCAGAGAGATGGGCATCCAGCATCCAGTTAAGAAGCTCAGGGATGTCACCTGTGAGGAGCTGGAGGCGTGAGACAGATGTGCATGTGGTCTTTAGGCAGCCTGGGACCCTCACAGAAGCTTCCTTTTGCAAAATTGTTTACCGTCTGTAAGACAGAAATGGGCCAGGCCATCCTCATGGTGTTTAAAGCAGTGCTTTCAGCCCGAGGGGCTGGGTTAGGTGGTCACTGCCTCCTGAAGACCAGCTTCTCTCTTGGAATTAAGGAGAGATGCCCCGAACCTCTTCCTTTTTGTTGTTCAGTCGCTCAGTTGTGTCCGATTCTTTGTGACCCCTTGAGCTGCAGTGCACCAGGCTCCTCTGTCCTCCACTATTTCCCAGAAAGAAAGTGAAAAGGGAAAGTCACTCAGTCCTGTCCAACTCTTTGTGATCCCATGGAGTATACAGTCCACGGAATTCTCCAGGCCTGAATACCGGAGTGGGTAGCCTTTCCCTTCTCCAGGGGATCTTCCCAACCCAGGAATCAAAGCCAAGTCTCCCACATTACAGGCGGATTCTTTACCAGCTGAGCCACAGCGGAAGTCCGCCCTCTCCCAGACATTGCTCGAATTCATGTCCAAACTCTTACCTCTTTACGTGGATCCTAAAAGCAGTTCCCAAACCGCGCCCCCTCAAGGCACAGACACGCGACAGGCATGTGACTAAACCTGCGGGGGGGCGGGGCTCTTCTTCTTTGGGTTCCCTGCAGTCCTTCCCCCACCCCCAACCAGAGCTGAGACTAGGGGCATCTTTGAGAGGCTGATTAGACCAGTGGCTCTGTCTCGGGGCTGGGAACTGGCAAGTTAGCCAGGGAAGGAAGGCAGAGACAGCAGATGGAGGCAGCCAGTGTGGGGAGCTGGGAATTCTCTAACAGGACGTAGCTGTTTAGTGTACAGCTCTTTGTCCAACTCAAAATTTATCTTCGGGCTTAATCATTCTGTGTCATCAGGGCTGGATTTGACGAAGGGGATAGTGACTCAGCTTGAACTTCTCCGCAATTTCTACTGCTTCTGCTACTAGACTTCAGGAGGGAAAGTGTCCCCCTGGGAGCGATAATATGCATGTGAGTGAGACTTATTTATTCTTGCTCAAAGTCAGGGAAGGAGGCGCTGATGGCTTCTGTTATGAGACAAATGATTGGCATTTATAAAAGGACAGAATTTAACCAGACTTGCCTTCATTTCATAGACATGAAAACATGGAGAAACCAACAAGCTGGCAAACGGGAACTCACAGCAGGCAGCCACAGCAAACCCCAGGGAGGGGGGCTGGGGAGGGAGTCTCACTTCCAGAACTACTACTTTATAACCTACAGAATAGCCAGTTTTCAACCAAAACACTGAGGTATGCAAAGACACAGGAAGGATGGCCAATCATAAGAAAAGAGAAATGAATAGAGACTGTCCGTGAGAAAGCCCCACAGACATGCCACCACGTGTCCTAAGGTGCCCACGTTGCTGGGGAGCCACGGACACAGAATTCAGCGGTTGGGGAAGCAGTTTCCCACCCACGTGGACTCACCTCAATGGCCTAGAGTCTTGCTGCACCTGCTGGGGCCCTGACTTGGTGTTTCTACCTGACTAGCTAGAAAAGTATGAGTTCTTGTTGTGATGCAAGCATATTCGTTCACACTCTTACAGCCCAGACTCCACAAGCCTTGGGACCTCAGTAAGTCATGCTAATCTCTGTGTCATTGTTACTGAATAAGAAGAGCTGCTCATGAGAGTCTGCCATGAGAAACAATCAATGGAGTCGAGCTGAAACCTAGTCTATCTAAGATAATCCTCTGTTCCTCAAAGTAAGCCAAGTAAGAGGAAAGGATGAAACCGGCTAAGACACAGGAGCTATCCTTCCAGCCAGGAATTCAGGGGAATTCCATCATCTCAAAACTTTCCTGTAAGTAATTAAAAGGGATGAAGTTTCTCCTATTGTAGGAGGCATTAAAGAAGCCAGTCTTTTGCCAGGTATTGAGTGCCAGCTTGTGTCAGCCACAGCACCAGTGGGTCAGAGCAGAAAGAAAAGATCCCAGCCGGCCCTGGGGAGTCTTCCTCAATCATTCACGGATGAACAGAGTTGAAGTGTGCCATTTTTTCAGCTTCATAAACGTATTGTTCAAAGTTCCAAGCGGGGCTATACTTTTTTCATTCCTAGTTTCTCAGGTATAGAATTTTCCCTTTGGTGAAAAGACTCAGGAGTTGCCACTCTAATAAAATAATGCTGGAAGTAACAATCAGAGAATTTAAGGAACGGAAATAGTGGTGACCATTAGAAATGGAGCATCCACCTTGAGACGGCTGGTCAGCTTAGTGATTTGCAGAAATTTTGTTTCTTTTTTTTTTTTTTTCTGGAAGCACTCATCCTAAAGGAGAGTGAGAGGTATATTTTTATTTAATTACACTGAGGACAAAATTATGGACACTTAGTCACAGCCATGCGGCTGGTAATTAGTGGAGGGCATCCCTCAGTACCCACTACAGGCAGGGTTAGGGTGAGGATTAGGGTTAGGGGAAGGTGATTACCTATAAGTATTTTTCTTTCCATATCCATCTACCTTCTTACAGGCCATAGTGGGGAGGGGGGTTCAGGATCGGGGAGCACATGTACACCTGTGGCTGATTCATGTCGATGTATGGCAAAAACCACCACAATTTTGTAAAGTAATTAGCCTCCAATTAAAATAGATAAATTAATTTAAAAAATGTTTTGCCAGCAAGGAAGTGATTTTCACAAGGTCCAGAGAGGCAAATTTGTGGTCTCTGCCACAGGAACTCAATGTACCATTGTCGTGAATACTTGTCTGGAACACTACACCAAACAGAGAAAGAATCCCACTAGACTGGTGTTTCAACATAGATCATAAAAGATTATTGTTTCCTATTACTGGAAATTGGAAATGTTTCCCTAAGAAATTAAGTGATATTCTATTCCCTTTTAGAATTGTTTTGATGAGAAACTGTTGGAAATTAAAAAAAAAAAAAAAACTATGAAGGAATTATTTTTAACATTGTTCAGTCACTAAGTCCTATACTCTGTGACCCCATGGACTGCAGCACAGTAGGCTTCCCTGTCCTTCGCTATCTCCCGGAGTTTACTCAAACTCATGTCCACTGAGTCGGTGATGCCATCCGACCATCTCATCCTCTGCTGCCCTCTTCTCTTCCTGCCCTCAATCTTTCCCAGTCTCAGATGGCTCTTCACATCAGGTGGCCAAACTACTGAAACTTCAGCTTCAGCATCACTCCTTACAATGAATATTCCGGATTGATTTCCTCTAGGATTGACTGGTTTGATCTTCTTGCAGTCAAAGGGTTTCTCAAGAGTCTTTTCTAGCATCACCATTCAGAAGCATCAATTCTTCAGTGCTCAGCCTTCTTTATGGTTCAGTTCTCACATCCATACATGACTACTGGAAAAAACATAACTTTTTCTATATGGACCTTTGTCTGCAAAGTAATGTCTCTGCTTTTTAGTACACTCTCTAGGTTTGTTGTAGTTTTCTTCTGAAGAGCAAGTATCTTTTACTTTCATGGTTGCAGTCACCATCTGCAGTGATTTTGGAGCCCCAGAAAATAAAATCTGTTACTTTTTCCCCGTCTATTAGCCATGACATGATGGGACCAGGTGCCATAATCTTAGATTTTTGAATGTTGGGTTCCAAGCCAGCTTTTTCACTCTCTTCTTTCACCTTCATCAGAGGCTCTTTAGTTCCTCTTCACTTTCTGCCATAAGCATGGTGTCATCTGTGTATCTGAGGTTATAGATATTTCTCCCAGCAATCTTGATTTCAGCTTGTGCATCATCCAGCCTGGCATTTCACATGATGTACTCTGCATATAAGTTATAAGCAAGGTGATAATATACAGCCTTGATGTACTCTTTCCCAATTTTATAATTGGTTATAATTGTTTTTCTTTCAAACACAGATGACTACGTTGGACATAAAATATCAAGATAAATATGTGAAGGATCTTGGGAGCTCGAGTCATGCTTGTGAAGCCTCTCCGTCCTCTTGAGATCATCTCCACAGCCACATGTGGACAAAGTCAGGCAGCTCACATACATTGTGTTTTGAATTTTAAAGTGTTTCCTTTAATATGTAAAAGGAGATGTATGAGGCATATTCTTTGCATATAAATATCTCCAGCACAGTGTAAAGTAATGAGCCTCCAATTAAAATAAATTACTTAATTTAAAAAAATAAAATAAAAATCAAAACAAAAATCTCCAGCACAATAACTGTGTAAGCTGCTGGTTTTGTATTTGTTGGAAGAAAAGCAGGCTTGTCATCCTTCATATTATCCTGTCTCATGCTATTCCTTGTTTTAACTTTGATTTCTTTTATTGACGTATAGTTCATTTAGACTTAATAAATGTAGTTTATATAGACTTCTCTGGTGGCTCAGAGGGTAAAGAATCCGTCTACATTGCAGGAGACTTGGGTTTGACCCCTGGGTCAGGAAGATCTCCTGGAGAAGGGAATGGCAACTCACTCCATTGTTTTTTCCTGGAGAATCCCATGGACAGAAGAGCCTGGCGGGATATAGTCCATGGGGTCGCAAAGACTCAGACTCAACTGAGCAACTAACACTCACTCACTAATAGTTGACTTACAACATTTCAGGTATATAGCAAATTGTTCAAGCTATAGATAGATAGTAGAGATGTCTTCTTTTTCAGTTTCTTTTCCCATATAGGTTATTACAAAATATTTAATGTAGTTCTCTGTGCTGTGCAATAGGTCCTTGTTGGTTATCTATTTTATACAGAGGAGTGCGTATCTGTTAATCCCAAGCCCCTAATTTATCCGTCCCCGCTTCTTTGTAACCACAGGTTTGTTTTCTGTGCCTGTGAGTCTGTTTCTGCTCCATGAACAAGTTTATTTGTACCAGTTTTATTAGATGCCACATATAAGTGATATCATGCATTTGTGTTTCTGTGACTTACTTCACTCTGTATGACAATATCTAGATCCATCTGCTGTTGCCGCAAATGGCATTGTTTTTACCTATGGCTGAGTAATATTTCATCGTCTGTATCACCACATTTTGATCCCTTCCTCCACCAGTGGGCATTTAGGTTGTTTCCATGTCCTGACTAGTGTAAACAGTGCTGTCGTGAAAATTGAGGGGCATATATGCATGCGTATTACAGTCTTCTTCAGACACATGCCCAGGAATGGAGTTGCAGGGCCATATGGTAGCTCCATTTTCAGTCTTACGGATCCTCCGTATCGTCCGTCAGAGGGGCTGCGCCAGCTTCCACTCCTGCCCACGGTGTGGGTGGTGCCCTTTCTTCCACAGCCTTTCAAGCATTTATTCTTTGTAGACATTTTGATGATTGCCATTCTGACCAGTGTGATGTGATACCTCATTGAAGTTTTGATTTGCATTTCTCTAATAACTGGCGATCTTGAGCATCATTTCATGTGCCTGTTGGCCATATGTATGTCTTCTTTGGAGAAATGTCTGTTTAGGCCTTCTGACCATTTTTTTTTCTGATTTTTTTTTTTTTTTTGTATTGAGCTGTATGAGTTGTTTCTATATTTTGAAAAGTAACCCCTCGTAGCTTGCATCATTTGCAAATATTTTATTCCATCCCATAGGCTCTATTTTCATTTTGTTTATGGTTTCTTTTGCTTTGCAAAAGCTTTTAAGGTTAATTAGATCTCACTTGTTTATTTTTGCTTGTTTCTCTCACCATTCTTCAGTTCACTTCAGTTCCGTTGCTCAGTCGTGTCTGACTCTTTGTGACCCAGTGAATCGCAGCACGCCAGGCCTCCCTGTCCATCACCAACTCCTGGAGTTCACTCAAACTCACATCAATCGAGTCAGTGATGCCATCCAGCCATCTCATCCTCTGTTGTCCCCTTTTCCTCCTGCCCCCAATCCCTCCCAGCATCAGAGTCTTTTCCAATGAGTCAACTCTTTGCATGAGGTGGCCAAAGTACTGGAGTTTCAGCTTTAGCATCATTCCTTCCAAAGAAATCCCAGGGCTGATCTCCTTCAGAATGGACTGGTTGGATCTCCTTGCAGTCCAAGGGACTCTCAAGAGTCTTCTCCAACACCACAGGTCAAAAACATCAATTCTTCAGCGCTCAGCTTTCTTCACAGTCCAAATCTCACATCCATACATGACCACTGGAAAAACCATAGCCTTGACTAGCTGGACCTTTGTTGGCAAAGTAATGTCTCTGCTTTTCAATATGCTATCTAGGTTGGTCATAACTTTCCTTCCAAGGAGTAAGCATCTTTTAATTTCATGGCTGCAGTCACCATCTGCAGTGATTTTGGAGCCCCCCAAAATAAAGTCTGACACTGTTTCCACTGTTTCCCCATTTATCTCACCATTCTTACTTGTATTTAATACAACAGAGGAGATGGTGAGAATAACAGGGTGCTACAGAGTTTCCCAATTTCCAGGTGACCCACCAGGCCTATCTCTACATACAAAATTATGAAAAACATTTGTTCACATTGCATCCATTATCCATGATCTACTGACATTAAATGAGACATAAATATACTGATGAATGTCAAGAGCCCATGTTTCATCATTTAGGACTTCCTGTGTTGTCTCTTTTACTTGAAAGTTCACAGAGGCCCCCGTGTCCCACCTTGACAGAGTGATGTGAAGAGAGAAAGTGTTCATTACTCAGTCATTTCTGACTCTTTGCAACCCCATGGACTATAGCCCACCAGGCTTCTCCTTCCATGGGATTTTCCCGGCCAGAATACTGGAGTGGGTTGCAGTTTCCTTCTCCAGGGCTTCTTCCTGACCTAGGGATTGAACCCGGGTCTCCTTCATTGCTCGCAGATTCTTTATCATCTGAGCCGCCAGGGAAGCCCAAAAGTTGCATGACACAGAGTTTTATCAGGAAGTGTTCATGTCACCGACTCAAGTGTTTCTGCTAAACTGAAAACCCCTGAAAGACGGAAGATACCTCTTACCTCTTCTTCATTCAGTGTCTTCCCCACTTTCCTTGCATTTCTTGGAAAATTGATATGTGATGAAAGATAGGTCCTTTATTATCTATTGTTCCATAACAAATCACATGTAAAAGTTAATGGCTTAAAACAATTCATTGTCTTGTCTCGATTTTCTGTGGGTCAGAAGTGTGAGAGCAGCTCCTCTGGGTGACCCCAGTTTATCTTGAGACTTGGGGTTTCTTGTGAAGTTGCAGCAAAATTCCCAGCAGGGCTGTGGTCTCATCTGGAATCTCAAGTGGGGAGGCTCTGCCTCCAGTCACTCCCTGTTTATTGGCAGGACTTGGTTCCTGGCAGCCGGTTGGAGTGAGGCCACCTCAGCTCCTTGCCTCATGGGCATTTCTAGAGCAACTCAGGGATCGCGAGAGTGAACAAGTGAGGCAGACAGGAGCCAACAGCAAAGTAACAGTCTTTGTAGCTTAATCTGCAAATTGGCTCCCACCACCCCTCCTGCCTTCTAGCAACTGGAAGCGAGTCCCTTGGTCCAGTCCACAGTCAAGGGCAGGGGTCACCAGGAAGCAGAGATCCTTGCAGTCCATCCTAGAAGCTGCTCACCACAGTGTTTATGCCCAGTTCTCAATTGACCACTGATGCTGTATGTTAGTCTGCATTCTTCTTTCACATTAGGCAAACTTGTGTCCACCTGTATCCTAGAGGGATGCAGATCAAAGGTGGGCTTGCCGATGCCGAATAGCGAGTCAGGTCGTGGGTGAATGCCTTGAACTTCGGTCACGATGACGTTCCTCCCGAGGAATGAAGTTCCACTCCAGGTGTTCCTCATCCTAGATTTGCTCTTTCCCCTTCCCTGTTGCAAATGTATAGGGGGAAACAGGTGTTCCCACCTTGCTTCATATTCTGCTAAAACTTGACTGGGTCAGTAACTTATTTTACTGGGTGGGTGGTCTCTTTAGTTTAGGTGAGTTGTTTGATTAACATGGGCTTGAATTACTGTTAGAAATGCAGAATTCTGTCAGATCTTTACGAAAAACTGTCCCTTTCACTTGAAAATTTTGTTAAAAGTCATTATCTTTTGAAACCTTGAAAAGAAATTTTATTGTAAAGGTAGCACAAAGGTAGTGGATATGCACTCAGATTCTCGAGAAACAGACAAACCTGGCTAAATAACTGGAGTGCTCTGTGGCTCAGGCTCTGTATTTATAAAGTATGAGTAATAATGGCCCCTTCCTCATCAGGGACGTTGTAGGTATTAAATGACTTCATATTTGGAGAACACTTAGAACAATGCCTGTCTTTTAGTAAGTGCTTTTTAAGTGTTTGTTAAATAAAATAAATGGCTTTGGAGAAAGGATTTAACACTTTCTTGGCAGATGTGCTTGGCATACTTAATATTATTTCAGACATTCTTATGAATCTTAACTAATTCTGATATCCCCAGGAGTAACCGTTGAGAATAAATAATTTGTCCTTCCTTTGTACCCCCATCAGCACTGGTCTGTGTTGCCCCCGGGGAGGGACTGTGTCTTACCTCACCCTTTGTGTCCCGGGTTTTGTGTGTGCCTGGCACGCGGGAGGCATTCAATAAACAGTTGTTTAATTAATTTCATATTGTTTGGGGGTGACAGTTTGCAAGGAAAAAAGGAAGGAGAGATTGTCCTTTAAATAGGGTTTGTTTTGGCCACATTCGCCTGCAGTTTAGAAAAGCTAGGTATCTCCTTGTTCCATTACATCACCCAGCCAATTAATCAACACTTGAATGAATCCCAAGACGGACCCTTCATTTTGTCTACTTATTAACTTTCATTATGTGCAACAGCTAAAGTGTAATTGTGAACAGGATGGATTATGCCGTAAACTTTTTTCCTATTACACCATTCCTTCACAAATCCCCTTATTAAAGTGTACCAAGGGTGATATATTATGTTAAGGAGGTTTAAAACATAAGGTGACAATGACCTTCCCTTTAATTAACTATGATGGAAACAAAGGTGAGAACAATGATGATGACGCTCGGCTGAAAACCATAAATCACCCTCCTCACTGGAAGACAGGACACAGCTACAAAAATAACCTTGCAACTCACAGGTTAAGTGGGGTTTCCACGTGCTGCTCGCACCATTATTTATTTACACAGAACTCCACGGTGTCACAGGCAGAAAAGGACACTCAAGAAGCCTGAAAATGAAAGCCACCGCCGCCTGCTGGGATCAGGTCTCACAATGACTCCGGCTATTTCGTTCAAAGATATCCACATGGCCGAGCAGGAGTCTAGTAATAAAGTAGATAAAGAAAGCATTGCATTATTATAGTATTATTAACATAGGCATTGTCTTCAAGACACTGTTTACATTTAGCAAAATGCACAGATCGTGGTACTTTGGATCAATGACATTTGACAGTTGCCCCTGTCTCGTAGTCGCCCCCAAGATAAGAAATACAACGTTTCATCACCCAGAATGTTCTCTGGCACCCTTTCCAATCTAGCCTCCTCTTCAGATATCACCATTCTGACTTTGACTCACGTACACTGATTATTTTGTCCGTTGTGGGATATCACATGGATGGAATTGTACAGTATGTATCTTTGTTAGCATATACAGGATTTCCTTGATGTGGGTACCTTTAATTTTCATTTCACAACATGTTTCCTTCTCTTCCTCTACCTTCTCCCTCCTCCTCTTCCTCTTCTTCTTTTCTGGACAGTGAGTGCAATCTGGGAGTCTAGATGCTGGGCTCAATACTTTCTCAAGCCTTCTTTACACAAAAATTATTTATTTTATTTGGCCACGCTGGGTCTTAGTTGAGGCACGGGGGACCTTCCATCTTGGTTGCTGCCCATGGGGGCTTTATCTCGGCATATAGACTCTTAGCTGTGAAATGTGAGACTTGGTTCCCTGACCAGGGATTGAACCTGGGTCTGCTGCACTGGGAGCTTAGAGTCTTAGCCACTGGACCGCCAGGAGAGTCTCCCTTTCTGCTCATGCTCCTGTGGCGTAATTGCTGGTTTTCAGGACCTGTGGCTCCAGTCCTAGTCCAGCTGTACCCAGTTAGTCGGAGGACACTATCCTCAGAGTCGGTCCCAGGGGTGTCTCGCTTTGCCGTCCCTGCCTCACCCTCTGCCCCCAGGCTGGTCCCATTTTTCTCGACAGGCACAGTGACAGCAACGGTGTCTTCAGTGAGAATGCACCTCTGGTCTCAGACCAAACAGATTTGGGTCATTCACGTGTTGGGAATGAATCCTGCTGTGATGGGTTAGAAGTTTTCAGAGGACTGTTAGAGGCTGAAAGAAAAGCAAAACTGTAGGCTGTTCCCCAACACAGTCTGGATCGCCCTTGCTCCTTGTGCTGATTCTACCTGGAGAGAAAGGAGACCCAGGCCAGGCCAGTACCATCTCCAACTGCCTCGAGCCAGGAGGCCGGAAGACCCCTTACGGTGTCCCTCCTGTCACCACTGCTCCTGGTCTTCCGGGAGGTCAGGGCAGAATCTGGGGAGGACATGAACCCGTGGGAGCCACGGTCTTCGCTGTAAGTACTTGGCGCCTCATGGTGCCCTTTTACTTTCATGCCAGTTGCCTGATGAACACTGGGCCAGCCAGGACGTTTTGCTTTCGAATCGATACATATTTGAAGAAATGTACCCGGCTAGCAGCTCGCTTAGGTGGGAGTTTCTGAGTTTGGGTCATGAACCTCTCGTCAGGGATCACCATGGGATCACTGGCCCCACCAGTCACATGGAGGGGCCCTGGGAACAGAAACTCCTGGACCAAATTCGCCACTTAGACCATCAGCTTGGCCCCTCGCCTGCAGCAAAAATCCCCCTTTCTGGGCAAAGACTCACCTTCACATACTATTATTTTTCCAGCATGTTCAGTTTTCAAGGCATTTGCATGTGATAACAGAGAACGAGAACATTTCCTCTCGGCTGGACTGGAGGTTGACATACTTCTGTCACTTTCTGTGTCTCTGGGGACACCTGAGCCCCAGGCCCCCGTCTTCTGCCTCCCTGAGCTGGACAGGAAGGGAAGGTGTCACTGGATGGGCTTCCCACGGGGCACTCGTGGTAAAGAATACATCTGCCAGCAGACGCGGGAGTTCAGTCCCTGGTTTGGGAAGATCCTGTCGAGGAGGAAATGGCAACCCACTCCAGTATTCTTGCAGGGACAATCCCATAGACAGAGGAGCCTGGTGGGCCCCAGTCCACAGGACTGCAAAGAGTAGGACCTGACTGAGCACATAGCCTGGGGCCCTTTAAGCTTGGTCTGGTTTGGTTTGGTTAAGTGGGATTCAGCTTTTTTTCTTCCCTTTATTGAGTCTTTCAAAACTACACTGCACAGTTTTGATACAGTCTATGATCTTAGAAGAGATGAATTTCAGGGATATTATTCTAAAAACACAATAGCACCTATTACAATCCAAATGTGTGTGTTCCCCCAAAATGCATGTGGAGGACTTGGCCCCCACTGGGATGGTGTTTGGAGGTGGGGCCTTTGGGAGGTTATTGGATTTAGATAAGGTCACGAGTCAGGGGCCCTGTGGTGGGATTAGTGCCCTTGTAAACAGCGCTCAGCAAGGGAAGGCCCTGTCAGGGCAGCAGGAGAAGGCAGCGGTCTGCCAGTCAGGAAGGTGGGGGGCCAGCCTTCAGCTAACACCAAATCTGCTGGCACCTTGATCACGGGCTTCCCAGCCTACAGACAGTGAGAAATAAATGGCTGCTGCTTAAGCCCTGCAGCCAGTCCGTGTGCGCTGTCGATCTGATTCTCTGAGTCCCCATGGACTATAGCACCCACCGTACTCCTATGTCCATGGAATTTTCCAAGCAAGAATACTGGAGTGGGGTGCCATTTGCTACTCCAGAGGATCTTCCCCACCCAGGGATTGAACCCGTGCATCTTACGTCTCCCGCACTGGCAGGTGGCTTCTTTACTGACTGCACACCTGGGAAGCCTTGCTTAAGCTCCCCAGTCTATAGCGTTTTGTTACAGCCGCCCGAGCGGACTGTCAGCACATGCTCAGAGACTGGAAGGCTTGGCACTGGGTGAGAGCATGTCCACCTTTCGTCTCTCAGTTCACGGTCTAATCTGGTGTGAAATGCTGGACCTCAGGTAACTCGTGGCTTTTAAGAGTTGTTCACGTCAGCTCTGGGTTCATGGATGTTTCCTTTACACCATGCCCTAGCTATGGAGACAATGAGAACATCTGGTACCATCAGGGGATGAAGCTATTTAACCTTCTGTCTCTGTCTGCCTGGGTTTGGGCATGGGCACCCTTTGTAGAATAAATAAAAGGAGAAAGATTTCATCTTGGGAGACTATTGTCTTCATGAGCACAAACAATGCACTGTATCCATCTTGCAGACCCAGCGACAATTTATGCTGAGTGAGTAGTAAAATGTGCTGATTTAATTATATTTTCTATCAATGCACATTCAGAGGATGGGGTGCTAATAAATTCCTGTTCCTAACAAGGCTGTTCCTTTGTTTGTACTGCATGGATCCTAAATAATTTGTTTACGTTTAATTTGATAAATTGTATTGCATTCATGGGCATGTGTGCATGTGTACAGAGAAGAGAAAACGGAAAGAATGTATTATTGGAGAGATCATTTTCTTTAACTTGGAATAACATTGTACTCTCGTGTCTTGGATGCAAAAACTAATACTCTGTAAGTATGCACATGAAGACGTTAGGCTATGAAAATATGTTTTTGTTCAAGTCAATGGCTGGTTTGTACAGTGTAATAAGGTGAGAGTTCTGAGACCGTGCTCAATTATAATTCATAATAATAGAATAATGTGATACATAATATATATCCCTTGCAGTGCCATCTCAGGCTGGCTGTCTCTTCCTCTGTATAAGCCCTGGACCAGCAAACTCATCTCAAATCCACTGCTCCCAGGTCTGGGGCCCAGGGCCCAACAGACCACAGTAAGTCCCCAATAATGATAAATAAATTCTGGGCAAATGAGTGCATACCCATTTGTACCAGGAAAACGACTCACAGTAAAAGTTAACCACATCAAAGTGGATTAGTAGCATGATATGTCACAGGCAAAAGATTTCAAATGAGAAGTATGGTTTTAACTAGTAATTGTCACATTTGGCTTCCCCAATAGCTCAGTTGGTAAAGAATCCACCTGCAATGTAGAAGACCCCGGTTCTATTCCCGGGTTGGGAAAATCCGCAGGAGAGGGGAAAGGCTACCCACTCCAGTATTCTGCCTGGAGAATTCCATGGACTATATAGTCCATGAGGGTCTCAAAGAGTTGGGCACGACTGAACGACTTTTATCACATTTAATCATTTTTCCTGAGGTATCAAGATACAAATATCTAAATCAGGCATAATTAATTAGCATAAACTTTTAAAAAATTTTTGGGTAAACATGAGATATGAAATTATATGCAGGATAATTAAACAAATTTATTAAGATATGTGTATGTAAGTGTGTGTGGTGTGTGCGTGGGTGTGTGTATGTGTGTGCTCGTGTGTAAGTGCTCGTGTGTGCCTATGTGTATTCTCTTGCTTTGATAAGCACAGGCAAGCCCCACTGTGCACGTGCAAGCCTACCCACAGATAAAGCTCTTACGCTTTAATAACAAAAGGACTTGCGTCTCAATTCGAATCCTTGGGATTTAAAACCATGCTGTTTCTGAGCCAGAACTTCAGACTAGACCCAGCATTAAAGACACATTGATCACGTGAGCATGGGCTTATTCCTGAAGGATCACTATGCGAGATTCAAGGAAGCACCCAGAACATTTAACTTTGCAACAACAGGGCCATAAAGTGAGCCTGCTTCTTCCTGCCCACACTGGCAAATCCTCTCTGAGACCTTCTTATTTCCAACTGGGAGGCTCTGGTGTGGAGTGGAGCCTGAGAAAGTCAAATCCATTTGGCATCATTTGGCGGGGAGGGGGGAGGTTGAATTTATTGCGATTTTAATATTTTCCCATGCTTTTGCCAATAAGGCATGACAAATGGAGTCCCCATTAATACTCTGCACTTAGAGCACCAGGAAAATAACCCCCTTTAATTGTGACCTCCGGCCAGTCATCAAGTCGACTAATGAAGAGAAACTTACGACAGGCTTCACCTGGGCAGCCTTTCTGGGAGGTTTTTGCTGGTTTCTGTCTGGTCTGTACTCACAGGGCTGCTGGGGAACAAGGAAGCAGGCTGATGTCTTTCAAAACCGGCTCCTGCTGGCATGGATGCAGGCTGGCGTGATGGTGATGGATATTTCCCCCTTGGAGGGAGCAGAGGGAGCTCTTGGATCACTCCAGAGGGCTGTTGCAAGAAAGGGACCTTTGCTAAATCTTGCACCTGTGATCAGGATCCCAAATTACCATTACTACTAAAAGTTCTTTTTTCTCCTCTCTTTTTCTTATTATTTTCTTGAGCAAGTTTTATTACATTTCAGTTAGAAGTTTGGCACAAGCATGAACAAGCAGTTCCTAATTAATATTTTGAGATGGAGCAAAGAAACACAGTGACGGTCATTACACCATCTTTCTTTAAAAAAGAGAGAAAGAAAGAAAAACACAGCATCAACTCAGGAGAAACAGTTTGGTCAAATCACTAATAATGCCTTTGTTTAGATGTATGAATCCCTCATTCAGTATATGCTTGAATTCCTGAATGGAATTCAATAACATCAGATGCCGAGATAATTCAAATAATAGTTTAGGGACTTCCTAATATAAAGTAGCAAATCTTCCTTCAGAATCAGTATCTCATGAAAAATTGTATGAAGGTAGCTTTTTCTCTCTTTTGTTCTCAGCTTCTTGAAGACAATAAACCCTTTGACTATCTAATTTCAGTAGATATTTAATGCTAATGATTAACCTTTTTCTTTATTAACATTTAATGAAACAATGAAGATGTGAATACACTCATTAGACTTCAGAGGAGGACATAAAACTCTCAAATGCATGTGAAGATTCATTTATTATTATCTCAGGCAGCAGCTTTCAGAAGCCATGTCATCATCCTACCAGACACCACAACCCCATCAGCTCCGCATCTTCTCCACTGTGGAACATGAACCCAAGCAACCTCAGCGAAGTTGAGTAGTCAGTGACTTCCATAAAGAAAACCCCAAAGTGTAGAGCAAACAAAAATAGCAATGGTCAGCTCTCCTCTACCTACGTTCCATCAATTTGTGTCTTCACACACAAAAATACAGTTATCAGAAGCTAAACTTAAATGCAAGGGTGCAGAGTCTCAAATCAGTCCGTTGCTAGTGCAGAATCTCTTGCATTGTGAGGCTGAGTCTGTAAGATTTCCCCACCATGCTTCTGATGAAGAGTTTTGGCCTTTTTGGAGGTACATTAGTTAGTTTAGGTCACAAAGATTCCCATTAAGTATGCTGCGGTTGTAATTAAATTTCTCTACCGGAAAGTGACTAAAATTTTGGTCTGTAAAAAATATAGATGGTAATAATGACAGTGTTAAGATACTTGAAAGTAGAAAACAATTGCTTTATGAGACAAAGAGGAAAATTTAAAACCGTGCAGCTAATTTACAGATTCCTAAATGAAGATTTTCAGCTAATGTCTGAAAATTAGATGAATTAGTTTGAACAATTAAAATGAGCTTTAATTCAGAAAAAAAATTCTCCTATAATTTCTCTTTTCTTCTTCAGTTAATATGCAAAATGTATACCTAAATGGGATTGGGGTGGGGATTTTGAGCCGCTTTTAAATTTTGAAATAAGACAAAAGCACAGTATGTCTTGTTTCAGGGATTATGTAGATAATGCATTTTTGTGTTATTTTATGATACAGTCAAGTCTAAAATTACCCTCATGAAAGGACAGGGCAGATGAGATTATAAGCCATATATTAGGTACTATTTTTTTAAACTTAGGAAAGTTAAAGGCAAAAAGTAGACTGGGGATACTAAAGCTACTTTAGTTTTCAATGGAAACGTGTTTGCTCTACTGTACATTCAGAGGAAACTAACCCGTGAAGATAATTTCTTTAACCTCTTGAGAAATAGGAGCTGTCCATACTTTTGTCTCTTTGGGGTTAAATCACTTCAGTCTGAATGAATTTCTGGCTGTGAAACCTTTATTCGTTTATCAAAGGCAGAGACTTAAACCCTGAATGCTTGATGACAAATATTATTTAATCATATCAGCTTAGCCCATTCGAGTCACAGTTAAGATCAGAAATAAGTGTGGGGCTGCTTTTAAGTCTTTAGAGACTGTTAATTGCAGATGGTATTGGCTGAAACAAAACTCATCAGACAGAATGACATTGTAATAAACGTGCTGAATCATACCCTCACGTTAGCAGTTACTGTTCTACTTGCATGAAATTGAAACAATAGGTACCCTGGTGTGCTCTGCGCCCCATCCCGCGACATGAGGCATGATGAGCTACTGGCAGCACCCTTACGAGAGTGGTTCAAGGATGCGGGCACAGTGAGAGTGGGGCGGCACAGCAGACTTTCTTGCTAGGATTTTCCTCGAAAATGGTCTTAAAGGAGCTGCAATGGATGCAGTTCTGTCTGGTAGAAACAGCGGCATTGCTTCCCCTGAATTTAGAGATCGTGAGCATAAAGGGTGCACCGTCGGTGACGCCTTTGCTTAATAGCACATTTTCATTTTTAATTGCTGAAAATATTTTCCAGTGAGAGTGCAAAGAACGTCATTTGCCATGCTTCCATAAAATTGGCAGTTCCTTATGCCCAAGGATAAATTGCACTGTAGAGAAACAAAGTTAATAGGTCATTATCTTTCTTAACTTTTCAGAGAGTGAAATTTGTAAGACTGTATTTGGGGATGCCTGAATTACCCAGCAGCTTCTGTCATTTCCTCAAGAGGACACAGGAGAAAATCTTAAAAATGTGAAGAATATGGGAGAAATGATTCTATTATCAGAGATAACAATTTTTCCCCTCTTTTTATGTGGAGGCGAGGGGTGTGTGAGAGAAAAAGCTGGGGATGGTTCTTTCAGCTGGAATGATGGGCAGGTGGGACCCACCCTCCATGCGTGTGTGTGTGTGTGTGTCTTTCTGTGTGTATGTTGCATATGTGTATGTACACATGTACTGTTTCCTCATATGAAAACTCAGGAATTTATACATGATGGCTAATTCACTTACCTTGCTTAGCAGCAACAGGGAAGGATGTTATAGTGCAGTTTCTTTGTATTCTGATTTATTCATTTGAAAAGGAAAGTGTGTTAAAAAGGCTAATCAGAAATGTATTGCTTCGTCCACAATGAGATAATGAATTTCTATTATAAGGATGTATAACTGAGAGGTGGTAAACCATCTTGCTTTTCTGGCACCTTCCACAAATGCAAGCTGCTTTGAAATGTCTAACAGATTTTTGTGTGCATGTATTGTGTATGTGTGTGTGAGAGAGAGAGAGAGAGAGCGAGAGAGCCATCAGCTACATTTTTCTTAATTTTAAAGTAATTCTTTGACTTTTTCTACCTCCTGCGGCAGGCGGAAATTTGCCAAGTGCATGGGCTGAAATCAACCTGAAATGTAGGAAGGTATTCTAATGAGACACTAATGAGGGCCCAGAGTCCAAAGAAAGAATGTCACCTGGAAATTGTGATGGCGGTGGGGGGAGCAAGCTGACGAGAAATCAGGACAGTACAAGCCGGGCGGATGGTCTCTCCATGGCACGTCGTCTTCTCGCCCTCCCCAAGCTCATTCCCAGGGGCTGCTTTGGGGAAGGAAGGAAGAGGTGTCCCTGGACCCTCTGGGTGCTTGAGAGTGTGCCCAGCGCAGGCTAGAGCATGCCCACCCTGGGCTGAAAGAGTGTTACCCGCCCTGGAAAGGGTGGTGCAGGAAGATAAAGGACCCCCTCTCCTTTTCACTGGATTGGGAGGCTCAGGCAAGGCATTTTACAAATTAGCATCTCAAACCTTTGTGGTTCTCAGTTGAAACATTAAAGTCCTTACTCTCTTTTCCTTAAAACTAGGGCAGACTTTAGCTTTCCAAAATCACACTATACTCTTGCTTGTTGGGTCGATGAAAATTCTTCAGTCTAAAATATCTTATCAGCCCGGAACGTTTTCCTTTAACCTATTTTAGTAGACCGTTTAAATCCCTGTTTAATGTCTCCTGTTGAAAACATGGCACTTTTCTAAGCAGCCATTAAGACAAAAGCAATTTCATTCGACAACGACCTATTTGTGCTCATTCCAAGTTCCACTGTTCATTTGAAAGTAATCACTCCTTTATTTAAAGGATTACATTGCATCCAGTGGCAAGTTACAAGATTAGACCCTTGGAGGCAGGAGACATGAAATCCCAAACACAGGGAGCAAATGCACTTGTTCTCTCATTTCTTCTTTTCCTGTTTCCTTCAAGTGTCACCAACATTACACTGTGTCAATGAACATATGCTTCTGGTAGTTAAAACAAGATTGTGTTTTGTGACATTGGTGAGTCTGGCAAGTGCTATCATTCGAGTCCTCCTGAGTGGCTGCCCCCCTTCCCAGGAGCACAAAAAAGGGCAGAGCCGCTTCACCCTGGATTCAATGAGCCCCTCCCTGAGCTGTCCCCAGTTGAGGAGGCTCGGGTCCCGTCCATTGTGCTCCTGACAAATGGCGAATGTCCTCCATTTGCAGCGTCTGACCTTGACTAATTATGGACAATCGGTGCAGCTGTCCCCGGCTTTACCAAGTGCTGTGACCCCAGAGCACGCCGGCAACTTCTCCCGCCAGCGCGGAGCTTCCATTTGAGAACTTCATCACCAGGAACAATGCCTGCTCTTTGTGCCGACTTCGAGTTCGGTTCAGCCACGCCCTCTCTCACCATATGTTGACAAATAATTTATATTCATACTGGGCTTTGTCCCAACATTTTGGAAACAACTACTTTAAAGCAGATTGAAAAAGTTTCCTGAGAATAAGCTATCAAAGTGACCTTGCTAAAATGTGAAAATAATTACTAATATTGAAAATACCCCTCAAATACACTTGATGCTATTGGTATTTGTTTATCTGGTCATGTTTTTATTTTTTTTTTTTGACTACTGTAAATAACTTCATGAATGACTTTTAAATGGGTATTTAAAAGTTGGCTAGATGATTACAAATATAGGTAGCTGTTGTAATTAACACCATCTATGTATGGGCTTCACAAAAATAGCCTTAAGATGCCATGGGCTTAATTATTTCATTATATAAAAGTGAAAGCAAAATAGTTTTTTTTCCCCTAAAGTTAGAATAAATCCTTTAATTCTGAAAGTGTATTTCTAATAAATAAGTCATTGGGAGATATTTTATTATAGCACATGTTTTCTTTTTCATTGTTGCCTTCTGAGCTTTTTTCTGCATTAAGCATGTTATAGCAGTCAGTTTTGAAACAAGACATTTTTAGAGACGAAGGAAGCTTTAAAATGTTTCCTGAAAAAAGAAACTAAAGGAGAAAGTTGGTATCTTAAAAAACAGGAAACATGAACAATTAAAAATTGCAATATCAAAAATTACAGAATATAAAATATGCAAAGATCTAATCTAATATTTTAAACCTTAATGGCATAGCTTATTATAAAATAAAGCCAAATGTTGTAAGGTGATAGGTACAATCTCTTCCAGGTCAGAGAAGGACATTACGTTGTGATCTTCACCAAGACACCATTTCCAGACCACTTTCGGTTTTGAGGGTCTGCCTTACACCTCCGTAGAAAACGCATGTGCTGTGTTTCTATTTGCATATTTCTCTATGAAGGTGGAGCTGTAGGTGTTTGTGACCAAACACGTGTGTGTTCTCTGCATCCAAGGATGGCACTTATGCCAGAAGTGAGCTTCACCTGCAGACACAGGGCACACGCATTTTAATCCTTCCACTTTTCCCTGGAAAAACAAGGAGGGAAAATCTCTTCTAGAAGAAATATGCATTTTAGAAAAACAGAATTTAAAAAAAAATATTTTTGAATGAATTGCACCCTCAGTTTCAAATGAGACTGAAACATAAGAAGTCTGGAATCCTGGAAAAAGAGAGGGAGCCAAAGTTTTTATTTCTTACATTTTTATGTATTATTGATAATAATTGGTTTCTTAGACCATAGACCCATGACATAAAATGAATTCCTTTATCACGTATCTGTGCATCGTATTAAGGAAAAGATAATCATTATTGCCAGAAATTAGGAAGATGTTTGGGGAGAAAACAACCCAACTTTATTGAAGGATAGAGTATTTTTAAGACTTTTATCATCAAGTCACACAAACTTTGAATAATAACTGCAAATTCAGTATACTAAAAATTCTGTCAAAAGCTTTAAAAAGTAGCATACAATGAAACTATTAAAATATACTTTTTCTAAATTAGTTTGTACGAAGCCTTTCACCCTGTGGGTGAGACTGTGAGTTATTACATACACTTGATCAATTAGATGTTTTTACTTAGATTCCAGTGTTTGGTTTTGTTTTTTAAAGCAAGCAAAGCGTTTTTCTTCTTGGTATTCAGAATTGAAATGCCCCCAAATATAGGAAATCGCTACACTAATGCTATAGCTTTTATATGTATTTTGGAAAAATCTTGTTTAGTTTTGTTGAATATTGAGCTCTTTACATTATGGAGACCTCATGGGCACTGGTTTTACATCTGCCAGTGTTCCTGCAGAAAAGAGTCTGCTGGTGCGCTCACCCTCCTTGGAATGACGTTTGATTAAAAACCATAGCTTCCATGACGTCATCAAAGATAAGGAGTGGTAGAAGTCTCCGGTTAGCTGTGTGTATGCACAGTGTCTTCTCTTCAACATAAGGGGTATCGGTTAGTTTGCAAGTCTCTGCGGCAAGCCCTGACGTCCTCTGAGAAAAGCGCTGAAATGTCTTCTGCTAAAGTGAATGGCAGGAGAGCTCATCTGAGGGCTGATCACAAGAACACATCGACATAGTCCCGGAAAAAGAAAAAGAGCTCTGCAGGTTTCCTTTGGGCTTAGTCAGTTTCAACACTGAGTTAGTAGCTGCTGCACCTTTAAACGTTCAGTTGCTGCTGCTGCTGTTGTTCAGTCATTGAAGTTGCGTCTGACTCTTTGCGACCTCATGGACTGCACAGCAGGCTTCCCTGTCCGTCACCATCTCCCAGAGCTTGCTCAAACCATTGTCCGTTGAGTCCGTGATGCCACCCAACCATCTCAACCTCTGTCGTCCCCTTCTCCTCCTGCCCTCAATCTTTCCCAGCATCAGGGTCTTTTCCAATGAGTCAGCTCTTCGCATCAGGTGGCCATAATATCGATGCTTCAGCTTTCTTAAATCAAAATTTGACATGGTTTATTTTACTCTAAGGTACTGAGCCCTCATTTCAAGTAAATGCAGCTTAGAGAGTATTGCACCTCTCCAAGGGCTATGTGAAACTGTAATTAAACATTTACAGAATTCTCAGCTTACTCAACTCTTCTACAGAAAAACCTGAGACAATGTAAAAGGGGAAAAATAGAGAAAAAACACCTGACTTGTGGTCAAAACTCCCTTATTGATATTTGTCCATAACTTGAGACTTTGTAGAACTTGAAATAATAACCATATCCTGTTGTGTATTCAAAACAGAGCCCACATTTCCAAGAAATATGTAATCTAAAATATTCGAATTAAAGCTGGTAGAACTTCACATGTAAGAGAATATGTTTTAAACTTGATGGTAACATTTTATGACTCTTGCTTGGCATTTTTCACAATGGATGGAATTGACAAGAATCCAGAAATAGAAAATAGAGCTGATGGGTTGGTGGAGATGGGAGGGGACTCAGCATCTTGGAGAGACTTGGGGGGAAAGGGGTGGTGAGAATCATTCAAGAGAGTTAAAAAAAAAAAAAAACTAATGAAAAAAACTGTTACAGTATATGACAAATTCAGTAGACTTAAAGACGTGTTATGTTCATTTCCAGTTCAAATGAAAAAAAAAAATAATGCTGACTTGTTCGGTTGAATGAGGTTGTGAGCATTCATTTTTAAGATCTAGAACTTTTTCAGATGAGATTCTAAGAGGCTGGACTTTGGTTGGATCTGTACATCAGATTACCAGTGTTTTACAGGATGCCTTCTGCAGGAGCTGCTGGGGCAACAGATGCTCTCTGCTGAGAAAGGCCCTGTCTTCCTTCCCCGGCTCGGGGAACCCCATCACCTTGTGTGCCTCTGAGATGCTCTTGGACTTCAGCCAGAGCAGACTTCTCTCTACTTCGTGTGTCCCTGCCATGGCACGTGGATTTCCTTCCCACTGCCTCTCTCTCTCCTTGTCTGTTTCGGGGGTCTAAGATCCTTGACGGAAGCTCAGGTCTCTTTCTCTATGGTGCTGGTGCTTGGTGTTACACCAACAATAAAGCTAACTGTCATGAGGATTTCAGCAGATAAACGTCAACTAAAAGGATAAACTAAATGTGAATGGGTTTGCTTGTAGTTCTATGTAAGGATTCGAGCCCTGTTGAATTATTGTAACACACCAAGAGTTCTAGTCAAAGCTGCTACTAAATAGTTCCCCATTTAAAGTGCAAATCAGCAAATTCATCTCAGGAGTAAGGAAGAAGAATCTTTTGGATCATTACCTGAAATTTTTGTTTTAATGCAGGTATACTCGAAGTCCTAGAGTTAAGTTCTTGACAGGTTTTTATAGAAAAAAAGCAAAACCACAATTAGCATCATCATCCATTTTTCAGAACTGTGCCTGAGAAACAAAATCTTAAAGAAACTGCAAGCAACAGCAAAGCCTAGTTCATTCATCTGTAAAATGAAAAGACAGTGACTTCCTGCTAGGATTGTTTTAAAATATTATATTTGATAACTACTGCTTATATAATACATGACACAAGGGAAGTGTTTTTTTCTTTTTTCTTTTTTTAAGAGGGAAAAAAAATAAAACCTCCAAATTGTTCAAGAGTGGGTCTGGAAGTTGAGGGGTGAAGGGGGCTGTCATACTGGGGCCCTTGCCCTCAGGTCTCAAAACGGGTGCTCTGGACACTTGAGAGCAGAGCCATCAGTGGTTCACACAGAGCTCCCCTCCCTGAAGCCCCTGACCTGCCCACTCCAGATCTCTGTAGCCCCCACTCCCTAAATTCCAGCCTCCCTGCCTGGCTCCTTTATTTGGGGACCGAAATTGCCTTTAAGCCAGAAAAACACGTGTCATAATAGAAACCCTGCCTATCACTCAAGGCTCGGACAGCCACTTTGCCGCCTCTGGAGGACATGTGTCCTGATCCCCCAGGAAAGCAGACAGTCTTTCTGCTCTAGCACCCAGCTCCCCGCCCCGCTGCCTGCAGCCCTTATGCCACATCTGGTGCCCGGTCCCTTCTCCCCCAGACGCGGGCTCCTTCTACAGGGGTGAAGCCACTCTCTTGTGCTAATTTGGGCATAGACTGTCAGAAATGGGACAAAGCTGTTTTCCTCTGAATTTACTGGGAAGCCCATTGCAATTGTTTCCTATCATAGAAAGTGATGAAATAAGATCCCAAACCAAACAGCACAGGTGAGAAGTAGGTGGGGACACGAGCCTGATGCTTGGCCTCTTTCTGCTCGGTCACCATGTAGGCCTAGAAGGATCGAATGAACGGGGAGTCAGTCAGTCCTGTACCTTCATTTACAAAAGTGTCTCCATTTCTGTAAAAATAGTCACTATTTTTGTCCCACACTGAACACAAGTCATTGTTAAATTTCCTCCAAGACAAGATGACTCTGAAATGAATCTGGAAGATGCAGCCCAACAGTGCAGGGCTTCCCAGGAGGTGCTAGAGGTAAAGAAGCTGTCTGCCTGCACCTCAACTACGTAAGAGACGTGGGTTCGATCCCTGGGTCGGGAAGATCCCCTCGAGGATGGCATAGCAACCCACTCCAGTGTTCTTGCCTGGAGAAGCCCACCACAGGAGCCTGGTGGGCTATACATGGGGTCACAGAGTCGGACACGACTGAAGCGACTTAGCTCGCATCCACAGCCCAATGGTGCAGCCTAGGGTAGAAACATCACATTTAAAAATGCTGCCAGCTTTCACAGGCGGCCCTCTTCTCCGTCTCGTTTCCAGGTTTCGAGAGCCCAGCCCACTGCCGAGGGTGCACCACTGTGGCCTGCACGAGCCCATCCGGCGCGGAGACTTGGACTTTCATGGTCCAGTGGGGTGCAGTGTTGTCTGGAGTGGCTGAGAAGAGCTCAGGACTGTTTGCCTGACCTGTTCTCAGGCACTGAGCACCCCAAGATCAGGGCATACATGAGCTCTTGGAGTGGCCTCATTTACTGGGACCCCTTCAAGTGTCATTTGTCACGTGACCCTCCACAGGACATGTGACAAAGTCTATCAGAAGAAAATTCCCAGCCTCTGAAATTCTCCCAATCAAAAGTCATTTCAGGTCAAAATCATCTATGCAAAGGCTTCTGTAGGACCCGTATATTAATTTAGGAGCTGAACCTCTTTTAATGGGGAGGAGAACTTGACCCAGAGCCTTAAAGTCACCTAGAGGTGGGGAGAGTAAGCAAAAGTGAAAGTCACTCAGTCGTGTCTGACTCTTTGCGACCCCATGGACTGTACAGACCATGGAATTCTCCAGGCCATAACACTGGAGTGGGGAGCCTTTCCATTCTTCAGGGGATCTTCCCAACCCAGGGATCGAACCCAGGTCTGCTGCATTGCAGACGTATTCTTTACCAGCTGAGCGACGAGGCTGGGAGAAGGTTTCCCAAACACTGGAGGTGGTCCCTCACAGTAAACTTCGCTGAGGCCAACATCCAGGCTCAGAAAGGATGAGCTGACACCAGCCTTCCTCTCCTTGAGGCACCACACCCTTTCCAAGTGATGTTCCATCTGTCGGACAGCCTTGGGACTCCAGCTAGAGCAGACCAGCCATGGGGTGCTGAGGGCAATATACCTTAAGGGAGTGATGTGCTGTAAGTGGGGAGCCACCAGCCTGCTTTCAGAGTGTGGGAGGAAGGCCCTGGTAGGTAGCATCTGCCAATTTCACGGTGCAAATTTTCCTACCATAGTCAACTCCCACCCACTGAGGTGACACCACTGAACACAGCCCTGGGAAAAGACATGTAGCAACAATCCTTCTGTAAGGGTTGCTTCTTACAGATGCCAGCCACCCAAGTAACCTCAAGACCCCTACGAAATAGTAACATACACCAAATTATTAAAAGTGATGTGCTGCATTCCTTATATTTGTCTATTACCTTTGTCTGTGACAGAATTCATTTAATTGCAAGTCTACGTAACTTGGTTCCTTAAGAGATGGCTGTTCTGACAATGCCCTCAGTCGGCCTCAGGACACCTTTGGAAGCAGGCACCTCTGACACCTTCCAACGTTCACACCACTGTTTTGATTAACAGTACTCTCAGTTTCCGCAGATAACTGATCCAACCATGAGCTGCCAGCCTTGTGTGGTGGTTCCCCTGCCCTCCTCTAAATGCAGGACTTCTGAGAGTCCTCTCCCTGGGGCCCGGAACATTCTGTAGGGTCGGTCATTGCATATCATTGCCACTTACTGCTTTCCCTCTCTAGGATCCAAGTGCCAATAGGGCAGAGAGGCACATCACTGGTGCCTGTCACCTGGCACACAGAGGGGCCCTTGATAAATGCTCGTCACACAAAAGGGAGTTTGAACAATTATCAGCACTTTTCACATTATAATACTAAGATGGGAAGTGACACAAAAACACCAAAATCCCAAGAGCAGGGAAGCAAGATGTCATCATGGACTCAGGGGTGAAGGGAGGTGGTGTCTGCTCAGGACATTTTTTCAATACCTGAGACCTCCTGGCGGGAGAAAGATGGGGCTACCTTGCCTCTAGCTCTGCATGGGTACCTGTTCCCCCATCTGCCTACACCATAGTTGATCCTGCTATATTAATGACTTCCTTCCAAGAAGTCCAGTCCCCTTGCTGGGCGTGCTCCCTGTTGGAGCAGAGCTCTGCTCTTGACCTTCTGCTAGAGACAGGAGGAGGAAGAAGGACTCGGGGCCCCTGTGCAGAGCCAGGTGAACCCCACACAGGCAGCCTCGGATTCCCCACCCCTAGCCTGAATCTGCAGTTTGTCAGGATCCCTGCTTACGGAGAGGACCAGAGAGGAAAGAGAAGTCCCTTCCCTGGGAGATGTCAGTCTGGATTTCACCAATTAAGCCCTGCTGGACTTAGAGGGCTAGTGTCTCTGTGGGTTAAAGGCTGGTGATTTTTGATAAACAATATCCTTCCTCTTCAAATCGGCAGGTCTCACTTAAAGGCAGCCCGGGCTTCCTACGCTGCCGTCCCAACGCAAATGTACTCAGTACCAAGTTCTCTATCAAGACTTTATTTCCTGGTTCTTTCTGCAGAGATGCCGCATCGGGGGCGCCTTTCACACAAATAAGTAGGAACATCGGGCGAGCAAAGGCTGCCAAGGGCGGAAGCTGTGTGTTCGGCTCTTTGATCTGCCTGACGCAGCCATCTTTCCCTGCTCTTGTCTATTATTGTGATGGGCTGCACCTCTCAAGATTTTTATTCTGACAGCAAAATCTTCATGCATGTGAGGAAGCACTGCATAACTTTGGAAAGCAGGATCCCATTTAGTGGAGTGACCCTTTTCTGGACGGCAGCCTGAATTAGCTGGCCTGTACATCCTGTGCACGGGGGTGGGTTTAGAAATTACAACCATGCGCAGAGAGGTGTAACCACACCTTACCCAGAAAAGGGGTCCCGGGGCCTAGAAAGCTTCCAAGCAGGAGGAGACACCCAAGGGTTAATGCAATTTCCATCCCAGCGAGTTTTGCTTGCCATTCTTTTCTCTCTCTCTTCTCCCTTTTAACTGATTCGCAGCATAAAATCTTCCTGGACACCTAATTATCAAGCAGCTCACAGTCACAGCTGTCTGCTTGGAGAACCCATTAGATGCAGCGGTCGAAGCCTCCATAATTCCCCACACCTCCCGGTTGTGAATATTAAGAAAAGATTTTTACATGTCATATGCAATTCGGAGGTGGCGTGAATGGCCTGCGAGATGCTGCACGCTGAGTGCTTGTCCATCATGCCGCTCACTGGCTACAGGTGGCCTCATTTCCCACTCTCAGATATCGGCTGGCTATGACAGCAGGCACTTAATTTGCATGTTCGACAGACAACAAACGGCCCGTGCATGTCAAAATAGGTGGTGATGCGTGACAGCGTCTACACAATACTGTCTCCTCTTTGCGTGACCTTTGACCTCCCTGCATGTCTTTTTTTTTTTTTTTTTCCACCATCCGAAAAAAAACAAAACAAAACATGCACTTCTCTGCTTTGGAATAAATTTGATACCAAATTGATGGTTTTTCCTTCTTCTTCCTCTTCCTCCTCGTCCTCCTCTCCCCCGACACCCCATCTTTTAAAGGGTGCTCTGCATCCAGATTTTTGTCTTAACTGCTACAAAACTCTGCCAGAAGAACCTCATAAAATTTAAAAACAGGGAGGCTGTGCAGACAGGAAGCTGTCTCTTCGAAACCCATTGTGGTTAAATTGCTTGGAACTTTTTAATAAATGTAACCTTTAAGAGAGCAATCTAATCGGGTTAATTTTTAGTTAAGAAGATCATAAAATTAGAATCTTTAAGGCTTTTCTTTAACTTGTGTTAATTAGATTCTTGTCCTTGAAACACTTTTAATATTAATATTTCACCACGGTTTAAAATTACTTTCTTTAATTGCAGGCTTGGCCAGCCTGTATTAAATATAACACCCAGTTATTCTAATTTTCTGTAATAACCACGGTGAGCCCCAGTCCCTCCCTCTTGCTTCCACAGAAACCTGCTAATGAGAACACAGCTCACAATCACGCTTAAAAGGTTAAAAGACTGTGAACCCGAGACTGCCCTGGAGTGCAGCTGCCATCAGAATGTCCCCGGACCTGTGCTTTTGGGGGGGAATCCTCGGCAGTTTATGCAGTGCTAAGGTTTCACAGCGGTGCCTCTCTGCCCCGCAGAGGGGGCCTGATCTCAGCTCTCAGGGACCCCCACACACCCCTTGTCTCACCAGAGAGGAGTGTAAGCTGCTCCCCAGTTCCATTTCAGTGCTGGGTCTTGTTTTAATTAAGAATTAAGGCATGACAGCAGATAATCACACCTCCCGGGTGTTATAAGATTTGAGCTGCAGCTGTGAGCCCAGCACCCAGGGGGTGATTACGCCATGATCACCACACCCCCTGGGTTGCCCTCCAGAGGCCCCAGGACAGGGGGCAGGGCACCATGGCTGGTGGGACATGGGCTGGACCTGGAGACAGGCTGGAAGGGCGTCTCCCCTCCATGGGGTGAGCTCACACAGACACATGTGGCCCATCTCAGACTCTCAGAACCAGGGAAAAGTAGCACTGGGGGGAATATTCCACAAGATCTCAGGCAGGGCTATGGAGAGGATTGAGACAGGAACTCTGCAGTGACTGAGGGCACGGACCCCAAACCCCAGCCTGCGGGGGGCTCCCCCTGCTCCATCTCATGCACACATCTTCTCTGGGGACCGTCTTCTCAGTCTTGAGGGTGCTGGTCAGGTAGGATGTGCATTAAGTTCAAACCAAAGTTGAACACTCCCCATCTCCAAGGAGAGGATGATCCATCTATTCGTGTGCTCGGAGCTTCCATGATTGTACTCATCACTTAGGAGTCTGGTGTTCATATGTGAGGCGTTTGGGCCCCAGAGGGGCTGGGGCAAGTGGTGCCTCTGCCGGCAGGCATCAGAGTCGACGTATCATCTGTCTCCTCCCCTGAGGGGCAGCCCAGGGAAGAGCTCAGGGAAGACTCCCTTCTTGTGAGCCTGGAAAAGTGGACAGAGTCCTGGACACGGGGCCCAACAGACTGTTCAAGTCCCAGCTCTTTCTGGCTGAGTGACTTTAGGCAGGGACTGAAACCCTCCGTGCTTTGGTTTCTTTGTCTATAAAAAATGATATGTATTGATCTCCATGGACTTGCTGTGAAAATCAAGTTAGTAAATATATGGTAAGTTTAGTGAGGTATATATATACACAGAGCTCTGCTGAAGCTCTGAGTGTGTATGTGTTAGTCACTCAGTCGTGTCTGACTCTTTGTGACCCCATGGACTGTAGCCTGCCAGGATCCTCTGTCCGTGGGCTCTCCCAGGCAAGAATACTGCAGTGGGTAGCCATTCCCTTCTCCGGGGGATCTTCCCAACTCAGGGATCGAAACCCCATCTCTTATGTCTCCTGCATTGGCAGGTGGTTCTTTACCACTGGCGCCACCTGGGAAGCCCCAAGTTCCCCGAAACATGTGTCCACTGAGAACCTCAGAACGAGAACTTACTTACCAATAGGGTCATGGATGGAATTAGCTCAGGACCTCGAGATGAAAATAGCTTGGCTAGAGGGTGGGTCCTACATCCTATGACTTGCATCCTTTGAAGACACACGAAGAGGAAGGTGATATAAAGATGGAGACCAAGGTTGGTGAACCGTGTCTTCAAGTTAAGGAACTGCACATTCGGCAGGCACCACCAGAAGCTAATTCTCCTTCAGTATAAACCAACTCTGACTTGATCTTGAATTTCTGGCTTCTTGAACTATTAGCAAATAAATTTCTGTTATCTTATGCTAATTGGTGTAGAATGATCTTCTATAGCAGTTCTGCTAGAAGTTCGATAGCAGTTCTAGGAAATTAATCCAGAAAGCATCTAATATTGGTTAGTTGGCACGAAATGAGTGCTAGCTACCTGTTTATTACCTAGAAATTATTAGAAATATTTTTTAAAGAAATGGCTGTGTAATGTAATCAACTCTTCAATCTGGAGATGTTATATATCAATTGTTTAGATATGAGTAACATATACAAGGTACCAAAAAATAAGAATGTTGTTTTTAATATTGACTCCAGTAGTAGTCCTGTGGCTGAGATGAGTTGATAACATTGTGTAAAGTATAATCAATGTTTTCTGTTTTATTTTATTTTTTCTTTGTATTAATAACACCAGCTTTGTAATGTTTTCTTATTAAATTGATTTAAAACATTCAGGTGTACCATAGGGATCAATATTTTTGTATATTATGAAATGTTCACCACAGTACGCCTAGTTATCACACAAAGATATTACAATATTACTGACCATAGTCCCCATTATGGGACTTCCTGATAACTCAGTTGGTAAAGAAACCTCCTGCGGTGCAGGAGACCCCTGCTCGATTCTTTGGTTGGGAAGGTCCACTGGAGAAGGGATAGGCTACCCACTGCAGTATTCTTGGGCTTCCCTTGTGGCTCAGCTGGTAAAGAATCTACCTGCAATGCAGGAGACCTGGATTGGGAAGATCCCCTGGAGAAGGGAAAGGCTACCCACTCCAGTATTCTGGCCTGGAGAGTTCCATGGACTGAATAGTCCATGGGGTCACAAAGAGTCTGACACGACTGGGTGACTTTCACTTTCAGGTCTCCATTATGTTACATCCTCATGGCTTATTTGCTTTGCAGCTGCAACTTTGTACCTCTGAGCCCTCCTTGCCTACATCGCCTGCTCTCCCCACCCTCCCCTCTGGCAGCCACCTCTCTTCTCTGCATCGATGATTCTGGTTCTGTTTTGTTTTGCTTGTTTGGTTTCCCAGATTTCCTCTAGTTTCATCCACGTTGTTGTAAATCAAAAAACTTCATTGGTTTTGTGGCTGATTATTTCATTATTTATAACATAAAAATTATATATTATAAAAACAACTGTAAAATATACTCATGATTATTTTGTGGTTGAATTTGTATAACCCAGGTCGTCTTTATCCACTCATCTATCATGGGCACTTAGGTCACTTCCACATGTTGGCTTCTGTAAATCGTGCTGCAGTGAGCATGGGATGCCCGTATCTTTGCAAATGAAGTATTGCATTTTCATTTTCTTTGGATAAATATACAGAAGTGGAGTTGCTGGGTCACTTTTTATTTTTTTTAATAGTTCTATTTTTAATTTTTTGAGGCGCCTCCATACTGTTCTCCATAGTGGCTGAACCGGTTTACACTTCCACCAGCTGTGTATAAGGATTCCCTTTTCTCCACATCCTCACAACACTTGCTCGTTCTTGTCTTTCCGATAATACTTGTTCTGACAGGTGTGAGGTGAGAACTCACCGTGGCTTTTATTTGCCTTTCCTGACAAGTGGGGAACAATTCCCTGAGCATCTTCTCATGTGCCGGTCGGCCATCTGTATGTCTTTAGGAAAATGCCTATTCGGCTTCTCTGTTTTTTAAACAGAATGGTTTTGTTTTGTTTTTGCTATTAAGCTGTATAAGTTCTTTATACATTTTGGATATTAATCCCTTATTGGACTTTTCATTTGCAAATATCTTCTCTCCGTCAGTAGGTTGTCTTTTTGTTTTGTTGACGGTTATGATAAAACATATAGCAAATACCCTCATCCTGTTCTTTAAAATATCTTTGTGTTTGAAGTGTTTAAAATTCAGCTGATCATTTTTTTTCTCTTTAATTCTTTTTAGTTATTAACGCCAAAAACTCCTTGCATTGGAGCATAGCTGATTAACAATATTGGGGTACTTTCAGGTGAACAGCAAAGGGACTCAGCCATACACATACATGTATCAATTTTAAGGATGAAAACGTTTTGAAATTTTATTTGAAATTTTGGATACTATGTAAGTTCGTGATAATTGGCACTTATAAATTACACTTTTCTATTTATTAATTTAGGTCTTCACCAGTATCTCTCCAGCAAGCATCACCATTTTCTTCCTTAAATTTCTGCAAGATGATCTGTTAGATTCATTTTTAGTTAGATTTTTGTTGTGCAGTTGCTCGGTTGTGTTTGACTCTTTGCGACCCCATGGACAGCAGCATGTCAGGCTTCCCTGTCCTTCACTAGCTCCAGGAGTTTGCTCAAACTCACGTCCGTTGACTCAGTGATACCATCCAAGCATCTCGTCCTTTGTCATCTCCTTCTCCTGCCCTCAATCTTTCCCACCATCAGGGTCTTTTCTAGTTAGCTTAAATTGTGTTGTTATTGTAAATCTTCTTATAATGACATTTTATAGCTGTATAAAGTTGGCTAACTAAAGTGTTCTTCATTTTTTCTTATATTTTATCTTACATCTTATGTATCTTATACATATGTATCTTATCTATGTATCATATACTGATGTAAATCTCATTAGTGACAATAAGACAGAATGTTGTTTCTATCAGAAATTTCTTTTTTTCTTTCCAATATGCATGATTTTATTATTTACTTGTTTCTCATCTTGCCTTATGGACAAAGGGCATGAGTAATGTTGAATTTAGACAAGAAGAGTGGGATTTATTGATTCATTAATGGATTTAAAGAGAATATTTCTAATACTCTAACCTTAAGCCTATCTGTGTAGGTTTTTGGGGGTATTTTATATTAGATCAAAATATTTCCCTTCTACTTTTAGATTGCAATCAATGTGTTGAAATTTAACTAACATTTATCTGTATCTGTTGGGAAGAACATATTGGAATGAACAAATGTTTTATTATCTAATTTGTGCATTATCACTCTGATCTCATGTAATGGATTATGATCTGTCAAATAGGGAATCCAACTTTATTTTAAAAATATGGCTTCTCATTAGCCCTAATGTAAAATGTTTGGCAACAATCCGTTATTCTCCCTTTCCCCATTTTAAATGTCACCTTTGTGAAATAGTTAACCCCTCTATTGGTCTATAGGTTACCTGTCTTTTCATGTACCAGTATTACCATATTTTAAATTTTTGTAGTTGTATAATGCCTTTTAATACCTGACAGGTTAATTCCCCATCACTCTTTCCACAAAATATGCTTGTTTTTGTTTATTTTTGTATAAACATTACCAGACTCAAAAAACTAAAAAAAATAAATAAAGAATTCCAATTGACTTTTTTATTGAAACCACAAGAAAATAAGACTCTGGCTATTATTTAATAAAAATGCTGTACACAATTTCATACAGTTTATTTTGTGAACATGTGTGTATTTCTCTACCTCACCGTCAAACACATGTTTACCTTTTTAGATTCTCATCAGCAACACACGAGACTTCCCGTCACTCTGCGTCCTTACCAGCCTTGATGCCGTCGTTTTTAAAGTTTCAGTCGCTCCCGTGTTTGTGTGCTGTGTCTTCATACCCTGAAGACAAACGTGTTCTCAGGGCCTTGGGGCCGGAAAGGTGCAACAACTCAGGTGTCCCTGAAGAGTACACGGGACAAAAGCTAACTTATTATTTATCAGAATATCTCAGCTTTGGAAAGAAAGGCGCTGCTTTACACATTCAGTAACAGGGAAAGGTTACAGTAAATATACATATTTTGGACACTTTAGTAAGAAGACCAACAAAAGAAGGAAATAGAGCATGACTCCACTCACGTGTGGTTTGTGAACATATGAAAACAGGTATTCCAATAGTACTTGGAATCTATATGGAATACTGCCGTTCTTACTAGATTAAGCATAATGTATTCCTATTTCATTGAGAAGTTTTGGAGAGAGTGAATAATCAATGAAAGGAAGATATTATACACACACACACACACACACACACACACGAGAAACCGTATCAGTACCAGGCATAGGATATGTACCACAGTGATGTGCTGGTAGATGATTAATATCAGCTTCCAAAGAAAAAGCCAAGACAAACAGGCAAACAGAATACCTTGATTTGCAGCATTTACCAGTTTCCGTGCTGTAAACCCTCACTAGGACCAGTTTCAAGCCACCACTGCGTCGTCACTGAACCTAAAGTCGGGAGGAGATGTGCACATTCGCTCTCTTGAGCAGTGAAGCTGTCTCTTGCACCGCGGTTAGGAACTCTACGTGCCAGCTGTCAGTATTTCTGGTGTGACTTCCTTTGACTTCCTCTGCCCAGTGGCAGAGTCCTTCTGCTCAGAGTTCTTTGCCTGCATTTGCTTTGCTGCCCACTCCTCCCACTCCGCTTCTTCTCAAAAAATATCTGTAAAGTAACGCTAGTAGTTACTTTACAGGAGACGATTGCTCCCCTCTGATTCTGGCTCATTTGAATTAGGCTTGTCTCGTGCACTAGGGTTCCCTGGAGACTCATTTGTGGGATGGGTTGGGACCATGACCTTGAGCATTCTCCTAATGGCAAGGAGGTATGCGTCGGGGTTCTATTAGCCTTTCTCCTCCCCGAAGCCTGCGCAGTGTGGCAACTTTTCATCATGGAGGGATGCTTGCTTCATTCTCTCATCCACGGCAGATGGCTACCTGCAGAGAGGACCAAGCTCTGTGATTCCCTGTTTATCCCATCTTCCCTGGTTTCTGAAATCACCCCAAGCTGCGTCCACTGATTCTCCTTCTGCCACCTGTGTGCTCTCCAATTTAAACAAAAAGGCTTGTGGATTTTCCCTACAGAGCAATTGCTCACACGGAACGGCGGTGTGCCAGCAACCTGAGCTTTGCCCTCTCGGGTCCCACCTTCAGCATCTTCTGCATCCTTTTCCCGCTCTGCGCTTGGCATCCTTCTCTCACATTCTGTGGTTCAGGCTTGCAGATGCCTCCTAAGTTCATCAAACAGGGCGTTTGCATATGTGCTTCCTGCCATCCTGTTGCTCTTGGGTGTTTTCCCAGAAGAGAAGGAGAAATTGCCCTCTTCATTCTGAAGGTAAGAATCTGAAGCGGAAAAGGCAATTGTCCTTCTGACTCATCCTCCCATCTCAGCCTTTGTCCGGATGAAGCCCTTTGGGTACCTCCTCTCTCTCTGGCTTCTTCATTCTCCCTCTTTCTTCCCTTGTTTCTTTCCATTATGATGGTTAAATACATCTCTGTATCTATACACACACACACACACACACACACACACATATATATATATATATATTCGCTACCAAATGGAAAGAAAAAAAGACAAAGAACAGAAGGCAGAGGAACAGACGAAAAAGGAAAGACAGCCTCATTGGAACCCATGGCCATCCAGTCACTGTCTCCTAGGATGTGAGTTTGTAGGGACTGCTGTTGTCATGGCTGTTTTACTGTGAAATATTTCTCAGATACTGTGAGCCATAGAGAATAATGTAGTGTGCAACCATGTACTTTTCACCCAGTTTTATCAAAACTTTACATTTTTGCATATTTGTTCTGGGTATTTTCCTAAGAAGGAAAACATCCGCCTGAGCGGACTGAAGGCTCTCTGCGGCCTCTTCTTCCCCCCAGTCCTCTCTACCAAACATCCGCCTGAGCGGACTGAAGGCCCTCTGCGGCCTCTTCTCCCCCCAGCCCTCTCTACCTTTTCAGAAAGAGCTCTCTTATTTTTGTGTTTATGGTGCCCATACCTGTTTTTGCATCAATAAATTATATATTTAGTTTTCTGAAATTGCATGAGTTCATTACATCACATACACTTCCCTAACTTCTGTATTTTGCACCCCTCCCCCCAAATTGCAATGTATCCATGCTGATACACTCAGTGATAACCCGGAGTTTGAACTGTGCATAGCAGATGAATGTGTTACCAAGTATATCTCTTCGTTCTCCTATTGAAAGACACACAGTGCTTCCATTTCTTTTTAGGAATCTGATATAACACAAGTGCTCCAATAGACATCATTTTCAGACTCTCCCTACACACCTCGTTAAATGATGCTCACCTTCAGCTTTGCTAGGGTGATGACAGAGCTACGTGGGGAAGCTGGAAGACTGTGTTTACAACCCTCCAAAATTCCTATGTTGGAACCTAACCCCTAATGGGGTGGAATCTGGCAGTGGGAACCCTGAAAGTTAATGGGATCGTGAGAGGGCTTCCCCGGTGGCTCAGCAGTAAAGAATCCTCGTGTAACCCAGGAGACGCAGGAGACACAGGGTCGATCCTGGATGGGGAAGATCCCCTGGAGGAGGGCATGACGACCCCAACATTCTTGTCTGGGGAATCCCATGGACAGAGGAGCCTGGTCGGCTACAATCCATAGGGTCACAAAGAGTCAGACACGACTGAAGCAACTGGGCATGCACACCGGCACAGTGTCAGGAGACTGGGCCACCACGTTTGAAGTTCAGTTCAGTTCAGTCACTCAGTCATGTCCAACTCTTTGCAACCCCATGGACTGCAGCACGCCAGGCCTCCCTGTCCCTCACCAACTCCTGGAGTTCACTCAAACGCATGTCCATTGAGTTGGTGATGCCATCCAACCATCTCATCCTCTGTTGTCCCCTTCTCTTCCTGCCTTCAGTTTTTCCCACCATCAGGGTCTTTCCCAATGAGTCAGCTCTTCGCATCAGGTGGCCAAAGGATTGGAGCTTCAGCATCAGTCCTTCCAATGAATATTCAGGACTGATCTCCTTTAGGATGGACTGGTTGGATCTCCTTGCAGTCCAAGGGAGTCTCAAGAGTCTTTTCCAACACCAGAGTTCAAAAGCATCAATTCTTCAGTGCTCAGCTTTTTTTGTGGTCCAACTCTCATATCCATACATGACCACTGGAAAAACCATAGCCTTGACTAGATGGACCTTTGTTCGAGATTAATGATATTATTAAAAGAGATCTCAGGGAGCTCTCTGACTCCTTCTGCCAGGTGGGGTCCTCACAAGAATATGTCTGTCTGTGAAACAGGAAGCCCTCCCCATGCACCTAATACGCAGCTTTGAACTTGGATGTCCCAGCCTCTGGAACTATGAGAAATAGCTGAAACTTGTTTGTAAGCCACCCCATCTATTGCACTTTGTTACAGCAGTCCACACAGACTAAGACGATGTGCTCTCTTCCAGTTCCCAGCCCTTGTTTTCTGTCCCTGCAATCCTGGATTCTCTGTTGCTCCAATTCCACCAGGCAGACAACCCAAGGATGTACTGAAAAGTGCACCCACAAGCCTGCTCTTCCTTACTGCAGACAAGGAAAGAGAAGGCTAGGAGGTGACTTCCACTTCCACTCCAGGAAGTGGAGGAGATGTGCAGCCTGAGAAGATGAGCAGTCATGGAACTGGGGGGACAGGGCAGGGGAGAGGAGGATCTTCTCTTGCAAGAACATGGATGAGGAAGGAATGGATGGTGAGGCATCACCTGAGGACCACCCCTCGCTGTCCCAGGAGTGTGGGGTGTGGGCTGCAAGCCAGTGTTCAGGAGATAAAGGAGACCCGCCAGGCCAAGTAAGCAAAGCTAGAACCAGAAGAAGGGACCTTAGTGGTAATCAGCACAGAGCAGCTAAATTGCTCTCAACATCTGACATTAATGTAGGTTCCGTGACATGTATGCAGGTCCCTGTTTCTTCATTACTCTTGATGACTTTGCAGTGTTACGTGTTTATAATTTTTGCTAATATAAAGACTGTGTGAGTATCTCATTGTGGTTTCTACTTGCAGTTCCTTGGTTGCTAGCAAAGTTGAGCTTCTTTCTCTTGCTTTTTGTTTTTTTGTGTGTGTGTGTTTATCCTCTATGAATTTCTTATCTATATACTTTGCTTTTTTTCTTTTGGATGAGGAGATAAATGTTTATCAGGTTATAAAATTATATTTTGTTTTCAAATTGCTAATTTTTTATCATAAATGGGCAATTAATTCCATTAAATGTTTTATGCATCCTTAAGATGATCAAAAGTAGTTTTTCTTTGAACTACTGATTTAGTATATTATATTAATAGATTTTCTGATGTTTCACTGGATCTGCATTTCTTAGATATAGCTAACTTTGCTTGCATTTTCATTATTTTTTGCAACTATATTCATAAACAAGATTAGTTTTCAAAGATCCTTATATTGCTATATAAATTTTTAGATCAAGTTATAATAGCCTTAGAATTTGAGTTGCATAGTTTTCATTTTTTTCTTCTGAGATTTGAAATATTTGGAAAAAAATGAGATAGAGGTTATCAGTTCTTATTTGATGTATTGAACATATTTTACTGTGAAACTACCTGGGCCTGGTATACTTTTGTGGTGAGATTTAGTCGAGTGGAGGAAGTGGAAGATTTTTGTTATTGATTCCATTTCTTTAATGGCTGTGGTAAGCTGAATATCAGAGAAGGCAATGGCAACCCACTCCAGTACTCTTGCCTGGAAAACCCCACGGACGGAGGAGCCTGATATGCTGTAGTCCATGGAGTCGCGAAGAGTCAGACACGACTGAGCAACTTCACTTTCACTTTTCACTTTCTTGCATTGGAGAAGGAAATGGCAACCCCCTCCAGTGTTCTTGCCTGGAGAATCCCAGGGACCAGGGAGCGTGGTGGGCTGCTGTCTATGGGGTCGCACAGAGTCAGACACGACTGAAGCAACTTAGCAGCAGCAAGCTGAATAAACCCTCCCAAGATGCCCACATCTTAGTCCCCAGACCATGGCTATTGCCTTACATGGCAAAGGGGACATCACAGATGTAGTGTAGTTAAGCATCCAGGGAAATTTACCCTGGATTATGCAGGATTATGCAGGTGTTCTTGCCTGGAGAATCCCAGGGACGGGGGAGCCTGATGGGCTGCCGTCTGTGGGGTCGCACAGAGTCGGACAGGACTGGAGCAGCTTAGCAGCAGCATGCAGGTGCCACCTGTGTGTGATTACAAGTGTCCTCACTAGGAGGAGGCAGGCGGGGTTTGACTCCAGAAGAGAAGGTGATGCTATGGTGGAAGCAAGCAGGAAGGAGTGCTCCTCAGCTGGGAATCCAGGCAGCCCCCCGAAGTTAGAAAAGGCAAGGACAATCCTCTCGAGCCTCCGGAAATAACCCATCTTGCAGACACCTTGTCTGCCAGTGAAACCGAGTGCAGACTTCTAGTCTCCATAAATGTAAGAGATTAAAAATTGTGCTGTTTCAAATCACCAAGTTGGTATTGATTAGGTAAACAGGAATAGAAAACAGATACAGTAGTTCAGTCATTTCAGTCACTCATTCGTGTCCAACTCTTTGCAGCCCCATGGACTACAGCATGCCAGGCCTCCCTGTCCATCACCATCTCCTGGAGTTTACTCAAACTCATGTCCATTGAGTTGGGGATGCCATCCAACCATCTCACTCTCTGTCATCCCCTTTTCCTCCTGCCTTCAATCTTTCCCAGCATCAGGGTCTTTTCAAATGAGTCAATTTTTTGCATCAGGTGGCCAAAGTATTGGAGTTTCAGCTTGAGCATCAGTCCTTACAATGAATATTCAGGACTGATTTCCTTCAGGTTGTATAGGAGAAAAGAAGAGATACAATTGTTACTGGCTTATTTTTTGGTGTAGATTTCCTATTTATAATATTTTCATTAGCAAGCAATGAGTCACAGTCTGAAGGCAGGTAAGTCACCCCGTTGCTTCCCAGATACTCACACGGTTCTTCTGAAACGATTGTGCTCATTGTCCTCAAGCTGTGCATTGAATTCACCCAAGCCCCTCTTGGGAATGTTTCTCCTTCTCTGAGAACATTTCCCAAACCATTCATACCACCCTTGCCCCACCTCTATGCTCAGGGAGCCCTGGGCTGGGGGTTCCCTTGGGAGCCTATGCACTGGTGTGCATCAAAGTGAAACATCCACCTGTTTATTCAATAATGTGTGTGAAAGTAAGTGTTCATATGCATCATTCCTGACTAGCAGCATGAATTCAAAGAATCTCCTCTATCGCTGTCTTCATCTGTCATGCCCTCTTACAGCTCTGCCCTCCATCTCATAAACTTTGAAGGGCATCTAAACCCTTTTGTTTCATTCTGGATGCTGATATTATTCAACCATTTGCTTGTATATAATGGACAAAATAAAGCTCTCATTCACATACTGTTGGACATATTTCACTGATTCAACAGCCTTCCAGTCCAATAGTCCATGGCCCAAACAGTCACTTATAACGGAAAGAGGGACTTGGCTGGTCTGTTCATTAAAGAGAAGGGGAGGTGGGAAAGCAGAGATGTAGCCCCTCCCTCACCCAACAGAGGATCTTCCCATTTAACTGGATTCCTTTACTACACTTTGCATGTAGACTCACAGTCTTTTTTCTTTTTTTAGTGTTAGTTAGTTTTAATCACTCAGTCCTGCCGGACATTTTGCAACGCCATGGACTGTAGCCCGCCAGGCTCCTCCCTCCACGGAGTTTTCCAGGCAAGGATAACGGAGTGGGTTGGCAAATTGCTTTACAAAGGTGCCTCAGTCGCTGCTGTACAATGAGGAGAGCCAGCTGTATGCATACGTATACACTCTCGCTCCTGCGCCCCCCTCCTCGCCTCATCCCCTCCCTGTAGGTCATCACAGGGCACCACGCTGAGCTCTCTGTGCCGTGCAACAGCGTCCCGCAAGCTATCTGACACGTGATAGAGTGTATATGTAAATCCCGATCTGCCCGCGTATCCCATCCAGCCTTCCCCTGCTGTGCCCACAAGTCCCTTCTCTAAGTGGTACAGATACACGTAGCTTCAGGCATCCCCGTCCTCAGCGGCAAACAATCCACCTGCCATCGCAGAAGATGCGGGTTCAATCCCTGGCTGGGGAAGATGCCCTGGGGAGGAAATGGCAACCCAGTCTTGTGTTCTTGCCTGGAGAATCCCATGGACAGAGGTAGCCTGGTGGGCTACAGTCCTCAGGGTCGGAAAGAGCCAGATGTGACTGAAGGCACACATACATGAAACCTAGCTGGAGAGCAGGAATAGAGATGTAGGCTCTCTTACTGATTTGTTAAATAAAAGACTTGCTTTTATTTAAAATTCTTACTCTAGAATTAAGCCAACTAAACCTGCCTCTTGGGTTATATTTATAATATCATGCTATACTATACTATAATGCCATAAATACTTCTATTATAAAATTATAATGTAATATTCTATTAATAAACTATTACAATATGGAAATAGACACTAGAGTGACTCACATTCACACACATCTTTCGATCTGTCATGCTTCTGAAAATCAATGTGGTTTTTACTGAAATACAGTTGGTTTACAATGTTGTGCTAGTGTCTTGTGTACAGCAAATGGATTCAGGTATAAACATACCTTGCTGTTCAGTCACTAAAGTCACGTCCGACTTTTTGCAACAGCATGGACTGCAGCACGCCAGCCTCCCCTGTCCTTCACTATCTCCCGGAGTTTGCTCAAACTCATGCCCAATGAGCTTTAGTCAGTCATATATGTACATATGGTTTCCCTGATAGCTCAGCTGATATATCTGCTTGCAATGCAGGAGACTTGGGTTCTATCCCTGGGTAGGGAAAATCCCCTGGAGAAGGGAAAGGTTACCCACTCCAGTATTCTTGCCTGGAGAATTCCGTGGACTGCAAAGTCCATGGGGTCGCAAAGAGTCGGACACGACTGAGTGACTTTCACTTTCATATGTACATATACATATATATTATATTTTTCAGATTCTTTTTTTTATTTTATTTTATTTTTAAACTTTACATAATTGTATTAGTTTTGCCAAATATCAAAATGAATCCTCCGCAGGTATACATGTGTTCCCCATCCTGAAACCTATATTATGAAATGTTGAGTTTAGTTTCCTGTACTATACAATAGGTCCTTGTGGTTTATCTATTTTTGTATAGCAGTGTGTGTATTAATCCCAAATTCCTAATTTAACCCTCCCCAACTCCACCGGCTGCACCTTTCCCCTTCGGTAGTCAACCATAAGTTTGTTTTCCATGTCTGTGAGGCTGTTTCTGCTTTGTAAATAAATTCATTTGCAACATTTTTTTAAATGGAGGGTTCATTTTTGCTTAGTTCTTGATCATTCAATTGGTCTTCTATCTTTTTATCATCAGTAATAAATACCATGCCAAAACCATGGTCTTCTCTCCAATGTGCTTCTACAATGTGTATTTCAACTTGAGAGCTTCAAATAACATTTGTTTGAATTTTAGCTTAGCTGCTACCTTGAAATCCAAGGAATCTGCAAAGACCAGTTACTCACAGCCTCTGTTTTATGAACTGCTTTTACCATGGCTATGTTTTAATTGCTAAAATTTTCATCTCATTTAAAAATTTCTGAATGAACTGTTTCAAGACAGCTTTGCAGTCAAGAAACATCTTATTCTTATGTATTTTTAATCTACAAATTCTAAATTACTCTTATATTTCCTAAATAGTAGCATAGGACTACCAGTAAATGAATAACTCATTTATAATTTTATTATTTTGTATGAGTGCTATGCATTTAAACTCATCATGAATTCATGAATGCCAAGGGTTGGTTATTTTTTCTCTTTTCTCTATTCCACACTTCATAAATACTTTTGTACAGTAATCATCCCCTTCTGCAGCGTGGCCATTGGCAGCACTTTGGATAGTCATTAAAATGAAACACTAACTTTTAAACAGCCTTTTCTGAATATAGAAAGAATATGTGCACAATTAAATATCATATAAATAAAGAACTGGGAAATCACAGGAAAAAGAACAACAGGCAGCATCTGTCATCTGTGATCCCTCAACCCTTCAGCTTAGCAGCACCCAGTAATGTTTAGTTTCCTCTTTCTCATAAAAAGATAGATTAAAGATATACATATAGAGGTAATTTGAGTGTATATTTAAATTTATTAACATATAGCATGCATTCAGAGCATTTCCATATAATTATTTGTGGAAAACATCCCTCCGGAAAAATCAAAACTTTATTCTGGAATTCGCTAGGCTATTCTAGAGTTATCTAATTGCAATTACACTAAATGTATGATTTATTTTAAATGGACTAACTTACTCAGAAGCTATTTTTCTTCTGTGACACTTAAATATGTTCTGCTCTTTATCAGTTATCCCTCTATTTTTATTTTAAAACCTCACCATCCATTCTATTTTCAGATTTCAAAATTATACGTACTTCCACAGAAGTAAAAAACAATATATTATTGTGCATTTTTAGTAATCATCAAATTCTAAATTAGTCAATGTCTTCTAAACAGTAGCACAGGATTGTAAGTGAATGAATCATTCATGATTAATTCATATGAGTTCTATACATTTAAATCTATCATGATATAACTATATGCAAGTTTACCACATTGCTTATAAGAATATTCAAATGTTTTACCATATTCAAATATTTTTGATTATTAGAAGCATTATATGAAAGATGAAATATTTCTTATGGTGGCCCAAGATAAAGTTTAAATTGTTTATAGTCTTTCTCTTTGAAAAATAGGTTGTAGTGTTTATAATTTCCCATTAGAGCAGCAGAGAGGGCTCCTCCCAGGACTAGGCTTTCTTACTCACATTCTGACCCACTGAAATGAGGAAATGGGACTTGGAGACAATGAAATATCCTTTGCAGAGGCTGGGAAGACAATCTGTGATGCCTTCAGGGACGTACATGGGGTTTACAAGGTTGGAGCCACATGTGTGGGGACAGGGCTGGGCCAGAAGTCACGAGCTTAGCTTTATCAGAGGAGGTTTTACTGTGGTGTTTGTTATCCATTCAACACCTCCGCACGCACCACCCTCGACAATCACACTATGTCGTCTCTCCAAGGCTGGGGATGACTGGTTACTAAATATGGATCGCTCGTGATTGGCAACACTCACTCCAGCCATCTAGCTCAATGTAGTAACACGTCTGCCTTACTAAAACATCCTGTGCATTTTCAACAAGCATCTCCATGGGCAAGGAGTGCTGGGCCTGGGGATGGATGTTGGGACTGTGATTGAGGACTGGAAACTGGAAGCATCCTCAGTTCTGAAAAGGTGGGGTTGGCATGCAGGGAAAAGGGCAGTGGGGATCTTTCTTAGAAAGAGATGAGCTTTGTGAATATACCCCATCCAAAAAAAAAAAAAAAAATGTAGCTTGCACACACACACACGCAGATTTACTTTGAATTTTAGAGGGTGATTATTCTTTCCAAAGACTAGACTCAAGATCCTTACAACAGATACAAATCTCTTCAACCTCTGCAATTACATGGCTGATCTTCCATACCCAATCTGAAAAACAGAGAGAAAAAAGAAGTGAAAAGAGACTTAATGCCTTAGGGAATGGTTTGTCTATGACAAAGGACACGGCATCTCGTTCACCAGAGTCCTGGAAATAAGCTAAGCAAGAAGGGCTTGAAAAAACTCTTGAAGAAATAGTGGCAGAAAACCTCTCACATTTAAAAAGGACAGAAACCTATAGATTTAAGAAGCCAAATGAAGTGCAAACAGGATAAAACTAAAAATATCCATGCCAAGCCATATCACAATTAAACATTCAAAAACTGAAGATAAAGAAGAAAATCTTGCAACAGTAGGGAGATATGACAGCCTACCTACAGGGACATATATACCGACCTGGCTGGATCTCGAGAGGATTATACTGAGTATAAAATGACAGACCCAGAAGGTTGCATTCTGTATGATTCCATTTTTATCCCATTCTTGAGCTGAGCATAGATAGAAAAGGGGAACACATTTGTTACTTATGGGTTTCCCTGATGGTTCAGTGGTAAAGAATCTGCTTGCCTGTGCAGGAGATGCTGGAGATGTGGATTCGATCCCTGGGTCGGGAAGATCCCCTGGAGGAGGAAATGGCAACCCACTCCAGTATTCTTGCCTGGAGAACAGCATGGACAGAGGATCCTGGTGGGCTACAGTCAAGTTCATGAGTTCGCAGAGCCTAACACTGACTTGGCGACTGAATTGCAACAATGGTTAAAGGGTGTGAGTTTGGGAGGACAGTGGTGGTGGCTGTAAGGATGAGGGGCCATTGTGGGGACTGCCATGTTCTGCATTTTGACCTTCAGTACTCTGCTTGTGCTATTTACCATAGTTTTATAAGATGCTGCCTTTGGGAGAAACTGGGCAGAGAATACACAGCACTTCTCTGTGTTATTTTTTAACCTGCATATGAATGTACATTTATATCAGAATAAAATGATGACTTAAAAAAAATAGCAGTTTGACAATTTCAAATGACCAGATTTAACAGATTTTACTCTTTAAAGAGCTTTCATTGCTAAAATCCATTTTACTGTTTTACTTTCTTCTTTTTCATTAAATGTTGTGTTAAGAACAAAGATTATAGAAGCTTGGAATAAAAGAGAATTTAGCTGAGTTAAATTTATATCAAAACTCTGTCCGTAGACACACATGAGATCTTGTGCGGCCCTTATATCTCACATTCATTTCTCTTGCATTGATTTTCTGTGTCTTGCGCAAATATCCATGAATCAATCAGCACTTAAAATAAATCCATATCATTGAAAATTAGAAGCAAAGTGCAGTAGAGAATACTTTCATAGACTATATTTCCATTTATTCAGGAATAGCCATCCTTAAATTAGTTTGGATTCACTAAGGAAATAAATGAAAAATTCACAGCTCTAGCTAAAATAGAAAGAATAGTTAATGGTAGTTTTTTGTTCACTTACACATTCTTTGGATTTACACTATGACTTTGGGTTCATCTTAGATCCTGAAGCATAGTCTAATCTGGTCAGCATATTTAGAGGTAGGGCTTCATATCCAGGAGTTGAAAAAAGGGTCCAAACTGTCAGAGAACCAGTAGATGGGAGAACAGATTATCTGCACTTGGACATCACAAAACTGTTTTATGTAGGCCGAAATTTATTGAAGGCCATTTGTGGGTAAATAATTAAATAAAACACTTAAAGATTAATCTGATTATTTTCACTTACTATATGACTGTGACACTGAACTTTAAATCCAATTACTGTCTGTCTTAATTATGTTTCTTCAACCTCGTTTTTCATTACATTTTTCAATAATGGTCACAGGAATATTTTGGCTACAGGCTGTAAATTTTAATCCACAGTATCCTATTTGCTTTACACAATTAAAATATTGGGTTTAGTATTAAATGCCTTTTATTTATTTAAAAAATGACCTATACCTAATGAGCACTTAGAATATTATTTTTCCAACCTTCTTTTCTAGCGTTTATGTATTATGTGACGTGAAAGTCATTCAGTTGTGTCCAATTCTTTGCACCCCCATGAACTATACAATCCATGAAATTCTCCAGTCCAGAACACTGGAGTGGGTAGCGGTTCCCTTCTCCAGGGATCTTCCCAACCCAGAGATCAAACCCAGGTCTCCTGCATTCCAGGAAGATTCTTTACCAGCTGAGCCACCAGGGAAGCCCCCCAAAACTGGAGTGTGTAGCCTATCCCTTCTCCAGGGGATATTCCTGACCCGGGAATCAAACTGGGGTCTCTTGCACTGCAGACAGATTCTTTACCAACTGAGCTATCAGGAAAGCTTTATGTATTATATCTTTATATTTGTACATCAGTTCTCTGAATATTACCATAAAGGATAGTACTCCAGGAAAAGCAAGGAATTTTATTAATTTATCTAAAGAATCATCTACCTTTCATTGAGAGATTTGTTATAAAGAACTATCATTGCCATTTTGGAAGTTCAGTTAACTGTTGGGCTGGGTTGATGGTGCATGCAAGCTAAGTCTGATGTGGTTGTATTTATATTACTATTATTACATGCTTGGATTTTTTGTTAGTAATCTCTCATGGCACTATTTCTCGAAAGGTAAGAATATTCTTCCCACCAGAATAAAATATGAGGATGTCGCATTTTAAAATATTGTCATTATCTGTCTCCAGTTAGCTTTATAACACTTTATAACACTCAAGTGTTATTTCTATTTTGACAAAAGAAAGGTCAAGTGCTAAAATTTTGTCTATTTTATCTGCATTTATTTATTCAGAGTTTTCTCGGTCTTGAAGTTTTTCTAGGAGCACAGGCATAGACCCACTTTCTGTGGCTTTCCAACAGTCGTGTCCCACGCTTTGTCTGACATTGCACAGGCTGGCTTTCATGTCTTTGGCTGCTATTGGAAGCATCTAGTCTAAATTGTCGAGGTTATCAGAAGCAAGGACTTCTACTAGGAGGTTAATAACCGTGAGACATCATTAGTTAGCTCAAGAAATAAGATAAAAGTCAATTGCTCTTCACGCTAACATCACAGATGGACTAACTAAAGGGTCTGACTCCACTTTGGTTATTGATACTGACTTTTCCCATCTCCAGCCTGTCTCTGTCTCTCTTGCCTCACTTCTGACCAAGTCAATACAGAAGCCCAGATACTCATTCCTTTTACATGAATGGGAAGTTCAAACCCCACGAGTGAGTCACACCCTCAAGCAGGAACACTCAGTCTCCACACCCGTCCCCTGAACTCACTCTCTTAAGACACCTTTGGGCCACCATGGGAGCCGAAACTGCCCTGCTCACTCTCCCCAGAAAGCATCTTGTTATGTGAGTCATAAAAGGATACCCTCTTGACCTGTATGAAGTCATCCAGCTAGCCATCCCGTTAAAGGTGTTTATCCAGCCCTGAGGTAACTATAACATAGATAATTTATTTCACATTCTTATGAAAATGTCATAAAGATATCACCAATCATATAAATTACTGTATAAATGTGCAAAGGACTATTCTAAACAATCCATTTTTGTTCCTACCATTAACAAAGAGATCAACCTGTACTGAGGAGAATGAGGAAGATGGCCAACTAGAAGGACATGCACACATCTTTTCCTGTGAGAACTCCAAAATTGCAACTTGCTGCTGAACAAGCATTGACAGGAGAATGTTGGATCCAACCAAAATAGACACCCCACATTCAAGGGCAAAGGAGAAGCCCCAACAAGATGGTAGGAGGGCCAAAATCGCATTTAGATTCAAACGCCTTATCTGCCAGAGACACTCGTGTATGCACCAGAACGCAGAGACCCCATACTGACCCAGACCTGCCTTTGAGTGTTCACCTGTCTCCTGTGGAGGTGTGAGTCAGCAGTGGTCTGCTGCAGGGACAGGGGCTCTGGGTGCAGCAGACCTGGGTCACACAGCATGTGACATAAGCCCTCTTGGAGGAAGTCACCATTAGTCCCACCATAGAGCCACCAAGAAGATGACCCACTAACTGCAGAACAATTATACCAAATAAATTCCTGCACTGCTAAGAAAGTTCTAAAAACCCACAACAGTTTTCCCAGTCTGGGGACCTGGCAAAGGGATTGAGAACCCTCAGGGAATTTGACTTTGGAGGCCAGTGGGATCTGATTACAGGACATCCCCAGCACTGGGGAGACAGTGGGGTCTGATTACAGAGCGTCCCCAGCACTGGGAAGACAGACTCTGGGGGCACAAACAAAACCTTGTGCTCGTCAGGACCCAGGACAAAGGAGCAGTGTCCCCACAAGAGACTGAGCCAGACTTGCCTGCGAGTGTCCAGGAGTCTCTGGCGAAGGCATGGGTCGACAGTGGCCTGCTGCAGGGTCAGGGTCACTGAACACAGCAGTGCAGGTCTAAGTCCTTTTGGAAGGAAGTCACCATTACCACCATGACCCCTACCATAGTTTGACCTCAGGCCAAACAAAAAGGAAGGAACACAGTCCTGCCCATCAACAGAAAATTGGATTAAAGATTTACTGAGCATGGCCCCACTCATCAGAACAAGACCCAGATTCCCCCACAGTCAGTCTCTCCCATCAGGAAGCTTCCACAAGCCTCTATCCTTCTCCATCAGAGGGCAGGTAGAATGCAAACCACAGTCACAGAAAACTAACCAAGCTGATCACATGGACCACAGCCTTGTCTAATTCAATGAAACTAAGCCATGCCATGTAGGGCCACCCAAGATGGACAGGACATGGTAGAGAGTTCTGACAAAATGTAGCCCACTGGAGAAGGGAATGGCAAACCACTTCAGTATTATTGCCTTGAGAACCCCGTGAACAGTATGAAAAGGCAAAAGATGTGACACTGAAAGATGCACTCCCCAGGTCAGTAGGTGCCCAATATGCTACAGGAGAAGGGTGGAGAAATAACTCCAGAAAGAACGAAGAGATGGAGCCAAAGCGAAAAAAAAGGCCCGATTGTGGATGTGACTGGTGATGGAAGTAAAGTCCGATGCTGCAAAGAACAATTTTGCATAGGGACCTGGAATGTTAGGTCCATGAAACAAGGTAAATTGGAAGTGGTCAAACAGAAGATGGCAACAATGAAAATCAACATTTTAGGAATCACTGAACTAAAATGGACTGGAATGGGTGAATTTAATTCAGATGACCATTGTATCTACTACTTTGGGCAAGAATCCCTTAGAAGAAACAGAGTAGCCCTCATAGTCAACAAAAAGTCTGAAAGTGAAGTGCTTGAGTGCAATCTCAAAAATGACAGGACTATCTCTGTTTGTTTCCAAGGCAAACTATTCAACATTACAGTAATCTAAGTCTATGCCCCAACCACTAATGCTGAAGAAGCTGAAGCTGGGCAGTTCTATGAAGACCTACAAGACCTTCTAGAACTAACATCAAAAACAAACAAAAAAAAGATGTCCTTTTCCTCACAGAGGACTGGGATGCAAAAGTCAAGAGATACCTGGTGTAACAGCCAAGTTTGGCCTTGGAGTACAAAATGAAGCAGGGCAAAGGCTAACAGAGTTTTGTCAAGAGAACACCCTGATCATAGCAAACATCCTCTTCCAACAACACAAGAGAAGACTCTACATATGGACATCACTGGATGGTCAATACTGAAATCAAACTGATTATATTCATTGCAGCCAAAGATGGAAAAGCTCTATACAGCCAGCAAAAACAAGACTGGGAGCTGACTGCAGCTCAGATCATGAACTCTGTATTGCAAAGTTAACATTTAAATTGAAGAAAGTAGGGAAAACCATTAGACCATTCAGGTATGACCTAACCAAATCCCTAATGATTATACAGTGGAAGTGAGAAATAGATTCAAGGGATCAGATCTGATAGAGTTCCTGAAGAACTGTGGGTGGAACTATGGAAAAGGAGTATGTCAGGGCTGTATATTATCACCCTGCTTATTTAACTTATATGAAGAGAACGTCATGTGAAATGCCAGGCTGGATGAAACACAAGCTGGAATCCATATTGTCAGAGAAATATCAATAACCTCAGATATTCAGATGACACCACCCTTATGGAAGAAAGCAAAGAGAAACTAAAGAACTTCTTGATGAAAGTGAAAGAGGAGAGTGAAAAAGCTGGCTGGAAACTCAAAAAACTAAGATCGTGGCATCCAGTCCCATCATTTCATGGCAAAAAGACGGGGAAACAATGGAAATAGTGACAGACTTTATTTTCTTGGTCTCCAAAATCACTGCAGATAGTGACTGCAGCTATGAAGTTAAAAGATGATTGTTCCTTGGAAGAAAAGCTATGACCAACCTAGACAACATATTAAAAAGCAGAGACGTTACTTTGCCAATAGGTCTGTATAGTCAAAGCTGTGGTTTTTCCAGTAGTCATGTATAGATGTAAGGGTTGGACCATAAAGAAAGCTGAGTGCTGGAGAATTGATGCTTTTGAACTGTGGTGTTGGAAAAGACTCCTGAGAGTCCCTTGGACTGCAAGGAGATCCAACTAGTCCATCCTAAAGGAGATCAGTCTTGGATATTCATTGGAAGGACTGATGCTGAAGCTGAAGCTACAATACTTTGGCTACCTGATGTGAAGAACTGATTCATTGGACAAGGTCCTGATACTTGGAAATATTGAAGGCAGGAAGAAAAAGGGACAACAGAGGATGAGATGGTTGCATGGCATCACCGACTCGACTGACATGAGTTTGAGCAAGCTACGGGTGTTAGTGATGGACAAGGAAGCCTGGCGTGCTGCAGTCCATGGGTTGCAAAGAGTTGCACACGACTGAGCTACTGAACTGAACTGAAAACTGGACTGATTCATCCTCAAATTTGTCCCTCCTTGACTGGCTTCCTTTTTCTAAAGATGGCAATCCCCATTATTCATTATTATTCTTCCAAGCCACACTAACGTCATTTACCACATCGATCTGAGTTCTGATTGGTTCTGTTGTGACCTTTGGTACCTGCTGCACCGTCTTCTTCACTGCCCTCTGATTTTGGGTGCGCACTGACCACGTCACCAGATGGATCCCTGCTTTTTTACTTCTACCTGCTATACACTGGCCCTATAGATGATACTGGTGCCTGGTGCTCTTGCTTGGTAATGCCCGACACTTTGCGACCCCATCGACAGTAGCCCATCAAGGTCCTCTGTTCATGGACTTCTTTCTAGCAAGAACACTGAAGTTTGTTGCCATTTCCTCCTACAGGGGATCCTCCTGACCCATGCATGCATGCACGCAAAGTCGCGTCAGTTGTATCTGACTCTGCGACCATATGGACGGCAGCCCACCAGGCTCCTCTGCCCAGGATTCTCCAGGCAAGAATACTGGAGTGGGTTTCCATTTCCTTCTCCATAGGAACCACTTATCACCGCCGGGAAGTCCCTTACTACCACACGAGTTCTGTTTCTGGGGAAAAGAGGCAAGCTCTTAGTGTTGTTGGAAATGCAAATTCTAGGCTTACCTGCAAACGTCCCCCTACTCTATTTCCACAGAATACCCAAAGCCAATTCCTTTTGCAACTGTTAACATTTGATCTTCATTATTTTGATATGTTTACTAATGAAATAGTTGAGTTGGGACTTCTTTGGCAGTCCAGTAGTTAAGACTCTGCACTTCCACTGAAGAAGGTGTGGGTTTGATCCCTGGTCAGGGAATTAGATCCCACATGCCGCGTGGTGCAGCCACAAAGTAAAAAGAGAAAAAAAAAATACAAGGGATAAAAGAAATAGTTGAATGAATGAATATTGCACAACTGCCAAGTCCCTGTCCATCACATTCCTCTACAAGACCACATGGGGGAATGTGAGCGCAAAACAGTTTGATGGATTCATGAATGTGGGCAAAGATTTTCTGACCATCAACGTGGCTGCTTAGACATAGATGCTGGTTAAAGGACTGGGTGCTTAATCATTACAAAACAAGGAAAACTCTAAGGAAATGTTTGTGATAAAGTGTACATACTAAGAAAATGTTCATGGTGTTTCAAGAACAGCCTCACAGTGTCATAATACCTCAGCTCACAACATCCAAACATGCACAAACTAAAGCCTTCCCAGACCAGCAGAGCACACCTAGGTCCCAGACATTTCAGTTTAACCTACTGGTTATCAGGCAAAAACAAAAAACTTAACGGTTTTAAAAATACATATTGCTTTACTTCAAAATTAAATAAGGATATTAAGTAAACAATGTGTAATTCTAAAATGTCAAGTATACTCTGGATATATTGTTTGTGTTGGTAACTGTAATTTTTAAAAGTGTCCTGAATATCTTAGAAGAAAATGTCACAGCCCAGTAGATAAATTTCCGAGCTGTGTTTCTTTCTAATTTAACTGGAAGGGGGAAAGGCCTGGAATTGACCTCTGCTTCCTATGAATGTTTTTTCTTAATGACCTACTTAAAGATATTGCTGGAAATCAAGCCAATGCACTTCATTATGGGGGAAGGAAGGCAAATCCCATGGAAGGCATCATAAAATACGTCGCCCATTCCAGGAGGCAAATGTGAAATGACCACGAGCTGAATCCTTTGAGCTCTGCCTGAAGAGTAATAGCAAGTCTCTGCCATTAAATCAGAAAAGCCATTGTCAGAATCAGACTTATTCGTCCCAGGTTCTAAGCTAATATTTACAAATCTATTGATTTTTGGTCTAATATGGCATAACTAGTACACTTGAAAAATGAATTTAAAAAATAAGTTTATTTGTTTATTTATTTTTGGCTGTGCAGGGTCTTTGTTCACGGGGTTCTCGAGGTAAGAATGCTGAAGTGGTTTGCCATTCCCTTCTCCAGTGGACCACATTTTGTGAGAACGTTTCACCATGACCCATCCACTTTGGAGGCCCCACATGGCATGGCTCATAGTTTGAGTCAGACAAGGCTGTGGGCCATGTGATCAGTGTGGTTAGTTTCCTGTGATCTTTTGTTGCTTCGTGGGCTTTTCTGCAGTTGCAGTGAGGTGGGGGCTACTCTGGAGTTGTGGCGCACAGGCTTCTCGCTGTGACTTCTCTTGCTGCAGAGCACGGTCTCTGGGGCTTGTGGGCTTCAGTAGCTGCAGCCCCTGGGTTCGGCAGTTGCTGCACGTGGCCTCTAGAGCACCGGCTCCAGATTTGCGGTGTACCGTCTCAGTTGCCCTGCAGCAGGTGGGATCCTCCTAGATCAGGGAGGATCTACCCTGTAACTCCTGCATTGGCAGGTGAATCCTTTACCACTGAGTCAAAGGGCAACTGTGGGATGTTTAACTAAAAAGCATGACCTTGAATTAAGCAAAATGTTTTAGCTGAAGATTCAGGAGCAAGCAGCTATTGTTTGCATCCTGGGTGTGGTCTCAGGAGCATTCTCTACTCATAATCCCAGAGCAAAGCAGCCTCGAGTGTGTTTAGCAGTGGTTTGTCCTGAAGTGAGGGCTCATTGCCGCCCGTGGGGGTCTGCTGTAGTTTTCCTGAGCTGCCAGAACACAGTGCTACAGAGTGCGTGGCTTAGGCAACAGGATCGTTCTGCCCCAGTTTTGGGGGCCACAAGTCTGAGACAAAGGTTTGGGCAGGGTTGGCTCTTCCTGAGTCCTCTCCTTGACTTACAGATGGCCATCTTCTCTGTGTCTTCTTATCATTTTCCCTCTGTGCATGCCTGTGTCCAAATTTCCCCTTTCCTCAGGACAGCAACCATATCAGATTAGGTCATCCTAATGACTGCATATGTGCATGTGTACCTGCTAAGTTGCTACAGTGTGTCCAACTCTGAGACTATGAACCTAGGAGTCTGCCAGACTCCTCTGTCTATGGGATTCTCCAGCAAGAATACTGGAATGGGTTGCCATGCCCTCCTCCAGGGAATCTTCCCGGGATCAAACCCACATCTCCTAAGTCTCATGCATTGCAGATGGATTCTTTACCACTGAGCCACTGGGGAGGCCCCCAGTGACCATATCTTAACTCAGTTATTCTTTTAAAGAAATTTTCTCCAAACACAATCACATTCATTCACACTGGTAATTAAGACTTCAATATATAAATTTTGAAGGGACATAACTCAACCTCTCCCAGAGTCCACACCATAAACATAATTCTCCCTTTTCTCAGGAGAGGTGGACACAGCTGCCTATATAAGCCAAATGATGGTTTTGCACCCTATCCATTTCTGTGGTAGGAAGAGGAGGTGGGCTGTCTTTGATGGACTTCCTAACGCACAGTTAATACCTGCTTGTTTGTGACCTGCTTCCTGTTAGAATTCACCCCACTACCATGTCTCTGAGAAGCCCCATGCTGCAGTCCCAGTTCACTGATTAAGTGGTGGGCATCTGGGCTCCTCCATCAGTAGAATTCTCCAGGCAAGAATACTGGAGTGGGTCGCCATTCCCTTCTCCAGGGAATCTTCTTGACTCAAGGATTGAACCCACATCTCCTGCACGGCAGGTGGATTGTTTACAGTCTGAGCCACTTAGGGAAGCCCCGAACTATTCCAAACTAATCAGATTCTCTCTCTAGGAAATTTTGTTTTTCAACTGGGAAAAAAAGAGGCTGGAAGTATTTGAAACCAGATGGTATTGATGGCAGTGGTTCAATAAGTGTCCTGGTATCCTTAGAATTGCCTGTTTCTCACCTACCCAGATTCTGAGGGTTTAGCCTTCCTTGGGTTCCATAATATATAATACAATAGATTTCCTATTTTTTTCCTTGGTCAGAATTTGTCTCTGTTCTTTCAATCAAAGTGTCATCTCCCTGCATAGTATCATATTTTCTAGTCTCATGGGATTAAAAAAAAAAAAACTATATCCTCTTCTGAGACAACAAGCAAATGAACAAGTATAATAATACTTGTTCATTCTTCCCATAGTGGATGACTTCTCAGAGTTATGTATAGGTATATACAGTACTGAACATTATAGCTTTACTAAGTGAGTGACAGAGCATAGATATTCACTGGGATGATATATTCTAAACCAAAGATTCAGTGAAAAGATGATGTAGCTACCAAAGATAAAACATAATCAGAAAAGAAAGCATAGGACTTAAAGTGAGGGATGAGACAGCAAGTTACATGGAAGGAGTTTTATTGTTCCTTTAATCAGTGCTTTATTTTTCTTTCAGAGTGGTACACATCTCTCAGCACGACTAGAGCTTGGGTTCTGAGATGTTGCTTGTTTGCAGAAAGAACCTGACGACTAAGCATTTGATATCATGGAGGTAGGACCTGACCAGACACTATGTCTTGGGAAAAGGGGGGCTTTATGGAATGCAGTGCCTTCAGCTCCCCAGCTCTGCTGCGCCGGTGGCAAGCAGGCCTCTTCCACTTCTGAATGCCTTCATCTCCAAGTTAGTCCAGAGAACCACAGAAACTGCAGCCTCCACGGAGTGTGCCAAGGAGGGGGAAGGGTGCTTATCACCACACACACGGCCGACCTTCGGTGGCTTTGCACACATTCTCCTCAAAGAAATTTGAAATCTACTCACAGAACTTCAGATAGGTGTTTTATTTATTTCAATGATTCTAACATATTGTAAACAGTGATTTAAAAAAAATGGAAAATCACATTTGAAAATATCTAACAGAATCCAAAGACCACACTGATTTGATAATTTTAAAAATATATGTACATGTTCTTTAACACCCCAATGATTCATAACTTTGACTTTCCTCCTTGATCAAATTATACTTTTCCCCACAAGTTTTTATAGAAGTAAAACATATTTATAAGTGAAACTTTTAGAGATCATCCTATCAAACTTATCTGAAAAAAAGAATGTATGTAAATTCAAACGTATATTTGTATCCTGTCTGTGATTAAAAGATCCAAGAGTTAAAATATTACAAATAATATTAGTACACATCATTTAAAACAACTTGTGTTTCATATTGTTATAAAATTTAATGCTAAAAATGTGAAATTGCATTCAAAATGCTGCTCCTAATGTCACTGATTTTTTTTCCTACGTGTTTAATAAAGAGATAAGTCTATATATTGCTGAATCCAATCAGCACAGTAGTCTGCAGAGTATTTTATTTTTGGTTAACTGACAGAAGAACATGTAAACATTTTTTAGGATGAACTGAGAATTGACTAGAAAATAATATTTTGTGATTTAACTTCTAAAATATGTTTTCATGTCTAACAGAATAGCACAAACCAAATCTGAAAAAAGTCACATAAAGTTCTGCTCATGAATTTAATCCAAAGGAAGTTTAAAACTTTGACACTGCTAAAGAATTCCAGAACTCTGGGTTTTGTCTCATAATAGACCCTCTTAGGCACTGTACCCTCTTTAACAATGGCTGGAAGATGGCGGTAAGAAAACCATGTAACAGAAAGGTCTTTATTCCCAGCATCCCATCCACCATAATCTGCAATCAGATCATCCCAGCAAGATATCCTATCAGGTCAGGGCATGGTGTTCACTGTGCCTTCTCATTGTCAAGGAGGCTGGAAACCTACAGAATCGCTGTGCTGGGACATTCTGATCACAGATGCTGGGAACTTGGTTTTTTCACACACAGGGGCAGGATACCACCTTGCTACTGGTAAAGATCTGTAGTCAAAGCTATGGTTTTTCCAGTAGCCATATATGGATGTAAGAGTTGGACAATAGAGACACTGAGTGCTGAAGCACTGATGCTTTCAAACTGTGATGCCTGAGAAGACTCTTGAGAGTTCCTTGGACAGCAAGGAGGTTCAACCAGTCAATCCTCAAGGAAATCAACACTTAATATTCATTAGAAGGACTGATGCTGAAGCTGATGCTTCAGTCCTTTGGCCACCTGACGTGAAGAGCTGACTCACTGAAAAAAAACCCTGATGCTGGGAAAGATTGAAAGCAGGAAGGAAAAGGGGACGACAGAGGATGAGATGGTTGGATGGTATCATGGACTCAATGGACATTAATTTGAGAGAACTCCAGGAGACAGTGAAAGACAGGGGAGCCTGGCTTGCTGCCGTCCGTGGGGCTGCAAAGAGTCAGACATAACTGAGTGACAAGAACAAGGCCCTTCTTTTGTAAAGTGAACAAGCGCCTACCAATTGCTCTGTTCTGTTCTCCTGCAAACCAGTTCTGTGAGTACTTGCGATGAAGATCCAGAAAACTCAATCTCTGAAATGATCAAACCCCTCATGGTTCATGGAAATTCTTCATAAACTTCCAAACAAAGAATAAGCAAATTTTAAGACACGGCCCCACACTCACACAGGTGCCAGGATAACTTTTCCTTTACAATTGCTGGTTTTACCCCACTGGTCTTTCATGAGATGCAGAGGAAGCACTCAGTAAACATTTATTTTAGCAATTTATGAGTCGATATGCAAATGAATAAGGAAATGGGTGAAGATAATTGGTTTATACGGGGTTCCTAAAATAAGGACAAGTGAGAGTCCAAGATACGACACTCTGCAGTCTTATCAACAAAGGCTCCCTGAGATAACACTGACTAAACTGAATTGTCCCAGAAAATGCATTTTTACCTGCTATTTTCCTACAGGTGCAATTTATCTATTTTCATGAATTTAGGAAAGATGAGATTTTTCTGAAAGAGTATTGCTATTTCATGACATTCAAAGTTTCTGGATTATCCAAAAAGGACGTTAAATACTCATTCATTTAACCCACCTAGAAGAACTGAAAGTGTTATTTGCTCAAACCAAAGTGAAAGTCACTCAGTCATGTCCAACTCTTTGTGAATTGGTTCCCACTGGAGTTCCAGAAAGCATGGCTACTGACTTATTAATGGGCTTCCCTGGTGGCTCAGTGGGTAAAGAATCCACCTGCAGTGCAGGAGCTGCAGAGGACTCGGATTCGATCCCTGGGTCAGGAAGATCCCCTGGAGGAGGACATGGCACCCACTCCAGTATTCTTACCTGGAGAAATGTGTGGACAGAGGAGCTGATACTTAATGATGGAAAGGGACCTTTATAGACCCTCATTGCAGTTGGGACTGTTATTAACATGCTGAGAATTAATTGACTGTAAGTCAGTTTTAGACCTGAGATTAAAACTTTAAAAGCAGATAGAGAAAAATTAACAATAAAACAGCATCCCAAATTTTATTCACTGTCTGCCAAATTTTTGACACTTGTGCTGTCTCTGACAGCAACTTGAATATTAAGTGTATTTGTTTGAAACAAATTCCCCCCTCTGATAAAGGCAAATGTTGAAGGAACATATGGCTGTCATCATACTCAGAACATCAAGAATATTTTTCATCAAATTCCTTTTTTGTATAAAATAAAAAATGCAGGCCAAAGCTTCTCTTCACAATTTTTATATTAGACTTGATATAAAATGACAGCAAGATCATGTTGAATTCAGTCAATGGCTAGTCAGCTTGATAACTCCAAACTTTGAATCTCATGAAATACAAATACTCTTCCAGAAAAATCTCATCTTTCCTAAATGCATGAAAATACATAAATTGTACCTGTAGGAAGATAGCAGGTAAAAATGCATATTTCTAATCTATATGGTTCGGTCAAGGAATATTCAGAGCATGAATTTTATTTTGTAACATGTACAAAATTACTACTCATTTAGTTAACAAAATAATTTAAATATTTATCAATGGGAAAGAAATGTCTCTTTTCCATTTATACACATTTCTGCCTTCTGAAAAATTCTTTTTTATAAAATGCTACTTTCTTATGTGAAGTGTTTGCCTATTTCTCTTTTGAGTGGTCCCTGTTCTTATAACCTCTGAAAGGTTATAATTTTGATGTCAAGATTATAGAAGTGAGCACACCAAATATTATCAGGTGTCCCCCTCTCTTCCTCAAGCATGGAGAGGTTTCTTCCCTCTTTCAACTTTCACTCTTTTCCAGCAAGCACGACTCGGCCTTTGGGCCTCAGACACCCCTTCTGGAAGGATGTCCATAACAGGTATCCTTTGAAAAAAAAAAAAGCTTCTTGGAATCACTCAGGTCTTATCTTAACCCAGGCTGGTAATAACCCCTGCTCGCCGCCCCTGTCTCCCACCAGCCTAGAAGTGCTGACAAGGGAGGTGTGTTGTATCTGTTCATCTTTACCACTGAGCCACCAGGGAAGCCCTGCATAACACTCTTGAGCTGATGGGGTTGTGGTTACAGAGATGATGTTAGCACTTGCTCAGGGTCAAGGAGGAGCAGGCGGAGTGGGCACCAAGAGGGGCCCCCGTGCTGGTGAAGGTTCCGTGTCTTGACTGCATCGCAGTCCGTATCTCACTGGTGATGCTGTGCTGCAGCTTTGCCAGCTCCACCCTATTTACCTTTGGTTAACTCAGCAAAAGAATAGGAGACCTCACTGCAGTTCCTTACAACTGCATGCAATTCTACAAAGATAACAAGGTGAAATTAATTAAAAAAAGTGATGGCTAGTTTTTGCTCACTGGAGGTCAACAGTTGGTATATTCGGTCTGTTACTTTTTCACTGAATTGCTTTCAATAATAAAGGCATATTTTAAAATTCCATTTACCTCCCTTAGATTTTATGAGTCCCTTATTAGGACTTGTGTTCTTGGCAAAATTAAGTTCATAAAACTACCGGAATACGCCCCAACTCTGGCAATTTTCTGTCATTTGCTATTCTGTGCTGAAAAACCCTGGGGCGATTATCCATAATCAGCAGGAAATAATTAAATATTTTAAAGTTTGTATTTGGGTACATGTCTAAGTGGGTTTGAAGAAGGCATGGCAACCCACTCCAATATACTCACTTGGAGAATTTCATGGACAGAGGAGTCTGCAGTTCATTGGATGGAGTCCATGGGGTCATAAGGAGTTGGACATGATGGAGAAAGTAACAGCTACCAACTCTAGTATTCTGGCCTGGAGAATCCCCATGGAAGAGGAGCCTGGTGGGATATGTTCCATGGGGTCGCAACGAGTCAGGCTTGACTGAGCAACTTTCACTTTGGTTTGAGCAACTAACACTTTCACTTCTTCTAGGTGGGTTCAATGAATGACTATTCTCATCCTTGTTTGGGTAATCCACATGAATTGCAACTACACACTAGGACCACCTTTAGCCACTTATTTGTTTATGACTGTATTTTAGTTGGTCAGTGCTCCTTCACGCCCTACTCACTCTCAAGTACCTAACTCTGCCCTTCAATTTGAATTATCTAAGAATTTTGCAGCTCGCCCAGCTCTAAGTGAAACGCCAAGTAGCTGCAGAGTGTTGTTGGCCCACATCTGTGCGGCTATAATGCTGGGTCTGTAGGGCCCGTGGATAGAAGCCTCGGAATGGGGAGAGCGCCCTGTGTCCCCAGGGCTGAGTCCTGAGCCATCTGGACCACACTCTGCCACAGCCACTTGTCCCTTGGGCTGGATCTTAGATGAACCAGTCTTAGCGACCTATTTCCACAATATATGTTTATTTCAGAGACTTCACCCTCCCCTTTCACCTATTCCAACACCCAACTTTCCTGATTCAGCACACAAAACTCCCTGAATAAATCTTCAGTAACAAGGGTTGGTGCCTAGATTCCTGATGAAAACTGGCAAGCTTTCTGGAGGAAGTACCTATTTTTGCAGGGTAAGTAAAGTAAGCCAGATGGAAAAAGACAGATTTCACATGGCATTTGAGAAAAGAGAGAAATGAACTTATTTACAAGGCAGAAATAGACCCTCAGATATAGAAAACAAATGTTTGGTTACCAAAGTGGAAGGTGAGCAGAGGGATAAATTAGGAAGATGGAATTAACATATACAACCTACTATAAATCAGTAACCAATGAAACCTGCTGGGAACTATACTTAATGTTTTGTAAAAACCTGTAAGAAAAAAAAAAAACAGAATCTGAAAAATAACTAAACCACTGTGCTGTTCACCTGAAACTAACATGACATTGTAAACCAAATATATTTCAATAAAAAAAATTTAAGTTGTTAAATATCTTAAAAAGTGTTTCAGGAAAGAGCATTGTTCATATTTTATTAAATATCAAATTGATAAAAAGGGGAAATTATAAGAGTCAGACATAATCAAGTAATCAAATAAATGCAATTTTGCCAAGCACTTAAGTCCCATTATGGGACTCATAAAATCTCAGGGAGTTCAATGGATCCTAACTATTCCTTGATTCACTCCTCTGTACTTCTGCTCCTAAAGGAAACATGCATGGTTTTTTTACAGAACTCGAAAGAATAATTCTGTGATCTTTAGCATCTCTGCTCCCTGCTCTAAAATGAAATAGTGAGACTGACTCCAGGAATTGTGGAGGGAGGAGCCCAGTGGACTTTATCTGCAACAAACAGACTTTTATCCAGAGGAAATTATAAAAGTAAATCATTTAAAGTCCTAAAGTGAAAGTCACTCAGTTGTATCTGACTTTTTGTGACCCTGTGGACTATACAGTCCATGGAATTCTCCAAGCCAGAATACTGGAGTGGGTATCTTTTCCCTTCTCCAGGAGATCTTCCCAACCCAGGGGTCAAACCCAGGTCTCCCACATTACAGGCAGATTCTGTATCAGCTGAGTCACCAGAGAAGCCCAAAGGGTCTTATTAAAAGGTAGATTAAAAAGCAGAGACATCACTTTGCTAGCAAAGGTCCATATAGTCAAAACTATGTTTTTTTTTTTTTTTTTCCAGTAGTCATATATGGATGTAAGAGTTGGACCATAAAGAAGGCTGAGCACTGAAGAATTGATGTTTTTGAACTGTGGTGTTGGAGAAGACTTTTGAGAGTCCCTTGAATAGCAAGGAGATCAAACTGGTCAATCCTAAAGGAAATCATCCCTGAATATTCACTGGAAGGACTGATGCTGAAGCTGAAGCTACAATCCTTTGGCCACCTGATGCAAAGAAGTGACTCATTAGAAAAAGACCCTGATGGTGGGAAAAACTGAAGGCAGGAGGAAAGGGGATGATAAAGGATGAGGTGGTTGGATGGGATCACCAGCTCAATGGCCATGAGTTTGAGCAACACTGGGAGATAGCAAAGGACGGGGAGGCCTGGCATGCTGCAGTCCATTGGGTTGCAAAGGGTTGGACATGACTGAGCATCTGAACAATGAACAACATTTGCTCTAAGTGCATAGAGAAATGAAGAACCATCCATTCAAGAAAATATGCTCAATGTCAGAGAGAAGAGTAAGCAAAGAGGAAACGGAACCAATGCAAGCAGAAATAAGGAAATAATACAGATGAGAACAGAAATGAATAAAATAGAAAAATGATAGAGAAAATTGTTAAAATCAAATGTTAGTTCTTCAAAAAGTCCAAAAAAGTTGACAAATATTAATTAGTTTGACCAAGAAAAAAAAAAAAAAAAGAAGAATGTTCAAGCTGCAGAAATCAGGAACAGAAGAGGAGATACCACCCTGACCATATAGAAGTCCAAAGGACTGTAATGGGGTGCAGCGAACAGCTGTTCACCAACACATTAGGCAATGCTGGCAAAACAACAGAGTAAAGTGAAGAGAAGCCCAGGGCCCTAGACAGAAGAGGGGCTCTGCTTCAACACACCCCTCGGGCTCCGAGCTGTGCCTGTTCTTTGTGGAGGAAGCCTGCCAGGGAGATGTTGGGCAGCTCATGAACTTTATCTGAGCCTGAGGGATGCTGTTTTTTTTTTTTTTTTTTTAATGTAACAATTGATATATGTAGAATCCAGAAAAGTGGTACAGATAAACCTATTTGTACGGCAGGAATAGAGACACAGGTGTAGAGAAGAGATGTGTGGATGTGGTTGGGGAGGATGGGATGAATTGGGACTGACATATGTACACTGCCATACATAACATAGACAGCCAGTGGAAACTCGCTGCATAGTACAGAGACTCAGCACAGTACTCTGTGATGACCCAGAAGGGTAGGATGGTGGATGGAAGTGAGGTCCAAGAGGAAAGGGATACATGTGTATATATAGCTGCTTCACATCATTGTACAACAGAAACCAACACAATATTACAAAGCAACTGTACTCCAATTGGGAAAAAAACACAACTGTGGTGACCTCTATCCAGGCTTCGAATGTAATAAAAGAACTCAACATTTGGTGCTGGGTGGATGTGTGTTTGATTTTGGAATCTGCCACTTACCAGCTATGAGATGTTGACAAGTTGCTAGACTCTTAAGTGAGGAACACTGAGTCACTCCATTTTATTAGTTCAGTTAAGTTCACTCAGTCATGTCCAACTCTTGACCCCAAGGACTGCAGCATGTGAGGCTTCTCTGTCCATGACCAACTTCCAAAGTTTACTCAAACTTATGTCCATTGAGTCAGTGATGCCATCCAACCATCTCATCCTCTGTCATCCCCATCTCCTCCCATCTTAAATCTTTCCCAGTATCAGGGTCTTTTCAAATGAGTCAGTTCTGCGAATCAGGTGGCCGAAGTATTGGAGTTTAAGCTTCAGCATCAGTCCTTCCAATGAATATTCCAGACTGACTTCCTTTAGGATGGACTGGTTGGATCTCCTTGCAGTCCAAGGGACTCTCAAGAGTCTTCCCCAACACCACAGTTCAAAAGCACCAATTCTTCAGCACTCAGCTTTCTTCGTAGTTCAACTCTCACATTCATACACGACTACTGGGAAAACCATAGCTTTGACTAGATGGACCTTTGTTGGCAAAGTAATGTCTCTGCTTTTTAATATGCTGTCTAGGTTGGTCATAACTTTTCTTCCAAGGAGCAAGCGTTTTTTAATTTCATGGCTGCAGTCACCATCTGCAGTGATTTTGGAGCCCAAATATAAAGTCTGTCACTGTTTCCATTGTTTCCCCATCTATTTCCCATAAAGTGATGGGACCAGATGCTGTGATCTTCATTTTTGGAATGTTGAGATTTAAGCCAGCTTTTTCACTCTCCTCTTTCACCTTCATCAAGTGGCTGTTTAGTTCCTCTTTGCTTTCTGCCATAAGGGTGGTGTCATCTGCATATCTGAGGTTATTGATATTTTTCCCTGCAACCTTTATTCCAGCCTGTGCTTCATCCAGCCAGGCATTTCGTATAATGTACTCTGCATATAAGTTAAATAAGCAGGGTGACAATATACAGCCTTGACATACTCCTTTCCCAATTTGGAACCAGTCTGTTGTTCCATGTCCAATTCTAACTGTTGCTTCTTGACCTGCACACAGACTTCTCAGGAGGCAGGTCAGGTGGTCTGGTATTCCCATCTCTTGAAGAATTTTCCAGAGTTTGTTCTGATCCACACAGTCAATGGCGTTAACATAGTCAATAAAGCAGATGTTTTCCTGGAACTCTCTTGCTTTTTTAATGATCCAGCAATGTTGGCAATTTGACCTCTCATTCCTCTGCCTTTTCTAAATCCAGCATGAACATCTGGAAGTTCACGGTTCACATACTGTTGAAGCCTGGCTTGGAGAATTTTGAGCATTACTTTGCAAGTGTGTGAGATGAGTGCAATTGTGTGGTAGTTTGAACATTCTTTGGCATTGCCTTTCTTTGGGATTGGAATGAAAACTGACCTTTTCCAGTCCTGTGGCCACTACTGAGTTTTCCAAATTTTCTGGCATATAGAGTAAAGCACTTTCATAGCATCATCTTTTAGGATTTGAAATAGCTCAACTGGAATTTCATCACCTCAACTAGTTTTTTTCGTAGTGATGCTTCCTAAGGCCCCTTGAATTCACATTCCAGGATGTCTGGCTCTAGGTGAGTGATCACACCATCATGGTTATCTGGGCCATGAAGCCAGTTTTTGTACAGTTCTTCTGTATATTCCTGCCACCTCTTAATATCTTCTACTTCTGTTAGGTCCATACCATTTTTGTGCTTAATTGTGCCCATCTTTGCATGAAATGTTCCCTTAGTATCTCTAATTTTCTTGAGATCTCTAGTCTTTCCCATTCTATTGTTTTCCTGTATTTCTTTGCATTGAAATCTGAGGAAGGCTTTCTTATCTCTCCTTCCATTGTATATTGGGTAGTAAAATGGAGAGATAGATGATTAGAGAAATACAGCTTTAGGGAGACAGGCAAACAAGAGTTGAAATTATGCAAAAAACAGCAGTTATTGGTTTTATTCTCATCATTTCTAGGCCTCACTTGGATAAAGGTGTGAACTTTAGATGCATTTCAACAGCATGCCTCGATGGGCTCCTAAAATGAAATTAGGGAGTCTGCAACAGGGGCCATTAACATGTGGAGAAAGTGACTATAATAGCAGGTATCTCTTTATCTTGGCTTCCCTGATAGCTCCGTTGGTAAAGAATCTGCCTGCAATGCAGGAGACCCCCCCAGTGCGATTATCCATTCCAGCTGTACAATTCCCTTAGTTCAGAGGTAATCCCCTTAGTTCAGAGAATAGATATTTGGAAATTAACTGTACAGTGGTAATCAAATCTGAGTAAACTATGAGTATTTTCCCATCTCAACATCCAAGAGAGAGGTATTTTTTGCAGCCAACATATGATTTTGAAATAGGCTGATCCCTGTGTTCAAGGAGCAAGCCCTTTCTTAATGTCTATATCGCACAACAGATGATATCATTTTTGTAAATATAGAATCTCTTTTCAAAAAAAGTGTGCATCAAGGGATGAATTTCTTGACTTTCAGTAACTGTATGTTGTACAAGTTTGCTCGGTCCAAAGGCGCCCAGAGGAGAGAAGGAGGTCTAAGCCTGGCAGGCCTGGCACTCTGCCACCTCCCACTTGAGCTTCCTCCCACGCGAGTCCACTTCGGAGTCCCTCCGTGTCCTTGCTGTAATGACTAAATTGTTACTGGTGCAGATGGAGTGCCACCAAGATCTTGAAATCCCTCAGAGGTGACCATATGGCTCCCCTCATCTTTTAATATTTAATGATGGTCCTTGGGCACTTTCCAACTATTAAGAAAAAAAAGACTTTTCGTGTCAATTTAAAAAATGCACCAAAGAAAATATACCCTGAAATATTCAAACTCATTTAAAATTAGAATTTTGACTTGAACATAATAAAGTGCTTGCTGAATATTTTGATCAAAGACCAATTATCTTTTGTTAGGTGTTTTTCTCTTGAAATACAGTTGATTCCGAAGAACGTTTCTAGCTCTAATTTATATGAATCATGACAGGCTTCTAATATAAAGTCACAGCCATGTAGCAATATTAAGGAAAAGATAGATAACTGTTCTTCCTTCAACAACAACAAAGAAAGGAACGGTGTTCTCTATACTCTGTTAATGGCATTATATTGGATGCACTCAATAGCAAGGAGGCCGCCAAGGATAACTACCCTGGAGTTCCTAGTGCTGCTGCTCGCCTCCATTTTACTGAGACAGCAAACTTTTAACATCACGAAGAATTTGTTGAAATGCTTCTGGAGGCTGAGTCCTGAGTTGTGGGCACATCGCTAAGAGCCATGGAGGTGTCTGTCCCGGGGAGGTGTGTACTCGGCTTGCGTGAGATAGTTACATCTTGGGGACCTCAGTGGCAAGTCATGCTGTGGAAGCTTTCAGCTTATCTTTGGAAGTGGAGAATTCATTCAGCACAGTTAACATTTCACGGTTATTTAGTCAAGCTGTTGCATCAGCAGGTTATTTTAAAGCATTCTTATCTTTTCTCTCCCATCCAGTTATTTGTGTTTTTATCAATCAGTCATTTGTTTTATCATTCAATAGACATGTGTGAAAACATATTATTTCGGGGAATGGTGTAGGCATTGGAGACCCAGAAATGAATATAACTCCTACCCCAAATTCCTGTCTTCATCCAGCAAGGTCACAGTTAGGTGACGTGACATTTATGAGAGAGTGTAACAAGTGCTGTGGTGGGAGAATTCCCTGCTGAGGGCCCCAGAAGGTGAAGGCTCGGGACCAAGGCAAAAGAGGGGTGCAGAAATGGTGAGTGAAGTGGAAGAATCACTTCTTAAACGCTTAAGATGAGTCTCAAAAAAAAAACAAATGAGGAGGAGGAGCTGACTGAGAGTGATATGGAGGGCATTCCAGGCTGGCAGAGAGACTGATGATCTTAACAAAGGGCAGGGAGAATTTGGCAAAAGCTAGCCTTTTTTGGTAAGGGAAAAATGAAGCATTTAGACATGGTGAATGTTGAAAATGTAAGCTCATACTTAAAAATGCAGTATCTTAGAATGGAATAATACGCTGCACATTGTAGTGACTGGTTTTTTTTTTTTTTTTGGCATGTGAACATTTGTAAAAAGAATGATGATGAAAGATTAAGTTATTGACTGAAGTCATAAGACACTGGAGATGATGAAAGGGCATGAGATTCAGAACACAGTTGGAGATATTAATTTTGGAGGAAAAGATCAAGTAACACGCAGAGAAAGGAAGGGAAAAGAGGTTACACTCATTTCTTCCAAGTGTTAATGGCCTCTATTTCCTACTACCTAACTTCAACTTAGGAACTCACTGAAGTGTACTTTTGAAAAGTAACTAAGTTCACAGCTTTATCCAAGTGGATCCTGTGAGTGTTGCTTTCTCAGGGGGAGGGGGGTTGCATTTATTCTTTATTGATTATGGATACTTTCATTACCAGCCACATAACACTAAAAGAAAAATTGTGAGCCAATAAAATAAACCAGAGAAACAGAAATACTGCATAACATTTAAGTGTGGAATCTTAAAAAAAAAAAAAAATAAACAACGAACTCATGGAAACACAGAGTAGAATGGTGGTCGCCAGGATTGACATATGGAGAAAATAGAAAGTTCTGGGGAGCAGATAAGACTTTGAAGGGATGCTCTGCTGATGACTTCTGCTGTCTCTGATTTGTGGATAGAGTTGTCATGGCAATGCAAGTCCATTTGTCATGCTCTCGACTAGAGACAAGTGAAAGCATGATTTGGAAATACTGAGGAGCTCCCTGGAGAGGAAGCGCAAATACTCAGTCTTCTAGTTACAACTAGTTAAAACTCTGATGGGATTTCTTCCTCCAGTGCTCAGCCACTCATGAAGAGCTGTGGAGTCTGCATTTTCACCAGCAACAATATTGTGTTCTAAGGAAATAAAAATAACTTTGAGGGAACATAGATATACATACAATTTGCAAGCAAATATATAGGATCTGTGTTATATGGGATGGGGTGATTTTAAAAAATTGTCTAAAAAAACCTTAAGGGAAGTTGAAACTGATTGAAAATAAATGTGGCTGTTGAGAAAGCTGTTGGCATCTTAAAGGTTGGTTTCATTTTTGTGTCTGGAGATAAGATGCAGGGAAGAGTTAATGCCGCAGTTCAAGACTGCGGGCAGAAGTCCTTCTTCCTTCGAGGACCTCAGTCTTTTACTATGAAGGTCTTTATCCAATTAGACGAGGTCCGCTGATTATAGAGGGTAATCTGCTTTAGTCAAAGTCCATCAGTCAGGGAAGTCTGACTTCCCTGGTGGCTCAGATGGGAAAAGCATTTGCCTACAGTGTGGGAGACCCAGGTTAGATCCCTGGGTTGGGAAGATCCCCTGGAGAAGGCAATGACACCCCACTCCAGTACTCTTGCCTGGAAAATCCCATGGATGGAGGACCCTGGTGGGCTGCTGTCCATGGGGTCGCTAAGAGTCGGACACGACTGAGTGACTTCACTTTTTCACCATCAGTTTTACCTTCACAGCAACACGATGTGTGGAAACTGCCAACCTTCCCAGGTGGGGCAGTGGTCAAGAATCTGCCTGCCAACGCAGGAGACGCCAGAGACCTGATACCTGAGTGCCACGGCCCTGCCAAGTTGACTAATAAAACTGGCTATCACAGCTGCCACGCTGAAACTGGGGGTCCCTCTCACCTCTGGGGGTCCACGGCAGAGTCTCTTTCACACACTTCAGTCCCCTCATCCTCATTTTCCTGAATTCCCTTTTAGCAGCCCATCTGCAGTCATACCACAGAGCTTCTCCTCTTTGGGTCAGGATTGTTCTTCCCTGGACAAGAGAGGTATTCCACAGTTTTCTCATATATGATCAGGAAGGACCCAGCCATGGTTGGACACTCAGTCTATAATGAACCGCCTTAGAATAATGGAAGTGTAAGACAGGACTCTTCTTTTTCTCCATCCTGTACCCAGGGACAATAGCTTGCATCCCAGCAAATGTCCTCAAGGAGACAGGAAACTGACAGCATCTCTAGAGAGTTTTGGGGAGAGGAATGAGGCTCTGTTCTTGTTCAGTTGCTCAGTCATGTCTGACTCTTTGTGACCCCATGGACTGCAGCATTCCGGGCTTACCTGTCCTTCACCATCTCCTAGAGTTTTCTCAAACTCAAATCCATTGAGTCAATGATACCACCCAAGCATCTCATCTTCTGTTCCCCTCTTCTTACTGCCTTCAATCTTTCTCAGCATCATGATCTTTTCCAATGAGTCGGCTCTTCACACCAGGTGGCCAAAGGATTGGAGTTTCAACTTTAGCATCAGTCCTTAAAATGAATATTCAGGGTTGATTTCCCTTAGGATTGACTTGTTGGATCTCCTTGCGGTCCAAGGGACTCTCGAGTCTCCTCCAACACAATTTGAAAGCATCAGTTTTCAGTGCTCAGCATTCTTCATGGTTCAATTCTCACATCCGTACATGACTACTGGAAAAACCACAGCTTTGATTATAGAGACCTTTGTCGGCAAAATGATGTCTCTGCTTTTTACATTCCATTTTACATCACATCAAATGTCCTCGAGGAGGCAGGAGACTGACCGCACCTCTGGAGAGTTTTCGGGAGAAGAATGAGGATCTGACGACCAGCCTGAATTCTTACCCCAGACCTAGTTCTCCAACGTCTTTAGTGCTGCTTCGCCCCCTCTTTCTTTTGTGCATTTTGTATGATGTGTAGAGTGGCAGATTATAAGTGTTCTTTCAAGTTCAAGCTGGAACCTACACAGGGCAGGTCTGTCCTGGGGCAGTGAGCTTAGCATCAAATCTGCTTCTCATTCAGCTCATGTCCTTCAAACAAGAGGCTTCAACATCCTTCTTTCCCTATAGGAAAAAGTTCCTCCACCCTTTAGGTGGAGGAACCATGCTAAACCTTCTCTGGAGGGTTTGGAGGTGGTCAGCTGGTACCCACTGCCCAAATGCTTCCTCAAGGTGCCACAAGAGATGTGAAAATCCTTTGTGCCACTGCCTGGTATACTGTGCTTTTGTGAGTTGTTTGTCCTTAGAAACCTATAATTATATACCACAACCAGGGGTGAAGTGTTAAAAAGAAGAAAGACTGCCCATATGAGAATATAGGAATGCCATATATTTTTCATGAAGACAGCTTAGACGTTTCAAGTTTAAATCAATATAAATTTGTTTCTTGATATTGTTTAAAAGACTTAACTCAGGCTGAACAAATATTTGATAATTGCTCTATGATAGGGGAGAGCCTTCACTGGGTCCAATCAGCAGATGCGATAAAGGCGATTGGTCCCTGAGGTCAGAGTGCAGAGGTCACTGTTACTTGCTTTTGTGTCTCTAGTTTCCAGCATAGGGTCAGGAAACCAAATATGTATTTGAAATTCAATGACATAAAATGTATTTCTGGAATGAAGACTTTTGAGTGTGTGCGTGAAAACCAACCCCCTGAGCGTCTGCCCTCAGAATGACAACATCTAGCCTTCATTTCAGGAGCCTCTGCTTGGGGCAAACAGGTCTGTTCTGCCGTCGGCTTGTATTTTCCTCAGCGACACAGGAATGAGCAGTGGGCCACTCTGACAGCGACTGCAAACCTCCAGGTACATCGCCTGAAACTCCCACAGCACATCTGAATTAAAGATCACTGGCAGGTTTCCTGCGGTTGACCCCAGTTCAGCTTTGATTGGTGTTCACGCAAGGTCAAGCCCCAGCCCTGCAGGAGAGGGGAAATGAAGGGGCTGGATGGCGGTCAGGAGTCGGTGCGGCGCTCACGGTGTCCGTCCTGTTTCCTGTGAGACCCCAAAGCAGCGGCAGCCGGAGACAGCGGCCCTTGCCGTGACGCTCCACAGTTAACGCAGCAGCCATTCCGGCTCCGTCACAAACGGGCTCGCGTGCCTCCGAGTTTCCCAGCCTCGTTGGCGGGTACCTTTGTTGAGGTTGAGGCAGCAGAGACGAGGTGAGATCTGCTGACCTCTCAGGGTCGGGCCTGGGTTGTGCTCCTCAGACCTCGCAAGACAGCTCTGCACCCAGTTTGGGGTATGAGCGCCTGTGTGTGTGTGTGGGAGTGTGTGCATGTGCACACGTGTGTGGTGTGTCTTAGTCACTTCCCCCCACTTACCAGAAAGTTCCTGTTCATGCACTCAGAACCCATCCCTCCCATTAGGCCATCTCCCTGTAACCTGAAGACCTTTCCTCCAAACAAACGTGATGGCAGGAGAAGGACGTGGTCCTTTTCTCCAGGGCTGTGCTCACCTTGGTGGGGGCAGGTTGGTCCAGCCGACGCCCTCGAAGTCCTGTCGGGTTTGTGACTCGATGCCACTGTGTCTGTCTCACTTCCTGTTTGGACCTCCGCTTCCTTCCCAGCCGGGCAGTGTCTGGCCTGTTAGCAGCTGACCCACCCCCGGCCCCGGCCTCCCTTCCCCTTGGGTGCTCTCTCCTGGGAGAGAAGCCCGGAGCAGAACTCACTGTGCTTTGCCTTGTGAAGCCAAGAGGGGAGTGTCTCTCCTTAGTTTCTTCAGTATAAAAGCTCATCCTCACATCTCACCCTCTCCTCCCCTCTCCCCGTGTCCATAAGTCTATTCTCTGTCTGTTTCTCCATTGCTGCCCTGTAAATAAATTCTTCAGTACCACTTTTCTAGATTCTGTGTATGTGCCTTAGAATACAATATTTATCTTTCTCTTTCTGACTCACTTCACTTGGGATAATAGGTTCTAGGTTCATCTGCCTCATCAGAACTGACTCAAACGTGTTCCTTTTCATGGCTGAGTAATGTTGCATTGTGTATATGTACCACACTTCTTTATCCATTCCAATGGGAATTCGCTGTATGTCTCAGGACACTCAAACGGGGGCTCTGTGTTTGAGTGGGTGGGATGGGGAGGGAATTGGGAGGGAGGTTCCAAAGGGAGGGGACATATGTATACTATGGTTGATTCATGTTGAGGTTTGACAGAAAACAAACAAATTCTGTAAAGCAATTATCCTTCAATAAAAAAAAAAAAAAAACAGCAAATGCAAAAAAAAAGTAATAAAAAAAGCTCATCCTTCTTCCTTCCAAATATCCTATTTCTAGGTAACCATCCCATGCTTCCCTTATGTATTCTGTGGATAAATAAATGGGACCTTATTGTTAGCTGGTGTTGCATAAGACCCAGAACATGGACAGTGAGAGCAGGAAAGCCTCTCTCATGCGTCTTCTGCCTATAAATCGAAACTGAACCTGCCCTGAGGTTTGCCCCACACTGAGTCCCCCCAACACAGTCATCGCTATTAGAGCAGCTGGGATACTCTGGGGCTTCCCAAGTGGTGCTAGTGCTGAAGAATCCACCTGCCAGTGCAGGGGCACAAGAGATGTCGGTTTGATCCCTGGGTCGGGATGCTTTTAAGGAAAATTACTAAATCTAAAATTTCCAAGATTGCAAAATTTGATTCATTGGAAGAGCACTGTTGAGGTTTGACCCCGGAAAAATAAAAGAAGAGCACCCTGCACTCTTTTTAAAATGACTATTAGCTTTTAGAGAAGACCCCAGCCTTTACTCACATAGGAGGCCGTCACAGCGACTGCTAATGAAAAAACAACCAAGTAGCAAAGTGAAACAAAATGCTCCCAGCTCCGAGGGTTGATGACTTTCCCAAATGCACCCAGAGGCCTGGCTCAGACGACGGCATGCGGCTCCCACTCTAAGGGAGGTCACTTCCCTGTCCTGCTCTGCTTCTTTTGTGACTTTAGTCAGGGAGGCGGTTTTCATGTGGGCTTTGACTGACATGGGAATGAGTTTAAGGCGGGGGTTTATTTGAACAAAGATGGGATTGAGAGGAGGTTAGTCCCTTGCTTCACTTCCTAGTGTCAAAAAAATTTGCTCTGTTTTGATCCTCGCCTTTGTTCCCTTCATCGGGGACTTAAAGTCTATGATAAACAGACATTACAACTTGTTCCAGGAAGTGAGTGGCTGCGGCTCTGATGGATGCCCCTGGCTCGCTCAGGGCTGCCATTCGGTAATTACCGCCACCAGGCACACAGAGACCCACCTGCTTTCAGCACTCCTCTGGACACTGTCCCCTCTCCAGAATCCTCCTGCTAACCCTTGAGCTGATTTTAATAACTCCCTCGCCATGTCCCCAGGCTAGCTATCTTGGCACGAAACCCTCCATCTTGTAAAGCCTAGTTGCTTCGGTAACACTTTGCTCCCTCCTCTGTAATCATCTGTGATACAGGCAAGCGTCCTTCCTCCAGGTGGCTTGAAGAGGGAGTCACATAAATTACGTGGGATCGTATTCCAGATAGCTTCCTTTCTCCCTGAAGAAGGAAAGAGAACGTGACTTCAAACTCCGTTTATAATGAAATAAACAACCAGAGGCAGACAAATCTACATTCTCAAATGGCAAGTCACAAAGTTGTCTACATTTCATTTTATTTGAGATTAAATTATCCAGCCCTCTCTTAATCCTCTGGAATGAGGCCATCTACAGGCATAAAGGCATTTTTTGTTTGTTTGTTTTTTCCTGTTCAGGCTCAGAGGAAATACATCCCTCAAGTGAATGTGTAGGGGCTGCCCCTCCAACCTGTTTACAAAGGTCTGACCTCTGTTCCGTAGGTCACACAAACTGCACCTCTGAGCAAAATGCTTCTGAACAAGACACTGTTTCCTGTGACAGCAGACAGATTTGTGCTGGGGGGAAAGAAACTGAAAATTCTTAGTAACGTTTCAGTCTCATTTGTTATAATAAGTGTATGTAAAAGACCTGCAATGTCTAGTCTTTTTAAACTCTGGAACAGGAGTTGAGGAAGTCTTTTTTAATTAAAAAATCTGATTTGTTTCTATTTGTTTCGAGTAGGTCCTTGATTGTTATCGATTTTATTTTTTGTTATTTTTTTGTTATCTATTTTAAATACAGCAGTGCATTCATGTGAATCTCAGACTCCCAATCAGTCCCTCACCCTCAAATCCTCCCCTGCTCCGCCACAACCACGAATTCTTCCTCTAAGTCTGTGAGTTTGTTTCTGTTCTGTAAATAAATCTTAATCCGTCTCATCAGAGCTGGGAATTAGTATTTTGGGAATAAGCAGAACACACAAAGTAATTTCACCCTGACTCCCTGACTTCATCACGTGATCACACATGGTACTGATCAGTCCTAACTCCAAAAGGACGTATTCGAATTATTTAAACCCCATAGAAAAATATAAACCATGGTTGGGTCATGAGCCTGCAACCGTGGTGTCCGGGTTTAAGTAACTGTTATTTAGCTCAGTTTATTAGTTTAAAAATTTTTCAAAATGCAGAACTAAACTGATAAGATTGATATTTATATACGTCTATACTTTCAAACATGCAGGTCAGGTGCTCTATTCAATAATTCTGTAGTTGTATAACTGAAGGAACTGTCTCCAAGCAGAGGGAATTCTAAGTCCATGCTGAACCCAAGCCAGGCGGTCTGCATCTCACACCTTTCAGAGGCGCTCAGGGGGCCTTCTTGTGCCGTGGGCGCCTTAGGACTTTATTCTTTCGGGCGTGTGCATGTGTCTACTTAGTCATGTCCAACTTTCTGTGACCCCATGCACTGCAGCCCACCAGGCTCCTCCGTCCATGGGATTTTCCAGGCGAGAAGACTGGAGTGGGTTACCGTTTCCTCCTCCAGGTGATCTTCCTGACCCAGGCTTCGAACCTGCGACTCCTGCACTGGCAAGCGGATTCCTTACCACTTGACCCATCGGGGAAGACGTTCTTGCAGGTGTGTTCGTGCTGAGTCCTTGAGTCCTGTCCTACTCTTTGAGACCCCATGAACTGTAGCCTGCTAGGCTTCTCTGTGCATGGTCTTTTCCAGGCAAGAATACTGGAGTGGGTTGCCATCCCATCCTCTAGGGGATCCTCCTAACCCAGGCATCAAACCTGGGTCTCCTACATGGCAGGCAGATTTTTTTTTTAAATGCTGAGCTACCTGGAACTACCAGTTTAATGATTGCCATCTTGGAATGTGAAGTCAAGTAGGCCGTAGAAAGCATCCCTATGATCAAAGCTAGTGGACGTGATGGAATTCCAGCCGAGCTATTTCAAATCCTGAAAGATGATGCTGTGAAAGTGCTACACTCAATATGCCAGCAAATTTGGAAAACTCAGCAGTGGCCACAGGACTGGAAAAGGTCAGTTTTCATTCCAATCCCAAAGAAAGGCAATGCCAGAGAATGCTCAAACTACCTCACAATTGTACTCATCTCACACGCTAGAAAAGTAATGCTCAAAATCCTCCAAGCCAGGCTTCAGCAATATGTGAACTGTGAACTTCCAGATGTTCAAGCTGGTTTTAGAAATGGCAGAGGAACCAGAGATCAAATTGCCAACATCCGCTGGATCATAGAAAAAGCAAGAGAGTTCCAGAAAAACATCTATTTCTGCTTTATTGACTATGCCAAAGCCTTTGACTGTGTGGATCACAATAAACTGTGGAAAATTCTGAAAGAGATGGGAATACCAGACCACCTGGCCTGCCTCTTGAAAAACCTATATGCAGGTCAGGAAGCAAGAGTTAGAACTGGACATGGAACAACAGACTGGTTCCAAATAGGAAAAGGAGTATGTAAAGGCTGTATATTGTCACCCTGCTTATTTAACTTATATGCAGAGTATGTCATGAGAAACACTGGGCTGGAAGAAGCACAAGCTGGAATCAAGATTGCCGGGAGAAATATGAATAACCTCAGATATGCAGATGACACCACCCTTATGGCAGAAAGTGAAGAGGAACTAAAAAGCCTCTTGATGAAAGTGAGAGTGGAGAGTGAAAAAGTTGGCTTAAAGCTCAACATTCAGATAATGAAGATCATGGCATCTGGTCCCATCACTTCATGAGAAATAGATGGGGAAACAGTGGAAACAGTGTCAGACTTTATTTTGGGGGGCTCCAAATTCACTGCAGATGGTGATTACAGCCATGACATTAAAAGACGCTTACTCCTTGGAAGGAAAGTTATGACCAATCTAAATAGCATATTCAAAAGCAGAGACATTACTTTGCCAACAAAGGTCCATCTAGTCAAGGCTATGGTTTTTCTAGTGGTCATGTATGGATGTAAGAGTTGGACTGTGAAGAAAGCTGAGCGCCAAAGAATTGATGCTTTTGAACTGTGGTGTTGGAGAAGACTCTCGAGAGTCCCTTGGGCTGCAAGGAGATCCAACCAGTCCATCCTAAAGGAGAACAGTCCTGGGTGTTCTTTGGAAGGAATGATGCTAAAGCTGAAACTCCAGTACTTTGGCCACCTCATGCGAAGAGTTGACTCATTGGAAAAGACCCTGATGCTGGGAGGGATTGGGGGCAGGAGGAGAAGGGGACGACAGAGGATGAGATGACTGGATGGCATCACCGACTTGATGGACAAGAGTTTGAGTGAACCCCGGGAGTTGGTGGTGGACAGGGAGGCCTGGCGTGTTGCAATTCATGGGGTCACAAAGAGTCAGACATGACTGAGTGACTGAACTGAATGTACTTATTTAATTTAAACAAAGGAAGATCTCCTGGGAGGAAAGAGCTCTCATAAGGGACCACAGGTCTTTTATCTTTCTTTTTGATATTCCTTAAAATGTAAACTTGAGGATGAAAAACAACTGTGACCTAGGGCTCCTACAACTGTCTGAGGAGAGGGCAAGCCTGTCTTTATTTACTGAGACTTTCAGGACAACTTCTCACTTACGTTCCATCTTTCACTGGTTTTGTTTTTGCAACCTAGATGTCCATCAGTAGAATAACTGATAAAGAAGCTGTGGTATGCATATACAATGGAATAGTACTCAGATGCGAAAAGGAACGCATTTGAGTCAGTTCTTGTGAGACGGATGAACTCAGAACCTGTTATACAGACTGTGGTGAGTCAGAAAGAGAAAAGCAAATATCATATATTAACACATACATATGCAATCTAGGAAAATAGAACTGATGCACTAATTTGCAGGACAACGATAGGGACGCAGATGTAGAGACCTGCAGACACAGCGGGGGAAGGTGAGAATGGGATGAATAGCGAGAGTGATCCTGAAACGCACGCACTGTCACGTGTAAAACAGACAGAACAGGAATTGCTGTATGACGCAGGCGCTCACGCACGCACTGTCACGTGTAAAACAGACAGAACAGGAATTGCTGTATGACGCAGGCGCTCACGCACGCACTGTCACGTGTAAAACAGACAGAACAGGAATTGCTGTATGACGCAGGTGCTCAAACCCATGCTCTGCAACCACCTAGGGCGGGGATAGGGTGGGAGGCGGGAGGGAGGCTCTAGACGGAGGGGATATATGTACACCTGTGGCTGATTCATGTTGAATCATGGCAGAAACCAACACAATATTATAAATCAGTGATGGATCCTGCTATTAAAAATAAACGTAAAACAAGCAGGAGGTTAGGACTTAGAGAGACACCTGGGGATAACCATGTAAGGCCGTGGTTTGCAGATGGGCCATCTGCATACTGAGGCAAGAAACCTATCCTGCCGACACTTCAAGCTTGGGCATCCAGCCTCTGAAGCTGTGAGAAAATAGATTCTGTTGTTTAAGTAATTAAATCTGTGCTCAATATTACAGCCATCGTAGCAAATCAATACACAGATGTCTCATGATCAGCACCATCATATGGATTCAGAGTAAGGATATCGGGGGTGAAATGCACTTCTCCCCAAAACATATCAAACTTGATCACTTGGTCAGGGTGGAGTCTTTCAGATTTTTCCACAAAAGTGTTACTATTTTTCCCTTTCCATTCCCGTATAGGATTCGGTAACTCAGTTTGGCCTACACCCAAAAATAAAAGTCTTCCTCCAGGAGGAATTGTCATATAATTTGGGGATTTTTTTGCTAAAACCACAGTAGTTAATAAATAGTTAATAAGTATATTGGAGGAGATAATTTGAGTACGTACAAATGCTCTTTTTCCTTAAAATTTATCCCACAAATTTCGGCCTTCATCGATGAATCTTGTCTGCAGCAATTAAGACTGTAATGCACTAATGGTGAATTTTTATTTCCCAAGTGTTCTCTGTTACATTTAATCTGACACCATCAGCTGTCCATCTTTAAACTTCACTAAAGATATCAAAGAAAATCAGAGATATTTGGACTTCCTTGGTGGAAATTCCTTCCTTCCCTATTAATTGGAAAAAGAAAGTAAGACATATTTTTTCTCTTATCTCCCTCTTATTTGTAATTTTAGTCATTTATGTATATCAGCATGGATTCCTAAATATTACTTTGAATCATAGGGTTATAATGCAATACGGTGGTTCAACCAGATCCAGTCTTGGACATTGCGGGGAAAAAATATGTTTTAGGCCAGCACTCGAGTCTTTCAGACATGCTACCTTTTGCTTTGAGCATTTATTTACTCCAGGTCAGCTTGTGTTTTTCTTGCCTAGCCTTTTTTTTTTTTTTCTGAGAAGCCATGATTTTTACTTTCCCTGGAGAGTGGCATTTAGAAAACACAGTCTGGGTGCTCTTGTGCTCACTGCTGCTGGAATGTCGGTGACGCCGAAGCTCCTGAGTGTGCACTGCCTCCTGCACACACTTACATGTCATTGTCTCAGATTGTCCCTCTCTGTGCACACACCTAAACTTAAATTCACGCTGTCAGATCCAGCTCCAAGTCACCCCCTGGAAGTGGCTTTTGCAATTGAAGCAGTTCAGCTTCCCCTTGACTCCTCTCCTCTTGCAGCCTTTGCAGTAAAATAAGACATGCACTCACTAACTTATGCGTCCAGAGCAGCAAAGTAAATACATTTTCATTTACTCAAGAGTGTTCCAGAACACTGGCCAGTGCACGCTGAATGCTGAATGCTGAGTGCATCGAGTTTAGATTAGTTTGGGTTCCTTGGTTAATTTGGTCAATATTAACTTTGCTTTGGTTTGTAGTAAATGCTGCCTCAGTAGCATCTAGAATAACACATTGGCTATTGATACTTCCCCATATTTAATTAGTAATCCCCCTTTTTGTCTTTTCTTCCCGAAACTGTGTTTTGTAAGTACTGAAAATATATACAAATGTACCCAAAGAAATACTGTTTGGGGGAAAATCTGTTGCTTTGGTCTTCAGCACCTGATTGCTTTGAAATCTATTAAGAGGTTAGTGACTGTTTTGTTTATAAGATCCCTGGATTTTTATGCACGACTTGCCTTGTGAATGATGATCCTGAGATGTGTTTGTTTGTTCTGATGCTGGTGGGATGAGGGCAGGGCGAAGCAAGGGCAGGAAGGAGGCTGTGCCCTGTGGATCCTTAGACAGGCTGCGTCTGGACCAGAACAAAGATGCTGCGAACCAGCTGGGAACCTGGCCTTCACGTTAGCTGTTGGTGTGCTGATACCCAGCTTCTCAGAGCTGCTGGCAGCTCACCTCTGAAATGAAGGCTTGGGCAGAATGAACCCCTCAGACATGCGGGACTGTGCCTCCCACCGTCCAGTGGATCCAGAAGAGAGGGAGCAGAGTGCTGCGCATGCCGGGATCCACGCACAATCCGCTCAGCTCTGCCCCTGCAGGGCTGACTTGACTTCCCACGCCTTCATCACACAGCTGGTGCAGGTGATGCGTTCTCCTCCTCTTTCTCGGGGTCGGAACTAACACAGGATGGGATGAGTGTCCACTGCCTTTTCTTGATTCTGCTTCATTACATCTCCTTTCAACACTGTCCAAGCCCTCTGCCAGGTCCCTCACTGCAGACGCCTCCTCTGCAGGAGTAAATATTTGTCAGATGTCATCTCTCCTCCTCGCCACAGCGGTGCTCTCTGCTCGCTGGTTCCCTTTGTATGCGCCGTTCTCTTCCAATCGCTCTGCGTCGTCTGACATTCTCTTCCTCTCCGCGCTCCCTGCCTCTCTTTTTATAAAGGATTGAGTTGTGTTTTATCCTCTAATCCTTTCAAAATACCGTGTACCTTTCTAAATGATGGCAACCCCCTGACAAGGCGGGGGAGATGAGAAAGCTGGGAATGGCATCAGAGGGGTCTGCTAAATCTGTTGTGACAACAGGGAAGGGATGCTAGGACTTGCTTCATTTAGGTCTGAAAGCACCTTTGTTATGTTTCTGAGCAAAGGAAAAGAGGGCGCGGCCTGGCACCGTTCAGGGTCCCTCTGCCTGTCAATCACATCGGCACTGAAGGAAAAAAAAATAAAAGATGAAGGCAAACCGAGGGCACATTCTAGCCGGAAAGGCACAAGGAAGATAAGTATTTGCATAGTTTTAAATCTCACAACGGCTCCCCATCATACGCTGAGATGATTACAGCCGGAAAAAGAGAACTAATTTGTGCCGGGAGAATGGGGCTGAGGTCACCGAAATTGGATACCCCGCTTCCCATCTTGGCTGGAGAGTTTTTCAAATACTGAACAAGGTACTTTAAAGAAAAGACATATTCAGGGACCTTTTTTTTTTTTTCCCCCTTGCTAGTAAGGTGCTCATTTGCATCAGGTTGTCAAGAGTTATGACATTTAATGCTATTAATGTCACTTCCATTATGCCACTGCACCTCAGCTGCCTTCACCTACAAAATGTAAATGTTTCTGACTACATGGCCATAACTAGAGACCCCAAGGAAAGGGAAGAGGAGACACAGGTCTCAGGAACTGCGGGGAGACCAACTTGCTGGCACTCAAGTCATCCACTGCCAGGGAGCTGGAAATACCTTCCCTCCTTGTCAGACATATGACACACACATACATGTGTGCACAAGAACACACACATACATACACGCACAGAGTTGTTTTTATTTCAGAAACCCAGTGCAATTCAGCAAACACTTCCAGCTGACTCTTTCGGAAGGAATTGTATCAGGACTGGAAAAAAGTAGCAACTATTTTTGATAAATAGCTAGGCCAAAGAGAGCCAGGTGCTTTGCAGTGGGAATGATTGACTTATTGCACGCTGAGATGACATTTTTATGATGTACTCACAGAAATGTATTTATTGACACAAAATAATTTTGTGAAATAATGCCGTTTTTAACAGAGGATAGTTTCATTTTAACTCAGGAAACAGACATGACTTTTAATAAAATTACATTTCATATTTGAATAATCTTAATTTTTATATAAGCCCAGAAAGGAGATTCAAGTAACACTGAACCTTTTAAAAACTGAATTTAATTAGATTTCAATTTCAATTCAGAAGTGAAAAGAGCCTTTATAAGTAATTCCTCTTTTTATTATAAAAAAATTAGAAATTACAGAAAAAGAAGAAGACTACTACAATAATCACCTAGATTCAAAAATTAACATTTTGGCACATTTTTAACATTTATCTTTTTTATTTTTCAATCTCTCTCTCTCTCTCTATGTCTTAGTTTGTGTCTTTATCCAGAAAGGAAAATCAAATGGTAGGTGATAGATAATATTTTGCTAAACTGCACATATCCGTGCACATAGCAAAAGTCACATTATCATATCAGATAAAATTTTAAAAAAGCTTTAATATCAATTTATCCCAGATCATAAGCACCTATTCTATAGTCTTTTCAAAATACTTTAGAACTGATTTTAATCGTCTCAAAGTCTATGCATTCATTACACCTGGTGTGCCTCCTTTGTCTTTTAAACTCAAAGTAACTCCTTTCTCCTTGAAGTCTTTCTAGACTTCTTAAGAAGAAGAGGCAATGCTGTTTCCATGTCTCACACACTGAATGTGTCTGTTTTCTTCTGGTATCACTTGGTTAAATGACCCTTGTTTCCCTGGCTTTCCCAGTCCCTGAAAGCCGAAGGTTGAGTCTGCATTTGGGGCCATTATTTTTAGCAAGAATACCTCATGTGTCAAGTTACACTCTTGACATTTCAGTACATCAGAAGGTGCCTCCTGTCAGATGGCTGTGTTATTAGTGATGCTAAATTTAATCGCTTGGTTAAGGTGGTGACAACCGTTCATCTGCGGTATTTAGCATCCATTGGTGATGCCTGCCTGAATCAACAACTGTTCTGGGGAGTTGCAAAATGATTCATTGCTTCTCTATGTATTAGTTGAGATTACTATGTGAAGGGCAGCTTTGCCTCATGGACACTTCCAATTTTTGAGGAAGAAATTAGCTCTTTCCAATTAGTTTTTATTCAGTAGTGAGTAGAATTGATAGAATACTTGCTTTTAATAGTAAATAATGAGTTTTCCCCCATTCATATTTTTGAGATTAATAAATTTGTATTTGTTCAATATGTTATACTCAGAGCTGTATTTGTTGGGGGGCTTCCCTTGTGGCTTAGCTGGTAAAGAATGTGCCTGCAATGCAGGACACCTGGGCTTGATCCCTAGGTTGGGAAGATCCCCTGGAGAAGGGAAAGGCCACCCACCCCAGTATTCTGGCCTGGAAGTCCGTGGGGTAACAAAGAGTTGGACAAGACAGAGTGACTTTCACTTTCACTTTTGAAGTTTCTGACTGTGAGCCCCCACATCAAGGGCTTGTCCTTTTTACATGGCTCCATTCATCTTTGAATTTGCTGAACTTACCTTGCTGCACATTTGAAATTCACCCCTGTCTAAGGAACACCGGTTCTTCTTAGAGGTGAATGGTATTTAAACTCAGCTTCTGGACATTAGTAGTGTTTATTGCTACAGGTGTCATTACTTCTAGGCTGCTTCAGTGGACACAACTAGGCAAAATATACATTTTATAAAGTAAATTATATTTACTTTATATGAAAAAAATATGAAATCATATTTCTAAAAATATTAACATTAAAGGGGAGTTTTGCTAAATTTTCAAATTTCCCGGTTTTATCTATTTAGTTTTATGCTGAAAATCTTGATGCATAATATCTTTAGCGTATTTACTCACTTGTGTAGCTTATAATCTGTGGAAAATACTGTCAAAATTACAGTGTCATTGTCATCACTAAAAATAGAACTACTGAGTGAAGTTTAATATTTATTTGCAATCCCTTTGTTGGGCTTCTCTGGTGACTCGGATGATAAAGAATCTGCCTGCGATGCAGGAGACCTGGGTTCGATTCCTGGGTGGGAAAGATCCCCTGGAGAAGGAAATGGCAACCCACTCCAGTGCCTGGAGAATCCCATGGACAGAGAAGCCTGGTGGGCTACAGTCTGGGGTTGCAGAGTTGGAGCTGACCAAGCAACTAACACTTTCAGACTTTCTTTGTTTCTTAAAGTATGTTCCATTGAAGATATGTATTAGAAGTCACTTGAAATCTTTATCATGGTTGTGTTACTGATCTACTGTACAGTTAAGTTCATTTATTTTTAGTTAAATTTAAAGACTAAAGATTTTTAAAAATTGAATTTAATCTGGCACTCTGTGAAACATTGACATAATTCAAATGTCAAAACTAAATTAAATATTATACTTACAGAGGTTATGTATCTATCTGTAATTACTCAGTTCTATAATTATTTCTGTTTGTTTTAGGTTTGCGTTTCCATTATTTCTTTCTGCAAAAGTAAGCAAATGTGGGCATTATTTTTTGCACCTTTATTGTTTTGCAAAATGTAGCATAATAAAGATACCATTCTCTAATTTGCATTTTTTACTTAAAATATAGCTTAAACATCACTCAAACACAGTGCGTTTCTTATGCTTTTCTGCACCAGCATCATGTTCCTCTGGATGGATGCATGTTGTTTCTTGACAAATAGTCCCCTACTAGTTTTCTGTTCTTCTCTTGCTTCCATATTGGCTGTCAAGTGTCTGAGATCAGCTTAACTTTCTTTCCTCATAAGTAATTTAGATTTTCTATTTAGAGGTCTCTCTCTCTCTCTCTCTCTCTCTCTCTCTCTATATATATATATATGTATTTGCATTTCTTTTAAAGGTTAACAGTTTTATTAGAGTATAATGGTCATTTTGATATGCAGATTCAAGTTTTCTTTAAGAAAGTACATGTGTGTGTTACAGTTTTAACGAAATTTATTGTGTTAATTTTGGGGGCTTTGCTTTTGGGGCTTCCCAGATGGCTTGGTGTTGAAGAACCCTCCCACTAATGCAGAAGATGTAGAAGACACAAGTTTGTTCCCTGAGTCAGGAAACACTCTAGTACTCTTGCCTGGGAAATCCCATGGGCAGAGGAGCTGAGTGGGCTACAGTCCCTAGGGTCACAGAGAGTTGGACACACCGTGTGACTGAGTACACTTTACTAATCCCCTTGCAGGATGGCAGTGATTACTCCAATTATACTTCTGTTGTATCTTCTCTGAATATCCTCCACACATGTTTCTGATTCTTTAGCTAACAGTCTTAATTCAATTTTTTAAAACTCTTATTTATATTCTGTATTTCTACTACTGTACTTCTTGTTACACACGTATGTTACAGGCACCTGTGATTTAGTGTTAATTTATAATACACATTTCTCTTTTTCTCCAACTTCTTTCTGAGCCAAATGAGTTTCTATTATGAATTTTCCCTTTCTTTTGTTCAATTCTATAATGAAAATTTGAACTTTTGCTTTATGATATTTCTTGTATCTGTCTTTGTACAAATGATCACAGTATTTAAATTTAGGTGGTTTGTTGCTGAGTTTTCTACTGCCCTATGCCTATTTTGATTGTGTGTGTGTAAAGTTTACCATTTTGAAACCATAGAATCTCAAGTCCTGGGGTTTTGTTGTTGTTGTTGATTTTAGTTCTAGGGTATCCCCCTTTCCTCACTGTGATAAAAAGTGATTGAAAAATGAGTAGACACTTTGATTTGTGTCTTTTTATGACTTTTGTTATTATCTAGTTTAGCTGCTTTGTTATTTTTCTTCATCACTCAGCTTGAAGGAATAAATCACGAGGCACAGAACTTATTTTGTATGCTAACAAAAAAAAATTGATCAGAAGATATAAAAACCTTCAACATAGATTTAACAAAAGTGTAACTTTGGAATTTACAATTGAAGAAACAAATGGGAGAGATAGGTTAAAAATAGATTTTTAACTAATGCTTTAATTAACTTTTGTTTTAATGTTTATTAACTGATATTATTAAGAGGGTAAAAATAAACATACAGAAGATAGTAACAGCAAGGTCAATAAACTCTATTTAAAAGCATAGAGAAATTTTTAGTCAATAAATAAAGAATGCCCATCTTGGTATATTTTCAAAGTAAACCTTGAGTTAGAGATAATCAGTGCATTCTAATAAATAAACATTACATTTGTTCCCTCAATGCAAAGCTAGGAAAAAAATGTTTTCATGTATTTGGAAATCACTAAACCAATTTTTAAGTAACCCTAGAATTAAAATTATGAAAACTTTGTAATAAAATGACAATTAAGTTTGGACATGCAAGATTCTAAGGATACATTTAGGATGAAAACTGGAGATACATTTTAAACTTTAAATAAAATTTTTAGAAAAAATATAATAAAAAACTAAGCAACCACTAGAAAATGCAAAGTAAAACAAAAAGCAAACAGTATAAGGAAACAAAAAAAGTAAACAAAATGCACAATAAATTTAGACCCTAAGCAACTTTGAGGGGACAGAACATAAAAGATTAAAATGTAAACAATTATTTTGAATATTTACATAATACTTTTACTAATTAAAAATAATACAAAGTAAGCTAAATATTGAATTTAGAAAAGCTGTGATTAGAGTTGTAATTTAGATGAAACAGTTTTGTTCAAAAATTGCAGGAAAAGAGTGGCTGACTCCTTCTCCTTTCAGAAATTCTCTCCAAAACTATCAACAAAAAACAGAAAACAAGCAACAACTAAGAAAAACAAACAAACAAACTGATAAAACAAAATGAGCTTGATCCTTTTATCCTCCAGGCAATCCTGGGTTTGTGATTTTCCTTCCCAGATAGATTTGACAGCAGGAAGGGAAGGTACCAGCCATGACATCCCCAGTACTGAATCTCCAAGTGAGTATGATTATCTTTTACTTAGATTCCAAATGCACCCTTCAATACAGCAGCCCTGTAAGTTACCTTCATGAACTTGATCACTAAGTAGCCTGTGCCTGAGAGTTAGACCCACTCCTCCAATCCATTCAGAAGTGTTTTCTACCTGCACATTTTGCTTTGGGCCCCAGGTGTTCAGTTAGAGTAGCTCATAAAGAAAGCTTCCTTTCTCCATAGAGCTTACAGTTCAGCATTACAGGCTATCTAATAAGATGACAGATAGTAGAAAATTCAGGAATAGTGAATGGAGAAAATACAAGAGGACGATATCATGGGGATGTGTTTGTGGGGGGCGGAGGGTCAGGAGTATTGACCTAGGGGAGGTCCTGACTCAAACATAAGAAAGAATTAAGTGAGCAGAGAGTAGGAAATCAGGTCTGAGAGCTTGGTGTGAACCAGAAGGTACAGGTTCTCATAGGGCAGCTATAGTGACTAAACTCAGGGACTCAACCCCAGTGAGCTAAATACACACAGGTTACTTTTCTCAGTTAATAGGAAGTCTGGAGGTGGAGATAGATAGCTGTTGGTGTTATTTTAATGACTCAAAAGTTTCTGAGATGTGTTCTCTGAATTCTTGTAGCCTTTACTTCATGTCTCCAATAGGGTTACCATACTTACAACCAACACCATTATATTCTAGAGAGAGAAAAAAAAAAGAGGGCAACCAAAATGGGATAAAACCTACATTAGGAAAGTAAAAGTTTGTACGAAACTCTTTTGCAAAAGTCCATATTATTAGCTAGCATTCATTCAGAAGGCTGGTTACTCTGAACTACAAGAGAAGTTGAGGATTAGAGTTTTTGTTTGTTTGTTTTTCCTTTTTTTATTTATTATTTTTTATTAAACTATACATATTTCTGACTTGAGCCAACATGTATCCTGATAAGAAAGTATACCGGATAATCAACACTTGTAGTCTCTGAAGTGCTTATCTTGTTACACGTGTGTTAGGAAGCCTGGGAGGGCTCCGGGTAGTGAGCCTCATGACTGGGTTACGCTTTCCACAGGTGCTTTACCTGCTGCACGTAGAGTGCACTGTAGGCAGGCGCGAGAGGAGCTTGGAGCCCAGCTGGAGAAGGTAACGCAGACGTTCAGGTGAGAGTACAGTGGCCTTTCACACAGCGAAAGGAATTAGTGGAGATGGAGAGAACGAGAAAGAATAAGAAAATATCCTGATAAAAAACAAAACAGGGCTTGCTGGTGGAATTAAATTGAGGAGTAAGTGAGAGAAAGCCTCAAGGATGGATGAACCCTAGGATTTTGATTTGAACCATTTACTGACCACAGTCATTTTCTGCTAAGAGAATCTTGGAGAAACAATTTGTTCTGGGTTGGGAGCAGAGAATGGATGAGGTGAGCCCAGAAGATCTTCAGGCTGAGAGTATGTGTGTACTAAGTCGGTTCAGTCATGTCTGATTCGTTTTGACCTCATGGACTGTAGCCCGCCAGGCTTCTCTGTCTATGGGATTCTCCAGGCAAGAATACTAGAGTGGGTTGTCATGCCCTCCTCCAGGGGATCTTCCTGACCCAGGGATTGAACCCAAGTCTTCTGTGGCTCCGACTTTACAGGCAGATTTTTGACCACTGAGCAACCAGGCAAGTCTATAGCAGAGTAAGGAAGTGTAAAATGAACCAAGAGCATATGAACCAAAGGACACAGGGGCACAAGCCTAACTTTAACATCAAAGTAATTAATGACAATGCTGCTGCTGCTGCTAAGTCGATTCAGTCGTGTCCGACTCTGTGTGACCCCATAGACGGCGGCCCACCAGGCTCCCCCGTGCCTGGGATTCTCCAGGCAAGAACACTGGAGTGGGTTGGCATTTCCTTCTCCAATGCGTGAAAGTGAAAAGTGGAAGTGAAAAGTGAAAGTGAAGTTGCTCAGTCGTGTCTGACTCTTAGCGACCCCATGGACTGCAGCCTACTGGGCTCCTCCATCCATGGGATTTTCCAGGCAAGAGTACTGGAGTGAGGTGCCATTGCCTTCTCCAAATTAATGACAATAGGGTGTTAAAATATCATACAACAGAGAAAAGCTTGAGTGCACAGAAGTGCTAGTTGCTCAGTCGTGTCTAACTTTTTGCAACCTCGTGGACTGCACCTGTCAGGCTCCTCTGTCCATGGGATTTTCCAGGCCAGAATATTGGACTGGGTCACCATTGCTTTCTCTAGGGGATCTTCCTGACCAAGGGATCTAACTCATGTCTCCTTTGTCTCCTGCGTGGCAAGCAGATTCTTTACTCACTGAGCCATCAGGGACAGAGGTATAAATAAATACCTAAATAATATATTCAATGAAGAAGGGGATGTTCATATGATTTTAAACCATTTTGGACAAACCCAAACTGGAAAATATTCTACAAAACAAATGGCCTAAAATCCTAACAAAGTGTTGGGCTCATTAAAATCATGGAGAAACTGACATAGGCCCTCCAAATGTAACATGACTTTCTGAAATAGACCCATTCCTGTGCTGAGGGACTTCCCTGGTAGTTCAGCTGGTAAAGAATTCACCTGCAGTCCCAGAGATCTTGGTTTGATCCCTGGGTTGGGAAGAGCCCCTGCAGGAGGGCATGGCAACCCACTCTAGTATTCTTGCCTGGAGACTCCCATGGACAGAGGAGTCTGGAGGGCTACAGTCCATGGTGTTGCAGAGTTGGACACAAATGAGCGACTAAGCCCGAACATTCTTGTGCTAAAAAAGGACATCAGGACAATGGGCGAAATTTAAGATCTGAGCATGTAAGTTTTGGTTTCCTCATTTTGATAGCTCTATGTCCTTTACAGAGGTAGGTCCCTTCTTGATAGAAAATTCGTAAGTAAGTAGTCACATAGCTTGGAGCATGGGGTTCGTCAGTGCCTTTGTAATGTTTCAAAGAAAGAGTTATTTGAAGCATACTTCTAACTTTTCTCTAGGCTTTAAATTATTTTAATTTTTTTAAAATAATAATCATGGCATCATTTTCCCAGTAATTTAAGACACTTTCTTAGATTAGCTGCCCTGTCATAATTCTGCAACATGTTAGAGTTGATGAGGATTTCTACTTGCTCATATTAAATGGATAATTCGGCCCTACCATTCCGTCACCAATACAACCTTGTCGCTGACATTTTAACTATTTCCTATGTTCTCTGTAAAACACTGAGTAGGATTAGATACTGTAAAAATCAAATTTAATTTCTTTGACTAGCTGTATTCAAGGAAGACTGGCCAGGAGAGAACTTTTACTCTAACAGCAGAGTCGAAGATTCCATGGGTTTTTGGAAGTGGCAAGGGAGTTCTCTGGAGAAGGCGAGGGCTGGGCTAGCACCCTGTTGACTAATTGTCCAGGAGAAACACTTGAAGATGCCAAGTTGTAATGACTGGTTCCAGCTTCCCCACCATGACACCATTGTTTGAGTCACTCTGTTTGTTGTTGATTCCTGCAAGAACACCCTCCCAAGAATGGAAGCACATAATTATCAGCCTTTAGTGCAAACCCTTTTGGAGAAATTCTCAGTTAAGCCCATTCTTTAGAGACAAATAGCAAAGGGGCTTGTAATTAGATGAGCTGCTTTTAAACATGAACCAACATAGATAATGCTAGATAATTAGTAGATAATTTTCTAGGTATTCCTGGCACTGAGTGCGCAAAGCAAATTTAAGTCAGGCCAAGCACTCTGAGAATTGCCTGTGGCCAGGAGTTGTGAGTGTTAATTGGAGACATCTTTGTTCTAGAATCTGAGCGACCCTTTCTCATTGTCCAGTGAATTGCCTGGTCTGACAGTGGCTGAAAGCACAAATAATTTGGCCATTGGAAGTTAGTTTGTGATGGAATTTATTCATTGGTAACAGCTTTTAGCTTTAATCACTGGCTTGAATGATATTTGTAATGCGGGCAGAAAGGTGTTTAGGAAACTTTTTAACAATCAGGCGTGTGTTTGGAGTTTCTACTAGCACTCATATTTAGTAAATTGCTAGTTGGTATAAGAGCCGACTCATTGGAAAAGACTCTGATGCTTGGAAAGATTGAAGGCAAAAGGAGAAGGGGGTGACAGAGAATGAGATGGTTATATAGCAGCACCGATGCAACGGACATGAATTTGAGCAAACTCCGAGCGATATTGAAGGACAGAGGAGCCTGGTGTGCTGCAGTCCATGGGGTTGCAAAGAGTAAGACACAATTGAAAGACTGAATAAAACAAACAAAAAATAATTGGCATATTTTTGTGCATGATCCGTGGCTCAGATGGTAAAGAATCTGCCTGCAAAGCAGGAGACCTGGGTTCGATCCCTGGGTGGGGAAGATCCCCTGGAGAAGGAAATGGCAACCCGCTCTAATATCCTTGCCTGAGAATTCCATGGACAGAGCAACCTGGCAGGCTACAGTCCATGGGGTCACAGAGATTTGGTCATTACCGAGCAACTAACACTTTTCAAGAATCAAGTTGACTGTGGCAATACCCAAGTATGGAGGGATTGGAGAGTTTCTCGCATGTCTTTTTTTAGAATTAATAGGCTACTGCAAGGTTTTCCCCAAAGTGTCAGGAATGAGACTGCTTAATTACACATCTGTAATTTTTTTTAATGATAAGACAGAAGTGGGTCAAATGTAGAAAAAGTGGGGGAAAAAAAGACTCATGAGAGTAGATCAGAGAGAAATAACTCTAGATGTTCACTTGTTGAACATTTCTTTAGAAGAGCTACCCATTTCATTAGCAATAGACTGCTAAGGCTAGACTTCTCTGGCCAGGCTCTGTGTATTTGAGCCCCACACACATTATTTTAGAATATGTTGTGAAAATGTATTTATTTTGTTGGGAACTAGAAATTGTGGCTCCTAGATCAGTTTTAGGGCATAGTCCTTGCATGAATCATAATATATAATATTCTTTCTTTGTCCCTCAATTTTCCCAGGCATAAAAATGGGCTTCCCTATATAGCTCAGTTGGTAAAGAATCTGCCTGCAATGCAGGAGACCCCGGTTCCATTCCTGGGTTGGGAAAATCTGCTGGAGAGGGATTAGGCTACCCACTCCAGTATTCTTGGGCTTGACTTTGTGGCTCAGCAGGTAAAGAATCCACCTACAATGCCAGAGACCTGGGTTTGATCCATGGGTTGGGAAGATCCCCTGGAGAAGGGAAAAGCTATCCACTCCAGTATTCTGGTCTGGAGAATTCCATGGATTATATAGTCGGACACAACTGAGCGACTTTCACTTTCACTTTACCCTCAGTTTCCCCATGCATAAAAATGAAACAATATCCATGTACAAACAAGGCATTATTTGAAGGTGAAGTCGCAAAAAAGAAAATGTGTTCAGTGTTAAAATTCCAGAATGGTTATCATGCAAAGGTTGGTGTTACTTTCGTGACCATCACCATTGAAGGAAAGCACAGGCTAGGAATCTGTCTTGTTGGAAGAAATAAAAAGCTTAAAGTATTGTGAAATGCACTGTCAGTTTAAAAAGAACAACTTTTCATTTGAAACATCATGTATCCCTAATAAACCAGCTCCCCACCTGTTAATAATCTCCTGCTCTGTCCCTCATCCTTCACATCCTCTGGGTTGACAGACCCTGCCCACCCTTTCTGGGCAGTTCTTCCCGCACTCACTTCCTCAATCCTCCTTAGGCTCTCTTCTCATCTCCCCTTTGAAGGCTCCAGGCATTTCCTGTTGTAATTGGTCTGTTATCACTGCACCCTTTCAAGTGGTTCTCCAGCGAGTTTAGTTACAAAATTCTACATAATCTCTATACTAAACTTGAAATAAATAGGTCTATAATTTAGTACTGAATTTGATATAAATTTGCATTTCATTCCAACACAGACAACATAGGCATGAAACAAAGATTAAAAAAAAAAATACGAGCAGTTTTGAAGTGGGGGCACGTTTCTGCTTACTTTGACTTCTCATATGTGTCTATGCATTTCATATGGGGCTTTAGCATCTGCTTTGGATATCTGAGCCCTAGGCTATAGCTGGGGTGGGAAAATGCTCTCTAAGTGACCTCACTTGGAGAATCATCTCTCTGGAGAGCACTTAGAACCCTCTCCAGCCCAGCTTTTTAGCCCATCACTCCCCTTGCAGAGCTGGCTTATTCGGTCTGCTATCCTGGGGCTGTTTCTCCTGTGAGCTTTGCAGGGGCGGAAGGTTTCCCAGCAGCACCTCGTCTGAGTGTGTATGCCTGCCTGCATCTCCACCTGCCCTTGATGTCTCTGGCCACGGTGGAGGTGGGGCATCTCCTCCTTGATGACTTCGGGCATGGACAGAACCTCTGAGGGAGCAAGGTGGCCGCATTCACCCACTGGTGCTCTGGCAAGAGTTGCAGAGCCAGGTACGGTGGTTTATTTGAAGTGAAGTTGCCCTTTGTGTTTCAAGTACATTCTTATCCCAGCAAAGCTGTGAAATTAAAATGAGTTTTTAAACCATTTTTATCCTCCAAATCAAAATGAAACAAAATACTTCTGGCAAGGATTAAAGATGAAATTAAACCCTGTGGGCTTTATCAGAACAACTCCGGATTGGCTGGGGCTCCCTTAGCCCAGGAAAGAAGATTTCTCCTAAGGAGGAAGTCAGGTTTGCACCTGGCTTATCAGCACCCTCCCAAGCCCGGTGGCTGGGCGGTCTGTTTTCAAGTTGCAAAGTTACAAAGCTTTATCCACTTGCTTTTAATGACAGATTAGAATGATAAACCACGAGAAATTGTAAAACCTCAAGGTACTATAGCAAAATGCCACAGAATAGACATTCATTTCACACAGTTCAGGAGGCTGTCCAAGGTTAAGGTGCTGGGTGATTCTGGTTTCTTGAGGAGAACCCTAGATCTGGTTTACAGACAGCCACCACTAGCTGTGTCCTTACAGGGTCCTGACCTCACTTCCTCTTCTCATGGGGGCACTAATCCCCTCAAGGGAGTCCCACCCTCATGACATCATCCAAACATGATCAGAGGAACAGCTGTAGGAGGAGGAAGATGATGATGGTTGGCCTTTTGCACCGCAGGGAACTAGTGGTAAAGAATGCGCCTTCCAGTGCAGGAGACATAAGAGACGTGGGTTCGATCCGAGAGTCTAGTAGATTTAATGGAGTGAGGAAATGGCAGCCCACTCCAGTATTCTTGCCTGGAGAATTCCATGGACCGAGGAGTCTGGTGGGCTACAGGCCATAGGGCTGCAAAGAGTCAGACATGACTGAGGAGGCATGCATGGGCACACGAAAGCATAATTGCCTCCCAAAGGCCCCGCTTTCTAACACCATCGCACGGGGGTGAATTCTGGGGAAGAGGATACAGACCCACAGCAGGGCTGTGGGAGGGTCACAGGGATATTGCCTTGTGGGTCAGACCCTGAGATACACTGCAAGAGATCAGAGAAGGGAGGTATGACCGCCCACTGAAGAGCAGCTTCTCACCAGCTGCAAATCCATTCAAATGCACCTCACTCACCCGCAAGCTTTGCAGAGACTGACCTAGACATCCCAGAGGGACTGCGGTCATCTTGGTAGGGAGGCCCTGTCCTCAGCTCAGCCCTGGGTTTCTCTTCAGAGCCACAGGCCTGATAATTGCTAATTCATGTCTGGGGGCCTCCAGAAGTCACACGTGTGTCCAAAGGCTCCCGTAGCTGAGGCCAGGCTGGTCCTTCTGCTTCAAAATTCCATTTAAGACAGAGGAAAACAAGCAAAGCAAGAAGCAAAGCTCATTGTTTGCACTGGGTCTAGAGGGCTCAGCTAGAACCAGGCTCCTGCGGAGGGTTGTGAAGACAAAGTGTTCCTACCCCCTTCCCTCTCTTCTACTTTCTCCCATCAGTTTCTTGTGCTTATTTGTAGAAGCGACTCACCACCTTTCTGGAGGTGGCTTGAGAAGAAGCACTTAATGGCCTCCCCTCCTCCAGGCTGTGTGGACACAGCATCACAACACACAGGGCCCTGGGGCCTTCATGGGCACCTCCCACTTTGTTGGAGGGCTGGCAGAAGGGGTGCATTGGTCCCGTCCGTCTTTGACCTGCAGCTCTGAGTCCAAGGTCCCAGCAGCTCCCAGCTCCTGCAGGCTTCCTGCTGATCTGGAGGAGGGAGCAGGTGCGCCGCCTGCCACTGGGCAGAGGGGAAGATTGACCTGAGTTTCCAGTTTGGCCCCAGTGGGATCACAGGTTGGTCTGGAGTACTATGTCCCGGGTCTCTGCAGAAAGAAACAATTTCAGTAAGCCTGGTATTTTCTTTGTAATCTATTTGATGCAAACTATTTCTTGGACTCCAAAATCACTGCAGGTGGTGACTGCAGCCATGAAATTAAAAGACACTTTCTCCTTGGAAGAAAAGCTATGACCAACCTAGACAGCATATTCAAAAGCAGAGACATTTCTTTGCCAACAAAATCGGTCTAGTCAAAGTTACAGTGTTTCCAGAAGTCGTGTATGGATGTGAGAGTTGGACCATAACAAAAACTGAGCACCGAAGAACTGATGCTTTTGAACTGTGGTGTTGAAGAGTTTGAGAGTCCCATAGACTTCAAGGAGATCCAACCAGTAAATCCTAAAGGGAGTCAGTCCTGAATACTTACTGGAAGGACTGACCCTGAAGCTGAAACTCCAATACTTTGGCCACCTGATGTGAAGAACTGGCTCATTGGAGAAGACCCTGATGCTGGGAGGGATTGAAGGCGGGAGAAGAAGGGGGTGCTGGAGGATGGGACGGCTGGATGGTGTGTTGCAGGGAAGCCTAGCATGTTGCAATCCACAGGCTTGCACAGAGTCAGGCATGACTGAGAAACTGAACTGAATTGAAGTGATACTCCTGAGTAAAAGTTTGGCATGGAAGTTGACCCATAAAATATTAGTGAAGAACTCTAAGATGTGAAATGTATTACAATGAGAAAGTCGCCTAAGAGCTACAGGCACTGGCTTCCACTCTGAACAGTGACATGTGTAAAGCTCGTCTCTAGGCTCCAGCCATTTAGTCCTGGGGCTATAGCTCCTCCCAACCATGGCTTTAACCAGACAGCATGAACATGGTGTTTGAATCTTTGCTGCGTACAAAGAGGGATGACACCTGAAGGATAAGGCTTGCTTTAATACATATGCATGGACCACGCTCTTAAAAGTGAGTTGGTAATTGTTCAGAGTATAGGTTCTGAGTTCTCATCACATGGGAAGAAAAATTATTGAAGCAAAGTTGATTTACAACATCCTGTTAGCTTCAGGTGTACAGCACAGAGATTTAGTTATAGGTATGTATTAGTCACTCAGTCACGTCGACTCTTTACAGCCCCGTGGACTATAGCCTGCCAGGTGTCCCTGTCCATGGAAATCTACAGGTAAGGATACTGGAGTGGGTGGCCATTTCCTTCTCCAGGGGATCTTCCCCATTCAGGGATCTAACCTGGGTTTCATGCCTTGCGGGTGAATTCTTTACCATCTGAGCCACCAGGGAAGCCCCAGTAGATATAGACATAGATATAGATATTAGATATAGATATAGACATAGATATAGATAGCTTTTCATATTATTTTCCCTTATAGCATATTACAAAGTACTGAGTATAGCTCCCTGTGCTATACAGTAGGACCTTGTTGGTTATTTATTTTGTATACAGCAACATGTATTTATTTATTACAGGAGCATGTATCCTTATTTATCCCTTTTCTTCTCTTTCCCCTTGGTAACCACAAGTTTGCTTTCTATGTGTATAGGTCTATTTCTGTTTTGTAAATACGTTAATTTGTGTCTTTCTTTTAGATTCCTCATAAACGTGACATCCTAGAATGTTTGCCTTCTGTGTCTATCTGAGCCAAGGGCATGGTTCTGGGCAGTCCTCAACTCGTGTTTTGGGTTGTTGGTCAGTTCATTTTGGTCAGTTTTTGGTTCTCAGCTCCTGTTCTGGGGTCAGTGGGGGTCTTCTGTGTCAAAGGTACAAATATATGACAGAGATGATTTGGAAAGCTATATCAGCATTTGTATTTCAGGGTGTGGATGGACTATGGTACACTCCCTACAAAGTATGCAGCAAAGACATCTTTTCCTTTTCAACAGGGACACCAATGAGAAAACTCAGGAGAATGAGAAGGTACTTTATGCAAAACTTAGAGTGTGAGTCAAGAAAGTAGCCTATGCATTTTTCACATTCATAATTAATGCTAAATGCTATTCTTTCCTGCAAGTAATTAATTTTTTGGTGTTTAAAGTTAAGCATTAATACATGACCTCTGGACAGCAAGAAGATCAAACCAGTCAATCCTAAAGGAAATCAACCTTGAATATTCATTGCAAGGACTGATGCTGAAGCTGAAGCTCCAATACTTTGTCTACCTGATGCAAAGAGCCAACTCATTGGAAAAGACCCTGATGCTGGGAAAGACTGAGGGTGGGAGGAGAAGAGGGAGACGGAGAATGAGATGGTTAGACAGCATCACTGACTCAATGGACGTTAATTTGAAACAACCTCCAGGAGATATTGAAGGACAGGAAAGCTTGGCATGTTGCAGTCCATGGGGTCGCAAAGAGTCAGACACGACTTAGCGTCTAAATAGCAACATTCACGGATTAACGTTAAATGATTATCTCATTAATTTCAAGGAACTGAAAGTGAGGGGAAGGGAGGGAATTTTGGAAGCAGGTGCTTTACAGAAAGAGCATAATTTGCAGCCCCTGTGACTCATGAAGTCCATCTGAGGATGAAAGTTGAGTTTGAGAAATAAACCATGACAGTCAGAGATCATTAAAAAGTAACCCTTGCACTTGACACTCTGTTCAGAGGACCTAAACCTGGTCCTGAGTCTCTTCATTACTAACTTGTTGCTCATTAACCTGAATGATGGGACTGGAGGGTCAGTCTGGCCTGGGGCAACAGCATGTGACCAGAGGCCCTGAGTGGGTCGGGGCAGGGCTGAGACACCTGGCTGCGACTGAACAACAAAGGGCCTTGTGGGTGCTGGGGAGCCGTCTGCATTTCTGCAATGTTTTGCATTGTTACTGTAACTTAATCATCTATGTTGTGATAAACTGTGTGGACGTGTGTGTGGAGGGGAAAGTGAGGTTTCTAAGGAGCTTCCGTGTGATGACAACTTCCTAAAATCATCAGTTTTTTTCCAGAAAATGGACCCTGATTTAATCATCAAATGAAGGCTTCCTTGGTGGCTCAGATGGTAATGAATCTGCCTGCAGTGCAGGAGACCCAGGTTTGATCCCTGGGTCGGGAAGATCACCTGAAGAAGGGAAAGGCCAGTATTCTTGGCAGGTTACAGTCCATGGGGTTTCAAAGAGCCAGACACGACCGAGTGACTAATGCACACACAAATGCCTGAATTTAAAAACTACCGAAAGCTACGTATTGCACAATAGTACAGAGAGCTCACATACAAAATATGTAAAGGAGCTCGTCTACCATTCTGATCTCTCTTGGAAGCAGCTCCATCTGGATGTCACAGGGCTCATGCTGGGTCCCCCTGTGCTGTTCAGAACCCCTTGTGAGTGTCTCGTCCCTGGAAATGCAGGGACAAATTTTCAGTTTAGTCTCTCAGTCATGTTTGACCCTGTGTGACCCCATGGACTACAGCACACCAGGCCTCCCCGTCTATCACCAACTCCGGAAGTTTACTCAAACTCATGTCCATTGAGTCGGTGGTGGCATCCAACCATCTCATCCTCTGTCGTCCCCTTCTCCTCCTGCCTTCAATCTTTCCCAGCATCAGAGTCTTTTCAAATGAGTCAGTTCTTCTCATCAGGTGGCCAAAGGATTGGAGTTTCAGCTTCAGCATCAGTCCTTCCAATGAATATTCAGGACTGATCTCCTTCAGAATGGACTGGTTGGATCTCATTGCAGTCCAAGGGACTCTCAAGAGTCTTCTCCAACACCACAGTTAAAAAGCATCAATTCTTAGGTACTCAGCTTTCTTTATAGTCCAACTCTCACATCCATACACAGCCACTGAAAAAACCATAGCTTTGACTAGACAGAACTTTGTTGTCAAAGTAATGTCTCTGCTTTTTAATATGCTGTCTAGATTGGTCATAACTTTAGCAGGTCCGTAGGACGTGCTAATCTCCCAGAAAGTGGGGGCACCTCTTCCTCTCTTTGAAATCTACATCATGGGGTCATGAGGGGGACTGCCTGTCCCTAGCATCCTCTCTACTTCCCGGCCATTCTGGAGTGTCAGAGACCCTGAGATTTGGAGCAGCTGGTACTCAGTGAACCATCTCCTTTGGGGGCAGGGTGACAGTCCCGCAACACTGGGCCGGAAGCAGCCTCTGGATTGAGCTCCTCACGCCGCACTTGACCTGTGTGCAGCTCCTCCCGTGGGTCTCTGGGGCGGGCTGCCTGTTGGCCCACTTCAGTTGCATGTGTTCATCTGTTCAGTGAGTGTGTGCTGTGCACCCTCTACACCCAGAGTCCTGGTGTGATGAGGCAGTAAGCCTGGAAGCCATAGCAGTGCAGAGAGAGGAAACCACAGATCCCTAAAGACACGGCATGGTAATATTCCCCAGGCACTTAAAAAGCACACCATTTTTTCTTTTCTGTTGCCATCCACAAATAACTTTACCTACCACTTAAGGTCAGAAAAAGATGATGTAGTCAGACACACTGAATATGAAAGTGATGAGGAAAGACAGCATAGAAAGAGCAGCCACATACGGTTTATACTATTAATAAATACTTGTGTATTTAGTCATATCTGACTCTTTGTAACCCCATGGACTGTAGCCCACCAGGCTCCTCTGTCCATGGGATTTCCCAGGCAAGAATACTGGAGTGGATTGCCATTTCCTCCTCCGGTGGATTTTCCTGACCCGGGGATTTAACCTGAGTCTTCTGCCTCTCCTGCATTGGCAAGGGGATTCTTTACCACTGAGCCATGTGGGAACCCAATAAAGCTTAATCTATTTGAAGGACTTACTTATTTAAGTCCTTCAAATAGATTAATTATTGTTCCAGTGACTTGCCAATTAAAAAGAATCCAAGTGACTTTCATATGCTGAGGCCCAATTGAAAATTTTGAGACCTTCCTGTTGAATGCTGCTGCTGCTGCTAAGTCGATTCAGTCGTGTCTGACTCTGTGAGACCCCATAGACGGCAGCCCACCAGGCTCCTCCATCCCTGGGATTCTCCAGGCAAGACTACTGGAGTGGGTTGCCATTTCCTTCTCCAATGCATGAAAGTGAAAAGTGAAAGTGAAGATGCTCAGTCATGCCTGGACTCTTAGTGACCCCATGGACTGCAGCCTACCAGGCTCCTCCATCCATGGGATTTTCCAGGCAAGAGTACTGGAGTGGGTTGCTATTGCCTTCTCCGTTGAATAGATGACAATAAAATACAACAAAAGTATTTGTTAATAAAATGAGTTTTCTTTTACGTAAGAAAAGGCAATGATTACCATCTCAAGGGTAGATCCTTGTTCTTTAGAAACTGCTCCGGGCTTAGATTTTTCAGGAAGGAAGAAGGCAAGAAGGAGCTGAGGAGAGCACAGTACTTTGTGCTGGCTGACAGCAGGTCAAAAAGAAAATATCTGTTTCCAACAGGTACTTTAAAATGAAGTGAGTCCGGGCTCCACCGATATCTTTAAAAGAGAGCCACAAAAACACAGCCTTGCTGGTTTTCATTCCCTAGTTGCTGCTACCCCTCCCCCACACTTGTGGGGGAGCATCTTGGCTTGACCCCAGCAAGATGTTTCTAGAGGGGTTGTGACAACCACTGACTGATGATTTGTTTTGCCAACCTGTCACAGTAATCCAATCACTTGCTAATTTAAGGCAAGGTCTTTATTTGAAAACATCTAATGAGTTTTACTGTACACGTCTGTGTCCAGGACTCCCCTGCCAACATGTGAGCTTTTGCTCATTTCAATAAATCAGCCACATGTGTATCAAGAGGAAAGCATGCTTGAAGTTTTGGCACTGGGGGTAGGGGAACCTCTAATGGGCAGAGTCAGAGAGTGCTCAGGGTGCTCCCCAGTGCTCCCAGGGGTGTCAGCGGCTGCAGGCTTGAAAGAAGATGTCTCTAGTTTATACTAAGAAGACAACACATCGGGTTAATGA